>NC_053041.3:579909068-581159068 GCF_002575655.3 Aegilops tauschii subsp. strangulata | reverse complement strand
CACAAATTATTTATTAGCTTGTTGTCCTTTCTGACATTGCAGGTTGAGGGTGAAGTTGATAAACTTTCCATGGAGGAGGCTGGCTATCGTAATTGTGTGAGTGTGCCACATGGTGCACCAGCTAAAGTATCAAAGAAACTCCCGGACAAAGATCATGTTAGAACTATTTTTTGATACTGCTGCTAGTTTCTGTCACTAGAGTTTATGTTTGCCACTGTTATTTTTTAGTATAGGTCCTTTGATGTGAGCTGATCTGTACTGGAAACCTTAACTGTGAGCTAACATCTTCTTACGTTCCCTGTAAAGCTAGGATAAGAAGTATTTATATCTGTGGAACTGCAAAGAGTATCTTGACCCGGTGCGCATTTTCCTCGTTTCAGAAGTTATTTGCAAACTCTATTGCTAAGATAGAAGTTTTGGTGTACTGAATATCTTTCGCTATATGGTATTAGGCATCTAGGATAATACTGGCAACGGATGCTGATCCTCCAGGGCAGGCTCTTACTGAGGAACTTGCTAGACGTCTTGGTAAAGAAAGGTTTGTGTTCCATTGTGTTGCAATCACAAGCCTCCGCAATTACTTTAATTACCGATGACTGTGCAGGTACTCATTTAACTCGTTTGCTACATTTAATTTGATGTAATCAGGTGTTGGAGGGTCAAATGGCCAAAGAAGAGTGAGACAGAATTTTACAAAGATGCTAACGAGGTTTGTTACTATGACTACTAAATAATATTGCTACCATTCTTCTGTTTGTATTTCATGCCGAAAGATTTTCTGATGTTACAAGCACGATCAGGGCCTAAGAGGAATATAAATGTCCTGCACCTAACGTGACTCTCAAGATAAACTTATGCTAACTTGTATCAATCAAGAGTCTAACATCCTCATCCGAGATTGTAGTATTAAAGTATTAATATGCTTTCTGAAAGTAATCTAGTTGTGTTCTTCTCAGTTAAAGCCCGTAAGGTTTTGTGTGTGCAATAAATGTACATTCTGAAGAACCATCTGAAATGTATAGCCACATTTGAGTTCAGTTCCTATTGTCTTTAGCTCTGTTTTTGTGAAACTAAGCAACTTTGTCTTGGAACTGTAATTGATCCTTATAACTCCTTTTTTGACTACAGGTACTTGTGTCCTTAGGACCACAAGCATTGAAAGAGGTTATACAAGGTGCAGAACTGTTTGGGATTTAGACTCTTGATAGTTATTATCTAAGAATTCGTGGGGATGAGCTTGGAATTCCTACTGGCTGGAAATGTATGGATGGGCTCTACAAGGTATCTTAGTGAAATGGTATCTAGTGGCGTACAGCCTAATTATGTCACTGTTATCACCTCTCTTGCCCTCTGCGCCTGTGATGTAAATCTTCAACATGGGTGGGAGCTGAGCTTCACACCCACATTGTTAAGCATGGGTTTAAAGGGTATCGCTTGTTGTGGAACTCTCTTATTGACATGTAATCCGAGTCAGGCAAGCTCTCTGCAGCCAACATGTCTTTGATACCATGTAGGACCGTGATATGATATCCTACACTTTCAGTGATAGCAGGATACGGAATGCAAGGGAAAGGAACAGTTGCTTTTGCACCATGGAGGACCGTGATATGACATCCTACTGCTTTTCGACCAGATGATTGATAGTGGGGTCGACCCAGGCCACATCATCCGCGAGCGTCAAGTGGCCGCCGGGAAGCCCTGCCGCGACGTCTCACCTTCCGCTGCCACAAGCCTGACGATGACAACTCTGACGCCGGGTCGGGCGACGACGACGACGGAGGAGCCGCCGGCTAGCCTGGCATGACCTACGAGGTCATCGTAAGGTATAGGCTAGTTTAGGTTTTTTTTAAGGTTTTCAGTTCACCGGACTTGATATCGTTCGGTTTTATGTATAAATTATTCTAGTTTCAACAAAATTTGTCCAATTTGATCGAATTTTGTCCGGTTAGTTTGAGTTGTTGTGAAAATGTATACGGCTAGTGTTGGATGGCTGCCTCTCGCATCTGTGTCCGCGGACTAGTACCCCTGTTCATCGAAGGATGCGGGAGGAAATTTGTGGGGTGCCGTTTGAGATGCCCTTAGTAGCTCAGATCCATTACAAGTGAACAAGATAGTCTCTTGCAAGACCAAATGAAAAAACGGGATGCCAACATATATATGTACCTGCTTATGTAGAATGCTTTAGGAATTTCATACGTAATCCGCTCTTTACATGCCTGCTTAAGTAAAAGGAGCTAGTATACATGTAAAGACATGCGGTTTAATTCATCTAAAAACACATTAGAGAATGTAAACAAAAGACATATATTTGCAAACTTTGGATCTTAAACTAAATATTTGAAACAAACAACAACTCATGCAGGAATCACTAGAGACCTTGTCTTTTTATCGCCAAGATTTTTTATAAATCTGTATCGAGCAAGTAGGGACAAGATTACATATACAAAATAACTAAAATGAGGCCGAAAATTACCAAACATGCTGGAGAAGGGACAACTAACGCACCGTGCCTCATGCATTATCCCATATAACCAACCAGCATGTAGGATTGTTATCGATCATCAGTTCATAATTTCAGAAGAATAAAAATCGACCAGAAGTGAATCGCTGTTACGCCTTAGGGCCAATATTCACAAACCAGGCATCATGCACAGATCATTATGCAACATTGTTACCAATCCTAGAATTGGAGCAATTGACATGACAGAACATGATAAAACATAGCATGCCCAAAATCGCAAATTTGACATCCATTGCGTGCAGCAATTTGATTCAATCCGGTTGTCTCACTAATAAGATGCAGATCAAACATTAAACTAGATAGTCGGAGCCGTTTAGAGATTAAGTAAATGCAGATGCTAGCAGCAGCTAGAAAATTACTAATCTGACTAAAATGGATTTAAATCATAAGTCTGCATAACGAACTAGTTGAATTCCCCTTTGACGATCAACAATGCATGCGGTCCATGAGCTGCTTGCTGACCACAAATCGACCATCACAGCTAGAACAAAATACAAACTGGGGAATGTGCGTGTTCATATCAATTGCCAATTTGCCACCCCAAATTTGGCATTCGATTCGATTGTCCCACAGATAAGATGGAGACCGAAATTACACTATTACATTACACCTAACTGATGAAGTGATCTAGAAAGATAGCCACAGTCATCCAGAAATTGATTGAGCACAGATAGCAGCATAGCATAGCAGCAGATTAATCTGACCAAACTGAACTGAAACCATAAGCCTGAATAATAAAGTAGCTAGAGATCATCATAGGTAAAAAAGACTGATAGCATGAGCACGGCTAAGATCAAAATTTCAAGGGATTCCACCCCCTTCAATCGCTTGTGGACAGCCTCGATCGATCAGGTGAAGTAGCGAGCTGCCTTATCTGTTGATGGATATGGCCCGTCCTGCAGCAAGATGATTTGGACAGTCAGATTGATGGAAGGAAGGACAGAAGAAGAAGGTTTGGACTTTGGACAGACCTCGGAGATGTAGGCGATCCTGTCGGTGAACTCGGCGAGGCTGGCGAGCTCCTTCCGGTCGAGGAAGCGGGAGAGCACGGCGACGGCGAGGTCGACGTGCTTGACGGCGAGGCTCAGGATGGTGCACCCGCGGTCCAGGAAGTCGAGCGCCTTGTCCAGGTCGATGGCTGTCTTGGGCTTGCCGTCCGGCGAGGAGGTGTCGTCGTGCTTTCCGCCGGGGTGCGGGGGGCGGGAGCCGACGAGGTGCTCGATGCAGCGCGGGATGTGGTACTCCTCGGGCAGCTTGACGGCGAAGAGCGCGGCCTCGACGCGGGCCAGGGCCTCGGGCCGGGAGGCGGTGCGCGAGCAGCGCGTCGTGGAGCTGCTCGTCGGGCATGCGGGCGAAGGCGGGGTTCATGGAGTAGCGGCCGCCGTTCTGGACGGCTAGCTCGAGGCAGGTGCTCAGCATGCGCGCGCCGGCCTCCATGCCGATGTAGTAGACCTTGAAGAGGTCCGAGGCGAGGCCCCCGAGCTTGTCCTCGTCGGGAGCGGCAGGGCCGGCCTGCAGGCGCTGCAGGCAGCGCTGGAGGTGCAGGAGGCGGTCAGGCTGCGAGCGCAAGTTCTTGGCGGCCATCATGGCCTGCATGAGCACGGTCCCTACCTCCTTCTTGCTCACCTCTCCCGCCATGGCCCCAGCTTGCTTGTGGAGACACACTCTCTCTCCCTCTCTCTCGGAGTTGTGGCAGGAAGGAGGACAGGAGAGAAATGTTGGAGTTTTGAAAATGCCGATGGATGGGCAGCACTTGAAAAAGAAGGTGGGGATGTTTGTATTTTTTCCCTTTTATAAAGATTCACCGGAAATACAAAACACCTTAAAGATAATGAAAGTTACATCGAGGTCCATGGACCACCGAACGACCATTGCCGCCATCAGAACAAGTCGCCGACGCGCCCGTTGTCGCCGCTCTCATACAGGAGCCGACCTGACCTTCTTGATGACAGTATGGAAGTCTTCGTGCACGTGCCCCTAAGGACCAGCGCCATGGAGCCGCAATCGTCGTCGTTGAATCCTTGAATCGATCTGAAGAACCTGGCACCGAATATCGTTGTTGCGTACGCACGACGAGAAACCTAACCTCGCAGCCCCGATGAGCTGGCAGGAATCTACGCCGAAGCACCGTCTAATCCGCCCCAACGGACGAACTTGAGGAGGATCGGAGCCCTGAAGACTGACTCGAAGAAGAAGCGCCGCCACCGGCCGCCGAAGCAATACGCGGAGGGAAGGCGAATCCACAGGCTCGCCGGTGAAGATCGAGGGGATGAGGCTTTCCCTAGTCGCCTTGCGAGAGAGGAAAGGAAAGAGCTAACTAATAATGCTTGTAAATTTTTCCTTATTACACAGTAATTACAACTAGGTGCCAATTGAACCCCTTTGCTTAAAGAGAAAGGAAACCTATTCTCATGCTTCTTCTGCTATCGAAAATTGAAATTTTGAAATGAGATTGCTTTGAAAAAAATGGCTAAAAGTATTAATGTTGATATCCTAGATGTTTCTCTGAGAAATACTCCCTTCGTCTCATAATATAAGAGCGTTTTTGACACTAAGGGACGGAGGGAGTAACTTCTTTTCGATGAAGGTGTTTACAGGATGAAAGTGATTAAAAGTGAACTACTAGATATTTGGAGAATGGAAGAAACTGTCTTGTGGTAGAGAGATAGAATAATCCTAGAGGGAGACCACAATAATGCTTATTTTCATCTTTGGCTAATCATAGACATCGTAAAAACAATCTACCCACTATTGTTGGGGATAACGGTCCTATTCCATCTACCTCTGAGATGTTATAAGAATCTTTTTGCTTTTGAGACTAAACCTGATATTCATCTGGGTCTGATTTCTAGGAAGAAACCATTCTTTTCTCGGATGAAGAGAATGGTCTATTGGGAAAACCTTTTTCTGAGGAAGAAATCAGGGTGGCCATCATGAGCTCTTATGCTCATGGTGTCCCTGGCTCTCATAGTTTCTCTTTCCTCTTCTCCCACCTATGGAAGTTGATTAAAATTGACTTCCATGTGGCTTGTAAGAGACTTTGAGCCTCGATCGTTAGATGTTTGTCGTCTTAATTCTGTTGATACTACTTTGATTCCTAAAGAGCATAATGCCAAGGATATGGAGAAGTTTCGTCCTATTAGTCTGGGTAATCGTGTTGTTAAGATTTTACTAAAGCTATGATCACTATAGTTTCTCCTATATGTGATAGGGTTATCTCTCCTAACCAAAATGATTTCATAAAGATTTTGGAGAGTGTTCCTATGGCTCTTGAAGTTATACATGAGATCCATAGGACTAGGGCTAGTGGCCTGATTCTAAAACTTGATTATATATGAAGGCCTATGGTAGAGTGAGATGGGAGTTCCTTGTGGAAATGCTCACCTCTAGAGGTTTAGGTAGTAAGTGGGTTGGTTGGATCCAAGGGTTTTTTTTTGACCCGGTGTTTTTCTGGTGGTGGACGGAATATTTTGGGCGAAAAAAAGTTTTCCGGTGGTGCCAGCTTTTTTTCAAGACTTTGTTTAACCTATCTTTCACACGAACTAGTTTCTATCGCAGTGGTTAGTTCGCCACACACTCGGACAAGTCGTGGGATTGAATCTCTTGGCTACCCATCTTTTTCGGCTTTAGCCGCGACCAGCCACCGATTCTCACACTAAAAAAATATAATGCATGATTGTGAGAGCTTGATCTCGTGACCCGACGAAGAGGTATAGCGTCGGTTGCCACTACACTAAAGCATGTTGTCTAGGAACCGTATATGATATTTTCAACAGTTCAAAT
Organism: Aegilops tauschii subsp. strangulata; assembly: GCF_002575655.3. Taxonomy (NCBI): domain Eukaryota; kingdom Viridiplantae; phylum Streptophyta; class Magnoliopsida; order Poales; family Poaceae; genus Aegilops; species Aegilops tauschii. The sequence goes on along the minus strand of NC_053041.3, from coordinate 581,152,764 downwards.
TAAAAAAAAGGTAACTTCTTGTCTCGATGGTTGCGGAATCACCGGTTTTTGATCGATTTCCAAAAAACTCGGACAAGAATTTTTTTTGGTTGGATCTACATCACTTTATTTCAGAGTTCTCTTTGTGTGAGAATCAATGATACAAATGGCCATTCCTTTGTTGGGGGCAAATGTTTAAAATCTAACGATCGAGGCTTCCGCCCCCTTTGCTTTTTAACTTGGTTGCTGATGTCTTCTCTAAGATGCTTTCTAAAGTTGTTCAACACAACTTAATTTCTGGCTTTGATCCTCATGTTATCACATGAGGTGTAGTTAGTCTGCAATATGGAGATGACACATTTTTTTCCTGGATGCTTCTGTGGATGATGCTAGGAACTTAAAATGAATTTTGTCTTGGTATGAGAAACTATCTGGGATGAAGATTAATTTTCATAAAAGTGACCTTCTAACTATCCATGTGGATGCAGACCTTGCTAATTGTTTTGCTCGGATTTTCTCCTGGTAGATTGGTTCTTTCCCTCTGAAGTACTTGGTTGTGTTCCTTTGCATTTCAAAAAGTTAAGGAGAGAGGATATTCAACCCAAACTTTTAGCCACGACAACTGGCGGGGGCGGCTGGATTCGCATGAAACTTTAAGTACAAAATATAAGATGCAGATCAACAATGCACTAGGTGCTCCATTACCGCTAATTGATTGATGAAGCTAGTCGAAATAACCACGACCGTCCATGAATTGATTAAGCAAACACAGATGGTACCATAGCAGCAGATTAATCTGACGGATTTGAACTGAAATCATAAGTCGGCATCATCATTGATGAAGTAAATTGACTGATAAGAGAACCCAGCTTGGATCAACAATGCAAGGGATTCCATCCCCTTGAGTCGCTTGTCGACAGCCTCAAATAGATAAGCACTAGCAGAAAAGGAATTCATTTTTTCAAGACAATTTCTTTGGTGATAAAAGACAATTTCATTAATGCAATTTTTTTTTACTTTTGAAATTATTGGACAGATAACTGAAACAAGTGCCCATTTTAGGGAAGAGCCAACTGGTGGTGGCCCACAGAAACAAAATAAGTAAAACACAAAACTGCACTAGTTTGTAGCATAGTACAGTGCCACATTCCACAAGGAACAGAAATGCTCTTGTTTCTATCGATGATGTGAAAATGAATGCAAATATTTTTCGCTCCTCACATCAATCCTACAGGACTGTGAGTATGTATGTTCCAGATCACATACGTACGATGGTTTCCCTCCCAAATTATTTTCAAAAGAATCAGTAGGGACATGAGGGCACCGCACATAATAACATGAGGCACAAGTTGACCAAACATGCTGCATGAACCAGTAGGGACAGCAAGCTCACTCCACGCAGAAGAAAACATGATTCACAAACTGTGGATGCAAGCTAGGATCCCAACAAAAAAATGGCATCACAGAATATGATTATTAAAACACATAGTAGTAGCACGTCCAAAATCCCAATTTTGTCATGCAACTCGATTCGATCGTCCACGAATAAGATGTAGCTACGACACCACACTAGTACCATATAAATTGATCATCCCACAGATAAGATGCAGTTCAACACTACATTGATTACCCCTAACTGATGAAGCTAAGATAAGTTGCCACCGGCCGTGCACAAATTAATTGACAGGTAGTAGCAGTAGCATAGCAGCAGAGTAATCTGACTGAACCAACTGAACTGAAATCATAAGGTTGCATGAAGTAAACGAATGACAGGAGGAGCATCGCCTCGATCTATCAGGTGAAGTAGTAAGCTATCTAATCTGTTGATGGATCAGGTGAAGTAAAACTGGTGTCAAACAAAGTAGTGGGCTGGCTAATCTGCAGTGAGATGAACATGATGAATAATCGGACAGTCAGATTGATGTTCATGCCGGTAGAATTAACACAAAAGAGAGGTTAGGACTTTGGACCTCAACTCCGAGGTAGGCTGCAGTTTCTATCTTCGGTAGAGTGTTTCAGAAGAAGGGATATGCATGAGGACACCGGCCTGAGAATGAACAAGGGGCAGCAAGCAAACTGTGCCTGATTGATGTTCCAGTCCCAGATAACAAGCATGTAGGAAGATAACCATCACAAACACACTAGAATACTGTTTCGCCATGCAGAAGAAACTGATTCGCAAACTGGGGATGCACTTCACTGGTATAGATTGCTATCCTATGATATGAACAAAAAAGTGGCATCAGAAAACATGATTAAAACACACAGTAGCACGTTTGAAATCCCAACTTTGTCAAGTTCAATTTGATTTGATTGTTCACGAACAAGATGCAGCTAATATAAATGTAAATTTCTTGCGCATGTACACAGACCGTAAGTGTACATTAGGAGAAGATTACATACAAAACAACACGAGGAGAAGATTACTAAACATGCTGGAAAAGGGGCAGCATAATGTGCCTGATGCATCCTCCCAAACAACCAGCATATGTAGGACCGATTATCACAATTCACAACCATACCAGATATATATATAACTCCTACGCCATGCAGAACAAGATTAACGAATGAACATTTCAAAGAAAATATTAACAAATGAGGATGCACAATACAAATCATTAATTCAGATTACTATCCTATTATCAAAGGAAATGCCATCCCAGAAAAATGATTGAACAAATGCCCTGAAACCCCAATTTTCACATGCCTTGAAAGTTGAAACTGCACCTCGATTGTGTTGTCCCACAAATAAGATGCATATCAACATTACACCTAAGGAAGCTAATTAAGATAGCCATGGTTCTTCCCAATTTAAACACAGATATTTGCAGCAGAATAAACTGGCCGAACTGAACTGATATCAAAAGGTTGCATGAACTAGAGAGCATCGATGAACAAAGAGACTAACAGAGTGATTCAAAATACAATAAGTAGCTAGGGACATCCGGATACCACCCATTATAACACAAGGCAGAATAGGCCGGGGTTTTTACCTGAACCTCATTATGAAGGATAAAAAGAACACAAGGCAGACAGTCTGAATTAACAGGGAAATCAAGCAAAATTGTGTTTGATCAATGCTTCCAGTCCCAGATAACCAACATGTAGGATGATTACAAAGATGTTGGTGACTATATGTGGATCATCACAAACGGGGGATGCACTCCATTAAGAGATCTTGCTAGGAGTCTAAGACCGGAACAAGAAAGTGGGATCACAACTTTGCCATGATTAAAGCACGTCCGAAATCGCAATTTTGTCGTGCAATTCGATTCGATTATCCATGAACGAGAAGCAGCTACGATATTGAAAATTAATTAAGATAGCTCCTGCAATTCGATTTGATCGTCCCACAGATAAGTTGCAGTTCAACATTACACTACTACTATGTTTATTACCCCTAATAGATCAAGCAAATATAGATTGCCACGGCCGTCCAGGAATTAGTTAAACACAGATAGCAGCAAATTAATCTGACCAAACTGAACTGAAACCACAAGTCTGCATAATGATTGAAGATGATAGATGAATGAGTGATAGGAGGAGCATGGCTTCAAAGGGACCAGTCCCATCTCGACAGCCTCGATGGATCAGGTGAAGTAGTGCCAGTGGGCTGGCTAATCTGCAGTGAGATGAATCGGACTGTCAGATTGATGCTCGTAGTGAGATGAACCTAGGGAGAAAGAAGACAAGAGGAGGAAGGTAGCGGACCTCAACTCCTAGGTAGGCGGCACGGTCGGTCAACTCGGCGAGGCGGGCGAGCTCCTTGGGGTCGAGGAAGCGGGAGAGGACGGCGACGGCGAAGTCGATGTGCTTGATGGCGAGGGCCGTGATCCTGTTTGCGCGGCACAGGTAGTCGAGCGCCTTGTCCACGTCGGCGGCGCTGGCTACGTGACGCGGCTTGGCGGTGTCGTCGGACAGATCGGCCTTGGCGAGGCTCTCGGTGGCGGCGGCGACCGGGTCGCGGCGCTTGCCGGGGATGGGGGCTTGGCCGCCGACGAGGCATTCGACGCAGCGCGGGAGGTGGTGCTCTGCTCCTCGAGCATCTTGACGGCCAGGATGGCGGACTCGACGCGGGCGATGGCCTGGGGCTGGGTGGTGGGGCGGGCGGGGAGCTTCTGCGCGAGGAGCGCGTCGTAGAGCTGCTCGTCGGGCATGCGCGCAAGGCGATGTTGACGGTGGAGACGGCGCGGTTCTTGACGGCGGTGTCGAGGCAGACCCAGAGCATCTTGGAACCGGGATCCAGGCCGAGGTAGTAGACCGTGAAGACGTCCGAGGCGATCTGCCCGAGCTTGGCCTCGGCGTTGGCGTCGGCGGGGGCGGCCTCGGCCTGGTGGCGCTCCAGGCGGCGGTGGAGCTCCAGGAGGCGGCCGCGCTGCGCGCGCACGTTCTTGGCGGCCATCATGGCCTGCATGAGGACCAGCTCCAGGTTCTTCTTGCTCAACTCCCGCGCCATATTCGTAGGAAACTGCCTCCCGGGTTGCTCGGTCGAGCGACTCCGGAGGCCACCCCGCCGCCAGCAGAAAGCACCTCCACCGCCGCTCCAACCCATCCGCCGCCGCCGGAGGAGGCCGTTAGGGCTGACGGCGGCGGCGGGCGTTCCCGTCCCTTACCCCATTGCCCTTCCCTCCCCATCTCTCCATTGGCCTGTCAGGCACCATTGCTGATCTGTGCCGCACGCGTCAGATCCCTGATGCGGTTCGTCCTGATCCGTGATGTAGGCTCCTCCTAGCGGCGGATTTGGCCGGCGCGTCTCGGTCCGTGAAGGGCGGCGGGCTGCAACCATCGGTGTCCGCTCTCTAATCCAGTAAAGGTTGGCAATGGTGTGCTCCTTTACTCGGCTGCGAGCTATGGCATGGCAGTGCAGCACCGGGGAAGGCCAAAAAGGCTACAGCGGTCCGGGGCGTCATGCATGGGCGCTTATTTTGCCCTTTCAGGTCGCAGATCCGACGGGCTAGTCCCCTGATCATGGTCGGCTGCTGCAGGGATGGCGCTTGGTGTTGACCGCTTCAGTGGAGATAGGCTGGGGCCGTGGGTGCTACGGCCCGCGGGCTGCGGTGCTCTGGGTCTTGACCAGCGAACAGATCAGCCCTTCGTGCTCTAGATCTGGTCATGTCAGCCCTGTGCCGACAGGTCTTCGAAGGGATCTCTCCAGTAAGGTTGCAGTCTACGGTGAGGAGCTTTGGCATCCGTGTTGGTCATGGTAACCACTTCGGCCAACTGCAGTGACCTTCTTGTTGATTGCGATGACCATTTAGAGTTCTTTGTGAGGGTTACCCTCTTCAGATCCAGTGGTTGCCTTCAGAGGTGAGATGCAGTCTATAATTGACGGCTTGACGCAAAGGATATGGTTGTGCAGTGGCGGCGGCGGAGTTTCTCACCCAGCGCATGCAGTTGTTAGGATTGTGGAAAAGTGGTGGCGACAACATGCAATTGACTCCGATGATGGTACTTCTCAAGTACCCGGTCTCGAGCTCCGGGGTGAAAACCTAGGTTTGACCTGAGTTGGCTATACCTGGCAATGGCGATGTTTTTGCGTCGTTATCTTGTTGAAGACGTTGCTCGGATATGCTCAGATTGGTTCTTTAGGGTGAAAACCTAGACTCCGGCCTTTGGTGGTTGGATCGATCCGGTAACGGCGGTGCTCGAGCACCGCTCCCTTCCAGAAGGCGTTGATGTTGAAGAAACTCGTTGTCCTTGTGGTGTCATGAGATAGTTGGTGTGGATATGGTCTTTGTTATAGTTTGCCGATGGAAGATTTGGTCGTTTTGGGGTTTCTTCTTTTTCCTCGCTTAGGCATAGCTTTGGTCTTATGACTTTGCTATTTGTCGGTGAGTTTTTTTGTGTGTGTGCATGTTGTTGATGGCTGTGTGCATCCTAGTTATGCAGAGGCCGGGTGTGTGCTCATTATGTTTGTATTCACTTGATGCTTCATTTTGAGTTAATAAAATCCACCCTTTGTCGAAAAAAAACTCCCGCACCATGGCTACCGCTCCCGCTCCGCTTGTCTCTCTCTCTACCACAAAAAGACGACCCTTCTCGCTCTAGTTTTGAATTTCGAAATCTCAACACGCTAGTCCATCAACAGAATCAACATACGAAAACAAGTGATTCCAAGCAAGCTGTAATTAATGTTGTTGTGAGGATACATTCTTTTTTTTTCACCCACAAAAAAAAGAAAAAAAGAAAAGAGGATGCATTCTTTTCATATAATTCATCGTCTCCACTCTTTATGTCATAGGGGCTGTTTTGTTTTACGCCCAACTAGCCCCACCAAAAATTCGGTATGACCAAAGCAGAGGCATACCATGTGACTCTCGTGGTAAGTAATCCGAACTTGATTATGAAAACAAAAAGAGCAAGGGCATGACCAATTTTTTTGCAAGTCGTTGTTGTTTTGTTTGTAGCCATTGTACCATCCAAAAGTTTGTCAAAACAACCCTTTTATTTGGTTAGCACTTGATGATTAAAACACTTTTTTTGCGAAATTATTGATTTATATAGATCAAAATTAAGATGTAGTTTACTATAAAATTCTAAGAGCATCTACAGTCGGGCGCCCTATATCCGTCTCATACGCCCGGGCAGGCCGTCCGGTCACAAAATACCGACGAAACGGAGCTCTCAAACGGGCCTCAAATGCCCGGGCTGGCCGACACCCATCATATCCGTCCCAAATGTAGGGCGGATATGAGGCGGCCCGGGCACGCCCGGGCGCGTCCTCCCGACAAGCCCGGCCCACCACCGATCCCACGGATGTCTGATACGTCTCCAACGTATCTATAATTTTTGATTGTTCCATGCTGTTATATTATCATTCTTTGATGTTTTATAATCATTTTATAGTCTTTTTTGATACTAACCTATTGACATAGTGCCAAGTGCCAGTTGCTGTTTTTTGCATGTTTTATACATCGCAAGAAATCAAAACCAAACGGAGTCCAAACGCAGCGAAACTTTTTGTGTATTTTTTTGGACCAGAAAACATCCAGTGGGCCGAAGAAGCACCTGGGGGCTGCTCCGAGGGGATCACAACCCACCAGGGCGTGCCTGGAGGCCCAGGCGCGCCCTGGTGGGTTGTGCCCACCTCGGGTGCCCCATGGACCGCCTCTTTACTCTATAAATACCCCAATATTCCAGAAACCTCAGGGGAGTCGACGAAAACCAATTCCAGCCGCCGCAGAGTCCAGAACCACCAGATCCAATCTAGACACCATCACGGAGGGGTTCACCACTTCCATTGGTGCCTCTCCGATGATGCGTGAGTAGTTCTTTGTAGACCTTCGGCTCCGTAGTTTGTAGCTAGACGGATTCCTCTCTCTCGTTTGATTCTCAATACAATGGTCTCTTGGAGATCCATATGATGTAACTCTTTTTGCGGTGTGTTTGTTGGGATCAGATGAACTTTGAGTTTATGATCAGATCTATCTTTTTATCCATGAAAGTTATTTGAATCTTCTTTGATCTCTTATATGCATGATTGCTTATAGCCTCGTATTTCTTCTCCGATATTTGGGTTTTGTTTGGCCAACTTGATCTATTTATCTTGGAATGGGAAGAGACGCTTTGTAGTGGGTTGATACGTCTCCAACGTATCTATAATTTTTGATTGTTCCATGCTGTTTTATAATCAATCTTGGATGTTTTATAGTCATTTTATAGTCATTTTATATCATTTCTTGGTACTAACCTATTGACATAGTGCCAAGTGCCAGTTGCTGTTTTCTGCATGTTTTTTACATCGCAAGAAATCAATATTAGACGGAGTACAAATGCCACAAAACTTTATGATGATTTTTTATGGATCAAAAGGAAGAAGTTGGGCCCTGGTTGCACCTGGGGGGAGTCCCGAGGAGGGGACAACCCACCAGGGCGCGCTAGGAGGCCCAGGCGCGCCCTGGTGGGTTGTGCCCACCTCGGGTGCCCCCCGAACCGCCTCTTTGCTCTATAAATACCCCAATATTCCAGGAACCCTAGGGGAGTCGACGAAATATTCATCCAGCCGCCGCAGAGTCCAGAACCACGAGATCCAATCTAGACACCATCACGGAGGGGTTCACCACTTCCATTGGTGCCTCTCCGATGATGCATGAGTAGTTCTTTGTAGACCTTCAGGTCCGTAGTTAGTAGCTAGATGGCTTACTCTCTCTCGCTGAATTCTCAATACAATGTTCTCCTAGAGATCCATATGATGTAACTCTTTTTGCGGTGTGTTTGTTGGGATCCGATGAACTTTGAGTTTATGATCAGTCATATCTTTTTATATCCATGAAAGTTATTTGAGTTTCTTCGATCTCTTATATGCATGATCTCTTATAGCCTCGTATTTCTTCTCCGATATTTGGGTTTGTTTGGCCAACTTGATCTATTTATCTTGCAATGGGAAGAGGTGCCCGGTAGTGGGTTCGATCTTACGGTGCTTGATCCCAGTGACAGAAAGGGAACCGACACGTATGTATCGTTGCTACCAAGGATAAAAAGATGAGATCTATATCTACCGCCATATAGATAAACAGATCTTGTCTACATCATGTCATCGTTCTTGTTGCATTACTCCGTTTTTTCATGAACTTAATACACTAGATGCATGCTGGATAGCGGTCATTGTGGGGAGTAATAGTAGTAGATGCATGCAGGAGTCAGTCTACTAATCTTGGACGTGATGCCTATGTAATGATCATTGCTTGGATATTGTCATAATTATTTGAGGTTCTATCAATTGCCCAATAGTAATGTGTTCACCCACCGTTTGCTATTTTTCTTGAGAGAAGCCACTAGTGAAACCTACTGCCCCCGGGTCTTCTTTCTCATATATTTGCCTTGCGATCTACTTTTTCCTTGCGTTTATTTTCAAATCTATTAAACCAAAAAATACAAAAATACCTTGCTGCAATTTATTCTTATTTATTTTATTTGGCGTTCGATCTATCAAATTAATACAAATTCCTCACGTCAGTTTTGCCTATCTGGAGGCGCCGTACCCCGAAAGGGATTGGCAGCCCCTTTAACACGTCGGCTTGCGAGAAGTTGTTCTTTGTGTGCAGGTGCTGTTTACATTGTGTTGCTTGGTTCTCCTACTGGTTCGATAACCTTAGTTTCATATCTGGGGGAAATACCTACCGCCGCTGTGCTGCATCATCCCTTCCTTTTTGGGGAACTTCAAGCGACATCAAAAGGAATTTCTGGCGCCGTTGCCGGGGAGGATCTTCAACATAACCAGGTTCCTAATCACAAATCTCATCTCCTCGCAATTTACATTATTTGCCATTTGCATCTCGTTTTTCTCTCCCCCACTTCACAAAAAATTGTCGTTTTATTCGCCTCTCTTTTTTCGTTCGCCGTTTTCTTGTCAGCTTTATCCTTTGCTTGCAATCATGAGTGATTTCGGTATGGCACCAACAGATGATGGCCTAACTCCTAAGATAGGACGTACGGGCAATCTGGATGCTAAAACTTTTATCTTGGGGCAAGGGAACGTTGTGGGAAAAGAACGTATCCAAGAATTTTTAATTGTGTGGGAAATTTGAGTCTTGATGAAGCTCCTATACTTAAAACTACTAGATCTTATGCGGATGCTATTTCAGCACTAGTTCTGAAACTTGAAAGTAAATTTATTCGTACCCATCCTACTTTGCAAAGATTGTTTTTTGAGCTTCCCGAAATAAAGAATTCTAGAGCCAACAAGTTGGCCACTCTCGTTCTTATGAACGAGTTTGACTACATAATTCGGGAAGCTAGGGAAATTTTTGACTTTTATGGTATGAATCGTGAAAAACCAGTGATAGATGAAATTCTTTACAATAGTGGCTATTCACTAAGGCATTTGCTTGGGGATGATAAAATCTTTGATGAGAATCTTAAAAAGGAAGTCCCCATTCTAGGCATAATCCAACAAGTTTTTAATGATGTTAATCAACACTACTCTTGGATTGTTGCGGGAAATCAAAGGGGTTATGATGAAAACCAACTAAGGAACGCTAAAGTTTCCATAAACAATATGTTCTATGTTGTGTTTACGAAACCGCATGATGAAATATCTCTAAGAAAATTAAGAAGAAGAAAGATGACAAAACTTAGATCCTTGCTTTATGCCTAGCTAAGGGCGTAAAACTATAGCGCTTGTTGGGAGGCAACCCAATGAATAAAATTTATTTTTGCTTTTTGCTTTCTGTTCTTGTGTGTTTACACAAATATGCTACTGTTATGATTGTGTTTTTTGTGTTTTAATTAGTGTTTGTGCCAAGTAAAGTCTTTAGGATCTTCTTGGGTGATAGTTGTTTGATCTTGCTGAAAAAGACAGAAACTTTGCGCTCACGAAAATAATTTTCATAAATCACAGAAAAGAGATTTTGCCCTGATTATTTTTGCAGAAGATTAATATACAAATTACCCTGGTCGTCCTAATTTTGTAGAATTTTTGCAGTTCTAGAAGTATTCGCAAAAGTCAGATTGCAACAGACTATTCTGTTTTGACAGATTCTGTTTTCTTTGTGTTGTGTGCTTATTTTGATGGCTCTATGGTTTTCTTTGATGAGTTTTTGCCATAGAAAAGTTTGAATACAGTAGATATAATACAAAAACAAAATATGAATTGGTTTGACACAGCACTTATAGTAGTAGTTTATTTTTCTTACACTAACAGATCTCACGAAGGTTTTGTTGAGTTTTGTGTGATTGAAGTTTTCAAGTTTTGGGTTATCTTACAATGGATGAAAGAAGGATAGAAGAGCCTAAGCTTGGGGATGCCCCAGCATACCAAGCTATTATCCAAGAATGAGCAACCAACTAAGCTTGGGGATGCCCCGAGTGGCATCCCCTCTTTCTTCTAACAACTATTGGTATTTTACTCGAGGCTATATTTTTACTTGTCAAATGATATGTGTTTTGCTTGGAGCATCTTGTATGATATGTGTCTTTTCTTGTTTTATTTTGTGTTTTAAGTCATCAATCCTTTCTGGACACACCTATTTGAGAGAGCCAAAATTATGTCATGACTTTTTAGAATTGCTCTCTATGCTTCACTTAAATCTTTTATGAGCCAGGACTTGCTCTAGTGCTTCACTTATTTCTGTTTGAGCACGTGTGCTTAGTATTTTTGAAGAAATGCTCTCTTGCTTCACTTAGATTTATTTGAGAGTTAGTAAAATTTTGAAGAAATTCTCTCTTGCTTCACTTAAATTATTTTGAGAGAAAGAGAATTTGTTATGCTCATGATTTTCACTTATATTCGTTTGAGCTGATGAAAAGCAACACATGAAAATTAGTCCCAAAGTGATAGATATCCAAGAAGGATAAAGAAAGAAAATATGTCATGAAGATCATTGGAAAAAATAAACTTGATTCTTAGTAATAGTTTTAGGATATGATGATGTGATATGTGAATTATGTTGATGAGTAATTGTGCTCTAGTAGGAATATTTGTGTTAAGGTTTGTGATTCCCTATGCAAGTACGAAAGTCAATAATCATGCAATGAAAATTATATCCTACTTGTGGTGCATTATTCGGTGTTAGTTATGCTTAATGCTTGCTTATGAGATTATTCATTTCTTGGTTGGTCGCTTCCCAATCTTTTGCTAGCCTTCATTTTGCACTACTTGTGCATCCAAAATCCTTTAAACTAGTTTTTACCACATGAGTCCACTATATCTACCTATATGCGGTATTCTCTTGCCGTTCTAAGCAAATTTGCATGTGCCATCTCCAATTTTCAAAATAAACTTCTCTTTTGTGTGTTTGTTTCGCTCGCGGAATGATAACGGGTGCTTAATATTTTCCATGCTAGATGTGTTATTCTCAAGATGAGTGTTTATTCACTTGTCATTGCACGAGAGTAAGGCAAAGGTCTTAGGGATGCCCAGTCCCGAAATGCAAAAAAATTGAATTTACTTTATGTTCTCAAATAATAAATTCCTTGGAAAGTGTTGGTATGGAGGGCAACCGTGGATACGGCTAGCCATGGAAAGTGAAAGTATGGTTGAAAAAGGAATAAACTTTATTTTCTGTTTGGGAACCGCCTATGGCATATCTAGCATGGAAAGTGTTCGGAACTCTAAGTCGTTTTCATTGGTGGGATGGATACACCTCCCAAAATGTTTTTATCTTCAATTTTTTCGCTTTGAGCTCTGGCACCTCTACAAATGCCTACTTCCCTCTGCGAAGGGCCTTTCTTTTACTTTATGCAATTTTTATTTTGAAAATTGAGTCTCCATCTTCTCTTATAAAAAGCACCAACTAGGAGGCAATATGATCGTGCTTAAGTATTGGGTGTAGCTAATATTCGAGTGTGTTTCATGAATGGATCAATGTTTGAGCAGGGATAACTTATTTTAGCGTTGATATTTTGAAAGACATGGTTGCTTGTTGATATGCTTGAGTATCTAAATTATTATGTCAAAACTAGACTATTGCTTTGAATCACATAAAAGTCCAAATGTCCATGCTATGAAGAAAAGAATATGATATGACATGATAGATAGCACTCCGCATCAAAAATCCTGTTTTTATCACTTACCTACTCGAGGACGAGCAGGAGTTAAGCTTGGGGGTGCTGATACGTCTCCAACGTATCTATAAGTTTTGATTGTTCCATGTTGTTTTATTATCAATCTTGGATGTTTTATAATCATTTTATAGTCATTTTATATAATTTTTTGGTACTAACCTATTGACATAGTGCCAAGTGCCAGTTGCTGTTTTCTGCATGTTTTTTTACATCGCAGGAAATCAATATCAGACGGAGTCCAAATGCCACGAAATTTACGATGATTTTTTATGGACCAAAAGGAAGAAGTTGGGCCCTGGTTCACCTGGGGGGAGTCCCGAGGAGGGGACAACCCACCAGGGCGCGCCAGGAGGCCCAGGCGTGCCCTGGTGGGTTGTGCCCACCTCGGGTGCCCCCCGGACCACCTCTTTGCTCTATAAATACCCCAATATTCAAGAAACCCTAGGGGAGTCGATGTAATATTCATCCAGCTGCCGCAAAGTCTAGAACCACCAGATCCAATCTAGACACCATCACGGAGGGGTTCACCACTTCCATTGGTGCTTCTCCGATGATGCGTGAGTAGTTCTTTGTAGACCTTCGGGTCCATAGTTAGTAGCTAGATGGCTTCCTCTCTCTCGCTGAATTCTCAATACAATGGTCTCTTGGAGATCTATATGATGTAACTCTTTTTGCGGTGTGTTTGTTGGGATCCGATGAACTTTTAGTTTATGACCAGTCATATCTTTTTATATCCATGAAAGTTATTTGAGTTTCTTTGATCTCTTATATGCATGATCTCTTACAGCCTCATATTTCTTCTCCGATATTTGGGTTTTGGTTGGCCAACTTGATCTATTTATCTTGCAATGGGAAGAGGTGCCCGGTAGTGGGTTCGATCTTACGGTGCTTGATCCCAGTGACAGAAAGGGAACCGACACGTATGTATCGTTGCTACTAAGGATAAAAAGACGAGATCTATATCTACTGCCAAATAGATAAACGGATCTTGTCTACATCATGTCATCGTTCTTATTGCATTACTCCATTTTTCATGAACTTAATACACTAGATGCATGCTGGATAGCGGTAGATGTGTGGAGTAATAGTAGTAGATGCAGGCAGGAGTCGGTCTACTAATCTTGGACGTGATGCCTATGTAATGATCATTGCCTGGATATCGTCATAATTATTTGAGGTTCTATCAATTGCCCAACAGTAATTTGTTCACCCACCGTTTGCTATTTTTCTCGAGAGAAGCCACTAGTGAAACCTACGGCCCCGGGTCTTCTTTCTCATATATTTGCCTTGCGATCTACTTTTTCCTTGCGTTTATTTTCAGATCTATTAAACCAAAAAATACAAAAATATCTTGATGCAATTTATTCTTATTTATTTTATTTGGCGTTCGATCTATCAAATTACTACAAATTCCTCACGTCCGTTTTGCCTATCTTGAGGCGCTGTACCCCGAAAGGGATTGACAACCCCTTTAACACGTCGGGTTGCAAGAAGTTGTTCTTTGTGTGTGATGTCTACTACACAACCTTCTTCTTGTAGACGTTGTTGGTCCTCCAAGTGCAGAGTTTTGTAGGACAGTAGAAAATTTCCCTCAAGTGGATGACCTAAGGTTTATCAATCTGTGGGAGGCGTAGGATGAAGATGGTCTCTCTCAAACAACCCTGCAACAAAATAACAAAGAGTCTCTTGTGTCCCCGACACACCCAATACAATGGTAAATTGTATAGGTGCACTAGTTCAGCGAAAAGATGGTGATACAAGTGCAATATGGATGGTAGATATAGGTTTTTATAATCTGACATTATAAAAACAGCAAGGTAACTAATGATAAAAGTGAGCGAAAACGGTATTGCAATTCGTTGAAACAAGGCCTAGGGTTCATACTTTCACTAGTGCAAGTGCTCTCAACAATAATAACATAATTAGATCATATAACAATCCCTCAACATGCAACAAAGAGTCACTCCAAAGTCACTAATAGCGGAGAACAAACGAAGAGATTATTGTAGGGTACGAAACCACCTCAAAGTTATTCTTTCCGATCAATCCATTGGGCTATTACTATAAGTGTCACAAACACCCCTAGAGTTCCTAGTAAAATAACACCTTAAGACACAAATCAACCAAAACCCTAATTTCACCTAGATACTCCAATGTCACCACAAGTATCCGCGGGTATGATTATACGATATGCATCACACAATCTCAGATTCATCTATTCAAACCAACACAAAGAAATTCAAAGAGCGCCCCAAAGTTTCTACCGGAGAGTAAAGACGAAGAGGTGTGCCAACCCCTATGCATAGATTTCCAAGGTCACGGAACCCGCAAGTTGATCACCAAAACATACATCAAGTGGATCAATAGAATACCCCATTGTCACCACGGGTATCCCACGCAAGACATACATCAAGTGTTCTCAAATCCTTAAAGACTCAATCCGATAAGATAACTTCAAAGGGAAAACTCAATCCATTACAAGAAGGTAGAGGGGGAGAAACATCATAAGATCCAACTATAATAGCAAAGCTCGCGGTACATCAAGATCGTGCCAAATCAAGAACATGAGAGAGAGAGAGAGATCAAACACATAGCTACAGGTATACCCTCAGCCCCGAGGGTGAACCTCCCTCCTCGTCATGGAGAGCGCCGGGATGATGAAGATGGCCACTGGTGATGGATCGCCCCCTCCGTCAGGGTGCCGGAACAGGGTCCCGATTGGTTTTTGGTGGCTACAGAGGCTTGCGGCGGCGGAACTCCTATAGGAGATATGCCCAAGAGGCAATAATAAATGATATTATTTATCTCCAAGTTCATAATTATGTTTATGTTCCATGCTATAACTGCTATGGTTCTCGAGTCTGCAATAACACGAGGCTCGGAGGAAGACTCATATGCACGTGTGGAATAATAAACGATAAGAAGTATTCTTAGTCTGGCCTCTAATACTAGCTCAAGTGTTGCATGATGGTTCTATTTTCCTGATCATGGGCATGTCAATGCCAGCAACTTTGAGGGCACAATGTTAAGAGAACATTTGTGTTGAATCGACCCGGATTGATGTTATGCTATGAGATTCATTCGTCACAAGTTAATGGTACATAACACAGAAATGGTTAACGTTTGCATGATTCCTTAGACCATGAGAGTATCGAGTTTCTTCATGCTTGCTTCATGAACTTTGGGGTTTGTTAAACGTCATCCGTAAATGGGTGGCTATTACGGCGGCTTACGGGTTCATGGAAAAGTATGTCAAGTAACTTGATAGCTCAAGATTGGGATTTGCTCCTTCGACGATGGAGAGATATTCTCGGGCCCTCTCGGTGTTACGGTATCCATCATCGTCTGGACAGACACAGTGTGATTTGATCACAGGGATGCCGGAACACGGAAACGAGAAAAGAGAACAAAACCAGTAACGAGGTAACTAGCATAGTGGACAAGTTGTTCATCCACGGGGATGGAAGTAAATCTCACCTCGGGTCTTTGTAACATATCGTGAAGCAACGGGAATAGCACACGGGAACTGGAGGTTCACTCGAATATTCATTCATGTGGGTATAGGGGTCAATATGGGTGCCCACGGCTCCGATGTTGATCATTGATCGGAAAGTGTTCCGGTCATGTCTATGCTTCACCAAACCTATAGGGTCACACGCTTAAGGGTCATCTATCTGCTGAATACTAGACAGGGAGTCTGAGAGAAATTTGCCGAAAAAGTTTCAGAGACAATAGAAGAGTTCCGGAGAGAGAATAGCGAAATAGTTTCGTAACACCGAAAAGTTGTTTCAGGATATACCATTAAGTCAAATTGGTTTCGGGACACGCCTGATAATTCTTGGAGGGTGCCAGAATTATTCTGGAAACTTCTGGGAATTTTTGGGGATAAAAACCGAAAATGTTTCGGAGCTGCCGGTACCGTTTTGGTTGTTTTTTGCAGATGAAATTCACTAATCTGAAATTGTTTCAGAATGAATCCAAAATCATTTTAGTAGGTACTGGAATTATTCTAAGACCCATAGAAATATTTTTGGATTTAATGGACGCGAAAAATTGTCTTCAGGAATAGTGAAAACGCATTCTTGTTTGCTTTTCGCAGATGAAAATCACTAAACCGAAATTGTTTCGGAACGCGTTGAAAATTATTTTAGTGGGTACTGGAAATGTTCTGAGACGACTTAAATATTTTCAGTTCGAACAGACGCTGAAAAATGTCGTCATGAATAGTGAAAGTACTTTTTGCTTGGCTTCTTGGAGAAGCCACCTTGAGGGCCTTTTGGTATTATCCCCTTGGCTTCTTGGAGAAGCCACCCTTGGGCTTGGCCTATAAATAGGGGTGGAGGGGGCTGCCTAAAGACACACTCTTTCTCACATACAAGTGCCATGCATGATCTGGCTTCTCTCTCCCTCCCAGCGAATAGTTTCGTAGAGCCGAAAGGCTGTCTGGGTTCCGGTGGGAACTAGTTCTTGACGGCGAAGCCCTGCCGGATAGATGACACCGTATGTGTGCAACCCTGTAGAGAGGTCGTAGTTTCGATCCTTTTGCCCGAGGGGCTGTTTTGAGAGTGCCTCCCAAAGGGCTGTCCAAGTGATGGTACGAGTTCTGTGAGACCTCTCGAAGGGCTGTCTGAGTGACCGTCCTAGTTTTGAGGGTCCTCCCGAAGGGCTGTCCGCGACATAGTCCGAGGGACTGTCCGACCGCCTCCCGGAGGGCTGTCCGTGGGGCGGATGGGGGTATACATCCTCGCGGTTGGGAGGTTGTAAATCCTAGCTGCGGGGATCTGCACCGCCGTTCGTCATCGACTCTACTTCCGCTGCGCTACGAGTCGGTAACGAAAAAGATCAAACCATGTATGCAGTCTCCATAGTGGTCCTGGGCTGGTGCGTAGGTCGAATTTTTTTTGTTTTCTGATGCGTTACCCAACAGTGGCATCAAGAGTCGTGCTATGTGTAGATGCATGTTACGATCTAGAATGCATGGAGATATATGGGTATTGCATAATATAATTTTGGAGTAGATGAGATCTATTGCTGAAAATTATTTATGCAGGTGACAGATGAAATCTGTTACCCGACGTTCTTGTTGCTTCCCTAGAATTTGCGTTTGCTCAATATCGAGATAGCATGGTGGAATTTGACAAAGTTCTGGCAATCCGTGATCCTAATTGATCATGGAAGTGCTATCAGTTCTTTGGGTTCTGCCGTAGTCAAAAGAAAGATGAAATTCACAGATGAAAGGGCATTGCAGATATGATCTGCACGGGGGTCATGCGTATGACGAAGTTTAGTATGGGGCTCGAGATTTAATTATCTCGTGTTTCATACACCCCGAGATGTTAATCTAGCAACTTGAATAATCATACTTGATGATAAAACGTTGGTAGCTGCAGTTTAAGTCGAAACCTTAGAAGCCACGAAAAACATGTTTTTGCATGAACCGATTAGAAACGTCTAACTTGGTTTTGTAGGAGAGTTTGCATGTGCATGTGATGTGGTATAGCAATGCTCATATTCAATTTGATTATGTATGAGATGACTATATGATGTAATTAACACGACCTGCGTGTCATGATTCGGCATGATGGCTAGAGCCATATGATTGCACTTTAATGACCTGCGTGTCAACCTTAAGTAATGCATTTATTTTATCCGCTATGGAGATAGCGATATTATCTGGTGCATCGACAAGGTGGTGGCAATCTTCCCGAAGGTGAACACTGACGCGAATGTCGAAGACGAAGAAATACTTGACTTCTCCGTCAGAAGAGGCTATACCATATCATGCTATTATGAATTGCCTGAGATGTTTATCCCTCTTGATGCACCCTTCTTGATTGCGCGGTAGTCGCATTTATTAGGGTGATCTCTCAAAGAAAAATAATATCAAGTAGTTAGTGTTCTCCCAAGTGTAGCACCGTCACGACACCTAACTTTTCGGGGTATCGCAGGATCTCCCTGGGTACGAACGATTAGGGAAGTGTGAGGCGGGTGAGTTGAGACCTCGCAGCAAGATCACTTGGTTGTCTTGACGTTCTGGAAGGATCTCCCTGAGCTCGGAACACGCCCATCGAAAGATGAACAAGAGTCACATAGAGATGTGATCGGCAAGTTTGCCTACCGATTGAATTTCGCGCCATCAGTGTTCATCTCGTTCAATGGCGTTGAATGGATATGCGGGTCTTGTGTCACTCATAATAAATTTTGAGAGATATTGATTTGAGTGAGAGCGCACTGTTGAATTAACATGTTTAATTCTCAGTGCAATTAATTATGAACACTGTCTAAGTGTTTCTTGCAAAATAGTTGTAGAATAATGGCTCGTGTTTCCACCTTCCTTGATAAAATTGAATAGTTGTTAAATATTTGGTTAAAACTTTACGATTGGTAACGTAATGTGAGGATTGTCCTCAAGAGTGCCGAGAAGGACTTTGTCCTATCGCATGCTTTCGGTATCCTCCCACAAATGCTATGGATGATGTGACTCTCGTCCTTCGATCCAAAAGCTAGAATTCCGTTACGGTCAAGTGCAATATGTTTGCTTCCATGAAACCCGAACTTCAAAAGTTTTGGGATATTTATGTGATATTCATGGAACTGAAAATTAATTTTCAGATACAAAAAAAGGCTGAAAGATATGAAATATCCAAAGCAATGTTTGTTTGAAAATGATTAGTAAAGTGTTTACTATGCATTAGACTGATAAGAGAGGGATCCAGAAGAACGCCTGTCATATGATGAAAGGTGAATAAAACACAACTTAAAGAGAAAGGAAGTGTCCAAAGGGTGTTAGTATGACTTACATGCCTAGGAAGTCCAGGGCTAACGCCACTCTTAAGTTGGGTGCTTCTTTTGCGAGTAGGAGAAATACTAAAAGTTAAACTGTTAGAAGTATAAAGGCAGAAAGAAAGATGACTGGAATATCCAGCTCATGTATGAATGTCATACAAGTTTTTGATGTATAGAAGGCTGGTCAAAGATATGTTCTTGGGAATTATGGTTAAACATGGTAATCACTAATTCTTGGGTATTGTGAGTTAATCGCAAAGATACCTGCTCGATTGCATTCTGTTGCGAATCAATGTAAGAGCTACTATGGCCTAAAAAGACTAGCCAGGAATGAGGTTTTAATACATGCTGGGAACATAGTAAAAGTTACTATACCTTCCATCAGTGTATTACCTATG
Organism: Aegilops tauschii subsp. strangulata; assembly: GCF_002575655.3. NCBI lineage: Eukaryota > Viridiplantae > Streptophyta > Magnoliopsida > Poales > Poaceae > Aegilops > Aegilops tauschii. Next base: position 581,133,097 of record NC_053041.3, on the reverse strand, counting down.
TATTTTCTTTCATAATTCATTTTAGAGTTTCTCTAGCCCTTTGCATAAGGTATCTTGCAAGAAGGTTGTTCATAAGAGAACTTTTGATGTTCAGTATTATGAATAAACATAAGGGCCATACTTTCATTATGAATGAGATGTATGTTGTGAATAATGATATTAATATATTACCTCTATGTTTACTTTCATAATTCATTTTAGAGTTTCTTACACTCTAGCCCATTGCACAATGTTTATTGCAAAAGGGTTGTTCATAAAAGAACAATTGTTGTTCAGTATTATGAATAACATGAAGGGCCATGCTTCCATCCAAGATGGGATGTATGTTATGAGTATTGATGGTAAAATGATACATCCATAACACTGATGCTAAATGTCGCAAGACTATGAGAATACCACACATCTGTGGCACTGCATTTGGTCACATTGGAGAAACCCGCATGGAAAAATTCCATTATGATGGATTTTGAAGTCGTTTGATTTTGAATCATCTCACACTTGCAACTTTTCTCCGAAAAGTGAAGTGAATGAAATACCGTTCACAGGCCATAAGGAACGAGCAACAAACTTATTGGGGATCATACATTTTGATGTGTGTAGTTCAATAAATGTTGTTGCAAGTAGTGGATTTATATATCTTCAGAAATGACTCAAGTAGATATATGGATATTTGCTTGATGAAACGTAAGTCTGGATCTTTTGAAATCATTCGAAAGGTTTTCAAAAATGAAGTAGAAGTTATTGTAACAAGGAAATTATGTTTCTGCAATTTTATTGCAGAAAGGAATATTTGAGTTACAAGTTTAGCGAATGTCTGATGAGTTGTGAAAAGAGTTTCATAACTTACAACTCCCGGAACACCACTATGAGTGGAATGTCTGTGAAGATGTAATCAAACCATTTATGACATGGTAAAATCAAAGATGACATAAATAAATTTGCCATTATCACTTTTAAAGAGTAATGCTTTAGAGACTGCGGCTTTTACACTGAAAAGAGCTCCATCAGGTCTGTTGAAATGACGGCATGGTATGGTGTGCCCAACCATGTTATATCTTTTCTTAACATTTGGAATATGGGGCTTGTGTAAAAGGTTACAAACCTATTCCAAATCCGACAAGTGCTACTTTGTAAGTTATCCCAAGTCATTGGGTATTCCCCCACCACTCACTAGTAAAAAAAGACACATCCGTGACATTTTGGGTCGAACGAAATTTTTTTCTATCATACATATGACACTTTTATGACGATAATTGTGACAAAACCCGGTATCATCATAGATGTGGTGGGCTCCTACTTCTATGACAAAAAATCATGACAGAAAATGGGCTTTTCGTCCTGGGCGGGCCGGAGACGCAGCTGCATGACATTGTTTGGGCCGTCCATGACGGAAAAAACCATGGTAGAAGCGAGGGCGAGGAAAATTTTCAGGAGTTCCCGGTTACGGTGGGAGGTCGGGGGCCGAGCGATGCGCGTTTCTCTCGTACACGTACGCGCGTGTGTGCGAGGCGTTGGCTCTAACTGAACCCAAGCGAGGCGTTGGGCTCTAACTGAACCCGAGCGATTGCACTGCAGGCTACGCGTTACTGAACCTGAGCGATCAATCGATGGCTATTAACTGAACCCGATCGAGCAATTCCTTCGCTGCTGCTGCTAACTGAAGCCGATCGATGCTGCCTCTGGGATGAACAGTGAGCGTTGCTCGGGGGGGGGGGGGGGTGGATGAACAGTGAGCGGTGGCGTTGCCTCTGGATGAACAAGACCCCGTGGTGTGGAAGGCTGGATGAACAGTAGACGGTGGAGGGGTGCCCGTGGAGGGGTGGTTGAACAGGACCTCGTGGTGTGGAGGGCTGGATGAACAGTAGACGGTGGAGGGGTGCCCATGGAGGGGTGGTTGAACAGTAGCCGGTGGAGTAGCGCGCGGTCGAGGCTGGATGAACAGGAGCCCGTGGAGGCTGGAGGAGGTCGACGGTAGCTCGTGGAGGCTGGAGGAGGTCGACGGTGGAGATGAACAGTATCCCGTGGAGTCCCGTTTTGCGGTACGCCACACCCCTCCTGATGAACAGGACCCCTGTTTTGACCATAGGAGGTCCGTTTCGTCCATTTTGCGGTACGCCACACCCCTCCCGATCAACAGGACCCCCGTTTCGACCATAGGAGGTCTGTTTCGTCCGTTTTGCGGTACACCACACCCCTCCCGATCAACAGGACCCCCGTTTCGACCGTAGGAGGTCCGTTTCGTCCGTTTTGCGGTACGCCAGACCCCTCCCGATGAACAGGATCCCGTTTCGGACGTGGCCGGTCGAACACAAGGTCGTTTCCTCTGTTCTGCGGTACGCCAGGCCTCGTTTCCATCGCCTGTTCCGTCCAAGCCCTCCCGATGAACACGACCACGCATTCCGTTCCGACCCAGCCGGTTGGCTCCCACGCGTTACGTTGCCTCCCGATGAACACGACGCATTCCGTTGCCTCCCCATGAACACGATGCATTCCGTTGCCTCCCCATGAACACGACGACGACGCTGTTTCTCCGTTCCGACCCAGCCATGTCAATGAGCCCTCGCCGTACGTATGCGCGAGTAGGCGTTCGAGACCCCGCCCGTATGTACACATACGTGGCCGTATTTTCTTTCTTGCACCCTGGCCGCTGTACGTACGTGTACATGCTACGTGCGCGCCTCTACTACGACACGTGCGCGCCTCTACATCCACCAGTATATATGTACGTACACGTTCACGACTAGAATGACAACGCTACGTACGCTTCGACCAGGTGGGTCCCGACTGTCAGGCACTTCCTTGCGTGCGAAGATGTAGCTGGTGGGTCCCAGCAGTCAGGGGGGCGAATCGTTTTGTTTTTTTTGCCCGGACGCACTTCCTTGCGTGCGAAGGTGTAGCTGGTGGGTCCCAGCTGTCAGGGGGAAACGTTTTTTTCGCGAAATACGGTGGCCCATCCTGTGGGTCCCCGCTCTCAGGTGGAGGAATAATTATTTTGCGCGTAATAAGGAGGCACTTCCTTGCTGCGGCCGTGGACCCAGCTGTCAGCATCTCCACGCACAGTACTCTTCCGATGGAAGTCGGTCATTGACCACATTGACCACGCCGCGCCGAGAGCACCACGGTGGTGGACGACGGCGAGGCCTAGGAAGGGGACGACACGGAGGCAGGGAAGACTCGGCAGTTGTTTCCCACGCGGAGGGGAGTACGACTCTACGAGGGTTTACTGGTTCGTCTGCCGTCGCGGGAGAATAACAGCAGGTGTGGGTGAGTAGAGGGATGGCTAGGCCAGCGATGGGAGTACGGTGGGGTGGTGAGGCCTGCGCGGCAGCACAGCCGGCCGCGGGGAGGAGGGAGCAGGCAGTCCCGCCGGCGCTTGTTTGAGCGGCTGGAGCAGGAAGAGCAGAGATTGAAGAAGCACGACGGCCGTTGGATGGACATCCAACAGTCAGTGCTTGTGCGTCAACCTTTTTTTAGGAAAGCCTCAAATCTGTGGAAAACAACATACAACCCATCTGCCATTATTTCTAATAATTTACAGCCCATTTGCTAATTCTTAAGGTTTTTTTGGAGCCCATATTCTTTTTGTTAGCATTACAGCCCATATTGTGGCCACGGTTAAAAAATTATACGAAATTTTGCATATTTCGGTGCGGTCCGAACTGTTTTTAATCCCGAAATTTCGACTCACATTCAAACTGATTTTAAAAATGAATGTATATCAATATAAAATCCAACAAGTTCTCCACGCATAAAAATTAATGTAATTTAAAATCTTGAAATGAAAAAAAAGATATTTGAAACTAATTGCCGGTTTGATGTGTTTTAAAAATGTACATCCCATTTCTCATTACTGATGGGCCATTTTTTCGGCCAGCCGAATGAAAGCTCTCCTCGTCTTGAAAGATTTGCAGCCCAACAGGCCTGACAAAGCGACTTACTTGGCAAATCAGAAAAAACTGGGCTGTGGCCGTGGACCCAGCTGTCAGCCTCTCCACGTACAGTACTCTTCCGATGGAAGTTGTTCCTTGAAAACGTTGACCACGCCGCGCGGAGAGCACCACGGCGGTGGACGACGGCGAGGCCTAGGAAGGGGACGACGCGGAGCCGGGGAAGACGCGACAGTGGAAGCCCGCGCGGAGAGGAGTACGAGGGTTCACTGGTTCGGCTGCGGTGTGAGGCTGCCGTTGCCCCAGGGCCTGGCCAGCGGTGGGAATAGTAGGGGCGGTTAGGCCTCTGCGGCAGCACAGCCGGCCACGGGAGGCAGGAGCATGCGGCACGACCGGCGCTGCTTTGGGCGGCTGGAGCAAGAAGACCAGAGGTTGAAGAAGCACTACGGCCGTTGGATGGACATTGTACGGTCAGTGGAGCTAGAATCATTCATATTGACTAAGTTGACAAAGCCTTTCGTCCCCGTCAACTTAGTAGGCCCACAAGTCAGCCTCCCACCAAGGTGGGTCCCAGCTAGCCGGGGGAGTATTCATTTTTTGTGCGTAATAAGGACGCACTTCCGGTGGGTCCGAGCTGACAGCGGGGGGAACGTTTTTTCACGAAATACGGTGGCCCGTCCGGTGGGTCCCAGCAGTCAGGGGGAAACGATTTTTTTTCGCAAAATACTGGTGGCCCGTCCAGTGGGTCCGTGCTGTCAGGTGGAGGAATAATTATTTTTCACGTAATAAGGAGGCACTTCCTTGCGGCTGCCGTGGACCTAGCTGTCAGCCTCTCCACGTACAGTACTCTTCCGATGGAAGTCGGTCGTTGACCACATTGACCACGCCGCACCGAGAGCACCACAGTGGTGGACGACGAAGAGGCCTAGGAAGGGGACGACGCGGAGCTGGGGAAGACGCGGCAGTGGAAGCCCGCGCGGAGAGGAGTACGAGGGTTCACCGGTTCGGCTGCGGTGTGAGGCTGCTGTCGCCGCAGAATAACAGGGGGTGTGGGTGAGTAGAGGGATGCCCTGGCCAGCGGTGGGAGTAGTAGGGGGCGCTGAGGCCTGCGCGGCAGCACAGCCGGCCACAGGAGGCGGGAGTAGGCGGTCCCGCCGGCGCTGCTTTGGCGGCTGGAGCAAGAAGATCAGAGATTGAAGAAACACGACGGCCGTTGGATTGACATCCAATGGTTACGTCTGATAGAATCGTTTGTTGACGTATATAATAACTAAAAAAATCTTGCATACGCGTCAACTAAACAGGCCCACAAGTCAGACCACTCCCTCTTTTTTTAATAATTTATATATAGCTCATGGCAACTTCTTATGCAATTTATTGCAGTCGTTTTTTTGGTTGGCCAGGGCCAATTTCGCATATTTCTGTGGGTTCCAAACTATTTTTAATACCGAAATGTCGAGCCAGATTTAAAGTACTTTGAAGATATATTTAAATTAGGTTAATGCCCAGTGAAATAGGAATATGAAAATGTGAAAAAATCAGAAATTATAAAGTAATTGCCAATTTGTCATCTGTTTTTAATATTACAACCCATTTCATATTACTTTCAAGATTTGCAGGCGTCTTGAAAGAGTTGCAGCCCATCAGGGCATAGAAAAATAAGTAGGCCTGGATTGGGTATTCTTCAGAAAAAATAAACTTGGCTCATTTTCAGAAAGAAAAAATAGCTGGGCTGGTCACATGGTGAACATAAAATATAAGCCTGGGCTAGACGGGCCACAGCCCAGTTCAAACCCTGCTCCATCTCAACAATACTAAACAAAAAAATACTGCTCGAGTAGCTACGTCCCAGGTGTCAGCCGATCTTGTGCTGTTCTCTTGTCTATTGACTATATACGCTCACAATGTCGTGGGTCCCAGATGTCAGGAAAACACTAGGAGGAAGCATTTTATTTTTCCATACACTGACGTGGTGGGCCCCTACTGTCATCCTCTCCACGTACTTCTGCCGATTCCTGTTGTTTGTTGACCATGTTGACAATGCGAGAGGGCGGCGCCGCGGCGAGCGCACCAAAGCGCGCGGAGGACGTCGGCGTTAACGATTTAGGAGACGGTGGGGCGGCGATGCGTGCGCTGAGGCACAACCAGCCATGGGAGGCGGAAGCAGGCGGCCCCACTGGCGCTGGTTTGGTTTTGGCGGCTGGAGGAAGACAGGACTGAAGAAACACGACAGACTGTAAAAGCAGCAGGAGTACTTAACAACCTTAACTGAAACCAGCAGGGGCACTTAACAACCAGAGCTGAAAGCAGTATGAGTACTTATACAGGTTCAACCGTACAAAGCACGCCTTGAACAGTGCTACTTTGCCTACAGTTAACCAAGGGTGAGGCCGCCAAGCCCTAGGACAAGGCCCAGGCGCCACCCCGCGCATCCACAACCTTCTGAAAGCGGCTTCATCTCGCAACGTGGTCAATAAACAGGATATTCGCTTTAGAGCCATGGAAAAGCATGAACATAATCTTCTGTCCTATTCTCCAAGATGGACGGGCCTTCATTATTTGAGACCACCCATGAATAAGTATCTTTTCACCTCCAAGGGGAATTGAGTAGGTCGACATAAACATCATGTTGTGACCAAGCGCAAGTCTGACCCGACCATGGTCAGGCATCTGTATAGGAACAATAGAACTCGGCAGTTCCTGTTTCTAGAAGATCACAGCTGTAAAACTGTGTATAAGCAATAGTTTATGAACAACATATATAAGAGAAAACAGCTCATACCATAAGTTTCTCGACACAGTTGGACCTGTTCAACGAGTGCAGCAGTGGCACACATATCCCACGTGGCCTTCCACCATTGAAACGCCCCACAAGGACCTCAAGACGATCAATAAAGTGTAGGAACTTGTGGATGTCGATCCAGTCAACTTCAGTGCCATTAGTAACAGCCGAGTTATTACAGAGTAAAAAACGAGCAGACTGCTTAACTCTGAAACAACCTACATGTGCCACCAATTATAATAAAATATTAGTTAGAAGTAGCATCTTCGTGAGAGATTCGTTGCTACTTCTAAAGTTAAATTGTGACTAGTTAGACAGAATAGGTGGATTAAGAAGTAATCGAGGCAACAAGCAAGAACCAGATACAAAACTAACATGGATGAACAATTGGAACGACGTCGGGTGGAAGATCGCAGTGAAGATGAGACCAGGTTCTGCTATTTCCATCAACATTCGTGCGCCAACTTTCAGTGCGTAACACTTGAGAAAGTTTATCCAAGTTCGGCCATAAAAAAGCAGCGATCTTCTTGGTTCATGAACCCAACTCGGAACTTATATCCATGGCTTGTCTTCACTGTGACCATTAAACTAGTGTATTCAGTTATGGCAAGGCCGAGCATCTTGAGTACATGTGTTCTGGCAGAGCAAATAATACACTGCAGGAAAAATAATATGAGAACACAACATGTTCAAAAAACCCCCACCTTCCCGGATAGTAAAGAGGATTCTAGGAACATACTCTGCGCGTTTCAAAATGCTGTGTTAGGATGAGAAGGAACAAGTGTGGCGTCTCGCCGAGGGCGCAGAAACCTGTAGGGTACTCGCACTTTGGGCACTGCAAATGAAACACACTAGATTCAGTAGGAAGAAAAATGCATCAACAGCGGCGGCTGCCATCCTAGGATTACCTGCGACCAAGGGACTTGGATTTATCGGGGATGGATGAAGAATTAGTACCTGGTTCTCCATGAGAAAACCCTATGCAATCGCCGAGAGGGGGTTTTCTCTGAACAAGCAGACGAGGGAGAAGGGGAATCAGGCCCAGTGAAATATTGTCGCTTCGTCCGTCCAGCTTACTGCTAAAGCTGGAAAGGGGGGTTGTGATTTGACGGCTCATTGGGCATTACTGCGGCGCTACGACCGGGGTGTGTCTACCGTGAAGTTGTGCACTCTAATTTGTGCATATGGCACGTGGACCCCGTTGCCGGTTGCCCCACATATCAGCGAAAGGAAGTAGAAAGATAGGAGTAACTAGTTACAGATAAATATATTTTTTGACAGAGAGATACTCCCTTTGTAAAGAAATATACAAATCTTTTATATCACAGGCTCACCTTGCCGAGAAATATACTCCCTCTGCAACGCACGGGCATTATGGGGGTTCAGCTTTTTTTATGGGGGTTCAGCTGAGAATATAATACTTAGATAGGCTCACGGTTCTGGACTTTGGGCCGCAGGCCGACCCTGCATGTTTGGGGGCCCATGTGTTCTACCTCAGCGCTTTTCATATTGCAAGCGATCGGTACGACGCTGGTTTTAGATGCTGTCGCAAGGCGAATACACAAAATTGAATAAAGCACAGCAGCTGTTGGAATGAAATCGAACGACAGTTCCTAACCAGCAATCAGAGTTGCAATTCTATCAATGATATACCATGTGATAAATAATACTGTCGTACTACTTATACACACAGGACACTTGTTTCACCATGCCAGATTATTACATCAAAATCTCTCGGAGGATAGATCAGTTCGGCAGTTGCGTGCTGCTACTGAAGAATTTCAAAGTTGATTTGAACCAGCTCTCCTTGCCGAGAAAGTTTGATTTTGACATCATCCCCTACCGCAAGATATGATTTAGATTTGAACCTTGACCATCCTTTAGCATCAATCATCATGCGACCATCCTTTGTACTTACGGTATATTGAGCAGGTTCATTCACACCAAGGCTGCGCATGGTAAGAGAAACTTGGCCGCGGTCGCCCGGATTGTTGAACGACTCCCTCGTTGCTCTAGGAATTCTCTGTTTGCAAACAAGAAGACATACCCAAACAGTTAGATCAACACAGTGAATCATGTGAAACGACATGGAAAGAAAAAAGAACGAAGCACTTGGGCGGCCAATGCTTACCAAGAAGGTGGACATGTCGGTTTTTGTAAGGACTTTGGTATATGAAGTGCGAGCTGCAGCTCAGTCTGTTGCCGGTGCAACTGCACGGGCCGGAGCAGATGCAAGTGTTGGTGCAGGTGCCGAAGCCGCTGCTGCTGCCGGAGATGGTGCTCCTTGTAGAGCTGGTGCCAGTGTCAGAGCAGGTGCCGGTGTTGATGCCCGATCCTCCAGTAGATCAGACTGATCCGCTGACGCGGTAGGTGCCCAATCCTCAGCTGGATCAGACTGAGCTGCTGCTGCTGTCAGTGCTAGATCAACTGCCGGTGCTTGATCTGTGCGAGACAGCGGCGATCGTGTCTGGTCTGCTATGATCAGCTTTCTAACTTGACTAGGATCCGTGACCGTGATCTAGTTTTTTTCTTCATTTCTTTTAAACGCGAGAAGGACTAATTGTGGCGTTTTTGTTAAACCAAACTGCAGTTCATCATAGGGATTCAGCTTGTACTCAGACAACAGACTGATCCAATTTTTTCAAGTAATATAAGTGATGGACAGTGCCTTCGTTACTGACATGACATAAGAAGTGAAACCTGCAAAAATAGCCATCGTAGAGAAAACCAAACGGTTTATTCTGTGATGAATGTCACATGGCAAAACCTGCATCGTAAAATTGCAGGAAAAGAAAGAAAACATGACATTAAATCAATAAGGTTTAGACAGTAAATCAATAAGATTTACTTGATGTGACACGAGTGAATCCTTACCAGGAAATCACTATGTTGAAGTACTAAACAGAAGATTGATCGTCCAACTACGCGTGGCATGCAGGGGCCCGGCCTACTCCCACAAGCAGGACAGTCCAAAGGTCGTGACAAATCGTATGGACCGAACATCCATGGGACTGGAAATCCTGGTGGGTGCGATAAACCCTGCAATGCATACAGATATTGGAGTGTAACCATAATTGATAAACCGTCCTCACAAAAAATATGATCTGGATACTTCAAAATATACAGACTGAATTGAGTGGACAGACATTAACATAGACCATTCACACACCAAAAGTGGCAGTACTAATAAACAATACAGGGTTCACAAACACAAATCAAGTACTGAACAACAGTACTTACTACAGACAAACAAGTTGCACTAAACTCTGCAGACTATTTCTTGCCACCGACCTATGGGATGAACCCCGCATAACTGACTAGGCCATGGACTTCGTGTGAGATGTCTACATGCACCATCACCATCTTGTCAACCTTGGAGAACCTACCAGAGTGGTCTTTCCACTCATAAACATGATGATGAAGACAAGCTGCATCAGATTTGTTGGGAAGCTTTACAAGAACCACACCCTTTGTAATGGAAGGCACAACCAGGAAATTGTTGTGGTCAAGTACAGCCTCGAGAACACGCCTGACAACAATGCTACAGGAAAGCACTAGTTCAGGACACGTGGCGACAAGGACATAGCAGCTGGAGAGTTCAGTAGTAGAACTCATCATCAGGTCTTCCAATTCACACGACATGACTTTGAGAACTTCATCTCCACTACGGACCTGGTTCTAATTCAAACAGAAACCATATTTTATTACTACCTCCGTTCAGAAATATAAGATGATTTTCGATATTATACTCCATATATGACTACATATACACATAGAAATGAGTGAACAAAGACACTAGAACATGTCTTCAAAGGCATGAGAGCAGAGGGATTACATGCAATATCCATAACACTTAAAAGGTAGCATTGATGTTCATAAAGTACTCCCTCCGTCCCAAAATTCTTGTCTTAGATTTGTCTAGATACGGATGTATCAAGTCACATTTTAGTATTAGATACATCCATATCTAGACAAATCTAAGACAAGAAATTTGGGACAGAGGGAGTAGTTGAAAGTAATCTATAAGAAATCAGTGTCAACCTCTCGCATGTTTTGGTCAAAAGAGGAATTTAGAACCGTCATTTGGCACACTAAAATCACATGCAAGATCACCCAGAAAGTTGTACTACCAGTACTAGTACTGCGTGTTAGATGAAAAAACACGATCAAGATCGAGAAAAAGATCGTCAACGAGAGACATTACCTGGACTTGCTTAATGAGGGATCCCGGAGAGGGGGGCTTGGACAGGGCGATGGCTTTGAGCTTGTCTGCGGTAGTCTCGGCGGGGTGCTTGCGCTTCTTCATACCATGAGCCTCGACGGTTTTGGCCAGAGCCATAGACATCATGTCGGCCGGTGCTCCGGCGTCCATCCAAGAGAGGAAGCTGAGAGAGAAGAGTGAAAGGAGGAACGAGATGAGGGAGAAGCGAAGCGAGTGGGGGTTTTCTTCAAGAGAGGAAGCTGAGAGAGAAGAGTGAAATGATGGTTGCTTCGTCCGTCCAACTTACTGCTGGAAAGGAGGGGGTTTTGTGATTTGACGGCTCATTGGGCATTACTGCGGCGGTTCGATCGGGGTAGTCTACCGTCACTCTACTACGGAGTAATTTAGTGCATGGCAGGTGGACCCAGGTGCTGGCTGTCCCACACATCGGCGAAAGTGAGTAATTTAGTGCATGGCTGGAGGAGGATCCGCACGGTAGAGCGTGTCCACTGTTTTTCTGAAGAAAAAAATGATTACAACAAGCATTTCCACTCTTACGACGGAGGAGTGCGAAACACGGCAGCCAGTTGAACATACACAGTGCTCCTACTACTAGGCATGTGCAGTGGTTCATACGTCAGTACTACACAATCTTGTTGCTAGTGTAGTAAGATATGACGATAACAAATGATGTTGTGCGCATGTCAACTACTCCTATATGTAACATAGTACCAATTTTTCGATTGTCCGGTCGAGAATGAACAGTGAGATCAATGTTAACAGAACTAGGTCCACAGCGCACGGAGAGTACGGTGCTACAGTTCTCCACGAAACATGAACCATATGAAGCACGAATAGTGTTAGGCAGGGTGTATGAAGGGTGCACGGGATGGGAGCAAAAGTTCCCTTCTCGACCCACTTTTGGGTGTTTGGCAGAGTTCATGAAGGGTGCATGAGTCCACACTAGTAGGTTGACAAAAAAACGAAGAGGAAACAACTATATTGAGATGAGAATGCAACCAAACACACCCACACGCTTTGTGCTACAGTGACTGATCTGCACCGTCTGAGTTTGATCCAATGGTCATGTTGCGCCGAGACATGGACATGCCCATGCAGAGGGCGCCTAAACACCACCAAAGTCCCTCTGCTTCTCGAGGCGCACGACGTTGGTGATGCAGGGTGCAACTGCCCGCAGAGCCCGCTCCCGGTCGATGGGAGCCAGCTCGTCAAAGACGGCGACCAATGGCACGAATGGATTCCGGTGACGGAGCCCTGAAAGGATTCGCCCGACAACGGCAGCCCACAACCCCTCCTTGTCCAGCTCAGCCCCCACCATCGCACAGAGACGGCTCAGGTCCTCGGAGATATAGGTGAAGAAGGAGACCAGGTCAGGAAGCCGCAGCTCGTTGAAGTCGACCGGGTGGTCGAACGGGTTTAGCCCGACGACCGGCATCGTCGCGCTAGCACGACGGTAGGCATCGCGCAGCCGCAACACGTGCGTGGCAACTTGGTTCACCAAGTGGCTGAGGCGATCCTGGACATCGTCACGATCGGCCCGCTCGCGCTCCAGCCGGCTCCCCTGACGGCCTATCATATCTCCCGCTTTCTGCAGCAACGCCGCCGACGCCTCGAGCATCTTTGTGGTGGACGCCTGCCGCTTTTGAAGCTCCGTGAACCCCCGCACATAACGGAGGAGCATGGCACTCCTCTCCTCCTTGAGCTCATGGAGCTCCACGTCCTTGGCCCTGAGCTCCGCATCCTTGGCATGGAGCTCCTGTGTCAGGCGCCTCACTCGGACTCCGTGATCTGCTGCGCCGCCATGGCACCAGGTAGAAGCAATGGGGAGAGGAAGCAAAGGGGGCGAAACGGCTGAAAGGCAATGCAATCTACGGGAAGGCGGAGGGAGCGGGGAATCTTTTGGTTTTCACCACGGTAAAACACCAGTCGACGACTTCTCACATAAGGGAGCAGTGGGTTTTTACAGGCGGAGTCATCATGACTAATTGATGCCGCGCCTGCTCCCGTCAATCAAAAAATTAAAAATCCTGCCGCGCCTGCTCCCGTCAATCAAAAAATTAAAAATCCTGCCACACCCAAACACCAGAGCAACGCCACGGTGGATATTTAAATTTACCTGCCGGCAAGTAGATAAAAAAAGGGGTGAAAAAACAAATGTGGCGGCGGCCTAGCTAATCGGTCGAACTAGCCCAACTAGCTAGCCACCGTGCTTCACTGATGTACTCGGCGGGAAAGGTGGTCTTTCTTGATTTGATGACTCATTTACTTGCTTCGGCGCTACGACCGAGGCGGACCCAGAAAACGCGCGGTAGGGTGTCCCACGTCAGGAAGAATATATGCGTGCACCACCCGGGAGGACCCCGAAACCGCGCAGTAGGGTGTGCCACGTCTCGGCACAGAGGAAAAATGTGCGTGTAAAAATATACTGTATCAGACGTAGTACCTATGGTTCGACCTCGGGACCCAGCCAGTCGGTCGAAAACACCCCACTAGCCACACAACTTCATCATGCAAACGTGGCACGGAGGATAGATGTGGTTAGCTCCGTCTCGACCAGCCACAACGTCTCTTGTTCTAGGCGATTCTTCTATTTCCAAGCTTTTTTTTAGTTGTAATAACACCACGGCAAGCTAGCGCCGCTCTTCGTGTGTGCCCGTGCAAAGGTTAGACGATGGAGAGAAGAGAGATTGAGATCGCACACTTGGGACCCACCAGTAAGTGAGACAACGGCCATGCACGTGTTGACGAGGCACTCCCTCTACTCTACTCAACGCAAGTACTGTATAAAATCAAGTTATGGGACAAAGCCAACAACCGTTCGTTTTTTCAAGCTATCGACTTACGCTTTGTAGTCCAGGTTGCCAGTTCGAATCTCGTCTTTCAGATTTGTTAGTTTTAGGTCCAAATTTGATTAATGACAAGTGGCACCCCCGTGTGTTGTTCCGATATTTCAGTGTAGGATGGTTTTTTTGAACAAACACTTTGCGCGGTTAGACAAGTAACGGCACGATTTACACGTATTTTGCAAGTTTACGAACAAAAATGACAGTGGTATAGAATATCACATCCACCCCGCAGCTTAGATACTATGGTGATACGAGTTTTTACACCGTTGGAAGTGAGATCCAATGGCTTGGGAGTAGTCTTTGTAATTATGCGCAATTTCCAAACTCTCCAAAGGTTTTTTTTGCAAATAAAACATTCAGGCCTCGTGTGTGCCGCTGCATCTTCGATCCAACGGCTCCCCGGTGCTCATATTAGGTACTCCCCGTAGCTTAATTACCCGCTACGGTGATATGAGCATCTAGGTCATATGATCAGTGATCAGATGGCACATGCGTAGTACTTGTACTTTCTGCGCATTTCCCAAACTCTATCAGCCGTATATTGCAAAAACATTCAAACCTCCTACTGTGGGCCGTTAGATCTCAGTGAACTCGTATCACCATAGAAACTACGGTGCGGGAGCACCTCATACTCTCCCGTGCGAGAAAACATAAGGTGCTATCGCAGCTTGGATGCTATGGTGATACGAGCTTGGAGGTCGTTTGATCTGAGATCCAATGGCATCTGAGCAGTCTTTGTGCTTGTAAGCAGTGGCCGAACTCTTTTGGGGCTTTTCTACAAAAAAACCATTCGAACCACTGAGGAGGTGTTGGGTCACAAATCCAACGCCTCCGAAGAGCTTGTATCACCAAAGCATCTAAGGTGTGGTAGCACATGATATTCTTACATACAGGAGAATATGATGTCCTCCTTCATCTTAGATGCTACGGTGATACGAGCTTCGAGGTCGTTGGATATGGGATCAAAGGGCATCTAAGTAGTTTTTGTACAAATTGTGTGAAATTCTCAAACTCATCAAGGTTTCCTGCAAAAATATTAAGACACATCATGTGAGCTGCTATATCTTAGATCTACAAGCTCCAAGCAACTCGTATCGGCATATAGCATCTAAGGTATGGGGGCACATGATATTCTCCCGGGGAGGAGGGGTGGGGGTGCACAACCAATCGGTGGTTGGGAGGGTGGGGACAAATATAATCTAAACAACCCTAAACAAAGCTCCACAATTTTATCTAAGGTCGAGGGGTTGACCCCCGACAATCATAGCTCCGCCTAAACACAACATTTGCATGTACTGTAGTACTGGACTTAATATTCATGTTTCAGTTTCATGTTCATTTTAAATATTGAACTGAGGACCATGGATGTCTTACATTTTACTCCCTTCGTTCCTAAATATTAGTCTTTTTAGAGGCTTCAAATGGACTGGCACATATGGATGTATATAGACATATTTTAGAGTCTAGATTCACTCATTTTGCTCCGTATGTAGTCACTTGTTGAACTCTCTAAAAGACTAATATTTAGGAATAGAAGGAGTATTTTTGAATTCGTATCATACATGCATGGTTTGGAAAAATAGATCCACTATACTTATTGGATTGTTGTTGTGTTCGTGCGTGTGTGTCTCTGTGTGTGTGTGTGTGTGTGTGTGTGTGGTCATATGCTTGATACATACAAAGTTTTCTCACCTCCATATTGTTCATCTTTTAGATTTGAATTTGCATTGGAAAACTTACTAGGGATACCATGAAATGTGAAATCCACGTTGAGATCACTATATCACAAACTCACTCTAATTCAACAACTCGTCATAAATCAATTACCACGTTGAGATTAGTATTTGCAAGGAAAATACGGGTATTGTAATACACATAGATTCGTTCGGCAATTTAAAAGGTTCCTTTCGTATTCTCGAATGGTAGGACCCAACGGCGTACCAGCCAGACCTTGGCTCGTGTTGATCCTAAAAAAAACCGGGCTCGTGTCCTTCGGTGGCATGCGTGGTACGCACATTAGGCAACCCCAACCAGTCGAGCCTCAGCGTTTCAAGTCGAAATATCTGGCGGCCAGAATTCCAGCCCTAGGAAATTCCCCTCATGTCCCCGGTCCATAATGACTACCGATGAACAACGGAGGGATGCTTTAGTAGCTAGACAACGTTACCTACCATGCCGAGCACGGTTCAATTCCCTCGGTCGCCGCTCGTCAAGGTCACCCGTCAACTGCATTGCCTAGTACTACTACTACTACTACACCAGGATGAGCACAGAATTGAGCTCGTTTGCTTGTGCCTAGTACTTGAGTTAATATATCAAGCAATGCACTGGTACGGAGGGATTATCCTTTTACTCTGCATATATAACTTGTCTGAAGTCTAACTAAGCAAAATGTTTGACCAAATCCTTTCTTAAGAAATACAACAGGACAGATGTACGGCTTGAAAATTTATTGCATGATGCAGGTTATGATATTGTTTCGAATCCTGGATCTTAAATTTCAGAAAATCCAAAAGTGAGCATAAATTCTTGAAACGAAGCATGGTCATGATATGGCACAAATATTACTTCGTAAGTTTTTTTTCAATTTGAGACAAGCTGCTTATGACAAGTTGCACAAATGTAGAGACAAGGTATTTTGGAACAAAGACCTATCACGTTAAGGCGAACGCTTTCACTATTGAAACCGTGGGCGTTTACGTGCCGCCACGAGTCCCCGCTTCTCATCGGCAGGTGCCGTCCGAGCAAGCATGTGAGTCGACGGGAGGCGTGCGAGCAGACCGCTGCGCCGGCTGTCAGGGAGGCGTGCGAGCAGACCGCTGTGCAGGCTCACCGGGAGGCGAGCCCTTTGACCAGGCTCCGCCGCCCACCGTCGTCCCAACTGCTCCCACTTTTAATGTCGCCGACGCCACAGTTTAAAATCAACCCCGCACTACTTGGTATCGCTACAACCCTCTCTCTTCCTCTCCGATTCTCCTGTCGTCTACCTCCAACTAGCCTGACCTAAACATACGCCATGCCGCATCACGATGGTCTGCCCTTAGTGTTCCAGTTTCCTAAGGAAGACACCCAGCCGGAGTCTCAAGAACATAAGGTGCTTTGGGACGAGCTTGAACTGGCCTTGCGGGAAGACGCCGCGCCTGTCCCCGCTCCCGTTCCGGCTCCCGTCGCCCCGACTGCGCCAACGCCCATCCCCGTGGCATTGATGGGCTGGGAGCCGCACATTGTCGCCGAGCTTGATCCCACGGGGTTCCACGAGGTCCTCGCCGACTTTCACGCGTCCGTGCACCTACCAGCGCATGCGCCTGCGCGTGCACTGACGCGCATGCCCGTGCCGGTGCCCGTGCACCTGCCAGCGCATGCGCCTGCGCGTGCACTGACGTGCGCGCCCGTGCCGGTGCCCGTGCACAGGAATGTCTCCGCCGCGCCGTTGATAGCGCCTGTCCCCGCGCGGGTGCCAGTGCCCCCCTCAGCGGCATGGATGGCCGCTGTCGACCGCTTCCTTGCACCAACGCCAGTCGCCTCCTCCCGCCAGTTGACTCGCTCCGAAGTCGAGAACATTTTGGCCTTCCTTGAAGCTAGGCCAACGTCCAGGAGTACGCCAACAACAGCGCAAGACGCCGCCGTCGCCGTCGGTCAGTGGCCCGACGACACACAGAGCACGGCAGAGGAGCCACTTCCCACCGCGAGACGCCCTCGCCGCCGCCACGTAATCTGAATTTACCATGAAAAACGTTCGGATTGCCATGCTTAAAATCCGAACGTTTATCATTTCTGTTTATTTTATATCGATCGTCGTATAATTTAAAGTCGGAGTCAGACTGAACGAAATGTATGGTTTGATCGATTGAATGTTCTGCTAGAGCCGTATCAAATTAAATATAAAACGTCATCAAGCCACATGTATTCCTTGTCATCCAACGACCTAGACTGCTTCAATGTCGAGCACTCAACACGTTTAGCATGTAGTTAATTTCATGCCAAAAATAGTGCTAATCACATGACAACACGCAAATAATATCCTAGTAGTTAATGTCCGCATGCACTTAATATACTTCCAAATTAACGTGCATTGCACGTACACACTGACTAGTGCTGCTAGTACGTGAAACTGGTGCCGTGACTTGTGAACGCGTCCAGATATGGTCAACGGCAACATCGTCCGCGAGTTCTTCCTGTTTGCCCCTGCGTCTAAACGCAGAAGGGGAGGAGAGAGGGAGAGCACACATGGAACCCACCAATAAGTGAAGTCGAATAGTACTAAAAATAATATTACATGTTATCCATTAATTAGGCTGTGGTAATATAAAAACATTATGTGAACAAAGGGGGTACAACATACATTGCTATTCTACGTATGTTGCCTATTGACGTGCGGCTTGAAGGCCCGGTCGCATGTTCGATCCTCGTCCTTTATTTTTTAATTTGTATATGGGTCCAAATTTGTTTCATGACATGTGGGCCCCTCGGTGTGTAGTTTGTAGCACTTTAATTTGTGGGTCAAAATTTGTTCCATTCCAAGTGGACTATCGGTGTGTAGTTTTGTAGCTTATTTATAATAATTAAAGAGAACAACATAGTTTTTTCAATAATACCATGGTGCGACGTTGAAGGCGAGAAAGGACGTGCGAGAGAGCGATGACCGAGCCAGAGGGAAATCAACTAGGGGATTTGCGTGGGTTGCAACGGTGTTTGGAGTAGTTGTGGGCCGAATGCTACGAAAATATAATCTAAACTGACCGGAATAAATGCCTACACAAATTAATCCAAGGTTGGAGTGCCCCTCGCAACGTAAATAGCTCTGGCTTTGCGAGGGATGGAGAGGTAGTAGCTTCAACGCGTGGAAGATACGGTGTGAGAAAGCGAGGTCAATCAAGAGACATATAGATAGAGAGACAAAGTGAGTGTGGTCCGACATTCATTGAACAAATATATATGCTCTGGAGAGATATTGTCCGATTGAGCTTTTTGGCAAGGGTGAGGGCTGTAAGATAGAGCTTGAGAGATGATCCAGTCACAGACGTGTAGATATATTTTGTGCGTGGGAGGAAGCAAGGTCAACTGATCACATAGGGTCATCGTGCGATCGAAAGAGTGAGACGGGTTGGAGAGAGTGACCTAGATAGACGATGTGCGTGAGAGAGTATACAATGTGAATTGGTCGAATTGGGCTCAAACATGGTGATATATCTTTTTGTCCGAGAAAGAGCGAGGTCAATCGAGACATACGGAGAGAGAGAGTGAGAGAGAGAGATTGAGTGAGCGTGGCCCACCATGAGGTCGAAAGAGTGGCGGCGGCTTGTATGGACTGACCTAGATAGACAATCTGCGTGAGAGAGTATAGAGTGTGTCGATCGAGGCCCGAGCAGGGAGATATATCATTTGTGTGTGAAAGAAAACGAGGTTAAACGAGACTCAGATAAAGAGAGCGAGATTGAGCGAGTGTGGCCCGCCGTGCGGAAGAAAGAGTGAGACACTCGAGGGAGTGACCTAGATATACAACGTGCGTGCGTGCGCACGAGAGGTTGGGGGGCTAGATAGACAATGCATGTATTTAGCGCGAGAGGGTGAGAGGGAGAGGGGGGAGAGAGAGAGAGCTCGGCATGGGGTGCAATGGTGGGTGTGTGAGGTAAATACATTTGGTACCAGAGTGGAAAAAGGGGTTGTGTAGTTGAGAGACTTAGAGATCGAAACATGGAGAGAAAGAATGAACGTGTGTTGGAAACCGATAGCTTCCTAAGGTGGTTAGGAGAGGAAGATTGACCGATATAGGAAGTATGTAGCGTTTGTGCGGGGGGGGGGGGGCTAAAAACAACATTTGAATATACATAGTACGAGACTTAATATCGATGTTTCAATTCAGTGTACATTGTAAGATTTGAACCGAGGACCAGGCATACGGGTAATTATTTCGAATTCGTGCCATACTAAGTTTCGAAAAGTTGACATTGACTCAGTTTGTTGTGCTATTTTGTAGGTCATATGTTTGAATCCATCCAAAAGTTTTCTCACTACCATGGTGTTCATCATATACATATGAATTTGTATTAAAAAGGTAGCATGGATACAGTGAAATGCGAAATCCACGTTAGAATTGGAGATCGCTACGTGACACACACTCTAATTCAAATAACTAACTACGTGACACACACTCTAATTCAAATAACTAATTATGTGACACACACACTCTAATCCACGTTAGCGTGGGTACCATTTCGATTTTTTTTTCAAATAACTCCTCATTAATTAATTTATAGTACTCCCTCTGTTCACTTTTATAAGACCTTGAAGACATTTCAGACAATGTGCAAAACAGTTCATTTTAAGTTGTCTGAAACGACTTACAAAAGTGAACGGATGGAGTATCTCGTTTCGAATGACTAATTATTGCAAGGAAAACACGGGCATGGTAATACATACAGATTCGTTTGCAAATGAAAGAAGATTCGTTTGCATTCTCAAATGTAGGCGCACCAGGCAGACCAGGGTCGTGTCGGGGTGGACGCTGCTTCGGTGCCTTAAAGGCAACTGCCTTTGGGTCACTGACATGTGGGCCAGCCACCTGTTGGGCCCACATGTCATGGACACAAAGGCAGGTGCCTTAAGGCACCGAAGCATAGTCCTGTCGGGGTGGTCGCGTGTGTCGGACGGATGCGTAGCACCCAGTCACCCACCCCCCTCCCCCCAAAAAAAGGACGACGACAATATAAGTTCGCGCTTCCACGTTTCAGATTGAAATATCCGGCGGCCCCAATTCCAGCCCTGCAAAATCTCTCTTCTCCACCATCCCCTTCCGTGCCCAGATTGCTGAAATCCCTCATTCCCCGCCAACCCTCGAATCGCCCCTCGTCTCGTCTCTTTCCCCACCATTCCCCACCTCTGTGCCGGACGACGACGACGAAGACGACGGTCGCGCTTCACCACTGCACCGGAGCTACCTCATCTACGCCCTCGTCCACCGCACCGGGTGGTCCACCGACAACGTCGGCCGCCGCAACCGAAGTGCCTCACAGACACCGAGTTCCACCGCATCAGGTGCGCTTCACCGACGCCGTCTCCCAGCTCACCGGAGCTACTTCACCGAGCACATCGTCGCACCTCCACCCCCCGAGGCCGTTGGGGCTTCACCAACGGTCTCGTCCACCGCATCATAGCACTCCGCTGCCACTCAAGATCTGCATCCGTGCACGGCCAGCCAACGCCAGTGCATCACCCTCAACGGCTCTGAAGTGACCCGCACTCTAGCTAGGCGAGCATGCCCAAACGCCGGCCCAAACTAGGTATCCACACATCACTCCCTTGTGCACTGTTCCGATGATGTTTGGATATCCTTTCACTACTCTCTTAGCTTACACGCCTATGCAACTTTGACTTTAACTCTTATTTCTTCTGGAGATATCATCTGAAACAAGAAAATCCATTTTTTAGCGAAGCATGACGGCGCTACGGGATCTGGTAGACATCCTGCACACCCGTATAACCTTGTAAGTATCTGTCCTCCGGTACAACATCAAGGTCGATTCCTCTTATTTGATCAACCATTCGTCGTGTCAAAAATGCAGAGGGGGATGCAAGGAGCACAAGGCCTGCACATCCAAGCAAGTGGTAACATGGACTTGTACATGGAACATCCCAAGCGCAAGCAGAGCTGCAGTGAGCCTGTACAACGAGCTAGCGTAAGTCCCAGCATTTCATTTAATTCGTACTGGCATTCGTGTGCAGTGGCTGATCCACGAATTCAAGTTACCAGGGGCGAACATTTAACATAAAAAATACGAAGGCACTTGCACTCCGGAAATCAACATAACTTGAGAAATGTGAAGCTACATGCAGTTTGAAAACCAGCTAATGATCCAAAGTAGTTCAGATTATAAACACTAAATGATGCAAGCACCAAAAAACACAAAATGCAACATGGTGCACAAGGACTACAAACATGGTCTGTACCTGCTTGAATTATTCATTCTCTGGCTGAAAATATCGAAGTGTAATTGCACGTATAACCAGTGCGCAAACTGCATATCAATATATCTATCCTGCACAAGTATGCCAATAGTTTCAAACAACAGATTAGAAAAGTATTTATGCTATGTTGTCATGATACGGGGACTTTCTGGTAGATGGCCTCGACGTTTCCTCAAGCTATGAAAATGCACTATAATTTGCTTGTCATCAATGCCTGCAAATCTCTGTCTCTCTCAACATAGTAGATCATCATTAGACACTAAATCCTTCAATGAGCTTGCAAAATGCTTGCATTAGATCCGTCATTAGACACTATATGTTCATCACCAGGAGCATGTAAAATGTTTGCATCAAATCCTTCATTTGCAGTCTGTTCATTAGACACTTCAGGCTCAAGAACAACATGAGCTTGTATGTTTGCACCGGAAACTTGATTAGATACATCAGATTCAGTCAGTTCAGTATTGATTGGGGGAGTTATAAAATAAGTAGAAATTGGTTTCATTTTCTCATAGATTCCCTACATACAAGCAGTTTTACAACACCGTCAGGTTTAACTATTGGCCAGAAATTGAAGAGTTGAATTAGATATAATCAGGGATGTGATGTACCTCCTCGTTGCGCATGCTACTCTTGCAAGCTGCGACTGTCCGTTTGCGCAAGCTCGATGCCATGCCCGTGCTGCCGCCGCTGCCTCCCATGCAGGCTACACCCAGGGTTGGATCTTCATCTTCTTGTCCTTCCGTTCGCTTGAAGCCCGGCGACCGCCCTCCAACGAGGGCGCGAGGAAGTGCTATGTCGGTCTGTCCAGCGGCGGCTAGGTTAGGAGCGAACCAGACTGGAGGCTGGAGCGAATGAATTGGGATTTTTCCTGCTGTCGATCGATATGGGAGGCGCTCGTTTGGGCCGCGAGCCTGCTATAGGGCCTGCCTTGCACTTATGTTATTGGCCCATCCAAATTGAAACATTTTTCTTCATTTTTTACATTGCCTGCTCGTGCGTTGGGACGAACAAAACTAGCGTGGGCCAACCTGGACGAGTCAAACTAGGTGCACACTTTCCAGCCACCTGAGGCGGCCGCCCATACCAGCCCCTATGGTGGCGTCGCCCCTTTTTGCGTGTATGATTGGATAGTGAAAAATATTCCAGTGGCGCTTTTGATTTACCCACAGAATGGTTGAATTGCTTGTTTCTATGAACTGAGTTCGCCAATAATGTGAAGGATGCCAGTCTTTTTCATCCTATTGTAGATTGCTTAGATCTCGATATGCCAAAAGTAATTGCATGAAATATACAGTAAAAGCCAGTGTGATGTGTTTGGCCACAACTAGTCTGACTACACGTCCTCATATAACATATCAAGGACGCACCATCTTACCAGATTAACCATTCGACTTACCCATGCAGTATGGGAAGAAAGAAGTATTGGGACTGCGTATCCAAGCAATTGATGCCATGGACTCCTTCGTACAACCTTGTAAGCGAAAAAGAAGTTGCAGTGTGCCTGTACAAAGAACTAGCGTAAGTTCAGTTACCTGCTTCTCGGAATTTTAGTTAGCCACTTATTGCAAAATTGTTCAATTACGTTGCTTGGCTTAATTTAGTTTGCTACTGATTACATAATGGCACAGCCTGTTAATCATATTGTAGACTGTGCCTATCTATGTGTTTGATACTTACTGTTAAGAATTACCTGTTTGCCTTAACTTAAATATCTACTTGTTTGTTTAACTGCTTTGCTGCTGCAACAGCGGGTTACAATGATGTTAATAACTACTTTTCAGCATCCAATTGAAACTCTTTAATTCCTTGTTTGTTTAACTGGTTTGCTGTTATAACTCCCAGTTGAGATGTTTTGCTAACTTCAACTTTTCTGAATCCAATCGGAACTTTAATGGCAAAACAGGTTAGCCCAAGATCAAAGAGCGAGGTCCCCATGGACGTTGCATCATCCCACAGCAGTGGCACCGGCCCAATCGTGCATTATGAATTGCCAACTGCTGATGCTCTAGAGGCTAAACTAGTGGTAGAAAGAGATTCTGCTTCTGCACTTAGAGATGAAGTTGACATGTTGAGGAAGCAAACAGCACAATCACAAGCAGTACTCAAGACAACCATTAAATATTTGGTGGATTTCAAAACGAAGCAAGCTGAGACTGACCAGATTGTTAAGGTCTTGAAGGAAAAAAGTAAATTAAATTCCTACTTGGTAAATCATAGGTGAAATGTTCTTTACATAGTTGAATAACCTTTGTGTTGTCTGTTCATGTAATCAATCAAACCATTTGTTTTAGAGATCATGTAATAATTGTTTTTTTTGTTTTTTGGTTTGTAATTTTATTTGAGCACAAGTCTGTATTAATTGATAAGACTCGGAGACATTTCATTTGGATTGCTGTGCCAGACCTACAAATATGCCAATCGGGCTGAATGTGCATTCAGCAATAGTAGTAGTATAGATGGACCATAAGTGGCACGCATCGGAAAGGGCCAAGATGCTGGCTAAAAAAAGGATGATGTTGTAGCCAAAATAAAGTACAGCGGCCTGGCTTATGTATGTTAGTTGATATTATTGATCCATATACTCTATAAGTGTTTATATGTCTGTTAGTTCTGTACATTCTTGGTTGATTGACTCGGTATTTGAATATTGATACATCGCTTGTGTACATATCTAAATGGGAGTACACATTATGCTGCGTGTGACATTTGAGTTGGACATGAAGTGTTCCAAATATTCGAATTCACCTTAAACTGGTTTCTAGTTTCTGAATTTGAGTATCGGCATTTGTAAACCATATTCATATATGACAGTGGAATACATCTTTGTCGTCCCTTTGAAGATATATAAAAACACATAGAATGATTTATAAAGATTCATATAGGAATACAAAATGGATTCGAATTTCGTTGCCAGGGTAAACGTGGATGCTTATTGTCCCAAAATTCGAAAGAAGCAGCAAAATGTCCACTCCCACGTCAGCTGCCCGAAGCCAAGTGTTTGGGAGATGGAAATTACTGTCTACCCATTACACGGACAATCCATCGACCCGATTTCCACTGCTCTAAATAGGGGTAGGTTAGTAACTTCAATTAGACATGACACGACCGCCTCTGAGCCCATTCCGACACGGTGGGTGTCAAACATGCACAGCAAAACTCATTTGATTCAAGCTCGTCCGAAAGACCTCTGTTTCTCCCTCCATTCCCCATTCATACACGGTGGGCGGCAAAACTCGACTCGGCCGAAATCGATGTAGGCAAATATTTTCAATAGGGGCAGGTTTGTAACTTCACTCAGACGTGACACAACGCCCTACCTGTCAGCCCCGTTCATACACCGTCAATAGGGGCAAGTTTGTAACTTCACTCAGACGTGACACAACCGCCCTACCTGTCAGCCCCGTTCATACACCGTGGGCGCCAACCATGGGCACCAACCACCCTCTCCTCGCCCGAAATCGCTCTGGGCAAATATTGGCGAGATGCGAGATTACCGTCCTATCCCCAACCGACGAGACGTCCAAATTTTAAATGGGGGCTAAGTTCGTAACTTTCCCATATTTTAGACAGACGCGTCCCAAAAACATGGTTCCCCGTACCTCTCCCTCCATTTTCCCATTCATACACCGTCCGCGCTAGAACACCCCATCCCCACACCAGCCTCCGTCCGCCACTCCATCCATCGCCGCCGTCCTCCACCACATCCATCGCCACCGTCCTCCAACATGCCGGAGCGCCTACCAAGACCGCGTCGTCCACTACTAGAGATGGACATTTCTCATCCACGGCGACGGACCAATAGCCTTGCATCGCGTCCTCTCGCTTCATCGGCGCCGTCGTCCTCTTTGCCGGGGCCGCTCACAGGACCTTCTCTTCCACCGCAACGGGACTTATCCCCTGATGCACCCGTCTACCGACGCAGATCTGCTTCAACGCCACCGACAGCCATCGCACCCCCGATGCCTACACAGCGCCGCAAGAGAGGTGGTACTTCATATCTCCTCAACTTTTTGATCTCAACCAGAAAATAGATCTTAACTTGGTTACTCTACTTTCTTTTCAGCTCTTAGAATTTAGTTCTTAGTTCGAAGCAAACAATGGATGCTAAATATCATTTCTCCGGTTTGCAGCTTCAAATCTGCCATGGCACAGTAATAATACAGTTTAATTGATCATGCTTAGGGTTTAATTGATCATGTTGGTTCCGTGGTGGTTTCTTTAATAGAAATCGGAGGGGAAACCCTCTTTTGCTAAAAAAATATGCTTAGAGTTTCCCCCTTTTATGATCACTATACGATCAGAATACGTGCTTCATGTCATAATAACACTGCTCCACCCATCAAGCTAAACAAGCTTAGTTGTTCAAATACGAATCTGATATTATTAAAACAGAGTTGTTTAATTAGTCAGCTAAATGTTCCTAAATTAGTTTCGAAAATGCATGTTCGCCGCTCGGGTGTGTATCTCTACAGGGTGCCCACGGTGGGCCGGCCCACCCTGGGATTTTGGGTCGTCCCAGGCCCCGATTCCCCTTTGTTCTGCTGCGCGCTTCCGATCTCTACTCGCCCCCAGCCGCCTGCCTCGCCGGCGACTTGCTGTCCCCGGACGGCATGACTCTAGGAGGAGACGCCGGACTAACAGGAGGCCAGGAGCCGCTCGCCCAACAGCGTCACCGCTGCCCGGGCGCGCCGCCGTGCCTACCTTCCCAGTCCGTTCAGGGCTCAGGCGAGCAGCACCCACCAAGCCAACCCGATTTATCCTGAGATACGTCCTCAACACTCAGCAGCCACTCCTCATCACCCATTTTCTAATTGATTCATTACTCATTTGGCAGGACTGTCATTAGGGTTTGTTGTGTGCTCAGTGCTGCCTACACTTAATGGTTCAGATGTATTTCGGTAATCTTTAGTACCTCTAAAGTTCACAAGGTTTTCAAAATTCCGGCCCTCGGAACAGAAACTAGTCATTTTGGATTGTTGGTCATAGTGACATTGACCCAGATTACTACTGCAAGCCAGGTTTGTTGACAATTTTACTTATCTTTCTTACTCATTCGATATAATATCCAATTATTCACGTCGATTAGTTGCAAACAATAAGTGCTAGACAAACTTCTTCATTCAGATTTTGGATGGTCTCTTACTGCAGTTACAATTCTGCATACTTGTCCTAGTAAGCTCACAAGTAAATGATTGATTCACTACATCTATGCTTGCCTTGTCATATTTGTTGTCAATATTCTTTTAGGGTGGACCACCCTGTTTCTAAATACTGGAACCGTAGACATGAGTGAATAGTATTTCTCTATGTGATCTCTTCCATCATGTGTGGGTAACGAACACTGCATTGTATAGAAAGAAAGTGTCATTTCCAGCTTTTACATAGGTTTCGATCTTTTACATGGAATACAATCTGCCTACTTGCTTTGTGTCGCACTACCAACACTCCACCCTTGAAGCTAAACATTACGCCACTCATAATTGCTTAGTTTATTTGTTCAAATACAAATTTCATATGATTCTAATGTTCCTACTTCAGTTTTGAAATGTGTGCCTGCCTGTTATAGAGACATAAGGGGTTTGTATTTCTGTGTGTGGTCTGGTCAGCACGGTTGGGGAGGTGAACTTTGCATATGCAGGGGTTTATAGGGAGACACTCTCCGAGTTGAATCCGCAATGCATTCCATAGATAATCTGACTACTTTTTATGTTTTCATGAATCTCAGATTCTGAACAGCATCATAATGATTATGAGCTTGCGCGCATGAAAAGAATAAAGCAGAACAATGCCATGGCTGTCAAATTTGGCATTAAGGGACTGAAATCAAGTCTGGATGCAGTGCAATGCAAACGCTCTCCACCTACAGATTCATGCTCAGAATATGATCCTAACAGTGATTCTGAGCTAGAGGGAGACCTAAGTCAATGTATCTCCCTAGTGGAGCAGTCAGAGGAAGATGCCCTATCTTATTCACCCATCAAGGTACTTGCTCTAACTTTCCAAGGTTACATTGCTCGCACATATCTTGCAACTGATGCTTTGCATTGCTTCTACTTTGTTGAACTGCCATTAGCTTAGTTTACACATCGTGTATGTGAATACGCCCTGCCTATCCATTTTCAGTACATATTCCATCTGTCATCATACCATATTTATCCATTCAAATGCTGTTCTTGTGTATCAGACATTCAAAAGGAAGAGGGCGATTGCTGATCGTGGAGGAGCACAAGCAAAGTATTTGGAAAAGGTAGTGGCACCTGATAAATCAAATAGCCCATTAGGTGTAGTTGCAATATCACCTGACCCACAAAATACCCCAACTCTAGCAGACTCTAGCCCTACTACACTGGTCATTTCTGATGCCCCAACTCAGCAGACCCCAACTTCAGCAAACAGTATGATTATGCGAGTTGACATAGCACGAGCTGTACGACGCAAAACCCCCATTCCAGCAAAGAGTACACCAAATCCAGTTGCCAAATCCCTTTTCGAACCAGAGAGAGCCCCAATTGCAGCAAATAGGACCCCTGTTCCATTTCTTCCCAGTTTAGAAGACGAAGCTTATGTTGTTGTCAGGAACTTTGTGCGCATCTTTTCTTCATGGAAAGATTATACCGCAGACACAAAACAATTTCCAGTCTTCCTCCACAACTTACGCGTAAGTAATGTACTAATGTTATTCATGGTCATTACTGCATATGTTTCTGCTGACAGAAGACACAAGATTTCATTCTTTTAAATAGGCGAGGAGCAAACTGGATTGTGATGACGAGCAAGGGTTGGTTGCGCTTTTCAAGCACTTGTTGATGAAGTATCGTTCCTACCTGAGGCAAGCGCACTTCGATGGCAAGCCTCTGAACGAAAATTCTGTAAAGTCTCCGGTGCTACATTTATCCGACGGTGACTGGAATAATCTTGTTACACATTGGTCTCGGCTGCAGCGTAAGGTACTGGCTATGATATCACATCACAATTTGAACTACATTTCTGCATTTGCCTTAATGTCTCACTTGTACGAAAACTATTAGCAGAAGAACATTCGTTCTCAAGGGACCACAGAATCTCGCAACTATACTGCACACTGCATTGCTCTTGTGAGTACCTCTTGCCCTGTATGACCATACTTACTTTCATAGCTGTTTGATTATGTAGCATCACTGCACATGTTAGCCTCGTAATCGTCCATTTGGTGGACATTATAAGATCCGTATGGACTCTTGCATAAATTTAGAATCAACCCAATGCTTTTGAAGAGGTTTAGCTCTGCAGTCCTCTTGTAAGGACTGAACGTGGTCTATCACTGTACTTACATTAACAGCTACTCCCTCCGTCCCATAATATAAGAATGTTTTGTACAGTACACCAGTGTTCAAAACACTCTTGTATTATGGGAAGAGGGATTGGTTCATTTTGTAGCATTCTGCATCTTATCTCCCTCGCCCACCATTTACTAAAAAAGATCAGATCTATATTTAATCTTACCAACAAGTAGAATACACAGACAATGCCAGTGCAGAAGTGTAGCCCATTGCTCTTGTCAGTACATTTTGTCCAGTAACGCTTGTACTTCCAGGGATTGGTAGTTGATTATGTAGCATCAATCTGCATCTTATCTTCATTATCCTCTATCCCTTCCGGTATTATCATATCTATAATTACTCTCTACAAAATGGAGAGTACGGGCAATGCTTATGAAGAAGATTATGTGCTGAAATTCTTGAGTTATCCTTCCCTTGACATGGAGAAGGGCATTATAAAGCCGGTGTTAACTGTTAATGTAAGTCAGTCCTTCTAAAGCCTTTATCCTCAACTGCTGTTTAATTTGCTCATACTCCCTATCGTTTACTGCTGTTTTGTTTGCTGTTTCTACCAAAATGCATGTTCGTAAGAACCGTAAGTTCTAAGTTTTACTTGTAAAACCAAATTCCTTATTCATACCATGCACATTACTTAATACTCCCTATATGTATGCTTGTTTTTGTGGATCTATAATCCAGTGTGTGGTGAAGCAGCCCACGTTTGCGCCTTGTCATCTCCTGTTTTATCTTACTGATGTGGCTGATGATATGAACAACATGCCATGCACATTATCCAAAATAGATACAATGATTTTCTTTGCCCATCATCTATGCTTGTTATGTTGACATGGTAATCTAGTAGTGTGGTGAAGCTCCCCGCATTATGAACAATGACAAATTATGCTATTGATATTTTGAACTAACTCTTTATTTTCTAATTTGAAATTGGATAGAATTGACAGAACAATTATCATCTTTGTTTATACACGTGCAAAACCTGTCATCTCTCTGCTTTGTTTCAGGGTGATATGCCTGATGGCATGCACAAGTCTGCTGAAGGCTGTGAGACAAACCCAACATATATTGCAGCAAAGAAGGCAAAACATCTTGAAGATAGCGAGACAACCCCAAAGTCTTGTCTTGATGCAGTGTTCAAGTTACTTGAGACTAACAGTCAGACAAGCTCACAGAATTCGTTGTCTGAATCAGTTCGACTTCTTCAGTCCCAAGTTCTAGCAGAAAGGCATTCTGCAACTCAACTTCGACTTGAAGTCCTATCTCTAAGAAAGATTGCGGAGAACACCAATGAGAACCTCATCGCTAAACAGCTACACTTGGAAGCTATGACCGACATGCTAGGCCGGTCTCACAGCCTTGCTCATTAGCTTGCGCAACAGTTCCCCCACAAGGCTAACCTTTCTTGAACTGTCTTGGAAGTGATCTCGGTTCAGTATTATTTTGTTACGCTGCAATGGTGCCCAGTTTTTGTAATCTGCTTCTTCGTTGCGCTTTATGATCACTGGTGGCGAACTTCGATGCCCAGTGGATGTAATATACCTTAAATCCTTTATTGTGTAGTGTAGGTTTATTCTTAGTAACTATGCCGTAATTTCTTTCTTGTATAGAGTAGGTTTGTTCTTAATTCCTACTAGTTACTGCCATCATTCGCTATCTGAAAAAAAATCAGATGTAGTCGACCGGACCGAAACATTTGACTCTAACGGGCCAGGTTTTTAGCGGGCCACAATTGGGCCGGCCTGCGTCTTTCTTGGGCCCAAATGATTGGGGCCTTCACACATTGCGCCAGGCCCAAACTTACACCGGCCTATATTTTAGTTGGGCCTTTTTTCGACCCAGCGCTTAGTTTGGCCCAGGTAGCGTTGGGCCATTAACAGGCTGAATATTGTACTAGCCTGTTACGGCCGAGATGAAACCACGGGCCTTTAGCAGGCCAAAATGCATGTTGGGCCTCAATTTTCACTAGTCGTCGACGGGCCTTCAGCGGGCCGAAATGTAGACCGGGCCGTTTTGGGCCCAGTTAGCTCACGGGCCGTTACCAGGCCGAAACATATCTCGGGCCTTAGTTGGCCCACTGATATCATGGGCCTTTAAGAGGCCGAAAGCTTAGCACAGGCATCAACGAGCCGAATTACGCGACAGGCCGTTAACAGGCCCAAAGTCACGTTGGGCTTAACAATTGCCACCTTTAGCACGGGCCGTTAGTGGCCCCGATGTCCCGTCAGACCATATATGGCCCATGGGCAGCATGGGCCATTCCCAGGCCAAAAGTCACACCGGGCTGAAATGGGCCCATGTCTACATCAGGCCTCTAACAGGCCGAAAGTCACTGGGCTGTAGTTGGGCCCAAATATTCGGCGAACAATTAACGGGCCAGATCTGGCTTCGGGCCGCAAATGGGCCCAAATATTGGGCGAACAATTAATGGGCCAGATCTGGCTTCGGGCCGTAAATGGGCCCAAATATTGGGCGAACAATTAACGGGCCAGATCTGGCTTCGGGCCGTAAATGGGCCTTGATTAAGCAGGCTGTTATTGGGCTGGCCCACTAGTACCTGATTAAGTTCTACGGGCATTTGACTGGGATGGCCTTTTTAACCTATATGGGCCTCTGTTGGGCCCAGCCACGTGTCGACGTATCATAGGCATGTCTCCTCCAATGGACGGGCGACATCTGGCCCACTGACGAGCTGACAGGTGCTCCCTTCGGCCAATCAGAATTTTACACGTGGAAATTTCCCATTGGTCAGGGCTATTAATGGGTTATCGGATCCAAAATCCGACCCGATAGCTTAACGGCGTTCCGTTACGGTGGATGCCACGTGTCGGTCACCCTTGACGAAAGCACTTCTGTGACGCGCGATTTATCGTCATGGAAGTGGACACTTCTGTGATGATAATTTTGGCAATGTCATGGAACACTTCTACGACAACACAGGTATGACTATCTTGATTCTGTCATAAATTTGTCGTGGATGTACATGCATGACAGAAAACGCGACCTACTGTGACAAACACGTATCATCACGGAAGTGTATTTTTTTGTAGTGACTATACCGAGGCAAAGGATTTTTTCCACAAAACGGTATGCTTTTAAAGAGAATAGTTCTTGCAAAAGGGTAAGTGGGAGGACAGTGCAACTCGACGAGATAACAAGTATCTTCGTCATCAGGTCAAAGGAAAGGAACCTTGGAAGTAATTCCAGAGTTTCCTACTGCGACTGATATGGAAGCCTCTACATTAGATGTATGGACTTCGGTCGAACTTGTAGCTGAACAACGTAGGCAAAGCTCGTGCAAACCTTTCAGGTGCGCAAACGAGATATTGTTGTTAGACAACAGTATACCTATGATACACAAGGAAGCGTTGATGGGCCCTGACTCCGGAATTGGCTGAATGCCAATATAATCCGAGATAGTTTCCATAAATGATTCAAGATTTAAATCTTGATAAACCCTCCGAAAGACTTGGAGTCTAACGGATTGTAATGGGACTATAAACTGATATGGATAAAAATGTTTTATCCATTAAGCTCGACTTGTTGCAATAACAAGTTCAAGGAGTTGACTACAATGAGATTGTCTCACCGTAGCAATGCTTAAAGTCGGTTCAGGTTAAACTAGCAATTAATACATATTTCAAACATGAGATATGCAACATGGATGACAAAATAATTTCCATGAAATGGAAAGACAACCTAGGACTTGTATGTGATACAATCCAAAGTATTTTGTCAGTCCAGAGTATGCTAGTAAGTGCGCAAACTTCAGAGTTCCAGCAATGGACATAAGAGAGCAAAATGGAGTTGGAATCTTCATTTTTGATGGAATGGTCAAAGGGGTTTGACTTCATCAATGAGTAACGAAGATGCTTGTGGTTTCAAGAAAGTATGTGGGAGCATAATAATATTTCTAAAAACCTTGTGTGCTTGACACATTGTTAATTGGAAATAAATTTCTTGACACGAATTAGGACTTCATTTGAAAATAGTTTTCTGATGAAGTGCTTGGGCTAAAGAGCCTTGATATTAGGCATAATGATCTACGGAGATAGATTTACCTAATGGGGCTGAGCAAAAATACATATTGACAAGATGCTAAAACCGTTTAGCACTAAGAACGACAAGGAGTGATTCTTGGCGAAGTCACATGGAAAGAGTTTTTGCAAGAATCAGTGTCCCAAAACACTGATGAGAAAAATACATGATGGAGATTCCACACACTCATGTGTTTGGATTAATCATGTATTCCATGGTATATAAAACAACCAGATATGTCCAATACTCCCAAGCTGTTGCGAGTATAGATACCAAAGTGATCAAAAGTACTGATCATGGGACAATAGTGAAAAAGGGTCATTGAGTACTAAAGTAGCACTTATGACATGTTTCCTCGCAAGTGGAGATCATGAAGAGTTCATTGTAAAAGGTTACGTCGATACAGTCTTCATCTTTTCTCCATGCAATTTTCGATTTAAATTTAGGATTTTGTGTAACACACAATATGGTGGCACAGTTAGTTGGAAATTGTTCCAAACAAGTTACTGTGGTGAATTCTATAACAAAGGCGAAGTATGTTGCCGCTTTAGAAGCGACAAAGAGAAAGATGTTGAATCATATAGTTCATTCATGAACTTAGTATGGTTCCAAGAAGGCTTTGGTCTATGGGACACTATTGCAGATAGTTGCTCCATAGCTCAGTCTGAGGGATCAGGTTTCGACCAATGATTCACATATATACAAAGCCAAGTCCGCACCAAATATGAATTTTGTGAAAGCGTGAAAACACGAGGATATGCAGAGATACACACGGAGGTGAAGTTGCCAGATCCGATGGATATCAGGCTATACCACATGCAAAGCATTTTTTACACCAGTATGCCATAGGTGTAAAGTGCATTAGCATTAACTAGATTATTGACTCTAGTGCAAGTGGGAGTCTGTAGGAGATATGCCCTAGAGGCAATAATAAATGATATTATTTATCTCCAAGTTCATAATTATGTTTATGTTCCATGCTATAACTGCTATGGTTCTCGAGTCTGCAATAACACGAGGCTCGGAGGAAGACTCATATGCACATGTGGAATAATAAACGGTAAGAAGTATTCTTAGTCTGGCCTCTAAGACTAGCTCAAGTATTGCATGATGGTTCTGTTTTCCTGATCATGGGCATGTCAATGCCAGCAACTTTGAGGGCACAATATTAAGAGAACATTTGTGTTGAATCGACCCAGATTGATGTTATGCTATGAGGTTCATTCGTCACAAGTTAATGGTACATAACACAGAGATGGTTAACGTTTTCATGATTCCTTAGACCATGAGAGTATCGAGTTTCTTCATGCTTGCTTCATGAACTTTGGGGTTTGTTAAACGTCATCCATAAATGGGTGGCTATTACGGCGGCATATGGGTTCATGGAAAAGTATGTCAAGTAACTTGATAGCTCAAGATTGGGGTTTGCACCTCCGACGATGGAGAGATATTCTCGGGCCCTCTCTGTGTTACGGTATCCATCATCGTCTGGCCAGACATAGTGTGATTTGATCACAGGGATGCCAGAACACGGAAACGAGAAAAGAGAACAAAACCAGTAACGAGGTAACTAGCATAGTGGACAAGTTGTTGATCCACGGGGATGCAAGTAAATCTCACCTGGGGTCTTTGTAACATATCGTGAAGGAACAGGAATAGCACACGGCAACTGGAGGTTTGATGTCTACTACACAACCTTCTTCTTGTAGACATTGTTGGGCCTCCAAGTGCAGAGGTTTGTAGGACAGTAGCAAATTTCCCTCAAGTGGATGACCTAAGGTTTATCAATCCGTGGGAGGCATAGGATGAAGATGGTCTCTCTCAAACAACCCTGCAACAAAATAACAAAGAGTCTCTTGTGTCCCCAACACACCCAATACAATGGTAAATTGTATAGGTGCACTAGTTCAGCGAATAGATGGTGATACCAGTGCAATATGGATGATAGATATGGGTATTTGTAATCTGATAATATAAAAACAGCAAGGTAACTAATGATAAAAGTGAGCGAAACGGTATTGCAATGGGTTGAAACAAGGCCTAGGGTTCATACTTTCACTAGTGCA
Organism: Aegilops tauschii subsp. strangulata; assembly: GCF_002575655.3. Lineage (NCBI taxonomy): Eukaryota > Viridiplantae > Streptophyta > Magnoliopsida > Poales > Poaceae > Aegilops > Aegilops tauschii. The sequence goes on along the minus strand of NC_053041.3, from coordinate 581,097,975 downwards.
AGTTCTCTCAACAATAGTAACATAATTGGATCATATAACTATCTCTCAACATGCAACAAAGAGTCACTCCAAAGTCACTAATAGCGGAGAACAAACGAAGAGATTATGGTAGGGTACGAAACCACCTCAAAGTTATTCTTTCTGATCTATCTATTCAAGAGTCCGTAGTAAAATAACACGAAGCTATTATTTCCGTTCGATCTATCATAGAGTACGTACTAGAATAACACCTTAAGACACAAATCAACCAAAACCCTAATGTCACCTAGATACCCCAATGTCACCTCAAGTATCCGTGGGTATGATTATACGATATGCATCACACAATCTCAGATTCACCTATTCAACCAACACAAAGTACTTCAAAGAGTGCCCCAAAGTTTCTACCAGAGATTCAAGATGAAAACGTGTGCCAACACCTATGCATAGGTTCATGGGCAGAACCCGCAAGTTGATCACCAAAACATACATCAAGTGGATCACGTGATGTCCCATTGTCACCACAGATAAGCACGGCAAGACATACATCAAGTGTTCTCAAATCCTTAAAGACTCAATTCGATAAGATAACTTCAAAGGAAAAACTCAATCCATTACAAGAGAGTAGAGGGGGAGAAACATCATAAGATCCAACTAGCAAAGCTCGCGATACATCAAGATCGTACCACCTCAAGAACACGAGAGAGAGAGAGATCAAACACATAGCTACTGGTACATACCCTCAGCCCCGAGGGTGAACTACTCCCTCCTCGTTATGGAGAGCGCCGGGATGATGAAGATGGCCACCGGTGAGGGATCCCCCCTCCGGCAGGGTGCCGGAACAGGGTCCCGATTGGTTTTTGGTGGCTACAGAGGCTTGCGGCGGCGGAACTCCCGGTCTATTGTGCTCCCCGATGTTTTTAGGGTATATGGATATATATAGGCGAAAGAAGTCGGTCAGGGGAGCCACGAGGGTGGGGGGTGCGCCTCCCTGCCTCGTGGCCACCTCGAAGCTTCCCTAACTTCAACTCCAAGTCTCCTGGATCACATTCATTCCAAAAATCACGCTCCCGAAGGTTTCATTCCGTTTGGACTCCGTTTGATATTCCTTTTCTGCGAAACACTGAAACAAGGGAAAAACAGAAACTGGCACTGGGCTCTGGGTTAATAGGTTAGTCCCAAAAATAATATAAAAGTGCATATTAAAGCCCATAAACATCCAAAACAGATAATATAATAGCATGGAACAATAAAAAATTATAGATACGTTGGAGACGTATCAGCATCCCCAAGCTTAATTCCTGCTCGTCCTCGAGTAGGTAAATGATAAAAACAGAATTTTTGATGTGGAATGCTACCTAACATATTTATCCATGTAATCTTCTTTGTTGTGGCAAGAATATTCAGATCCATAAGATTCAAAATAAAAGTTTAATATTCACATGAAAACAATAATACTTCAAGCATACTAACAAAGCAATCATGTCTTCTCAAAATAACATGGCCAAAGAAAGTTATCCCTACAAAATCATATAGTCTGGCTATGCTCTATCTTCATCACACAAAGTATTTAAATCATGCACAACCCCGATGACAAGCCAAGCAATTGTTTCATACTTTTGATGTTCTCAAACTTTTTCAACTTTCACGCAATACATGAGCGTGAGCCATGGACATAACACTATAGGTGGAATAGAATGGTGGTTGTGGAGAAGACAAAAAGGAGAAGATAGTCTCACATCAACTAGGCATATCAACGTGCTATGAAGATGCCCATCAATAGATATCAACGCGAGTGAGTAGGGATTGCCATGCAACGGATGCACTAGAGCTATAAGTATATGAAAGGTCAACAAAAGAAACTAAGTGGGTGTGCATCCAACTCGCTTGCTCATGAAGACCTAGGGCATTTTGAGGAAGCCCATCATTGGAATATACAAGTCAAGTTCTATAATCAAAAATTCCCACTAGTATATGAAAGTGATATCATAGGAGACTCTCTATCATGAAGATTATGGTGCTACTTTGAAGCACAAGTGTGGTAAAAGGATAGTAGCATTGTCCCTTCTCTCTTTTTCTCTCATTTTTTTATTTTTTTATTTGGGCCTTTTCTTTTTCTTTTCTTTTTTGGCCTCTTTTTTTTCTTTTTTCTTTTTTTTTCTTTTTTTTAGTCCGGAGTCTCATCCCGACTTGTAGGGGAATCATAGTCTCCATCATCCTTTCCTCACTAGGACAATGCTCTAATAATGATGATCATCACACTTTTATTTACTTACATCTCAAGAATTACAACTTGAAACTTAGAACAAAATATGACTCTATATGAATGCCTCCGGCGGTGTACTGGGATGTGCAATGAATCAAGAGTGACATGTATGAAAGAATTATGAATGGTGGCTTTGCCACAAATACGATGTCAACTACATGATCATGCAAGGCAATATGACAATGATGAAGCGTGTCATAATAAACCGAACGGTGGAAAGTTGCATGGCAATATATCTCGGAATGGCTATGGAAATGCCATAATAGGTAGGTATGGTGACTGTTTTGAGGAAGGTATATGGTGGGTGTATAGTACCGGCAAAAGTTGCGCGATACTAGAGAGGCTAGCAATGGTGGAAGAGTGAGAGTGCGTATAATCCATGGACTCAACATTAGTCAGAAAGAACTCACATACTTATTGCAAAAATCTATTAGTTATCGAAATGAAGTACTACGCGCATGCTCCTAGGGGGATAGATTGGTAGGAAAAGACCATCGCTCGTCCCCGACCGCCACTCATAAGGAGGACATCAATAAATAAATCATGCTCCGACTTCATCACATAACGGTTCACCATACGTGCATGCTACGGGAATCACAAACTTTAACACAAGTATCTCTCAAATTCACAACTACTCCACTAGCATGACTCTAATACCACCATCTTCATATCTCAAAACAATCATAAAGAATCAAACTTCTCATAGTATTCAATGCACTTTATATGATAGTTTTTATTATATCTCTCTTGGATGCCCATCATATTAGGACTAAATTCATAACCAAAGCAAATTACCATGCTGTTCTAAAGACTCTCAAAATAATATAAGTGAAGCATGAGAGTTCATATATTTTCTTCAAAATAAAACCACCGCCGTGCTCTAAAAGGGTATAAGTGAAGCAACAAACTACTCCGAAAAATATAAGTGAAGATCAATGAGTAGTCGAATAATTATGCAACTATGTGAAGACTCTCTAATATTTAAGAATTTCAGATCTTGGGATATTATTCAAACAGAAAGCAAAAGAAAAGAAAATAAAATGATGCTCCAAGCAAAACACATATCATGTGGTGAATAAAAATATAGCTCCAAGTAAAGTTACCGATGAACGAAGACGAAAGAGGGGATGTCACCCGGGGCATCCCCAAGCTTAGGCTCTTGGCTATCCTTTAATATCACCTTGGGGTGCCTTGGGCATCCCCAAGCTTAGGCTCTTGCAACTCCTTATTCCATAGTCCATCGAATCTTCACCCAAAACTTGAAAACTTCACAACACAAAACTTAACAGAAAAATCGTAAGCTCCGTTAGCGAAAGAAAACAAAACACCACTTCACGGTACTGTAATGAACTCATTCTTTATTTATATTGGTGTTAAATCTACTTTATTCCAACTTATCTATGGTTTATAAACTATTTTACTAGCCATAAATTCATCAAAATAAGCAAACAACACACGCAAAACAGAATCTGTCAAAAACAGAACAGTCTGTAGTAATCTGTAACTAAAACAAACTTCTGGAACTCAGAAAAATCTACCAAAATAGGAAGACCTAGATAATTTTATTATTGATCTTCTGCAATTGGAATCAGTATTTTATCACGTTCTGGTGATTTTAAACAATTGTTTTCGTGAACAGAAAGTTTCTGGAATTTTCAGCAAGATCAAATAATTATCATCCAAGAAGATCCTATAGGTCTTACTTGGCACAGACACTAATTAAAACATAAAACCACATCTAACCATAGGCTAGATCAAATATTTATTACTAAACAGAACCAAAAAGAAAGAAACTAAAATAAAATTGGGTTGCCTCCCAACAAGCGCTAACGTTTAACGCCCCTAGCTAGGCATGATGATTTCAATGATGCTCACATAAAAGATAAGAATTGAAACATAAGGAGAGCATCATGAAACACATGGCAAGCACATTTAAGTCTAACCCACTTCCTATGCATAGGGATTTTGTGAGCAAACAACTTATGGGAACAATAATCAACTAGCATAGGAAGGCAAAACAAGCATAACTTTAAATCTTTAAGCACATAGAGAGGAAACTTGATATTATTGCAATTCCTACAAGCATATGTTCCTCCCTCATAATAATTTTCAGTAGCATCATGAATTAATTCAACAATATAACCAGCACCTAAAGCATTCTTTTCATGATCTACTTGCATAGAAATTTTACTACTCTCCTCATAAGCAAATTTATTCTCATTCGGAATAGTGGGAGTATCATAAGAGACTTGAATACTATAAATTGTTTCCACATTAAAAGAGTAATGTTCAGAAAAAGGGTAATCATAATCATGACAAGTTTTATAAATATAATCATCACTACTTTTTATAGCATAAGTGTCATCACAATAATCATCATAAGTAGCAACTTTGTTCTCATCATAATCAATTGAAACCTCTTCCAAGATAGTGGAATCATTACTAAATAAAGTGATGACCTCTCCAAATCCACTTTCATAATATCATAATAAGATTCAACATCCTCCAAAATAGTGGGATCATTACTTCCTAAAGTTGACACTCTTCCAAACCCACTTTCATCAATATAATCATCATAAGTAGGAGGCATGCTATCATCATTATAAATTTGCATATCAAAACTTGGGAGACTAAAAATATCATCTTCACTAAACGTAGCATCCCCAAGCTTGGGCCTTTTCATATCATAAGCATAATCACTATCATCATTAATAGTATGGATAGCACCAATAGTATAGCAATTATCATCATCACAATGTGTAATAGGAGCAACATCATTTGGGAGAGATACCTTTCTACCTTCGCTTATCCGTCTTTTCTTTTTCTTATTCACATTATGTGTGGGTTCAATCCTCTTTCTGGAGCTCCTTATTAATGAGATTCGTTGAATAGAAGGCTCCTCCTCGTTACCTGATTCATCATAAGAAATAATAGGAGAATATTGGGAAGTATCTTCCCTTTCATTAGTATTCTCTTCATCCTCTATTTGTTTCCTTTTATTTATGTAATTGGCAATATAAGGATTTTCAATGCAATTCACCGCACAATACATATAAATTTCTTCTAGATCAATATCGAGGAATTTCTCAAGGTTATATTCTGGAATATGCTTAGTTTGACATTTCGTTTCTTCATAACCCAAAAGCAAACTAAGTTCATTATGATGTGCAAGGGAAATCAAGTCATCACAATTTTTGGACACGATTCGATCATGAAACAATTTGCATTTGATATTTAAATGACCATGTTCATTGCAAAGTTCACAAGTATGGCTAAGATATTTTAAATTTTCAGCACTAACATCTAGACTCTCTTGCAACCATTTAGTTTCTAAATACTTATGCCTCTTGCAAAATCTATTTTCCCTAATTGGTGTGTACTTGCAAGCTCTATGCACTCCACAAAAATCGACATGCTTATAAGAGACATTTTCATCATGACTAGTGCAATCATCATTAGTAATATGGATATTCAAAGAGTTCATACTAACAACATTGCAATCATGCTCATCATTCAAAGATTTTAGCGCCAAACATTTTATAGACTTCTTCTTCTAGCACTTGAGCACATTTTTCCTTCCCATCATTCTCACGAAAGATATTAAAAAGATGAAGCGTATGAGGCAAACTCAATTCCAATTTTTTTGGAGTTTTCTTTTATAAACTAAACTAGTGATAAAACAAGAAACAAAAATATTAGATTGCAAGATCTAAAGATATACCTTCAAGCACTCACCTCCCCCGCAACGGCGCCAGAAAAGAGCTTGATGTCTACTACGCAACCTTCTCCTTGTAGACGTTGTTGGGCCTCCAAGTGCAGAGGTTTGTAGGACAGTAGCAAATTTCCCTCAAGTCGATGACCTAAGGTTTATCAATCCGTAGGAGGCGTAGGATGAAGATGGTCTCTCTCAAACAACCCTGCAACCAAATAACAAAGAGTCTCTTGTGTCCCCAACACACCCAATACAATGGTAAAGTGTATAGGTGCACTAGTTCAGCGAAGAGATGGTGATACAAGTGAAATATGGATGATAGATATGGGTATTTGTAATCTGAAAATATAAAAACAGCAAGGTAACTAATGATAAAAGTGAGCGTAAACGGTATTGCAATGCGTTGAAACAAGGCCTAGGGTTCATACTTTCACTAGTGCAAGTTCTCTCAACAATAATAACATAATTGGATCATATAACTATCCCTCAACATGTAACAAAGAGTCACTCCAAAGTCACTAATAGCGGAGAACAAACAAAGAGATTATGGTAGGGTACGAAACCACCTCAAAGTTATCCTTTCTGATCTATCTATTCAAGAGTCCGTAGTAAAATAACACGAAGCTATTATTTCCGTTCGATCTATCATAGAGTTCGTACTAGAATAACACCTTAAGACACAAATCAACCAAAACCCTAATGTCACCTAGATACTCCAATGTCACCTCAAGTATCCGTGGGTATGATTGTACGATATGCATCACACAATATTAGATTCATCTATTCAACCAACACAAAGTACTTCAAAGAGTGCCCCAAAGTTTCTACCGGAGATTCAAGACGAAAACGTGTGCCAACCCCTATGCATTGGTTCATGGGAGGAACCCGCAAGTTGATCACCAAAACATACATCAAGTGGATCACGTGATATCCAATTGTCACCACCGATAAGCACGGCAAGACATACATCAAGTGTTCTCAAATCCTTAAAGACTCAATCCGATAAGATAACTTCAAAGGGAAAACTCAATCCATTACAAGATAGTAGAGGGGGAGAAACATCATAAGATCCAACTATAGCAAAGCTCGCGATACATCAAGATCGTACCACCTCAAGAACACGAGAGAGAGAGAGAGAGATCAAACACATAGCTACTGGTACATACACTCAGCCCGAGGGTGAACTATTCCCTCCTCGTCATGGAGAGCGCCGGGATGATGAAGATGGCCACTGGTGAGGGATCCCCCCTCCGGCAGGGTGCCGGAACAGGGCCCCGATTAGTTTTTGGTGGCTACAGAGGCTTGCGGCGGCGGAATTCCCGATCTATTGTGCTCCCTGATTTTTTAGGGTATATGGATATATATAGGCGAAAGAAGTCGGTCAGGGGAGCCACGAGGGGCCCACGAGGGTGGGGGCACGCTCAGGGGGCAGACGCGCCTCCCTGCCTCATGGCCACCTCGAAGCTTCCCTGACTTCAACTCCAAGTCTCCTGGATCACGTTCGTTCCGAAAATCATCCTCCCGAAGGTTTCATTCCGTTTGGACTCCGTTTGATATTCCTTTTCTGTGAAACACTCAATGGAAAAAACAGAAACTGGCACTGGGCTCTGGGTTAATAGGTTAGTCCCAAAAATAATATAAAAGTGCATAGTAAAGCCCATAAACATCCAGAATAGATAATATAATAGCATGGAACAATCAAAAATTATAGATACGTTGGAGACGTATCAGGGTTCACTCGAATATTCATTCCTGTGGGTATAGGGGTCAATATGGGTGTCCACGGCTCCGATGTTGATCATTGATCGGAAAGTGTTCCGGTCATGTCTATACTTCACCGAACCTATAGGGTCACACGCTTAAGGGGCATCTATCTGCTGAATATTAGACAGGGAGTCTGAGAGAAATTTGCCGAAAAAGTTTCGGAGACAGTGGAAGAGTTCGGGAGAGAGAATAGCAAAATAGTTTTGTAACACCAAAAAGTTGTTTCGGGATATACCATTAAGTCAAATTGGTTTCGGGACACGCCTGATAATTCTTGGAGGGTGCCAGAATTATTTTGGAAACTTCTGGGAATTTTTGGGGATAAAAACCGAAAATGTTTTGGAGCTGCAGGTACCGTTTTGGTTGTTTTTCGCAGATGAAATTCACTAATCTGAAATTGTTTCAGAACGAATCCAAAATCGTTTTAGTGGGTACTGGAATTATTCTAACACCCACAGAAATATTTTCGGATTTAATGGACGCGAAAAATTATCTTCATGAATAGTGAAAACACATTCTTGTTTGCTTTTCGCAGACGAAAATCACTAAACGGAAATTGTTTCGGAACGCGTTGAAAATTATTTTAGTGGGTACTGGAAATGTTCTGAGCCCACATAAATATTTTCAGTTCGAACAGACGCTGAAAAATGTCGTGATGAATAGCGAAAGTGCTTTTTGCTTGGCTTCTTGGAGAAGCCACCTTGAGGGCCTTTTGGTATTATCCCCTTGGCTTCTTGGAGAAGCCACCCTTGGGCTTGGCCTATAAATAGGGGTGGAGGGGCTTCCTAAAGACACACTCTTTCTCACATACAAGTGCCATGCATGATCTAGCTTCTCTCTCCCTCCCAGCGAAATAGTTTCGTAGAGCCGAAAGGCTGTCTGGGTTCCGGTGGGAACTAGTTCTGGATGGCGAAGCCCTGCCGGATAGATGACACCGTATGTGTGCAACCCCGTAGAGAGGTCGTAGTTTCGATCCTTTTGCCCGAGGGGCTGTTTTGAGAGTGCCGAAGGGCTGTCCAAGTGACGGTCCGAGTTCTGTGAGTCCTCCCGAAGGGCTGTCCGAGTGACCGTCCGAGTTTTGAGGGTCCTCCCGAAGGGCTGTCCGCAACACAGTCCGAGGGACTGTCCGACCGCCTCCCGGAGGGCTGTCCGTGGGGCGGATGAGGGTATACATCCTCGCGGTTGGGAGGTTGTAAATCCTAGCTGCGGGGATCTACACCGCCGTTCGTCATCGACTCTACTTCCGCTGCGCTATGAGTCGGTAATGAAAAAGATCAAACCATGTATGCAGTCTCCATAGTGGTCCTGGGCTGGTGCGTAGGTCGGAAATTTTTTGTTTTCTGCTGCATTACCCAACAACTCCCGATCTAGGTTATGTTCTGGAGGTTTGGGGATTTAGGAGAGGTTGGCGTCGAGAACAAGTCAGGGGGCCCACGGAGAGTCCACGAGGCAGGGGGCGCGCCCTAGGGGGTGGACGCGCCCTCAACCCTCGTGGGGCCCACGGGACTCCCCTCCGGTAACTCTTCGTTCCAGTATTTTTTATATTTTCCAGAAAAAATCTCTGTTGATTTTCAGTGCATTCCAAGAACTTTTATTTCTGCACAAAAACAACACCATGGTAGTTCTGCTGAAAACAGCGTCAGTCCAGGTTAGTTCTAACCAAATCATACCAAAATCATGTAAAAATATTATAAACATGGCATGAATACATCAAAAATTATAGATACGTTGGAGACGTATCAAGCATCCCCAAGCTTAATTCCTGCTCGTCCTCGAGTAGGTAAATGATAAAAACAGAATTTTTGATGTGGAATGCTACCTAACATATTTATCAATGTAATCTTCTTTATTGTGGCAAGAACATTAAGATCCATAAGATTCAAAACAAAAGCTTAATATTGACATAAAAACAATAATACTTCAAGCATACTAACAAAGCAATTATGTCTTCTCAAAATAACATGGCCCAAGAAAGCTATCCCTACAAAATCATATAGTCTGTCTATGCTCTATCTTCATCACACAAAATATTTAAATCATGCACAACCCCGGTTTCAGCCAAGCAATTGTTTCATACTTTAGTATTTTCAAACTTTTTCAACTTTCACGCAATACATGAGCGTGAGGCATGGACATAGCACTATAGGTGGAATAGAATGGTGGTTGTGGAGAAGACAAAAGGAGAAGATAGTCTCACATCAACTAGGTGTATCAACGGGCTATGGAGATGCCCATCAATAGATATCAATGTGAGTGAGTAGGGATTGCCATGCAACGGATGCACTAGAGCTATAAGTTTATGAAAGCTCAAAAAGAAACTATGTGGGTGTGCATCCAACTTGCTTGCTCATGAAGACCTAGGGCATTTGTGGAAGCCCATCATTGGAATATACAAGCCAAGTTCTATAATGAAAAATTCCCACTAGTATATGAAAGTGACAACATAGGAGACTCTCTATCATGAAGATCCTGGTGCTACTTTCAAGCACAAGTGTGGTAAAAGGATAGTAGAATTGCCCCTTCTCTCTTTTTCTCTCATTTTTTGCCCTCTCTTTTTTTTGGCCTCTTTTTTTATTTATTTTGTTATTATTATTTTTCGTCCGGAGTCTCATCCCGACTTGTGGGGGAATCATAGTCTCCATCATCCTTTCCTCACTGGGACAATGCTCTAATAATGATGATCATCACACTTTTATTTACTTACAACTTGATACTTAGAACAAAATATGACTCTATATGAATGCCTCCGGCGGTGTACCGGGATGTGCAATGAATCAAGAGTGACATGTATGAAAGAATTATGAAAGGTGGCTTTGCCACAAATATCATGTCAACTACATGATCATGCAAAGCAATATGACAATGATGAAGCGTGTCATAATAAACAGAACGGTGGAAAGTTGCATGGCAATATATCTCGGAATGGCTATGGAAATGCCATAATAGGTATGCGTGGTGGCTGTTTTGAGGAAGGCATATGGTGGGTGTATGGTATCGGCGAAAATTGCGTGACACGAGAGAGGCTAGCAATGGTGGAAGGGTGAAAGTGCGTATAATCCATGGACTCAACATTAGTCATAAAGAACTCACATACTTATTGCAAAAATCTACAAGCCATCAAAACAAAGTACTACACGCATGCTCCTAGGGGAAGGGTTGGTAGGAGTTAACCATCGCGTGATCCCGACCTTCACTCATAAGGAAGACAATCAATAAATAAATCATGCTCCAACTTCATCACATAATGGTTCACCATACGTGCATGCTACGGGAATCACAAACTTTAACACAAGTATCTCTCAAATTCACAACTACTCCACTAGCATGACTCTAATATCACCATCTTCATATCTCAAAACAGTCATAAGGAATCAGACTTCTCATAGTATTCAATGCACTTCATATGAAAGTTTTTATTATATCCCTCTTGGATACCCATCATATTAGGACTAAATTCATAACCAAAGCAAATTACCATGCTGTTCTAAAAGACTCTCAAAATAATATAAGTGAAGCATGAGAGTTCATCTATTTCTTCTTGAAACTGGTGGTCTTGTTGACCATCAACACTTGATGCTCCTTCTTGATTTCTACCTCCGCAGCTTTTAGCATTGCGAAGAGCTCGGGAATTGTCTTATCCATCCCTTGCATATTATAGTTCATCACGAAGCTTTTGTAGCTTGGTGGCAGTGATTGAAGAACTCTGTCAATAACACTATCATCAGGAAGATTAACTCCCAGTTGAGTCAAGTGGTTGTGGTACCCAGACATTCTGAGTATATGTTCACTGACAGAACTATTCTCCTCCATCTTGCAGCTATAGAACTTATTGGAGACTTCATATCTCTCAATCCGGGCATTTGCTTGAAATATTAACTTCAACTCCTGGAACATCTCATATGCTCCATGATGTTCAAAATGCCGTCGAAGTCCCGGTTCTAAGCCGTAAAGCATGGCACACTGAACTATCGAGTAGTCATCAGCTTTGCTCTACCAGACGTTCTTAACGTCATCAGTAGCATCTGCAGCAGGCCTAGCACCTAGCAGTGTTTCCAGGATGTAATTCTTCTGTGCAACAATGAGGATAATCCTCAAGTTACGGACCCAGTCCGTGTAGTTGCTACCATCATCTTTCAACTTAGCTTTCTCTAGGAACGCATTAAAATTCAACAGAACAGTAGCACGGGCCATTCATCTACAACAACATAGACATGCAAAATACTATCAGGTACTAAGTTCATGATAAATTAAAGTTCAATTAATCATATTACTTAAGAACTCCCACTTAGATAGACATCCCTCTAATCATCTAAGTGATCATGTGATCCAAATCAACTAAACCATGTCCGATCATCACGTGAGATGGAGTAGTTTTCAATGGTGAACATCACTATGTTGATCATATCTACTATATGATTCACGCTCGACCTTTCGGTCTTAGTGTTCCGAGGCCATATCTGCATATGCTAGGCTCGTCAAGTTTAACCTGAGTATTCTGCGTGTGCAAAACTGGCTTGCACCCATTGTATGTGAATTTAGAGCTTATCACACCCGATCATCACGTGGTGTCTCGGCACGACGAACTGTTGCAATGGTGCATACTTGATGACCCACAAGTGTAGGGGATCTATCGTAGTCCTTTCGATAAGTAAGAGTGTCGAACCCAACGAGGAGCAGAAGGAAATGATAGGCAGTTTTCAGTAAGGTATTCTCTGCAAGCACTGAAATTATCGGTAACAGATAGTTTTGTGATAAGGTAATTGGTAACAAGCAACAAGTAATAAAAGTAAATAAGGTGCAGCAAGGTAATCCTTTTTGTAGCAAAGGACAAGCCTGGACAAATTCTTATATGAAGGAAAACGCTCCCGAGGACACATGGGAATTATCGTCAAGCTAGTTTTCATCACGCTCATATGATTCGCGTTCGTTACTTTGATAATTTGGTATGTGGGTGGACCGGTGCTTGGGTGCTGCCCTTTCTTGGACAAGCATCCCACTTATGATTAACCCCTATTGCAAGCATCTGCAACTACAAAAGAAGTATTAAGGTAAACCTAACCATAGCATGAAACATATGGATCCAAATCAGCCCCTTACGAAGCAACGCATAAACTAGGGTTTAAGCTTCTGTCACTCTAGCAACCCATCATCTACTTATTACTTCCCAATGCCTTCCTCTAGGCCCACACAATGGTGAAGTGTCATGTAGTCGACGTTCACATAACACCACTAGAGGAAAGACAACATACATCTCATCAAAATATCGAACGAATACTAAATTCACATGACTACTTATAGCAAGACTTCTCCCATGTCCTCAGGAACAAACGTAACTACTCACAAATCATATTCATGTTCATAATCAGAGGGGTATTAATATGCATAAAAGATCTGAACATATGATCTTCCACCAAATAAACCAACTAGCATCAACTACAAGGAGTAATCAACACTACTAGCAACCTACAGGTACCAATCTGAGGCTTTGGGACAAAGATTGGATACAAGAGATGAACTAGGGTTTGATAGGAGATGGTGCTGGTGAAGATGTTGATGGAGATTGACCCCCTCCCGATGAGAGGATCGTTGGTGATGACGATGGCGATGATTTCCCCCTCCCGGAGGGAAGTTTCCCCGGCAGAACAACTCCGCCGAAGCCCTAGATTGGTTCCGCCTCGTGGCGGCGGTGTTTCTTCCCGAAAGCTTGCTTCTGATTTTTTTCCTGGACGAAAGACTTCATATAGCAGAAGATGGGCACCGGAGGCCTGTCAGGGGGCCCACGAGGCAGGGGGCGCACCCAGGGGGTAGGGCGCGCCCCCACCCTCGTGGATGGTGGGTGGCCCCCCTCTGGTACTTTCTTCGCTCAGTATTTTTTATTAATTCCAAAAACTACTTCCGTGAAGTTTCGGGACTTTTGGAGTTGTGTAGAATAGGTCTCTAATATTTGCTCCTTTTCCAGCCCAGAATTCCACCTGCCGGCATTCTCCCTCTTCATGTAAACCTTGTAAAATAAGAGAGAATAGGCATAAATATTGTAACATAACATGTAATAACAGCCCATAATGCAATAAATATCGATATGAAAGCATGATGCAAAATGGACGTATCAACTCCCCCAAGCTTAGACCTCGCTTGTCCTCAAGCGGAAGCCGATATCGAAAAATATGTCCACATGTTTAGAGATAGAGGTGCCGATAAAATAAAATACGGACATGAGGGCATCATGATCATTTTTATAACAGCAACATATATATATATATTGTTATATGATTTCTTATGCTCAAGTAATAATCTATTCACAATGTAAAGTATGAATCAGAAACTTCATTGAGAACCAACAAACTATAATCTCAGTCATTGAAGCAATTGCAATTTATCATAACATCGGAAAGAGTCAATATAAGAGCTTTTCAGCAAGTCCACATACTCAACTATCATTTACTCTTTCACAATTGCTAACACTCACGCAATACTTATGGTTATGGAGTTTTAATCGGACACAGAGAAAGATAGGGGCTTATAGTGTTGCCTCCCAACCTTTTACCTCAAGGGTAATGTCAACAATAATAGTTCATGCTAACTTACATCCAATTGGATATATATGTCAGGATCTTTCCAACACAAGGTGCTTGCCAAAGGATAAAATGTAAAAAGGAAAGGTGAAGATCACTGATACATCTCCAACGTATCTATAATTTATGAAGTATTCATGCTATTATATTATCTGTTTTGGATGTTTATGGGCTTTACTAAACACTTTTATATTATTTTTGGGACTAACCTATTAACCGGAGGCCCAGCCCAAATTGTTGTTTTCTTGCCTATTTCAATGTTTCGAAGAAAAGGAATATCAAACAGAGTCCAAACGGAATGAAACCTTCGGGAGAGTTAATTTTGGAACGGATGCAATCCAGGAGACTTGGAGTAGACGGCAGGGAGGCGCGCCCTACCCCCCCTGGGCACGCCCCCCACCCTCGTGGCTCCCCTGACCGACTTCTTTCACCTATATATGTCCATATACCCTAAAAACATCGAGGAACACAATAGATCGGGAGTTCCGCCGCCGCAAACCTCTAGAGCCACCGCAAACCAATCTGACCCGTTCTGGCACCCTGCCGGAGGGGGGAATCCCTCTCCGGTGGCCATCTTCATCATCCCGGCGCTCTCCATGACGAGGAGGAGTAGTTCACCCTCGGGGCTGAGGGTATGTACCAGTAGCTATGTGTTTGATCTCTCTCTCTCTCTTGTGTTCTTGATTTGGCACGATCTTGATGTACTGCGAGCTTTGCTATTATAGTTGGATCTTATGACGTTTCTCCCCCTCTACTCTCTTGTAACGGATAGAGTTTTTCCTTTGAAGTTATCTTATCGGATTGAGTCTTTAAGGATTTGAGAACACTTGATGTATGTCTTGCATGTGCTTATCTGTGGTGACAATGGGATATTCACATGATCTACTTGATGTATGTTTTGGTGATCAACTTGCGGGTTCAGTGACCTTGTGAACTTATGCATAGGGGTTGGCACACGTTTTCGTCTTGACTCTCCGATAGAAACTTTGGGGCACTATTTGATGTTCTTTGTGTTGGTTGAATAGATGAATCTGAGATCGTATAATCATACCCACGGATACTTGAGGTGACATTGAAGTATCTAAGTGACATTAGGGTTTTGGTTGATTTGTGTCTTAAGGTGTTATTCTAGTACGAACTCTATGATAGATTGAACGGAAAGAATAGCTTCGTGTTATTTTACTACGGACTCTTGAATAGATCGATTAGAAAGGATAACTTTGAGGTGGTTTCGTACCCTACAATAATCTCTTCGTTTGTTCTCCGCTATTAGTGACTTTGGAGTGACTCTTTGTTGCATGTTGAGGGATAGTTATATGATCCAATTATGTTATTATTGTTGAGAGAACTTGCACTAGTGAAAGTATGAACCCTAGGCCTTGTTTCCTAGCATTGCAATACCGTTTACGCTCACTTTTTCCACTTGTTACCTTGCTGTTTTTATATTTTCAGATTACAAAAAACCTATATCTACCATCCATATTGCACTTGTATCACCACCTCTTCGACGAACTAGTGCACCTATACAATTTACCATTGTATTGGGTGTGTTGGGGACACAAGAGACTCTTTGTTATTTGGTTGCAGGGTTGTTTGAGAGAGACCATCTTCATCCTACACCTCCCACGGATTGATAAACCTTAGGTCATCCACTTGAGGGAAATTTGCTACTGTCCTACAAACCTCTGCACTTGGAGGCCCAACAACGTCTAGAAGGAGAAGGTTGCGTAGTAGACATCAAGCTCTTTTCTGGCGCCGTTGCCGGGGAGGTTAGTGCTTGAAGGTATATCTTTAGATCTTGCAATCGAATCTTTTTGTATCTTGTTTTATCACTAGTTTAGTTTATAAAAGAAAACTACAAAAAATGGAATTGAGGGTGCCTCATATGCTTCATCTTTTTAATATCTTTTGTGAAAATGATGGAAAGGATAATTGTGCTCAATTGCTAGAGGAAGAATGCATTAAAATGTTTGGCACTAAATCTTTGAATGATGAGCATGATTGCAATGTTGTTAGTATGAATTCTTTGAATACCCATGATGCTAATGATATGCAAATCCACAAGCTTGGGGATGCCACTACTGGAATCAGCTAATTTGCCATCTGCCAGATCTTTGCCGTCTGCTAGCTGACGGCAAAGAAGCTCTTTGCCATCAGCTACACATAAACAGACGGCAAAGAAAAGGCTGACGGCAAAGAAGCTCTTTGCCATCTGCCAGGTCTTTGCCGTCTGCCAGCGGACGGCAAAGAATCTTTGCCGTCCGCTGGCGGACGGCAAAGAGTGTGGTGGCCCCCACCCCCCGCTCGTTTGAAAAAATCCTAACGGCCCACCTCTTTGCCGTCCGCTAGCGGACGGCAAAGAGGCAGAAAGGCGGACGGCAAAGAGGGCACTTGCCTAACGGCAGGTACCCCCCGCCCGTTACTCACTTCGTCCTCGCCTCGCCCTTCTCCTCCCACCCCGCCGCCGCCGCCGCCCGCCCGCCGCGCGCCGCCGCCCCGTCGCCCCCGCCGCCCCGTCGCCCCGCCGCCCCCCCGCCCCGGCCCCCCGCCGCCCCGCGCCCCACCGCCGCCCCGCGCCCCGCCGCCGCCACGGCCCCCCGCCGTCCCGGCCCCCCGCCGCCTCCTCCACTGCCCGGCCCCGGCCCCCCGCCCCCATCCCCCCTGCCGCCCCGCCTCCTCCACCGCCCCGCCCCGGCCCCCCGCCGGCCGGGCCCCCGCCGCCCCGCCCCGGACCTCCGTCGCCGGCCCCGCCCCGGCCCTCCCCCACAGTGAGCCCCTCCTCCCTTTTTTTTCTGTTTTTTTGTTTTCTTTTGTTTTTTTGTTTTTTTCTGTTTAAGTTTAGGTTTAATTAGTTTAAATAGTTTAGTTTTAATTAGTTTAGGTTTTTAGTTTAGGTTAGTTTAGGTTTAGGTTAAGTAGAAGGGGGAAGAAGAAGAAGAAGAAGAAGAAGAAGAAGAAGAGGAGGAGGAGGAGGAGGAGGAGGAGAAGGAGAAGAAGAAGAAGAAGAAGAAGAAGAAGAAGAAGAAGAAGAAGAAGAAGAAGAAGAAGAAGAAGAAGAAGAAGAAGAAGAAGAAGAAGAAGAAGAAGAAGAAGAAGAAGAAGAAGAAGACGAGGAGGAGGAGGAGGAGGAGAAGGAGAAGAAGAAGAAGAAGAAGAAGAAGAAGAAGAAGAAGAAGAAGAAGAAGAAGAAGAAGAAGAAGAAGAAGAAGAAGAAGAAGAAGAGGAGGAGGAGGAGGAGGAGGAGAAAGAAGAAGAAGAAGAAGAAGAAGAAGAAGAAGAAGAAGAGGAGGATGAGGAGACACCCCGAAGCCCCGACCCCGAAACAGCACCCCGACCCCGACACGGCACCCCGACACCGACACGGCACCCCGACACCTACACGACACCCCGACCCCCGACACGACACCCCCGACACCCCGACCCCGAGAACCCGACCCCGACCCCGACCCCGACCCCGACACCCCGACCCCGAGCCTGACCCGACACCCCGACCCCGACACCGACACGGCACCCCGACCCCGACCCGGCACCCCGACCCCCGACACCGACACGACACCCCGACCCCCGACACGACACCCCCGACACCCCGACCCCGAGACCCCGACCCCGACCCCGACCCCGACACCCCGACCCCGAGCCTGACCCGACACCCCGACCCCGACACCGACACGGCACCCCGACCCCGACCCGGCACCCCGACCCCGAGACCCCGACCCCGACACGGCACCCCGAGACCGACACGACACCCCGACCCCGACACGGCACCCCGAGACCGACACGACACCCCGACCCCCGACACGACACCCCCGACACCCCGACACCCCGACCCCGAGACCCCGACCCCGACCTCGACCCCGACCCCGACACCCCGACCCCGAGCCTGACCCGACACCCCGACCCCGACACCGACACGGCACCCCGACCCCGACCCGGCACCCCGACCCGACACCCCGACCCCGAGACCCCGACCCTGAAAAGGTGTTCTTTGGCCTTCCAGAAGCCGACGGGGTCATATATTTGTGAATTATTAGTTAGGTCATATATCTTTTCATTTTGTTATGAAAAACATCATATATAATTGTGTTGATCGGGTAGTTTTAAATGTGCAGTTGTTTCATCGCTGCGAGGTTTGGTGTTCGACGACCTCGCCGTGCGTTTGACGAGCTCTGCCCCTTCGTTCGTGGGTGAGCACAAATGACATGTCCTCCTCCCCCATTAATTATTTGATCTATTCCGATGAAACTTGATAGCTAGATATATATGTGTCTTGAATCATCAGTATGCGTAACCAATATGTGTCTCCCGTTCGAAAGCGTCATAGTTATAAATATGCATGCATTTGCATATTTATAACCTTGATTCTTTCGAATTGTCCAACGCTATCCATGGACAGCCCAAGTATGTTTAGATTGGGTTCGTTTTCCCATATGCTTTGCTCCGGATCCGACGCATAAATTTCGTCAGTGCCTCCCCTGTTGTTCTCCGGGTACACATCCTCTCTGTTTATTGCAGAGACGTGTATCAGGAGAACAGCGGGGAGGTGCTGCCGAAATTTTGCGTAGGATCCGGGGCATAGCATGGGAAAATGAACCCAATCTAAACATACTCGGGTGGGATTAGGACCTATCATTACCTATTAGAGTGTAGGTTGCATGGACGTAATAAAATTGACAAAGTAGATCAACTGATGAATACATACATGGTGAATTATATATATATATATATTTGTTGTGTGTCTAGTAGCTCTGAAAGTCAAGATGAGTGATCGTGCGTGGATGTACACCGGTCACACTGGTCAGAACAAATGGAGCACTGAATGGTTCACAAAAACCAAGGGGTTTGTGCGAGCCGCATTTGCAAATGGCCAGAGGAAAACCTGGTGCCCCTGTTTACGGTGCGGCAATTGGGAAAAGAGGACAGAGGCTGGAATGGGCAAACACCTGCAGAAGAGTGGTTTTACGCCCGATTATACGGTGTGGACATTTCATGGTGAGTCTGCCCAACGTGACCGAGCTGAGGTGGATCGTCGTCGCACCGACGAGCATGGTACCGGTATGGAAAACATGGTGCAAGACTTTGATGATGCTCGGGATTCGGACGAGGAGATGGAGGAATCTGCAAAGGCCTTCAATGAAATGTTGGAGTCTTCAAAACGTCCGCTCCATGAGCACACTGAGCTTTGTCAGTTGGATGCCATCTCACAAGTAATGGCTCTGAAGGCTCAGTTCAACTTGGGCAGAGAATGCTACAATGCAATGATGACAGTATTTGGACGCTTTCTACCCAAAGGCCATGTAATGCCTGCAAACCTGTACCAGTCGGACAAAATCCTCCGTGCAATGAAGATGCCCTATGATAAGATACATGCCTGTGAGAAAGGATGTGTCTTGTTTAGGCTTGACTATGCCGACTTGAACTGTTGTCCCATTTGCAAGTCTTCCAGGTATGTTGTGGTAGACAACGGTATGGGTGAGAAGACACAGACCAAAATCCCCGTTAGTGTTCTTCGGTATATGCCAATCGTACCAAGACTTCAATGTCTTTTCATGGTCGAAGAGACGGCCAGACAGATGACATGGCACAAAACGGGCAAAAGAACCGAACTAGATGCAGATGGGAATCTGATGATTGTACACACATCGGATGGTGTTGCGTGGAAAAAGTTTGATGAATTACATGGTGACAAAGTGGCAGATCCGAGGCATCCTCGAGTCGGCATCAGCACGGATGGGTTCAGTGTGTTTGGTATGACGGCAGCCCAATACAGTTGTTGGCCCGTATTTGTCTTTCCACTCAATCTCCCCCCCGGACAGATTATGCAAAGAAAGAACATTTTCCTGACGTTGATAATTCCAGGGCCCAACTATCCGGGGAAAAATATGAATGTGTACATGCAACCGCTTAAGGACGAATTGCAAGAAGCCTGGGATAATGGGTTCAAGACATACGATGCCTATAGCAAACGGAACTTCATAATGCGTGTCTGGTACATGTACTCGACGCATGACTTGCCGGCGTATGCGCTATTCGTTGGCTGGTGTGTGCATGGAAGGTTCCCGTGCCCCACATGCAAGGGAGCTCTTGAGTTTCGTTGGCTTCAGGCCGGTCGCAAGTTTTCTTGCTTCGACATGCATAGAGAGTTCCTGAATCCTCGCCATAAGTTCAGGAAAGACAAGAAGAACTTCATCAGAGGTAGAGTTGTCAAAAACTCTGCACCACGTGCATTGACAGGCCAACAGACCCTGGATCAGTTAAACGCTCTCGAGCCAGATCCCGAGCGTCCAGGGTACTTCAAGGGGTATAATTCTAAGCACGCCTGGACTCACAAAACATGCTTATGGGATCTGCCTTACTTCAAAGACCTCCTTTGCCCACACAACATCGACGTGATGCACACTGAGAAGAATATCGCCGAGGCACTTTTTGGTACATTGTTCGGCATAGATGGGAAGTCAAAGGATAATACTAAGGCTAGAGTCGATCTGGAGGCGCTATGTGATAGGCCGTTACAAAACATGAAAGAACCGAAAGGAAAGCAGAACTGGACGAAG
Organism: Aegilops tauschii subsp. strangulata; assembly: GCF_002575655.3. Taxonomy (NCBI): domain Eukaryota; kingdom Viridiplantae; phylum Streptophyta; class Magnoliopsida; order Poales; family Poaceae; genus Aegilops; species Aegilops tauschii. The sequence goes on along the minus strand of NC_053041.3, from coordinate 581,077,131 downwards.
CCAAAGGCATGGTTCAATCTTGGAAGGCCGGCTATGAGGGAAATTATCTTGTGGGTGAAAATGCAGTTGATGTTCCCCGATGGGTATGCAGCGAATCTACAGAGGGGAGCCAGTCTTGATAAATTGAAGATATTTGGTCTCAAGAGTCATGATTGGCACATATGGATTGAGCGGGTAATGCCGGTGATGTTGCGTGGCTTCATCCCTGAGGATGAATGGCTAGTACTGGCAGAACTCAGCTATTTCTTCCGTGTTCTTTGTGCGAAAGAACTATCGCCTAGCGTGCTAAAAGAAATGGAAGAGTTGGCGCCGGAGTTGATCTGCAAGTTAGAGAAGATCTTTCCACCGGGCTTCTTTAATCCAATGCAACATTTGATTTTGCATCTCCCGACCGAGGCAAGATTGGGGGGGCCCGTGCAAAATCGTTGGTGCTACCCAACTGAGAGGATGTAGAAGACGCTTCGACAAAAATGTAAAAATAAACGTAGAATTGAAGCATCGATGGCTGAGGCATTCATCACTGAGGAGGCGGCAAACTTCGTGACAGCACACTACGAAGCCAAAAATCGTCATTTGCATAATCCGAAGCCTCGGTACAATGCTGACGACCCTAAAAAGGGTGGATCCAACCTCAGCCTATTCAAAGGGAATCTCGCACCAGCCAGTGTTTCAAATCCAGTATCTTTGGATAACGAACAATGGCGGACCATTTCGTTGTATATCTTCAACAACCTGATAGAAGTGCGGCCGTACATCGAGTAAGTTCTCGGTACATAGTTTTGCAACTTCTATTTCCTTTGAACTGCTCTTATTCCTGGATATTTCATACAGTCGATACGTCGCCTTATTCTCGTATGGAGCGGTGATCCAAAAGGATTCTGTCGAAGAGTATGAGCTTCTCGCAAAGCAAGGTGGCCGCTATCCCGGTTTCATCTCTTGGTTCAAACAAACGGTAATTTCTATTAGACTTGTAGGCTAATTTGTAGGTGGCTATCCCGGTTTCATTCGCTAATTTGTGCGTAATGCAACAATCCTTTCATATTAAACTTGTAGGCTAATTCAGAGTCTATGGACGCCGAATTGAGACAAGTCGCTAATGGTTTTGACTATAAGGTCCGTTCATTTGACAAATACGACATCAACGGGTATCGCTTTCGTACCTATGGCAAAGAGCTATCTATGGCCGACCGAAAGTCTACAAATTGTTATGTATCTGCTATCGGCGAAGGAGGTACCGAGTATTATGGGAGAGTTGAAGCAATTTATGAACTTCTATTCTATGGTGAAAACCCACCGAATGTCGTAGTCTTCAAATGTTATTGGTTTCAGCCGAAGGAGACTAGAAGAACTCATGAACATATAGGGCTAGTTGAAATCAACCAAAGCACCCATTTAGATGTTCCTGATGTCTATATTACGGCTCAACAGGCGACTCAAGTATTCTATCTACCCTGGGCCTGCCAAACTAATCCAAATCTGAAAGGTTGGGATGTCGTTTATGAAGTGCCGCCACGTGCTAGACTATCTCCCCCAAAGGAAGAGGATTATGAACCTCACATTAACCCAGACACATATGAAGGAGAATTCTTCCAAGAGACACGTCTTTCCAAAAAGCGTTTCAAGAACCGCTATACTTCACCCCAAAACATTGAAGTAGACAGTGACAGTGAATCCGACATCACCCCAGAGGAGGAACAAGAAGAGCCGGAACAAGAAGAGGTTACTGCTGCGGATGACCTGTCATTGCTTGACCGATTACGTCAAGGTGGCCTTGCACATGTTGATGCCACTGAACCCTATGAGCCCGTCATTGATTATAGTGATGATGATGATTATGCATTTATTGATGATACTGATCGAGATTATTAGTAGTGTCAGGTATTAAATTTTTTAATGTTGTACTTGATGATGATACACTTAAGTGATACACATATTATTATTCATGTCGTTCTTTTTTTTATGTTGTACTAATTTCGTTTACTGTTTGTCATGGCAGGTGTTGAAAGATGGTGGGCGCTGGTCGGGAGCACGCCAAGGCCCCTTCTTCCTCGGCGCGTGGTCTGAGGTCTTCGATTCCAGACGTACCTCTTCGCCGAGCGTTGCTGGACAGTATGTCCACACCGCCGGGCCCTTCTTCGTCCACCGCGGTGCCCAGCAGGGGACGAGGTAGGAAGAGAGGAGGTGGGGCACGTGGTCGCGGGAGAGGAGGTAGGGTGACTGCTAGGGAGCCTTCCTCGCCGCCACCCCCAGCTGTTTCACCCGAGCACGTGACTGCTAGGGTGGACTCGTCCGAGGAGGAGGCTACACGGACTCCGGTCCACGAGCCTCCGGTCCACGGGTCTTGGGTCCACGAGCCTCGGGTCGACTGCCTTCGGCCCACGAGACCCCGGAGGAGCACACGTCCGGATGGGGTACCTGGCCGGATCAGCCCGAGGAGCCGAGTGGCCATGCTGATGATGGCGGGGAGCCGACTGATCTTGAGGAGGAGGGTGGCACCGTCTACCAGCGTGGTGCTACACGGCTCCCGTCCGTGCCGGCGACCCGCGAGCAGAGGTGGTTGATCTTCCCTGATGGGGAGAGGTACGTAAGTGCATTTAATATTTTTGTACCTTCTGCATTCACGTTTCTTCAAATAACTAATGCGTTGGCCTTGTCATGCTGCAGGGGTTGGGACCACCATCATAGTGTCCGCCGGCCCAACTCCGTCCTTGGAGTTCTTTGCCGGCAAAACTTCCCGGGGTTTGTCACGTTGCCTGGTGAGGGTCGGCTTCCAGAGCTTGGGTTGAGCTGGGAGCACTACGTGGCTGCCCCGGCCCCGCCGGATGTCATTATCGACGGTGTCGTGTGCGACACGAGGGCAGACATGGTGATCAGGACGTTCTGGGTAATTTCTCCTTTACACATTTCAAAATCTTCAACTAGCTAGTTATTAATTGTACTAATCAATATTGTCTCATTTGATTGCAGACATTCTACAGGTGTGAGGAGGGATACGAGGAGGAGTGCGCAAATGTTATCGAGAACGTCTGCAAGCGCCTACTCCAGAACTTACGGCACGAGGCTCGGGTGCAGGCTGTTCGAGACTACTACGCCTTGCGTGGTATCAAGAAGACCAAGCCGGCGTGCCGCGATAAGTTCCTGAGTAAGGAGCAGTACATGAAGGTAATTCTTAAGGCCTTCTACTTAAGTTCCTTCATTTAGTAATTCTTAGCCGTAGCGCTCAAGTTTCTATTTGCTAACTTAGGCGCCTCCGAGATGGTGTGCGGATCGGATGGATTGTTGGGAGGTGTTGGTCGATGAGTGGTGCTCACAAGAATGGCTAGCCCTCCACAACCAGGCCAAGGACAAACGTGCCCAAATGGAAGGTGTGCCACACCATCAAGGCAGCTCCAACTTATATCAGTTCGGGCGCAACTGGGTATGTGGTTTGCTTCATGATTCATGCAATTCATTCATCATGCTAGCTTGAGCCCTTTAGTTACTAATTTTCATTGTTTCTCTCTTTCAGGCACGCCACAATAAGGCGGATAAGGTGCCAGAGGTGTACGACCTGTATGCCATGGCCCACACTGGCTCTTACAAGAAAGTCAAGGCTTTCTCTCAGTCTGACCTCGATGATGCAAACAACTTCACCAACATCTCCTCCCACAACAAGCTCGTGAGATATAGAGATGAGGGGAAGGCGAGGAAAGGGGAGGACTTTAACCCGAGCCAGGGTCCCATTGATCCAGAGCTGGTGATGATATCTGGTGGCGGGAGGTCCCATGGCTCCATAGCCATTGGAGATGGACTTATCCGTTGTCCTAGCACTCTCCCGGAGATCAAGGCGCGCCAGTCGAGCTCCGCTCCTGAGATAAGGCCTCGTGAACGGCCAGTGCAACTCGCCATCAAGGTTAGTGATACGTACTCAGCTATCTTTCTCCATTACATTGTGTGCGCTTCCATCAATGATTACAAATGGTCATGTGAGTGGTGTTGCAGGCTGCTATACAGAGTGAGAGAGATAGAACGGAGAAACTTCTGGCGGAGGCGGCGGAGAGGCAGCGGGAGTTGGAGGAGAGGACGACAAAGATGATGGAGGAGGAGAGGGCACGGAATGACATGCAGGCAAGGGCCATGTACGAGCTCCTTGTGGTAAGTTTCTTCTGCAGATTAGCCAAAACATTCATGTAGTGTTTGTCTCATTACTAACTAGTATGACTGAGTCGTCAAAACCAAATGTGCAGTCTGTGTGCGAGAAGACCGGTCAGACCGCTCCGCCGATGCCAGTGATTGCTCCTGGGACCACGGTGAGTTTAATTTGAATGGACATTACTTGCTAGTCTTAACATTTGAGTGTCATAATGCTAACGAGACATTGGAAATGATCTTTGGTGCAGCTTAACTCCAGAAACGCATCGCATGATCCTTCTCCAGCTACCGGCACTAGCCAGCCCGCTCCTACACCTCCCTGATCACGGTAAGTTTCTCTAGTGTTTTGCTTAACAAATGCATAAAGACCTAGACTTAGCTTTATTTCCTCCAATATGCTTACCATAATGACCTAGAGTTAGCTTCTTTTCCTCCAAAATGACTTAATAAGCTTACTGACCTCATAAACCATCCATTTTACCTAAGTTAGCTCTAAAACGATATGTACTTAGCTTACTTATGTCAAAAATTGCATAATTAGCTCATAAACGACCCATTTCACCTAGGTTAACTCATAAACGACCCATTTCACCTTAGTTACCTCAAAAACGATCCATTTCACCTTAGTTACCTCAAAAACGATCCATTTCAACTAAGTTAGCTCAAAAACGATCCATTTCAACTAGGTTAGCTCCAAAATGACCCATTTCACCTTACTTAGCTCAAAAACGATGCCCTTCACCTTAGTTAGCTCATAAACGACCCATTTCAACTAAGTTAGCTCATAAATGATCCATTTCAACTAAGTTAGCTCATAAACAACCCATTTCAACTTTGTTAGCTCATATATGATCCATTTCACCTAAGTTAGCTCATAAATGACATATACTTCTTGTTCTAGTCTTCTTCTTGTTCTAGTCACCTATTTCTAACTTTCTTATTTACCATTTTGCAGATTTCATTCACTTGATGGAAGCTAGCTTGCTATGATGGAGTGCTTGCTTTTCCTTTGATGAAACTTTGCATTGTATCTAGCTTGCTATCTTCATGACACTTTGCATTGTAATATATATATGGATGGAACAATGTGTATGGATGGAACTTCCTTATGTATGAACAATGTGTATGGATGAAACTGATGTGATATGTGATATGAAACTTATGTGCTAGATATGTGTTGGATATGTGCTGGATATGAAACTTATATATGTGATATGTGCTGCAAATTGTGGGATTTAATAAAAAACAGAAAAAACAGACAATATGCAGGCTCTTTGCCGTCTGCCACCGACGGCAAAGAGCCTTTGCCGTCTGCCGCGGACGGCAAAGAAGCCACGTGGCAGCCAACTGTGCTTCCTGGGAGCTGACCCATTTGGTCAGGCTCTTTGCCGTCTGCCGCGGACGGCAAAGAAGCCACGTGGCAGCCAACTGTGCTTCCTGGGAGCTGACCCATTTGGTCAGTTTGCCTACAGTGGCAGACGGCAAAGACTTTGCCGTCCGTGGCAGACGGCAAAGAACCTGCACTTTGCCATCAGTGGCAGACGGCAAAGAACCTGCCATCTAGTGACGTGTAGATGACATCATAAGGCGGACGGCAAAGACCAAAGGCTCTTTGCCGTCTGCGGCGGACGGCAAAGGTCTGCCGTTAGCCACTTAACGGACTGACAGCGCAAATATTGCCGTCCGCCCTCTTTGCCGTCCGCCGCAGACGGCAAAGATTTGCCGTCTGCCGCCAGGAAGCAGACGGCAAAGCAGCTGTTTACCGTAGCCTTCTTTGCCGGAGCCTTTTGCCGTCCGCGGCTGACGGCAAAGTTCTTTGCCGTCCGCCTTTCGAGCCTTTGCCGTCCGCCATGGCAGACGGCAAAGTAGTTGTTTCCTGTAGTGTGCTATGTTTTATGAAGATGATATGTTTAGTCCCCCAAGTTTTGATGAGCAAATTTATTATGATGAAAGCATGCCTCCTATTTATGATGATTATTGTGATGACATGTATGCTATAAAGAATAAAGATAACCATGAAACTTGTCATCATGATTTTAATTTTCAATTGGATTATGCCTCACATGATAGTTACTTTGTTGAGTTTGCTCCCACTACTATTCATGAGAAGAAGTTTGCTTATGTGGAGATTAGTAAAATTTATATGCTTGTGCATCATGAAAATAATGCTTTATGTGATTGTTATATGGTTGAATTCTTTCATGATGCTACTGAAATTTTTTATGAGGGAGGAATATATGCTTGTAGGAATTGCAATAATATCAAGTTTCCTCTCTATGTGTTGAAAATCTTGAAGCTATGCTTGTTTTGCCTTCCTATGCTAGTTGATTATTGTTCCCATAAGTTGTTTGCTCACAAAATCCTTATGCATAGGAAGTGGGTTATGCTTAAATGTGCTACTCATATGCTTCATGATGCTCCCGTTATGTTTCAATTCTTATCTTTTATGTGAGCATCATTGTCATCATCATGCCTAGCTAGAAAGGCATTAAAGAAAAGCGCTTGTTGGGAGACAACCCAATATTTACCCTTACTGTTTTTGTGTGTTCACATGATTATGCTACTGTAGTAATCATGTTTTATAGCTTTTGTTTCAATAAAGTGCCAAGTAAGACCTTTAGGATAACCTACGGTGATAGTTAATTTGATCTTGCTGAAAAACAGAAACTTTTGCGCGCACGAGATTAGTTTTCATAAATCACAGGAACGTGCTTTTCAGTTGATTCTTTTTGAAGAAGATTAAATAAAAAATTTCTTAGGACTTCCTAATTTGGTAGAATTTTTGGAGTTCCAGAAGTATATGTTTGATACAGATTACTACAGACTGTTCTGTTTTTGACAGATTCTGTTTTCTATGTGTTGTTTGCTTATTTTGATGAATCTATGAGTAGTATCGGAGGGTATGAACCATAAAGAAGTTGGAATACAGTAGATATTACACCAATATGAATTTAGAATGAGTTCATAACAGTACCAAAAGTGGTGATTTATTTTCTTATACTAACGAAGCTTACGAGTTTTCTGTTGAGTTTTGTGTTGTGAAGTTTTCAAGTTTTGGGTAAAGATTCTATGGACTATGGAATAAGGAGTGGCAAGAGCCTAAGCTCGCGGATGCCCAAGGCACCCCAAGGTAATATTCAAGGACGACCAAGAGCCTAAGCTTGGGGATGCCCCGGATGGCATCCCCTCTTTTGTCTTCGTCTATCGGTAACTTTACTTGGAGCTATATTTTTATTCACCACATGATATGTGTTTTGCTTGGAGCGTCATTTTCCTTTGTTACAATTTGCTTGCTGTTATTTAGAATAATTTTTTGCATATTTCTTTTCAATAAAGATGTCAAGGATAGCCTTTACCATGCTTATTTTGCAAGTATACATGTTGCTGTTTCAAAACAGAAAGTTTACCGCTGTTGCAAAAATTCCCTAGAAAATTCAGAAAATGATAAAATGTTGAAACGTTTTGCATAGTGAGCTCTGATAAATCTTCTACAGTTTAGTATTTTTCTCATAATTTTTGGAGTTAGGTAAGTATGATGAATCTTGCATTCTTTACAAACTGTACTGTTTTGGCAGATTGCTGATATGTTTGCATTGTTTGCATATGTTTGCTTGTTTAATGATTCTATTTGAGGATAGGAGTATTAAATATGCAGAGACATTTAGTATGCAATGTTGAATAATAATTTTTGTGATTTGTTACAGTAGAGAATGATAAGGTTTTTGCATTGGTTTATACTAACTTATCTCACGAGTTCTTGTTGAGTTTTGTGTGGATGAAGCTTTCGAGATTTAGGAAACCGAGATATAAAAGGGATTAAGGAGACACAAAAGCTCAAGCTTGGGGATGCCCAAGGCACCCCAAGATATTATTTCAAGAAGTCTCAAGCATCCAAGCTTGGGGATGCCCCGGTAGGCATCCCACCTTGTTCCTTCAACAATTATCGGTTAGTATCGGTTGATCCTAAGTTTTTTTCTTCTTCACATGATGAGTGCTATCCTTGAAATGTAGTTTTATTTTGTTTTTCTTGCTGTTTGAATAATATCCCTAGATCTGAAATTCTTAAATGGGAGAGAGTCTTCACATAGCTACATAATTATTTAACTACTCATTGATCTTCACTTTTATCTTTTTGGAGTAGTTTGTCATTTACTCGTGTGCTTCACTTATATCCTATGAGTAAATAGTTGAATGAGTTGAATATCATAAATCTGTAATTATATATGTTTCATATGCTTATCCCATGGGGAGTAATGACTTCACATATAAGAAGTAGAGGTGGTAAATTTATTGAAGGTTAGCAAACATTGCATTGGTCACTTGAACAATTCATGAAAAAATATTGAGGGAAGAGAGATTTCACATAGAAATATACTATCTTGGACATGTTTTATGATTGTGAGCACTCATTAAAAGATGACATGCTAAAAGGTTGATGTTGGACAAGGAAGACAACATAATGGGTTATGTTTTCTTATATCTGAAATAAAGTATATTGTCATGGATCATCCAACATGTTGAGCTTGCCTTTCCCCCTCATGCTAGCCAAATTCTTTGCACTAAGTAGAGATACTACGTGTGCTTCCAAACATCCCTTAAACCATTATTGCCATGAGAGTCCACCATACCTACCTATGGATTGAGTAAGATCCTTCAAGTAAGTTATCATTGGTGCGTGCAATAAAAATTGCTCTCTAAATATGTATGATCTATTAGTGTGGAGAAAATAAGCTTTATACGATCATGTGATGTGGAAGCAATAAAAGCGACGGACTGCATAATAAAGGTCCCTATCACAAGTGGCAATATAAAGTGACGTTCTTTCGCATTAAGATTTTGTGCATCCAACTATAAAAGCGCATGACAACCTCTGCTTCCCTCTGCGAAGGGCCTATCTTTTATTCTTGTCTTATACCTTCTGCAAGAGTCATGGTGATCTTCACCTTTCCTTTTTACATTTTATCCTTTGGCAAGCACATTGTGTTGGAAAGATCCTGATATATATATCCAATTGGATGTAAGTTATCATGAACAATTATTGTTGACATTGCCCTTGAGGTAAAAGGTTGGGAGGCAAAACTATAAGCCCCTATCTTTCTCTGTGTCCGATTAAAGCTCTCAACCCATAAATATCACGTGAGTGTTATCAATTGTGAAAGATTAAATGATAGTTGAGTATGTGGGATTTGCTAAATCAAAGCTCTGACATAGACCCTTCCTGAAAATAAGATGAATTGCAATTGTTTGATGACTGAGAACACGGTTTGTTAGTTTTCAAGAAAGTTTATGATCTACAGTTTAACATGTGAATAGTTTGTTACTTGATCATGAAAAGTTTTATGAGATGAGCTACTGTTATGACATATGATGATGCTAGAAAAGGTGATTCAAATTATCATTGATCAAACTTGTGCGCCTGCTAGCATTCACACTTCATAAATTATTTCTATTATCATTTACCTACTCGAGGACGAGCAAGAATTAAGCTTGGGGATGTTGATACGTCTCCAACGTATCTATAATTTATGAAGTATTCATGCTATTATATTATCTATTTTGGATGTTTATGGGCTTTACTAAACACTTTTATATTATTTTTGGGACTAACCTATTAACCGGAGGCCCAGCCCAAATTGATGTTTTCTTGCCTATTTTAGTGTTTCGAAGAAAAGGAATATCAAACGGAGTCCAAACGGAATGAAACCTTCGAGAGAGTTATTTTTGGAACGGAAGCAATCTAGGAGACTTGGAGTAGACGTCAGGGAAGCTTCGAGGAAGCCACGAGGCAGGGAGGCGCGCCCTACCCCCTGGGCGCCCCCACCCTTGTGGGCCCCTTGTGGCTCCCCTGACTGACTTCTTTCGCCTATATATGTCCATATACCCTAAAAACATTGAGGAACACAATAGATCGGGAGTTCCGCCGCCGCAAACCTCCAGAGCCACCGCAAACCAATCTAGACCCGTTCCAGCACCCTGCCGGAGGGGGGAATCCCTCTCCGGTGGCCATCTTCATCATCCCGGCGCTCTCCATGACGAGGAGGGAGTAGTTCACCCTCGGGGTTGAGGGTATGTACCAGTAGCTATGTGTTTGATCTCTCTCTCTCGTGTTCTTGATTTGGCACGATCTTGATGTATCGCGAGCTTTGGTATTATAGTTGGATCTTATGATGTTTCTCCCCCTCTACTCTCTTGTAATGGGTTGAGTTTTCCCTTCGAAGTTATCTTATCGTACTGAGTTTTTAAGGATTTGAGAACACTTGATGTATGTCTTGCATGTGCTTATCTGTGGTGACAATGGGATATTCACGTGATCTACTTGATGTATGTTTTGGTGATCAACTTACGGGTTCAGTGACCTTGTGAACTTATGCGTAGGGGTTGGCACACGTTTTCGTCTTGACTCTCCAGTAGAACTTTGGGGCACTATTTGAAGTTCTTTGTGTTGGTTGAATAGATGAATCTGAGATTGTGTGATGCATATCGTATAATCATACCCACGGATACTTGAGGTGACATTGGAGTATCTAGGTGACATTAGGGTTTTGGTTGATTTGTGTCTTAAGGTGTTATTCTAGTACGAACTCTATGATAGATTGAACGGAAAGAATAGCTTCGTGTTATTTTACTATGGACTCTTGAATAGATAGATCAGAAAGGATAACTTTGAGGTGGTTTCGTTCCCTACAATAATCTCTTTGTTTGTTCTGTGCTATTAGTGACTTTAGAGTGACTCTTTGTTGCATGTTGAGGGATAGTTATATGATCCAATTATGTTATTATTGTTGAGAGAACTTGCACTAGTGAAAGTATGAACCCTAGGCCTTGTTTCCTAGCATTGCAATACCGTTTACGCTCACTTTTTCCACTTGTTACCTTGCTGTTTTTATATTTTTCAGATTACAAAAAACCTATATCTACCATACATATTGCACTTGTATCACCATCTCTTCGTCGAACTAGTGCACCTATACAATTTACCATTGTATTGGGTGTGTTGGGGACACAAGAGACTCTTTGTTATTTGGTTGCAGGGTTGTTTGAGAGAGACCATCTTCATCCTACACCTCCCACGGATTGATAAACCTTAGGTCATCCACTTGAGGGAAATTTGCTACTGTCCTACAAACCTCTACACTTGGAGGCCCAACAACGTCTACAAGGAGAAGGTTGCGTAGTAGACATCAATCACCATGACTCTTGTATAAGGCAAGAGACAAAAGTAAAAGATAGGGCCTTCACAGAGGGAAGCAGAGGTTGTCATGTGCTTTTATGGTTGGATGCACAAAATCTTAATGCGAAAGAACGTCACTTTATATTGCCACTTGTGATACAGACCTTTATTATGCAGTCCGTCGCTTTTATTGCTTCCATATCACAAGATCGTATAAAGCTTATTTTGTCCACACTAATAAATCATACATATTTAAAGAGCAATTTTTATTGCATGCAACAATGACAACTTACTTGAAGGATCTTACTCAATCCATAGGTAGGTATGGTGGACACTCATGGCAAAACTGGGTTTAAGGATATTTGGAAGCACGAGTAGTATCTCTACTTGGTGCAAAGAGCTTGTCTAGCATGAGAGGGAAAGGCAAGCTCAACATGTTGGATGATCCATGACAATATACTTTATTTCGGATATAAGAAAACATAACCCATTACGTTGTCTTCCTTGTCCAACATCAACTCTTTAGCATGTCATATTTTAATGAGTGCTCACGATCATAAAATATGTCCAAATAGTGTATTTATATGTGAAAACCTCTCTTTCTTTATTATTTCCTATTAATTGCAACGATGACCAAAACTATGTTTGTCAACTCTCAACAACTTTTATTCATCATACTCTTTATATGTGAAGTCATCACTCTCCATAAGATCAATATGATCTCTTTATTTCTTTTTATTCTTTCTTTTTCTAATATTCCCTCAAGATCATGGTAAGATAATCAAGCCCTTGACTCAACACTAATCTTTATTATATATAGCTCAGGGACTCGATTACATAGAAGGATCATAAAGCAAAACTCAAAACTAGATCATACTAAAACTTTATTCAACTAGATCAAGATATTACCAAAAGGATCGAACTAAGAAAAACGGTAAATATAGGAGTGTGATGGTGATACGATACCGGGGCACCTCCCCCAAGCTTGGCAGTTGCCAAGGGGAGTGCCCATACCCATGTGATCATGTCTCTTTGTTCGGAGATGGTGATGGTGGCGTTGTTGATGATGTAAACTGTGCTTTCAGCTTCTTCATATTGTAATTGAGAAGAGCAACTTCCTCCTTTAAATCATCGACCTCTGATTCCAGCTTCAAGATCTTGTCACATAAATCTCCTTTGCTTTTCTACCGAAAACGAGAAGGTATAGATCGATTGTTAGACAGTTTAGCCTCTTAGGGAGACTAGACTTCTTGAACTTCACGTGCATATCCCCAGGTTGAGGTAGAGGGACATCCTCCTCCTCCTAACTTGAATCATTGATCCTCATCGAATGAGCATCCTCCTCTTCATCCGTAGTTCGACCACAAGGACATAGATCCCCATAGGTCTTTGGGTCAGCAATGAGGTGTGAGGCATAGCTCTCTCCGTCGGAATCCTAAGGTGACATCTTGCTCCAAATCTGCTACAGAAACAGCTCGAAGCAAAAACAGAGGATATTTGCGTATACGAGGGTCAAAACCTTCGAGAGATTATATAATGAATTTTTACCGACCAAAAGAAGTATCGTGTAAGAAAACAGAGTCCGGAGGGCACACGAGGTGCCCACGAGGCAGGGGGCGCGCCCTCCACCCTCGTGGATGCCTCGTGTCCTTCCCGGACTACTTCTTATTTTCCTATTTGCTTAAATATTTTCTTAAGAAAATTTACCATTAGAACGGTTTGGGAGTCAGTTTACTTACCGTACGACATACCTATTCCTTTTCGGAGTCTGAAACGTTCTGGAAAGTGTCCCTTATGTATTGCTCCGGGGTCACGGTTTCAATAACATTAGTTTCAACATTTATAGGATTATCTGAGATACACTATTAGGGAAAACCCTAGTAGTAGCGCGGGTTTTGAGGCTATCAGCAGCGCGGGCAGCCGCGCTACCAATAAGGCGCTACAGCTAACTGTTAGTAGTAGCACGGTCTGTACCCGCGCTACTACTATTGACTATATCAGCAGCGCTTTTCCGGAACGCGCTACTATTAATTAGCTGTAGCGATTTCCTAGCCCCGCGCTACTGCTATATCTTTCATCATTTCCCCTCGGCTTCCTACCCCGTTTCAACTTCAATAAACTGCAATTTCCAGATACTAGGTACTACTAGATATCAATTTCATAAAGCATTATAGGTACTAGGTAGTACTCCCTCGGATCCAAATAACTCGTCGTGGTTTTAGTTCAAATTTGAACTAAAACCACGACGAGTAATTTGGAACGGAGGGAGTACTAGATAAAAATTTCATATATACTCAACATGCATCCTCAAGCAGTACTAGGTGATATCGACGACGATCATCATATGTAGTTCTAGATGATATCGACGACGATCATCATATGTAGTTCTACATGATATCGACGACAATCATCATATGTAGTTCTAGATGATATAGCCACACACACATATGTAGTTCTAGATGATATCGACGTCGATCATCATCCTCAAGCCTGGGCGGTGGGTGTTCCTGATAGTAATTAGGATGGCCCGTCCAACACGAAGATTCTTGCCAACGAGGAATCTCTTCCACCCAACCGAGTTTAAGTGTGTGCGACCGTCTGTGTCCATGCGGTAAGTACAGGTGGTGACGGAGCCCCTTGCGGTAAGGCGTAGTCCAGCTGAGCCTTCTTCATTAGGCTCGATACCACAACTCACAGATAGGTTCTTTGGCAATTTCTGAATAAGAAAAACATATCAATTAATAAATAGCCTCGCACATACTCTTGCAAATATATTTCTATTAAGTCTAGATTTCTACACTATCAAAAGACACAGTACTACGCATTTGACTAATTAATCATGAATTCTACTAATAAGTATATATGGATTATCTACACTATTAATAGTTCCTTGGATTCTACACTAATAAGCATGTGATCAGACTCTACACTAAAGCATATCATCGACTAGATTCCACAAAGCATATCATTGGACTCTACACTAAGCATATCATCGGATTCACTAAGCATATCATCAGATAATTTGCATTTGTAAGTATAACAATAAAGCATATATATATATATCATCAAATTACTACAGTCAGTATAACATACCATTTCATGCCGATCGACCATGTACTTGTCAGGCGGGTCACGAATGGCACCCCGACAAAGTCATCACGTGGCGGAATTATGTCCCATAGGTTGCACACCTCCTCCTCGCTCAGCCTCATTCTTTGAGCTACGATGGCTTCATGAAGTGGGTTCTCATCATCTTCATCGAGTGGGTCCTCATCATCTTCGTCATCTTCATCATCTTCGTCATCTTCATCATCTTCCACCAGGTTGAGATAAATGACAGCCAGCTTGGGTCTTTCTGCTCTGAAGGAGAAGCTGATCAACTCACCACCAGTAAGACGCATGCGGGCGAGGAAATGGGCCCATCCATCTCCTCCAATCTGCGACATATTGCGTCCTTTCTCGACCTCCATGGTGTACGGCCCCCTAGGAGCCTCAAATGTCACGGTGTCTCCTGCAGCTTGTTGAATTTCAACCTCAGATTGCATGGGACGATCTGTGTAAAAAAGCAAAATGACACAATGCAGTAATGCCAACACTAAAAATAAAATAGTTGTTACATTTCATCTAATTTCTTACCGCCGCATGACGAAAACTCGGCTGGAAGTAGATGCCGAACAGCTTGCAGTTGCAAGGCTGCTAGCGCACCTTGACTTGCACAGTCGACATAGTGGTGGTGGTGGTGGCGCCATTTTCCTAAAGCAATATGAGCAAAGGATTAACGATCCACTTCACAGGAAAGAAAAACAGTAGCATGTGATATTTTTGGTTCTTCCGCGAGAAGAAATTTGATGGACAATTATAATCCTATGATCTAGTAACATATTAGATGACAAGGTACCACCTACATTTTGCCAAAAAAATAACTTATTACAAAAAAAACAAAAGCATCTACCTATCCATGTACAGAAAAAATAACAATAAAATGGTGCATACTAAATCAACTAAATCAACTAGCCTACTAAATTGTGACGCCCCCGATTCAATCGTACACTAATCATGCACGCAAACGTGTACGATCAAGATCAGGGACTCACGGGAAGATATCACAACACAACTCTAAAACATAAATAAGTCATACAAGCATCATAATACAAGCCAGGGGCCTCGAGGGCTCGAATACAAGTGCTCGATCATAGACGAGTCAGCGGAAGCAACAATATCTGAGTACAGACATAAGTTAAACAAGTTTGCCTTAAGAAGGCTAGCACAAAAGTAGCAACGATCGAAAAGGCAAGGCCTCCTGCCTGGGACCTCCTAACTACTCCTCGAAGCCGAACTCCATGTAGAATCATCCTCGGGATCTCTAGGTCCTGGACTCCAGCATCTGGTTGCGACAACCAGGTATAGAAAGGGGAAAAGAGGGAGAAAAGCAACCGTGAGTACTCATCCAAAGTACTCGCAAGCAAGGAGCTACACTACATATGCATGGGTATATGTGTAAAGGGCCATATCAGTGGACTGAACTGCAGAATGCCAGAATAAGAGGGGGATAGCTAATCCTGTCGAAGACTACGCTTCTGGCCACCTCCATCTTGCAGCATGTAGAAGAGAGTAGATGGTAAGTTCACCAAGTAGCATCGCATAGCATAATCCTACCCGGCGATCCCCTCCTCGTCGCCCTGTTAGAGAGCGATCACCGGGTTATATCTGGCACTTGGAAGGGTGTGTTTTATTAAGTATCCAGTTCTAGTTGTCATAAGGTCAAGGTACAACTCCGGGTCGTCCTTTTACCGAGGGACACGACTATTTGAATAGATAAACTTCCCTGCAGGGGTGCACCACATAACCCAACACACTCGATCCCATTTGGCCGGACACACTTTCCTGGGTCATGCCCGGCCTCGGAAGATCAACACGTCGCAGCCCCACCTAGGCTCAACAGAGAGGTCAGCACGCCGGTCTAAATCCTATGCGCGCAGGGGTCTGGGCCCATCGCCCATTGCACACCTGCACGTTGCGTACGCGGCCGGAAGCAGACCTAGCCTAGCAGGCGTTCCAGTCCAATCCTGCGTGCGCCGCTCCGTCGCTGACGTCAAGAAGAGCTTCGGCTGATACCACGACGTCGAGTGCCCATAACTGTTCTCGCGTAGTTGGTTAGTGCGTATAGACCAAATGGCCAGACTCAGATCAAATACCAAGATCTTGTTAAGCGTGTTAAGTATCCGCGAATGCCAACCAGGGCCAGGCCCACCTCTCTCCTAGGTAGTCTCAACCTGCCATGTCGCTCCGCCATAAAGTAACAGTCGGGGGCTGTCAGGAACCCAGGCCCACCTCTACCGGGATGGAGCCACCTGTCCTTTCAGCCCTCTCATCAGAATCACTTGCGGGTACTTCTCGAGCCGACCCGACTTTAGTCACCACATGTGTCATGTATATAAAGTATATAGTATATACCCGTGATCACCTCCCGAAGTGATCACGGCCCAGTAGTATAGCATGGCAGACGGACAAGAGTGTAGGGCCACTGATGGAACACTAGCATCCTATACTAAGCAGTAGGATAGCAGGTAAGGGTAACAACTATAGCAACAATGACAGGCTATGCAACAAAATAGGATTAACCGAAATCAGTAACATGCTACAGAATAGGATTAACCAAAATCAGTAACATGCAACAGAATAGGATTAACCGAAATCAGATATGTTAGGGATGTGTGGCGGACGAACGGGTTGCGTATCCGGATTCGTCTCGTCGTTCTGAGCAACTTTCATGTACAAAGTTTTTTCGTCCGAGCTACGGTTTATTTTATATTAATTTTAAAAGGTTTAAATCATTTTTTTAGCATTTATTTAATTATTTTAATCCAACATTATCCAGAACCGTGCACGCTGACGTCAGCAGTCAACAGAGGAGTTGACTGGTCAACTGACGTGTGGGTCCCGTTCATCATTGACTGTTTAGTCTAATTAGGGTTTAACTAATCTAATATCTATTTAATTAAACTAACTAGTTAATTAGATTAATTAAATAGTATTAATTAACTTAATTGATTTAGTTAATTAATTAATTAAATTTATTTTTATTATTATTATGTTTTTTATCTAAAATCGTTCTGGGCGTGGGGCCCATCTGTCATAGGCCCTAGGGGCCATAGCGGGTCGGCCAACGGGCACCGCCCGAACGGGCGAGGGGAAAGCGGGCGACGGGCGAACTGGTGCGGGTGCTCGCACCCGACGTCAGGAGAGGCGAGGGCGACGACAGGAGCAGCGCCGGCGACGACAGGAGCAGCGCCGGGTGCGGGGAGCTGCGGGGCACACACGCCGGCGAGACGAGCAGTGGCGGCCTTCGGCAGGTGCGGGGGAGCGCGGTAGGCGCCGGTGGCCACCGCACAAGCGGCAGCAAGGCGTAAGGCCGTGCGGGCGGGGCGCCGTGAGTGCGGGCGCCGGACGCGCACGGGCGTAGATGGCCGCGGTGGTGGTGCGGGAAGGCGAGGATGGCCGGAGTGTCGGGTGGTTGGTGCGACATATGCCAAAGGATGGCTTATCATTGTGGGAGCCAATAAAACGTCGCCGGTGCCTGGAAACGGGATGAGGCGAAGACATGCACGCCGGCGAATCTTACCCAGGTTCGGGGCTCTCCGAGGAGATAACACCCCTAGTCCTGCTCTGCGGGGTCTCCGCATGATCACTAGCTCGATAAAGAGTAGCTACAATCGCTCCTAGAGCTGTTGGGATCAAGGGAGAAGAAGAACAAGGCTAGCTCTTGCTTCTCTCTATCTATGGTGTGTGTGCGTGTGCTATGCTTGGAAGCCAAACATGCAGAGGTGCCAACCCTTTGCATGGGTGCTCCGGGGGGTTTATATAGGCCTACCCCCCGGGGGTACAATGGTAATCCGACTGGGAACTGGCCCCAGCCGTCAGTGTCTACGCCTGCCGGCTCCTCCGCCGGCTGCTGGGTCCCGCCGGCTGGTGGGTCCCGCCGGCTGCCGGCTACTCGGTCGGCAGGCCGGCCCCACCGCCTAGGGTCTTGTCGGCGGCTGCTTACTGTAGCCGCGCCTCTGATGATGAGGGCTTTGTCGAGGTAAGCGTGGCTACAGTGATCCGCGTCGGGGGCTATCACTGTAGCCTCACCTCGTCTTGTCTCCTTAAATGGGCTCCTACTTCGAGGAAGGGAGTCGCCGGCTTCTGGAGGCCGGCTATGCTCCTGGCCGACTAGGAAAGGCCGGGCCGCCTTCACGCCTCCCTCTGGCTGAAGGGGCCCGCAGTCCTTGGGCCGTGCAGGAGTGGGTCGTGGATGACGTCGTAGCTGGCGTGGCTACAGTGCCCGGCCGCACGGGAGACATCCCTCCCGTACGGCCTCCTGTAACCATGCCTGCCTCGGGCTTCGGGGGTTGTGGGCCGCACTGTGGCCATGCCCTGTCAGGTCGTCGTTATGTAGGGGCGGTTGTGGTCTCGGCCGGCTTCTAGGAGTCGGCGTTCTTCTTGGCCGGCTTCTTGGAGTCGGTGAGGCTGGGTCGCCTTCCGGGAGTCGGCTTTAGTGGTAGCCGGCCGGGGAAGGCGGCCCAAATGCTTGGAGTGCTTGAAGGCCCAAAGGCCTGATAAATTTTCTGAAGAACCAGGGGTAGTCGGTTAGGCTACCCGTGGTCGTTTACCCCGACACGGAGCGACGGAGTGGGGAGGCGACATCAGCGCGCCCCAAGGGCGCGATGGGGGTCGCCACGGGCGCGGTTCGCGCGCGCGCTTCGGCACGGCCAGGAGCAGGGGCGCGGCGACGTGGTCGCACGGGCGGGTGCGAGAGAGAGAGCGGAGGAGGAAAGGGGGGAGCTCACGGGGGGGAGTTGTAGGGGTACGGGGCAGTGGGTGTCAAGGAGGGCGACGGGGACGACGATTCGGAGATGCGACGACGAGGAGGACGGCAAGGCAGAGGCGCTCCGGGTGGCACGGTCCTCGTGCGGCGGCGGTGGTCGACGCGGCGAGGGGCGCTGTCGAGTGCCCGATCCAATCTGGATCGGGAGGAAAGCAGAGAGCGAGTGGGGGAGGTGTGTGGGGTGGTTAGGCTAGGGTTTCGGGGGGTGGGGGATATGGGGAGTGCGGGGTGGCCCTCCTGGTGGCCTGGGTGGCCAGTTGGGCCACTCGGCCCAAGGAGAGGGGGGGCTTTGCCTTTTTTTGTTCCTTTTATTTTGTTTTGTCTTTCTCTTTTTATTTAATTTTCCTTTCTATTTTATTAAATTTTAGCTTTTATAGAATACAAAAGTTGTACATAAAAGAGCATTAATAATTAGCTCCGCAACTAAAATAAAATAGTTTAATATTTTATCAATTTGAAAAGGGTAGTTAGCTAAATGTTTTGCTGCTGTTTTAAATATTTTAGTGCACTTAAACCTTTTATAAAATTGTGGTTTCTCCACAATAATTACCTATGCGTTATTTGGCAACACCCCAACATTTTAGTTTTAATATTTGAAAATATTTTATTGTTTGCTTGATTCTGAATTTGAATTCGAACTGGTTTCGAACTAACGCGAGATTAGCAGCGGTAATCGAGGTGACGTGGCATCATTAACGTGGGATTACTGTAGCCTAATTGTCCGGGCGTCACATAAATCAACTAAATCAAAATGTTCTAAATCAACTAAATCAACTAGCCTACTAAATCAACTAAATCATATCAACTAAATCAAAATGTTGCATATGAACTAGCCTACTAAATCAAAATGTAGCAGGGAGGAGGGAGAAGGAGGGGCGACTCGAGGAGGGAGAAGAGAGTAGGACGGAGGAGGAAGGCGGAGCAAGGAGGGGCCGGCCGGCGGCGAGTGGAGGAAGGCGAAGCGAGGAGGGGCCGGCCAGCGGCGCGTGGAGGGAGGACGGAGGAGGAGGCCGGTACCGAGTCCAGCGAGAGGAGGAGGTGACGGCGGCGCAGAGGGAGGAGGGGCAACGGGGGAGGACCGGCGCGGGGGGTTGAGGGGGAGATCCAGTGAGTGTGTGAGTGTGAGTGGATCGGATAGAGGAGAGTGGGGTGGGAGATGGAATGGCTTAGCACTAGCGCGCTATAGAGAAAGGCACTACTGCTAAACTACCTAGCAGTAGCACCTTTCACAAAGAACGCGCTACTACTATGTGTCAGCATGTAAAAAATAGGCATCAAAAATACATTGATCATCAACGATCTTTTTGTGTACAATCTGAATTGTCAATAGGAATCCTCACTGGTTTAAGAACCGGTGAGGATTCCTATTGCGGCCACAGATCCTACACATAGAGTTCAATGAAAACCAAGTGCTTGTGAAAGTTTGAGAAGTAACATATTTAAGGTGGTAGAAACTCTCTTCACGGAGCAAGGTGGGACTAAATTTTTGTAGTAAACTTAGCAGTAGCGGTTATTGTGGAAATGCGCTGCTGCTATGATCCATAGCAATAGCGCTCTTCGTGATAACGCGCTGCTACTAGAACTAGCCTCGCGGCGGCGTCGTGGGAATTATAGCAGTAGTGCGTCTTGGAGCGGGCGCGCTACTGCTACATTTATTTCAGCAGCAAGTTTAGTTTGCGCGCGCTACTGCTACGTAGCAGCAGCGCCTTATTTTAAAGCGCGCTGCTGGTAAGATTCTGTGTATAGGCTTTTCCCTAGTAGTGATATAATGTTTGATTATTTGACCGTTCACCACCTTCGGATTTGTGCCTTCGAAGTTGTTGATTTTTATGGCGCCGGAACGATAGACTTCCTCGATAACGTAAGGACCTTCCCGTTTAGAGAGAAGTTTTCCTGCAAAAAATCTTAAACGAGAGTTGAATAGCAACACATAATCACCTACATTAAACTCACGCTTTTGTATCCTTTTGTCATGCCATCTCTTAACTTTTTCTTTAAACAGTTTGGCATTCTCATAGGCTTGGGTTCTCCATTCATCAAGTGAGCTAATGTCAAATAACCTATTCTCAGCGGCAAGTTTGAAATCATAGTTGAGCTCTTTAATGGCCCAATATGCCTTATGTTCTAGTTCGAGAGGTAAGTGACATGCTTTTCCATAAACCATTTTATAAGGAGACATACCCATAGGATTTTTATATGCAGTTCTATAGGCCCATAATGCATCATCAAGTTTCTTGGACCAATTCTTTCTAGATCTATTAACAGTCTTTTGCAAAATTAATTTGAGCTCTCTATTACTCAATTCTACTTGACCACTAGACTGTGGATGGTATGGAGATGCAATTCTATGATTAACATCGTACTTAGCAAGCATTTTACGAAAAGCACCATGAATAAAATGTGAACCACCATCAGTCATTAAATATCTAGGGACTCCAAACCTCGGAAAAATAACTTCTTTAAGCATCTTAATAGAGGTGTTATGATCAGCACTGCTAGTTGGAATAGCTTCTACCCACTTAGTAACGTAATCAACAACAACTAAAATATGTGTATAGCCATTAGAGGAAGGAAACGGTCCCATATAATCAAAGCCCCAAACATCAAATGGTTCAATAACAAGTGAATAATTCATAGGCATTTCTTGACGTCTACTAATATTACCAATTCTTTGACATTCATCGCAAGACAAGACAAACTTACGGGCATCTTTGAAGAGAGTAGGCCAATAAAAACCGGATTGCAATACCTTATGTGCAGTTCTATCTCCAGCATGGTGTCCTCCATAAGCTTCGGAGTGGCACTTGCGTAGGATCTGTTCCTGTTCATGCTCAGGTACACAACGTCTAATAACACCATTTACTCCTTCTTTATAAAGGTGTGGGTCATCCCAGAAGTAATGTCTTAAATCATAGAAAAACTTTTTCTTTTGATGGTATGTGAAACTAGGTGGTATAAATTTAGCAACAATGTAATTAGCATAATCAGCATACCATGGAGCAGTACAAGAAGCATTTATGACAGCTAATTGTTCATCAAGAAAGCTATCATCAATAGGTAGTGGGTCATCAAGAACATTCTCTAACCTATACAAGTTGTCTGCAACGGGGTTCTCAGCTCCCTTTCTATCAATAATATGCAAATCAAATTCTTGTAGCAAGAGAACCCATCTAATAAGTCTAGGTTTAGCATCTTTCTTTTCCATAAGATATTTAATAGCAGCATGATCGGTGTGAACAGTTACTTTAGAATCAACAATATAAGGTCTGAACTTATCACAAGAAAATACAACTACTAAAAATTCTTTCTAAGTAGTAGCATAATTTCTCTGGGCACTGTCTAGAGTTTTACTAGCATATTGGATAACATTTAATTTCTTATCAACTATTTGTCCTAGAACAGCGCCTACTGCATAATCGCTAGCATCACACATAATTTAAAGGGTAAATTCCAATCAGGTGGCTGAACAATAGGTGCAGAAATCAAAGCTTTCTTAAGTATTTCAAATGCTTCTACACAATCATCATCAAAGACAAAAGGAATATCTTTTTGTAAGAGATTAGTCAGAGGCCTAGAAATTTTAGAGAAGTCCTTAATGAACCTCCGATAAAAACCGGCATGACCAAGGAAACTTCTTATACCTTTAAATTCCTTAGGACACGGCATCTTTTCAATAGCATCAACTTTAGCTTTATCAACTTCAATGCCTCTTTCAGAAATTTTATGCCCCAAGACAATACCTTCATTAACCATAAAGTGGCACTTCTCCCAATTCAAGACAAGGTTAGTTTCTTCACATCTCTGCAAAACTCGATCAAGGTTGCTTAAGCAATCATCAAAAGAAGTTCCATACACGGAGAAATCATCCATGAAAACCTCAACAATCTTTTCACAAAAATCAGAGAATATAGCCATCATGCGTCTTTGAAAGGTAGCAGGTGCATTACATAAACCAAAAGGCATATGTCTATAAGCAAAGGTACCGAAAGGACAAGTAAAGGTGGTCTTTTCTTGATCCTCTTTTGACACAGGTATTTGAGAGAAACCAGAGTAACCATCTAGAAAGCAAAAATGTGTATGTTTGGATAATCTTTCTAGCATTTGATCAATAAAAGGTAAAGGGTAATGATCCTTTTTAGTAGCTTTATTTAATTTGCGGAAATCAATTACCATGCTATAACCTGTAACAATCCTTTGTGGGATCAATTCATCTTTATCATTAGGAACAACAGTAATACCTCCCTTCTTAGGGACACAATGGACAGGGCTTACCCACTGACTATCAGCAACGGGATAAATTATACCTGCCTCCAGAAGCTTTAGTATTTCTTTTCTTACCACTTCTTTCATCTTAGGATTTAACCGTCGTTGGTGATCAACAACTGGTTTAGTGTCTTTCTCCAATTTAATTTTATGTTGGCATAGGGTGGGACTAATGCCCTTAAGATCATCCAGAGTATATCCAATAGCAGCACGGTGCTTCTTTAGAGTTTTCAATAATTTTTCTTCTTCTTGCTCTGAAAGGTTAGCACTAATAATAATGGGATATATCTTTTTCTCATCAAGATAAGCATATTTAAGAGTATCAGGTAATGGCTTAAGCTCAAAAACGGGATCACCCTTGGGTGGAGGAGGATCCCCTAGGATTTCAACAGGCAAGTTGTGTTTTAGAATGGGTCCATTTTTAAAGAATACTTCAACTATTTCCCTTCTTTCATTCATAAACATATCATTCTCATGGTCCAGCAAATAATGTTCTAAAGGACCATTAGGAGGCACGGCAATAGAAGCAAGACCAATAATTTCATCTTTACTAGGCAATTCTTTATCATGAGGTTGTCTACGAAATTTAGCAACATTAAACTCATGAGACATATCCCCCAGACCAATAGTAACACCATCCTTTTCGCAGTCTATCCTAGCATTAACAGTATTCAAGAAGGGTCTACCAAATATAATGGGACAAAAGCTATCTTGTGGGGAACCAAGAACAAGAAAATCAGCAGGATATTTAACTTTCCCACACAAGACTTCAACATCTCTAACAATCCCTACTGGTGAAATAGTATCTCTATTGGCAAGTTTAATTGTAACATCAATTTCCTCTATCTCAGCAGGTGCAATATCATGCATAATTTCTTTATATAAGGAATGAGGTATTGCACTTGCACTAGCACCCATATCACACAAGCCATGATAACAATGATCTCCTATTTTAACAGAAATAACAGGCATGCCTACAATAGGTCTATGTTTATTTTTTAGTGTCGGGTCTAGCAATTCTAGCAGCTTCATCATAGAAGTAAATAACATGCCCATCAATATTATCAGCCAAGAGATCTTTAACCATAGCAATACTAGGTTCAACTTTAATTTGCTCAGGGGGTTTGGGTGTCTTAATATTACTTTTGTTGACCACAGTTGAAGCTTTAGCATGATCCTTTATTCTAACAGGGAAAGGTGGTTTCTCAATATAAGCAGTAGGACCAACAGGATCATTATAAGTGATAGTCTTTTCTTCAACTTTAATAGGTGCAACTACTTTTACTTCAATGGGAGGATTATATTTAAACCACTTCTCCTTAGGGAGATCAACATGAGTAGCAAATGATTCACAGAAAGAAGCTACTATCTCAGAGTCAAGTCCATATTTAGTGCTAAACTCACGGAAAACATCAGTATCCATAAAAGATTTAACACAATCAAATTTAGGTGTTATACCTGACTCCTTACCTTCGTCGAGATACCAATCTTCAGAGTTGCGTTTAATTCTTTCCAATAAATCCCATCTGAATTCAATAGTCTTCATCATAAAGGAACCAGTACAAGAAGTATCGAGCATGGAGCGATTGTTGAGAGAAAGCCGAGCATAAAAATTTTGAATAATAATTTCTCTTGAGAGCTCATGATTGGGGCATTAATATAACATTGACTTAAGCCTCCCCCAAGCTTGAGGGATGCTTCTCCTTCGCGAGGCAAAAATTATATACCCCCTCCATTCCTAAATACAGGTGTATAGTTTTTGGCACGGAAATTAAAGAATGCACGTGGAGGAAAAAATTTCACAAGTTTCATGCGAGATTACACTTGACTAATTGATATGAGAAAATAGAGGAGCTTGCCCTATATAAGGAAATGTAATCAAATCCCTTAAAAAATTATTCAAACGAGTGGTGAAATGCAATACACCTTATATTTTTGACTTTTTCTCAAAAATCTATACACCTTATATCAAGGAATGGAGGGAGTATATAATTACGAGCACGATGAACAAGATGCATAGGATAAAACTTCTGATGAAATTCCAATTTCAATTGTTTGTAGTTCCATGATCCCATATCATCACATAGCCTATACCATGTCAATGCCTCTCCCTTCAAAGATAAAGGGAAGACCTTCTTCTTGATAACATCCTTGGGCATACCTGCAAGCTTAAATAATCCACAAACTTCATCCACATAGATTAGGTGCAAATCGGGATGTAATGTTCCATCAACTGTGAAAGGATTAGCTAGTAGTTTCTCTATCATACCCGAAGGAATTTCAAAGTAAAAAATTTCAGTAGGTTCAGTAGGTTGAGGAGAAACTCTTTGCTCTACTGGTCGAGGTGAAGATACCCCGAACAAGCCCCTCAAAGGATTACTTTCCATAGTAACAAGTGACAGTAAATTTCAGCACACTATATAAATTTTCCACTTACCAAAGGCGCTTCACTCCCCGGCAACAACGCCAGAAAAGAGTCTTGATGACCCACAAGTGTAGGGGATCTATCGTAGTCCTTCCGATAAGTAAGAGTGTCGAACCCAACGAGGGGCGGAAGGAAATGATAGGCAGTTTTCAGTAAGGTATTCTCTGCAAGCACTGAAATTATCGGTAACAGATAGTTTTGTGATAAGATAATTGGTAACGAGCAACAAGTAATAAAAGTAAATAAGGTGCAGCAAGGTAATCCTTTTTGTAGCAAAGGACAAGCCTGGACAAATTCTTATATGAAGGAAAACGCTCCCGAGGACACATGGGAATTATCGTCAAGCTAGCTTTCATCACGCTCATATGATCCGCGTTCGTTACTTTGATAATTTGGTATGTGGGTGGACCGGTGCTTGGATGCTGCCCTTTCTTGGACAAGCATCCCACTTGTGATTAACCCCTATTGCAAGCATCCGCAACTACAAAAGAAGTATTAAGGTAAACCTAACCATAGCATGAAACATATGGATCCAAATCAGCCCCTTACGAAGCAACGCATAAACTAGGGTTTAAGCTTCTGTCACTCTAGCAACCCATCATCCACTTATTACTTCCCAATGCCTTCCTATAGGCCCAAACAATGGTGAAGTGTCATGTAGTCGACGTTCACATAACACCACTAGAGGAAAGACAACATACATCTCATCAAAATATCGAACGAATACCAAATTCACATGACTACTTATAGCAAGACTTCTCCCATGTCCTCAGGAACAAACATAACTACTCACAAATCATATTCATGTTCATAATCAGAGGGGTATTAATTTGCATAAAGGATCTGAACATATGATCTTCCACCGAATAAACCAACTAGCATCAACTACAAGGAGTAATCAACACTACTAGCAACCTACGGGTACCAATCTGAGGCTTTGGGACAAAGATTGGATACAAGAGATGAACTAGGGTTTGATAGGAGATGGTGCCGGTGAAGTTGTTGATGGAGATTGACCCCCTCCCGATGAGAGGGTCGTTGGTGATGACGATGGCGATGATTTCCCCCTCCCAGAGGGAAGTTTCCCCTGCAGAAGAGCTCCGCCGGAGCCCTAGATTGGTTTCGCCAAGGTTCCGCCTCGTGGCGGCGGTGTTTCTTCCCGAAAGCTTGCTTCTGATTTTTTCCCGGACAAAAGACTTCATATAGCAGAAGATGGGCACGGGAGGCCTGCCAGGGGGCCCATGAGGCAGGGGGCGCGCCCAGGGGGTAGGGCGCGCCCCCACCCTCGTGGATGGTGGGTGGCCCCCCTCTGGTACTTTCTTCGCTCAGTATTTTTTATTAATTCCAAAAACTGCTTCCGTGAAGTTTCAGGACTTTTGGAGTTCTGCAGAATAGGTCTCTAATATTTGCTCCTTTTCCAGCCCAGAATTCCAGCTGCCGGCATTCTCCCTCTTCATGTAAACCTTGTAAAATAAGATAGAATAGGCATAAATATTGTGACATAACGTGTAATAACAGCCCATAATGCAATAAATATCGATATGAAAGCATGATGCAAAATGGACGTATCAATACTCAGGGAGAACACTTATACCTTAAAATTTAGTGAGAGATCATCTTATAATGCTACCGCCGAACTAAGCAAAATAAGATGCATAAAGGATAAACATCACATGCAATCAATATAAGTGATATGATATGGCCATAATCATCTTGTGCCTTTGATCTCCATCTTCAAAGCACCGTCATGATCACCATTGTCACCGGCTTGACACCTTGATTGATACGTTGATACATCTCCAACGTATCTATAATTTTGAACTTTCCATGCTATTATATTATCTGTTTTGGATGTTTAATGGGCTTTATTATACACTTTTATATTATTTTTGGGACTAACCTACTAACCAAAGGCCCCGTGCAAATTGTTGTTTTTTGCCTATTTCAATGTTTCACAGAAAAGGAATATCAAACGGAGTCCAAACGGGATGAAACATTCGGGAGAGTTATTTTTGAAACAAACAGGAGACTTGGAGTGGACATCAAGGAAGGAACGAGGCGGCCATGAGGTAGGAGGGCGCGCCCCCCACCCTCATGGGCCCCTCGTGGCTCCACCGACCTACTTCTTTCGCCTATATATACTCATATACCTGAAACATCAAGGAGCACCACGAAACCCTATTTCCACCGCCGCAACCTTCTGTACTCGTGAGATCCCATCTTGGAGCCTTTTCCGGCGCTCCGCCGGAGGGGGAATCGATCGCGGAGGGCTTCTATATCAACACCATAGCATCTCCGATGATGTGTGAGTAGTTTACCATAGACCTTCGGGTCCATAGTTATTAGCTAGATGGCTTCTTCTCTCTCTTTGGATCTCAATACAAAGTTCTCCTCGATTCTCTTGGAGATCTATTCGATGTAATTCTTGAATTGTGGGTTTATGATCAAGATTATCTATGAACAATATTTGATTCTTCTCTGAATTCTTTTATGCATGATTTAATATCTTTGCAAGTCTCTTTGAATTATCAGTTTGGTTTGGCCTACTAGATTGATCTTTCTTGCAATGGGAGAAGTGCTTAGCTTCCTTTCCCAGTGACAGCAGGGGCAGCAAGGCACGTATTGTATTGTTGCCATCGAGGATAAAAAGATGGGGTTTATATCATATTGCTTGAGTTTATCCCTCTACATCATGTCATCTTGCCTAATGCGTTACTCTGTTCTTATGAACTTAATACTCTAGATGCATGCTGGATAGCGGTCGATGTGTGAAGTAATAGTAGTAGATGTAGAATCGTTTCGGTCTACTTGTCGCGGACGTGATGCCTATATACATGATCATGCCTATATATTCTCATAACTATGCACTTTTCTATCAATTGCTCGACAGTAATTTGTTCACCCATCGTAGAATTGGCTATCTTGAGAGAAGCCACTAGTGAAACCTATGGCCCCGGGGTCTATTTTCTATCATATTAATCTCTTGTCAACTTGCTATTTCTATTGTCATTTATTTTGCAATCTTTACTTTCCAATCTATATCATAAAAATACCAAAAATATTTATCTTATTATCTCTATCAGATCTCACTTTTGCAAGTGGCAGTGAAGGGATTGACAACCTCTTTATCGTGTTGGTTGCAAGGTTCTTATTTGTTTGTGTAGGTATGAGGGACTTGCGTGTAGTCTCCTACTGGATTGATACCTTGGTTCTCAAAAACTGAGGGAAATACTTACACTACTTTGCTACATCACCCTTTCCTCTTCAAGGGAAAACCAACGCATGCTCAAGAGGTAGCAAGAA
Organism: Aegilops tauschii subsp. strangulata; assembly: GCF_002575655.3. NCBI lineage: Eukaryota > Viridiplantae > Streptophyta > Magnoliopsida > Poales > Poaceae > Aegilops > Aegilops tauschii. Next base: position 581,047,971 of record NC_053041.3, on the reverse strand, counting down.
GGATTTCTGGCGCCGTTGCCGGGGAGGCTTACACCCAGTCAAGTCAAGATTCAATCTCCCGCCAACGTGCGATTTCTGGCGCCGTTTCTGGGGAGATCTACGCACAAGTCAAGACATACCAAGTACCCATCACTAACTCTTATCCCTCGCATTACATTATTTGCCATTTACCGCTCGTTTTTCTCTCCCCCACTTCACCTTTGCCGTTTTATTCGCCTTCTTTTTCGTTCGCCCTTTTTCTTGCTTCTTGTGTGCTTGTGTGTTGGATTGTTTGTCACGATGGCTCAAGACAATACTAAATTGTGTGACTTTTCCAATACCAACAACAATGATTTTCTTAGCACTCCGATTGCTCCTATTACCGATGCTAAATCTTGTGAAATTAGTGCTGCTTTGTTGAATCTTGTTATGGAAGATCAGTTCTCTGGCCTTCCTAGTGAAGATGCCGCTACCCATCTAAACAACTTTGTTGATTTGTGCGATATGCAAAATAAGAAAGATGTGGATAATGATATTATTAAATTGAAGCTATTTCCGTTTTCACTTAGAGATCGTGCTAAAACTTGGTTCTCTTCTTTGCCTACAAATAGTATTGATTCATGGAATAAGTGCAAAGATGCTTTTATCTCTAAGTATTTTCCTCCCGCTAAGATCATCTCTCTTAGAAACGATATTATGAATTTTAAGCAACTTGATCATGAGCATGTTGCACAAGCTTGGGAGAGGATGAAATTAATGATACATAATTGCCCTACACATGGTTTGAATTTATGGATGATTATACAAAAAATTTATGCCGGATTGAACTTTGCTTCTAGAAATCTTTTAGATTCGGCCGCGGGAGGCACTTTTATGGAAATCACTTTAGGAGAAGCTACTAAACTCCTAGATAATATTATGGTTAACTATTCTCAATGGCACACCAAAAGATCTACTAGTAAAAAGGTTCATGCAATAGAAGAGATTAATGTTTTAAGTGGAAAGATGGATGAACTTATGAAATTGTTTGCTAATAAGAGTGTTTCTTTTGATCCTAATGATATGCCTTTGTCTACTTTGATTGAGAATAATAATGAATCTATGGATGTAAATTTTGTTGGTAGGAACAATTTTGGTAACAACGCGTATAGAGGAAACTTTAATTCTAGGCCGTTCCCTAGTAACTCCTCTAATAATTATGGTAATTCCTACAACAAATCTTATGGAAATTTTAATAAGACGCCCTCTGATTTTGAGACTAGTGTTAAAAAATTTATGATTTTGCAAAAGAGTTTCAATGCTTTGCTTGAAGAAAAATTGCCTAAAATTGATGAGTTGGCTAGGAACATGGATAGAATTTCTCTTGATGTTGATTCTTTGAAACTTAGATCTATTCCACCTAAGCATGATATCAATGAGTATCTCAAATCTATGAGAATTTCCATTGACGAGTGCAAAGAAAGAACCGCTAGGATGCGTGCTAAAATAGATTGCTTTATAAAAGTGTGTTCTTCTAGTTTTCATGATAATAAGGATGAAGATCTAAAAGTGATTGATGTGTATCCTATTAAATCTTTGTTTTGCAATATGGATCTTGACAATGATGGGACTGGAGATGAGTCAACTTTAGTTAAAAGGCGTCCCAATGATTCGGAGTTTTTAGATCTTGATGCAAAAATTGGTAAAAGTGGGTTTGAAGAGGTCAAAACTTTACATAGCAATGAACCCACTATTTTGGATTTCAAGGAATTTAATTATGATAATTGCTCTTTGATAGATTGTATTTCCTTGTTGCAATCCGTGCTAAATTCTCCTCATGCTTACACTACAAAAAAAATACACTTCCGTGATGATACGTGTTTGTCACGGTAGGTCGCGTTTTTTGTCATGCATGTACATCCATGACAAATTTATGACAGAATCAAGATAGTCATACCTGTGCTGTCGTAGAAGTGTTCCATGACATTACCAAAATTATCATCACGGAAGTGTCCACTTCCATGACGATAAATCGCGCGTCACAGAAGTGCTTTCGTCAAGGGTGACCGACACGTGGCATCCACCGTAACGGAACGCCGTTAAGCTATCGGGTCGGGTTTTGGATCCGATAACCCGTTAACCCGTTAACAGCTATCGGTATATAGATGCATTTTCGAGTGTAGATTCACTCATTTTGCTCCGTATGTAGCCTATAGTGGAATCTCTAGAAAGACTTATATTTAGGAACGGAGGTACGAGGTAGTATCATGTATGACATCTACATATCTAATTTAGCAGCCAGTAGTAGAAATCATTGTCTGCACAAAGGGATTACTGGTCGAAAATCCTAGCAAAGCACGCTGGCAGGCACAGAAAAATACAAGAGAGAGAGACGCGCTTACAAGATCATAGCAATGCCTCAGTCCAGGATCTTGGTTGGCCAAGTTGTTAGATCCAGAAGAAACATCGTCCTTGTAGTTTTTGCCAGCTGCATAACAGGTAACAGCGACCGGTTAGTATATTTGAAGTACATCGGGCAGATGATGCTGGACGGGTTTAAAGGTGACAAGTACCTAGGCCGTGGCGGGTGCTTGGCATCTCTCTAGACGTGGGAATCAGGTTAAAAACGTCGAGGGTGATGACGCTGCGCTGGCTGTCGGGGTCCGGTAAGGAGATCTACAACCGTCGAGTAGGGCGTTTGTGGAGCGGCTCCGGTAGGGTGGACTACGGTGTGGGCGAAGCGGATCTGTGGCCGTGGACGAGGGCGTAGGTGAAGCTGCTCCGGTGGTTGGGTTAAGGATGGTGTCGACGACACGGATCTGCGGCCGTGGACGGGGCGTCAGAAGCTGCTCCGATGGTTGGGTTAAGGATGGTGTCGATGATGTGGATCTGCGGCCGTGGACGGGGCGTCAGAAGCTGCTCCGGTGGTTGGGTTAAGGATGGTGTCGACGATGCAGATCTGCGGCCGTGGATGGGGCGTCAGAAGCTGCTCCGGTAGTTGGGTTAAGGGTGGTGTCGACGATGCGGATCTGCGGCCGTGGACGGGGCGTCAGAAGCTGCTCCGGTAGGTTGGATGAGGGTGCGAGGAAGCGGATCTGAGGCCGTGGACTTGTGAGTTGGCAAAGCGGCCCTGGTAGGGTTGAGAATGGTATAGGAGAAGCTACTCCGGTAGGGTTGACGATGGTGTCGGCGAAGCGGCTCCGGTAGGGTTGAGGAAGCTGTCGGCGAAGCGGCTCCGGTAGGGTGGAGGAAGGTGTCGGCGAAGAGGATCAGAGGCCGTCGACGGGGGCGTCGGTGGGGCGGCTCCGGGGGGTGTGGACGAAGCGTCTCCGGTGAGGAGTAGAAATGAGCCGCTGCAGATGCGCGGCGGTTGACGGGAGTACCAGCGAAGCAGATCCGGCGCCGTGGACAAGGCCGGCATTGAATGGGCTGTGGTACAGTGGTGGATGAGCAGTCTACTTGTTTCTAGGGGAGGTGGAAGGGGTAGATGCGGCCGCAGAAGCAGATCCGGCGAGGTGGACGCCGCTGGCAGTGAATGGGCTATGGTACGCCGGTGGATGAGCAGTCTAGGGTTTCGAGAGGGGAGGGGAGAAAGGGAGATGAAGTACGGACGGCATGATGTAAGATGCTCTGGTGCTGTGGAGTTAGTCGTTTTTGCGGGAGGGGGAGAGGAAATGGGGATGCCGTGTAGTGGGGGAACCGGAAGTTACCAAAGCAGCCCCAACCTATCATGTAGATGAGGGCGGTATTGTAACTGTTGGTCTTCGTGCACCAAGGACAAAAGGGGGATTTCGCATGCTAAAGACTAAGGTGGCGGAAATTTTAGAAGGAGGCGGGAGATTTTGCCGCCCGCGGGATCGTTCGTATCCAGTTTCAACTAATTTTGGACCGTGCTAGCGGGAAGGTCATGCTAGACTGTGTACACGGGGCACGCGTCAGCAATTAATAACTGGTGTGAAGTCCACCCCAGAAAAAAAGACAATAACTCGGGATGATGCGCCGATAACTTGGACGTTCACACGGGCGCGGCCAATCGTACGGGTGTAGTGGCGCGTTCACAAAAAAAGGGATCAAACGCTCAGCCTATGTATTTCTCGTGTAAATAGATTACATAGCATTGGTTATTTACTTTAAACATAATGCATTGATGTGTTAGTGTAGAGGCGCACAAAAAGAAATGGATATTGTAGTCAGCTACTTAAAAGTGTTACCTCATATGATTACATAGCCTCCATTTCATAAATTGCGTACCCATTGAATTCATATATGAATATTACATATATTACTTCAAAATAGAAACTTAAATCATCCAAGACTAATGAATTTGAATGCAAGAGTAACAATGGTGCATATACATGATAGCTACATTGGTTGTTTGAAGAAACATCACTGTAACTTTGGCATGCGCAACTGAAAAGGTTTATTTAAATAAAAAAAGTGATATGTGAGTGTCCAATCTTTGTAGCGTTGAATCGAAATTGTACCTTTGGCCACGATACGAAGTAGATATTGACTTATGTTCAAGCGATGCACGTCCACGATCGCTAGATGGTGATACGTGAATGAATTGTGCAATCTCTCTCACACGCATACATATCTCATTTCCCTGTGGGCATCGGAATCACACACGCGCACTTCATGTATTTCTCTCCCTCCGTCAGGGTTAAATTCGTCTTTCTACCCCGTCCTACAAGTCTCTCACACAGAAACACACACGCTCTCTATGTCTAACACGCCCACCCCTTTAATTCCGCCCACCCACAGCCACTAATGTCTCAAAGTATAATAATGTCTCTCACACATATGTTATCTACCTATCCCTTAATATAGCTAGATATGTGTCACACAAACTCCTTCTCCCTACTAGCAAGATGCCCATGCGTTGCATGGAACATCAAGATGCATTTGTATGAGAAGTTTATCTTGTGGGAGAAAAGGAAGAACGAGGGAATGCCTTATTTGCAAATGCGGAGAGGGGTGTGGGTATCTTTTTGCAAAATTGCCATAGTTCCCTTCCTGTCCATCGGATATAAATCGGATGGCCTATATTGCAGGATGGCAGGAACACCATCATCACCAACTCTGTTTTTTTATAAGAGTAGAGATATGTGAGTGTCACTGCCCCCCCCCCCCACACACCCACACTTCCCAACACCGAAGGAGTGGGGTGACACCTCGATCTTGATACTAATCTATCGACTGGCTTCTCTCTCAACATACACACACACACACACTACCCGGCACCGAAGGAGTACGGTGGCACATTGATCTTGATAATAATCTATCTACTCCTCTTTCAAACACACACACACACACTCGCTAGTTGTGCCTCTGTGCCTACCGCGCACACTCTCGATACGTCTTTCTCTCCCTCCCCCCCCCCAACAATGACAGCAGAAGGGTGACAACTCGATCTGATCATAATCTGTCAATTGGTTTCTCTCTCAAACATTGTGTCTCGGTGCCTCGCTCGGTAGCCCCCTCGATATGTAGACTTCTCACACGCGCACAGCTATAGTGACGATGACGTTGAACCCAGTGTGCCTTGTTTTTACCGGCCTCATGTGATAGTTTTCACCCTGTTTTCTGTTAATTAACAAGGCAACCTTTTCTTTGTTACTACTAGTGAATCTGAAATCATTCGGGGCAGACATAAAATATATCACTTCAACCCAATTATCGCAGCAACTATTTTAAAAGAAATTAGCTAGCTGCCCGTGCGTTGCACGGAACATCAAGATGCATTTGTATGAGTAGTTTATCTTGTGAGAGAAAAGGTTGAACGAGGGAAGGCCTTATTTGCGAATGTGGAGAGACGTGTGGGTATATTTTTGCAAAATTGCCATATTTTCTTTCCTACCCGTTAGATATAAATCCGACGACCTATATTGCAGGATGAGACGCACACCATCATCACCAACTCTGTTTTCTACTCCCTCCGTCCGAAAATACTTGTCATCAAAATGGATAAAAAGAGATGTATCTAAAACTAAAATACGTCTAGATACATTTCCTTTTATCCATTTTGATGACAAGTATTTCTGGACGGAGGGAGTATTTGTCTTTTTTGAGATTTCAACAAGTGACTATGACCGGACCTTACCAACATACTCAAAAAAGTAGTCCATAATTTTGATGTTACCCTCTTTTCTTGGCGGTGCAGTGCCATCTGGATACCTCATAAATAAATCAAGGGCAAATCTGACCCCTTCCTGAAAAGACATATGAAGCAAAATGAGTGAATCTACACTCTAAAATATGTCTACATACACATCCATATGTGGTAGTCCATTTGAAATCTGAAAAAGACAAATATTTAGGAACAAATGGAGTATATTATATATAAGAGTAGACATGGAGATATATCTCCAACATGGTCTACAACAAAAATGTGTTGGGCTGGTTAGCGCCGGATGCTCGCAATGCGATGACATGAGTTCGAATTCTGTCTTTTAACTTTATATTTTTATATTATATATTACTCTATGTCGGGACCCCGATTCTAAGTCACACCGATCTAGCCTGTAACACCTCATATCACTTTGCGGCCTCACGCACGGTACTCCCACGGGTGTTGCCTTACCATGGCCCGGGACCGTTTGCGCCTTTTGGCTCACGTATATGACAATGTCGCTAGCATCCATATGATAGAGAACCCGGGCCGACATGGCTAGTCGTGAACCCAAAGCGGCACTAACGTATGGGGACAGGCATACATGAATCAACATCGAACGTGTCGGTCAGCAGCGTGTGAATCCGGGCTATAGCACTGGGCTAACAGGACTCCGGGAACCCGGGCTGTTGCAGGCTAGGCAGGACTCCGGATGTCACGGCGTGACATTCCCCCGAAGGGACAGACACAGGAACGATGTGAAACACATGCCGGCCAGTCAAGTGTCCAGAGCAGTAGTGCTGGGCTAGCAGGACTCCGGTGAACCGGGCTGTAGCGGACTACTATGGCTCAAGGAGGCACTAGACTACATTTCCCCATAAGAGAGGCTGCCAAGGATAAACAACTAGATTGTCGGATCCCACACATAGCAGTACACGTTACACGTACGCATAACATGCAAGTATGTGTTGTACAACATGGCATCACAACATAACGCGAACTCATATAGATAAAAAGGCCCAGAAGAGCCACATAGCATTAAGTACAAACAGGGGTCACATGACCCATCATTCAGAGCATACAAGCAACGGAAGCATTACATTTCTGAGTACAGACAACTACAAAAGAAAAGGGGTGAGAAGCCTGTCTATCTACAAGACCCTCCCAAGGGTACAAGATCGTAGCTGAGGTACAAGCTACTCGTCGAAGTCCAAGCGGAGCTACTAGTAAGACTGAAGTCTCCGCTGCAAAACATAAATAAAGCAACATGAGTACAAAGGTACTCAGCAAGACTTACATCAGATCCTATCATACATGCATTTGTATCAAGAAGGTAGTGTGGGGTTTAGTTGCAGCAAGCCATCTTTGACTCAGTGGCTATCCTGTTCTATGACTACGAGAAACTTCTTTGAGGTAAGAAGGCGCACACGAGTCCACTAATCACCACCTCAATAGACCACTATGGATTCATTCCCGTCTCACTACGAGAAGCCATCCATAGCACTCACACTTATCTTGAGCATTTTAGAGTATCCACTTCAAGTTGTCTATGTACCACGTAAGCATCCAAGAAGTCCATAACCGAGGACACGGCTATTCGAATAGATCATGATAACCCTGCAGGGGTGTACTGCGTCACACACGCTCTCGCCACTTACCGCCATGTACACGTCATGTACCTCGGCAACCTTCAAGCGGAAGCCTGGCGAGGGTGTCGGCCACGACCTGACTAACCACGCAAGACTCTAGTCCAGGTTTATCGCCTATTCGGGTTCCATCCGCAAGGAGATCCGGCCGGGGTGTCGCTCACGGCCCCAAACGATGTGTGCAGGGTTCCCGAGCCCACCATCCGGGTGCCACTCGGTAGACCGGGCCACGTGTGCCTAGTCTGTCCCAAGCCCACCCTGCCGGGTGCCACTCGGTAGAAAAATAGCACTACCTACAAACACCAGAAACTAGTTGCAACTCCTGGACAGAGATCAAGTTGGTTAATAAGTCGAGAGGGGTCGAGTTACCGGAACCCAATGTGTGGTAGTAACTAGTCATTGGACAACATACACAGAACTCAGTGCTTAAGGACGGTTCCAATGAGACAACCCACCATGTACTCCTACATGGCCTCTCACCGCTACCTTTACCAAATCGTGTTCACACGCTTAACTCTCGGCACCAGAACATATCATAACACTCCAATTCATTCCCAATGAACCAGACCTGACACAACTCTAAGCAATAGCAGGCATGGCATGGTAGGAACACAACATGGCTCAATCAACTCCTACACATGCTAGTGGGTTTCAACTATTTACAGTGGCAATGACAGGTCATGCAGAGGAATTGGTTCAACTACTGCAGCATAAAGTAGCAGTTGAATCGTTGTTGTCCTAATGCAGTAAAAGAGAGCAGAAGCGAGAGAGTAGGATTGTATCGGAATGAACAAAGGGGGTTTGCTTGCCTGGTAGATCAACAGGGTGGCACTGCTCCTCAGACAGGTACTCTGGAACACTCTCCGGAGCAGGACCTATCGAGAAGGAACGGTGTCGACAATCAAAACACAATCATATGCAACAATATGATGCATGAATATGGCATTAATATGTGATGTATTTGAGCCAATGCATTTAGCATTCAACTTGGAAGAGATCCTTTTGAACCAAAGGTTCAAATACAACTCTAATTTAAGTCCTTATATATGCCATTTATATGTTTTCACTTATACAGTAGGTATAAGTTGGTTTGTCATGCATGAAACTAGTACAGATGGATAGATTGCATTTTTCTGATAATTTTTCATATATAAATTATTTAAATCTGAGCTACGGTTGAATTTCTATGAATTTTAGAAGTTTTACTAATTTTCTGGAATTTCCTGATTTATTTTAAATCCAGGAAATGGGTTTATTGCGTCAGCACTGCGTCATCATGACGTCAGCGGGTCAACGGTGCTGACCTGGTCAACCTGACGTGTGGGGGCCACACGTCAGTGTCACACGTTTTTAAACAGAGGGTTTAATTTATTCTAATTATAGGATTAGGCGCAGGGGCCCACTGTCAGTGTCACAGGGGGGTAATTAGTGCGGTTGACCCGGGTTGACCGGCGGTTGGTCGCCGGCGAGGCTGAGCGCGGCGGAGCTCGTCGGGTTCGTCGCTCCGGCGACCATTTGGGCAGCGGAGGCCACCTACGCGAAGCCCAGGCTCGCGCGCATCCAGTGGGACACGCGGAAGACCGTGGGGTGGTCGGAGCTCGCCGGAGCGAAGCTCGCGGCGGCCGGAGCACGGCCAAGGGCGGGCGCAGCGCTGCAGTGCACGGGGAGGCCACCCGAGGGGCTCTGCGGCACCCTCGTGGCACCAGGAGCACGGTGAGGTGCTCGGGGCGAGCTGCAGTGGCTTGAGCGACGGCGGCAACATGGACGGCGGCGACATGGACGGCGGCGAGGAGCTACGGCCATGGTGGGGGTCGGGGCTACAGCGCGGGAACGGAGAAACGGAGAGAGGGGAACGGGGCAGGAACTCACAGTGGACTCGACGGCGTCGTCGGAGAGCTCGGGGACGCACCGGAGACGGTGGGGCCGCGAAGACGATCTCCGGCGGCCAGAGTTGAGGACGTCGGCGATGGAGGCGCTCCAGGGCGTTCCGGCTTGCGTGGCTCAGCGGAGGGGTTCAGCGCGAGGAGGCAGAGCTCTGGGACACGACGGAGGTGCGAGGGGATGGCAGGGAGCGCGGGGCAGCAAACGGCGGCGACCGGCGTTTTCGGGCGTCGCGGGAGAGAGCGGGAGAGAGGAGGGGAGAGGCGCAGGAGAGAGGGAGTGAGGCCTAGAGGGGGGGTCGTGGCGTCGTCCAGGCGACCGAGGCGTCGAGGGAGGGGAGGGCAGGCAGGCAGCTGCCGTGGCGTGCATGCGCGCGGCGTGCGGCGACCACGCGCCCTGTCCCTCTGGCGCGAGGAGGGGGACGACTGGCGCTGGCCAGTCAGCTGGACTGGCCTACTGGGCCAGGCCAGGCCGCACAGTGCCAGGCCGCAGGTAAGCTCCCTTTTTCCTATTTCTTTTTCTTTTCTAATTTTCTGACATTTGTTTGGTTTAATAAAAATACTAAACCATTTTATTTACTTACGCCAATTTTTGTAGGGGCTAGTGGTATTATTCCAGAACTCCTCAACAAATGGCATAATTTTTGGACAATATTTTATATATATAACAATATATATCCAAAGCAAATAATTATTGCATTAATTCCAAATGCCCAAAATAAATACTTATGAGCTCCTGAAAATATTGGTTTGATTTTTATCTCTGTCCAATATTTTCAGAGAGCAACATGAACATTTTCTTGGACCCTTTTGGAGCAATTTTTATTTGGGTCATTTCCAGAAATGATTCTGAGGGTTTCACAGATCCCCATTTCAAATTTAAATGAAATTTAGACATGATGCACACATGACTAGCTAGTCTAGGTCATACCAGAACTAGGGACGTGACAACTCGCCCCCAGTTGAAAGAATCTCGTCCCGAGATTCAGGGGTCGATGGAAAGAAGGTGGGGTACTCCAGTCGAAGACGATCTTCTCGCTCCCAAGTAACTTCTCTCTCAGAATGATGAGACCACTGAACCTTGAGAAACTTGATGTTCTGACGTCGGGTGACACGCTCTGCTTGATCAAGAATGCGAATAGGGTACTCTCGATATGTGAGGTTATCTTGGAGATCAAGTGTTTCATGGTCCACTCCGCGGATGGGATCCGAGAAGCAACGCCTGAGTTGAGAGACGTGGAAGACATCATGGACTCGAGAAAGATGTGGGGGTAGTTCTAACTGGTAGGCGACCTCTCCTCGTTTAGCGAGAATGCGAAAAGGACCAATGTAACGAGGAGCCAACTTGCCCTTGATACCGAAACGATGGGTACCCTTTAGGGGGGTAACCCGAAGGTAAGCCTTGTCGCCAACTTCATAAGCCACTTCCTTATGACGACGGTCATACTGGCTCTTTTGACGAGACTGGGCTGTTTTCAAATTCTCACGAATGATGCGAACTTGCTCTTCTGCTTCCTGGATCATGTCCGGTCCAAAGAATTGTCTTTCACCGGTTTCTAGCCAGTTCAAAGGTGTTCGACATCTTCGTCCATACAGAATCTCGAAAGGAGCTTTCTTAAGACTGGATTGATAGCTATTGTTATAAGCAAACTCGGCGAAAGGTAGGCATTTCTCCCAATCCATACCGAATGAGATAACGCAAGCTCTAAGCATGTCTTCGAGAATTTGGTTGACCCTTTCCACTTGACCACTTGATTGAGGGTGGAAAGCGGTACTGAAGGAGAGATGGGTGCCCATGGCAGTTTGGAAACTCTCCCAGAAATGAGAAGTGAAAAGACTACCACGGTCTGAATTGATCTCTAGTGGAACACCATGAAGTGACACTATTCGAGAAATATATAAGTCAGCGAGCTGACTAGCAGTGATACTCTCTCGAACAGGTAGGAAGTGAGCCACTTTGGAAAGACGATCAATGACTACGAAGATAGCATTATTCCCTTTCTTGGTCCTGGGAAAGCCGGTGATGAAGTCCATACCAACTTTATCCCATTTCCACTCGGGAATGGCTAAAGGTTGAAGGGTGCCAGCAGGCCTTTGATGCTCTGCCTTAACGCGACGACAAACGTCACAGTTAGCTATGAACTCAGCAATTTCTCTCTTCATCCTAGTCCACCAGAACCTCTGGCGTAGGTCCTGATACATCTTAGTACTACCGGGATGAATCGTGAGAGGGGATTCATGCGCCTCCTTAAGGATCAATTGCCGAAGATGTTGCTTCTTGGGAACCACTAGACGGTTCTCGAAGAGAACAACACCTCGATCATATATAGAGAAACTACCAGCAATACCCTTGGCAATGTTTCTCTTGATCTGGGTAATCCCCGTATCATGCTTCTGAGCTTCTATGATATGATCCTCAAGGGTAGGCTTCGCCACCAAGGTAGAAAGGAATCCTTGAGGAGCAATGTGAAGGTTAAGCTTACAGAATTCCTCATGGAGAAGTGGTTGGCCCTGCTGCAACATAAGATTGTTGCAATAGGACTTACGACTTAGCGCATCAGCCATGACATTGCCCTTGCCTGGGGTGTAGGTAATCCCTAAGTCGTAATCTGAGATCAAGTCCAACCAACGTCTTTGCCTAAGGTTCAAATCTGGTTGGGTGAAAATATACTTGAGACTCTGGTGATCGGTGTAAATCTCGCAACGTTTACCGAGAAGGTAATGTCGCCATGTCTTGAGTGCATAGACTACGGCTGCAAGCTCTAGATCATGTGTAGGGTAATTCTCCTCATGTGGATGCAACTGTCGAGATGCATAGGCAATCACATGACGATCCTGCATGAGAATGCGACCTAGTCCCTGTCGTGAGGCGTCCCAGTAGATAACAAAGTCTTTAGTGAAATCCGGTGGCACCAGTATGGGAGCAGAAGTCAGGCGTCTTTTCAGTTCCTGAAAACTGTATTCACACTGTGGGGACCACTCAAACTTTTTATCCTTCTTGAGAAGTTCCGTGAGGGGTTTGGCTACCTTGGAGAAGTTTTCAACGAAGCGGCGACAATAACTGGCTAGACCAAGGAAACTCCTAACTTGTTTAACTGTTTCAGGTGGAGTCCAATCAAGAACGGCCTGAACTCTCTCAGGATTGACAGCAATGCCCTTACCAGAGATCACGTGGCCTAAGTAGGTCACTTCTGGCAGCCAAAATTCGCACTTGGAGAACTTGGCATAAAGGCGGTGCTCTCTGAGTTTTTCTAACACAAGTCTAAGATGTTCGGCATGCTCTTCCTCGTTCTTCGAGTAGATAAGGATATCATCGAGGTAAACCACGACGAACTTGTCTAAGTACTCCATGAAGATCGAGTTCATCAAGCGGGAGAAGGTAGCTGGAGCATTGGTTAGACCAAAGGACATGACGGTGTACTCGTACTGGCCATAACGAGTGACAAAAGCCATCTTAGGAATGTCCCCTTTTCTAATCTTGATTTGATGGTAGCCTAACCTCAAATCCATCTTGGAGAAGACTGAAGATCCAGCGATCTGATCATACAGGTCGTTGATCCTGGGGAGCGGATACTTGTTCTTTATCGTGACCAAATTAACGGGACGATAATCTACAACCATCCGGTCCGTACCATCCTTCTTCTTGACGAAGAGGACGGGGCAAGCCCAAGGAGAAGAACTAGGACGGATGAAACCCTTTTGCAAGGACTCATCAAGTTGTTTCTTAAGCTCAGCTAGTTCTAAAGGTGCCATCTTGTAAGGTCTCCTAGAGATTGGGGCGGTTCCTGGGATAAGATCTATAACGAACTCTACATCCCTGTCGGGTGGAATACCTGGCAGTTCCTCTGGAAAGACATCCGGAAAGTCACGGACTACCGGGATATCTTCAAGGTCTGGAAGAGGACTGGCATTAAGAGAATAGAGTTGACGCTTTGCAACTCTGGTGGAGACAGTGACTAACTTACCAGATGGGTGTCTGAGTTGAACAGGCCTGGTGTAACAATCAATCTTGGCATGATGAGCTGTCATCCAGTCCATACCCAAGATGATGTTAATATCTGTAGACTTGAGGGCTATAAGTGAGGCAAGGAATACAAGTCTGTCAACAAGGATTTCATTACCATGGCTTATTCTGGTAGTTTGCCATCTAGACCCTGGAGTTTGGATCTCAAGTGGAGTTGGCATATCACAAAATGACATGTCGTGCAAACGAGCATAGCCTTCAGAGATGAAGGAGTGAGATGCTCCAGTATCCATTAGAACCAAAGCTGGATGGCAATTGACAAGGAGTGTACCAAGAACGACATCCGGATCATCATGAGCATCTTTAGCTGAGGCGTGATGCACACGTCCACGCTCAGTGGGAGCTGACTTGACACTGATCATCTTGCGTGATGGCTTACCACTGCCAACAGACTTCTCAGGCAGGGGTGGGGCATAGTTAGTTTGAGAGCAGTCACGTGCATAGTGTCCTGGCTTCCCGCATGTGAAGCAAATCCCTGAAGTTGGATGTGGACCCGCATTGACAAGCGGTCTACCAATAGGCCTGGGTGGAGCATACGGCTGAACTGAGTGAGGCGGCACATAAGATGGTCTCGGGGTATAACCGGGTGGAAGAGCAGAGTTCGGAACCCAAATCCGGCGCTTCTGAGAAGTAGAACCAGAGGAAGGAACCAAATCACGGGTGTGCTTGCGAGACTCCTCGTAGGTGAGCTGAGCTGTCTCTGCATTAATGGCCTTGTTCACAAGAGCCTGGAATGTGTTGCAATGGTGCAGGTGGAGATCACGACGCAACTTGGGGTTGAGACCCTTCTGGAACCTAGCCTGCTTCTTAGCGTCCGTGGACACTTCTTCTGTAGCATAGCGAGCGAGGTTCTCAAACTCTCTACTGTAAGCATCAACAGCCATCTTACCCTGGGTGAAACTACCGAACTCTTCTCTCTTGCGGTCGATGAGAGCCTGAGGAATGTGATGCTCGCGAAAAGCCTCAGTGAAATCTCTCCAGGTCGGTATCTGGCCAACTGGAAGCATAGCCTCATAGCTCTGCCACCAAAGACTAGCAGGACCTTCCAGGTGATATGCAGCATAAGTGACCTTGTCACCTTCAGCTACGTTCGCAGAACGCAGCTTGTGTGTGATACTACGGAGCCAGTCATCTGCATCGAGTGGCTCAATGGAATGATGGAAGGTAGGTGGTTTCAGACCAATGAAATCATAGATGGTCGCTGACTCTTTGCACTGGGGTGCGGTGTTCTCCTCGATACGTGCTAACAAGCGGTGAGACTCATGCTTGTTCCTCTCCATCTCTAACATAACCTCTGCCAGCGAAGGCTGGTCGGGAGGATCCTCCTCATCCCTACCACTTCCGTGGTTCAGGCAACGAGCAACAGAACTTCGGTTAACTGATGACATCCTGAGAAGCGGAACCAAGGACGAGGTCAACAACAACTATAGGATGCAACATGTAGCATAAGAAAATTTAGTATCTCTCAAACTCCTAGGACAAATCTGGCAGCATAACGGCAGTAAAATGCTCAAAATGAGACATTCTACAAAGGACGGGGTAGCACCAAACTCAACATCATCACTCAAGGTTCTGAGGTATTACTAAACAGGCTACACTGGGGGTACTCAAGCTGGGATATGACTCTGACCAACCAATCCTAAGAGACTACGGAGTAGTAACACGTGATCCTGATAGACAGAAGAGAAAGCCTAGTTCCTTAACCCCGTAGGAAGGATAGGATGACTCAGATCAGAAGGCATGAGGTAAAGGAGTAAAAAGAGCCTTACGTTCCCTTCCACAATCAATTCCCGTACATAACTAAAGAATTTCTAGACTCAACTTCGACCAGGTTGGCTTGGAAATCCTACAGGCAGTCAGGCTCTGGTACCAAAGCTGTCGGGACCCCGATTCTAAGTCACACCGATCTAGCCTGTAACACCTCATATCACTTTGCGGCCTCACGCACGGTACTCCCACGGGTGTCGCCTTACCATGGCCCGGGACCGTTTGCGCCTTTTGGCTCACGTATATGACAATGTCGCTAGCATCCATATGACAGAGAACCCAGGCCGACATGGCTAGTCGTGAACCCAAAGCGGCACTAACGTATGGGGACAGGCATACATGAATCAACATCGAACGTGTCGGTCAGCAGCGTGTGAATCCGGGCTGTAGCACTGGGCTAACAGGACTCCGGGAACCCGGGCTGTTGCAGGCTAGGCAGGACTCCGGATGTCACCGCGTGACATTCCCCCGAAGGGACAGACACAGGAACGATGTGAAACACATGCCGGCCAGTCAAGTGTCCAGAGCAGTAGTGCTGGGCTAGCAGGACTCCGGTGAACCGGGCTGTAGCGGACTACTATGGCTCAAGGAGGCACTAGACTACATTTCCCCATAAGAGAGGCTGCCAAGGATAAACAACTAGATTGTCGGATCCCACACATAGCAGTACACGTTACACGTACGCATAACATGCAAGTATGTGCTGTACAACATGGCATCACAACATAACGCGAACTCATATAGATAAAAAGGCCCAGAAGAGCCACATAGCATTAAGTACAAACAGGGGTCACATGACCCATCATTCAGAGCATACAAGCAACGGAAGCATTACATGTCTGAGTACAGACAACTACAAAAGAAAAGGGCTGAGAAGCCTGTCTATCTACAAGACCCTCCCAAGGGTACAAGATCGTAGCTGAGGTACAAGCTACTCGTCGAAGTCCAAGCGGAGCTACTAGTAAGACTGAAGTCTCCGCTGCAAAACATAAATAAAGCAACATGAGTACAAAGGTACTCAGCAAGACTTACATCAGATCCTATCATACATGCATTTGTATCAAGAAGGTAGTGTGGGGTTTAGTTGCAGCAAGCCAGCTTTGACTCAGTGGCTATCCTGTTCTATGACTACGAGAAACTTCTTTGAGGTAAGAAGGCGCACACGAGTCCACTAATCACCACCTCAATAGACCACTATGGATTCATTCCCGTCTCACTACGAGAAGCCATCCATAGCACTCACACTTATCTTGAGCATTTTAGAGTATCCACTTCAAGTTGTCTATGTACCACGTAAGCATCCAAGAAGTCCATAACCGAGGACACGGCTATTCGAATAGATCATGATAACCCTGCAGGGGTGTACTGCGTCACACACGCTCTCGCCACTTACCGCCATGTACACGTCATGTACCTCGGCAACCTTCAAGCGGAAGCCTGGCGAGGGTGTCGGCCACGACCTGACTAACCACGCAAGACTCTAGTCCAGGTTTATCGCCTATTCGGGTTCCATCCGCAAGGAGATCCGGCCGGGGTGTCGCTCACGGCCCCAAACGATGTGTGCAGGGTTCCCGAGCCCACCATCCGGGTGCCACTCGGTAGACCGGGCCACGTGTGCCTAGTCTGTCCCAAGCCCACCCTGCCGGGTGCCACTCGGTAGAAAAATAGCACTACCTACAAACACCAGAAACTAGTTGCAACTCCTGGACAGAGATCAAGTTGGTTAATAAGTCGAGAGGGGTCGAGTTACCGGAACCCAATGTGTGGTAGTAACTAGTCATTGGACAACATACACAGAACTCAGTGCTTAAGGACGGTTCCAATGAGACAACCCACCATGTACTCCTACATGGCCTCTCACCGCTACCTTTACCAAATCGTGTTCACACGCTTAACTCTCGGCACCAGAACATATCATAACACTCCAATTCATTCCCAATGAACCAGACCTGACACAACTCTAAGCAATAGCAGGCATGGCATGGTAGGAACACAACATGGCTCAATCAACTCCTACACATGCTAGTGGGTTTCAACTATTTACAGTGGCAATGACAGGTCATGCAGACGAATTGGTTCAACTACCGCAGCATAAAGTAGCAGTTGAATCGTTGTTGTCCTAATGCAGTAAAAGAGAGCAGAAGCGAGAGAGTAGGATTGTATCGGAATGAACAAAGGGGGTTTGCTTGCCTGGTAGATCAACAGGGTGGCACTGCTCCTCAGACAGGTACTCTGGAACACTCTCCGGAGCAGGACCTATCGAGAAGGAACGGTGTCGACAATCAAAACACAATCATATGCAACAATATGATGCATGAATATGGCATGAATATGTGATGTATTTGAGCCAATGCATTTAGCATTCAACTTGGAAGAGATCCTTTTGAACCAAAGGTTCAAATACAACTCTAATTTAAGTCCTTATATATGCCATTTATATGTTTTCACTTATACAGTAGGTATAAGTTGGTTTGTCATGCATGAAACTAGTACAGATGGATAGATTGCATTTTTCTGATAATTTTTCATATATAAATTATTTAAATCTGAGCTACGGTTGAATTTCTATGAATTTTAGAAGTTTTACTAATTTTCTGGAATTTCCTGATTTATTTTAAATCCAGGAAATGGGTTTATTGCGTCAGCACTGCGTCATCATGACGTCAGCGGGTCAACGGTGCTGACCTGGTCAACCTGACGTGTGGGGGCCACACGTTAGTGTCACACGTTTTTAAACAGAGGGTTTAATTTATTCTAATTATAGGATTAGGCGCAGGGGCCCACTGTCAGTGTCACAGGGGGGTAATTAGTGCGGTTGACCCGGGTTGACCGGCGGTTGGTCGCCGGCGAGGCTGAGCGCGGCGGAGCTCGTCGGGTTCGTCGCTCCGGCGACCATTTGGGCAGCGGAGGCCACCTACGCGAAGCCCAGGCTCGCACGCATCCAGTGGGACACGCGGAAGACCGTGGGGTGGTCGAAGCTCGCCGGAGCAAAGCTCGCGGCGGCCGGAGCACGGCCAAGGGCGGGCGCAGCGCTGCGGTGCACGGGGAGGCCACCCGAGGGGCTCTGCGGCACCCTCGTGGCACCAGGAGCACGGTGAGGTGCTCGGGGCGAGCTGCAGTGGCTTGAGCGACGGCGGCGACATGGACGGCGGCGAGGAGCTACGGCCATGGTGGGGGTCGGGGCTACAGCGCGGGAACGGAGAAACGGAGAGAGGGGAACGGGGCAGGAGCTCACGGTGGACTCGACGGCGTCGTCGGAGAGCTCGAGGACGCACTGGAGACGGTGGGGCCGCGAAGACGATCTCCGGCGGCCGGAGTTGAGGACGTCGGCGATGGAGGCACTCCAGGGCGTTCCGGCTTGCGTGGCTCAGCGGAGGGGTTTAGCGCGAGGAGGCGGAGCTCTGGGACACGACGGAGGTGCGAGGGGATGGCGGGGAGCGCGGGGCAGCAAACGGCGGCGACCGGCGTTTTCGGGCGTCACGGGAGAGAGCGGGAGAGAGGAGGGGAGAGGCGCAGGAGAGAGGGAGTGAGGCCTAGAGGGGGGGTCGTGGCGTCGTCCAGGCGACCGAGGCGTCGAGGGAGGGGAGGGCAGGCAGGCAGCTGCCGTGGCGTGCATGCGCGCGGCGTGCGGCGACCACGCGCCCTGTCCCTCTGGCGCGAGGAGGGGGACGACTGGCGCTGGCCAGTCAGCTGGGCCGGCCTACTGGGCCAGGCCAGGCCGCACAGTGCCAGGCCGCAGGTAAGCTCCCTTTTTCCTATTTCTTTTTCTTTTCTAATTTTCTGACATTTGTTTGGTTTAATAAAAATACTAAACCATTTTATTTACTTATGCCAATTTTTGTAGGGGCTAGTGGTATTATTCCAGAACTCCTCAACAAATGGAATAATTTTTGGACAATATTTTATATATATAACAATATATATCCAAAGCAAATAATTATTGCATTAATTCCAAATGCCCAAAATAAATACTTATGAGCTCCTGAAAATATTGGTTTGATTTTTATCTCTGTCCAATATTTTCAGAGAGCAACATGAACATTTTCTTGGACCCTTTTGGAGCAATTTTTATTTGGGTCATTTCCAGAAATGATTCTGAGGGTTTCACAGATCCCCATTTCAAATTTAAATGAAATTTAGACATGATGCACACATGACTAGCTAGTCTAGGTCATACCAGAACTAGGGACGTGACACTCTACTTATTTAATATATACTTCTTTCGCTACTGTACTGACAGTGGAACCCACAGAGTACTTAGAATACAAGATTAAGGATGGACTTGTTTCTTTTTAACTTTCTGTACGAAGCTGTAGCCACCCTGCAAGTCACGTGTACACTGTACATGCAATTAACTTTTTATAGAGGGACAATCATACAGGCAATTAACTCAAATGGATTGGATGTCACTCTATTATTTCCAGCATAAAGCGCATCTCCAATGGCAGCCGGCAAATTTCCTCCCGCTTCCTTAAGCAGAGGACGACATCAAACGCCAGCAGCATACATTTTTACAACTCTAACCAACCAGATGAAATTCGTGCAAACACGGACTGATTTCATATAAGTATGAAGGATTTCGTATAAAAAAGCCGGATCTTCATATAAGCATGATGGATTTCATTACATTTACATGAACTAAGAGGTGCCAATCCGGCTCTCTTGTATAATTAATACTCCCTCCGTCCGGAAATACTTGTCCTAGAAATGGATGTACCTAGACTTATTTTAGTTCTAAATGGCCGCCCGCGGATCCTTTTGTCTTCCTCATGTCCGTCAGACACTTGCAGGGTCGACGAAGGTCCTCGGAAGAGACGAAGCAGCAAAGAAACCACCAGAATCCGCGGTCGTCGCCACGGCGGTGGCCTTCATGGGTCCCAAGTGGCGGCGGCCTCCCGTGTTCTACTTCTCCTCGATGATGGCGGCGGACACGGAGAAGCTGGCCACCGACTCATCGCTCTCCATGCACCCGGCTTTTGTCTCTGGCTGCATGGCGCTGCCGCAGGCACGGGAGGCGCGGCCACCGCAGACACTGGTGGCGCGGTACGACGCGGCAGCGACGGCGCCCGTACCGGCGTGCTAGCCGCTGTGCCGGCGTGGAGCAACTCACTACTCCTCATCGAGCTGAACTGGAGCGGCGAGTTGCTGAACCACGCGCCTGCTTGGGGCGGCAACTGGCTCCGTCGAGACAAGCGAGGTTGGTGAAGCACCGAGCGGCCTCGCCCGTATCCGGAGGGCTCGGCGGGCCACCCAGCCGGGTAATATGCCGGAGAATGGCTCATCGGAAGAGTGGAGAAAATGGTGAAGGAGGAGATGGAGGAGTGGCGGAGGGGTGCGATTCTTGCCCGCTGTTTGTCTGGCCTCGTGTAAATAGAGGGCGGACGGTAGGAGCTTGGTCGGCGTCTAGCCTCGTTTAAACTGAGGGCGGACGGGAGGAGCTCGGCCGGTGTTGCGTTTAATTCCGGCCCGCTCATGAACGGACGTGTGGTAGGAGTAGGATTCTCGGTTTGCATGCGGGTTTAACGGAGGGGTTTAATGGAGGCGTCGGGCGTGCAGCGGGCGGCGCAGTACTATTCGATTTGACAGCAGTAATGAGCCGTCAAATCACAAAGGCCCTCGCCTCTCGTGAAACCGACTGAGCTAGACTGCCCCGCCCTCTAGCCTTTTAAAAAATTTATATGCTCCACTTTTGTACAGTAGTAGTATTGATGGATTGCACCATGGAGCAAAACTTGAAATTAAAAAAAAGGTGGTACATATAGAGAGCGCTCGTCGCCAAATTATGCATATAGTACTATTAAAAAGGCTTGTCACAATAATGGTGTCCAGCACAAGTGCACAACCCACCCCTCAAATAAAACTAAGCACCCTGGAATTCTTTGACAAAACTAAGCACCCTGAAATTCTTTGACAACTAAACTGCTGGCTATATGATGTTGGCCATATATATTGTACGTATATGATGTGAAGAAACGAGTGGTAGTACTATACCAAGTAAAAGATGAAATGTAAGAAATACTAGTATGTACGTACTGAAGAGTTAAAGTAGCAAGAAGAAACATAACATAGTTCTGCTGGGGGCTCAGCACAACACACCCCTCAAATTAAATTAAGCACACTGAAATTAAACTTTGTAACTATTCTGGTAGACACTGCATTAGAACCACCATGAGCAACGACACTGCCACCTTACTCGGAGTCCTCGTCCACGTCCTCGACTTCGTCCTTGTCCCTCTTCCTCTTGGCCGATACTTCTTTGCTTGAACCGCAGACTTGGATGTTGCTCTTCATCCAACCCTTGTAGATATTGAAGCAAAGGTAGCCATCCATTGCAGCATAGTGGATGTGGTCTATATCTAGTACATTCCGCTGCCATGCATGACGATGAAACGTGTATGGAGGTTTCTCCAGTTTACCGTACGAAGGATGAACCATGGTTCCTGCCAGGGTCAGCATTGAAGGCTGACGAGAGGACACCAGCCGATTCTTCTGGAGGTCGAAGGTGTTGCCTACAACGAGGCCTATCCGACGCAGGACTTCTTTGTCGTTACCAAAGTCTACAGTAACGAATTTGACTAGGTTGCTCTCGAGGAAGTCCTTAAAATCCTGGCACTCAACGTCGGCATGGCATATGTGGTAGACCAAGCATAAGTCATGCACGCAGACCTGGATCACGGCAGGCTTCTTCCTCTCTTCGTCCTTTAGATCCTTCTCTCGTCCCAGGACTGTGGTGTACTCAACATCTAGCCCAGCGGCCCACTCATCATCTGAGTCTTCGAACATGCGTCTGAAGCAAGAAAGGCATCCTTTCACCGTCGCGGAAGAACGGGTGTAGATGACGTCGAACTCATCGCCGGTGATGGTTCTAACCTTGTACTCACCGCCGATCGGGGAGATTTGGGACGCCATGGATTTGGGACGAGGGTTAGGATTAGTGGAACTGCCGTAATGTGAATGGACGGGACGACTAGGAGCGAACCGCCGTAGTATTGAAGGACGTGCGGGGACGAGTAGGAGCGAACTGCCAGCGTGCGAACGGCAGGGTAGTGGCTTTCCATTCTCCCATGATACGGGCTTCCGAGAGCCCTTAGATCTGAGATCGAACGGTTGCATGGCGTGATTCTAGACCTATGGGTGAATATCCTATCCTGGAGGGTTATTTTGTAAATTTTCAGCAACTTAGCATGCGACCGTTTGATCTCAGATCCAAGGGTTGCCAGCAGCCTGTATCGTGGTCGCGCCTACCACGACCGTCGCGTCGCTCGTGCGGTCGCGCCCTTGGAGATTTAACACGGTGCGTTAGGCTATCTGATGTTGGCATGTCATACATAGTCATCACTTAGTCACTCATACTACAACAAGGTTTTGGCTATAAGGTTGGCTATAAGTGTTTTTTTACTTCTCTCTATCTCTTTCTTCATACTCCCTCCGTCCCATAATATAAGAACGTTTTTGACACTAGTGTAGTGCCAAAAACGTTCTTATATTATGGGACACAGGGAGTACAAGTATTTATTGCATTTGCCAAGGAGTGACCTCTTCCAATGAAATGGTGTTGCTAAGTTTGCTTCATTTAATTAGCTATAGACTCAAAATTGTCTTTTCACCTAGGTACATGCGCTTAGCACCGTTTCTTCCTTGGGTCACCAAAATAGTCTCTCTCTTCTTGATTAACTTGCCACATCAGACTTTATGCCTATGTGGCAAGCTTAAGCACCTGTAGGAGCAAGTAAGTACAATAGTGTGCTTTACATGGCATTTTTGCATATGTGGAGGAAAGAGAGGCAAGGAAAAAGTGGAGAAGTGGGCTCTCATGCAAGAGCCAGCCTCTACTACATGGTGGAGCATTGGGAGAGGCACCTGTATGGAGGTGGTCAGGAATCGGGAGACTCATGCCGGTCGTAGCACCGCAGTTAAAATGATAATGGCAAGTCAAATCACGAGGCCCCACCTGTCCAGCAGTAACTCGCTGTCAAATCACACAGCCCTACGTTTGCAGCAGCCTACTCCCTCGTCTTCTTGCATCTCTGTCGAACCGACTAGGCGGAACTGCCCCGCCTATCGCGCAGGAAAAGCCCGCGTAGTATACTCCCTCCATCAAGGTGACCAAGGTGGAGAGGAAAACGAGAGAACTTAATGTTTAATATTTGCTAAGGCTGGTTGTAATGGTACTAGCCTTAGCAATTTTGATGAGGTGTCATAGAATTAAATGAAGAAAGAGAGAGAGTTGACTACTATGTGTCATACATGGCAATAAATAAAGTACTACATGATACTAATATATGATACATGGCGCAGGAGTACTAAGTATTATTAATACAGTTTTGCTAGAACTCATCTAGATGAGATATAATTTGGTCTCATTCATCTTTTATATCCATTGGATGTGATGCTATATAAGATGCGTGTGTGCTGACGTGGGTTGTATTTGTTCTTGTGCAACGAACTGACCACTGCATGTCATGTTTGATAGTCTCAAGTCATTAAAAGCATACAAGCCCCACATCTCTTCTTGGTTGATTCCTCTATGTATGTCAAAAAATAAGAAACAACGTGAGAGTTAATGCACCACGCCTATGTGTTTACTATTTGGTTTTTGTAAGATGACTTAATACTCACCTAGACGGAGGGAGTATTCGATTTGACAGCGGGCAGTGCAGTTCCCGATACGGCTTTAATGCAGACGAGGGAGGGAGTAGCGGTTCCCGATATGTTGAACGACCAATGCATCCTCGTTCATTTAATGCATGAGGGAAGTAATGGGAGGAGGTCCGGGAAAAGAGGCTGCACGATGTGAATGCAACGCAGTTTGCCCTCATTGCCCTCATATAAAGGTGCCCCTCCATTCCAATGCATCTACCACATCATACGCACCTAAGCATTTGCCTAAGCACCTACACTAAGCGCAAAAGAGCTCACTCCAGACCCATGGCGGCGATGCGCGTGAGCGGCCAGCGGCTGCGCCAGATGGTCCACGACGCCGGCCTGCGGCATGGCGCCGAGGATCGTCTCCAGACGGTGTTGGAGACCGGCTGGTGGATGGCCGCCGTCGACGCTAACTACGACTCTCAGTTGGACCAGATGATCGTTGCCACCAGCAACAAGTTCACCGTCCTCAAGAAGCTTGTGGACGACATCGCCGTACTCCTCCAGCCCGCGCGCCCGGGCTCCTCATTGCCTGCCACCCTAATCGGCCTCCATGGCCGGAACCTCTTTCAAGCACTGGTGGCCCTGCGACTGCCCGCCGACGCCACGAAGAATGTCCACCTGGAGGTCGCGCTCGCCGCGAGGTGCCTCGCCCTGCAAGAATTCGTCGACCTACACATCCACGTGTACGAGCAAATCGTGTACATAGGTATCTACAAGGCCAGTGAGGACGCTACGACGTTGGCCTTCCTCAACCGGCTGGAAGCCTTGGATGCCTTTGCTGAGAAGCACCTCGACCTCGCCACAAAAGCCGCCGCTCCTTAGCCCCCGGTCGGTGGCCCGGCACACTAAGTTGAGGAGGAGGAGGAGGTCGTACGTTCGTGGATCCATCTTTCTTCTTGGCTTCTGTAACCACCACTGCGATCACATCATCGTGGCCTTAATTCTTATTGTGTTGTTGCATTCTCGTTCGCGTCGCACCCCCACACGCCCGGGAATCGGGAGTACAACACGGCCCGTCCAGCACGACACATAGCTTAGGGAAGGCGTGTTGCCTAGCATTTTCACTTTCATGTGGGACCGCCATTGAGCAAACCGACACCCCGCCCGCCGCTGGGTTGGAAAACAGAAACGAGGGGAAGATCTAGCTATAGCACGGAAGCCAAGAAATTTGGTGTCAGACGGGGCTCGTTGATAGAGTAGGAGCATTCCGTACTAGTACTACTCCTACTAGTACCAAGTTTGTACTCCTAATACTATATTACTAGTACTACCACTATACAACTAGTAGGTACGTGCACGGCACAACATCGTTGGAACAAAAAACGGGAAGATCTTGTTTTGGGTGATTTATCTTTTTTCAATCAACGTAGTATGAATAATATGATGTGGGGGGCACCCATGAAGCTTATGTGGCTTGGTTGCATGGCTACGGAAGGTTAGAGAAAAATAAATAGATAATGTGTTTAGAGTGCACTCCACTAAATAGATATACTTTGGATCCATTGCAACGGACCGGCACATCTATATCTATACCCCCTATATAGTGTGTGAAAAACTTTGAAAGTTGGTCGTTGGATGAAGCCAATCCGACGGTACAAAGATGGCAAATCTGAGCACTACTGGCTGTTGGATATCATCCACCAAATTCTGCCACATGTATAATCTAGAAGACTCCATGGTTGAACTTAATTCATGACTAACTTTGCCACAACTAAGCTTAGGAAAAGTTATTAGTTCTTCAAAATGAGAGCCGCAAGTTGGCAAGCCTAAGGGAATCTTGCCACATTTTTGTGTGTATGTCATGTGGGGCCTTAGTGTGGCTTGCCTAAGGTGTGGCTTGAACCAAACACTCACCTAAGTTAATCAAACTTGCCTAACCTTACATTCCACCAGATTTTGCCACATGTTAGAATCCAGAAAGGTCCACATGTAGAAGCATAATGCACAAACCACCAGAATCTCATGTGTGCAATGCACGTGTACCTTACTAGTACTAGTTGGTAGTAGTAAGAAACAAATTCCAGTTTTGGCACGAGCTCGTACTGCGGGAGCACCACAAGGCCTGCCGCAGGAGTTACATTTTCCTCTCGGGGCCCACGGGACCGAACTTCAGTGGCTTAGTGCCCGGCCTATGAGTCAATGACATGCAGACCTTAAATGCGGCTGGCCCACATGTCATTCTCATGGTGGTGGCGTGGTTCGTGACTCACTCATTCGAGATGAAATGGCCGGTGGTGGCGTGGCCGTGGCGAGGGTGCCACAGCTGAGCGTCGGGGCGTTACGAGGTGTAGATGGCCACATCGGCGGGTACTACCTGTAGTACATAAGTACTCCAGCTGAGGATTGATGCCCGGGACGAAATGTGTCACAGCCGCTGGATGAAAATTCGATGGTGCGGGAGTACAGATCGGAGCACAACAGCGGAGCAGGCAAACCGCGTCCAATCGGGTGTGTCTGTGGTAGAAAGTTGATGGTCGCCGCAGTTCAGCTGGCCCGCATGTCATGCACACAAAGGCAGAGGAGCGGTGGGGCCGAGAGGGATGAGGGGCATGTCGGGGGATGAGGATCCCTGACGCGAACAATCCTACCATTCTGTCACTAACATGTGGGACCCATAAGCGTGGGTCCCACCTGTCAGCGAAGGAAAGGTAGGGCAAGGCAGTGATAGCCACGTCAGAGGATCCATGTCCACGTCGGGGGACATCGTGCCGTGGGTTGGAGCGGCGTCGTGGGAATCGCGTGTGGGTGTGGCAGTGGTAGAAACAAGAAACGTGATGGTCGCCGTGGTTCAACTTCCATGGACAAACTGTCATGTCTGCTGACACATGTATATCAAAACTAGAGTGTTTATATTTCAAGCATGTGAACAAGTATTATTCTACTACTTTGGATCCATTGCAACGCACGGGCCAGCACATTGGTAGTACACTACAGGAATCAGCTATTTTGCCGTCTGCCACGGCGGACGGCAAAAGCCTTTGCCGTCAGCCGCGACGGCAAAAGGCTCCGGCAAAGTAGGCTACGGTAAAGAGCTACTTTGTCGTCTGCTTCCTGGCGGCTGACGGCAAAGGGCCTTTGCCGTCTGCAGCGGACGGCAAAGAGAGCAGACGGCAATAATTGCGCTGTCAGTCCGTTAAGTGGCTAACGGCAGGCCTTTGCCGTCCGCCGCTGATGGCAAACTTTCTATTGTCTTTGCCGTCTGCCACTGATGGCAAACTTGCTAGTGTCTTTGCCGTCTGCCACTGATGGCAAACTTGCTAGTGTCTTTGTCGTCTGCCACTGTAGGCAAACTTTCTAGTGTCTTTATCGTCTGCCACTGTAGGCAAACTGACCAAATGGGTCAGCTCCCAGGAAGCACAGTTGGCTGCCATGTGGCTTCTTTGCCGTCTGCGGCTGACGGCAAAGAGCCCGTTGCCGTCGGTGGCAGACGGCAAAGAGCCTGCATATTGTCTCTTTTTTCTGTTTTTTATTAAATCCAACAATTTTCACAGCAAATATATATGACATATATAGATATATTTCACAGGCCTATTTAACAGCAAACATATCACATATATCCAGCACATAAGTTCCATACATTCATACATAAGCAAGTTCCATCCATTCTACATAAGCAAGTTCCATCCATACATATTACATAAGCAAGTTCCATCCATCCATTCATACATAAGCAAGTTCCATCCATACATAAACAAGCACTCCATAGCAAGCTAGCTTCCATGAAGTGAATGAAATCTGCAAAATGGCAAAATAAGAAAGTTAGAAATAGGTGACTAGAATAAGAAGACTAGAACAAGAAGAGTAGAACAAGAAGAAGACTAGAACAAGAAGAAGACTAGAACAAGAAGAGTATGTCATTTATGAGCTAACTTACGTGAAATGGATCATATATGAGCTAACTAAGTTGAAATGGGCCGTTTATGAGCTAGCTAAGGTGAAATGGATCATTTATGAGCTAACTTAGTTGAAATGGGTCGTTTATGAGCTAACTAAGGTCAAATGGATCGTTTTTTAGGTAACTAAGGTGAAATGGATCGTTTTTTAGCTAACTTAGGTGAAATGGATCATTTATGAGCTAACTTAGTTGAAATGGATCATTTATGAGCTAACTTAGGTGAAATGGATCATTTATGAGCTAATTTAGTTGAAATGGATCTTTTTGAGCTAACTTAGGTGAAATGGATCATTTAAGAGCTAATTTAGGTGAAATGGATCGTTTTTGAGCTAACTTGGTGAAATGGATCGTTTATGAGCTAAATTAGTTGAAATGGACCGTTTATGATATAACCTAGGTAAGATGGGTAATTTTGGAGTTAACCTAGGTGAAATGGGTCATTTTAAAGCTAACGTAGGTAAAATAGATCATTTAGGAGCTAATCTAGGTAAAATGGGTCATTTTTGAGCTAACTTGGATGAACTGGATCATTTATAAGCTAACCAAGGTAAAATGGGTCATTTTAGAGCTAACTTAGGTAAAATGGATCATTTATGAGCTAACTAAGCTAATTATGCAATTTTTGACATAAGTAAGCTAAGTACAGATCGTTTTAGAGCTAACTTAGGTAAAATGGATGGTTTTGGAGGTCAGTAAGCTTATTAAGTCATTTTGGAGGAGAAGAAGCTAAGTCTAGGTCATTATGGTAAGCATTGGAGGAAATAAAGCTAAGTCTAGGTCTTTATGCATGTGTTAAGCAAAACACTAGATAAACTTACCATGATCCAGGAGGTGTAGGAGCGGGCTGGCTCGTGTCGGTAGCTGGAGAAGGATCGTGCGATGCTTGTCTGGAGTTACACTGCACCAAAGATCATTTCCAATGTCTTGTTAGCATGATGACACTCAGATGTTAAACTAGCAAGTAATGTCCATCCAAATTAAACTCACCGTGGTCCCAGGAGCAATCACTGGCATCGGCGGAGCGGTATGACCGGTCTTCTCGCACACAGACTGCACATTTGGTTTTGACGACTCGGTCATACTAGTTAGTAATGAGACAAACACTACATGAATGTTTTGGCTAATCTGCAGAAGAAACTTACCACAAGGAGCTCGTACATGGCCCTTGCCTACATGTTATTCCGTGCCCTCTCCTCCTCCAACATCTTTGTCGTCCTCTCCTCCAACTCCCGCTGCCTCTCCGTCGCCTCCGCCAGAAGTTTCTCCGTTCTATCTCTCTCACTCTGTATAGCAGCCTGCAACACCACTCACATGACCATTTGTAATCATTGATGGAAGCGCACACAATGTAATGGAGAAAGATAGCTGAGTACGTATCACTAACCTTGATGGCGAGTTGCACTGGCCGTTCACGAGGCCTTATCTCAGGAGCGGAGCTCGACTGGCGCGCCTTGATCTCCGGGAGAGTGCTAGGACAACGGATAAGTCCATCTCCAATGGCTATGGAGCCATGGGACCTCCCGCCACCAGATATCATCACCAGCTCTGGATCAATGGGACCCTGGCTCGGGTTAAAGTCCTCCCCTTTCCTCGCCTTCCCCTCATCTCTATATCTCACGAGCTTGTTGTGGGAGGAGATGTTGGTGAAGTTGTTTGCATCATCGAGGTCAGACTGAGAGAATGCCTTGACTTTCTTGAAAGAGGCAGTGTGGGCCATGGCATACAGGTCGTACACCTCTGGCACCTTATCCACCTTATTGTGGCGTGCCTGAAAGAGAGAAACAATGTAAATTAGTAATTAAAGGGCTCAAGCTAGCATGATGAATGAATTGCATGAATCATGAAGCAAACCACATACCCAGTTCCGCCCGAACTGATATAAGTTGGAGCTGCCTTGATGGTGTGGCACACCTTCCATTTGGGCACGTTTGTCCTTGGCCTCGTTGTGGAGGGCTAGCCATTCTTTTGAGCACCACTCATTGACCAACACCTCCCAACAATCCATCCGATCCGCACACCATCTCGGAGGCGCCTAAGTTAGCAAATAGAAACTTGAGCGCTACGGCTAAGAATTACTAAATGAAGGAACTTAAGTAGAAGGCCTTAAGAATTACCATCATGTACTGCTCCTTACTCAGGAACTTATCGCGGCACGCCGGCTTGGTCTTCTTGATACCACGCAAGGCGTAGTAGTCTCGAACAGCCTGCACCCGAGCCTCGTGCCGTAAGTTCTGTAGTAGGCGCTTGCAGACGTTCTCGATAACATGTGCCGTGTCCTCCTCGTATCCCTCCTCACACCTGTAGAATGTCTGCAATCAAATGAGACAATATTGATTAGTACAATTAATAACTAGCTAGTTGAAGATTTTTAAATGTGTAAAGGAGAAATTACCCAGAACTTTCTGATCACCACGTCTGCCCTCGTGTCGCACAAGACACCGTCGATAATCTCATCCGGCGGGGCCGGGGCAGCCAAGTAGTGCTCCCAGCTCAATCCAAGCTCTGGAAGCCGACCCTCACCAGGCAATGTGACAAACCCCGGGAAGTTTTGCCGGCAAAGAACTCCAAGGACGGAGTTGGGCCGGCGGACACTATGATGGTGGTCCCAACCCCTGCAGCATGACAAGGCCAACACATTAGTTATTTGAAGAAACGTGAATGCTGAAGGTACAAAAATATTAAATGCACTTACCTCTCCCCATCAGGGAAAATCAACCACCTCTGCTCGCGGGTCGCCGGCACGGACGGGAGCCGTGTAGCACCACGCTGGTAGACGGTGCCCCCTCCTCCTCAATATCAGTCGGCTCCCCGCCATCATCAGCATGGCTACTCGGCTCCTCGGGTTGATCCGGCCAGGTACCCCATCCGGACGTGTGCTCCTCCGGGGTCTCGTGGGCCGAACTCTCGTGGGCCGAAGGCCAGTCGACCCGAGGCTCATGGGCCCAAGACCCGTGGACCGGAGGCTCGTGGACCGGAGTCCGTGTAGCCTCCTCCTCGGACGAGTCCACCCTAGCAGTCACGTGCTCGGGTGAAACAGCTGGGGGTGGCGGCGAGGAAGGCACCGTAGCAGTCACCCTGCCTCCTCTCCCGCGACCACGTGCCCCACCTCCTCTCTTCCTACCTCGTCCCCTGCTGGGCACCGCGGTCGACGAAGAAGGGCCCAGCGGTGTCGCCATACTGTCCAGCAACGCTCGGCGGAGAGGTGCGTCTGGAATGGAAGACCACACACCACGCGCCAACGAAGAAGGGGCCTTGGCGCACTTCCGACCAGCGCCCACCATCTTTCAACACCTGCCATGACAAACAGTAAACGAAATTAGTACAACATAAAAAAAAGAACGACATGAATAATAATATGTGTATCACTTAAGTGTATCATCATCAAGTACAACATAAAAAAATTTAATACCTGACACTACTAATAATCTCGATCAGTATTATCAATAAATGCATAATCATCATCATCACTATAATCAATGACGGGGTCATAGGGTTCAGTGGCATCAACATGTGGAAGGCCACCTTGACGTAATCGGTCAAGCAATGACAGGTCATCCGCAGCAGTAACCTCTTCTTGTTCTGGCTCTTCTTGTTCCTCCTCTGGGGTGATGGCTGATTCACTGTCGCTGTCTACTTCAATGTTTTCGGGTGAAGTATAGCGGTTCTTGAAACGCTTTTTGGAAAGACGTGTCTCTTGGAAGAATTCTCCTTCATATGTGTCTGGGTTAATGTGAGGTTCATAATCCTCTTCCTTTGGGGGAGATAGTCTAGCACGTGGCGGCACTTCATAAACGACATCCCAACCTTTCAGATTTGGATTAGTTTGGCAGGCCCACGGTAGATAGAATACTTGGGTCGCCTGTTGAGCCGTAATATAGACATCAGGAACATCTAAATGGGTGGTTTGGTTGATTTCAACTAGCCCTATATGTTCATGAGTCCTTCTAGTCTCCTTCGGCTGAAACCGATAACATTTGAAGACTACGACATTCGGTGGGTTTTCACCATAGAATAGAAGTTCATAAATTGCTTCAACTCTCCCATAATACTCGGTACCTCCTTCGCCGATAGCAGATACACAACAATTTGTAGACTTTCGGTCGGCCATAGATAGCTCTTTGCCATAGGTACGAAAGCGATACCCGTTGATGTCGTATTTGTCAAATGAACGGACCTTATAGTCAAAACCATTAGCAACTTGTCTCAATTCGGCGTCCATAGACTCTGAATTAGCCTACAAGTTTAATATGAAAGGATTGTTGCATTACGCACAAATTAGCGAATGAAATGAAATTGTCTAATAGAAATTACCGTTTGTTTGAACCAAGAGATGAAACCGGGATAGCCGCCTCCTTGCTTTGCGAGAAGCTCATACTCTTCGACAGAATCCTTTTGGATCACCGCTCCATACGAGAATAAGGCGACGTATCGACTGTATGAAATATCCAGGAATAAGAGCAGTTCAAAGGAAATAGAAGTTGCGAAACAATGTACTGAGAACTTACTCGATGTACGGCCGCACTTCTATCAGGTTGTTGAAGATATACAACGAAATGGTCCGCCATTGTTCGTTATCCAAAGATACTGGATTTGAAACAATGGCTGGTGCGAGATTCCCTTTGAATAGGCTGAGGTTGGATCCACCCTTTTTAGGGTCGTCACCATTGTACCAAGGCTTCGGATTATGCAAATGACGATTTTTGGCTTCGTAGTGTGCTGTCACGAAGTTTGCCGCCTCCTCAGTGATGAATGCCTCAGCCATCGATGCTTCAATTCTACGTTTATTTTTACATTTTTGTCGAAGCGTCTTCTGCATCCTCTCAGTTGGGTAGCACCAACGATTTTGCACGGGCCCCCCCAATCTTGCCTCGGTCGGGAGATGCAAAATCAAATGTTGCATTGGATTAAAGAAGCCCGGTGGAAAGATCTTCTCTAACTTGCAGATCAACTCCGGCGCCAACTCTTCCATTTCTTCTAGCACGCCAGGCGATAGTTCTTTCGCACAAAGAACACGGAAGAAATAGCTGAGTTCTGCCAGTACTAGCCATTCATCCTCAGGGATGAAGCCACGCAACATCACCGGCATTACCCGCTCAATCCATATGTGCCAATCATGACTCTTGAGACCAAATATCTTCAATTTATCAAGACTGGCTCCCCTCTTTAGATTCGCTGCATACCCATCAGGGAACATCAACTGCATTTTCACCCACAAGATAATTTCCCTCATAGCTGGCCTTCCAAGATTGAACCATGCCTTTGGCTTCGTCCAGTTCTGCTTTCCTTTCGGTTCTTTCATGTTTTGTAACGGCCTATCACATAGCGCCTCCAGATCGACTCTAGCCTTAGTATTATCCTTTGACTTCCCATCTATGCCGAACAATGTACCAAAAAGTGCCTCGGCGATATTCTTCTCAGTGTGCATCACGTCGATGTTGTGTGGGCAAAGGAGGTCTTTGAAGTAAGGCATATCCCATAAGCATGTTTTGTGAGTCCAGGCGTGCTTAGAATTATACCCCTTGAAGTACCCTGGACGCTCTGGATCTGGCTCGAGAGCGTTTAACTGATCCAGGGTCTGTTGGCCTGTCAATGCAGGTGGTGCAGAGTTTTTGACAACTCTACCTCTGATGAAGTTCTTCTTGTCTTTCCTGAACTTATGGCGAGGATTCAGGAACTGTCTATGCATGTCGAAGCAAGAAAACTTGCGACCGGCCTGAAGCCAACGAAACTCAAGAGCTCCCTTGCATGTGGGGCACGGGAACCTTCCATGCACACACCAGCCAACGAATAGCGCATACGCCGGCAAGTCATGCGTCGAGTACATGTACCAGACACGCATTATGAAGTTCTGTTTGCTATAGGCGTCGTATGTCTTGAACCCATTATCCTAGGCTTCTTGCAATTCGTCCTTAAGCGGCTGCATGTACACATTCATATTTTTCCCCGGATAATTGGGCCCTGGAATTATCAACGTCAGGAAAATGTTCTTTCTTTGCATAATCTGTCCGGGGGGAGATTGAGTGGAAAGACAAATACGGGCCAACAACTGTATTGGGCTGCCGTCATACCAAACACACTGAACCCATCCGTGCTGATGCCGACTCGAGGATGCCTCGGATCTGCCGCTTTGTCAGCATGTAATTCATCAAACTTTTTCCACGCAACACCATCCGATGTGTGTACAATCATCAGATTCCCATCTGCATCTAGTTCGGTTCTTTTGCCCGTTTTGTGCCATGTCATCTGTCTGGCCGTCTCTTCGACCATGAAAAGACGTTGAAGTCTTGGTACGATTGGCATATACCGAAGAACACTAACGGGGATTTCGGTCTGTGTCTTCTCACCCATACCGTTGTCTACCAAAACATACCTGGAAGACTTGCAAATGGGACAATAGTTCAAGTCCGCATAGTCAAGCCTAAACAAGACACATCCTTTCTCACAGGCATGTATCTTATCATAGGGCATCTTCAGTGCATGGAGGATTTTGTCCGACTGGTACAGGTTTGCAGGCATTACATGGCCTTTGGGTAGAAAGCGTCCAAATACTGTCATCATTGCATCGTAGCATTCTCTGCCCAAGTTGAACTGAGCCTTCAGAGCCATTACTTGTGAGATGGCATCCAACTGACAAAGCTCAGTGTGCTCATGGAGCGGACGTTTTGAAGACTCCAACATTTCATTGAAGGCCTTTGCAGATTCCTCCATCTCCTCGTCCGAATCCCGAGCATCATCGAAGTCTTGCACCATGTTTTCCATCCCGGTACCATGCTCGTCGGTGCGACGACGATCCACCTCAGCTCGGTCACGTTGGGCAGACTCACCATGAAATGTCCACACCATATAATCGGGCGTAAAACCACTCTTCTGTAGGTGTTTGCCCATTTCAGCCTCTGTCCTCTTTTCCCAATTGCCGCACCGTAAAAAGGGGCACCAGGTTTTCCTCTGGCCATTTGCAAATGCGGCTCGCACAAACCCCTTGGTTTTGTGAACCATTCAGTGCTCCATTTGTTCTGACCAGTGTGACCGGTGTACATCCACGCACGATCACTCATCTTGACTTTCAGAGCTACTAGACACACAACAAATATATATATATATAATTCACCATGTATATATTTATCAGTTGATCTACTTTGTCAATTTTATTACGTCCATGCAACCTACACTCTAATAGGTAATGATAGGTCCTAATCCCACCCGAGTATGTTTAGATTGGGTTCATTTTCCCATGCTATGCTCCGGATCCTACGCAAAATTTCGGCAGCACCTCCCTGCTGTTCTCCTGATACACGTCTCTGCAATAAACAGAGAGGATGTGTACCCGGAGAACAACAGGGAGGCACTGACGAAACTTATGCGTCAGATCCGGAGCAAAGCATATGGGAAAACGAACCCAATCTAAACATACTCGGGCTGTCCATGGATAGCGTTGGACAATTCGAAAGAATCAAGGTTATAAATATGCAAATGCATGCATATTTATAACTATGACGCTTTCGAACGGGAGACACATATTGGTTACGCATACTGATGATTCAAGACACATATATAGCTAGCTCTCAAGTTTCATCGGCACGAACACCGGAACAGAGCAAATAATTAATGGGGGAGGAGGACATGTTATTTGTGCTCACCCACGAACGAAGGGGCAGAGCTCGTCAAACGCACAGCGAGGTCGTTGACCACCAAACCCCGCAGCGATGAAACAACTGCACATTTAAATCTACCCAATCAACACAATTATATATGATGTTTTCATAACAAAATCGAAAAATATAAGACCTAACTAATAATTCACAAATATATGACCCCATCGGCCTCTGCAAGGCCAAAGAACACCTTTTCGGGAGGTGTCGGGGGTCGGGGTGTCGTGTCGGTGTCGGGGTGCCGTGTCGGGGTCGGGGTGCTGTTTCGGGGTCGGGGTGTCGTGTCGGGGTCAGGGGTTAGGGGGTCGGGTGTCGGGGTGGAGTCGGGGTCGGGTGTCGTGGTGTGGTGTCGGGGTTGGGGGGTCAGGGGGTCAGGGGGTCGGGGTGTCGTGTCGGGGTCGGGGTGTGGTGTCGGGGTCGGGGTGTCGGCGGGTGGGGTGGGGGCGGAGGGGTCTTCTTCTTTCTTTCAATTCTTCTTCTTCTTTCCTTTCTTCTTCTTCTTCTTTCATCTTTTTTCTACTTTTTTACTTCTTTTCGTTTCTTCCTTTCTTCTTCTTCTACTTCTTCTACTTCTTTTCTTCTTCTTCTTTTTACATCTTTTTTGTACTTCTTTTCTTCCTTTCTTCTTCTTCTACTTCTTTTCTTCTTTTTCTTTTTTCATCTTTTTTATACTTCTTCTCTTTTCTTCTTCTTCTACTTCTAGCACTAACACTAACACTAACACAATCTAGCACTAACAATTAAACAGAAAAAAATGAAAAAACAGAAGAAAAAAAAACACTAGTCCCTCACCGGAGCAATGGGACGGTCGGCGGGGGGCGGTGGCGGGGGGGCACCGGGCGGCGGGGGCGGTGCCGGGGGCGGCGCAGGGCGGCGGGGGCGCCGCCGGGCGGCGGGGGAGGCGCCGGGCGGCTGGGGCGGCGGCGGGCGGCGGGTGGCGGGGCGACGGGGCGTCGGCGGGTGGGGTGGGGGCGGCGCCGGGCGGCGGGTGGCGGGGCGACGGGGCGTCGGCGGGTGGGGTGGGGGCGGAGGGGTGGGGGGCGACGGGGCGGAGGGGGCGACGGGGCGGCGGGTGGCGGGGCGACGGGGGTGGCGGCGGCGGGCGGCGGCGGCGGCTGTGGGGTGGGATGTGGTGGCGGGGCGCGTCGGGGAGGAGAGAGGGAGAGAAGAGAGAGTAACGGGCGGGGGGGTAGGGGCCGTTAGTTAGTCTCCTCTTTGCCGTCCGCCAATCTTTGCCGTCCGCCTTTATGTCTCTTTGCCGTCTGCTAGCAGACGGCAAAGAGGTGGGGCGTTAAGTTTTTCTAAACGGGCGGGGGGTGGGGGCCACCTCTCTCTTTGCCGTCAGCCAGCGGACGGCAAAGATTCTTTGTCGTCCGCTGGCTGACGGCAAAGAGCCGGCAGCTGGCAAAGACCTGTTTTGTCGTCTGCCATTTCTTTGCCGTCTGCTTTTGGGTAGCTGATGGCAAAGAGCTTCTTTGCCGTCAGCTAGCAGACGGCAAAGAGCTGGCAGATGTCAAATTAGCTGATTCCAGTAGTGGTAGTAGTGTCCATCTCTATCTCTAGAGGCCTTCCCTCGTTCATCCTTTTCTCTCACAAGATAAACTACTCATACAAATGCATCTTGATGTTCCGTGGAACGCACGAGGATGTTTCCTTGGGGGTCTCTCCAGCGCGGCGTGGCCGTAGTTGCAAGTTGACGCCCCTTGGGATGCCAACGTTGAGGGGCACTCGGATTTCCTCCGATGAGCAGGTAAGATGAGTTTGATCACGTAGTAAATGCATTCTAAAGACTACTTCCGTGTCCATTTCCTAATTCTCCCCTGCCCACTGTTTCACAGGTTAGGCTCGGTGCGAGTGGAGATTGGCTTGCATATGTACGGGAGGGTACCAACATCAATTTGCACAACATTTACAACGGTGACACCGTTCCCATAGAACCTTTGTCCAACATTAGGATCAGCCATGCAACGGGCCACCACATGAATTGGTATGATGGAACCACGGTGAGATTGAATAAGATAGCACGAACCTTGCACATGGCGGTCAAAGGCGGACCATGCTGTCTACGGCTGATTTGTTGCCGTACGAGTAGGAAGACGCTGTGCTCCTTTCTAACTGCATCTTCGCGGTGACAAACCAGGGGACTTATTTTGTATGGGACACATCCTACGATATACTCCCTCTCTCCCAGTTTATTTGTTTTGAATCTTTTCGTTTTATAAGTTTCAAATTCAAATTTAGAGCTCCCCATCACATGTTGAGATAACAATGTCCATTAAATCGTTGCATGCATGTATAGTAAAGAAACAAATCTCGAGTTTGGCACGAGTTCGTGCTGCGGGAGCACCACAAGCCCTGGCGCAGGAGTTACATTTCCCTCTCAGGGCCGTCGGGACTGAGCTTCAGCGCCTTACTACACCTACCTTTGAGTCAATAACATGTGGACCCGATAGGTGACTGGTCCACATGTAATGCTCCCGTAGGCAGAGGGGCAGTGGGGCCAAGAGGGGTGAGCCGCAGGTCGGGGGACGTGTGGTTTCATGGGTTCGAGCGGCGTCGTGGGAATCGCGGGTGGTTGTGGTAGAAACTTGATGCTCGCCGCATTTTAGGTGGCCCACATGTCATGCACACAAAGGCAGAGGGGCGGTGCGGCCGAGAGGGGTGAGGCGCACGTCGGGGGGCGTGGTGCCGTGGGTTGGAGAGGCATCGTGGGAATCGCGAGATGAAACGTGATGGTCACCGTAGTTGAACTTCCATGGACAAGCTGTCATGTCTACGGACACATGCACTGCATACCGATCACTGGAAGGAGTAGCAGAGAAAGCTATATATGCGGATAAATAGTTCCTTATAGTCAAGCGGACCCACGCTACTACTCTGTTCCAAAGACATGCACACCATCGAAATAGTCCATCTATATCAATATACACCGAGAGGGAATAATTTTTTTTACAAGAGAGGAAATAGTTCATCCATCCATAATGCCCTCCTGCTGGTGCAGCCTTTTCTTCTTCTTCTTCTTCTTGTTCTCATTCTCTGTGGGAGACGGCTTCGCAACAAGCTCTTTGGACCTTGCAGCTATCTCGAAACTCACACGGGCATCGAGGGCAGCATATTTTATCCCCTCGTATGTCAAGGGATAATTCTCCCATCCAGACGACCTTAATGCCACCGTCTCGTCACCCTTCTGAAGATTTGTACTAAGCACAAAATTTGCTACGTCAAATAGGGATGGTGTCTGTTTATCACAATCTTCTACAGGAATTTTGATTCTGGTTTGTAGGTCAGCGATGCTTTTCAAATCAAGGTTGTACGGCTCCAGCTTCTGTTTGTCCCCTTCGATGGCTGCCCCACAGAAGTATACGTCCTCTCGAGACAAGAAATCGTGAAGCTCACCTGGTATGGAGGGCGAGTGTATGATGTGGTACACCAATGTTGGAAATATGCCCTAGAGGCAATAATAAAATGGTTATTATTATATTTCCTTGTTCATGATAATTGTCTATTGTTCATGCTATAATTGTGTTATCCGGAAATCGTAATACATGTGTGAATACATAGACCACAACATGTCCCTAGTGAGCCTCTAGTTGACTAGCTCGTTGATCAACAGATAGTCATGGTTTCCTGACTATGGACATTGGATGTCATTGATAACGGGATCACATCATTAGGAGAATGATGTGATGGACAAGACCCAATCCTAAGCATAGCACAAGATCGTGTAGTTTGTTTGCTAGAGCTTTTCCAAATGTCAAGTATCATTTCCTTAGACCATGAGATTGTGCAACTCCCGGATACCATAGGAGTGCTTTGGGTGTGCCAAACGTC
Source organism: Aegilops tauschii subsp. strangulata (assembly GCF_002575655.3). Taxonomy (NCBI): domain Eukaryota; kingdom Viridiplantae; phylum Streptophyta; class Magnoliopsida; order Poales; family Poaceae; genus Aegilops; species Aegilops tauschii. The sequence goes on along the minus strand of NC_053041.3, from coordinate 581,008,560 downwards.
ACAACGTAACTGGGTGGCTATAAAGGTGCACTACGGGTATCTCCGAAAGTGTCTGTTGGGTTGGCACGAATCGAGACTGGGATTTGTCACTCCGTATGACGGAGAGGTATCTCTGGGCCCACTCGGTAATGCATCATCATAATGAGCTTAATGTGACCAAGTGTTTGGTCACGGGATCATGCATTACGGTACGAGTAAAGTGACTTGCCGGTAACGAGATTGAACAAGGTATTGGGATACCGACGATCGAATCTCGGGCAAGTAACGTACCGATTGACAAAGGGAATTGTATACGGGATTGATTGAATCCTCGACATCGTGGTTCATCCGATGAGATCATCGTGGAACATGCGGGAGCCAACATGCGTATCCAGATCCCGCTGTTGGTTATTGACCGGAGAGTCGTCTCGGTCATGTCTGCATGTCTCCCAAACCCGTAGGGTCTACACACTTAAGGTTCGGTGACGCTAGGGTTGTAGAGATACTAGTATGCGGTAACCCGAAATTTGTTCGGAGTCCCGGATGAGATCCCGGATGTCACGAGGAGTTCCGGAATGGTCCGGAGGTGAAGAATTATATATAGGAAGTCCAGTTTCGGCCACCGGGAAAGTTTCGGGGGTCACCGGTATTGTACCGGGACCACCGGAAGGGTCCCGGGAGTCCACCGGGTGGGGCCACCTATCCCGGAGGGCCCCATGGGCTGAAGAGGGGAAGGGAACCAGCCCCTGGTGGGCTGGTGCGCCCCGCTTGGGCCTCACCTGCGCCTAGGGTTGGAAACCCTAGGGGTGGGGGGGCGCCCCACTTGACTTGGGGGGCAAGTCCCCCCTTGGCCGCCCCCCCCCCCCCTTGAGATGGGATCTCAGGCGGCCGGCGCCCCCCCCCCTGGACCCCTATATAAAGAGGGGGGAGGGAGGGCAGCAGCACCAAAGCCCCTGGCGCCTCCTTCTCCCTCCCGTGACACCTCTCCCTCTCGCTAAGCTTGGCGAAGCCCTGCCGAGATCCCCGCTACTTCCACCACCACGCCGTCGTGCTGCTGGATCTCCATCAACCTCTCCCTCTCCCTTGCTGGATCAAGAAGGAGGAGACGTCTTCCCCAACCGTACATGTGTTGAACGCGGAGGTGCCGTCCGTTCGGCGCTCGGTCATCGGTGATTTGGATCACGACGAGTACGACTCAATCAACCCCGTTCACTTGAACGCTTCCGCTCGCGATCTACAAGGGTATGTAGATGCACTCCTTCCCTCTCGTTGCTAGTAAAATCCATAGATTGATCTTGGTGATGCGGAGAAAATTTTAAATTTCTGCTACGATCCCCAACAGTGGTATCAGAGCTAGGTCTATGCGTAGTTTCTATGCACGAGTAGAACACAAACTTGTTGTGGGCGTAGATGTTGTCAATTTTCTTGCCACTACTAGTCTTATCTTGTTTCGGCGGCATCGTGGGATGAAGCGGCCCGTACCAACCTTACACGTACACTTACGTGAGACAGGTTCCACCGACTGACATGCACTAGTTGCATAAGGTGGCTAGCGGGTGTCTGTCTCTCCCACTTTAGTCAGATCGGATTCGATGAAAAGGGTCCTTATGAAGGGTAAATATAAATTGGCATATCACGTTGTGGTTTTACGTAGGTAAGAAACGTTCTTGCTAGAAACCTATAGAAGCCACGTAAAAACATGCAACAACAATTAGAGGACGTCTAACTTGTTTTTGCAGCATATGCCTTGTGATGTGATATGACCAAAAGGATGTGATGAATGAGATATATGTGATGTATGAGATTGATCATGTTCTTGTAATAGGAATCACGACTTGCATGTCGATGAGTATGACAACCGGCAGGAGCCATAGGAGTTGTCTTTATTTTTTGTATGACCTGCGTGTCATTGAATAACGCCATGTAAATTACTTTACTTTATTGCTAAACACGTTAGCCATAGAAGTAGAAGTAATCGTTGGCGTGACAACTTCGTGAAGACACGATGATGGAGATCATGATGATGGAGATCATGGTGTCATGCCGGTGACGAAGATGATCATGGCGCTGCGAAGATGGAGATCAAAAGGAGCAAAATGATATTGGCCATATCATGTCACTATTTGATTGCATGTGATGTTTATCATGTTTTACATCTTATTTGCTTAGAACGACGATAGCTCAAATAAGATGATCCCTCGCAATAATTTCAAGAAAGTGTTCCCCCTAACTGTGCACCGTTGCAAAGGTTCGTTGTTTCGAAGCACCACGTGATGATCGGGTGTGATAGATTCTAACGTTCGAATACAACGGGTGTAAGCCAGATTTACACACGCAATACACTTAGGTTGACTTGACGAGCCTAGCATGTACAGACATGGCCTCGGAACACGGAAGACCGAAAGGTCGAGCATGAGTCGTATAGAAGATACGATCAACATGAAGATGTTCACCGATGTTGACTAGTCCGTCTCACGTGATGATCGGACACGGCCTAGTTGACTCGGATCATGTTTCACTTAGATGACTAGAGGGATGTCTATCTAAGTGGGAGTTCATTGAATAATTTGATTAGATGAACTTAATTATCATGAACTTAGTCTAAAATCTTTACAATATGTCTTGTAGATCAAATGGCCCACGCTAATGTTGCCCTCAACTTCAACGCATTCCTAGAGAAAACCAAGCTGAAAGATGATGGCAGCAACTATACGGACTGGGTCCGGAACCTGAGGATCATCCTCATAGCTGCCAAGAAAGATTATGTCCTAGAAGCACCGCTAGGTGACACACCCATCCCAGAGAACCAAGACATTATGAACGCTTGGCAACAGCGTGCCGATGATTACTCCCTCATTCAGTGCGGCATGCTTTACAGCTTAGAACCGGGGCTCCAAAAGCGTTTTGAGCAACACGGAGCATATGAGATGTTCGAAGAGCTGAAAATGGTTTTCCAAGCTCATGCCCGGGTCGAGAGATATGATGTCTCCGACAAGTTCTTCAGTTGTAAGATGGAGAAAAATAATTCTGTCAGTGAGCACATACTCAAAATGTCTGGGTTACACAACCGCTTGACTCAGCTGGGAGTTAATCTCCCGGATGATGCGGTCATTGACAGAATCCTTCAGTCGCTTCCACCGAGCTACAAGAGCTTTGTGATGAACTTCAATATGCAGGGGATGGAAAAGACCATTCCTGAGGTATATTCAATGCTGAAATCAGCGAAGGTGGAGATCAAAAAGGAACATCAAGTGTTGATGGTGAATAAAACCACTAAGTTCAAGAAAGGCAAGGGTAAGAAGAACTTCAAGAAGGACGGCAAGGGAGTTGTCGCGCCCGGTAAACCAGTTGCCGGGAAGAAGCCAAAGAATGGACCCAAGCCTGAGACTGAGTGCTTTTATTGCAAGGGAAGTGGTCACTGGAAGCGGAACTGCCCCAAGTACTTAGCGGACAAGAAGGCCGGCAACACCAAAGGTATATGTGATATACATGTTATTGATGTGTACCTTACCAGCACTCGTAGTAGCTCCTGGGTATTTGATACTGGTGCGGTTGCTCATATTTGTAACTCAAAGCAGGAGTTGCAGAATAAACGGAGACTGGCAAAGGACGAGGTGACGATGCGCGTCGGGAATGGTTCCAAGGTAGATGTGATCGCCGTCGGCACGCTACCTCTACATTTACCTACGGGATTAGTTTTAAACCTCAATAATTGTTATTTAGTGCCAGCTTTGAGCATGAACATTGTATCTGGATCTCGTTTAATGCGAGATGGCTACTCATTTAAATCCGAGAATAATGGTTGTTCTATTTATATGAGAGATATGTTTTATGGTCATGCCCCGCTGGTCAATGGTTTATTCTTAATGAATCTCGAACGTGATGTTACACATATTCATAGTGTGAATACCAAAAGATGTAAAGTTGATAACGATAGTCCCACATACTTGTGGCACTGCCGCCTTGGTCACATTGGTGTCAAGCGCATGAAGAAGCTCCATGCTGATGGACTTTTAGAGTCTCTCGATTATGAATCATTTGACACATGCGAACCATGCCTCATGGGCAAAATGACCAAGACTCCGTTCTCCGAAACAATGGAGCGAGCAACCAACTTATTAGAAATCATACATACTGATGTGTGCGGTCCAATGAGTGTTGAGGCTCGCGGAGGCTGTCGTTATGTTCTCACTCTCACTGATGACTTGAGTAGATATGGGTATGTCTACCTAATGAAACACAAGTCTGAGACCTTTGAAAAGTTCAAGGAATTTCAGAGTGAGGTTGAGAATCAACGTGACAGGAAAATAAAATTCTTACGATCAGATCGTGGGGGGGGAATATTTGAGTCACGAATTTGGCACACACTTAAGGAAATGTGGAATAGTTTCACAACTCACGCCGCCTGGAACACCTCAACGAAATGGTGTGTCCGAACGTCGTAATCGCACTCTATTGGATATGGTGCGATCTATGATGTCTCTTACCAATCTACCGCTCTCATTTTGGGGCTATGCTTTGGAGACTGCCGCATTCACTTTAAATAGGGCTCCGTCGAAATCCGTTGAGATGACACCGTATGAATTATGGTTTGGGAAGAAACCTAAGCTGTCGTTTCTAAAAGTTTGGGGATGCGATGCTTATGTCAAGAAACTTCAACCTGAAAAGCTCGAACCCAAGTCGGAAAAATGCGTCTTCATAGGATACCCTAAGGAAACCATTGGGTATACCTTCTACCTCAGATCCGAAGGCAAGATCTTTGTTGCCAAGAACGGGTCCTTTCTGGAGAAAGAGTTTCTCTCGAAAGAAGTAAGTGGGAGGAAAGTGGAACTTGATGAAGTACTACCTCTTGAACCGGAAAGTAGCGCAGCTCAGGAAGATGTTCCTGTGGTGCCTGCACTGACTAGAGAGGAAGCTAATGATGATGATCAAGGTACTTCGGATCAAGTTACTACTGAACTTCGTAGGTCCACGAGGACACGTTCCACACCAGAGTTGTATGGCAACCCTGTCCTGGAAATCATGTTGTTAGACAACGGTGAACCTTCGAACTATGAAGAAGCAGTGGCGGGTCCAACAAATGGCTTGAAGCCATGCAATCCGAGATAGGATCCATGTATGAAAACAAAGTGTGGACTTTGACAGACTTGCCCGATGATCGGCGAGCGATAGAAAACAAATGGATCTTTAAGAAGAAGACGGACGCGGATGGTAATGTTACCATCTATAAAGCTCGACTTGTCGCTAAGGGTTATTGACAAGTTCAAGGGGTTGACTACGATGAGACTTTCTCACCCGTAGCGAAGCTGATGTCCGTCCGAATCATGTTAGCAATTGCCGCATACTATGATTATGAGATATGGCAAATGGACGTCAAAACGGCATTCCTTAACGGCTTTCTTAAGGAAGAATTGTATATGATGCAGCCGGAAGGTTTTGTCGATCCTAAGAATGCTAACAAGGTATGCAAGCTCCAGCACTCCATCTATGGGCTGGTGCAAGCATCTCGGAGTTGGAACATTCGATTTGATGAGATGATCAAACCGTTTGGGTTTACACAGACTTATGGAGAAGCATGTGTTTACAAGAAAGTGAGTGGGAGCTCTGTAGCATTTCTCATATTATATGTGGATGACATACTGTTGATGGGAAATGATATAGAATTCTTGGGAAGCATAAAGGCCTACTTGAACAAGTGTTTTTCAATGAAGGACCTTGGAGAAGCTGCTTATATATTAGGCATCAAGATCTATAGAGATAGATCAAGATGCCTCATTGGTCTTTCACAAAGTACGTACCTTGACAAGATATTGAAGAAGTTCAATATGGATCAGTCCAAGAAGGGGTTCTTGCCTGTATTGCATGGTGTGCAATTGAGCACGGCTCAATGCCCGACCACGGCAGAAGATAGAGAAAAGATGAGTGTCGTCCCCTATGCCTCGGCCATAGGGTCTATTATGTATGCCATGCTGTGTACCAGACCTGATGTAAACCTTGCCGTAAGTTTGGTAGGAAGGTACCAAAGTAATCCCGGCATGGAAGACTGGATAGCGGTCAAGAATATCCTGAAGTACCTGAAAAAGGACTAAGGATATGTTTCTCGTTTATGGAGGTGACGAAGAGCTCGTCGTAAAGGGTTACGTCGATGCTAGCTTCGACACAGATCTGGATGACTCTAAGTCACAAACCGGATACGTGTATATTTTGAATGGTGGGGCAGTAAGCTGGTGCAGTTGCAAGCAAAGCGTTGTGGCGGGATCTACATGTGAAGCGAAATACATGGCGGCCTCAGAGGCAGCACAAGAAGCAATCTGGGTGAAGGAGTTCATTACCGACCTAGCAGTTATTCCCAATGCGTCGGGCCCGATGACTCTCTTCTGTGACAACACTGGAGCTATTGCCCTTGCCAAGGAGCCCAGGTTTCACAGGAAGACCAGGCATATCAAGCGTCGCTTCAACTCCATTCGTGAAAGTGTTCAAAATGGAGACATAGATATCTGTAAAGTACATACGGACCTGAATGTAGCAGATCCGTTGACTAAACCTCTCCCTAGAGCAAAACATGATCAACACCAGAACTCTATGGGTGTTCGATTCATCACAATGTAACTAGATTATTGACTCGAGTGCAAGTGGGAGACTGTTGGAAATATGCCCTAGAGGCAATAATAAAATGGTTATTATTATATTTCCTTGTTCATGATAATTGTCTATTGTTCATGCTATAATTGTGTTATCCGGAAATCATAATACATGTGTGAATACATAGACCACAACATGTCCCTAGTGAGCCTCTAGTTGACTAGCTCGTTGATCAACAGATAGTCATGGTTTCCTGACTATGGACATTGGATGTCATTGATAACGGGATCACATCATTAGGAGAATGATGTGATGGACAAGACCCAATCCTAAGCATAGCACAAGATCGTGTAGTTCGTTTGCTAGAGCTTTTCCAAATGTCAAGTATCATTTCCTTAGACCATGAGATTGTGCAACTCCCGGATACCATAGGAGTGCTTTGGGTGTGCCAAACGTCACAACGTAACTGGGTGGCTATAAAGGTGCACTACGGGTATCTCCGAAAGTGTCTGTTGGGTTGGCACGAATCGAGACTGGGATTTGTCACTCCGTATGACGGAGAGGTATCTCTGGGCCCACTCGGTAATGCATCATCATAATGAGCTCAATGTGACCAAGTGTTTGGTCACGGGATCATGCATTACGGTACGAGTAAAGTGACTTGCCGGTAACGAGATTGAACAAGGTATTGGGATACCGACGATCGAATCTCGGGCAAGTAACGTACCGATTGACAAAGGGAATTGTATACGGGATTGATTGAATCCTCGACATCGTGGTTCATCCGATGAGATCATCGTGGATCATGCGGGAGCCAACATGGGTATCCAGATCCCGTTGTTGGTTATTGACCGGAGAGTTGTCTCGGTCATGTCTGCATGTCTCCCGAACCCGTAGGGTCTACACACTTAAGGTTCGGTGATGCTAGGGTTGTAGAGATACTAGTATGCGGTAACCCAAAAGTTGTTCGGAGTCCCGTATGAGATCCCGGACGTCGCGAGGAGTTCCGGAATGGTCCGGAGGTGAAGAATTATATATAGGAAGTCCAGTTTCGGCCACCGGGAAAGTTTCGGGGGTCACCGGTATTGTACCGGGACCACCGGAAGGGTCCCGGGGGTCCACCGGGTGGGGCCACCTATCCCGGAGGGCCCATGGGCTGAAGTGGGGAAGGGAACCAGCCCCTGGTGGGCTGGTGCGCCCCCCTTGGGCCTCCCTGCGCCTAGGGTTGGAAACCCTAGGGGTGGGGGGGCGCCCCACTTGACTTGGGGGGCAAGTCCCCCCCTTGGCCGCCCCCCCCCCCCTTGAGATGGGATCTCACGGGGCCGGCGCCCCCCTGGACCCCTATATGAAGAGGGGGGAGGCAGCAGCACCAAAGCCCCTGGCGCCTCCTTCTCCCTCCCGTGACACCTCTCCCTCTCGCTAAGCTTGGCGAAGCCCTGCCGAGATCCCCGCTACTTCCACCACCACGCCGTCGTGCTCCTGGATCTCCATCAACCTCTCCCTCCCCCTTGCTGGATCAAGAAGGAGGAGACGTCTTCCCCAACCGTACGTGTGTTGAACGCGGAGGTGCCGTCCGTTCGGCGCTCGGTCATCGGTGATTTGGATCACGACGAGTACGACTCCATCAACCCCGTTCACTTGAACGCTTCCGCTCGCGATCTACAAGGGTATGTAGATGCACTCCATCCCTCTCGTTGCTAGTAAACTCCATAGATTGATCTTGGTGATGCATAGAAAATTTTAAATTTCTGCTACGATCCCCAACAACGAAAACATCATCTTCGAGGCACAGCAGAAGGACGGCGGCGCGCTGGATCTTCCCAGGGGCACGCTCCGTGTACTCTGCGTCGGGACCGATGACCCTCGTCTCTACCTTTTCGAGGGAGTTGGATAAATTGTTGATCCACTGCCGAACAACCCTTGGGTGGACGGTGACGGTGGCAACTATGCGCATCGAGCCTTCGACGAGGACATGTTGGACGCTAAAAACCTGCATCTCGATCTCTTTCGCCATTTGGAACCGCTGGAACGGAGGGCTATGGTTTGGAGAATTAGGATTAGATGGCTAGTCTAACTGAAGTAGTAGAAGATTATTTAAAGAGGTTAAAACAATGTGAACGCAGTGGGGTTTGGATGCAAATGAAGACGAAGGGGAGGTGAAGAAGCCGAGGAGAATCGGTTCCCGATGGAGAAGTAAATGGGAGAAGTGGCATGCAGACAGTTGATTAGATGGCTAGGTAGACTAAACAAAAAGGCTATGCGGGTAGACTGATGAGTCGTACCTATTCGTGTACGTGCCCATCCTTCCTGATAAGTGGGACCTATGCAAACAGATAAAGAAATGTGTCATAGTTTTTTTTGAGCGCGTGAGTGGGAGACACAACATTCTCTGGTTAAGGAATACTCCCTCCGTTTAGGTGAGTATAAGTCACCTTATGAAAATCAGGTTTTCCCAAAACCTTTAGGCGTGGAGCATTAACTTCCTGCTCAATCCCCTCCCAGCCTCGATAGCCAGCGTTCTCTTCCTCTGCTGCCGCGTTCTACCTTTCCATTTTTCCTCTTCTCAAGTGTGGAACACTCTGCATGCCGTCCTTGATGCACCAGAACGACCACTGCATGCATCGCGGCAGGGCGTTGATTGGGCATGCACGAGAACTTGGTTCTGCTCGCAATATGGATGATACCTGAACGATGAAGTGAACAGGCATGCTAGCACGAGAGACCTATTTCCACTATACAATACTGGAGTACTCATGTTCCTACTAGTAGTAGTAGTACAACTGTGGTACACTTGATGGTCAAAATACTATTCATCCGGTCCTCACAGTGAAGTGACAACACCCTGCGCCTGACACTAGTCCAGGCGGCGTGTTCGGGTTACCAAAGTCAACCTCACCCTGTGCACTGTGCAGTCTGTCACCGCCGCTATACAGCACATTGGCGCCTCGCCTCGTCTCCCTCTCCGCTCCCATAGCACCACTCCATCTCCATCCCCTTCTCCGTCTCCGTCTCCGTCTCCATCTCACTATGCCCCCGTGTACCGTCGCCTCACTCGCCTCCCCCAGTACCACTATTCCCTCGCTAGCCGCTCCAGCACCGACATCCTTCTCCCCGTAAATCAAGCCCCCTTCCAAACTCCACCATGGCCGAACGCGAACCGCGCAGCATCCATATGAGCCGCAATTGGAGCAATCTCCCCAGTGACATCCTCGACCTCTGTTGTTCGTGTATGGATATGTTGAGCGCCCTGCGGCTGGCTGCATGCTCGAGGGACATGCACACGGCCATCATCGAAGCGAGGCCTAAGCTTTTCAAGACACCCTGCTTGCTGCTATCTGGTCTTGCGAGATTGGCTCACCATGATACGGAGGCGTGCATGATGCCCCTCGACTTCAATCCGATCTCCATTAGCCGAAACTTCTTTGCAGGTATGTAGTGGGTCGCCGTACATCATTTCCCTCGACATCGATCCGATCACCATCGCCCGAAACTTCTTGGCAGGTATGTACTGGGTCGGCGTGAACTCCCACTGGATGGCTGCCTTCAGAGAAGACGGTAAAAAGTTGGTGCTCGTGAACTTCCAGACCTCCCATGAGATTATCCTTCCTCCGTTGGATTATATAGAGTATTACCATCGCGGTCCAAGTCATCTAGATTACTATGTCAGTTGGGCGGACCTTGTTTTGCAGAAGATTGTAATCTGCCAAGTGCCCACACGACATGCGAATTACGCAGACTTCAAGCTAATTGCCTTGTTCGACCGCGGACTCGCCTATCTTTACGTCGGTGCCTTCTTTAGCTAGAAACAACTCGGCTTGCAGTGGATCATCGTCAAAACTGATACACACTTCTGTGATGCTATTGAACACAATGGCATCATCTACGCGATCGACAAAGCAGATGGCACCATGTATTGCTGGGACGGCGCGTGTAAGTTGTTTCCATCTCATGTTAATGATGACGCCATGACACTGTTTGAACTTTTTGTGATGATTGGCATATCCCTGTTTGAGCAGAATTTGAGTAGAACTATGGAAATGTATTAGAGACGCCGTAAATTAGCTATATTTGGAATGAGTTAATTCATGCGATTGTGACCATGTCATTACAGCCAATTTGTACCCTGAATAATCAAACGGTTAGGAATATATGGATATTATCCTTATTTTACAGTAATCTATATACTACTACTAAATATGAGTGTGTATCAATGGCCATGTTAGTTTCCTCATTTTCATGATGTAGAAACATGCACCACACTGTTGGTTTCATCTAACCATACATTAGGGAAGTAAATGTGCATGTGGAGAACTCTATATTTGGAAGTAGTGAAATCCTGCAATGCTTACCATGTGTACATACCTATATTCGCCCTTCAGCAATCAATGGCTAGAATAATATCCTCACAAAAAAATTGCCCACAGAACACGAGTATATAACAATGCATGGTATGTTAGTTACCTTGAAGAATTTGTTTGTGAGGACAGAACATGATTACTCCCTCCGTTCCCAAATATTTGTCTTTCTAGAGATTTTAACAAGTGACTACATACGGAGCAAAATGAGTGAATCTACACTCTAAAATATGTCTACATACATCCGTATGTTGTGTCTATTTGAAATGCCTAGAAAGACAAATATTTGGGAACGGAGGGAGTACATAACATGCATGACATGGTAGTTTCCTGTGAAGAATCGATTGCGAGATAACATGAGTATAACCATGCATGGCACTTCTATATTTTCGAACCCAGTATACATTTCCCTGCATTTTCCTCCCAGTTCCAACAGGGACATATCAATGCTGTTTCTTGCATTATCCTACTCATACTCTGAACAATGCTGATCTTATATTAACAATGCCTGTCCTTTTTGATATGATGCAGTGTCCCTACAGTTACTGCCCTTTGTAATCACACCACCTTTGCCAAAAACAGGGAAGCACAACTGGTTCCTCGCTCGATCAGACGACGGCAAAAGACTGATGATCATTCGGACACATGAGCCGGAAAAGTTATATTGCAAAAACCCCACTGTATACAAGCACCGTGTAATACGTGAGTATCCGGACAGTGGTTGTTACGTCTATGAGCAGGATACCAGCTTGTTGGGGCCTTTAGGATTTTTTAGTTGGAGGCGGGTAAACAGCCTTGGTTCACACTCTCTGTTTCTCGGACTCAATTATCCGATTAACCAGGAGATCACCGTTGGCAAGGACCTTGATGGCAGAGAGGCTCTGTTTGCTATGGAAAACTGTGTCTACACGGCGAGCCCTAGGAGTTCGGGAGCAAACTCCCCTGATTGTCAACGATACAGCCTGCAGCCAAAAGAAGGTGAGAATGACAAAGGCATCCGGATTAACTTTGATCCTTGGATGTCTCAATTACGACAGGCAGTGATGTGGTTCAAGCCTTCAGGTTGATAGGTAATTGGGCTGTTGCATCGAAAGGGTGGAGTACTGGTGTCTCCGGATCACTGATCGCTGAAGCGGGGCTGCAAATTATGATGGTGTTGGATCATCTCTTCGAATGACTTTGTTGTCTTTGCTGCTGGTTCTGGATGGGTAGTTCTTTCTTTTGTTATGCATATTCCTTGTCATTTGGTCATCCTCGTCTATGTCACTCTTACTATGTAATAGTTGCTTCTATTTAGAATGTCATTCTCGTCTGGATCACGAGAGTCTGAGCGCTGCAGATGGGTGTGTTTTGGTGGTGTAGCAAGACTTCTTATGAACTATCATGTCTTGCTGTTTATGTCAGTAGTAGTCACTAGTCAGTGTTTGAATGTTGTATATATCATTGTTTTGAACTGTTTATTGTCTCGAACTACTGGTGGGCTAAATGAGGGCATCACCATTCTCCAGTGTTTAGAGTATATCTCCTTTTTTCAAGTTATATAATTTGAGCTCAATGTCTTTTCGATGATGTACACTTGTTTGGGCCAGTGAGGTGTCGTTGAATATGGGCCGAGTAGTAACGCAATGCTAAACAGGTCAATTATGACTCTCAAGCCGGGCTCTCAAAAGATCCTGAAAAAAAAGGCCGGGCTCTCCAAAAAAGAAAGAATAAGGACTCTTAGGCCGACATGTGGTTGCCACCGGTGTTTTCGTGCGCTTGCGCGCCGAGAGCATATTGGCGCGTGCTCGAAATTCATGCTACCTTTTCATCCCCAGTCTCCCGCCCCTCCCCCACCTCTGGAATCTCGATTCCTACTCCAGTTCCCCCTAATCCCCCTCCTGTACTCCCTATACTCAAGCGCACTATCATGCCGCCGGTCAACGCGGATCTCCGAGCCGGAGATCCTGAGGTCCGTCCTGCCTTCGGTCGCTGCGTGCTGTCGCTCAACAGTGGCATGGCGGCGCTTGACGACCAGTTTGCCGGCAAAGTGCTGATGGTAACCATCAATGGCAACCGGCCTCCCGTCTCGCCGGACGACCTTGTTAAAGCTCTTGGCATTGCGCACGGCATCCAAATAAGTGACTTGCTCGTCGAAGTCTATCTGCCACCGACTGATTTCTTCGTCAGGTTCCGGACAACTTTCGACTGCAGTCGTGTGTTCGAATCTTCCCGGCGTTTGTTCTGCGATGGCGCGATGGTGAGCTTTGATCGGTGGCACCCAGGATGGGGCTTAGTGCCCTCTAAGCTTGATTTTTTAACAAAGCTTACCTTCCATGGCATGCCTCGACGTGCTTGGAACAACGAGTCCATGAACGAGCTTATCAACAACCTTGGAGGTGAGCTCGTAAGTATGTTTGTTCCTCCAGACAGCTGGGCTCTGACGGTTATGGCATGGATGAAGAAGCCGTCCACCATACCGAAGGTGATTGGTGTTGAGATACCGGTGCAGGAACCGGGGTTGTACTATTCGTCGCCACCAAGGCCGCCGCGGACCATGTTAGGGATGTACCTGTATCGAGTGTTCGTGCATGTCGAAGAAGTGGTCAATCCATCAATCGAAGTCCTGCCGCCGCCGCTGGTGCCAGGGTCCGTCGACGACGTCCATTACAGGAGTCAACGTCAGACTTTCCCCGTGTTGCTCGGAACGATGGATGGCACAGGGCCTACTCCATCGCACGGCGGAGGCCACTGCTTCTCTGGGAGAAGAGGCAGGGCTGGCTGCCTGGATGTGCTCTAATTTGAGGTAACAACTGAATCTTGTCAGATACTAGTTAAATCCAAGCTATGGGTGTGAAGCACTGATATGCCAGTACATTTGATTGTGACCTGTTCTAATTTTGTACCTGAACTTTTTTTAGAAAGGGATGTACGTCAACTTAATGTGCTAGCAGAACTTATTGTGTTGTCTGTCTGTTTTCTTTGCACAACATTCAAGATATTTCCCCGTCATTGATAAAGACGATGAACCATTATGTACGACTTCGTTGGTTTCAACATAGCCCTTCCCGTAGCGATCCACTTCTTCCATCCTGATTGTGCCGCCTGCGTGAAATTTTTGTATGCAAGTTCAGTGTGCTATGATGTTCTATATGATTGTGTCAACTATATAAGTTTTTACTGAGCATCAGCAATGCATATGGCTGAAAGATGTATTTACGAGCATCGACCGATGGGTCTCTCTCTATCTCTCTCTCTCTCTCTCTCACACACACACACACGCGCGCGTGCGCACACGCACACGCACAAGTGGGACCCGTTGAATTATTTATTTGCTCGTGACAACTTTTAATTAGGTTACACTGTAATCTAAATTTTTTCTTAAGTTATTAATTGAGCTCAGTGACTTCAAAAAGTTGTACAGAAGCCTTGTTTGGGCCTTTCCGGCGTCGCTGAATGTGGGATGAGTAACCATGTTAGGTTGTACTGTACTACACAGGCCATTTTTTTCAACATCAGCAATGCAACAGGGCCGACAGTTGTACACAATATCTGGGTCAACTTGTTATTCTCCGCCCCGCTGGGCTGCAAACTTTCCTAGGAGGTATGCATTAAGCTTAACAAGAAAATGGACTTTAAGAAATAATAAATGGGATGTAATTATAATAACTGGACAGTTACTATGCACCAAACACGTAATTAGTTTGAAAAATATATTATTTTTGGAATTTGAAAATTTTAATTTCATTACTTGTTGCGCGCGCAATATTTCGTTGGATTTTTTAACGTAATACAACTTTATTTTGAAATTATATTTAACCTGACTAGAAATTTCGGATCCCATCAAAATGTGGGAATTTTTTTTGAATTCTGTTTTGAGCGATTGTTTGAAATTATTAATCGTTGTCCTAGCTAGAAGTTGGGTTGTACTTTTAACAAACTGTAAATGGGTTATAATAAATTCCATTAGAATTAAAAAAGGGTTGTACATTCTTACAAATCGCAAATGGGCTATATGTTCTCTGCCAAATCCGAGCTGTGGGCCTACTAAGTTGACACGTACCAAGGGCTTGTCAACTTAGTCAATATAAATGATTCTAGCTGCAGTGGCTGTCACATCCCTAGTTCTGGTATGACCTAGACTAGCTAGTCATATGTGCATCATGTTTAAATTCCATTTAAATTTGAAGTGGGGATCTATGAAACCCTCAGAATCATTTCTGGAAATGACCCAAAAAAAATTGCTCCAAAAGGGTCCAAGAAAATGTTCATGTTGCTCTCTGAAAATATTGGACAGAGATAAAAATCAAACCAATATTTTTAGGGGCTCATTAATATTTATTTTGGGCATTTGGAATTAATGCAGTAATTATTTGCTTTGGATATATATTGTTATATATATAAAATATTGTCCAAAAATTATGCCATTTGTTAAGGAGTTCTGGAATAATACCACTAGCCCCAACAAAAAATTGGCATAAGAAAATAAAATGGTTTATCATTTTTTATTAAACCAAACGAATGTCAGAAAAATAGAAAAGAAACAGAAATGGAAAAACCTACCTGTGCTTACCTGCGGCCCAGCTGGACCAGCCCGCCAGCGCCGTCGTCCTCCTGGCGCCAGTCGGCCAGGCGTGTGGCCGGCGCGCGCGCACGGCCGTGCCGCCACACCACCTGCCTGCCTGTCCTCCCCCTCGTCGCCTGGATGCCCCGCGTGACGCCACGCGCCGCCCCGCACCTCTCTCGCTCTCCCCCGTGCTCATTCCCTCTTCCCCTTCGCTCTCTCTCTCGCGGCCGAACGCGCCCGTCGCCGCCGTCCACAGCCACCGTGGCCTCGGCCACTGCCGCACCTCCCCGACACGCTCCACAGCTCCGCCGCGACCCCCTCTCCCTCCTCATCGAGCCAAGCAACCCGGGCGAGCTCCGCTTCGTCCTCGGCGGCATCGTCTTCATCTTCGGCCGCCCGAGATCGACGGCGACCCTCCGGCCGCACCAGCCCTTCGCCGAGCTCTCCGACGACGCCCCCGAATCCGCCGTGAGCCCCTGCATCGGTTCCCCCTTCTCTTCTGCTTCCCCGTGCTCTGTAGCCCCCGCAGCCGCTCGAGCCCGAGCTCCGGCCGCCGCCGCAAGCTCCGCTGCGGCGAGCTCCGGCCACCCCTCCACCTCCTTCCTGCCCCACCAGATGCGCGAGAGCCCGGGCTACGCCCCGGTGCCCTTAGTCGCCGCCCCCGTGGCCTGTAACGCGGACGCCGCCGCGTCCAGTGGTCGCCGGCGACGAGCCCCGTCGCCTTAGTCCTGCCACGTGGGTCCGGCCTGTCAGGTGATTAGCTTAATGCTAATCACCACCTAAACTAACCCCTGACACTGACCAGTGGGCCCCAGCGCCACTAACACTATAATTAGGATAAACTAACCCCCTGTTTAACCCTGTGTCACTGACGTGTGGACCCCACACGTCAGGTTTGACCTGGTCAGTCGTGGTTGACTCGCTGACGTCATGCCACCGTCATGCTGACGCATTTATTCCTTTCTGGATTTAAATTAAATCAGGAAATTCCAAAAATTAGTAAAACTTCTAAAATTCATAGAAATTCAACCGTAGCTCAGATTGAAATAATTTATATATGTAAAATCATCAGAAAAATGCAATCTATCCATCTGTACTAGTTTCATGCATGACAGACCAACTTATAGCTACTGTATAGGTGAAAACATATAAATGGCATATATAAGAGCTTACTTTGGAGATGCATTTGAATCTTTGGTTCAAATGGATTTCACCCAAATGAATGCTAGATGCATTAGCACAAACAGCATCACATCTACATGCCATGATCATGCATCATATTGTTGCATATGCTTGTGTATTGATTGTCGACAGCGTTCCTTCTCGATAGGTCCTGCTCCGAAGAGTGTTCGAGAGTACCTGCCTGTGAAGCAGTGCCTCCTCTGTTGATCTACCAGGCAAGCAAACCCCCTTTGTTCATTCCGATACAACCCTACTCTCTCGCTCCTGCTCTCTTTTACTACATTAGGACAACAACGATTCAACTGCTACTTTATGCTGCGGTAGTTGAACCCATTCCTCTGCATGACCTGTCATTGCCATAGTAAATAGTTGAAACCCACTAGCATGTGTAGGAGTTGATTGAGCCATGTTGTGTTCCTACCATGCCATGCCTGCTATTGCTTAGAGTTGTGTCAGGTCTGGTTCATTGGGAATGAATTGGAGTGCTACGATATGTTCTGGTGCCGAGAGTTAAGCGTGTGAACACGATTTGGTAAAGGTAGCGGTGAGAGGCCATGTAGGAGTACATGGTGGGTTGTCTCATTGGGACCGTCCTTAAGAACCGAGTTCTGTGTAAGTTGTCCAATGACTAGCTACTACCACACATTGGGCTCCGGGCGCTCCAAGCTCTCTCGACTTATTAACCGCCTTGGTCTCTGTCCAGGAGTTGCAATTAGTTTCTGGTGTTTGTAGGTAGTGTTAGTAGTCTACCAAGTGGCACCCGGCCAGGTGGGCTTGGGACAGACTAGGCACAAGTGGCACGGTGTACCAAGCGTAGATCCATCCGGCGAGGTGGGCTTGGGAACCCTACACACATCGTTTGGGGCCGTGAGCGACACCCCGGCCGGATCTCCTTGCGGATGGAACCCGAATAGGCGATAAACCTGGACTAGAGTCTTGTGTGGTTAGTCAGGTCGTGGCCGACACCCTCGCCAGGCTTCCGCTTGAAGGTTGCCGAGGTACATGACGTGTACATGGCGGTAAGTGGCGAGAGCGTGTGTGAAGCAGTACACCCCTGCAGGGTTATCATGATCTATTCGAATAGCCGTGTCCTCGGTTATGGACTTCTTGGATGCTTACGTGGTACATAGACAACTTGAAGTGGATACTCTAAAATGCTCAAGATAAGTGTGAGTGCTATGGATGGCTTCTCGTAGTGAGACGGGAATGAATCCATAGTGGTCTATTGAGGTGGTGATTAGTGGACTCGTGTGCGCCTTCTTACCTCAAAGAAGTTTCTCGTAGTCGTAGAACAGGATAGCCACTGAGTCAAGCTGGCTTGCTGCAACTAAACCCCACACTACCTTCTTGATACAAATGCATGTATGATAGGATCTGATGTAAGTCTTGCTGAGTACCTTTGTACTCACGTTGCTTTATTTATGTTTCTGCAGCGGAGACTTCAGTCTTACTAGTAGTTCCGCTTGGACTTCGACGAGTAGCTTGTACCTCAGCTACGATCTTGTACCCTTGGGAGGGGCTTGTAGATAGTCAGGCTTCTCAGCCTTTTCTTTTGTAGTTGTCTGTACTCAGACATGTAATGCTTCCGTTGCTTGTATGCTCTGAATGATGGGTCATGTGACCCCTGTTTGTACTTAATGCTATGTGGCTCTTCTCGGCCTTTTATCTATATGAGTTTGCGTTATGTTGTGATGCCATGTTGTACAGCACATACTTGCATACGTGTAACGTGTATTGCTATGTGTGGGATCCGACAACCTAGTTGTCTATCCTTGGTAGCCTCTCTTATGGGGAAATGTAGTCTAGTGCTTCCACCGAGCCATGGTAGTCCGCTACAGCCCGGTTTACCGGAGTCCTGCTAGCCCAGCACTACTGCTCCGGAACACTTAGACTGGCCGGCATGTGATTCACTTCGTTCCTGTGTCTGTCCCTTCGGGGAAATGTCACGCGGTGACATCCAGAGTCCTGCCTAGCCTGCTACAGCCCGGGTTCCCGGAGTCCTGTTAGCCCAGTTGCTACAGCCCGGATTCACACGCTGCTGACCGACATGCTCGATGTTGTTTCATGTATGCCTGTCCCCGTAAGTTAGTGCCACTTTGGGTTCACGACTAGTCATGTCGGCCCGGGTTCTTTGTCATATGGATGCTAGCGACACTATCATATACGTGAGCCAAAAGGCGCAAACGGTCCCGGCCATGGTAAGGCGACGCCCGTGGGAATACCGTGCGTGAGGCCGCAAAGTGATATGAGGTGTTACATGCTAGATCGGTGTGACTTAGAATCGGGGTCCCGACAGCTTTTGGTATCAGAGCCTGACTGCCTGTAGGATTTCCAAGCCAACCTGGTCGAAGTTGAGTCTAGAAATTCTATAGTTATGTAAGGGAATTGATTGTGGAAGGTAACGTAAGGCTCTTTTTACTTCTTTTATCTCATGCCCTTCTGATCTGAGTCATCCTATCTTTCCTACGGGGTTAAGGAACTAGGCTTCCTCTTCTGTCTATCAGGATCACGTGTACTACTCCGTTGTCTCTTAGGATTGGTTGATCAGAGTCATATCCCAGTTCGAGTACCTCCGGTGTAGCCTATTTAGTAATATCTCAGAACCTTGAGTGACCATGTTGAGTATGGTGCTACCCCGCCTTTTGCAGAATGTCTCATTTTGAGCATTTTACTGCCGTTATGCTGCCAGATTTGTCCTAGGAGTTTGAGAGATACTAAATTTCCTTATGCTACATGTTGCATCCTATAGTTGTTGTTGACCTCGTCCTTGGTTCCGCTTCTCAGGATGTCGTCAGTTAACCGAAGTTCTGTTGCTCGTTGCCTGAACCACGGAGGTGGTAGGGATGAGGAGGATCCTTCCGACCAGCCTTCGTTGGCAGAGTTTATGTTAGAGATGGAGAGGAACAAGCATGAGTCTAACCGCTTGTTAGCACGTATCGAGGAGAACACCGCACCCCAGTGCAAAGAGTCAGCGACCATCTATGATTTCATTGGTCTGAAACCACCTACCTTCCATCATTCCATTGAGCCACTCGATGCAGATGACTGGCTCCGTAGTATCACACACAAGCTGCATTCTGCGAACGTAGCTGAAGGTGACAAGGTCACCTATGCTGCATATCACCTGGAAGGTCCTGCTAGTCTTTGGTAGCAGAACTATGAGGCTATGCTTCCAGCTGGCCAGATACCGACCTGGAGAGATTTCACTGAGGCTTTTCGCGAGCATCGCATTCCTCAGGCTCTCATTGACCGCAAGAGAGAAGAGTTCTGTAGTTTCACCCAGGGTAAGATGGCTGTTCATGCTTACAGTAGAGAGTTTGAGAACCTCGCCCGCTATGCTACAGAAGAAGTGTCCACGGACGCTAAGAAGCAGGCTAGGTTCCAGAACGGTCTCAACCCCAAGTTGCGTCGAGATCTCCACCTGCACCATTGCAATACATTCCAGGCTCTTGTGAACAAGGCCATTAATGCGGAGACAACTCAGCTCACCTACGAGGAGTCTCGTAAGCACACCCGTGATTTGGGTTCTTCCTCCGGTTCTAGTTCTCAGAAGCGCCGGATTTGGATTCCGAACTCTGCTCTTCCACCCGGTTATACCCCGAGACCACCTTATGTGGCGCCTCACCCAGTTCAGCCGTATGCTCCACCCAGGCCTATTGGTGGACCGCCTGCCAACGCGGCTCCACGTCCTACCTCCAAGATTTGTTACAAGTGCGGAGAGCCAGGCCACACCGCCCGTATTTGCACTCAGACCCGTGTTGCTCCACCCCAGCCCGAGAAGTCTGTTGGCCGTGGTAAGCCATCACGCAAGATGATCAGTACCAAGTCAGCTCCCACTGAATGTGGACGTGTGCATCACGTCTCAGCTAAAGACGCTCAGGATGATCCAGATGTCGTTCTTGGTACACTCCTTGTAAACTGTCATCCAGCTTCGGTTCTATTCGATACTGGAGCATCTCACTCCTTCATCTCTGAAGGCTATGCTCGTTTGCACGACATGTCATTTTGTGATATGCCAACTCCACTTGAAATCCAAACTCCAGGATCTAGATGGCAAACTACCAGAATAAGCCATGGCAATGAAATCCTTATTGACAGACTTGTATTCCTTGCCTCACTTATAGCCCTCAAGTCTACAGATATTAACATCATCTTGGGCATGGACTGGATGACAGCTCATCATGCCAAGATTGATTGTTACACCAGGTCTGTTCAACTCACACACCCATCTGGCAAGTTAGTCACTGTCTCCACCAGAGTTGCAAAGCGTCAACTCTATTCTCTTAATGCCAGTCCTCTTCCAGACCTTGAAGATATCCTGGTAGTCCGTGACTTTCCGGATGTCTTTCCAGAAGAACTGCCAGGTATTCCACCTGACAGGGATGTAGAGTTTGTCATAGATCTTATCCCAGGAACCGCCCCAATTTCTAGGAGACCTTACAAGATGGCACCCTTAGAGCTAGCCGAGCTTAAGAAACAACTCGATGAATCCTTGCAAAAGGGTTTCATCCGTCCTAGTTCTTCTCCTTGGGCTTGCCCCGTCCTCTTCGTCAAGAAGAAGGATGGTACGGACCGGATGGTTGTGGATTATCGTCCCGTTAATTTGGTCACGATAAAGAACAAGTATCCGCTCCCCAGGATCAACGACCTGTATGATCAGCTCGCTGGATCCTCAGTCTTTTCCAAGATGGATTTGAGGTTAGGCTACCACCAAATCAAGATTAGAAACGGGGACATTCCTAAGACGGCTTTTGTCACTCGTTATCGCCAGTACGAGTACACCGTCATGTCCTTTGGTCTAACCAATGCTCCAGCTACCTTCTCCCGCTTGATGAACTCGATCTTCATGGAGTACTTAGACAAGTTCGTCATGGTTTACCTCGATGATATCCTTATCTACTCGAAGAACGAGGAAGAGCATGCCGAACATCTTAGACTTGTGTTAGAAAAACTCAGAGAGCACCGCCTTTATGCCAAGTTCTCCAAGTGCGAATTTTGGTTGCCAGAAGTGACCTATCTGGGCCACGTGATCTCTGGTAAGGGCATTGCTGTCAATCCCGAGCGAGTTCAGGCCGTTCTTGCTTGGACTCCACCTGTAACGGTTAAGCAAGTTAGGAGTTTCCTTGGTCTAGCCAGTTATTGTCGCCGCTTTGTTGAGAACTTCTCCAAAGTAGCCAAACCCCTCACGGAACTTCTCAAGAAAGATAAAAAGTTTGAGTGGTCCCCACAGTGTGAGTACAGTTTTCAGGAACTGAAAAGACGCCTGACTTCTGCTCCCATACTGGTGCCACCGGATTTCACTAAAGACTTTGTTATCTACTGCGACGCCTCACGACAGGGACTAGGCTGCATTCTTATGCAGGATCGTCATGTGATTGCCTATGCATCTCGACAGTTGCATCCACATGAGGAGAATTATCCTACACATGATCTAGAGCTTGCAGCCGTAGTCTATGCACTTAAGACATGGCGACATTACCTTCTTGGTAAACGTTGCGAGATTTACACCGATCACCAGAGTCTCAAGTATATTTTCACCCAACCAGATTTGAACCTTAGGCAAAGACGTTGGTTGGAGTTGATCTCAGATTACGACTTAGGGATTACCTACACCCCGGGCAAGGGCAATGTCATGGCTGATGCGCTAAGTCGTAAGTCCTATTGCAACAATCTTATGTTGCAGCAGGGCCAACCACTTCTCCATGAGGAATTCTGTAAGCTTAACCTTCACATTGCTCCTCACGGATTCCTTTCTACCTTGGTGGCGAAACCTACTCTTGTGGATCAGATCATCTCTGCTCAGAAGCAGGATACGGGAATTTCCCGGATCAAGAGAAACATTAATAAGGGAGTTGGTGGAAGTTTCTCTATAGATGATCAAGGTGCTGTTTTCTTTGAGAATCGCTTGGTGGTTCCCAAGAATCAACATCTTTGGCAACTGATCCTTAAGGAGGCTCATGAATCTCCTCTCATGATTCATCCCGGTAGTACTAAGATGTATCAGGACCTACGCCAGAGGTTCTGGTGGACTAGGATGAAGAGAGAAATTGCTGAGTTCATAGCTAACTTTGATGTTTGTCGTCGCGTTAAGGCAGAACATCAAAGGCATGGTGGCACCCTTCAACCTTTAGCCATTCCTGAGTGGAAATGGGATAAAGTTGGTATGGATTTCATCACCGGCTTTCCCAGGACCAAGAAAGGGAATAACGCTATCTTCGTAGTCATTGATCGTCTTTCCAAAGTGGCTCACTTCCTACCTGTTCGAGAGAGTATCACTGCTAGTCAGCTCGCTGACTTATATATTTCTCGAATAGTGTCACTTCATGGTGTTCCACTAGAGATCAATTCAGACCGTGGTAGTCTCTTCACTTCTCATTTCTGGGAGAGTTTCCAATCTGCCATGGGCACCCATCTTTCCTTCAGTACCGCTTTCCACCCTCAATCAAGTGGTCAGGTGGAAAGGGTCAACCAAATTCTCGAAGACATGCTTAGAGCTTGCGTTATCTCATTCGGTATGGATTGGGAGAAATGCCTACCTTTCGCCGAGTTTGCTTATAACAATAGCTACCAATCCAGTCTTAAGAAAGCTCCTTTCGAGATTCTGTATGGACGAAGATGTCGAACACCTTTGAACTGGTCAGAAACCGGTGAAAGACAATTCTTTGGACCGGACATGATCCAGGAAGCAGAAGAGCAAGTTCGCATCATTCGTGAGAATTTGAAAACAGCCCAGTCTCGTCAAAAGAGCCAGTATGACCGTTGTCATAAGGAAGTGGCTTATGAAGTTGGCGACAAGGCTTACCTTCGGGTTACTCCCCTAAAGGGTACCCATCGTTTCGGTATCAAGGGCAAGTTGGCTCCTCGTTACATTGGTCCTTTTTGCATTCTCGCTAAACGAGGAGAGGTTGCCTACCAGTTGGAACTACCCCCACATCTTTCTCGAGTCCATGATGTCTTCCACGTCTCTCAACTCAGGCGTTGCTTCTCGGATCCCATCCGCGGAGTGGACCACGAAACGCTTGATCTCCAAGATAACCTCACATATCGAGAGTACCCTATTCGCATTCTTGATCAAGCAGAGCGTGTCACCCGACGTCAAAACACCAAGTTTCTCAAGGTTCAGTGGTCTCATCATTCCGAGAGCGAAGCTACTTGGGAGCGAGAAGATCGTCTTCGACTGGAGTACCCCACCTACTTTCCATCGACCCCTGAATCTCGGGACGAGATTCTTTCAAGTGGGGGCGAGTTGTCACATCCCTAGTTCTGGTATGACCTAGACTAGCTAGCCATGTGTGCATCATGTTTAAATTCCATTTAAATTTGAAGTGGGGATCTGTGAAACCCTCAAAATCATTTCTGGAAATGACCCAGATAAATATTGCTCCAAAAGGGTCCAAGAAAATGTTCATGTTGCTCTCTGAAAATATTGGACAGAGATGAAAATCAAACCAATATTTTTAGGGGCTCATAAATATTTATTTTGGGCATTTGGAATTAATGCAGTAATTATTTGCTTTGGATATATATTGTTATATATATAAAATATTGTCCAAAAATTATGCCATTTGTTAAGGAGTTCTGGATTAATACCACTAGCCCCTACAAAAAATTGGCATAAGAAAATAAAATGGTTTATCATTTTTTATTAAACCAAACGAATGTCAGAAAAATAGAAAAGAAACAGAAATGGAAAAACCTACCTGTGCTTACCTGCGGCCCAGCTGGACCAGCCCGCCAGCGCCGTCGTCCTCCTGGCGCCAGTCGGCCAGGCGTGTGGCCGGCGCGCGCGCACGGCCGTGCCGCCACGCCACCTGCCTGCCTATCCTCCCCCCCGTCGCCTGGATGCCCCGCGCGACGCCACGTGCCGCCCCGCACCTCTCTCGCTCTCCCCCGTGCTCATTCCCTCTTCCCCTTCGCTCTCTCTCTCTCGTGGCCGAACGCGCCCGTCGCCGCCGTCCACAGCCACCGTGGCCTCGGCCACTGCTGCACATCCCCGACACGCTCCACAGCTCCGTCGCGACCCCCTCTCCCTCCTCACCGAGCCAAGCAACCCGGGCGAGCTCCGCTTCGTCCTCGGCGGCGTCGTCTTCGTCTCCGGCCGCCCGAGATCGACGGCGACCCTCCGGCCGCACCAGCCCTTCGCCGAGCTCTCCGACGACGCCCCCGAATCCGCCGTGAGCCCCTGCATCGGTTCCCCCTTCTCTTCTGCTTCCCCGTGCTCTGTAGCCCCCGCAGCCGCTCGAGCCCGAGCTCCGGCCGCCGCCGCGAGCTCCGCTCCGGCGAGCTCCGGCCACCCCTCCTCCTCCTTCCTGCCCCACCAGATGCGCGAGAGCCCGGGCTATGCCCCGGTGCCCTTAGCCGCCGCCCCCGTGGCCTGTAACGCGGACGCCGCCGCGTCTAGTGGTCGCCGGCGACGAGCCCCATCGCCTGAGTCCTGCCATGTGGGTCCGGCCTGTCAGGTGATTAGCTTAGTGCTAATCACCACCAAAACTAACCCCTGACACTGACCAGTGGGCCCCAGCGCCACTAACACTGTAATTAGGATAAACTAACCCCCTATTTAACCCTGTGTCACTGACGTGTGGACCCCACACGTCAGGTTTGACCTGGTCAGCCGTGGTTGACTCACTGACGTCATGCCACCGTCATGCTGACACATTTATTCCTTTCTGGATTTAAATTAAATTAGGAAATTCTAGAAATTAGTAAAACTTCTAAAATTCATAGAAATTCAACCGTAGCTCAGATTGAAATAATTTATATATGTAAAATAATCAGAAAAATGCAATCTATCCCTCTGTACTAGTTTCATGCATGACAAAACAACTTATAGCTACTGTATAGGTGAAAACATATAAATGGCATATATAAGAGCTTACTTTGGAGATGCATTTGAATCTTTGGTTCAAATGGATTTCACCCAAATGAATGCTAGATGCATTAGCACAAACAGCATCACATCTACATGGCATGATCATGCATCATATTGTTGCATATGCTTGTGTATTGATTGTCGACAGCGTTCCTTCTCGATAGGTCCTGCTCCGAAGAGTGTTCGAGAGTACCTGCCTGTGAAGCAGTGCCTCCTCTGTTGATCTACCAGGCAAGCAAACCCCCTTTGTTCATTCCGATACAACCCTACTCTCTCGCTCCTGCTCTCTTTTACTACATTAGGACAACAACGATTCAACTGCTACTTTATGCTGCGGTAGTTGAACCCATTCCTCTGCATGACCTGTCATTGCCACAGTAAATAGTTGAAACCCACTAGCATGTGTAGGAGTTGATTGAGCCATGTTGTGTTCCTACCATGCCATGCCTGCTATTGCTTAGAGTTGTGTCAGGTCTGGTTCATTGGGAATGAATTGGAGTGTTACGATATGTTCTGGTGCCGAGAGTTAAGCGTGTGAACACGATTTGGTAAAGGTAGCGGTGAGAGGCCATGTAGGAGTACATGGTGGGTTGTCTCATTGGGACCGTCCTTAAGAACCGAGTTCTGTGTAAGTTGTCCAATGACTAGCTACTACCACACATTGGGCTCCGGGCGCTCCAAGCTCTCTCGACTTATTAACCGCCTTGGTCTCTGTCCAGGAGTTGCAATTAGTTTCTGGTGTTTGTAGGTAGTGTTAGTAGTCTACCAAGTGGCACCCGGCCAGGTGGGCTTGGGACAGACTAGGCACAAGTGGCACGGTGTACCAAGCGTAGATCCATCCGGCGAGGTGGGCTTGGGAACCCTGCACACATCGTTTGGGGCCGTAAGCGACACCCCGGCCGGATCTCCTTGCGGATGGAACCCGAATAGGCGATAAACCTGGACTAGAGTCTTGTGTGGTTAGTCAGGTCGTGGCAGACACCCTCGCCAGGCTTCCGCTTGAAGGTTGCCGAGGTACATGACGTGTACATGGCGGTAAGTGGCGATAGCGTGTGTGA
Organism: Aegilops tauschii subsp. strangulata; assembly: GCF_002575655.3. NCBI lineage: Eukaryota > Viridiplantae > Streptophyta > Magnoliopsida > Poales > Poaceae > Aegilops > Aegilops tauschii. Next base: position 580,981,986 of record NC_053041.3, on the reverse strand, counting down.
AGCAGTACACCCCTGCAGGGTTATCATGGTCTATTCGAATAGCCGTGTCCTCGGTTATGGACTTCTTGGATGCTTACGTGGTACATAGACAACTTGAAGTGGATACTCTAAAATGCTCAAGATAAGTGTGAGTGCTATGGATGGCTTCTCGTAGTGAGATGGGAATGAATCCATAGTGGTGTATTGAGGTGGTGATTAGTGGACTCGTGTGCGCCTTCTTACCTCAAAGAAGTTTCTTGTAGTCGTAGAACAGGATAGCCACTGAGTCAAGCTGGCTTGCTGCAACTAAACCCCACACTACCTTCTTGATACAAATGCATGTATGATAGGATCTGATGTAAGTCTTGCTGAGTACCTTTGCACTCACGTTGCTTTATTTATGTTTCTGCAGCGGAGACTTCAGTTTTACTAGTAGTTCCGCTTGGACTTCGACGAGTAGCTTGTACCTCAGCTACGATCTTGTACCCTTGGGAGGGGCTTGTAGATAGTCAGGCTTCTCAGCCTTTTCTTTTGTAGTTGTCTGTACTCAGACATGTAATGCTTCCATTGCTTGTATGCTCTGAATGATGGGTCATGTGACCCCTGTTTGTACTTAATGCTATGTGGCTCTTCTGGGCCTTTTATCTATATGAGTTTGCGTTATGTTGTGATGCCATGTTTTACAGCACATACTTGCATGTTATGCGTACGTGTAACGTGTATTGCTATGTGTGGGATCCGACAACCTAGTTGTCTATCCTTGGTAGCCTCTCTTATGGGGAAATGTAGTCTAGTGCTTCCACCGAGCCATGGTAGTCTGCTACAGCCCGGTTTACCGGAGTCCTGCTAGCCCAGCACTACTGCTCCGGAACACTTAGACTGGCCGGCATGTGATTCACTTCGTTCCTGTGTCTGTCCCTTCGGGGAAATGTCACGCAGTGACATCCGGAGTCCTGCCTAGCCTGCTACAGCCCGGGTTCCAGGAGTCATGTTAGCCCAGTTGCTACAGCCCGGATTCACACGCTGCTGACCGACATGCTCGATGTTGTTTCATGTATGCCTGTCCCCGTAAGTTAGTGCCACTTTGGGTTCACGACTAGTCATGTCGGCCCGGGTTCTTTGTCATATGGATGCTAGCGACACTATCATATACGTGAGCCAAAAGGCGCAAACGGTCCCGACCATGGTAAGGCGACACCCGTGGGAATACCGTGGGTGAGGCCGCAAAGTGATATGAGGTGTTACATGCTAGATCGGTGTGACTTAGAATCGGGGTCCCGACATGATCGTACGATGTCCATCCAACGGCCGTAGTGCTTCTTCAACCTCTGGTCTTCTTGCTCCAGCCACCCAAAGCAGCGCCGGTCGTGTCGCGTGCTCCTGCCTCCCGTGGCCGGCTGTGATGCCGCGGAGGCCTCACCGCCCCGTACTACTCCCACCGCTGGCCAGGCCATCCCTCTGCTCACCCACACCCCCTGTTATTCTGCGGCGATGGCAACCTCACACCGCAGCCGAACCAATGAACCCTCGTACTCCTCTCCGCGCGGACTTCCACTGCTGCGTCTTCCCCGGCTCCGCGTCGTCCCCTTCCTAGGCCTCGCCGTCGTCCAGACCACCGCCCTGGTGCTCTCGGCGCGGCGTGGTCAACGTGGTCAACGACCGACTTCCATCGGAAGAGTACTGTACGTGGAGAGGCTGACAGCTGGGTCCAGGCGGCCGCAAGGAAGTGCCTCCTTATTACGCGCAAAATAATTATTCCTCCACCTCACAGCAGGGACCCACTGGACGGGCCACCTTATTTCACGAAAAAATGTTTCCCCCCTGACTGCTGGGACCCACCGAACGGGCCAGCGTATTTCGTGAAAAAAACGTTCCCCCCGCTGTCAGCTCGGACCCACCGGAAGTGCCTCCTTATTACGCACAAAAAAATGAATACTCCCCCTGCTAGCTGGGACCCACCATGGTGGGAGGCTGACTTGTGGGCCTACTAAGTTGACTGGGACGGGGGCCTTTGTCAACTTTAGTCAATATGAACGATTCTAGCTCCAGTGACCGTACGATGTCCATCCAACGGCCGTAGTGCTTCTTCAACCTCTGGTCTTCTTGCTCCAGCCGCCCAAAGCAGCGCCGGTCGTGCCGCATGCTCCTGCCTTCCGTGGCCGGCTATGCTGCCGCGGAGGCCTCACCGCCCCCTACTATTCCCACCGCTGGCCAGGCCCTGCGGCGACGGCAGCCTCACACCGCAGCCGAACCAGTGAACCCTCGTACTCCTCTCCGCGTGGGCTTCCACTGCCGCGTCTTCCCCGGCTCCCCGTCGTCCCCTTCCTAGGCCTCGCCGTCGTCCATCGCCCTGGTGCTCTCGGCGCGGCGTGGTCAACGTGGTCAAGGAACGACTTCCATCGGACGTGGTCTGTACGTGGGGAGGCTGACAGGTGGGTCCACGGCCGCAGCAAGGAAGTGCCTCCTTATTACGTGGAAAATAATGATTCCTCCACCTAACAGCTGGGACCCATCGGACAGGCCACTGTATTTCACGAAAAAAACGTTTCCCCCTGACTGCTGGGACCCACCAGCTACATCTTCGCATGCAAGGAAGTGCGTCCGGGCAAAAAAAATGATTCGCCCCCCTGACTGCTGGGACCCGCCAGCTACATCTTCGCAGGCAAGGAAGTGCCTGACAGTCGGAACCCACCTGGTCGAAGCGTACGTAGCGTTGTCATTCTGGTCGCGAACGTGTACGTACATATATACTGGTGGATGTAGAGGCGCGCACGTGTCGTAGTAGAGGCGCGCACGTGTCGTAGTAGAGGCGCGCACGTAGCATGTACACGTACGTACAGCGGCCAGGGTGCAAGAAAGAAAATAAGACCACGTATGTGTACATATGGGCGGGGTCTCGAACGCCTACTCGCGCATACGTACGGCCAGGACTCGTGTACATGGCTGGGTCGGAACGGAGAAACAGCGTCGTCGTCGTGTTCATGGGGAGGCAACGGAATGCGTCGTGTTCATGGGGAGGCAACGGAATGCGTCGTGTTCATCGGGAGGCAACGGAACGCGTGGGAGCCAACCGGCTGGGTCAGAACGGAATGCGTGGTCGTGTTCATCGGGAGGGCTTGGACAGAACAGGCGATGGAAATGAGGCCTGGTGTACCGCACAACGGAGGAAACGGACCTCCTACGTTCAGAACGGGGTCCTGTTGATCGGGAGGGGTTTGGCGTACCGCAAAACGGAGGAAACGGACCTCCTACAGTCGAAACGGGGGTCCTGTTGATCGGGAGGGGTGTGGCGTACCGCAAAACGGACGAAACGGACCTCCTACGGTCGAAACGGGGGTCCTGTTGATTGGGAGGGGTGTGGCGTATCGCAAAACGGACGAAACGGACCTCCTACGGTCGAAACGGGGGTCCTGTTCATCGGGAGGGGTGTGGCGTACCGCAAAACGGGACTCCACGGGATACTGTTCATCTCCACCGTCGACCTCCTCCAGCCTCCACGGGCTACCGTCGACCTCCTCCAGCCTCCACAGGCTCCTGTTCATCCAGCCTCCACCGCGCGCTACTCCACCGGCTACTGTTCAACCACCCCTCCACCGTCTACTGTTCATCCAGCCCTCCACACCACGGGGTCCTGTTCAACCACCCCTCCACGGGCACCCCTCCACCGTCTACTGTTCATCCAGCCCTCCACCACATCACGGGGTCCTATTCATCCAGAGGCAACGCCACCGCTCACTGTTCATCCAACCCCCCCCCCCCCCCCGCAACGCTCACTGTTCATCCCAGAGGCAGCATCGATCGGCTTCAGTTAGCAGCAGTAGCGAAGGAATCGCTCGATCGGGTTCAGTTAACAGCCATCGATCGATCGCTCGGGTTCAGTAACGCGTAGCCTGCAGTGCAATCGCTCGGGTTCAGTTAGAGCCCAACGCCTCGCTCGGGTTCAGTTAGAGCCAATGCCTCGCACACACGCGCGTACGTGTACGAGAGAAACGCGCATCGCTCGGCCCCCGACCTCCCACCGTAACCGGGAACTCCCCGAAATTTTCCTCGCCCTCGCTTCTACCACGGTTTTTTCCGTCATGGACGGCCCAAAGAATGTCATGCAGCTGCGTCTCCGGCCCGCCCAGGACGAAAAGCCCATTTCTGTAATGATTTTTTGTCATAGAAGTAGGAGCCCACCACATCTATGATGATACCGGGTTTTGTCACAATTATCATCATAGAAGTGTCATATGTATGACAGAATTTTTTTTCTTTCGGCCCAAAATGTCACGGATGTGTCTTTTTTTACTAGTGTTATGATCAAAATAAATCTTTTACCAAACATATCATTGATGCTTTAATGCAATCCTATGAAGAAAAGCTTGAATTAGAAGTTTCTATCCCTAGAAAACTTTACGATGAGTAGGAACCTACTATTAAAATTAAAATTAGAGATCATGAATGCTATGCTTTATGTGATTTGGGTGCTAGTGTTTCCATGATTCGAAAAACTTTGTGTGATGTGTTAGGCTTCCGTGAATTTGATGATTGTTCTTTAAATTTGCATCTTGCAGATTCCACCATTAAGAAACCTATGGGAAGGATTAATGATGTTCTTATTGTTGCAAATAGGAATTATGTGCCCGTAGATTTCATTATTCTTGATATAGATTGCAATCCTACATGTCCTATTATTCTTGGTCGACCTTTCCTTAGAACGATTGGTGCAATTATTGATATGAAGGAAGGAAATATTAGATTCCAATTTCCGTTAAGGAAAGGCATGGAACACTTTCCTAGGAAGAAAATTAGATTACCTTATGAATCTATTATGAGAGCCACTTATGGATTGCATACCAAAGATGACAATACCTAGATCTATTCTTGTTTCTATGCCTAGCTAGGGGCGTTAAACGATAGCGCTTGTTGGGAGGCAACCCAATTTTATTTTTGTTTCTTGCTTTTTGTTTCTGTTTAGTAATAAATAATTCATCATGCTACTTCTTTGATTGTGTTTTTTGTGTTTTAATTAGTGTTTGTGCCAAGTAAAGCCTTTAGGATCTTCTTGGATGATAGTTGTTTGATCTTGCTGTAAAAAACAGAAACTTTGCGCGCACGATATTAGTTTTCATAAATCACAGAAATGTGCTTTTCAGTTGATTATTTTTGCAGTAGATTAATAAACAAATTACCCTGGACTTCCTAATTTGGAGAATTTTTAGAGTTCTAGAAGTTTACGTTTGATACAGATTGCTACAGACTGTTCTGTTTTTGACAGATTCTGTTTTTCGCGTGTTGTTTGCTTATTTTGATGAATCTATGGCTAGTATCGGGGGGTATGAACCATAGAGAAGTTGGAATACAGTAGATTTAACACCAATATAAATAAAGAATGAGTTCATTACAGTACCTTAATGTGGTGGTTTGTTTTATTTCGCTAACGGAGCTCATGAGATTTTCTGTTGAGTTTTGTGTTGTGAAGTTTTCAAGTTTTGGGGTAAAGATTTGATGGATTTTGGAACAAGGAGTGGCAAGAGCCTAAGCTTGGGGATGCCCAAGGCACCCCAAGGTAAAATTCAAGGACAACCAAAAGCCTAAGCTTGGGGATGCCCCGGAAGGCATCCCCTCTTTCGTCTTCGTCTATCGGTAACTTTACTTGATGCTATATTTTTATTCACCACATGATATGTGTTTTTGCTTGGAGCGTCTTGTATGATTTGAGTCTTTGCTTTTTAGATACCACAATCATCCTTGTTGTACACACCTTTTGGAGAGACACACATGAATCGGAATTTATTAGAATACTCTATGTGCTTCACTTATATCTTTTGAGCTAGATAATTTTGCTCTAGTGCTTCACTTATATCTTTTTAGAGCATGGTGGTGGTTTTATTTTATAGAAATTATTGATCTCTCATGCTTCACTTATATTATTTTGAGAGTCTCTTAGAACAGCATGGTAATTTGCTTTGGCTATAAAACTAGTCCTAATATGATAGGCATCCAAGATAGGTATAATAAAAACTATCATATGAAGTGCATTGAATACTATGAGAAGTTTGATTCTTTATGATTGTTTTGAGATATGAAGATGGTGATATTAGAGTCATGCTAGTTGAGTAGTTATGAATTTGAGAAATACTTGTGTTGAAGTTTGTGATTCCCGTAGCATGCACGTATGGTGAACCGTTATGTGATGAAGTCGGAGCATGATTTATTTATTGATTGTCTTCCTTATGAGTGGCGGTCGGGGACGAGCGATGATCTTTTCCTACCAATCTATCCCCCTAGGAGCATGCGCGTAATACTTTGCTTTGATAACTTGTAGATTTTTGCAATAAGCATGAGTTCTTTATGACTAATGTTGAGTCCATGGATTATACGCACTCTCACCCTTCCACCATTGCTAGCCTCTCTAATACCGCGCACCTTTCACCGGTATCATACACCCACCATATACCTTCCTCAAAACAGCCACCATACCTACCTATTATGGCCTTTCCATAGCCATTCCGAGATATATTGCCATGCAACTTACCACCGTTTCGTTTATTATGACACGCTCCATTATTGTCATATTGCTTTGCATGATCATGTAGTTGACATCGTATTTGTGGCAAAGCCACCATTCATAATTCTTTCATACATGTCACTCTTGATTCATTGCATATCCCGGTACACCGCCGGAGGCATACACATAGAGTCATACTTTGTTCTAAGTATTGAGTTCTAATTTTTGAGTTGTAAGTAAATAAAAGTGTGATGATCATCATTATTAGAGCATTGTCCCAAGTGAGGAAAGGATGATGGAGACTATGATTCCCCCACAAGTCAGGATGAGACTCTGGACGAAAAGAAAAAAAGGAGAAAATAAGAGGCCATAAAAAAAGAGAAAAGGCCCAAATAAAAAAAAAGAGAAATAGAGAGAAGGGACAATGTTACTATCCTTTTACCACACTTGTGCTTCAAAGTAGCACCATGATCTTCATGATAGAGAGTCTCCTATGTTGTCACTTTCATATACTAGTGGGAATTTTACATTATAGAACTTGGCTTGTATATTCCAATGATGGGCTTCCTCAAAATGCCCTAGGTCTTCGTGAGCAAGCGAGTTGGATGCACACCCACTTAGTTTCTTTTGTTGAGCTTTCATACACTTATAGCTCTAGTGCATCCGTTGCATGGCAATCCCTACTCACTCACATTGATATCTATTGATGGGCATCTCCATAGCCCATTGATACGCCTAGTTGATGTGAGACTATCTCCTCCTTTTTGTCTTGTCCACAACCACCATTCTATTCCACATATAATGCTATGTCCATGGCTCACGCTCATGTATTGCGTGAAAATTGAAAAAGTTAAAAAAATAAAGTATGAAACAATTGCTTGGCTGAAACCGGGGTTGTGCATGATTAAATACTTTGTGTGATGAAGATAGAGCATAGCCAGACTATAAGATTTTGTAGGGATAACTTTCTTTGGCCATGTTATTTTGAGAAGACATGATTGCTTTGTTAGTATTCTTGAAGTATTATTATTTTTATGTCAATATTAAACTTTTATCTTGAATCTTTCGGATCTGAACATTCATGCCACAATAAAGAAAATTACATTGAGAATTATGCTAGGTAGCATTCCACATCAAAAAATCTGTTTTTATCATTTACCTACTCGAGGACGAGCAGGAATTAAGCTTGGGGATGCTTGATACGTCTCCAACGTATCTATAATTTTTGATTGTTCCATGCTATTATATTATCTGTATTGGATGTTTAATGGGCTTTATTATACACTTTTATATTATTTTTGGGACTAGCCTACTAACCAAAAGCCCAGTGCAAATTACTGTTTTTTTTGCCTATTTCGGTGTTTCGCAGAAAAGGAATATCAAACGGAGTCCAAACGGAATGAAACCTTCGGGAGAGTTATTTTTGGAACAAACGCAATCCAGGATACTTGGAGTGGACGTCAAGGAAGGAACGAGGCGGCCACGAGGTAGGAGGGCGCGCCCAGGGGGGTAGGCGCGCCCTCCACCCTCATGGGCCCCTCGTGGCTCCACCGACCTACTTCTTTCGCCTATATATACTCATATACCCGAAAACATCCAGGAGCACCACGAAACCCTATTTCCACAACCGCAACCTTCTGTACAAGTGAGATCCCATCTTGGAGCCTTTTCCGGCACTCCGCCGGAGGGGGAATCGATCACGGAGGGCTTCTAAATCAACACCATAGCCTCTCCGATGATGTGTGAGTAGTTTACCACAGATCTTCGGGTCCATAGTTATTAGCTAGATGGCTTCTTCTCTCTCTTTGGATCTCAATACAAAGTTCTCCTCGATTCTCTTGGAGATCTATTCGATGTAATTCTTTTTCCGGTGTGTTTGTCAAGATCTGATGAATTGTAGGTTTATGATCAAGATTATCTATGAACAATATTTGATTCTTCTCTGAATTCTTTTATGCATGATTTAATATCTTTGCAAGTCTCTTCGAATTATCAATTTGGTTTGGCCTACTAGATTGATCTTTCTTGCAATGGGAGAAGTGCTTAGCTTTGGGTTCAATCTTGCGGTGTCCTTTCCTAGTGACAGCAGGGGCAACAAGGCACGTATTGTATTGTTGCCATCAAGGATAAAAAAGATGGGGTTTATATCATATTGCTTGTGTTTATCCCTCTACATCATGTCATCTTGCCTAATGCGTTACTCTGTTCTTATGAACTTAATACTCTAGATGCATGCTGGATAGCGGTCGATGTGTGGAGTAATAGTAGTAGATGCAGGCAGGAGTCGTCTATTTGTCACGGACGTGATGCCTATATACATGATCATGCCTAGATATTCTCATAACTATGCACTGTTGGAAATATGCCCTAGAGACAATAATAAATTGGTTATTATTATATCTCCTTGTTCATGATAATCGTTTATTATCCATGCTAGAATTGTATTGATAGGAAACTCAGATACATGTGTGGATACATAGACAACACCATGTCCCTAGTAAGCCTCTAGGAGACTAGCTCGTTGATCAATAGATGGTTACGGTTTCCTGACCATGGACATTGGATGTCGTTGATAACAGGATCACATCATTAGGAGAATGATGTGATGGACAAGACCCAATCCTAAGCCTAGCACAAGATCGTGTAGTTCGTTTGCTAAGAGCTTTTCTAATGTCAAGTATCATTTCCTTAGACCATGAGATTGTGCAACTCCCGGATACCGTAGGAATGCTTTGGGTGTATCAAACGTCACAACGTAACTGGGTGGCTATAAAGGTGCACTACAGGTATCTCCGAAAGTGTCTGTTGGGTTGGCACGAATCGAGACTGGGATTTGTCACTCCGTGTAAACGGAGAGGTATCTCTGGGCCCACTCGGTAAGACATCATCATTATGTGCACAATGTGACCAAGGAGTTGATCACGGGATGATGTGTTACGGAACGAGTAAAGAGACTTGTCGGTAACGAGATTGAACAAGGTATCGGGATACCGACGATCGAATCTCGGGCAAGTAACATACCGATAGACAAAGGGAATTGTATACGGGATTGATTGAATCCTCGACATCGTGGTTCATCCGATGAGATCATCGAGGAGCATGTGGGAGCCAACATGGGTATCCAGATCCCGCTGTTGGTTATTGACCAAAGAGTCGTCTCGGTCATGTCTGCGTGTCTCCCGAACCCGTAGGGTCTACACACTTAAGGTTCGGTGACGCTAGGGTTGTAGAGATATTAGTATGCGGAAACCCGAAAGTTGTTCGGAGTCCCGGATGAGATCCTGGACGTCACGAGGAGTTCCGGAATGGTCCGGAGGTGAAGAATTATATATGGGAAGTCCAGTTTCGGCCACCGGGAAAGTTTCGGGGGTTATCGGTATTGTACCGGGACCACCGGAAGGGTCCCGGGGGTCCACCGGGTGGGGCCACCTATCCCGGAGGGCCCCATGGGCTGAAGTGGGAAGGGAACCAGCCCTTAGTGGGCTGGGGCGCCCCCCTTGGGCCTCCCCCTGCGCCTAGGGTTGGAAACCCTAGGGGTGGGGGCGCCCCACTTGGCTTGGGGTGGAAGCCACCCCCTTCCCCCTTGGCCACCGCCCCCCTTGGAGATCTGATCTCCCAGGGCCGGCGCCCCCCCAGGGGTCCCTATATATAGTGGGGGGAGGGAGGGCAGCAGTAACACAGCCCCTGGCGCCTCCCTCTCCCCCAGCAACACCTCTCCCTCTCGCAGAAGCTTGGCGAAGCCCTGCCGAGATCCCCGCTACTTCCACCACCACGCCGTCGTGCTGCTGGATCTCCATCAACCTCTCCTTCCCCCTTGCTGGATCAAGAAGGAGGAGACGTCGCTGCTCCGTACGTGTGTTGAACGCGGAGGTGCCGTCCGTTCGACACTCGGTCATCGGTGATTTGGATCACGGCGAGTACAACTCCATCAACCCCGTTCACTTGAACGCTTCCGCTCGCGATCTACAAGGGTATGTAGATGCACTCCCCTTCCCCTCGTTGCTAGATTACTCCATAGATTGATCTTGGTGATGCGTAGAAAATTTTGAATTTCTGCTACGTTCCCCAACAGTGGCATCATGAGCTAGGTCTATGCGTAGTTTCTATGCACGAGTAGAACACAAAGTAGTTGTGGGCGTCGATTTTGTCAATTTACTTGCCGTTACTAGTCTTATCTTGATTCGGCGGCATCGTGGGATGAAGCGGCCCGGACCGACCTTACACGTACTCTTACGTGAGACAGGTTCCACCGACTGACATGCACTAGTTGCATAAGGTGGCTAGCGGGTGCCTGTCTCTCCCACTTTAGTCGGATCGGATTCGATGAAAAGGGTCCTTATGAAGGGTAAATAGAAATTGGCATATCACGTTGTGGTTTTTGCGTAGGTAAGAAACGTTCTTGCTAGAAACCCATAGCAGCCACGTAAAACATGCAACAACAATTAGAGGACGTCTAACTTGTTTTTGCAGGGTATGCTATGTGATATGATATGGCCAAAAGGATGTGATGAATGATATATGTGATGTATGAGATTGATCATGTTCTTGTAATAGGAATCACGACTTGCATGTCGATGAGTATGACAACCGGCAGGAGCCATAGGAGTTGTCTTAATTTTTGAATGACCTGCGTGTCAATGAAAAACGCCATGTAATTACTTTACTTTATTGCTAACCGTACGTTAGCCATAGTAGTAGAAGTAATAGTTGGCGAGACAACTTCATGAAGACACGATGATGGAGATCATGGTGTCATGCCGGTGACGAAGGTGATCATGCCGCGCCTCGAAGATGGAGATCAAAGGCGCAAGATGATATTGGCCATATCACGTCACTTTATGATTTGCATGTGATGTTTATCATGTTTACATCTTATTTGCTTAGAACGACGGTAGCATAAATAAGATGATCCCTCACTAAAATTTCAAGAGACGTATTCCCCCTAACTGTGCACCGTTGCGAAGGTTCGTTGTTTCGAAGCACCACGTGATGATCGGGTGTGATAGATTCTAACGTTCGAATACAACGGGTGTTGACGAGCCTAGCATGTACAGACATGGCCTCGGAACACATGCGTAACACTTAGGTTGACTTGACGAGCCTAGCATGTACAAACATGGCCTCGGAACACAAGAGATCGAAAGGTCGAACATGAGTCGTATGGTAGATGCGATCAACATGGAGATGTTCACCGATGATGACTAGTCCGTCTCACGTGACGATCGGACACGGCCTAGTTTGACTCGGATCATCTATCACTTAGATGACTAGAGGGATGTCTATCTGAGTGGGAGTTCATTAAATAATCAGATGAACTTAATTATCATGAACATAGTCAAAAGGTCTTTGCAAATTATGTCATAGCTTACGCTTTAGTTCTACTGTTTAAGATATGTTCCTAGAGAAAATTTAGTTGAAAGTTGGTAGTAGCAATTATGCGGACTCGGTCCGTAAACTGAGGATTGTCCTCATTGCTGCACAGAAGGCTTATGTCCTTAATGCACCGCTCGGTGTGCTGAACCTCAGCGTCGTCTGTAGATGTCGCGAAACATCTGACATACACGTTTTGATGACTACGTGATAGTTCGGTGCGTAATGCTAACGGTTTAGAATTGTGGCACCAAAGACGTTTTTGAAACGTCGCAGAACATATGAGATGTTCCGAAGACTGAAATTGGGATTTCAGACTAGTGCCCACGTCAAGAGGTATGAGACCTCTGACAAGTTTCTTAAGCCTGCAGACTAAGGGAGAAAAGCTCAATCGTTGAGCATGTGCTCAGATTGTCTGAGTGCCACAATCGCTTGAATCGAGTGGGAGTTAATCTTCCAGATGAGATAGTGATGGTTCTCCATAGTCACTGCCACCAAGCTATTAGAGCTTCGTGATGAACTATAACATATCAGGGATAGATATGATGATCCTTGAGCTATTCGCGATGTTTGACACCGCGAAAGTAGAAATCAAATAGGAGCATCAATTGTTGATGGTTAATAAAACCACTAGTTTCAAGAAGGGCAAGGGCAAAAGGGATATTTCATGAAACAGCAAATCATTTGCTGCTCTAGTGAAGAATCCCAAGGTTAAACCCAAACCCGAGACTAAGTGCTCCTGTAATGAGGGGAACGGTCACTGAAGCAGAACTACCCTAGATACTTGGTAGATGAGAAGGCAGGCAAGGTCGACAGAAGTATATTGGATATACATTATATGAATGTGTACTTTACCAGTACTCCTAGCAGCACCAGGGTATTAGATACCGGTTCGGTTGCTAAGTGTTAGTAACTCGAAATAAAAGCTGTGGAATAAACGGAGACTAGCTAAAGGTGAGATGACGATATGTGTTGGAAGTGTTTCCAAGGTTGATGTGATCAAGCATCGCATGCTCCCTCTACCATCGAGATTTGGTGTTTGCGTTGAGCATGATTGGATTATGTTTATCGCAATACGGTTATTCATTTAAGGAGAATAATGGTTACTCTGTTTATTTGAATAATACCTTCAATGGTCTTGCACCTAAAATGAATCTCGATCGCAGTGATACACATGTTCGTGCCAAAAGATGTAAAATAGTAATGATAGTACCACATACTTGTGCCACTGCCATTTGAGTCATATTGGTATAGAATGCATGAAGAAGCTCCATGTAGATGGATCTTTGGACTCACTCGTTTGAAAAGATTGAGACATGCGAACCATGTCTATTGGTATATATGCATGAAGAAACTCCATGCAGATGGATCGTTTGGACTCACTTGATTTTGAATCACTTGAGACATGCAAATCATACCACATGGGCAAGATGACTGAAAGGCCTCGTTTTCAGTAAGATGGAACAAGAAAGCAACTTGTTGGAAGTAATACATTTTGATGTGTGCAGTCCAATGAGTGCTGAGGCATGCAGTGGATATCGTTATGTTCTTACTTCACAGATGATTTGAGTAGATGCTGAGTGTATTTACTTGATGAAACACAAGTCTGAATTATTGAAAGGTTCAAGTGATTTTAGAATGAAGTTGAAGATCGTCGTGACAAGAGGATAAAGTGTCTATGATATGATCATAGAGATGAATATCTGAGTTACGAGTTTGGCACACAATTAAGACATTGTGGAAAGTGTTTTACAATTAATACCGCCTGGAACACCATAGTGTGATGGTGTGTCCGAACATCATAACTACACCCTATTGGATATGGTGCATACCATGATGTCTCTTATCGAATTACCGCTATCGTTTATGGGTTAGGCATTAGAGACAACCGCATTCACTTTAAATAGGGCACCACGCAATTCCGTTGAGACGACACCGTTTAGAGAAAGCTAAGTTGTCGTTTCTTAAAAGTTTGGGGCTGCGATGCTTATGTGAAAAAAGTTTCAGGCTGATAAGCTCGAACCCAAAGCGGATAAATGCATCTTCATAAGAATGCCCAAAACAGTTGGGTATACCTCCTATTTCAGATCTGGAAGCAAAAGTAATTGCTTCTAGAAACGAGTCCTTTCTCGAGGAAAAGTTTCTCTCGAAAGAATTGAGTGGGAGGATGGTGGAGACTTGATGAGGTTATTGAACCATGACTTCAACTAGTGTGTAGCAGGGCACAGGAAGTTGTTCCTGTGGCACCTACACCAATTGAAGTGGAAGCTTATGATAGTGATCATGAAACTTCGGATCAAGTCACTACCAAACCTCGTAGGTCGATAAGGATGCGTACTACTTCAGAGTGGTATGTAATCCTGTCTTGGAAGTCATGTTGCTAGACAACAATGAACCTACGAGCTATGGAGAAGCGATGGTGGGCCCATATTCCAACAAATGGTTAGAAGCCATGAAATCCGAGATAGGATCCATGTATCAGAACAAAGCATGGACTTTGGTGAACTTGCCCGATGATCGGCAAGCCATTGAGATAAATGGATCTTTAAGAAGAAGACGGACATGGACGGTAATGTTACCGTCTATGAAGCTCGACTTGTGGCAAAGAGAATTTTCACAAGTTCAAGGAGTTGACTACAATGAGATTTTCTCATCTGTAGCGATGCTTAAGTCCGTCGGAATCATGTTAGCATTAGCTGCATTTATGAAATCTGGCAGATGGATGTCAAAAACAAGTTTCCTTACCAGTTTTCGTAAGGAAAGGTTGTATGTGATACAATCAGAAAGGTTTTGTCGATCCTAAGGATGCTAAAAGGTATGCTAGCTCCAGCGAACCTTCCATGGACTAGAGCAAGCATCTCGGAGTCAGAATATACGCTTTGATGGAGTGATCAAAGTTTTTGGGTTTATACAAAGTTTGTTAGAAACTTGTATTTACAATAAAGTGAGTGGGAGCGCTACAACATTTCTGATAAGTATATGTGAATGACATATTGTTATCCGAAATGATGTAAAATTTCTGGAAAGCATAAAGGGTTGTTTGAAAGGAGTTTTTTTAAAAGGAAGACCTGGATAAAGCTGCTTACATATTGGGCATCAAGATCTATAGAGATAGATCAAGACGCCTGATGATACTTTCAAAGAACGCACACCTTGACATGATTTTGAAAGAGTTCAAAATAGATCAGCAAAGAAGGAGTTCTTGGCTGTGTTACAAGGTGTGAGTATTGAGTAAGACTCAAGACCTGACCACAGCAGAAGAGAGAGAAAGGACGAAGGTCGTCCCCTATGCTTTAGACATAGGCTCTACAGTATGCTATGCTGTGTACCGCATATGAAGTGTGCCTTGCCATGAGTTGGTCAAGGGGTAAAATAGTGATCCGGGAATGGATCACATGACAGCGGTCGAACTTATCCTTAGTATCTAGTGGACTAAGGAATTTTCTCGATTATGGAGGTGAAAAGGAGTTCGTCGTAAAGGGTTACATCGATGCGAACTTTTACACTAATCCGGATGACTCTGAGTAGTAAACCGGATTCGTATAGTAGAGCAGTTATTTGAAATGGCTCCAAGTAGCACGTGGTAGCATCCACAAGATGACATAGATATTCGTAAAGCACACACGAATCTGAAAGGTTCAGACCCGTTGACTAATAACCTCTCTCACAAGCATAACATGATCAAACCAGAACTCATTGAGTGTTAATCCAATAGTGATGTGAACTAGATTGTTGACTCTAGTAAACTCTTTGGATGTTGGTCACATGGTGATGTGACCTGTGAGTGTTAATCACATGGTGATGTGAACTAGATTATTGACTCTAGTGCAAGTGGGAGACTGTTGGAAATATGCCCTAGAGGCAATAATAAATTGGTTATTATTATATCTCCTTGTTCATGATAATCGTTTATTATCCATGCTAGAATTGTATTGATAGGAAACTCAGATACATGTGTGGATACATAGAAAACACCATGTCCCTAGTAAGCCTCTAGGAGACTAGCTCGTTGATCAATAGATGGTTACGGTTTCCTGACCATGGACATTGGATGTCGTTGATAACGGGATCACATCATTAGGAGAATGATGTGATGGACAAGACCCAATCCTAAGCCTAGCACAAGATCGTGTAGTTCGTTTGCTAAGAGCTTTTCTAATGTCAAGTATCATTTCCTTAGACCATGAGATTGTGCAACTCCCGGATACCGTAGGAATGCTTTGGGTGTACCAAACGTCACAATGTAACTGGGTGGCTATAAAGGTGCACTACAGGTATCTCCGAAAGTGTTTGTTGGGTTGGCACGAATCGAGACTGGGATTTGTCACTCCGTGTAAACGGAGAGGTATCTCTGGGCCCACTCGGTAAGACATCATCATTATGTGCACAATGTGACCAAGGAGTTGATCACGGGATGATGTGTTACGGAACGAGTAAAGAGACTTGCCGGTAACGAGATTGAACAAGGTATCGGGATACCGACGATCGAATCTCGGGCAAGTAACATACCGATAGACAAAAGGAATTGTATACGGGATTGATTGAATCCTCGACATCGTGGTTCATCCGATGAGATCATCGAGGAGCATGTGGGAGCCAACATGGGTATCCAGATCCTGCTGTTGGTTATTGACCGGAGAGTCGTCTCGGTCATGTCTGCGTGTCTCCCGAACCCGTAGGGTCTACACACTTAAGGTTCGGTGACACTAGGGTTGTAGAGATATTAGTATGCGGGAACCCGAAAGTTGTTCGGAGTCCCGAATGAGATCCCGGACGTCACGAGGAGTTCCGGAATGGTCCGGAGGTGAAGAATTATATATGGGAAGTCCAGTTTCGGCCACCAGGAAAGTTTTGTGGGTTATCGGTATTGTACCGGGACCACCGGAAGGGTCCCGGGGGTCCACCGGGTGAGGCCACCTATCTCGGAGGGCCCCATGGGCTGAAGTGGGAAGGGAACCGGCCCTTAGTGGGCTGGGGCGCCCCCCCTTGGGCCTCTCCCTGCGCCTAGGGTTGGAAACCCTAGGGGTGGGGGGCGCCCCACTTGGCTTGGGGGGGAAGCCACCCCCCCTTCCCCCTTGGCCACCGCCCCCCTTGGAGATCTGGTCTCCCAGGGCCGGCGCCCCCCCTAGGGGTCCCTATATATAGTGGGGGAGGGAGGGCAGCAGTAACACAGCCCCTGGCGCATCCCTCTCCCCCAGCAACACCTCTCCCTCTCGCAGAAGCTTGGCGAAGCCCTGCCGAGATCCCCGCTACTTCCACCACCACGCCGTCGTGCTGCTGGATCTCCATCAACCTCTCCTTCCCCCTTGCTGGATCAAGAAGGAGGAGACGTCACTGCTCCGTACGTGTGTTGAACGCGGAGGTGCCGTCCGTTCGGCACTCGGTCATCGGTGATTTGGATCATGGCGAGTACGACTCCATCAACCCCGTTCACTTGAACGCTTCCGCTCGCGATCTACAAGGGTATGTAGATGCACTCCCCTTCCCCTCGTTGCTAGATTACTCCATAGATTGATCTTGGTGATGCGTAGAAAATTTTGAATTTCTGCTACGTTCCCCAACATGCACTTCTCTATCAATTGCTCGACAGTAATTTGTTCACCCACCGTAGAATTGGCTATCTTGAGAGAAGCCACTAGTGAAACCTATGGCCCCCGGGTCTATTTTCCATCATATTAATCTCTTGTCAACTTGCTATTTCTATTGTCGTTTATTTTGCAATCTTTACTTTCCAATCTATATCATAAAATACCAAAAATATTTATCTTATTATCACTATCAGATCTCACTTTTGCAAGTGGCCGTGAAGGGATTGACAACCCCTTTATCGCGTTGGTTGCATGGTTCTTATTTCTTTGTGTAGGTACGAGGGACTTGCGTGTAGTCTCCTACTGGATTGATACCTTGGTTCTCAAAAACTGAGGGAAATACTTACGCTACTTTGCTGCATCACCCTTTCCTCTTCAAGGGAAAACCAACGCATGCTCAAGAGGTAGCATTGATCTCCATTGAAGCATCGTTGTCGTCTCGCCAACTATTGCTACTACGACTATCGCTACCGCTTAGTGATAAAGTAAAGCAATTACATGGCGATTGCATTTCATACAATAAAGCGACAACCATATGGCTCCTGCCAGTTGCCGATAACCATTACAAAACATGATCATCTCATACAACAATTTATATATCATCACGTCTTGACCATATCACATCACAACATGCCCTGCAAAAACAAGTTAGACGTCCTCTACTTTGTTGTTGCAAGTTTTACGTGGCTGCTACGGGCTTAGCAAGAACCGTTCTTACCTACGCATCAAAAACCACAACGATTTTTCATCATGTGTGCTGTTTTAACCTTCAACAAGGACCAGGCGTAGCCAAACTCGATTCAACTAAAGCTGGAGAAATAGATACCCACTAGCCACCTGTGTGCGAAGCACGTCGGTAGATCTAGTCTCGCGTAAGCGTACGCGTAATGTCGGTATGGGCCGCTTCATCCAACAATACCGCCGAATCAAACTATGACATGCTGGTAAGCAGTATGACTATTATCGCCCACAACTCTTTGTATTCTACTCGTGCATATAACATCTACGCATAGACCTGGCTCGGATGCCACTGTTGGGGAACGAAGTAATTTCAAAAAAATTCCTATGCACACGCAAGATCCATCTAGGTGATGCATAGCAACGAGCGGGAGAGTGTGTCCACGTACCCTTGTAGACCAAAAGCGGAAGCGTTATGGCAACGCGGTTGATGTAGTCATACGTCTTCACGATCCGACCGATCTCAGCACCGAACGTACAGCACCTCCGTGTTCAGCACACGTTCAGCTCGATGACATCCCTCGTACTCTTGATCCAGTTGAGGCCGAGGGAGAGTTTCGTCAGCACGACGGCGTGGCGACGGTGATGATGAAGTTACCGGCACAGGGCTTCGCCTAAGCACTACGACGATATGACCGAGGTGGAATATGGTGGAGGAGGCACCGCACACGACTAAAACAACTGTCAGCTTATGTGTTCTAGGGTGCCCCCTGCTCCCGTATATAAAGGAGCAAGGGGGAGGCCGACCGGCCCTCATAGGCGCGCCAAGGGGGGAGGAATCCTCCTACTAGTAGGAGTAGGACTCCCCCCTTTCCTAGTCCTACTAGGAGGGGGAAAGAGAAGGAAGGAGGGGGCGCCGCCCCTCCCCCTAGTCCAATTCGGACTAGGCCCATGGGGGGGCGGCCAGCCCCTTGGCAGCCCCTCCCTCTCTCCCCTAGGCCCAATAAGGCTCATTACTTCTCCGGTGGTTCCGATAACCCTTCCGACACTCCAATATATCCGGTGACCCCCGGAACTCATCCGGTGTCTGAATATAGTCATCCAATATATCAATCTTTATGTCTCGACCATTTTGAGACTCCTCGTCATGTCCGTGATCACATCCGGGACTCCGAACTACCTTCGGTACATCAAAACACATAAACTCATAATACCGATCGTCATCGAATGTTAAGCGTGCGGACCCTACGGGTTCGAGAACTATGTAGACATGACCGAGACACTTCTCTAGTCAATAACCAATAGCGGAACCTGGATGCTCATATTGGCTCCTACATATATTCTACGAATATCTTTATCGGTCAAACCGCATAACAACATACGTTGTTCCCTTTGTCATCGGTATGTTACTTGCCCGAGATTCGTTCGTCGGTATCTCAATACCTAGTTCAATCTCGTTACTGGCAAGTCTCTTTACTCGTTCCGTAATGCATCACCCCGTGACTAACTCATTAGTCACATTGCTTGCAAGGCTTATAGTGATGTGCATTACCGAGAGGGCCCAGAGACACCTCTCCGAAACACGGAGTGACAAATCCTAATCTCGATCTATGCCAACCCAACAAACACCATCGGAGACACCTGTAGAGCATCTTTATAATCACCCAGTTACGTTGTGACGTTTGATAGCACACTAAGTGTTCCTCCGGTATTCGGGAGTTGCATAATCTCATAGTCATAGGAACATGTATAAGTCATGAAGAAAGCAATAGCAATAAACTAAATGATCATAGTGCTAAGCTAACAGACGGGTCTTGTCCATCACATCATTCTCTAATGATGTGATCCTGTTCATCAAATGACAACACATGTCTATGGCTAGGAAACTTAACCATCTTTGATTAATGAGCTAGTCTAGTAAAGGCATACTAGGGACACTCTTTTTGTCTATGTATTCACACATGTACTAAGTTTCCGGTTAATACAATTCTAGCATGAATAATAAACATTTATCATGATATAAGGAAATATAAATAACAACTTTATTATTGCCTCTAGGGCATATTTCCTTCATATGTGGCAGAGTTCAGTAGAGTGAAAATGATATTCAACGGCCAATAATGCAGCCGATGTGCAGCCGACACATACTCTACACCATGAGATTGATGTGCATCTAATTTACAAACGGCCTGATGGGCAACGTCGCCTGATTATCGTGTGAAAAGCATCGGTTGAATAGCAACGCTCCAAGGCTCAAATCTTAAAATAGAAGCACTTCCTCTTTATTCTAGAATCTTTCACACTTTAATTATTAAACTTTTTTCTTCTAAATAAATTACCATTATGTTTTACTTTATGATTTATGATGTGCAATGTGCACAAATATCAAAACACAAACACTTCTTTATTCTGAAATCTTCCATACGATAATTACATAAACACTCTAGCGGGGCAGCATCCATCGTTCACGGGTTACGTTGAGATTCCTAAGAGCTCTGTTGGTATAAACCTTTCTCGGTGCAATATAGAGAGAGTGACATCACTCATGTATTTATTTGCTTATGGTTCATGTAATGATTGGTCAGTTGAGGGGGTGACCCATTTAACTTCTAGCTTATGGTAAAAGATTTCCAAACGGGTGCACACACTCTTGGTCGTCCAATCCAAGGCGAGGATGAGCACATTGTGCGATTGCGAGACGGGGGCATTGCACTCAATGGCGTAGGCAGCGCCGAGCCATGACCAAGGCTAATAGCTATTGCTACAGACACATTATTTCAGCCACGCGCCCCAGGCCATGGCCCCTCTTGTTGGGGGCCTGGCTACGCCACTGATTGCATTGTTAATGGAGATAGGCATGAGGTGTCAGCGTCCAATATTTCCCCTTTCTCCTAACTTTTTCTCGCCCAATCTTATCTCACACGTGTCACTTCTCTCGCTTCCTTGATCATGGCATGATTCTTCTATCAACAGTTTCGCAACAGTGGTGGCTATGGCACCCTGACATGGGTGGGGATGGATTGAGTCATCATGGTACAAACACAGAACGCTCATTACACGCATGCACACTCAGTCGTATGAGCACACACGCGCGCACAATTTATCCCTATGTTGCAACTTGATATCTGAAGGGGATACTAGCTAGGGAAACGAAGGGCAAAGACATTTTATTTCTGAACTACGTAGCCTCTTTGTGGATTGCCGGACCTACACCTTATTGCTGGAGATTTCAACTTAGTTCGATACTCCACTAAGAAAAGTAATGGTAATAACAACCAAAACCGAGCGAGAAGTTTAATGCTTGGATTGATCTTTGGAGCAAAGATTGAATGGGCAGTAGGCTCTTTACTTGGGCTATTGATCAATATGAGATTATCATGTCTACCATAGATAGGGTTTTCCAGTACACTAAGTTAGATACATAATTCCCTCTAGCTATGGTTCAATCTTTACCTAGGTTGGGGAGTAACTACACACCTATTATGTGGGATTCAGGTGTTGGTCAACTTCCTAAAAAATTGTCTTTAAATTTTAGAAGTGGTGGCTGGTCGGAGCTAATCAGAAAGATGTTTAAAATTTTTCGAATCAACCCAGTATGGGCATAACCCCCATAGAAGTATCACTTATTAAAATTAGGAATCTTAGAACGACCACAAAAGGGTGGAGTAGCAGTATACAAGTTAAGCTCAGAAACCTAAAAAAAAGATGATGCTGTAATATTATATACTCCCCTTCGTCCGGAATTACTTGTCGCGGAAATGGATAAAAATGGATGTATCTAGAACTAACATACGTCTAGATACATTCATTTCTTCAACAAGTATTTCCGGACGGAGGGAGTACTAGTCATCAAAAGAGAAAATGCCATGGCAGTTTTACGAAAAGCCATTCAGTTTCTCCAAATACACTGAAACCGTGAGAGGAACGTTCGCAAATGCCATCTTTTGTGGCGAACGTTCGCCAGAAACGGCAACTCTTATTTTAAAACTACTACTGTTCACTTCCAAGTCCCTGGACAGTGGGACCCATGTGTAAGCACAAGCCGGGGAACACGCGGCCGGCGCGTAAAACCCTAAACCCCTCCCTCGCCCTCCACTCCCCCTCCTATCTAATCCAAAAATCCCCTGCTCCTCCTCCTCTCATCGCCTCTCTTTTCTTCCTCCCCAAGACCTCCGACCCCCTTCCCCCAGGCCCATGCCCCGGGCCCCGAAACCCTAGCCCCCCCCCCCCCCCCCCCCCCCGCCCGCCTCCGCCCCGCCATGCCGCCGCGGCCGTCCCTCCAGTCGCTGCTCCTCATGGCCGCCTCCACCTCCGCGGGCGCCGGGGGCTCGGGCCTCCTCCTCGCCGCGCGCCGCCGCTTCCCCGCCGCCTTCGCCGCCGCGGGGGGCCACCGCGTCGGCCTGCTCCACTCCTTCCCCTCCCGGACCCGCCTCCCCCGGCGGCCCGAGCTCGCCTGCTGCTTCGGGACCGCCCCCGCCGAGGCCGTGCCCGCCGCCGCCCCCGCGACCCCGCGCTCCAGGAATGGTAATGCGACGCCGTACCACTCCGAGAGATTCTTTGGTTCCGCTTTGTGGCGCAGGCAGGGGTTCCTTCTTCTTTCTGCATCACGCACCGCGTGCAACAGGGAGCTCTGGCGCCGAGCGAGCATTGCTGGTTCAGTGCTTAGTGAAATTTCAGTAGCACCGTACATTTCTTATTGTTTTGGCTTGTAGTAAGATAGATAGTTCTGAAGCCTGCGCTCTTATATATGATATCAAGGGAGATCGTGCTCGAAAAAAATCTTGGGTTTGTGGCCTAGAAAAAGCGTTTCTCTGTTTTACAGAATTTGAGGTCTCTCGGTTGTGAATAACCTGGCGCACCTGCTCATTTGCATAGCTGCTGTTTTGTCGCATTGAAAGTGGTTTGCTAATGCTTCGTGATAACTAGATGTAGAATCCTTGCTGTTTTTACTGATGTGCTGTCATTCTGTGATAACAGTTCGTTCCATGGAGGAGAGAAGGGCTTGTGAAGAACGACTAGGGCAGGTAGTTGAGAAGATGAAAAAGGAAGGAATAGATATGAGCCAATGGAGGCTTGGCACTTTTCAACGGACGATTTGCCCACAGGTATGCCTTTTCTGATACCAAGAATTGTTGTTTCTATTTGCTTTTCTTTTCATAATGTATTTAGTTGGGTAAGCAAGTAAGCTAAAAGGGTTGTTTTTTCTGGATTGAGAACAATCAAGAATTCACAGCCACAATTTGTTTTGAGCGGTTTAATTAGCTCATTTGTGTTCCACATATCATGCACATTGGAAGTATGTATCAACGAGCCTGCCTTCTTGTAGAGTGAAGTGGCTGCACATTATGATCAATTTGATGACCAGCTTACAAACATGTTCATCTGTATATAATACAGATACATATATGCTATTTTGGTGATCCATTGTACTTTATATTCTATCAAACAGCAAATGGTTAAGTATGATTTCCCTTTTGTTAACTAGTGCGAAGGGGGCTCAACTGAGGAACGAAGCCTCAGCGTATTCATCCGGGAAGATGGGTGAGTTTTTATGTACAGCACATTTTGAGCTTGTTAGTTGGAGTTGTTTCTTAAGGTATATGTACTGTAGGCTATTTGTCATCTGATCTCTGTCCTATGCTGTTTCTTCAGTACACATGGAAACTGGACTTGTTTTAGAGCGAATTGTGGATGGAAAGGCTATACCCAGGTGAGTTTAGCAACAACTTAAAGAAAACTGAAAGTAATATAGCTCTTGAATCTTGATACCACTATTGTTCTGTCTTGCGTCTGCAGCCTGATGGAGTTCCGAAGGCGTACCAAGCAAAGAAGGACTCGGGAAATGAAAATGAAAGTGACCAGGAAGTCAAAGCAAATCAGCCAGTCAAGGTTATCAGAAAACTTCGTGAAGAGGACCTGCGTCTCGAGCCTCTTTGTGATGAGGTAATGGAAGTATTATCAAGTAGACTTTTTTTATTGTTATATTCTTCAAATGATACTGAAACCATCTTCATAGTTCTCTTTTGCATTCTTTGTTGTATGCTGGCAAAACTTTTGCACATGAGTATTCTGTAAGATGGTTATCTCTTGCAGCTCGTGACATACTTTTCAGAAAGAATGATATCGGCAAAAACACTTAGAAGGAACAATGTATCGCAACGTAAAAGGAATAACAAGGTATGACTGTACTGTTGATGCATTTTTACTATGGAAAAACATGCATTGGGTTACACACATATGGTATTTCGTTGCAGATCGTTATTGCTTTCACCTATAGACGTGATAAAGTCCTTGTTGGCTGCAAATACAGGGAAGTATCTAAGAAATTTTCACAGGTTTGTTTTGATGTTCCTTTTTAGGTTGCATGCTTAATTTATATTTCTATGAATATTATTCATACTCACTTTTTCTTCTTAACAGGAGGCGAACACAGAGAAAATTTTGTACGGTCTGGATGATATAAAGCAAGCACGCGATATTATCATTGTATGTTCTACATAAGCCATGCGACATTTTTCTTATTTATTTTTTGTTGCCAATCCATTTGAGCTTGAGTTCACAAAGTATTTACTAGCTTTTTGTCCTTTCTGACATTGCAGGTTGAGGGTGAAATTGATAAACTTTCCATGGAGGAGGCTGGCTATTGTAATTGTGTGAGTGTGCCAGATGGTGCACCAGCGCAAGTATCAAACAAACTCCCGGACAAAGATCATGTTAGAACTATTTTCTGATACTGCTGCTAGTTTTTGTCACTAGAGTTTGTGTTTGCCACTGTTATTTATTAGTATAGCTCCTTTAATGTGAGCTGATCTGTACTGGAAACCTTAACTGTGACCTAACATCTTCTTACGTTCCCTGTAAAGCTAGGATAAAAAGTATTCATATCTGTGGAACTGCAAAGAGTATCTTGACCCGGTGCGCATTTTCCTCGTTTCAGAAGTTATTTGCAAACTCTATTGTTAAGATCTTAGTTTTGGTGTACTGAATATGTTCTGCTATATGGTATTAGGCATCTAGGATAATACTGGCAACGGATGCTGATCCTCCAGGGCAGGCTCTTGCTGAGGAACTTGCTCGACGTCTTGGTAAAGAAAGGTTTGTCTGCCATTGTGTTGCAATCACAAGCCTCCACAATTACTTTAATTACCTATGACTGCAGGTCATCATTTAACTCGTTTGCCACATTTAATTTGATGCAATCAGGTGTTGGAGGGTCAAATGGCCAAAGAAGAACGAGACAGAATTTTGCAAAGATGCTAACGAGGTTTTTTATGGCATGCATATGCAAC
This sequence comes from Aegilops tauschii subsp. strangulata, assembly GCF_002575655.3. NCBI lineage: Eukaryota > Viridiplantae > Streptophyta > Magnoliopsida > Poales > Poaceae > Aegilops > Aegilops tauschii. Next base: position 580,956,589 of record NC_053041.3, on the reverse strand, counting down.
TTTGACTGATAAATAATATCACTATCATTCTTTTGCTTGTCTTTCATGCTGAAAGATTTCTGATGTCACAAGTACGATCAACCTCTAAGAGGTGTAAAAATGTCCTGCTCCTAACGTGACTTTCTAGCGATAAGCTTATACTAACTTGTATCGAGAGTCTAAATGTTAACTTCCTCATCCTAGATTGTAGTATTAACGTATTATGATGCTTTCTGAAAGTAATCTACTTGTTGTTCTTAATTAGAGCCTGTAAGGTTTTGTGTATGCAATTAATCTACATTCTGAAGAACCATCTAAAATATATAGCCACATTTGAGTTCAGTTCGTATTATCTCTAGCTCTGTTTTTATGAAACTAGACAACTGTGTTTTGGAACTTTGGGTGTTCTTACACGTCCTGTAGTTGATCCTTGTAACTCCCTTTTCAACTACAGGTACTTATGTTCTTAGGACCACGAGCATTGAAAGAGGTTATAGAAGGTGCAGAACTGTATCCTATAAGAGGTCTATTCAACTTCAAAGATTTCTTCCCTGAGATCGATAGTTATTATCTAGGAATTCATGGGGATGAGCTTGGAATTCCTACTGGTTGGAAATGTATGGATGGGCTCTACAAGGTATCTATTAGTTGTGTTTTTCATTTGTTTTTCGTCCTATTTTGATCGGTTCGAGCTGGCTTCGTCCCTTGCCAAGTTAAAGAGTTCCTTTGTTTTCTTTTGCACATGGAAGCTTGTTTTATGACCGCATTGGCTGTTGACATATGCCATGAAATCAGATCATTTAACCAATTTCAGTGAACTTCATACTGTGTTGTCATGTATTATGACTCCTTGATACTTGTTGAAAACAACTAGGTGATTTCTTCCTGCCAAGAGTTCCTTCTCTTTTCTTTATTTGCACACTGAAGGTCGTTTTCTGACTGCAACATGAAACCAGATTATTTAACCAATTTTGGGAATAGCCGTTGACATGTGGCATGTTGTCGTGTTTTCTGACTTGTTGATCTAGTTGAAAGCAATTATATGATTCCAGCTTCAGTGGCTAGCGTGCCCAAAAAGATGGGCCTGAACTGTAGCACATTGGAAGCTATAGTTGCAGGCTTCAATGCATTAGGCATTAGCCACAATTTCTCATGTGATTTTGTTTATTTTCCTGCAGGTTGTTCCTGGGGAATTGACCATAGTAACAGGAGTACCAAATTCCGGCAAAAGTGAGTGGATCGATGCATTACTGTGTAATATAAACAATCAGTGTGGATGGAAATTTGTACTATGCTCGATGGAAAACAAGGCAAGCCATTGTTTACTATCAATGCTATCTAGCCTTTCATTTCATTCGACACCTCGAAATAATGATGATTTTGGTGTTTAGGTCAGAGACCATGCCCGGAAACTATTGGAGAAGCACATTAAGAAACCTTTCTTTGATGCTAGGTAAGGATAAGAGTCTGCAAGTGTATCTCTGTTTGTGTCTGATCTCATATATGATACCTAGAATAAGCAACTGCCTTTTAAAGGACAGTTCCTTTTGAGGAAGAGAGTAAGCTCACGTGCTATCAACTGTGAAGTCAACAGAAGATTATTTGGAATAGATTCCACTCTGAACTTTGGCTATTTATTCTTGTTGTTTTGAAGGTTTTGTGATTACATCTAGTTGGTTTAGCAATCCTTGTTTTGGTTTCTACAGATATGGGGGCTCTGTGGAACGGATGAGTAAAGATGAATTTGAAGAAGGCAAAGAATGGTTGAATGAGTCATTCCATCTGATTAGGTATATACTAAGTTCAATTACATTGTTTTAAATAGTGGTAAGACGTCAGGGTTTTCAAAGACAGTTTGGATCTGCCCATGAAACCCACCTTTTGCAAATTTTAGAACTGGAGCTGCTATTTGTGGTGCGTGCATATAACCAGATTGAACGCACCACCCTTCCTTCTGTCGGTTTTGTCCCGGTTGTCGGTTGATCCCAATCCCGAGACTGAACACCCTAAGTAATAGGTCAGCAAGCGACCACCCCACCTTGCAGCACTGTTTCAGAAAGCACCCTTGAAAGTGTTTTAACCAATACTCGTTTTAACATTTTAAAAATAAAATTATATATTTGTGATATGAACTATACTAAACACAGAACAAAATGATCACTTATATAAACTTACCATACATTGTATCATGTTTGTTCCATATGAGGACGTTGGTAAGGGTCTGGTCAATACTAGCTTGAAATTCCAAATGATGGTAGGAACTAAGCAACAAAGAGTGGTGGAATAAATAAGCAAAAAGAAGCATGTAAACACTATAATCCAAATGTGTTATATTTGGAAAGGAGCGACACATTGTAGTTATCATTCTCCAATTCCATTTGTAGAAAAATATAAGCCTAGTCTGTCTGAGTTGCATGCTGTAATCTGGCAATATGAACTTTGGAATTTGAAATATTTTTTAGCTGCAAATTTTCTACTTATCTCGCTTTTTTTAGCAAAATTTATCTCGCTTTCATTGGAGTCAAACTCAGTCACTTGTGTTTTGTGCTGCCTATATAGCTTGTTGATGAAGCGAAACAAAAACCAAAATTATTTCCTTGTGGCCGCTTGAAAGGTCTCTGTAGCACTCTAAGGCCTGCTAAACTGCTAAACCAATAACATATGGTCACAACACTTATATCTTCATCATCTACGGCTACATTGGTAGCAGCCACTATTATCAATGTTTATTTTCAGTCATCAAGAGCGCTCTGTTTAGAAGGGCATGGTAGCATCAGTGTGTCTTGGCTTCTCTTCATGCGCACTTTACTGGGAAGGAATAGTAGTTGTATTTCTCTTGGATGATGTGCCTGTATTAAATGGTGGTTCAGATTTCAAGTTGACGTTGAATATGTGTTGCTTAATCAGGTGTGAAGATGATTGCCTTCCATCCATCGATTGGGTTCTTAATCTTGCTAAAGCCGCAGTTCTAAGACATGGAGTACGTGGTCTTGTGATTGATCCTTATAACGAGCTTGACCATCAGCGCCCCCCAAATCAGTAAGCATTACCCAAACCATACATTCATTGTAAAAGATAGGTAGCGTTTTTGCAAGTATGTCAACTATAACTCTGCTATTACCCAGCTACATATGTTTCCCTTTTGTTTTTGGTGAGTTAACTCATTTGCTATGTTATTAACAGAACCGAGACAGAATATGTCAGCCAGATCCTTACGAAGATTAAGCGTTTTGCACAACATCATTCATGTCATGTATGGTTTGTTGCGCACCCTAGGCAGGTAATAAAAATTTCACACAATCTCATATAGATCTTTGCAACACAGTTGCAATATGCAATCAGGTTTCATTTGGTGTTATTGTTTGTAAAAAGCTTCACAACTGGACTGGCGCACCGCCTAATATGTACGACATCAGTGGAAGTGCGCATTTCATAAACAAATGTGATAATGGTATCGTCATACACCGAAACAGGGATCCAGATGCTGGCCCTGTGGATGTCGTGCAGGTTGATATTTGCACCTTTTCAACACATGCTTCATTTTAATGCCAGTGCCTGACTCTTATCTGTTTTGCCTGGTTGGATGGGGAATCATAGGTCTGTATGAAGAAGGTTCGGAACAAAGTGATTGGGCAAATAGGGGATGCTTTCTTGACATACGACCGGTATGCTCATCACAAAACTAATTGTTTCCATCATTTTCTAAACTGAGGTTTCTTGATGATCCTTCATAACCATTTCAACATAATGATTTTTTTTCTGCTTTGTTCCATAATTTCTGAAGTGCCTTTGTAAAGGGTCAATTATGGTTTATGTAGTTTACCTTGTCTTCAAATTGCATGGCTAACTTAATAACCAAATCATGGTCGTATTTCCTGCCACAGGATTACTGGTGAATACAAGGAAGCCGATGAGGCCATTGTAGCAAAGGTGGTGAAGCAGCAGATTCGTCAGAAATCGACAAGTTACCAACGCTGATTTACTTTGCTCGCTCTCCCGGACAGTTGCCACGGTTGAGATATTATGGCCCTCGCTTCTGTGGATGTCACAGTTGACAGTTTGCCGTGTGATCGTGGCAGATTGGCTAACTTGATCGTTCATGCATCTGAGCTGATTCCTGGTGCGAAAAATGTGGTCGAAGGCTACTAACCTTACTAAGACGGCCACATGGCATTGCTGGGGTGTGGTGGTGTATAGCAAGCTAGATCATATTATTGTAATTAATCGTCGCACCAGGCGGAGGTCGTGTCAGCAGGGAAAGCTCATCTCAACCGCTAGTAGGTTATTTTTTGTATGCCCTTCCGACGGTTGTAGCAGTTGGAAGTCCATGACACTCACACGTACCGTTGGCATCAGTTTGCATGCATCAGCAGAAGCCCATGATTTGCTCATCGGAGGCCCCATGTTTTGAACCTTCCTACCACCCAGCACATGCCATCGACCATGTGGTGACCAAATCTATTTGGATCTGAGCTGGAACGACAAATGCTTCCAAAATCTATGATCATTAGATCATTAACCAGCATTTTTCTTTCCCGCTTAACTTTGCACCGTTCATTCGTGCTTGTGTCCCTGTGCCGCTGGCTGGCCCTTGGTTAACAGCTAGCTGGAGCTGGTCTTGCTAGGTGTTTCTGATGGGCAGCCAGCTGGACCAAAATCAAGGCTGGTTCTGTTTGATTGGCAACGGCTGTCCTGTGTCTGATTGGCAATGGCAATGGCTGGCTGTTGCTTTGCTCAACAGTCGGCTGCTTGGTTGTGCTTTACTGTAGTACAGGGTACAGCCCACTCTCTTTTTTGGCAAACGGCGGTACGCCCTACTGGAGCTGCTGCTGCAGCTGTATGGGCCAACCGAATGCGTACTTGTTCCTTCACCACAAATAAATTTTTAAAAAGTGTGCATCGGTTGGTCGGTATCAAAACCACCGCTTCTTTTATTTCTCCAGCTTGCAAAAAAGCCATAGGCAATGCACCACCGAATGCACGATGATCTTAGAGTATGAACATATGACTTGGCCTAGGACAACGGACGCCTGCTTCAAATCATAGGCCAACTCAGACAGAGCGCACCTGTTCCTTCACCGAAATAATTCTTAAAAAAAATGCGTACCAATTAAAATCAGCACCACCACCACCTCTTTGCATGCATTGGAACCTCCAGCTTGCAATTAGCTGTGACGCCATAAACAATGCGCCACTAAATGCAATGACATAAATTTCATATTGTGTGTGTGAACAATACCGTGACTTGGCCTAGACTAGCAAGAACAAGAAATATCCTCATCAAAAAGATAAAGCAAGAAGAAGAACGCCCTGCTGTCAGGTCAAACGCCGAGCTGGCAGTCAGATTTAATAATAACAACAAGTAAAGGTACGGGCCCAACAAACAAAAGCGAATCAATCAAACAACAAACAACAGCCTAGCATCTTTCTCAAAAAAAAAAGGAAAAAAAAAACAGGCTAGCATGGCCTCTCTACTGACTGCCTGTAGCCAGCAGCGAGGGAGCACTGCCGCGCGAGAGAAACAAAAGCGGTTAGCAAGGAGGTAGCCGTTGGCATGGGCCGGCCCGCCTGGCCCTGCGCCGCAGAAAGCAAAGCAAAGCGAAGACGGACGACCCAACGGCTCGCCCGTCCTACCTGGCGCCACCCCATTGGCCCCCGCCCCGTAGCCGTTGCGAGGCCGCGGTGCCCGCTATATAGCGCTCCCTTCTTCCTCCCCGCTCCACACACCACCACCAAAGCCACCTTCGCCTCTGACACCGCCCAGGAATCTCCGGCCTTCTTTGCTTTGCTCGCGTCTGTCGTCGTTGTGAGGTTTCTTGTTGAGTGACTGACCGGCGGCATGGGCGTGGAGGTCGTCTCCGGCGGGGCTGTGGAGGCGGTGGCGCCGGCGAAGGAGGTGAGTGCGAAGGTGGAGGTGGAGGCGGGCGCGGCCGCCGTGGCCGTGGCCAAGAACATGTCGTTCAGGGAGGAGAGCAACCGCCTGGGCGACCTCAAGGACGCCGAGCGGAAGGCGCTCGCCGAGCTCCGCGCCAAGGTCGAGGAGGCCATCGTCGAGGGCAAGCTGTTCGACGACGACAGCGCCAGCGTCAAGGTCAAGGCGAAGGTGGAGCCCAAGAAGAAGGAGGGTAAGAAGAAGGAGGGCAAGAAGAAGAAGGCCGAGGAGAAGAAGGAGGAGGCGGCGGCCGACGAGAAGAAGCCGGAGGTGGCTGCTGAGGAGAAGAAGGAGGATGCGGTGGAAGCGGGTGAGGAGAAGAAAGAGGAGGAAGCCAAGGAGGAGGTGGCCGTGGCCGAGCCGGCCGAGGAGAAGAAGGAGGAGGCCGTGGCGGCCGAGGAGAAGCAGGAGGAGGCGGCTGAAGAAAAGAAAGAGCCGGAGGCCGAGGCGGCCGCGGAGAAGGAGGAGACCGCCGCCGTCGAGGCCGAGAAGGCGGCGCCGGTCGCGGCGGCCGTCGTCGACAAGGACGTGGCGCTGTGGGGCGTGCCGCTGCTGCCGAGCAAGGGCGACGAGGCCACGGACGTGGTCCTCCTCAAGTTCCTCCGCGCGCGCGACTTCAAGGCGGGCGCCGCCTTCGACATGCTCCGCCGGACGCTCCGGTGGCGCCGGGAGTGGAAGAGCCTGGCCGCCACCGCCGCCGACGGCGACGACGACGAGGGCGACGCGCTCCCGGAGGGCGCGTGCGTCCTCGACGGCGCGGACCGCGAGGGCCACCCGGTGTGCTACAACGCGCTGGGCGTGTTCGCGGACGAGGCCGTGTACAGGAGCGCGCTGGGCACCGACGGCGGCAAGAAGCCGGCCCGGTTCCTCCGCTGGCGGGTGCGCGCCATGGAGCGCCACGTGGCCGAGCTCGACTTCCGCCCCGGCGGCGCCGCGTCGCTGCTGCAGGTGACGGACCTCCGCGGCTCCCCCGGCCCCGCCAGGAAGGACCTCCGCGTCGCCATGAAGCAGGTGCTCGACCTCTTCCAGGACAACTACCCCGAGCTCGTCGCCAGGAACGTGAGTGCCCAAAACATTTCGATTTCATTCCCCCAAGCATGCCATGAAATTGCTTCGAGATCTGACTGGATTTTCATGGCGCCGCCGTGCTGCAGATCCTGATCAACGTGCCGTTCTCCTACTACGCCTTCACGACCGTCTTCTTCCCGTTCCTGACGCAGCGGACCAAGAGCAAGCTGGTCGTCGCCCGCCCCTCGAAGGTCACCGAGACGCTGCTCAAGTACATCCCGATCGAGGCCATCCCGGTGAAGTACGGCGGGCTGAAGCGCGACGGCGACACGGAGTTCGCCTGCGAGCACGACGCCGAGATCGCCGAGGTGGTCGTCAAGGCGAACTCCACCGAAACCATCGAGATGGAGGCCACCGAGGTACAACAGAAAGATCATAATTGCTATGTTATTATTCTCATTCAGAATTGCAGAGCCGACTGACTGAATTTGTAACATTCAGGGCGACACGACGCTGACGTGGGACGTGACGGTGCTGGGGTGGGAGGTGAGGTACACGGAGGAGTTCGTGCCCGCCGACGAGGGCGCGTACACCATCGTGGTGAGCAAGGGCCGGAAGGTGGGCGCCGGCGAGGAGGCGGTGCGCAACTCGTTCCGCGCGGTGGAGGCCGGCAAGGTGGTGATCACGGTGGAGAACGCGACCCGCGGCAGGAAGCGGGTGCTCTTCCGGCACAAGGCCAAGAGCGCCCTCGCCAAGAAGTGCTGAAGAAAGTGATGATAAATTATGAGGCTTTGGGGGGGATTCTTTGGAGGGGGACTTGTGTGCGTGTGGATTCTACATTCATTATTCAATTCTTTTGTGCAAGAGAGTACTGTAGTAGGGGTTGTTGTGTTTCGCGAGCACCATTCTTTTGTCATGGAATTATTATTGTCTGAGAATATAAAGAGGTTTTTACCCGGTTAAAGTTTATGCCCTGTTTTCGAAATCAGGACCGAGATTCAGTGACATGCAATCATGCCCCCCTCTTTTCGACACCCCAGATCCACCTCTTGGCAGCCTTTTTTTTTAAGAAAGGCCATCATGGCTAGCTTTATTGATTTCAAATAGGAATTACATCGTCTACGAGTTTGGAAACCAGACAAGCCGGGGGCTCATCAGTCCATGAATTACAAATCTTATTACAAAAACAGTAACTAGCTAGTACATGCGCCGCTTGATTCGAAGAACAAGCACAATGTTTAAAGATAACCTTCCCAATTGGCTGTCTATTTTTTATTTCTACCTTTCCTTTTGTTTTTAGAATCTTTACGCATTTTTACCTGACTCAACATTGTTTGGTGGGCTCGGCCCGCTAACGAACGAACACTCCGCTGCGGCAAGCCGTGGCGTACAGCCCAACTCAAGTCTGACGCCCCCTCCCCCGCCCCGATCTTCTTCTCCGTAGCCGCAGCAGCGCCGGCGGTGGAGGCCCCCGATCCGATCCCCACCGCGCCGGCTTCACTCACTGCTTGAGGTGAGTCCCGTCGGGATCTCCCGCGCCTCCTCCTCTCCCTTCTCTCCCTCCGGATCCCAGGCTGCTCTCCTCCTTGAGGAGCCGCTCCAGTCCTAGATCTCCATTCCATGCGTCATGCGCGTGCGTAGTGACTAGTTTTAGAATGTACGTACTGTAGTTGATGTTTCTACTTGATGCGGTGCCTTCATAATTCTAGATTTTCAGACGAGAATCAGACGCCGTAATGTATGCCATCACCAGTTGGAAAACCCAAAAAACAAAAGAAAAACCCACTGTAACCTGGTTAACGAACATGTCCTCGGTTTTTTCTTGTTTGATTTCTTCCGAGCTTTTAATCTTGTCAGAAAACTATAGGTTACCAGTTAATGGTTTGATGGTTTGGACTCTTTTTGTCGATTCATGATTCGGTGAGTCCAGGGATTGGCGTGCACCAAATTCAGGTATTGATTGACGTTACATTTCCTAGCAACCAAACAAATTTCGACTTCTGCCCCCTTTTTTTTCATTCACAGTAGCGGTGTAAAACCATTGACCGTTTGCGTTTATGTTTGCGTCACCATTCTGGAAACAAACATGTCCAAATTCGTAACGCGTGCGTGTGAGCTGCTAGGCTGTGACAGCCTTGTTACGGTGCAAGAGAATCTGATTGCGAATTGTTTTTCTTTCTTACTGGTTAGCTCCAAGCGTTCTGAGGGTGCAAGGTTTGTGAGGATGCCGAAGGCTGACGGGGATGCCAAGCTCCTGATCCAGTCCCTGAACAAGGCCTATGCTGCCACGCCCACGAATCTCAAGGCAATTGCCATTCTCTCTCGTGTTGCCGCAAGTGGCCACTGTCAAATATCTGATTGCTGATCCTATTCTAACATTTCTGCAGATCATTGACCTGTATGTGTTTTTTGCCATGGTGACTGCGCTTGTTCAGGTAATTTAGGATGTTTCACGTTTTCCCAAAGATATGTGATTTAGGATGGATAAGTTTAAATCTTACTTGACAATTTCATTTTTCAAGAAAGCAAGGATACAAAGAGGGTTGTGATATTGTGAAATGATTTGTTCTAGTATAGCATGAAAATCTAGGAAGGGCGGTATCATGTTTGCTTACTATACCGCATTTCTCAATTTTGAAGGAGCAGGGTGTCAGCCTGCAAAAAACTGCTGTGCCCAGTACCTAGCCATCTGGCAACCAAATTCGTGTAGGTGTAAATGTCATGGATTGCTAAGCATTTGTATGCCCCTTGATGTTTGATTTGACAGATCAAGTGTTAGCCATTGTTTTCTAGGTGGTGTGCTTGATATAGTGTGTACTGGCCAGATTATTAGGATCAGGTGCAAGTTTCCTTTAAGCACGTACTTTTGCTGACTAGCATTATCTTTGTCATCAGTTTATAAGCCATAAGTCTTCTGTTCACCCATAATCACAAAAGGCCCGATCCATTTGCAAACTACTGAAATGCTCCCTCATGTGGCAAACCAGGTTGGTTACATGGGAGTAGTTGGGTCATTTCCCTTCAACTCGTTCCTCTCAGGTGTCCTGTCATGCATAGGAACTGCAGTGCTTGCTGGTAAGAATTTCATAAGCCCCTCTCAATCCTGGCCACCCTTCCTTGGCTGCATGATATGTCATTGTCTACGTTTTTGCAGTGTGCCTCCGTATTCAAGTCAACAAGGACAACAAGGAATTCAAGGTAACTCTAGTTTCATTGTTAGCGTTTAATCTGCTGCAATACTCTGTTCTTTGGAATCCAGCATAACATTGTATGTCAAAACATTTATGTACAGGATCTTCCTCCAGAAAGGGCCTTTGCAGATTTCGTCCTGTGCAATCTGGTGCTCCACCTGGTGATCATAAACTTCCTCGGATAAGCCACTGTCCTATGAGTTTTTTAGATTTTGTAGTGTCCTAATGTTTGAGACTGTCATCATGTTCGATGTTCATGTGGTACCGCACACCATCTATGTAATCCGAGAGTTTCTCTGTGAACTATAATAATTTCGTGAATTTAGTGCTAACAACATAAGGACATGAGAACTTGCTTTCTTTTGATGCGGTGAAGACTGGCAAGATCGCGAAAGTCATCTTTTGATCCCGAGCTCATATGCTCCCGCATGAACAGTAAAATCGAAAAAATATCAAAAAAAATTCAAAAAATTCCAATTTTTTTTTGAGAGAAACATTGACAAAAGTTCTAAGTGCCTGCAAAAATTCATCATGAAATCACATTCCTGTAAGGCGTGGCAAAAAAAAAACAAATTCAGTGCTTCAAAATGCTTTTGAAAGTAGCTTTTTCAGAGTACTGTTTTTGTTTTTTTGCCCATGCCTTCTAGGAATGTGATTTCATGACGAATTTTTGCAGGCACTTAGAACTTTTGTCAATGTTTCTCCCAAAAAGAATTTGGAATTTTTTGAATTTTTTTCGATTTTACTGTTCATGCGGGAGCATATGAGCTCGGGATCAATTCCTCCGCGTCCGCAAGATCACTTCAATATTGTCACTGTTCTTTACTGCCGAAGCTGTTAAAGAAAATAAAATGTTTGTCCTGATGCCGCAATGCTCCAAATATTCTAGTGTCCTAATGTTCAAACACTGAACTTGAAGCTCCAAATATTGGCACCGGGAGTTGTGTACTTATGGAGTTCTTTTTTTCTTTTTGCAAATATTTTGTATTTCCCATTCACCCAATCAGTATGCTTCAATTTCATTTGTGCCGGAGAGTAAAATTTCAATGCAGAACCACTTCAGTTTTATTACCCCATATTTTGATACCCAACCACCATAATTGTTTGCATTGCAATGCTTCAGGTTATTCATTCGACCAGCGTGCTTGAGTTGTACCAAACACCGTGAAGGGATACAATTCCGGACCTCAGGTGCATACTTGAACCAAACAAGACTGCCGTTTTTTCATTCCAGCGCCAGTAATCTGTTTCCAACTGCGTCACCAAAGTTCAAGCAAACTATCTATACCATGCACCAGCCTACTCTTTCCAAAGGCCCTCCGTTCCAAAATAGATGACCCAACAATATTAAGCAAAACAGCATATGCCACTTCTCTAGAAGACCAAGATAACAATTTGTCAGATTTACCAATACAGAATGGCAAGAAGTATACCTGGCCATATGTTGGGCTGGGCCGGGCCGGGCCGGGCCCGGCCATCGGGCCTAGATATCAGGCCCAGGCCCGACCCACCAGTGGAAAAGCCCGCCGGGTCTCGAGCCATTGGGCCAAGCCCTTCCCTAAATCGCAAATATGCCAAGCCCGGTCCAGCCCAGCTGTCGGGCCTATACCTCAGGCCCAGGCCCAATTCGTGGGCAAGGTCGGGCCGGGTGAGGTCAGGCTTTTTCGGGCCAGGTCGGGTCGGGCCGGCCGGGCCGGGTATCCCATGGCCATGTATAGTAGGAAGGAACTTTGTCTATTAGTATAATTAAAATAACAAACAAAACCTACCAGGGCAACATTGCATTTATAAATCACATCTTTCTTTTCGTAACAATGAGCCACCTCGTCGATTTCCATTAAAGAAACCACCAACAGGGTTATTACAACGGTAGAAAGCAAAACAAAGGAGAAACTAAAGAAAGTATTTAGCGAACACACTCGCATCTCAGTGCGCAAGTTGCACAACCATTTGAGCAAAACATCTATCATCGCAAAGCGTACAACCAGGAAACCAACAACATCTATTTAACACAGAAAAACAGCGACAACAGGCATGAAACTGATCCTCATCAAGAACACACCATCTAGTGCACAATCATCTTCCTTCAAGCTTCAAGATGTCTACTTAGGGGATTCCATCCATGGATCCTGGCATATGCTTCTTCCAGGATCAAGATCTTGATCTTCAGATTGTTAGAACAGGGTTGAGCTGTGTGTAGTGGCTTCTTTGCTTATTTCCCTCACAAGTATATGTACTGCTGGCCTATTGGCCCCGTTGAATAGAAGCTCATTTCATAACATGGTATAAGAGCTAGGGTTAGGTTCCCCACTGCCGCCGCCAGCTGGTCCAGGCCACCGCTGCCGCCATCCTTCCCGGCCGATGCCAAATTAACGGTGAATAACCAAACCAAATACTCCATCCGTCCTAAAATTTTTGTCTTAGATTTGTCTAGATAAGGATGTATCTAGTCACGCTTTAAAGTTAGATACATCCGCATCTAGAAAAATTTAAGACAAATTTTTTGAGACGGAGGTAATGTAAACTTTGTACTCGCGACAAAAACAAGGACAAAAATTATGGAACGGAGAGAGTAATATATTATACATGTAAGAAGAGCACACCGATACATTCCCAGGCAAGCATACATGTAAGACCACACCGATACTTGGGCACACACTTAACATTGTTTCATGCGTAGTCTTTGGCAAACAGCACTCTCGTCAAATCAATAGGGGTTTTATGACGGTACATGGTTGACACACCACAGCCACATGAAAACCTTCTTATTACAAACACAAACATGACCACAAGCCAAACAAAACCAAACCACACACAAACAAACGGTACGTTCGTCTCCATCTCGTTGGAAACAAATCAAGAAGATGTACTCCTGATCTTGGGAAAACACAACATCACACCGATTTATTCTTCAGAAAAACACACCAACATAATCTTTGGAAATGAACACCTGAACCGCTGTGGCAACGCAGCAGTCAGGAGCAGCAAGGCATGACATCATCTTGCACCACCAAATCTAGACAACATAGCATAGGGCATTATAGTTGAGAGTAGAATGCATAGCCGAGAGGATGATAGGAATTGAACACAATACATGCATGATTAATTAACTTGTTGATGTACATCTGCACTTGATCTACATGCAGAGTATTCTTTGAAGTGCATATTACTCTACCATATAGTAAATGTTAACTTTATGATATGGTACATATATTAAGCAAGAAACCACTGGAGAAAGCATTGTGCATGTGTACCTAAAACGGGTTGCGACGGTTTCACCGGAGAACGGAAATTCTCTCCAGGGGCATCTTGTAATAAGACGAGTGGTGCGTCTTGAAGAGGGAAGGATGATGGCCGGCCTCCTGACCGTCCCACTCCAGCTTGTCCCACCAATCCTTCTCGCAGTCCACGACAGGGTGGTTGTCTCGGCCGATGGCTGGGAGGCGCCTCAGACCCCAGCAGCCCCTGACCCTGATGGTCTCGAGCTTGGGAGCAAACATCTTGGCTTCGCATATCTGCTGCAGCTTGTGGAGGTCGTGCAGGTACACATGCTTCAGGTTGGGGAACTCCAGTGTACCACTTATGAACGCCATAGGTATGTATGTTGAAATGCTCAGGTCGAGCTTCTGCTCCACTGGGAACACCACTTTCAGATCGCCACAGAAGACGATGTGGATGGTCTCCAAGTTTCTCAAGGTGTCCAACCACGACAGTGGGAGGATAAATGTGAGCCTCGGGCAGGAGTGAAGGTGTATGCTCTGCAGTTTCGCATACCTATGAGCACGTGCCGAGTAATACCTGGCCGATCCTTCGCTCCAAATGCAGCGGGCCATTGGAAGATCAGCTGCCCAAATGCTCTCTAGTTCTTCAAAATTGCAATAAACGTGATTAGCATCGAATACTGTGTGTAGCTTGGGACATCGCTCCACACGACACCATTTGAGACAATTCCAACCAAGTTTCAGCACTTGACCGGACTTCATGAGTCCAGGGATGTTTCCAGGGTTGGCAGTAGTGATGGAAGAATTGTCATGCACATGCAGCGACTCAGCCTTGTCCATCACTAAGATGATAGCTTTCATTCCTGGGATGGTTTCCACGCTAGTGTTGCTAAATCCATCACCAATCTCCACATGGTAGTCCCCCGGCTGAAACTGCACTGCGCTGCTGTAGTCATGATCAATACTTATGTCATCAACAGCAAAATCATTGTAGGTGTTGTAAGAGTGATTGGGAAATAATGACTTCGCTAGGGGTGGCCCTGATATGCTGTCAGAGCCCATCTTCTCGTTGCTGCACCACTGTCCGCCAGCAGATATGCAGAGGTTTAGACTACATCCAACGGTGTATGGGGACCAAAAGATATTGTAACTTCTTCGCACTAGTGACTGAATGAATCTCATGTCCATTGTAGCAACATATCCATGATGATGTCCCTTTTTTAGCTTGTCTAAATCTGGTAGTGTTCTTTCGACCTTTTCTCCTCGGGTGTCAATGACTAGCAAAGTTAGTCTGGGCACCCCCATTTCTGGCCAAAGCACGGCACGAAGCTGCTCACAACCCATCATGATGATTCGTTGGAGACATGGGACAGGCACCACCTCAGACCGAGGAATGCCAAAATCATACAAATCAACAGTGTCGTTGCTTCCATTGCAGAATAGGATTAAACATCTGTGTTCTTGTAGGGTTCGGTGGATCTCTCTCCCGACATCATTAATCTCACCTCTTGATGCTTCATCTGTCCCAGTGAAATCATCTTCCCTGTCTTGCCTATCAATGGCAGCCATCACCCGATGAGGAAGCTCCAGTATTTGTGCGATTGTCCTTTGGAGTGCTCTTCGGCTTTTCCACCTGGAGCAATCAACGTGGATGATCTTGTCGAATCTTTCCAACAGATACGGAGGAGGGTGCTTGTCTATTGCTCTAAGCACCGCAGAAGCAGCCAGGCCTTGATATCCATCAAAATAGATGGGCTTATGTGCAGCCCTACTCGTATCCACTAGATAATAACGAGAGATCTTCTCTGCCGCTTGTTCGACATTGCTCGCAAAGATGACCTACATTATTTGATGGCAATTAAATGATGTTGCTGATTACCATTTTGCGATTTTTGTCAAGTGTAGTAGTAGTAAGTAGTAACAAATACTCCTACGCAAACAACGCCTCTACTTAGTTTTTGCTATTATTAGGAACAGTAATTAAACTGCGACGGTATGTCACGACCACAACTTGAGTATGTCTGTGTTTGTCAGACGGACCTAGCTAGAGAAGGATGGCGGGAGGAGGATTTAATGGCGGTGTGTTAGGGCAAAGATGTACGCGTTGCTCCGGTTAGGGGTACTGCAGCCAGGGGAGGAGGCAGAGAAATTAGTTAATTAAGCAGATGGCAGTTGGAGGAGGGTTCTCCCCTTCTAGCCAGGCTCCTAGCAGCTCTTGTAATGTCAAGCCTGGCGTTTAAAGGGCTAATTAATTTCAGCAAGAATCACATCCTCTATCTGGAGTGCTCTTGTTCTCTACTGCGGCTAATTAATTAAAGAGAAAAGTATACTTTTCGTTTCTCAACTCTTGGTGAAGTCTAAATTTGGTCCATCAACTTCAAAACCGGACAACTTGCACCCCCAAGTACCGAAACCGGACAAGGTTCGTCCCTGGACTTGGTTTTGACCGATTTTGGTGTTGACTCACCCCGGTTTTGACCGGTGCTCACTCATATTCCTGTAATCTTTTTATATCCGTGAACTTTTTGAATTCACATACACTTTTCAACTCCGCGTAGTTTTATCAAGGTCGCGTATTTTTTTCAAAAATAAACATACTTTTTTCAAATCAGCGAATATTCTGAAATTCGCGTACCTTTTCCAAATCCGTTATTTTTTAACATTTACGTACTTTTTGGCGAAGGTACATGAACTTGGAAAAAGTACACATATTTGAAAAAAATACATGAACTTGGAAAAAGTACGTAGATTTAAAAAAAGTACACAAATTTTAAAAAGGTTCACGTATTTGAAAAAAATAACCGAATTTGAGAACATTACGTGGACTTGGAAAAGGTAGGAAAATTTGAGTCGGAACGGTCAAAACCGGGGTGGGACAGCACCAAAACCAGTCAAAACCGTGACCAAGGATGAATCTTGTCCGGTTTCAGAAGTTAAGGGTGCAAGTTGTTCGGTTTTGGAGTTGAGGGACCAAATCTAGACTCCGCCAAGAATTGAGGGACGAAAAGTATACTTTTCTCTTAATTAAATTAGCTAGCTAGCATATCTCAGAAATTTTAAGTTTAGGATTAACTATGGAGACTGTATGTACCTGTTTTATGATTAGCATACCATGCACCAGAAGAAAGTATTACTGGTCTACATTGGGAGAACTGCATGCATGCGTGTAGCTAGGTGGAAAAAGTATGTACCTCTTGATCTCGAGGCATGATGACTAGTGTTCCAGTGAAGGCCCGGCAAAGGCAGGAAGCTCCAGAATTCTAAACCATCGATCTGCACCTCCAGGTGAATCAGTTTGCAGCTGGCACCTAGCTATACCAGAAGAGCCTAGGTATTAGTTATGTTCTTGCCTGAACAAACATTGTCAATCGATGCATAATTAAATACCTATTCTTTTGGAAAGAAAAGAAACTGCAAGTAATTAACCTGAGAAATATATATATAGCGGAAGAATCATATCAGTAGTGTCACCTTAATCCGTAGGCTGGCACACCTTGTGTGCTGATCTATGATGCGGTTGCGGTTGCAGTAGAAGATGTATGTTTACGTCAGGTGAAGGAGCAACAATGAATGAATGGGGATAGTGGAGAGCGATTGCAGAGTGTTGCCGACATGCTGGGATGCAGCAGTGTTTGGTCTTTGGCTTTAGTTTTGGCCAAAGCATCCGTAGCTGGTTCTTTGCTTCAGGCTGGAGCTACTTAAAGAATAAAGATTGAACTATCAGCTTCCTCCTTTTCTTTTTCTTTGAATAATATAAAGGAGGAGGCTAGACCTTGGATTGGAATCCAAGCAGGTGTATCTAAAGGTGTGCGGGAGGGGCACACAGATTTTTTCTTCTGTTCTCTTTCATGAAAAAACATAAAAATAACACTACCACAAGCAGCCATGGAGGAAGTATATCCAGCAGTTTGCATACATGAGCCCAAAGCTGCCATTTTGTGCGGAAAATGCATGTGATACAGTGCAAAGATTCGAAGAATGCAAGCACCATAGTTCGGGCATCTCCAACGCTGACCGGCAAATATGCTCCGGCATCCGTCCGCGGATAGGGGGATCAGTCCATGGACATTGATGCCGGAGGCCGCCATCCAAAGCTGCTCGCATCCAATGCAAGCATCAACTATTTGAACTAACTAGATAAAATTCATTCAAAGACAGCGGATTTCATTAAAGTTTGGATATAATTTACATAAATGAACGAATTTTCGACCGTTTTACTTAAAACTATATAAAAAACTAAACCCTATACCGGACAACCACCTCATACGCGTGGCCGCCATGTCCTGCCGCACCGCGTCGCCGTCCATGTCATCGTCATTGTCGTCATCTCTCCAGCAGTGCAAGGATGTCGAAGGGCCGCGGTAGCCTACCGCTCTGCCTTTTGTTGTGTGGTGCGGAGGGCCGCCTTGGCCACTGCTGGCGGGGCCGCGGAGCTCTGGCCGCGGCCTTGCCCTTGTCGGTCTTGGCGAAGCAGTCGCTAAGCGACTATTGCTCGCCGATCTTGGCGAGCTCGCCGTCAAGGCGGGGGCGGTGCCTGGTTGCCGTCTCCGCGGTGGTGACGGAGTGGTAGAGCGTCCACGCGGCAGCGAGGTCAGGGTCATTGCAGACCCATTTCGGGGCCACGTCTATCTTGGGGAACGCGAAGCGGCGACCGGCATTGCGCCGATCATACCTTGCCTACTGCCTTCCCGCACGCTCCGCCTCGGATACCATGACACGAGAGTCGGCGGCACTACCGTAACCGCCGCCTCCGAGGTAGTGGAGGAGCAGCCACGTGCCTTTGCGGTCGCGGGTGGCAGCTCCTCCTTTATCTAGCGGCGGTGGCGAGAAGGCCCATCAATCCACGTGTACCAGCTGTGCGGCAGGGTCGACGTCGGCTGGACCTTGACGCGGTGGAGGCGCAAGGGGGACGTCCGCTCCTTCTTCACGCGGCCTCCGACGTGGAGGCCTGAAAGTGCAACTTATCCCCGGGTGGTTTTGGTAATTCATAACAACATATACTTTATTTAATTAATGCCTATTCAAAGAATATTTCAGGAAAGTTCAATTAGGTATGGAAAATGAAATGTGAATATGGACCCCTCAAAATGCAAAGGACATGCATTAACAAAGCTCCAAGACTCTACATGTGGTTAAGTGATCAAAGATCACACTGAGTCCATAGGAAAGACAATACTATTAAAAGGGGATGATGTTTTGATCATGAGTCATTTGCTCAAGTGCTTGAAGATATTGCTCCAAAAACCCTTAACCACACCCTCACAATCATATCTGTCCAAAACCCTAAAGTCATTCTTGGTCCCACCGAACCAATCCATTCTAGTCTCACCGAGATACACCAGAGAGAGCTACTGCTTAAATCCTAGGAACTCGGTTTCACCGAGATGACATTCGGTCCCACCGAAGTGAACGTGCCAACCTTCTATAACCTATCGTTTTCATTTCGGAATTTCTAAATGAAACCGATCGGTGTCACCGAAGTGTGGAAAGTGCTTAGGTCATCACATATCGGTCGCACTGAGTGGATTCATCTGGTCTCACAGAGACATCCGAAGTTCAAAACTTTTGCATTGGTCTGTCTCACCGAGTGTTTCACTCGGTCCCACCGAGTTGTGCATAAAGGTGTGTAATGGTTAGATTTTTGGTGATGGCTATATATACCCCACCCACACCACCTACTCTTAGAGAGAGCAACAAGGACGAAACTACCACTTCCTATATCCATTTTTTGAGAGAAAACCACCTATACTTGTGTTGAGATCCAGGAATTCCACTCCAACCATTTGATCCTTGATTTCTAGCCTCCTCGAGTTGCTTTTCACTCCAATACCTCTCCTACTACCAAGCCAAATCTGTGAGAGAGTGATTGAGTGTTGAGGAGACTAACTTTTGAAACACAAGAGCAAGGAGTTCATCATCAACAACATCTATTACCTTTTGGAGAGTGGTGTCTCCTAGACTGGTTTAGTGTCACCTGGGAGCCTCCAAATCATGTGGAGTTGAACCAAGGAGTTTGTAAGGGCGAGGAGATCGCCTACTTCGTGAAGATCTACCCCGAGTGAGGCTAGTCCTTCGTGGGCGTAAGCCATGGTAGCATAGACAAGGTTGCTTTTCGTGGACCCTTCGTGGGTGGAGCCCTCCATGGACTCGCCCAACTGTTACCCTCCTTGGGTTGAAGTCCCTATCAACGTGGATGTATGATAGTGCCACATATCGGAACCACGCCAAAAATTCACGTCTTCATTGTGTTTGATCTTCCGATTTCTACCTCCCTTTACTTTCTTACGCTTGCATGTTGTTCCTTATCCGCTGCCTATACTCTAGAAATGCATGTGTATATTGTATTGGTTGCCATTTAACTTGTGCTAAAAATTGGTCTAAATTTCAATTTAAAAACTGTAACTCGTGCCTTGTTAGTGTCTATTCACCCACCCCCCTTTAGACCTATCTTCTCGATCCTACAAGGTCGCGGTTGCGTGGCAGGGACGCCGGTTCATCTTTCACCTGCCGTAGTGGGGATGTTGCCTCCTGCTACACATGGACATGCGTCGGGGACGATGGCTCCTTCACGCGCGTCGGTGATGACCCACAAGTATAGGGGATCAATCGTAGTCCTTTCGATAAGTAAGAGTGTCCAACCCAACGAGGAGCAGAAGGAAATGACAAGTTGTTTTTAGCAAGGTAATTTCTGCAAGCACTAAAATAGTCGGTAACAAGTAGTTTGATAGCAAGATAATTTGTAACGAGCAAGTAACGGTAACGTTAAATAAAGTGCAGCAAAGTAGCCCAATCCTTTTGTGGCAAAGGACAGGTCAAACCGGTCTCTTATGATAAGCAAAGCGTTCTTGAGGGTACACGGGAATTTCACCATATCACTTTCATCATGTTGGCTTGATTCGTGTTCTCTACTTTGATAATTTGATATGTGGGTGGACCGGTGCTTAGGTGTTGTTCTTACTTGAACACCTCCTAGTTATGATTAACCCCCTCACAAGCATCTGCAACTACGAGAAAAGTATTAAGATAAAATCTAACCATGTCATTAAACTTTTGGATCCAAATTCGTCCCTTATGAAATAGCGCATAAACTAGGGTTTAAGCTTCTGTCACTCTAGCAACCCATCATCTAATAACTACTCCACAATGCATTCCCTTAAGCCCAAATATGGTGAAGTGCCATGCAGTCGACATTCACATGACACCACTAAGGGAATCACAACATACATATCATCAAAATATCGAACACATATCAAGTTCACATGATTACTTGCAACATGACTTCTCCCGTGACCTCAAGAACAAAAGTAACTACTCACAAATGATAATCATGCTCAAGATCAGAGGGGTATTAAATAGCATAATGGATCTGAACATATAATCTTCCACCAAATAAATCATATAGTAATCAACTACAAGATGTAATCAACACTACTTGTCACCCACAGGTACCAATCTGGGGTTCCAGTACAAAGATTGAACACAAGAGATGAACTAGGGTTTGAGAGGAGATGGTGTTGTTGAAGATGTTGATGGAGATTGCCTTCCCAAAGATGGGAGAGTTGTTGGTGATGATGATGGCGATGATTTCCCCCCTCCGGGAGGGAAGTTCCCCCGGCGGAATCTCTCCACCAGAGGGCAAAAGTGCTCCTGCCAAAGTTCCGCCTCGAGACTGCGGCGCTTCATCCCGAAAGTCTCCTCCTAATTTTTTCTAGGTCAAAATGACCTCTATACCAGAAGATGGTCACCGGAGGTGGGCCGAGGAGGGCACAACCCACCAGGGCGCGCCTTGGGGCCCAGGCGTGCCCTGGTGTCTTGTGCTCACCAGGGTGGCCCCCTCCGGTAGTTATTTGCTCCAGTATTTTTATATATTCCAAAACAATTCTCCGTAAATTTTTCGCTCATTTGGAGATGTGTAGAATAGGTAACTCTGACGTAACTTTTTTAGGTCCAGAATTCCAGCTGCCGGCATTCTCACTCTTTGTGTAAACCTTGCATATTATGAGAGAAAAGGCATAGAATTACTACAAAAAGCATTATTATGCATAAAAACATTACAAATAGCAGTAGGAAAACATGATGCAAAATGGACGTATCAACTCCCCCAAGCTTAGACCTCGCTTGTCCTCAAGTGAAAAATCGAAATCGAAAATCATGCCCACATGCTTAGAGAGAGAGAGGTGTCGATAAAAACAAAATACGGACATAGAAGAATCATGCTTATTATTATAACAGCAGAGAAATTTAACATAAAACTTTATCACGCAATTTTTATCATATAACTTCTCATAAACAAGTAACAATTCATCACAACATTGAAGTATAAAGCATAAACCTTATTGGAAGCCAACAAACTATGTTCTCAGTCAACTTTGCAACTACAATTCATCATATTTTCAGGAACGGTCATGTATCGGAGCCTTTTGGCAAGTTCACAGACTCATGTTGGGGAACGTAGCAGAAATTCAAAATTTTCTACGCATCACCAAGATCAATCTATGGAGTAATCTAGCAACGAGGGGAAGGGGAGTGCATCTACATACCATTGTAGATCGCGATGCGGAAGCGCTGCAAGAACGCGGATGAAGGAGTCGTACTCGTAGCGATTCAGATCGCGGTTGATTCCGATCTAAGCGCCGAACCACGGCGCCTCCACGTTCAACACACGTGCAGCCCGGTGACGTCTCCCACGCCTTGATCCAGCAAGGAGAGAGGGAGAGGTTGGGAAGACTCCATCCAGCAGCAGCACGACGATGTGGTGGTGATGGAGGAGCATGGCAATCCCGCAGGGCTTCGCCAAGCACCGCGGGAGAGGAGGAGGAGGGAGAGGGGTAGGGCTGCGCCAAAAGAGAGACGTTCTCGTGTGTCTGGCAGCCCCAAATACCTCCAGTATATATAGGGGAAGGGGGAGGGGCTGCGCCCCATCTAGGGTTCCCTCCCCAGGGGTGGCGGCAGCCCCCAAACCCATCTAGGGTGCGGCCAAGGGGAGGAGAGGGGGGGGGCGCCACTAGGGTGGGCCTTAAGGCCCATCTGGACCTAGGGTTTGCCCCCTCCCACTCTCCCATGCGCTTGGGCCTTGGTGGGGGGGGGGGGGGGGCGCACCAGCCCACCTGGGGCTGGTCCCCTCCCACACTTGGCCCACGCAGCCTTCTGGGGCTGGTGGCCCCACTTGGTGGACCCCCGGGACCCTCCCGGTGGTCCCGGTACATTACCGATAACACCCGAAACCTTTCCGGTGACCAAAACATGACTTCCCATATATAAATCTTTACCTCCGGACCATTCCGGAACTCCTCGTGACGTCCGGGATCTCATCCGGGACTCCGAACAACATTCGGTAACCACGTACATACTTTCCCTATAACCCTAGCGTCATCGAACCTTAAGTGTGTAGACCCTACGGGTTCGGGAACCATGCAGACATGACCGAGATGTTCTCCGGTCAATAACCAACAGCGGGATCTGGATACCCATGTTGGCTCCCACATGTTCCACGATGATCTCATCGGATGAACCACGATGTCGGGGATTCAATCAATCCCGTATACAATTCCCTTTGTCTATCGATATGTTACTTGCCCGAGATTCGATCGTCGGTATCCCTATACCTTGTTCAATCTCGTTACCGGCAAGTCTCTTTACTCGTTCCGTAACTCACATCATCCCGTGATCAACTCCTTGGTCACATTGAGCACATTATGATGATGTCCTACCGAGTGGGCCCAGAGATACCTTTCCGTTTACACGGAGTCTCGATTCGTGCCAACCCAACAGACACTTTCGGAGATACCCGTAGTGCACCTTTATAGCCACCCAGTTACGTTGTGACGTTTGGCACACCCAAAGCATTCCTATGGTATCCGGGAGTTGCACAATCTCATGGTCTAAGGAAATGATACTTGACATTAGAAAAGCTCTGAGCAAACGAACTACACGATCTTGTGCTAGGCTTAGGATTGGGTCTTGTCCATCACATCATTCTCCTAATGATGTGATCCCGTTATCAACGACATCCAATGTCCATGGTCAGGAAACCGTAACCATCTGTTGATCAACGAGCTAGTCTCCTAGAGGCTTACTAGGGACATGGTGTTGTCTATGTATCCACACATGTATCTGAGTTTCCTATCAATACAATTCTAGCATGGATAATAAACGATTATCATGAACAAGGAAATATAATAATAACCAATTTATTATTGCCTCTAGGGCATATTTCCAACAGTCTCCCACTTGCACTAGAGTCAATAATCTAGTCCACATCACCATGTGATTAACACTCATAGGTCACATCACCATGTGACCAACATCCAAAGAGTTCACTAGAGTCAACAATCTAGTTCACATCACTATGTGATTAACACTCAATGAGTTCTGGTTTGATCATGTTATGCTTGTGAGAGAGGTTATTAGTCAACGGGTCTGAACCTTTCAGATCCGTGTGCTTTACGAATATCTATGTCATCTTGTGGATGCTACCACGCGCTACTTGGAGCCATTTCAAGTAATTGCTCTACTATACGAATCCGGTTTACTACTCAGAGTCATCCGGATTAGTGTCAAAGTTCGCATCGACGTAACCCTTTACGACGAACTCCTTTTCACCTCCATAATCGAGAAAATTCCTTAGTCCACTAGATACTAAGGATAAGTTCGACCGCTGTCATGTGATCCATTCCCGGATCACTATTGTGCCCCTTGACCAACTCATGGCAAGGCATACTTCATGTGCGGTACGCAGCATAGCATACTGTAGAGCCTACGTCTGAAGCATAGGGGACGACCTTCGTCCTTTCTCTCTCTTTTGCTGTGGTCAGGTCTTGAGTCTTACTCAATACTCACACCTTGTAACACAGCCAAGAACTCCTTCTTTGCTGATCTATTTTGAACTCTTTCAAAATCATGTCAAGGTGTGCGTTCTTTGAAAGTATCATCAGGCGTCTTGATCTATCTCTATAGATCTTAATGCCCAATACGTAAGCAGCTTCATCCAGGTCTTCCTTTGAAAAACTCCTTTCAAACAACCCTTTATGCTTTCCAGAAATTTTACATCATTTCGGATCAACAATATGTCATTCACATATACTTATCAGAAATGTTGTAGCGCTCCCACTCACTTTATTGTAAATACAAGTTTCTAACAAACTTTGTATAAACCCAAAAACTTTGATCACTCCATCAAAGCGTATATTCTGACTCCGAGATGCTTGCTCTAGTCCATGGAAGGATCGCTGGAGCTAGCATACCTTTTAGCATCCTTAGGATCGACAAAACCTTTCTGATTGTATCACATACAACCTTTCCTTACGAAAACAGGTAAGGAAACTTGTTTTGACATCCATCTGCCAGATTTCATAAATGCAGCTAATGCTAACATGATTCCGACGGACTTAAGCATCGCTACGGATGAGAAAATCTCATCGTGGTCAACTCCTTGAACTTGTGAAAATACTCTTTTCCACAAGTCGAGCTTCATAGACGGTAACATTACCGTCCATGTCCGTCTTCTTCTTAAAGATCCATTTATCTCGGATTTCATGGCTTCTAACCATTTGTCGGAATATGGGCCCACCATCGCTTCTCCATAGCTCGTAGGTTCAGTATTGTCCAACAACATGATATCTCAGACAGGATCACGTACCACTCTGAAGTAGCACGCATCCTCGTCGTCCTACGAGGTTTGGTAGTGACTTGATCCGAAGTTTCATGATCACTATCATAAGCTTCCACTTCAATTGGTGTAGGTGCCACAGGAACAACTTCCTGTGCCCTGCTACACACTAGTTGAAGTGACGGTTCAATAACCTTATCAAGTCTCCACCATCCTCCCACTCAATTCTTTCGAGAGAAACTTTTCCTCGAGAAAGGACCTGTTTCTAGAAGCAATTACTTTTGCTTCCAGATCTGAAATAGGAGGTATACCCAACTGTTTTTTGGGTATTCCATGAAGACGCATTTATCCGCTTTGGGTTCGAGCTTATCAGCCTGAAACTTTTTCACATAAGCATCGCATCCCCAAACTTTTAAGAAACGACAACTTGGGTTTCTCTAAACGGTGTCGTCTCAACGGAATTGCGTGGTGCCCCTTTTAAAGTGAATGCGGTTGTCTCTAATGCCTAACCCATAAACGATAGTGGTAATTCGATAAGAGACATCATGGTATGCCCCATATCCAATAGGGTGCAGCTATGATGTCCGGACACACCATCACACTATGGTGTTCCAGGCGGTATTAATTGTGAAACACTTTCCACAATGTCTTAATTGTGTGCCAAACTCGTAACTCAGATACTCATCTCTATGATCATATCACAGACATTTTATCCTCTTGTCATGACGATCTTCAACTTCACTCTGAAATTACTTGAACCTTTCAATAATTCAGACTTGTGTTTCATCAAGTAAATACACTCAGCATCTACTCAAATCATCTGTGAAGTAAGAACATAACGATATCCACTGCATGCCTCAGCACTCATTGGACTGCATACATCAAAATGTATTACTTCCAATAAGTTGCTCTCTTGTTCCATCTTACTGAAAACGAGGCCTTTCAGTCATGTTGCCCATGTGGTATGATTTGCATGTCTCAAGTGATTCAAAATCAAGTGAGTCCAAACGATCCATCTGCATGGAGTTTCTTCATGCATATATACCAATAGACATGGTTCGCATGTCTCAATCTTTTCAAAAACGAGTGAGTCCAAAGATCCATCTACATGGAGCTTCTTCATGCGTTTTATCCCAATATGACTCAAATAGCAGTGCCACAAGTATGTGGTACTATCATTACTTTTGGCATGAACATGTGTATCACTACGATCGAGATTCATTTTAGGTGTAAGGCCATTGAAGGTATTATTCAAATAAACAGAGTAACCATTATTCTCCTTAAATGAATAACCGTATTGCGATAAACATAATCCAATCATGTTCAACGCAAACACCAAATCTCGATAGTAGAGGGAGCATGCGATGCTTGATCACATCAATCTTGGAAACACTTCCAACACACATCGTCATCTCACCTTTATCCAGTCTCCATTTATTCCGCAGCTTTTATTTCGAGTTACTAACACTTAGCAACCGAACCGGTATCTAATACCCTGGTGCTGCTAGGAGTACTAGTAAAGTACACATTCATATAACGTATATCCAATATACTTCTGTCGACCTTGCCTGCCTTCTCATCTACCAAGTATCTAGGGTAGTACTGCTTCAGTGACCGTTCCCCTCATTACAGAAGCACTTAGTCTCGGGTTTGGGTTCAACCTTGGGATTCTTCACTAGAGCAGCAAATGATTTGCTGTTTCATGAAGTATCCCTTTTGCCCTTGCCCTTCTAGAAACTAGTGGTTTTACTAACCATCAACAATTGATGCTCCTTCTTGATTTCTACTTTCGCGGTGTCAAACATCGCGAGTTGCTCAAGGATCATCATCTATCCTTGATATTTATAGTTCATCACGAAGCTCTAATAGCTTGGTGGCAGTGATTATGGAGAACCATCACTATCTCATCTGGAAGATTAACTCCCACTCGATTCAAGCGATTGTGGCACTCAGACAATCTGAGCACATGCTCAACGATTGAGCTTTTCTCCCTTAGTTTGCAGGCCTAAGAAACTTGTCAGAGGTCTCATACCTCTTGACGTGGGCACTAGTCCGAAATCCCAATTTCAGTCTTCGGAACATCTCATATGTTCTGCGACGTTTCAAAAAACCGTCTTTGGTGCCACAATTCTAAACCGTTAGCATTACTCACTGAACTATCACGTAGTCATCAAAACGTGTATGTCAGATGTTTCACAACATCTACAGACGACGCTGAGGTTCAGCACACCGAGCGGTGCATTAAGGACATAAGCCCTCTGTGCAGCAATGAGGACAATCCTCAGTTTACGGACCCAGTCCGCATAATTGCTACTACCAACTTTCAACTAAATTTTCTCTAGGAACATATCTTAAACAGTAGAACTAAAGCGTATGACATAATTTGCAAAGACTTTTTGACTATGTTCATGATAATTAAGTTCATCTGATTAATGAACTCCCACTCAGATAGACATCCCTCTAGTCATCTAAGTGATACATGATCCGAGTCAAACTAGGCCGTGTCCGATCATCACGTGAGACGGACTAGTCATCATCGGTGAACATCTCCATGTTGATCGTATCTACTATACGACTCATGTTCGACCTTTCGGTCTCTTGTGTTCCGAGGCCATGTCTGTACATGCTAGGCTCGTCAAGTCAACCTAAGTGTTTCGCATGTGTTCCGAGGCCATGTCTGTACATGCTAGGCTTGTCAACACCCGTTGTATTCGAATGTTAGAATCTATCACACCCGATCATCACGTGGTGCTTCGAAACAACGAACCTTCGCAACGGTGCACAGTTAGGGGGAACACGTCTCTTGAAATTTTAGTGAGGGATCATCTTACTTACTACCGTCGTTCTAAGCAAATAAGATGCAAAACATGATAAACATCACATGCAATCAAATAGTGACATGATATGGCCAATATCATTTTGCTCCTTTGATCTCAATCTTCGGGGCACCATGATCATCTTCGTCACCGGCATGACACCATGATCTCCATCATCATGATCTCCATCATTGTGTCTTTATGAAGTTGTCACGCCAACGATTACTTCTACTTCTATGGCTAACGCGCTTAGCAATAAAGTAAAGTAATTTACATGGCGTTATTCAATGACACGCAGGTCATACAAAAAATAAAGACAACTCCTATGGCTCCTGCCGGTTGTCATACTCATCGACATGCAAGTCGTGATTCCTATTACAAGAATATGATCAATCTCATACATCACATATATCATTCATCACATCTTCTGGCCATATCACATCACATAGCACATGCTGCAAAAACAAGTTAGACGTCCTCTAATTGTTGTTGCAAGTTTTTTCTTGGCTTGTATAGGTTTCTAGCAAGAACGTTTCTTACCTACGTAAAACCACAACGTGATATGCCAATTTCTATTTACCCTTCATAAGGACCCTTTTCATCGAATCCGTTCCGACTAAAGTGGGAGAGACAGACACCCGCTAGCCACCTTATGCAACTAGTGCATGTCAGTCGGTGGAACCTGTCTCACGTAAGCGTACGTGTAAGGTCGGTCCGGGCCGCTTCATCCCACAATGCCGCCGAAACAAGATAAGACTAGTAGCGGCAAGAAGAACTGGCAACATCTACGCCCACAACTGCTTTGTGTTCTACTCGTGCATAGAAACTACGCATAGACCTAGCTCATGATGCCACTGTTGGGGAACGTAGCAGAAATTCAAAATTTCTACGCATCACCAAGATCAATCTATGGAGTAATCTAGCAACGAGGGGAAGGGGAGTGCATCTACATACAATTGTAGATCGCGATGTGCAAGCGTTGCAAGAACGCGGATGAAGGAGTCGTACTCGTAGCGATTCAGATCGCGGTTGATTCCGATCTAAGCGCCGAACCACGGCGCCTCCGCGTTCAACACACGTGCAGCCCGGTGACGTCTCCCACGCCTTGATCCAGCAAGGAGAGAGGGAGAGGTTGGGAAGACTCCATCCAGCAGCAGCACGACAGTGTGGTGGTGATGGAGGAGCGTGGCAATCCCGCAGGGCTTCGCCAAGCACCGCGGGAGAGGAGGAGGAGGGAGAGGGGTAGGGCTGCGCCGAAAGAGAGACGTTCTCGTGTGTCTGGCAGCCCCAAATACCTCCAGTATATATAGGGGAAGGGGGAGGGGCTGCGCCCCATCTAGGGTTCCCTCCCCAGGGGTGGCGGCAGCCCCCAAACCCATCTAGGGTGCGGCCAAGGGGAGGAGAGGGGGGGCGCCACTAGGGTGGGCCTTAAGGCCCATCTGGACCTAGGGTTTGCCCCCTCCCACTCTCCCATGCGCTTGGGCCTTGGTGGGGGGGGGGGGCGCACCAGCCCACCTGGGGCTGGTCCCCTCCCACACTTGGCCCACGCAGCCTTCTGGGGCTGGTGGCCCCACTTGGTGGACCCCCGGGACCCTCCCGGTGGTCCCGGTACATTATCGATAACACCCGAAACCTTTCCGGTGACCAAAACATGACTTCCCATATATAAATCTTTACCTCCGGACCATTCCGGAACTCCTCGTGACGTCCGGGATCTCATCCGGGACTCCGAACAACATTTGGTAACCACGTACATACTTTCCCTATAACCCTAGCGTCATCGAACCTTAAGTGTGTAGACCCTACGGGTTCGGGAACCATGCAGACATGACCGAGATGTTCTCCGGTCAATAACCAACAGCGGGATCTGGATACCCATGTGGGCTCCAACATGTTCCACGATGATCTCATCGGATGAACCACGATGTCGGGGATTCAATCAATCCCGTATACAATTCCCTTTGTCTATCGATATGTTACTTGCCCGAGATTCGATCGTCGGTATCCCTATACCTTGTTCAATCTCGTTACCGGCAAGTCTCTTTACTCGTTCCGTAACTCACATCATCCCGTGATCAACTCCTTGGTCACATTGTGCACATTATGATGATGTCCTACCGAGTGGGCCCAGAGATACCTCTCCGTTTACACGGAGTGACAAATCCCAGTCTCGATTCGTGCCAACCCAACAGACACTTTCAGAGATACCCGTAGTGCACCTTTATAGCCATCCAGTTACGTTGTGACGTTTGGCACACCCAAAGCATTCCTACGGTATCCGGGAGTTGCACAATCTCATGGTCTAAGGAAATGATACTTGACATTAGAAAAGCTCTGAGCAAACGAACTACACAATCTTGTGCTAGGCTTAGGATTGGGTCTTGTCCATCACATCATTCTCCTAATGATGTGATCCCGTTATCAACGACATCCAATGTCCATGGTCAGGAAACCGTAACCATCTGTTGATCAACGAGCTAGTCTCCTAGAGGCTTACTAGGGACATGGTGTTGTCTATGTATCCACACATGTATCTGAGTTTCCTATCAATACAATTCTAGCATGGATAATAAACGATTATCATGAACAAGGAAATATAATAATAACCAATTTATTATTGCCTCTAGGGCATATTTCCAACAACTCAAACATCATTTAATCTTCTATGATTGTTAACACTCACAGCATACCCATGAACAAAAAGTTTCAACCAGACACATAGAAAGATAGGGGCTTATAGTTTTGCCTCCCAGCGTATTCACCTCACGGGTGATGACAACAATAATAACTCATGTTCACTCATATCCAACTGGATATATGTGCCTAGATCTTTCCTCAACACATGATGCTTGCAAAAAGAGAAAATAAAAGGAATAGGGAAGAATACTTTGACTCTTGCATAAAAGTAAATACATAAAAGTAAAAGATAGGCCCTTCGCAGAGGGAAGCAGAGGTTGTCATGCACTTATTTGTTTGTATACCAAATCCCTTAATGCAAAATAACATCACGTTATATTGCCCCTTATGATAGCAACCTTTATTATGCAGTCCATCGCTTTTATCACTTTGCCATCACAAGTTCGTACAACGCTCAATTTTCTCTTACACTAAATGATCCAACACATTTAGAAGCAATTTTTATTGCCTTATTGTACCAATGACAACTTACTTGAAGGATCTTACTCAATTCATAGGTACGTATGGTGGACTCGCAAAATAAGATTTTGGGTTTAAGGGTTTTTGGATGCACAAGTAGTATCTCTACTTAGTGTAGAGTTTTTGGCTAGCAAAGATATTGAGCAAGCACCACATGTTGAAGGATCTATGACAATATAACTTCTATGTGAATATGAACAAACATAAATCATTACGTTGTCTTCCTTCTCCAACGTCAACAATTTTGGCATATAATATTTAATGTGGGCTCACAATCATAAAAGATGTCCAAGATAGTGTATTTGCATGTGAATCTTCTCTTCCCTTATTAATTCTTTCATGAATTGCATTATTGACCAATGCTATGTTTGTTAATCTCCAATAAATTTTACCACTTACACTTTTCCTTATGTGATGTCATTACTTACCATAAGATTAGCATATGATCTTTTTCATTTATTTTTATTTCTTTTTATTAAAGCATAAAAGTAAAGAAACAAAACTCAAACTACTCTTTATTATATATCTCGCACACGATTACATAGATAGATAGATCACTAAGCAAGCACTCGAAGATAGATTGAACTAAACTTTTATTCAACTAAATCATAGGATAACTAAAGATCAAACTAAAATAGATAAAGGCAAAGATAGTGGTGGTGATACGATACCAGGGCACCTCCTCCAAGCTTGGCACAAGCCAAGGGGAGTGCCCATACCATGAACTCAAGTCTTCTTTGGTGGGGAAGATGGTGATGGTGGTGATGAGGTAGCATTACACTTCAGGCTCAGAAGGTGCTCCAATCTACAAATGGTGCTCCGGAGGGCTATGACATGCTCTTGCAACAGAATATTTTCACGAGTGAGATATTTATTTTGCACATGAACCGTTTCAATGATCCTAAAAGCTTCAATTTCAGTAGGGGTGAGATGATCGTAGTATGGTAGAAGAATCTCTTCTTCTTGTGCTGCCGGAACTTGATATCTCGCAACTTTCTTGACCTTATCACCCTTGATGGTCTCCTCTGGTTCCTCTCTCTTTAGTTCTATCTTCATCAACCAAGCATCCTCTTCTACTTTGTTGGAGGAGGGAGAAGATATGATGCCTGACTTGACAGATCTAACAAAAAAACAGCAAGAAAGAAGAACAGAAGATTTCTCCGTGATACGGTGTGCAATACTTTCGGGGGGTATATAAAGATCTTTTATCTTGGGAAACAAGCAAACAAGAGAAAAACGGAGTCGGGAAGGTTCCCGAGGTGGGCACAACCCACCTGGGCGCACCAGGCAAGCTAGGCGCGCTCTGGTTTCTTGTGCCCTCCTCGGTTGCCTTCCCGGTTGTTCCTTATTTTCCTAATTTTTAAAATATTCTAAAACTAACAAAAAATATTTTTGCGGATTTTTCGGAGTCCGTTTACTTACCGTATCACGTACCTCCTCTTTTTCAGGATTCTGTAGTGTTCCGAAAGGTTTATTTTATGTGTTCCTCCGGTGTCATGGTTTGAATAATATTGCTTTCAACATTAATAGGCGTACCTGAGATAAGTGTTTAATTCTTTGCCCATTGACCACCTTCGGGTTAGTACCTTCGGCATTATTAATCTTGATAGCTCCAGAGTGATAAACCTCGGTCCTTCCCATTTAGAGAGAAGTTTTCCTGCAAAAAATCTAAAACGAGAGTTGTACAAAAGAACATATTCTCCAACTTTGAATTCCCACTTAGATTCTTTTGTCATGCCATCTTTTAACTTTTTTTAAAAATAATTTGGCCTTTTCAGAAGCTTGGGTTCTCCATTCATCTAATGAGCTAATATCAAATAACCTTTTTTCACCGGCAAGTTTGAAATCATAATTAAGTTCTTTAATTGGCCAATATGCTTTATGTTCTAACTCAAGAGGTAAATGACAAGCTTTACCATAAACCATTTTATAGGGAGACATACCCATAGGATTTTTATATGCTGTTCTGTAGGCCCAAAGTGCATCATCCAACTTCTTAGACCAATTCTTTCGAGACCTATTAACAATTTTTTGTAATATTAATTTTATTTCTCTATTGCTAAGTTCAACTTGACCACTAGATTGAGGATGATAGGGTGATGCAATTCTATGGTTAACATCATATTTAGCAAGCATTTTATGGAAAGCACCATGAATGAAGTGTGAACCACCATCAATCATTAAATATCTAGGGAATCCAACCCTTGGGAAAATAACTTCTTTAAGCATTTTAATGGAAGTGTTATGATCAGCGCTACTAGTTGGAACAACTTCTACCCACTTAGTGACATAATCAACAGCAACCAAAATATGTGTATACCCATTAGGGGAAGAAAAAGGTACCATATAATCAAAACCCCAAACATCAAATGGTTCAATAGCAAGTGAATAATTCATGGGCATTTCTTGACGCTTATTGATATTACCAATTCTTTGACATTCATCACAAGATAAAACAAACTTACGGGCATCCTTGAAGAGAGTAGGCCAATAAAAACCAGATTGTAATACCTTGTGAGCAGTTCTATCTCCCGCATGATGTCCTCCATAAGCTTCAGAGTGACATTTCCGTAGGATTTGTTTCTGTTCATGCTCAGGTACACAACGTCTAATAATACCATCTACTCCTTCTTTATAAAGACTAGATGACTAGTTGCGCCAAATGGCGCAAAGGCCCATTTAAAACCATGTTCGTGTTGAAAATATTTGCATTTTTTTCAATAACCGTATATTTGAGTACATTTGGTAAGAACTTATACCCCTATACATAAAGGAAATTAAATGCAAATATTTTCTGAAGGTAATAATGCCACAAATTAGATTATCGGTAGGTCAAGATAGTTGAGTCTGCAATTAGGAACTCCGAGTAGCTGTAAACTTGCATTAAAAAGAGTAAACACAAGTGACACAATAAAATGTACTTAATACATGAACTCGTGAACATTTGTACATGATAAGTTAATAGAAATAGTGGTCAATTACATCATATAATTTGGTTCTATACTCTTGTGTATATATCCTAGGTGCTACCCCTTTGTGATCAACTCTTTGTCCTTCGAATCGAATGGCACGGCTACTGCCCCTTGTGGAAAAAGAAAGGACTCTATAATACCCATAAACGTAAACTTATAATTGCAAAAACAAAACACCACAAGCACCATATATAAGGATATATTACAAAATACAATGCAGTTCATAGGCTCATTCTTCAATTGACATTCTGGACATCAAATCAAAATTATGAGGTATTGTTGTGAATTGCAAAACTTCTAAACCAGGTGCTAGCCTCAGAACATCCTTCAGTATGTACCTACCACAAATTATAGTCAGATTAATAAAATACATATCCCTTTTTAGAAGAGAAAATACACAACCATCTAAAATAGAGAAAATTGGCGGCATGCGGCATAAAGAAGATATTGCTCATGCTCGCTTGAGACAAGGAATATAGCTAAAGAATTTTCCAAACCTTGAGAACGAACTACAATAAACAGCAAAAAGAATCTAATATTCTACATATGCTGGACACATGGATGTTACTACAAAAAGGGAATGCATCAACAAGCATAAGTATCTCATTTTTAGCTACCAATATTAGCAAATATTCTGTTATGGGAAACTATTTAATGGTAGAAACTCTGAAAGACGCAAAGTCATTCGTTTCACATCATCATCTTGCTGGTGACCAAATAAACACTATTGTTTCATGTGTAGTTCAAGGCTGTATTTCAGAAAGTCTAACTGTGTCGGAAAGAAAAACTTGAAACCAACACTGTAAAAAAAGCGTGCCTAAAACTGTAAAAAATTTGAACCTAGTCCAAGCACTTCCTAAAATACCTTGTTATGTTCTCTATGAGTGCACTCATTAATCTGTCAGCGGGTGTCATAAAGAGCATCGGCGAGACACCTTTTACCATGCGGCAGCTAGTGTCATGTAAAAAGGGGTGGAATCATCAGGTGAAGATTTTGCATCCCTGAGTATAACTAATAAGGATATTGCACTACCTCCTGGTTGTCCTACCAGTAAACAATCATATCAACATATGAACCACATAGTTGTTGGGAAAACAATGGTTTCTAGGTTGGTTTTTAGCACCAACCCTTAGAATGTTGCAATGTTACTTATGCTGATACATCAACTCTATTCAACAGTGTACCAAAAATGTCTTGCTTCAGACAGAGATAATGAATTAACAATTCCATCATGTGTTTTTCAAACCCAGCAATTCTTAATGTTGCATGACCTTGTGGAGTCAGGTAGATATCACAAAATTCTATGAAAGACTACCAGCCAAAATGGCAAAAGAAAAGAAAGTTCAGCAGAGCAGAGAGAGTAGAAAATTCATTATTACTTGGGAGCGACACATGTTCATTAACTGGGGGAGGCATGGTGTCATCTGTTTTCAATGGCCTGAAATCAATCCAACAAGCTTCATCTACCAAGGAGATAACCCATTAGGCCTTTTAACACTCTGCATCATCATCCCATCTGATCTGTCAGGCTGACAGTCAGCGAACAATACTTCAGCTTTGCACATGATTTAAGGACAATCTAATGGGAGCAATCGTAGAAAAGTAAATCAACAGTGAATTGTTGTTTTTGCCTTTTTGGAGACATCTCTTACGATTAAAATACCTATCCAGAACAATCAATATAAGGCATTGTGAGCAGATAAACATTATTGTTTCATTATCTCCCAACAACCTAGATCAAAAGCATTAACCAACTTAGTGTGTGCCTAGCCTTACAGAATATCATAGCACAGACATTCATTGAAGAAGATAAATGATTATAAACTCTGAGCCAGTCACACTACCACAAAAACATGATAACCCTTGAAAAAAATACCAGCTCGAAGGTATGGAGGCAAAAGCATCAAAGGTATATGGGGAAGAACTCACCAGAGCAAAACCAATGGAACAATTAGTAATCCTGCTTACATGAAGCACCAGCGAAAACAATGATAAATTTAGACCGGCGCTTCAGCAAGAAATTACTTCAACACAATGGCAACCAACCACAACTCCTTTAAAGATGACTATAATGAATTTAACACAGTAGTAGTTTAGTTTCCACAAGTGAAACAATGAAGAAGCTTATTGTATAAGTTTACTTAATTTGGTCACAGTAAGCTAAGTATTTATGTGCACAAAATAGGGAGGCACACTTTCTTCAGGCCTGATTACTGAATGGCAGGTACTAACTGAAGTAAACCAAGCATGTATGTGCTCTGAATATTCACAATTGCCAGTAAAAAAAGTAACTAACTATATTTACCAAAATGTACAATGCCCAAGCTCAGTGAGGGAAACAAACACAAGGAATAGAGGTCGCAGACCTGAAACCTGCTGAAGTTTGCGTCGGTCTCCCTCTCAAGGGCCAATCTAGAAACAAAATCAGCAAGCTATGTGCCTCCATGGCAAGTTTTCCATCTATAATTGAGAAGCACCTGCAAAGATGGAATAGTCATCAGCCATAAATCACAAGTTCTAGGCAAAGAAAGAGAATTCCTATAAAGCAAGTATCAAAACATTGCTCCCTTCAAGATGATGTCCCCTCTGCATCATAACATTTTTTCCCGACCTTTGAAGACACTGCACTGAACCCTCTTCAGCAAATAGAGCATAGATTCATGAAGAGCTCTAGAAGAGATTAAATGGGTACACATGACCATTACACATGTCATGAGTTAAATAGGTTCGTTATGATGACAGGAGCAAAAGCAAGTATACTATAAGGAATTAATTACGATATGGGATTACAAATTTGAGAAAACAAGGGAGAAATAATAAGGTACCCGAGCAAATCGGAAGAGCGGCGACAGAATAATAAGGTACATAGATATTAGAGGTAAATTGTTATCCGGAAATCTATACATGGTTCAAACATGGTTCAATCTTATTTAAGAAATTAAAATTTTGATTTTTATGTGACCCACATTATAGAATAAATGCTAACCTTTTGACAAGTCCTATGCAATATCAAGAATCTAGATCCAACCAATGCACTCGACTTGCCCTGCAAATATATACATGGTTCATAGTTATTTTCAGAAATTAGGATTTCATCCACAGTTGCAACTCCAACACCAAAAAGAACTAACCATTCATTTTTTAGAAGTTTGGACAGAAACAAAGAACAATGCTTACCTGATAGAAACCAACAGAGTTGAACATAGACTCTGATTGAGAAGCCAAATTGAGATGCCATTGAGCACTCCAAATCCCATGAAGGTCCTTCCATAGAAAGATTTGTGCTCAAAGGGCTTCATACATAATGCCACATGAAGTCAATAGAATGGAACAAAGAGATGCCAGGCTATCAACATGGTTGTTGTACAATAAAGAATAAGGGTGAGTAAACTTTTAGGGTAAACCAATCTACTTTTGTTTTTTCTAATATGTTTAGACTACTACTCTTTCCTTCTCAAAATATCATTTGATAACTGGTACACCACAATCTCACTCTAGCTCCTTCTGCTCGACATATTCATTTCAGTAAGTCACCCTAGCCGAGTGGTTGTATCATTCAAGTTAAGCTCACGGCTTGTTTATTTTGTTTTAACCATGGTGTGTTACAACCCACAATACCTATCCATACCGAAAAACAAAATTTGCAACTCGCACTAACCAACATAGTTTTTTTCCTGAATTTACACTTGCAATACCACATACCAAAATGGATGCGGTAGTTACATGGAGTAATTAGGCTATTGAAAATAATATGTAAATCTATCGATGCTCCAAGTATATATTAATTAAAAGCCAACCTAGTGTAATTTTCATTTAAGAATAATATAGCATTGACCCTGCGATATACTTGTATGCGGATTTTCTTAGAATCACACTTGCTTCGCTATTTTGTACACCGGCACGCTCTCTTCCATACTAAGCATATGTTGGCTACTTCAGTAGCACCTATCCATATTTTCACTTTGCTAGGATATTCGCTGGAAGAGAAGAAGTGAAGACTCTATTCTTCAACTTTGTTGCCATGCATACATACACATATTCAGTTGACGAAACATGGTTTACTTTATACTTACACACATGATCCTAAATCTGAGAAACCAGAAATGGCCTAGTCAAGCTACAACCTTTGAACACATACCTTATTTTGCCAGATGGTGTGCAGTGTGATGGCCACGAACAACAAGACCTGGACCAAAATACCGAAGATGATTCCCATCCAAAGGCCCTGCCCACCTGTATAAGGAAGCAAGTGAAGGCAAGTTCAAAAGCAAGCATGAGAACACATGATAACCGAGCTAATATGTTCACTGTTTGTTGTTTTTTCAGAAGGGGATGACCCTGGCCTCTGCATAAGTGATGCACACAGCAAGTATTCACTGATGCATACCAAAAAAAATGTGGCTTCACATCCCTGTGACAGATTCCGAATAGTAATGAATGTACACGAGCCCCCTAAATAGACACCACCAATGTAGAATTGACTTAGAATAGTTGCACAATGGAAGACACACATTTCACATTTATTCATTGACAATTCACAAACCTGATAGGTGTAAAGCTTGACGTAGATAAGTGACATCCCCTGTTTGGCATTACTGTAGTTCTTAAGCCCGCGGTAGAGCGTCTCGGGGACATACTCCGTGACAAGGTTCAGAAACAGCTCACTCCACTTGTGGTTGAGAAGAAGCAGTGCTTGAGGAAGACAACATTGGAATGGTTAATCGAACGCATAAGCTGCAGCTCCCGATAGTACCTTCTTAATGGCTACCGTCTCCCCAGTTTCCAAGCATTTAGCCTACACATGCAACCATTTCGCTAAACATCAGGCTGGTAATCGACAACACAAACAGAGAAACAAACATTGGCTAGAGCAATCACCTGAAAGACGGCGCCAAATGAACCAGTGCCCAAAATGTGCTCTGCCATGTAGCTTTTGCGTTCCATCTGGTTTCATCCTTTCCAGGTCTGAATTTTGAGCAGGCAAATAAACTCGTCTCATGGAGCAGCAACTGCCAAATCCACCTTCTTTTGGCACTCTGGTTTTCCATCACATCGCTTCTTTGTCCAGTGATTTTCAGGAAGGTGGCAATCTCCCAACATACTTCTCATAACAACTAACAGGCAATGCCGTTCCTACCAGTGTGACCACCAGCAGAACCCATTCGGACTTCCATGGCCTTATCCTCTATTATATATTTATATGAAGACTGGTTAGTGAAATAGGCAAAGTAGTAAAGTAACTAATTTGTGTATCATAAGTACAAATTTCTGATTACTGCGAGTAATCAGTAGTAGTAGCATCTGGGACAAAATTTTAGTTTTTACTCAACAACACATCTCACTAAGGCAATACTGGCCGTAAAACTCAGGCCAAGAGACACAAGGGAAACATAAGAGACGGACAGCGCACATGTCGCCGGCCTGAGCTCGACCGCATGTTGTCCTCGTTTCCTCCAACTCGAGGGCGGTGTGCGGAGGCAGGGGAGGAGTCGCCGCTGGCGAGCAAGAGGGATAGGAAGAGGGCAAATCAGAGGGAGCAAAAGGGGCAGAAGGAAGACCAGCGAAGGCGACGACGGCATCCTTCCCTGCCTCGTACCCTCCCCAGATGGGCCCCGGAACAGCCGCCACCATCTCCGTCGTCTCGTGCCCGAGCGGCACCTCATCGCAGCTTGACGCCGCCACCACCGCTCCTCTCGCGCTGCCGCCGATGCATCCGCCGCTCCCCCGCCTTGAGCCGGCCTGCCGCCATTTAGCCTTAGCGGGAGGAGGAGAAACACGAAGGGGAGGAGGCGGAGGGGGGGGACACGGGGCTCGAGAGCGGAGGGATTGGTGGCTGGAAGACGCGAGGGGAGGCCCCAGATCGAGGGGAGCAGCGGCGATGGAGGGAGAGGAGGCCGCCGGAGTTGGGGTTGGGTGGTTGGGGCGTGTGCCCCTGCCCGCTACCACCCGTCGGCTCTGCAGGCCGCGCCCCGCGCCACCCGCGCGAGCCCGCTGCTGCTTCTGGGCGCCACCCGTGCGCGCTGCTGCTCGCCCCGCCTGACCGCCCCGTGCACGCCTTGTTCGCGCACCGCACGCGCCGGCCGCGCCCTGTCCCACGCCCTTTAGCGCTGCTCCGCGCACGCCCGGCGCTGCTCGCTTCCGCTGCACCCTTCCGCAGCCGCCATGCCCGCCGCCGCCGCGGCCCGACCGCGTCCGCCTCCCTTCACCGCCCGCCTACGCCTGCCGCTGCCTCCCGCTTCGCCGCTGCGCGCCCACAGCCGCGGCGATGGCTGATGGAGGATGGGGAGGCGTCGTGGGAAGAAAGAGACGAGCGGCAACGGCGACCACGCGCTGGGGCTTCGAGAGGTGGATAGAAGTGGAGGGGAGGAGGAGGCGGCACAGCGAGGAGGGGACGCGCAGGATTGGCCCGACAGTGCTAGGTTTCCGGTAGAGGATTGGCCTGGCTCTTGTCGAGGATCTCGTTTTCGGGAGTGGATTGGTCTGCCTCATTCACGCAGGCTCCAGGAAACCCTCCCTCTGCTCGATGGCCCCCATAGGTTCGCGACCCCACCTGTCATCCTCTTCCGAAGCAGTCACAAAGGTAAAAAAAAGTGGACGGCTGACCAAACGCCAGCAGCCAAAAAAATACACTGTTGCGCTTCGAGCAACCCAATCCTGCGGCCGAACGCGTCGCGTGCGCGCAGTGCCCCCAGATGGGCGGCTACTTTTATATGTTCAACTAGATGACCCGTTGCACCCATGGCGCAAAGGCCGAGTGCAAACCGGGTATTGGAGGAGGACTTGTTGGCATTTTTTATTAACAAATTATAATAATGTGCGTTCATTTTTCCCCGCAAGCAAATAAACTAACTATAATATTTGTAGGCAGTCCTCTCTCGACGGTTGGGAGTTTTTTCCCGCGAACAAATAAACTAACTATAATTAAGTTACCTGAGTTCACTACGATCTGCTGGTAAATAAAAATTTGGGAATGGCGATCATACATTTTCTTTAAGTATTATTATTTTATCAAATTTGGGAAATGTAGACCGTAAGTCAAAAAAAAAAAATGAAAGTAAGACTCCGTCGGCCTCATTAAAGCTAAGAAGGCACCTCGTCGACCTCATTAAAGCTGAAAAGGCACTCTTCGGCCTAAGAGGGGTCATACTTTTGAAAATTTTGAATCAGGGCATACATTTTCCCAATTTGTTAACATAAGCTCTAGAACAGCTAATATTGCATTGGGAACAGCAGATACAGTAGGCGATTGCGTGAACAAATATTTACAGTAGATTGAAACAGTCATTCGAGAGAGAGGGTACAACAAAAGAGGTCTAATAGCGTTATCCACGGAATATGAAAGTTGCTCCGTTCGGATTTAAACAGGTAAAAGTATGAATGGAGTTTTGGCTTGTCTTTATGACTGCCAAAACCGGGATTGCAAACATGCAAGTAACATAGCAGTAGACTGTTTAAAAGGGTGTTGTAGGAAAACAACGGTTGCCATGCAGCGTTCACTTGTTCTTGCAGGCTTCAAAGTAGCGGCGAAGAAGGTAGTAAAGGCCAAAACAACCTGAGGAAAAATACAGGAATATTCATAAGGTAAGAGCTCAACATGGTACCGGAAAGTTTATAGGAGGAAAATTGCTACTGCAGCAAAGCTTATTATACATGTAGCCTATCAGTTATTGGCAGAAGGCGTGGACATGAATACATGTATGAGCTGATATGAGAGGCAGAAGATAAAAGTAAAGAAGTGAAAAGATTATTAGTTGCGTGAATAGACATACCACACATAGACGCTCATTCTGAAGCGCAGATTGCTTAGGGACCTATCATTGTTTTATGAAATGGTTGATGCAGCAGCAGCAGTAGTGGCAATCCTGAAATTATGAAGTTTTCAATAAAAGGCATACATTAGTAATGAGTATTTATATTCTATATGAATATAAATAGAAGGCCAACAAGACAAAATAATGAATGTGAGGCAGCAAAATTTAGAAGCTGAATTGCGTGGGTTGATAACAGCAAATTTGTTATGGTTCATGCATCTATTTCCAATCTGGATAAATAGTCAATAGCGTTTTATGTCTCACTGTATAGATATAGTGTACCCGTTAAGCCTAGCTGGCTGAGCAAGCACCGCTTCCGCGCTGTTGGCAGGTGCAGCAGTACAAGCATCTGGATCAACATCAGCAAGTGCAGGGGCCTGTGACAGGGATATGTTGATCACTGGGAATCATCAAAGGAAAAATCAACAACAATAAAAGAGAAAGCTATGCTGAAACTTGAGTTCTTAAATGGTTGTGGGGTACATATTGGGGCAGCAATCAGTACTATCTCTCTACTATCTGGTTAATTTCGGGTGTCTACTATGAGTTTCATCTTGGGTGCAAACAAACATTAAGGGAGCCATTATCTGTATTTTTTAACTAAGGGTATTATCTGCCTGCTATCATTTGTTTTGGGTCTATCCACAATTTGCTACCATCACTCTGGATTTGTGCATGCACTCCTTACATAATCTCACTATGTTTTATTCCCATGCATGTCAGTTATTGTACACAATGGAATTGAACATGTAGAGCAAAAGAGACGAGCCTTGTGTGGCAATAAAATTTCATGCAGACGTCGCTCGTGGGCGCAAAGGCAGACCCCCCTCCACCCATTCGGATCATAATCAAGAGGAAGATAACTGTTCTGAGGGGGATTCAGAAGCAGAAGACCACTCCTATTTACCCCATGAGGTCTTCTCTCTAACTTGGCATGCCGTTGTTGGTAATATCATGCATATGGTGCCTTGCATTGCTTAGTGTATACACCAAAGATGACATCTGCTTAGTTTAGACATGCTTTGTGTCAATGCCATCTGTTTAGTT
The DNA here is from genome assembly GCF_002575655.3 of Aegilops tauschii subsp. strangulata. Taxonomy (NCBI): domain Eukaryota; kingdom Viridiplantae; phylum Streptophyta; class Magnoliopsida; order Poales; family Poaceae; genus Aegilops; species Aegilops tauschii. The sequence goes on along the minus strand of NC_053041.3, from coordinate 580,913,847 downwards.
TCTTTATCGTATATGTGAATCATGCAATGCCATCTTGTTTAGCCAGGCATCATATATGTGAATTTTGCAATGCCACCCTGGTTAGCCAGTCATCTTATATGTGAATTATATCATGACATAATTTTTTTATTACGTGTTAAATTTGTCAACAATTTTAGTAATTCAATTACTCTTCCTGTGCATCAGCCATTCGGCACGGTCATGGAAAAATCTGGAGTGGAAACAAGGTCTTTAGAGCAGACAATGCTATCTAACAAAGCACATGTCTTGCTGGTTACAAATAGCTCCTCAGAGGAGGATTCAGAGACAGATGACCAGTCCTATCCCCCCCCCCCCCCCCCCCCCGAGGTGCATGCTCTAACTTGGCAGAGTTATGTTGCTCATATCGTGCGTATGGTATCTTGCATTGCTATGTCATTTGCTTAGTTTAGACATGCTTTGTGTGAATGCCACCTGTTTAGTGTCTAATTACCATATATGTGAATTATGCAATGCCATCTTGTTGCAAGACATTATATATGTGAATTATGCAATGCTATCTTGTTGCAAGGCATTATATATGTGAATTACGCAATACCATGTTGTTTAGCCAAGCGTCATATATGTGAATTATATCATGCCGTCCTTTTTTGTATTTCTCATTGCTTTTGTCAACAATGTTTGTATATTCAACTGCTCTTCCTGTGCATTAGCCATTTGAATTGGTGATGGAGAAATCTGGAGTGAAAACAAGGTCTTCACAGCAGACAATGCTACCTGGTGAAGTAGATATCTTGCTGGTTACAGATAGCTCTTCCGAGGAGGATTCAGAGGCAGATGACCAGTCCAATTATCCCCCTGAGGTGTATGCTCAAACTTGGCAGGGTTATATTACTCATATCATGCATATGTTGTATTGCAATGCTTAGTTTTTACATCATATACACGATATTGAATGCCATCTCCTTAGTTGACACATCATATATGCGATTGCCCTCTGCTCACTTCCTTAGTATATAAATCATATATTTGAATTATATCATGCCATGATGTTTACATAGACAGCATGTATTTGAATTATGGCATGCCAACCCATTTTCTAAAGACATAATATAGTTATATCATCTCATCCTATTCACATAGTCATCATATTTTGAATTATGTCATTCTATCCGTGAATTATATCATGCCATCATGTTTCCATCGACGGCATGTTTGTGATTTATGGCATGCCAACCACTTAGACACATCGTATAGTTATATCATGTCATCCTGTTTACATAGTCATCATATTTTGAAGTATGTCATTCTATCTTGTTTAGTTAGCCATCATACATGTGAAATTGTGTCATGCTATCCTGTTGAATTAGCCATCATATATGTGAAATCATGTCCTGCTATTCTGTTTGGTTAGACAACATAAATGTGAATTATTTCATGCCCTGTTTTCTTCCCTACTATCCATTGCACCTGTCTATCTTACAATGTCTGTACATTCAATTACTTTTCTTGTTTATCAGCCATTTCAATTGGAGGGGGTGATGGCAGTATCTGTGGGAGTAAAAACACGGTCTTCAGAAAAGATTGTGCTACCTGTCGATGGAGATAGAACCATGGTTGTACTTGCCCAAGAACCAGCCCCACCACACATAACCCAGACTCACGCAGATTGTACCCCTACCCAGTTGGACAGAGAACCAGCTACACCCCTTCTAACCCCAACCCCAGCAGATAGTAACCCAGTTCCCATTGACACAACACCGTCTCCACCACAGAGCACCCAAACACGAGCAGTTAGTAAGGCAACTGCAGTGCCCAAAGCACGAGGACCACCACTCCGAACCCCAAGTCAACGCTTAAAGCAGAAGAAGAATTGTTCTCAGGTCAGATTCCGTAGCTATGGTTCATACTACTTTGCTCTTGCATCACTGTATTTACTCATACCAACTAATTTCAAATTTGAAGGATGCAATTGAAACTCCAATGGCGCAACAGGTATGTTTTAAACCTTTTTCTTTAACGCGTTTGCTGTTGTAACTTGCTCTATCTTGATTTCAGTTTCAATTGAATAAACAGTTATATTCTCATGCCATGCACCTTACAAGTGTTGTTATTGCTGTGTAGTTTCCCACACATATATTCTGTCTAAGCTGCTTTGTCTTAAATAGATATGATTCGAACTGTATCTATCTTGATTTGGCAACATAAACTAGAATGATATAGACCATACAGTGACCATACTACATAGATATTTGTTTGTTTCATGTTGTTATCCTGTCCACCTTACTACTGAACTAGTTTACCAAAATGAGTTTCATATACTACATTGTAAACCTGTGATGTGTTTCTTTGTTTCTCTTTTAGAATGCGGATAAAATATTGGAGAAGAGTACCCCGTTATGCAATGGTACAGGAAGTAATGCAGATAAGGTTCAAGATAGTGAGACATCCCTGTTGGTCTCCAAGAAAGATGATAAAAACTATATTGAAGACCCTGAGACAACCCCAAAGTCCTGTCTAGATGTAGTGTTTGAGTTACTGGCTACTACTGCTGGCACCAACTCTTCGAACTCGCTGCCTGAATCAGTTCGGCTTCTTGAGTCTCAACTTCAAGTTGAAATACATCATTCAGATGTTATGCGACAGGAAGCCGAAGGACTGAGGAAGTCCCTGTAGAATTCAGATGCATACTTTCTGGTGCAACAGCATGTGCTGGAGGATTTAAGCGCCAAAGAAGAGAAAGTTAATAAGCTTGCTAAGCATCTTGCCAGCATTATGGGTACCCAGGATATTGTTTCTTGAGCTCTTCTGAAGTGGTTTCAGTTCTGGACTTGTTTTGCTGCGGCGTTTATATGCTGCTTTGTTCCCTATATTTGCACTGGTGGCGAACTTTGATGCCCAGTGGATGTAATATGTGTAATAGCCATGATAGCCTAGCGTAAGTTGCTTGCCTATTTATTTCCTTATTGTGTTGTTTATTTGTTTTCTTGTAGTCAGTGCAGTTCTTTTTCTGTGGTTTGCTAGTGGCCGCAATAACCTATTTTTTAAAACTAGGCCACATTAACCATGGGCTACATATTTACTGTAGTTAACATGGGCCTCCTACGGGTCGTAGAAACAATGGGCCTTCTATGGGCCGTAGAAACAATGGGCCTTCTACGGGGCGTAGAAACCATGGGCCTTATACGAGCCGTTGACACAATGGGCCTTCTACAGGCCGTATCATCAGTAGGCCTTCTACGGGCTGTATGATCGGTTGGCCAAACATGGGCCAATAGCAGACCACATTATGGCCATAAATGGGCTAGAGTTGAAATCGTCCGTTCATGGGCCGACCATAACGGGCCGTCGTTAATCGGCCGTATTTGATGACGCTATGAAAACGGCCCAACGTATTAACGGGCCACAAACGGGCCGACTTTAACCACGGGCTGAGTTTGGCCCACAAGCAGAAAATGACAGTAACGGGCCAAAAGTAAACGAATGCTAGAAATGAGCCCAAGAATAAATGGGCCCTGAGATGGCCGAAAGATAACATGGGCTGGAAACGGCCCAATGGAATAATGGGCCGTTAATGGGTATAAAGTGATACACTGTTCATTACGGGCCAGTTTTACCACGGGCCGTTAATGGGCCGAGGGTTACTAAGGGCCTCATATGAGCCGAAAGACGTCATGGGCCATACATGGGCCGGAAGTTAAAACTAGCTGGAATTATAATGGACGGCCCAGATGACGCTACTGGGCCTAATTCGGATAGGCCGTAAACGGGCCCTGGGTTAGCGGGCTGTAAATGGGCTATATGCGAACAGGCCGTTAACAGGCTTGTCATGGGCCGGCCCGCCACCTTTTGACCAAGTCAAACGGGTCGGCCTTTTCACAGGAATGGGCCTCTGTTGGGCCATGCCACGTGTTGACGTATCATAGGCGCTTTGGGTCCAATGAGTGGATGACATATGTCCCAACGGCGAGCCGACACGTGTTCCCTCCAGCCAATGATGATTTTACACGTGGAAAATCCCCATTGGTCGGGGCTATTAACGGGTTATCGGATCCAAAACTGGACCCGATAGCTTAACGGCGTTCCGTTACGGTGGATGCCACGTGTCGGTCACCCTTGACGAAAGCACTTCTGTGACGCGCGATTTATCGTCATGGAAGTGGACACTTCCGTGATGATAATTTTGGTAATGTCATGGAACACTTCTACGACAGCATAGGTATGACTATCTTGATTCTGTCATAATATTGTCATGGATGTACATGCATGACAGAAAACGTGACCTACTGTGACAAACACGTATCATCACGGAAGTGTATTTTTTGTAGTGGAAGGTGGTGGTGATGAAGAGATCTTGTCCTCGGATTTCCATGGCAGTGGTCCACCATCATAAGAGGAGGAGTGAGTCTCACGGGTCCTACAACTAGCAGCCAAACTCATACCTTTAAACCTCGCCTCATATTCAAAGACTTGGTTTTGGAGATCGTAGATCTGGCTTTGGGGAAGTTGACTTGCTCGTTGAGGGTGAAGACGATGTCCTTCATGGGCTTGCCATCCACCTTAAGATCACGGGAGAGGTCCGTGATCATGAGGTGATTGGCATTGAGTCCACGCTCCACCATCCCCTTGCACCGGAAGACCTCTTGCTCCATAGCTTCAAGCCTGGACTCCACGGTTCCTGTTCCCTTGGGACCTTGCACATCGCGGATGTGAAGCACCCACTCATGCATCTGGATAGCTTGGGGGTGCCGCACCACCTCCCGCAGATATGGGTTGATGACGTTCTTGAAGAACTTGTCCTTGGAGGAGCTTGAAGCGGCCATGGCAGATAGGATCTGACAGAAAACGGCAAGGAAAAGAAAACCGAAGATTTCTCCGCGGTACAGTGATCAACAGGTTCGGGAAGTATATATAGATTTTTTATCCTGGGAAACAAGCAAATGGAAGAAAAACAGAGTCCAGAAGGTGTCCCTGGTGGGCACAACCCACCTAGGCGCGCCAGGCCCTGGTGTCTTGTGCCCACCAGGGTACGCTTCCCGGTAGTTTCTTATTTTTCCTATTTTTCTAAATATTCCAAAACTGACAGAAAATATTTTTGTGGATTTTTCGGAGTCCGTTTACTTACCGTATCACGTACCTCCTTATTTTCACGATTCTGGAGTGTTCCGGAAGGACTCTTTTATGTGTTCTTCCGGTGTCATAGTTTGGATAATATTGCTTTCAACATTAATAGGCGTACCTGAGATATAATGTTTTATTCGTTGCCAATTGACAACCTTCGGGTTAGTACCTTCATCATTATTTATTTTGATGGCTCCAGACCGATAAAGTTCCTCGATAACATAGGGGCCTTCCCATTTTGAGAGGAGTTTTCCTGCAAAGAATCTAAAACGAGAGTTGTACAAAAGAACATATTCTCTGACTTTAAACTCACGCTTTTGGATTCTTTTGTCATGCCATCTTTTAACTTTTTCTTTAAATAATTTTGCATTTTCATAAGCTTGGGTTCTCCATTCATCTAAAGAGCTGATATCAAATAACCTGTTTTCACCAACAAGTTTGAAATCATAGTTGAGCTCTTTGATAGCCCAATATGCTTTATGTTCTAACTCAAGAGGCAAATGACATGCTTTTCCATAAACCATTTTATAAGGAGACGTACCCATAGGATTTTTATATGTTGTTCTATAAGCCCAAAGTGCATCATCTAATTTCTTAGACCAATTCTTCCTGGACCTATTGATAATCTTTTGCAAAGTTAATTTTATTTCTCTATTGCTAAGTTCAACTTGACCACTAGACTGAGGATGATAAGGTGATGCAATTCTATGGTTAACATCATACTTGGCAAGCATTTTACGGAAAGCACCATGAATAAAGTGTGAACCACCATCAGTCATTAAATATCTAGGGACTCCAAACCTAGGGAAAATAACTTCCTTAAGCATTTTAATAGAGGTGTTGTGATCAGCACTACTGGTTGGAATAGCTTCTACCCATTTAGTAACATAATCAACAACAACCAAAATATGTGTATACCCGTTAGATGAAGGAAAAGGTCCCATGTAATCAAATCCCCAAAAATCAAATGGTTCAACAGCAAGTGAATAATTCATAGGCATTTCTTGACGCTTACCGATATTACCTATTCTTTGACATTCATCACAAGATAAGATGAACTTACGGGCATCCTTGAAGAGAGTAGGCCAATAAAATCCAGATTGTAATACCTTGTGAGCAGTTCTATCTCCAGCATGATGCCCTCCATAAGCTTCGGAGTGACATTTCCGTAGGATTTGTCCCTGTTCATGCTCAGGTACACAACGTCTAATAATACCATCTACTCCTTCTTTATAAAGATGTGGGTCATCCCAGAAGTAATGTCTTAAATCATAGAAAAATTTTGTTCTTTTGTTGATATGTAAAACTAGGTGGTAAATATTTAGCAACAATGTAATTAGCATAATCAGCATACGAAGGAGTACTATGAGCAACATTATTGCATCTAACTGCTCATCAGGGAAACTATCATCAATAGGTAGGGGGTCATCAGGCACATTTTCAAGCCTAGATAAATTATCAGCTACGGGGTTCTCAGCTCCTTTTCTATTAATGATATGTAAATCAAATTCTTGTAACAAGATAACCCACCGAATAAGTCTAGTTTTAGCATCTTTCTTTTCCATAAGATATTTAATAGCAGCATGACCGGTGTGAACTATTACTTTGGAATCAACAATATAAGGTCTAAATTTATCACAAGCAAACACCACTGCTAAGAATTCTTTTTTAGTAGTAGCATAGTTTCGTTGAGCATTGTCTAGAGTTTTACTAGCATCATGAATAACATTCAGTTTCTTATCAACTCTTTGTCCTAGAACAACACCAACAACATAATCACTAGCATCACACATAATTTCAAAAGGCAAGTTCCAATCAGGTGGTTGAACAATAGGTGCAAAAATTAAGGCTTTCTTGAGTGTTTCAAAGACTTGTAAAAAACATCATCAAAAACGAAAGGAATATCCTTTTGCAAAAGATTCGTAAGAGGCCTAGAAATTTTAGAAAAGTCTTTGATAAATCTCCTATAGAAACTAGCATGACCTAAGAAACTACGAATACCTTTAATATCTTTAGGACATGGCATTTTCTCAATTGCATCAACCTTAGCTTTGTCCACTTCAATACCTCTTTCAGAAATTTTATGACCCAAGACAATGACTTCATTAACCATAAAGTGTCACTTCTCCCAATTCAAGACAAGATTTGTTTGTTCGCATCTCTGCAAAACTCGATCAAGATTGCTTAAACAATCATCAAAAGACTTCCCATAAACAGGGAAATCATCCATGAAAACCTCATCAATATTTTCACAAAAGTCAGAGAATATAGCAGTCATACATCTTTGGAAGGTAGCAGGTGCATTACATAAACCAAAAGGCATACGTCTATAAGCTCGGTGCTTCCTTAGAACTTTCAATAATATTTCCTCTTCATGTTCTGAAAGGTTAGCACTAATAATAACAGGATATATCTTCTTTTCATCAGGATAAGCATATTTCAAAGTGTCTCGCAGTTGTTTTAATTCAAACACAGGATCGCCTTTAGGTGGAGCAGGACCTCCTAGAGTTTTAATAGGCAAATTGTGTTTAAGCAGAGGACGTTGTTCAAACAAAATCTTATCTATTTCATTTCTTTCATGCATATGTAAATCATTTTCATGGTCTAGCAAATATTGTTCTAGTGGATCAGTAGGAGGCACAACAATAGAAGCAAGACCAATTAGTTCATACTTACTAGGCAATTCTTTTTCATGAAGCTTTCTACTAAACTTGGAAAAATTAAACTCATGAGACTCATCACCAAAACTAACACCGATAGTTTGTTTCTCACAATCTATTCTAGCATTAACGGTGTTCAAGAAAGGTCTACAAAAGATAATGGGACAAAAGTCATCTTGTGGGGAACCAAGAACAAGAAAATCAGTAGGGTATTTTATTTTCCCACACAAGACTTCAACATCTCTAACGATCCCAATTGGTGATATAGTGTCTCTATTAGCAAGTTTAATAGTAACATCTATGTATTCTATCTGTGCGGGTGCTATGTCATTCATAATTTCTTGATATAAGGTATAAGGAATAGCACTCACGCTAGCACCTATGTCACATAAATCATGATAACAGTGATCTCCTATTTTAACTAAGACAACGGGCATGCCAACAACAGGTCTATGTTTATCTTTTTTATCAGGTTTGGAAATTCTAGCAGCTTCTTCACAGAAGTAAATAACATGCCCATCTACATCTTCTTCCAAGAGATATTCAACCATAGCAATACTAGGTTCTACTTTAATTTGTTCATCAGGTTTAGGTGTTCTAATATAGCTTTTTTTACCACAGTTTAAGCTTTAACATGTTCCTTTATCCTAACAGGGAAAGACGGTTTCTCAATATAAGCAGAAGGAACAACGGGATCAACATTGTAAAGTATAGTTTCTTCTTTAACTGGCACAGGTTCTTTAATTTCTTCTTTAATAGGTGGGTGATATTTAAAGCACTTCTCTTTAGGGAGATCAACATGAGTAGCAAATGATTCACGGAAGGAGGCTACTATCTCAGAGTCAAGTCCATATTTAGTGCTAAACCTTTGAAAAGCATCGGTATCCATAAAAGATTTAACACAATCATACTTAAGTTTAATACGTGACTCTTTACCTTCGTCGAGTTCCCAATCTTCAGAGTTGCGTTTAATTCTTTCACAAAGATCCCACCAGAATTCAATAGTCTTCTTCATAAAAGAGCCAGCACAAGAGGTATCAACCATGGTTTGATCATTACGAGAAAGCCGAGCATAAAAGTTCTGGATAATAATTTCTCTTGAGAGCTCATGATTGGGGCATGAATGTAACATTTACTTAAGCCTCCCCCAAGCTAGAGCGATACTTTCTCCTTCACGAGGTCAAAAATTATATATATAATTCCGATCACGATGAACTAAATGCATAGGATAAAGTTTTTGATGGAACTCCAATTTCAAACGATTCCAATTCCAAGATCCAATATCATCGCATAGCCTATACCATGCCAATGCTTTTCCCTTTAAAGATAAATGGAAATCCTTTTTCATAACTTCATCTCCGGGTAAACCTGCAAGCTTGAACAATCCACAAATTTGTTCTACATATATCAAGTGCATATTAGGATGTTCGGTTCCATCTCCTGCATAAGGATTCGCTAGCAGTTGCTCTATCATACCCGAAGGGAATTTAATATTCAACATTTTAAGTAGGTGCAGTAGGTTGAGGGGTAGCTAATTGTGGTTCCGTTCGAGGTGAAGATACCCCGAACAAACCCCTCAAAGGGTTGTTTTCCATGGTAACAAGTGACAATAAATTTCAGCACACTATATAAATGTTTCCTTACCGAATTCCACTTACCGAAGGCGCTTCACTCTCCGGCAACGGCGCCAGAAAATAGCCTTGATGACCCACAAGTATAGGGGATCAATTGTAGCTCTTTCCAATAAGTAAGAGAGTCGATCCCAACGAGGAGCAGAAGGAAATGACAAGTGGTTTTCAGCAAGGTAATGTCTGCAAGTGCTGAAATTGTAAGTAACAAAGTAGTTTGATAGCAAGGTATTTTGTAACGAGCAAGTAATGATAGTAGTAACAAAAGTGCAGAAAGGTAGCCCGATCCTTTTGAGGCAAAGGACGGGCCAAAACAGTCTCTTATGATAAGCAAAGCGTTCTTGAGGGTACACGGGAATTTCATCAGGTCACTTTCATCATGTTGGCTTAATTCGTGTTCGGTACTTTGATAATTTGATATGTGGGCGGACCAGTGCTTAGGTGTTGTTCTTACTTGAACAAACCTCCTACTTATGATTAACCCTCCCGCAAGCATCCGCAACTACGAGAAAAGTATTAAGAATAAATTCTACACATAGTATTAAACTTTTGGGTCCAATTGGTCCCTTACGGAATAGCGCATAAACTGGGGTTTAAGCTTCTGTCACTCTCGCAACCCATCATCTAATTGCTACTCCACAATGCATTCCCTTAGGCCCAAATATGGTGAAGTGTCATGTAGTCGACGTTCACATGACACCACTAAGGGAATCACTGTTTGAAATATGCCCTAGAGGCAATAATAAAATGGTTATTATTGTATTTCCTTGTTCATGATAATTGTCTGTTGTTCATGCTATAATTGTATTAACTGGAAACCGTAATACATGTGTGAATACATAGACCACAACATGTCTCTAGTAAGCCTCTAGTTGACTAGCTCGTTGATCAATAGATGGTTATGGTTTCCTGACCATGGACATTGGATGTCATTGATAACGGGATCACATCATTAAGAGAATGATGTGATGGACAAGACCCAATCCTAAGCATAGCACAAGATCGTGTAGTTCGTTTGCTAGAGCTTTTCTAGTGTCAAGTATCATTTCCTTAGACCATGAGATTGTGCAACTCCCGGATACCGTAGGAATGCTTTGGGTGTACCAAACGTCACAACGTAACTGGGTGGCTATAAAGGTGCACTACAGGTGTCTCCGAAAGTGTCTGTTGGGTTGGCACGAATCGAGACTGGGATTTGTCACTCCGTATGACGGAGAGGTATCTCTGGGCCCACTCGGTAATGCATCATCATAATGAGCTCAATGTGACTAAGGAGTTAGCCATGGGATCATGCGTTACAGTACGAGTAAAGTGACTTGCCGGTAACGAGATTGAACAAGGTATTGGGATACCGACGATCGAATCTCGGGCAAGTAACGTACCGATTGACAAAGGGAATTGTATACGGGATTGATTGAATCCTCGACATCGTGGTTCATCCGATGAGATCATCGTGGAACATGTGGGAGCCAACATGGGTATCCAGATCCCGCTGTTGGTTATTGACCGGAGAGTCGTCTCGGTCATGTCTGTAGGTCTCCCGATCCCGTAGGGTCTACACACTTAAGGTTCGGTGACGCTAGAGTTCTAGAGATATTAGTATGCGGTTAACCGAAAGTTGTTCGGAGTCCCGGATGAGATCCCGGACGTCAGAGGAGTTCACTAATGGTCCGGAGGTAAAGATTTATATATGAGAAGTCCTATTTTGGCCACCGGAAAATGTTCGGGATTTTTTGGTATTGTACCGGGAAGGTTCTAGAAGGTTCCGAAGTGGGGCCCACCTGCATGGGGGGACCCACATGAACGTGGGTAGTGGGGGCAAGGCCCCACACCCCTGGTCAAGGCGCACCAAGATCCCACCTTAGAAGGAATAAGATCATATCCCGAAGGGATAAGATCAAGATCCCTAAAAAAGGGGGATAACAATCGGTGCGGAAGGGAAATGATGGGATTTCTTTTCCCCACCTTTGCCAGCGCCCCAATGGACTTGGAGGGCAAGAAACCAGCCCCTTCCACCCCTATGTATAGTGGGGAGGCGCATGGGAGCAGCACCCCAAGCCCTGGCGCCTCCCTCCCTCCCGTGACACCTCTTCCTCCCCGCTTGCGCTTGGCGAAGCCCTGCCGGGATCCCGCTACTTCCACCACCACGCCGTCGTGCTGCTGGATCTCCATCAACTTCTCCTCCCCCCTTGCTGGATAAAGAAGGAGGAGATGTCCCCGCTCCGTACGTGTGTTGAACGCGGAGGTGTCGTCCATTCGGCGCTAGGATCATCGGTGATTTGGATCACGACGAGTACGACTCCATCAACCCCGTTCTCTTGAACGCTTCCGCGCGCGATCTACAAGGGTATGTAGATGCACTCCCCTCTCTCTCGTTGCTAGATGAGTCCATAGATTGATCTTGGTGATACGTAGAAAATTTTAAATTTCTGCTACGTTCCCCAACAATCACAACATACATACTAACAAAATATCGAACACATATCAAGTTCACATGATTTCTCCCGTGACCTCAAGAACAAAAGTAACTACTCACAAATGATAATCATGCTCAAGATCAGAGGGGTATTAAATAGCAAATTGGATCTCAACATATAATCTTGCACCAAATAAACCATATAGTAATCAACTACAAGATGTAATCAACACTACTAGTCACCCACAAGCACCAATCTATAGTTCCGGTAACAAGATTGAACACAAGAGATGAACTAGGGTTTGAGAGGAGAGGGTGCTGTTGAATATGTTGATGGAGATTTCCCTCCCCAAGATGGGAGAGTTGTGTGTGATGATGATGACGATGATTTCCCCTCTGGGAGGGAAGTTCCCCCGGCGGAATCGCTCCACCGAAGGGAAGAAGTGCTCCTGCCCAAGTTCCGCCTCGAGACGGCGGCGCTCCATCCCAAAAGTCTTCCCCTTATTTTTTCTAGGTTAAAATGACTTATATACCAGAAGATGGGCACCGGAGGTGGGCCTGGGTGAGCACAACCCACCAGGGCGCGCTTGGGCTCCCTGGTGCGCCCAGGTGGGTTGTGCCCACCTGGTGGGCCCCCTCTGGTACTTATTTGCTCCAATATTCCTCATATATTCCATAGTAACAAGTGACAATAAATTTCAGCATGTAATAATAATTTTTCCTTACCAAGAGTGCTTCACTCCCCGGCAACGGTGCCAGAAAAGAGCCTTGATGACCCACAAGTATAGGGGACCTATCATAGTCCTTTCGATAAATAATAGTGTGGAATCCAACTAGGAGCAGAAGGAAATGACAAGTGGTTTTCATCAAGGTAATTTCTGCAAGCACTGAAATAGTCGGTAACAGGTAGTTTGATAGCAAGATAATTTGTAACGAGCAAGTAACAGTAACGGTAAATAAAGTGCACCAAGGTAGCCCAGTCCTTTTGTGGCAAAGGACAGGCCAAAACGGTCTCTTATGATAAGCAAAGCGTTTTTGAGGGTACATGGGAATTTCACCATATCACTTTCATCATGTTGGCTTGATTCGTGTTTGCTACTTTGATAATTTGATATGTGGGTGGATCAGTACTTGGGTGTTGTTCTTACTTGAACAAACCTCCTACTTATGATTAAGCCCCTCGCAGGCATCCGCAACTATGAGAAAAGTATTAAGGTAAAATCTAACCATAGTGTTGGGGATATAACTATTGGGTATGACCCGCCCAGGAGGGGCCGGGCCATACCACTGGCGGTTCATAATGACAAGGTCAATGAAGATGTTAAAGATGGCGGTTCACGAAGCAGGCTTATTGAAGGCCCAAGACCCAAAGGCGACTTGAGAACCACGGGCGTAAACCACCATTTATTATCTTGTACATTAAGGAAACTATAGGTTCTGTCACCGAGCCAGGCACGTTGTGTATGAGCCGGTCGGAACTCTGTAGGCCGTCGGGCATCAACCTATGTATATAAAGGGGTGACCCGGCAGTGGTTTAGGGCAAGAAACAAGAGATCGAGAACTAGGTCAAGCGTATTCACTCCCTGGTAATCGAAACCTAAGCAATACCACCTCAAACTGGATTAGGCTTTTACCTTCAACGCAAGGGGCCGAACCAGTATAAACTCTCTGTGTCCCTTGTCCCATTTAACCCTTTTAAGCTAACCTAGTTGCGATGGCTCCACGACTAATTCCTTCTGCTAGGACATCTGCCGTGACAATTCCACGACACATAGCATTAAACTTTCGGACCCAAATCGGTCCCTTACGAAATAGCGCATAAACTAGGGTTTATGCTTCTGTCACTCTAGCAACCCATCATCTAATAACTACTCCACAATGCATTCCCTTAGGCCCAAATATGGTGAAGTGTCATGTAGTCGACGTTCACATGACACCACTAAGGGAATCACAACATACATACTAACAAAATATCGAACACATATCAAGTTCACATGATTTCTCCCGTGACCTCAAGAACAAAAGTAACTACTCACAAATGATAATCATGCTCAAGATCAGAGGGGTATTAAATAGCATATTGGATCTGAACATATAATCTTCCACCAAATAAACCATTTAGTAATCAACTACAAGATGTAATCAACACTACTAGTCACCCACAAGCAGCAATCTATAGTTCCGGTAACAAGATTGAACACAAGAGATGAACTAGGGTTTGAGAGGAGATGGTGCTGTTGAATATGTTGATGGAGATTGCCCTCCCCAAGATGGGAGAGTTGTTGGTGATGATGATGACGATGATTTCCCCCTCCGGGAGGGACGTTCCCCCGGCGGAATCGCTCCACCAAAGGGAAAAAGTGCTCCTGCCCAAGTTCCGCCTCGAGACGGCGGCGCTCCGTCCCGAAAGTCTTCCCCTTATTTTTTCTAGGTCAAAATGACTTATATACCAGAAGATGGGCACCGGAGGTTGGCCTGGTGATGAGGCACAAACTAGCAAGACGCTAATTCGTGCGTGAAGACAGTCCGATCTTTCACGGTACTAGCAGCAACACCAAGAAATTCTGGTCGAGCAATGATGCAAGACCGTAAAATCGAAACTTGTGTCGAGTAGATGAGATCAAGTCCACGCGCAGCAGCAACAAAATCCCCACGGATCAGCAACGAAGATATTTGGTGTCCCCTGACATAGGACGTTTTCGATAGCTTTATTCAACTCACGACTAAAACAATCTCAAAACAACCTGCCGTAGAAGGCCGAAGCCGTGCCCTTTATATGAGCGACGCACAAGTCCAAATCACCTACGGTAGAAAACCAAAACTAACAAGGACTCTCTCTCTCTCTCCTATCTCAACTAAACAAGATAATAACTAATTAAATATTCGGCTACATTGATCACCTGACAACCGAACGAGACCAGAATTAGTACTTGCACATAACCTTCTTTGGACTTGCAATACACATAGCGATTTTCTTATTTGGTGGAGTCCTAAAATTTGGCTCCACCTTTTCCTGTAGCGGAGGGATCTGAATCAATATTGAACCAATCAAAATATGTTGTTTCGGAATAAAATGCTCCTGGTTACTTTCAGGTGTGGGTGAATATTCTTTTGACGCCAAACAATAGCTTTGGTTTTAGTGGTCACATCATCCCATCCCTCTTGAAACGAAACCGTCCTCAGTTTCGTGGTAGTTTTAGGGACTTTCTTTAGAGCGGAAATAACTGAATCCTCTTTGATAGCATTGGCAAACATTGGTTGTAGCACGTGCCTCCTTCCAGCATCCCAAAAAGAATATGTGTTCGACCTTCTGTCATGGGTGGCATGATGATCGTACTGCCGTGGTCTACCCAATAACAAGTGGTATGCATCCATTGGCAAGACGTCACAGATAACTATATCGTTATAGCCGCCAACTGAAAAATTTACACGCACCTTGTGAGTAACTTTCAATCTGCCTGACTGATATAACCATTCGATGCAGTGTGGTTGTGGATGCTTCCAGGTAGGCAAAGCTAAAGCATCCACCAAGTCCTTGCTGACCGCGTTGGTGTAGCTTCCTCCATCTATGATCAACTTACAATTAGTGTTGTTGATTTTGCACTGAGTTTGAAAAATATTCCAACGTTGCCCCTTATCCTCAATGCGATCTTCTTGCACTCGCTGCACCATCAATGACGGATATGATTCGGCAACTTCAAAACCCGCGGTCACCTTTTCAGCATATTCAAAATTTTCACTAGAAATGCCTCTTCATCACTAGTGGATGCATAACCATCTCTTGTGAGCAACACTTTTTTCTCATTAGGACATTCACGCTTCATATGTCCCCTTCCTCCACACTTGAAACACTCTATGTCACTAGTGCGTGTGGTCGACTGCGCTTAGAATCAGACCTCGACAATCCTAATTTGGAAGCATCCTTCTGCACAGAATCATGAGAGAGATTTGATGTTGCTGCCCTAGAGCTAGGAACGACATCCTCACTCTTATGTTGCGAGCGTCGCCATGTGTTCAAAGTGGTACTAGTAACTTTGTTAACTTGGCGTCGCCTAATCTGTTATTCTGCACGCACAGCTTGGTGCACAAAATCTTGTATGTATTAGTAGACCACCATGTCAACATGATCCTGCACCTCAATATTTAGCCCATTAAAGAAACGTGCCATGGTCGCCTCCGAATGCTCCGTTGTTCCTGTACGAATCATAAGCAATTCCATCTCCTTGTAATATTCATCAACACTCATATTACCTTGAGAGAGCCGCTGCAACTTGTTGTACATATCTCTTTTATAGTGCTCAGGAACAAAACGTCGCCTCATGAATTCTTTCATCCCTCGCCAAGTCATCGAGCGATGTCTTGAACGACAAATTTGACTCCACCAAATTAGCGCGTAACCGGTGAACTCAATTCCAGCAAGTTGAACTTTCTTCTCCTCGTTATAATGATGGGCATCAAAAATTTGATGAACGCGCATCTCCCACTCCAAATAACCTTCTGGTTCGCACTTGCCGGAGAACGAAGGGATTGAAATTTTTATGCATCCAATTCCATCATCCACAGGCACATGCACAACTTGACCAACTCGGTCATGCACTCCGCCATGTACGGAAGTTTCAGGGCGAGGCTCATAGTGTCGTGTTCGTGGCGCGTACCCCACCTGGTCAACGCCATCACCGAGACCATCATCTCCAGCATGAGGTTTTGCCGCCAAACGAGGATCATGCACGCCGGCATGTCCGTCGCGAGCAGGTGGTGCAGAATGCAGTGGAGTAAAATTCATCGCCGGCATATTGATGATGTGGTGGAGTAAAATTCATCGCCGGCATATTGATGATGTCTGCCAAACCATCGACCCGAGTGATCAGGATATCTATCCTTTTGGCAAGCGCATCATGACATTGCTTGATGTAGTTGCATGTGTGGTCAAAACCGTCCCAAATATTTTGAGGAATATCATCCGCATACACTGGACGTACAACTTCCTCAGAATCAGCAGCAACCTCATCACCCTTGTTGACCGAGGTTGACATCTTGATCAACACAGTACCGTGAACAACCTTAGCTCTGATACCACTTGATGAGGCACAAACTAGCAAGACGCTAATTCGTGCGTGAAGACAGTCCGATCTTTCACGGTACTAGCAGCAACAACAAGAAATTCCGGTCGAGCAAAGATGCAAGACCGTAAGATCGAAACTTGCGTCGAGTAGATGAGATCGACTCCACGCGCAGCAGCAACAAAATCCTCACAGATCAGCAACGAAGATATTTGGTGTCCCCTGACATAGGACGTTTTCGGTAGCTTTATTCAACTCACGACTAAAACAATCTCAAAAGAACCTGCCGTACAAGGCCGAAGCCATGCCCTTTATATGAGCGACGCACAAGTCAAAATCACCTACGGTAGAAAACCAAAACTAACAAGGACTCTCTCTCTCTCTCCTATCTCAACTAAACAAGATAATAACTAATTAAATATCCGGCTCCGTTGATCACCTGACAACCGAACGAAACCAGAACTAGTACTTGCACGTAACCTTCTTTGGACTTGCAACACACGTAGCAATTTTCTTCTTTGGCGGAGTCCTAAAATTTGGCTCCACCTTTTACTGTAGCGGAGGGATCTAAATCAATATTGAACCAATCAAAATATGTTGTTTTGGAATAAAATGCTCCTGGTTACTTTCAGGTGTGGGCTGAATATTCTTTTGACGCCAAACAATAGCTTTGGTTTTAGTGGTCATGTCACCTGGGTGAGCACAACCCACTAGGGCACACCTGGGCTCCCTGGCGCACCCAGGTGGGTTTTGCCCACCTAGTGGGCTCCCTCTGGTACTTATTTGCTCCAATATTCCTCATATATTCCATAAAAATTCTCCATGAAGTTTCAGCTTGTTTGGAGTTGTGCAGAATAGGTAGCCTGACGTAGTTTTTCCAGGTCCAGATTTCCAGCTGCCGGAATTCTCCCTTTTTATGTGTACCATGTAAATTATGAGAGAAAAGGCATTAGAATTACTCCAAAAGGCATTATTATGCATAAAAACATCATAAATAATAGTAAGGAAACATGATGCAAAATGGACGTATCATTTGGTTCTATCTCCTGCATAAGGATTAGCTAGCAGTTGTTCTATCATACCCGAAGGAATTTCATAACCAATATTTTCAGTAGGTGCACTAGGTTGAGGGGCAACTAATTGTGCTTCACATCGAGGGGAATATACCCCGAACAAACCCCTCAAAGGATGGTTCTCCATAGTAACAAGTGACAATAAATTTCAGCATGTAATAATAATTTTTCCTTACCAAGAGCGCCTCACTCCCCGGCAACGGTGCCAGAAAAGAGCCTTGATGACCCACAAGTATAGGGGACCTATCGTAGTCCTTTCGGTAAGTAATAGTGTCGAATCCAGCTAGGAGCAGAAGGAAATGACAAGTGGTTTTCATCAAGGTAATTTCTGCAAGCACTGAAATAGTCGGTAACAGGTAGTTTGATAGCAAGATAATTTGTAACGAGCAAGTAACAGTAATGGTAAATAAAGTGCACAAGGTAGCCCAATCCTTTTGTGGCAAAGGACAGGCCAAAACGGCTCTTATGATAAGCAAAGCGTTCTTGAGGGTACACGGGAATTTCACCATATCACTTTCATCATGTTGGCTTGATTCGTGGGTGGACCGGTGCTTAGGTGTTGTTCTTACTTGAACAAACCTCCTACTTCTAATTAACCCCCTCGCAAGCATCTGCAACTATGAGAAAAGTATTAAGGTAAAATCTAACCATAGCATTAAACTTTTGGACCCAAATCGGTCCCTTACGAAATAGCGCATAAACTAGGGTTTATGCTTCTGTCACTCTAGCAACCCATCATCTAATAAATACTCCACAATGCATTCTCTTAGGCCCAAATATGGTGAAGTGCCATGTAGTCAACGTTCACATGACACCACTAAGGGAATCACAACATACATATCATCAAAATATCGAACACATATCAAGTTCACATGATTACTTGCAACATGACTTCTCCCGTGACCTCAAGAACAAAAGTAACTACTCACAAATGATAATCATGCTCAAGATCAGAGGGGTATTAAATAGTATAATGGATCTGAACATGTAATCTTCCACCAAATAAACCATATAGTAATCAACTACAAGATGTAATCAACACTACTAGTCACCCACAGGCAGCAATCTGAGGTTCCGGTACAAAGATTGAACACAAGAGATGAACTAGGGTTTGAGAGGAGATGGTGTTGTTGAAGATGTTGATGGAGATTGCCTTCCCAAATATGGGAGAGTTGTTGGTTTTCCCCTCCGGGAGGGAAGTTTCCCCGCCGGAGGGCAAAAGTGCTCCTGCCCAAGTTCCGCCTCGAGACGGCGGTGCTTCGTCCCGAAAGTCCCCTCCTAATTTTTCTAGGTCAAAATGACCTATATACCAGAAGATGGGCACCGGAGGTGGGCAGAGAAGGGCACAACTCACCAGGGCGCGCCTGGGGGCCCATGCGCGCCCTGGTGTCTTGTGCTCACCAGGGTGGGCCCCTCCGGTAGTTATTTGCTCCAGTATTTTTTATATATTCCAAAACAATTCTCGTAAATTTTCAGCTCATTTGGAGATGTGCAGAATAGGTAACTCTGACTTAGCTTTTTTAGGTCCAGAATTCCAGCTACCGGCATTCTCCCTCTTTGTGTAAACCTTGCATATTATGAGAGAAAATGCATTAGAGTTACTCCAAAAAGCATTATTATGCATAAAAACATTACAAATAACAGTAGGAAAACATGATGCAAAATGGACGTATCAGTCGGCGATTGTGGTGTCGGGCCCATCTGACGGAGCGAGCACTCCGTCATGATCTCCATCTGACAGACGTATTCTTCTTTTGCCAGAGTCGCCTCCAAGAGGAGACGGGCCGCTGCTGCGGCTGGCCCTCCTCATCGCTAGAGGAGATGACTACTCCTCCTTGCCGGAGTAGCCAGCTCCCTTGGATGCAGATGGGCCCGGAGAGCGAGGGCGGCGGCACAATGATCTGCGTGAACAAGAACTTCAACCGTCTATGCCTGCCGGCGCGGAGAACCAAGACTTTGGCATCTCCGCTGGGCTCGGGGAGGAGGAAGGGCTCATGGAGGTGACGGGGAGGGGGAGGGGAAATGCTCAGGGAGGGGGAGTGTGGCTCTGTGCATTGCCGGCGCATGACTGAAATATCCGCGGTTAGGCCAGGCGAAGGGGCAGTCAGCCCGCTTCAACGCGGCGCAGCGGCTACAGTTGGTTACTCGGGACGTGGCGTCCGCATTGAAGCGGCGATGCCTAATACGTCCCAACATATATATAATTTATGAAGTATTCATGCCATGTGTACAACAATTTTATATGGTTTTGGTATAATTTGAATAGAACTAACCCAGACTGACGCTGTTTTCAGCAGAACTACCGTGGTGTTTTTTTGTGTAGAAATAAAAGTTCTCGGAATGGGCTGAAAATTTACGGTGATTTTTTATGGACCAGAAGTGACCCACAGAGCACCGAAGCTGGACCAGGGGATGGCTGAGGGAGCCATAAGCCTGGGGGCACCTCCCGAGCTTGTGGGCTCCTCGGGCACCCCCCTGATGTGAAATCGACGCCAAAATTTCCTATATATTCCAAAAACCCCAAAACTTGACCTAGATGAGAAGTTCCGCTGCCCCAAGCCTCTGTATCCACAGAAACTCAATTGGGGCCCTGTTCCGGCACCCTGCCAGAGGGGAAAATCATCATCGGAGGCCATCTTCATCATCTCGACGGTCTCCATGACGAGGAGGGAGTAGTTCACCCTCGGGGCTGAGGGTATGTACCAGTAGTTATGTGTGTGATCTCTCTCTCTCTCTATCTATCTCTCTCTCTCTCGTGTTCTTGATTTGACACGATCTTGATGTATCACGAGTTTTGTTAATATAGTTGGATCATATGGTGTTTCTCCCTCTCTATCTTGTTATGATGAATTGAGTTTTTACCTTTGAGGTTTCACTATTATCGGATAGAATACTTTTATGGATTTGAGAACACTTGATGTATGTCTTGCATATGAATACCCATGGTGACAATGGGATATTATATTGATTCACTTGATGTATGTTTTGGCACTCAACTAGCGGATTCCCGAGGTGAAATTGGGGTAATCTATGCATAGGGGTTTATGCACGTTTTTGTCCTACTTTCTCCAGTAGAAATCTTGGGGCACTCTTTGAAGTTCTTTGTGTTGGATTGAATATTATGAATCTGAAGTTGTTTGATGCATATCGAATAATCAACTCAAGGATACTTGTGGTGACATTAGAGTATCTAGGTGACATTAGAGTTGGTTGATGTGTATCATATGGTGTTATTTTAGTACGAACTCTAGGGATGTTTATGACACTTATAGGAATAGCTCAATAGATTGATCGGAAAGGATAACTTTGAGGTGGTTTCGTACCCTACAAACAATTTCATCTTATGTTCTCCGCTAGATAAGAACTTTGGAGTGACTCTTTGTCACACGTTGAGGGATTGTTATATGATTCAATTATGTTAGCACTGTTGAGAGATTGCACTAGTGAAAGTACGAACCCTAGGCCTTGTTTCCAAGCAATTCAATATTGTTTGTGCTCCATTTTACTACTTATTACCTTCCTATTTTTATATTTTCAGATTACAAAAACCTATATCTACTCACTATACTACACTTGTATCACCATCTCTTCACCGAACTAGTGCACCTATACAATTTGCCATTGTATTGGGTGTTTTGGGGACACAAAAGATTTCTTGTATTTGATTGCAGGGTTGTTTGAGAGAGACCATCTTCATCCTACGCCTCCCACGGATTGATAAACCTTAGGTCATCCACTTGAGGGAAAATTGCTACTATCCTACAAAACTCTACGCTTGGAGTCCCAACACGAGTCTACAAGAATAAGTTATGTAGTAGGCATCAAGCTCTTTTCTGGCACTGTTGCCGAGGAGGTGAGTGCTTGAAGGTATATCTTTAAATCTTGCAATTGGATCTTTTAGTTTCTTCT
The DNA here is from genome assembly GCF_002575655.3 of Aegilops tauschii subsp. strangulata. Classification (NCBI taxonomy): domain Eukaryota; kingdom Viridiplantae; phylum Streptophyta; class Magnoliopsida; order Poales; family Poaceae; genus Aegilops; species Aegilops tauschii. Next base: position 580,892,001 of record NC_053041.3, on the reverse strand, counting down.
TTTATCGCTAGTTTGGTTTTATAAAAGAAAACTACAAAAAAAAATGGAAGTTAGGTTGCCTCAAATTCTTCATCTTTATCATGCCTTTCTTGAAAATGATGGATCGGAAAATTAAGCTCAATTGTTAGAAGAAGAATTCAATAAAATGTTTGGCATAGACTCTTTGATTGATGAGCATGATTGCAATGTTGCTAGTATGAATTATTTGAATATCCATGATGCTAGTGATATAGAAAGCCATAAGCTTGGAGATGCTATATTTGATGAAGATGATATTTTTAGTCCCCCATGTTTTGTTGAGAAAATTTATTATGATGATAGCATGCCTCCTATTTATGATAATTACAACGATGAGAGTGGGTTTGGAAGAGTGTCAACTCTAAGTAATGATCCCACTATTTTGGAGGGTGTTGAATCTTATTGTAATAATTATGAAAGTGGATATGGATAGGTCATTACTTTATTTAATTATGATTCCACTATTTCGGAAGAGATTTCAATTGATTATGACAACAAAGTTGCTATCTATAATTATTATGGTGATGACATATATGCTATAAAGAATAATGATAACCATGAAACTTGTGATCATGATTTTTGATACGTCTCCGTCGTATCTACTTTTCTAAACTATTTTGCCCTTGTTTTGGACTCTAACTTGCATGATTTGAATGGAACTAACCCGGACTGATGATGTTTTCAGCAGAATTGCCATGGTGTTATTTTTGTGCAGAAATAGAAGTTCTCGGAATGACCTGAAAATTCACAGAGATCATTTTTGGAATTAATAAAAAATATTGGCGAAAGAATCAATAGAAGGGGGCCCACACCCTGGCCACAAGGGTGGGGGCGCGCCCACCCCCTAGGGCGCGCCCTCCATCCTTGTGGGCCCCCTGGACCTACACCGACCTCAACTCCAACTCCATATATTCACGTTCGCGGAGGAAAAAATCAGAGAGAAGGATTCATTGCGTTTTATGATACGGAGCCGCCGCCAAGCCCTGTTCTTCCTCGGGAGGGCAGATCTGGAGTCCGTTTTGGGCTCCGGAGAGGGGAATCCGCGCCATCATCATCATCAACTATCCTCCATCACCAATTTCATGATGCTCACCGCCGTGTGTGAGTAATCTCATCGCAGGCTTGCTGGACCGTGATGGGTTGGATGAGATCTACCATGTAATCGAGTTAGTTTTGTTAGGGTTTGATCCCTAGTATCCACTATGTTCTAAGATTGATGTTGCTATGACTTTGCTATGCCTAATGCTTGTCACTAGGGCCCGACTGCCATGATTTCAGATCTGAACCTATTATGTTTTCATGAATATATTTGTGTTCTTGATCCTATCGTGCAAGTTATAGTCACCTACTACGTGTTATGACCCGGCAACCCTGGAGTGACAATAGTCGGGATACTTCCCGGTGATGACCGTAGTTTGAGGAGTTCATGTATTCACTAAGTGCTAATGCTTTGGTCTGGTACTCTATTAAAAGGAGACCTTAATATACCTTAGTTTCCAATAGGACCCCGCTTCCATGGGAGGGTAGGACAAAAGATGTCATGCAAGTTCTTTTGCATAAGCACGTATGACTATATTCAGAATACATGCCTACATTATATTGATGAATTGGGGCTAGTTCTGTGTCATCCTATGTTATAACTGTTGCATGATGAATGTCATCCGCCATAATTATCCATTGCCTACGAGCTTTTCACGTATTGATCTTTGCTTCATTACTTTTCCGTTGCCATTGTTACGATTGCTACAAAACGGCTACTGTTACTTTTGCCACTGTTACTGTTACTTCCATACTACTTTGCTACTAAATACTTTGCTGTAGATATTAAGTTTTTCAGGTGTGGTTGAATTGACAACTCGGCTGCTAATACTTGAGAATATTCTTTGGCTCCCCTTGTGTCGAATCAATAAATTTGGGTTGAATACTCTACCCTCGAAAACTGTTGCGATCCCCTATAGTTGTGGGTTATCAAGACCTTTTTCCGGCGCTATTGCCGGGGAGCATAGCTCTATTTTCTTAGTCACTTGGTATTTGTATAGGGAAAATTTTGTTTTTGCCACTCTAGATTTTGCCAATGTTCCTTATGCCACTCTAGAATTTGACATCACTTTTGCCACTCTTAGTTTTTGACAATTATCACAATTGCCATTCCGGTGGCAAAAGAAAAAATTTCAGAGTGGCAATTGTGATAATTTTCAAAAGCTAGGAGTGGCAAAAATGAAATAAAATTATTTCACTTTTGCCACAGAATGGCAATTGTGATAATTGTCAAAAACCAAGAGTGGCAAAAGTGAAATGTCAAAATCTAGAGTGGCATAAGGAAAATTGGCAAAATCTAGAGTGGCAAAACCAAAATTTTCCCATTTGTATATGTTGATTACTATGAGGAATCTGAAAGACAACAAAACCAAGATCTATCCCTCAACTACGAGGGGAGGTAAGGAACTGCCATCTAGCTCTGCACTTGATTCTCCTTCTGTTTTGAGTAAACTTGTGACACCTATACCTGCTATTGATTCTGATATGTCGCATGTTATTGATGATGCCACTTCTGCTATGCATGATGCTTATGATGAAACTACTTCTCTGCTTGATAATACTGTGCCACTAGGTGAATTTCTTGATGAACAACTTGCTAGGGTTAGAGAGAATGAAATTACTGAAACTGATGATATTTTTGAAACTAAAGATTATGATTCTCCCCCTAGATATGAATTGCCCGTTGTACCTGAGGGTTATGTTATGGATGAAGAAACTGCTAGAGACTTCTTTGCTTGCAATGCTAGGGAAGATCTTAAGAAACTGTTAGCTAAGCTGAAAGAAAAATATTTGAATTCTAGAATGAAATATGATCCTAATTTTTCTACTTCACCTATCTTTGTTACTAATAAGGATTATGAATTCTCTGTCGATCCTGAGTTAATTTCTTTGGTTGAATCTGATCCTTTCTATGGTTATGAATCTGAAACTGTTGTGGCACATCTTACTAAATTGAATGATATGGCCACCCTATTTGCTCATGAGGAAAAAAATTGCTACTACTATATTCTTAAATTGTTTCCTTTCTCGTTAAAGGGTGCTTCAATTCTTATCTTTTATGTGAGCATCATCAAAATCATCATGCCTAGCTAGAAAGGCATTAAAGAAAAACGCTTGTTGGGAGACAACCCAATATTTATAACTATTTTTTTGTCAACATGATTAAGCTACTATAGTAATCATGTTTTATAGCTTTTGTTTCAATAAACTACCAAGTAAAGCCTTTGGGATAGTGTGGATAATAGTTGACTTGATTCTATGCAAAAATAGCAAATTTTGCGCCTAGTTTTGGAATTACCATAATTCACTGGGATGTGATAAAAGTTTGAAATTTTTACACATGATTGATATACAAATTTCCTACGTTTTCCTAAATTTTTAGTTACAGAAGTATGGTTCTTGTTCAGATCATTACAGACTGTTCTGTTTTTTTACAGATTTTGTTTTTGATGCACAGTTTGCTTGTTTTATAGTTTCTATGACTTATATTGGTCAATATAAATTGTAGAAATTATAGGTTACAGTAGGCATTGTTTGAGAGCAATTATGAATCTTGTCTTGACTGTACCAAAGTGAAAGATTTGCTCTTTATCATACTAACCTATCTCATGAAGTTTCGTTAAGTTTTCTGTGATTGAAGTTTTCAAATTTTGGGTGAGATATCGATATGAGGAGAATAAGGAGTGGCAAGACCCTAAGCTTGGGGTTGCACAAGGTGTTGGTGAACGTAGTAATTTAAAAAATTCCTACGCACACGCAAGATCATGGTGATGCATAGCAACGAGAGGGGAGAGTGTCGTCCATGTACCCTCATAGACCGTAAGCGGAAGCGTTATGAGAACGCGGTTGATGTAGTCGTACGTCTTCACGATCCGACCGATCCAAGCACCAAAGGCACGGCACCTCCGAGTTCAGCACACGTTCAGCTCGATGACGTCCCATGAACTCCGATCCAGCAGAGCTTCGCGAGAGAGTTCCGTCAGCACGACGGCGTGATGACGGTGATGATGTTGCTACCGACGCAGGGCTTCGCCTAAGCACCTCTACGATATGATCGAGGTGGATTATGGTGGAGGGGGGCACCGCACACGGCTTGGAACAATCAACTTGTGTGTCTTTGGGTGCCCCCCGCCCCCGTATATAAAGGAGCAACGGGGAGGCCGGCCGGCCCTAGGAGGGCGCGTCAAGAGGAGGAGTCCTCCTCCTAGTGGGAGTAGGACTCCCCTTTCCTAGTCCCACTAGGAGGGGGAAGGACCCCCCCCTTCCTTGTACTATTCGGACTGAAGGGGAGGAGGCGCGCGACCTGCCTTGTCCGGGCCCTCTCTCTCCACTAGGGCCCATCAAGGCCCATTAGCCCCCGGGGGGTTCCGGTAACCCCCCCCCCCCCGGCACTCTGGTTTTCTCTGAGATCCCTCGAAACTCTTCCGGTGTCCGAATGTAGCCATCCAATATATCAATCTTCATGTCGCGACCATTTCGAGACTCCTCGTCATGTCCGTGATTATATCCGGGACTCCGAAATACCTTCGGTACATCAAAACACATAAACTCATAATACCGATCGTCACCGAACGTTAAGCGTGCGGACCCTACGGGTTCGAGAACTATGTAGACATGACGGAGACTCGTTTCCGGTCAATAACCAATAGCAGAACCTGGATGCTCATATTGGCTCCTACATATTCTACGAAGATCTTTATCGGTCAAACCGCATAACAACATACGTTGTTCCCTTTGTCATCGGTATGTTACTTGCCCGAGATTCGATCGTCGGTATCTCAATACCTAGTTCAATCTCATTACCGGCAAGTTTCTTTACTCGTTCCGAAATACATCATCCAGCAACTAACTCATTAGTTGCATTGCTTGCAAGGCTTATAGTGATGTGCATTACCGAGAGGGCCCAGAGATACCTCTCCTACAATCAGAGTGACAAATCCTAATCTCGATCTATGCCAACCCAACAAGTACCTTCGGAGACACCTGTAGAGCACCTTTATAATCACCCAGTTACGTTGTGACGTTTGGTAGCACACAAAGTGTTCCTCCAGTATTCAGGAGTTGCACAATCTCATAGTCATAGGAACATGTATAAGTCATGAAGAAAGCAATAGCAATATACTAAACGATCAAATGCTAAACTAACGGAATGGGTCAAGTCAATCACATCATTCTATAATGATGTGATCCTGTTAATCAAATGACAACTCATGTCTATGGCGAGGAAACTTAACCATCTTTGATTCAACGAGCTAGTCAAGTAGAGGCAAACTAGTGACACTCTGTTTTGTCTATGTATTCACACATGTACTAAGTTTCCGGTTAATACAATTCTAGCATGAATATAAAACATTTATCATGATATAAGGAAATATAAATAACAACATTATTATTGCCTCTAGGGCATATTTCCTTTAGTCTCCCACTTGCACTAGAGTCAATAATCTAGATTACACAGTATTGATTCTAACACCCATGGAGTCTTGGTGCTGATCATGTTTTGCTCGTGAGAGAGGCTTAGTCAACGGGTCTGCAACATTCAGATCTGTATGTATCTTGCAAATCTCTATGTCTCCCTCCTTGACTTGGTCACTGTCGGGTGGTAGGTGCGACATATGCCAACGGGTGGCTTATCATTGTGGGAGCTAGTAAGACGTCGCCGGTGCCTGGAAACGGGATGAGGCGAAGACATGCATGCTGGCAAATCTTACCCAGGTTCGGGGCTCTCCGTGGAGATAACACCCCTAGTCCTGCTCTGTGGGGTCTCTGCATGATCACTAGACCAAAATGAGTAGCTACAAACGCTCCTTGAGCTGTCAGGTTAGAGGGAGAAGAAGGGCAAGGCTAGCTCTCCTTTTCTCTCTATGTGGTGTGTGTAATTCTATGAGACCAACCCTTTGCATGGGTGCCCCGGGGGGTTTATATAGGCCTACCCCCCAGGGGTACAATAGTAATCCGGCTGGGCGCGGGTCCCAGCCGTCAGTGTATGTGTTCGCCGGCTTCTCCGCCGGCCATTGGGGCCCGCCGACTGGTGGGTCCCGCCGGCTGCCGGCCTCTTGGTCGACAGGCCGGCCCCACCGCCTGGCAGTCTTGTCGGCGGCTGGTTACTGTTGCCTCGCCCCTGATGACGAGGGCTTTGTCAAGGTAAGCGTGGCTACAGCGCCGCCGCCTTGTGGGCTCTCACTGTAGCCTCACCTCGTCTTGTCTCCTTAATGAGGCTAGTGTTTCGAGAGAGGGAGGTAGCCGGCTATTGGGAGCCGGCCACGCCCCCAGCCGACAAGGGGAGGCCGGACCGCCTTTGAGCGTCTCTCTGGCTAAAGGGGCCCGCCGCCAGCGGGCCGTACTGGCATTTGTCGTGGGTGACGTCGAGGTCAACATGGCTACAGTGCCGCGCCGGGCGGGAGATGGCTGATCCGTACGGCGCCCTGTGGCCATGCCGGCTCCGGGATTCGGGGGTAGTGGGCCGCACTGCAGCCATGTCCCATCTTATCACCGTTATGTGGACGCAGTCTTGGTGGGTGCGGTCTTGGCCGGCTTCTGGGAGTCGGCATTCTTCAAGGCCGGCTTCCTGGAGTCGGTCCTCTTGGGGCCGGCTTCCTGGAGTCGAACATCTCGTAGCTTTCTTGGGGAAGTTTTCTGACTGGGTCGCCTTCGGGAAGTCGGCCCTGGGGATAGTCGGCCTGGGGAAGGCGGCCCTATGCTTCGTATGCTTGAAGGCTTGAATGGCTTAATAATTTTTGAAGAGCTAGGGGAGTCGGTTAGGCTACCCGTGGCCATTTACTCTGACAGTAGTCCCCGAAGCTGGTTGGGCCTCGAGGTTGAGTGGAGGTCGAGAAGCTCGGGTAGCTTCTTATCTTGACGAGTCGGCAGCTGGGAGCCGGCTTCGGTTGGGCGCGCCGTCTTGGCGAAAAAAATTGAAGTCGGAGGGCGGGAGTCTACTGGCGCGCGCGCTGGGCTGCGGGCCGGCCACTCGCCGCCTGCGAACCACGTGGCATCCCTTGGCTGAAAAGCCTGCCAGCCCACGCGCGACAAGACGTCGCCGCAGGTCGGGGGCCCACCACTCCTACGCCCGGGCCTGGGCGCGGATTCTCTGCGGCCCAAAGCCGTCCTCATGTCTTCCTGCGGCGGTTTCGGCACGCCTTTAGGGCGCAGTAATCGCGGGACGTGGGGGGACTGGGAGCAGTTAATCCCACGTCCCACCCCATGTCTCGCCTCCTCGGCTTCGCCGCACGAGGCTATAAGTAGGGGGAGGAGGGGAAGCGGCAGGCGCTCGCACGCTCCCCTCCTCTCCGCCATCTTCTTCCTCCTGCTCTCCCTCATAGCAGCGCCTCGCCGCCGCGCCGTCCCACCATCCTTTTCTCCGCCGCCGCGCTCATTCTCGCCGGCTTCACGCCGTCATGCAGTACGGCGGGGACTGGGACGGCTCCAACGTCCATGAGGACCACGTCGAGTTCCTCCGCAAGACGCGGCAGCTGCCCGGCGCGGATAAGGTGCGGGTCCGCCTCGCGCCCGCGAAGGAGATCACGCCGGAGCCGGAGGAGGGCGAGCGGGTGGTCTTCCGCTCGCATTTCTTGCGCGGCATCGGCTTGCCCGCGAGCGCCTTCTTCCGCTCTTTTCTTGAATTCTACCAACTCCAGCCGCACCACCTCACCCCGAATACGGTGCTGCTACTGTCCGCCTTCGTCACCTTGTGCGAAGGCTACCTCGGCATCCTCCCCACCCTCGAGCTCTGAGGGGAGTTCTTCCAGTCCAAGCTGGGCACGTGTATGCAGGGTGTGCCGGCTCAGAGTGGCACCTTCATCGCGATGCGGAGGGTGACAGCTGACAACCCCTTCCCCGTCATCACGCTGATCCAGTCGGTGAAGCTCTGGCAGAAGTCATACTTCTATGTGAAGAACGTCGCCCCGCAAGGCGACTACGTCAATTTGCCGGCTTACGTAGCCGGCCCGCCGGCGGGTAGGCGGCCCCAGTGGTCCTATCGGGCCGTGACGCTGACGCCGGCTGGAGTCGCGGCTGTCGCCCGACTGCGAGTGATGATCCAGTCGGAGGGCCTATCTGGGCCCGACCTGCTGGCCGCCTTCGTCACGCGCCGGGTGCTTCCGCTCCAGAGCCGCCCTCATCTGATCTGTCAGATGAGCGGCCAGCTCGATCCGAGTCGGATGTGCACCAAAGACATGCCGCACGACGAAGTGGCCCACATGGTGAACTACCTTGCGAACTGCAAGCTCTCCGCAGAGTGGCAGTTTGGCAAGGAGCCATATTGCTGAGCTCACCCGCCGCCCACGGTACGTTCTCTTTTTCCCTTTCTTCTCTCAGTTTTGTCGCCGAGTTCCTTTTGGCCGACTCTGACTAGTCGGCTTGTCTCGACAAAGCCCTCTTCTTCGGCCTGCAGGCGGGTCGGACGCGGAGCGCCGATTCGTCCCCGACCGGACGGAGCACGATCTGGAGGACCCCGACTTGGGGGCGGCCGCCATGGAAGACAACACCGAGGCGGGCGGCCGCCAAGCCGGCGGCGAGGCAGGCGGCTCCGGGCTTGGAGTCAGCTTCGACGACTGGCCGGATGACGACGAGGCGGAAGTCGTCCCACGACGCCAGCCGGCTTCTGGCCACGGCGCAGGTTCCTCCTTCGCGCCGCCTGCTCGGGGCGGCGGGCAGAAGCGTCGTGCCGCGTCGGGCTTGTTCGGCAGTCGGACGAAGAAGCCCAAGGGCGGGGCAGCGGCGACCAGGCGGGAAGAGGCGGCCACGAAGGCGGCCCGCTTCCGCAAGGCGGTGAAGCAGCCGCAGACGGTGTCGGCGTAAGTATATACTCCTTCATGTATTCTTTCTTATTTTCTCTGGTAGTTCATGAATCCTTGTCCTTTCTCAAAAAATCAGGGCTCCATTGTCGCTCGAGCGGGTTGCTGCCGCCTCCGTCGTTGGATCGCCGGGAGGATCCGGGAGCACCACTCGCCGCGTGGACCCCCGTGCCAATCTTCAGGCGGTGACGAAGCGGAACGCGCGGGAGGCGCGGGAGGAGCGGGAGGCGGAGGCATTGAAGGCGGCCGCCGCCAAGGTGGCGTAGGAGGAGGAGACGGCGAAGGCGCGCGCCGATGCGGCGGCCAAGGCCCAAGCGGAGGCTCCGGCCGCGGCGATGGCGGAGGGGGCTTTGCTAGTCACCCCTCTGCGCGTCGCGGCGCCTGAGGCCCCAGAGCCCCCGCCAGAAGAAGCCGGCGGCGACCAGCCGGGATTGGAGAGGGAGGACGACGTTGTCGTCCTGGAGAGGGAGGCGGGACCGGCCCCGCCGACTGGGGCGACCCAAGGCGGCCGGCCTAACTTGCCGCCCGCGCAATCGGCCGGGGGCGAGCCGGCCGCGAGGACTGATCTGGTGGTCCGGACGCCGTCGTGCCAGCGCGCGGGGAAGGCCGCATCAGAGCCGCAGAAGGCTGCATCGGAGCCGCAGCAGGCCGCGGGCTCTAGCTCGTCGGCCCAGGACATGGAGGCGGCCACCGCCATCTCGGGGTGGACGCCGGGTGGAGGGACGGCGGTGATGAATGTGGCCGCGCAGGACGTCCGGACCCGGCTTCAAGCCCAGGCTGCGGCGCTCAGGAAGTACAACGACGAGTTCCTTGCGACGCGGGCGGCCATCCGGGTTAGTCTTCTAGTCTTTGCTTTTTTTGATCTTGGTTTCTTCCGTGGGGGCGCGTCAGCGCACCCACTGGGTGTAGTCCCCGAGTTTCGAGTCGGCTGCTGAGCAGGCGGCTTGGAACTTCCTAGTGGACCTTGTTTTGCTGTCCTTGTTCTCATTCGCTCTTCTGCCTGACTTGCAGGACTACCACAACCTCTGCGCGGCTGCCTTCAACTCCCAGGCTCGGGAGCTGACCCAGAAGACTGCTGACTTATCTGAGAGCCAGTGTAAGTGCTTCGTTTTTATCTCACGTGGGGGCGCGTCAGCGCACCCACTGGGTGTAGTCCCCGAGATTCGGGCCGACTGCTGAGCAGTCGGGTCGGATCTTCCCTGACGACTTCTTCTTATTGCTTCGTTTTTCTCTGCCATCCCTGCAACGGCCAACACCAGTCTAAGGGAGCAGCTGGGAGGGACTCAGGCCGCCCTCCGTGCTAAGGAGGCCGAGTTTGCCGCCTTGGTACAGGAGCATGACCGCCTAGCCAAGAGGTTGGACGACCAGGAGGAGAGCCACAAGGCGGCCCTGAAGGCGGTGCGGGACAGCGAGGCCGCCCTCCAAGCCGAGTATGAAACAGAAGCGGCCAGCTGGGCCGAAGCGAAGCAGTCGCTGATCAACGGCTATGGCCAGATCGAAGACCTGGTTGACGGTAAGCCGCCTTCCTCTTCGTCCTTTCTTGCCGCTTGCCGTTTTAGCTCGTTTTCTGACTTGGTGTTTTTCTCTTCTTTCTCTTTCTTCCTTGCGCAGAGTACTTCCCTGGCTACTCTATGTTGGGGATCGTAGCAGAATTTTAAAATTTCCTACGCATCACCAAGATCCATCTATGGAGTATACTAGCAACGAGGGGAAATGAGTGCATCTACATACCCTTGTAGATCGCGAGCGGAAGCGTTCCAATGAACGGGGTTGATGGAGTCGTACTCGCCGTGATCCAAATCACCGATGACCGAGTGCCGAACGGACGGCACCTCCGCGTTCAACACACGTACGGAGCAGCGACGTCTCCTCCTTCTTGATCCAGCAAGGGGGAAGGAGAGGTTGATGGAGATCTAGCAGCACGACGGCGTGGTGGTGGATGTAGCGGGGATCTCGGCAGGGCTTCGCCAAGCTTCTGCGAGAGGGAGAGGTGTTGCAGGGGGAGAGGGAGGCGCCATGGGCTGCGGTGCTGCTGCCCTCCCTCCCCCCCACTATATATAGGCCCCCTGGGGGGGCACCGGCCCTGGGAGATCAGATCTCCAAGGGGGGCGGCGGCCAAGGGGGAAGGGGGGTGGCTTCCCCCCCCCCCCCCAAGCCAAGTGGGGCGCCCCCCACCCCCTGGGTTTCGAACCCTAGGCGCAGGGGGAGGCCCAAGGGGGGGCGCCCCAGCCCACTAAGGGCTGGTTCCCTTCCCACTTCAGCCCATGGGGCCCTCCGGGATAGGTGGCCCCACCCGGTGGACCCCCGGGACCCTTCCGGTGGTCCCGGTACAATACCGATAACCCCCGAAACTTTCCCGGTCGCCGAAACTGGACTTCCTATATATAATTCTTCACCTCCGGACCATTCCGGAACTCCTCGTGACGTCCGGGATCTCATCCGGGACTCCGAACAACTTTCAGGTTTCTGCATACTAATATCTCTACAACCCTAGCGTCACCGAACCTTAAGTGTGTAGACCCTACGGGTTCGGGAGACATGCAGACATGACCGAGACGCCTCTCCGGTCAATAACCAACAGCGGGATCTGGATACCCATGTTGGCTCCCACATGTTCCACGATGATGTCATCGGATGAACCACGATGTCGAGGATTCAATCAATCCCGTATACAATTCCCTTTGTCAATCGGTATGTTACTTGCCCGAGATTCGATCGTCGGTATCCCAATACCTTGTTCAATCTCGTTACCGGCAAGTCTCTTTACTCGTATCGTAATGCATGATCCCGTGGCTAACTCCTTAGTCACATTGAGCTCATTATGATGATGCATTACCGAGTGGGCCCAGAGATACCTCTCCGTCATACGGAGTGAAAAATCCCTGTCTCGATCTGTGCCAACTCAACAGACACTTTCGGAGATACCCGTAGTGTACCTTTATAGTCACCCAGTTACGTTGTGACGTTTGGCACACCCAAAGTACTCCTATGGTATCCGGGAGTTGCACGATCTCATGGTCTAAGGAAATGATACTTGACATTGGAAAAGCTCTAGCAAACGAACTACACGATCTTTGAGCTATGCTTAGGATTGGGTCTTGTCCATCACATCATTCTCCTAATGATGTGATCCCGTTATCAATGACATCCAATGTCCATAGTCAGGAAACCATGACTATCTGTTGATCAACGAGCTAGTCAACTAGAGGCTTACTAGGGACACGTTGTGGTCTATGTATTCACACATGTATTACGATTTCGGGATAACACAATTATAGCATGAAAAATAGACAATTATCATGAACAAAGAAATATAATAATAACCATTTATTATTGCCTCTAGGGCATATTTCCAACAGTCTCCCACTTGCACTAGAGTCAATAATCTAGTTACATTGTGATGAATCGAACACCCATAGCGTTCTGGTGTTGATCATGTTTTGCTCTAGGGAGAGGTTTAGTCAACGGATCTGCTACATTCAGGTCCGTATGTACTTTACAAATATCTATGTCTCCATTCTGAACACTTCCACGAATGGAGTTGAAGCGACGCTTGATATACCTGGTCTTCCTGTGAAACCTGGGCTCCTTGGCAAGGGCAATAGCTCCAGTGTTGTCACAGAAGAGAGTCATCGGGCCCGACGCATTGGGAATCACCCCTAGGTCGGTAATGAACTCCTTCATCCAGATTGCTTCTTGCGCTGCCTCTGAGGCTGCCATGTACTCCGCTTCACATGTAGATCCCGCCACGACGCTTTGCTTGCAACTGCACCAGCTTACTGCTCCTCCATTCAAAATATACACGTATCCGGTTTGTGACTTCGAGTCATCCAGATCTGTGTCGAAGCTAGCGTCGACGTAACCCTTTACGACGAGCTCTTCGTCACCTCCATAAACGAGAAACATATCCTTAGTCCTCTTCAGGTACTTCAGGATATTCTTGACCGATGTCCAGTGTTCCATGCCGGGATTACTTTGGTACCTTCCTACCAAACTTACGGCAAGGTTTACATCAGGTCTGGTACACAGCATGGCATACATAATAGACCCTATGGCCGAGGCATAGGGGATGACACTCATCTTTTCTCTATCTTCTGCCGTGGTCGGGCATTGAGCCGTGCTCAATTGCACACCTTGCAATACAGGCAAGAACCCCTTCTTGGACTGATCCATATTGAACTTCTTCGATATCTTGTCAAGGTACGTACTCTGTGAAAGACCAATGAGGCGTCTTGATCTATCTCTATAGATCTTTATGCCTAATATATAAGCAGCTTCTCCAAGGTCCTTCATTGAAAAACACTTATTCAAGTAGGCCTTTATACTTTCCAAGAATTCTATATCATTTCCCATCAATAATATGTCATCCACATATTATAAGAGAAATGCTACAGAGCTCCCACTCACTTTCTTGTAAACACAGGCTTCTCCATAAGTCTGTGTAAACCCAAACGCTTTGATCATCTCATCAAAACGAATGTTCCAACTCCGAGATGCTTGCACCAGCCCATAGATTGAGCGCTGGAGCTTGCATACTTTGTCAGCATTCTTAGGATCGACAAAACCTTCCGGCTGCGTCATATACAATTGTTCCTTAAGGAAGCCGTTAAGGAATGTCGTTTTGACGTCCATCTGCCATATCTCATAATCATAGTATGCGGCAATTGCTAACATGATTTGGACGGACTTCAGCTTCGCTACGGGTGAGAAAGTCTCATCGTAGTCAACCCCTTGAACTTGTCGATAACCCTTAGCGACAAGTCGAGCCTTATAGATGGTCACATTACCATCCGCGTCTGTCTTCTTCTTAAAGATCCATTTATTTTCTATGGCTCGCCGATCATCAGGCAAGTCAGTCAAAGTCCATACTTCGTTTTCATACATGGATCCTATCTCGGATTTCATGGATTCTAGCCATTTGTCGGAATCCGGGCCCGCCATCGCTTCTTCATAGTTCGAAGGTTCACCGTTGTCTAACAACATGATTTCCAGGACAGGGTTGCCGTACCACTCTGGTGCGGAACGTGTCCTTGTGGACCTACGAAGTTCAGCAGTAACTTGATCTGAAGCTTCATGATCATCATCATTAACTTCCTCCCCAGTCGGTGTAGGCACCACAGGAACATCTTCCCGCGCTGCGCTACTTTCCGGTTCGGAAGGGGTGACTATCACCTCATCAAGTTCCACTTTCCTCCCACTCATTTCTTTCGAGAGAAACTCTTTCTCCAGAAAGGACCCGTTCTTGGAAACAAAGATCTTGCCTTCGGATCTGAGGTAGAAGGTATACCCAATGGTTTCCTTAGGGTATCCTATGAAGACGCATTTTTCCGACTTGGGTTCGAGCTTTTCAGGTTGAAGTTTCTTGACATAAGCATCGCATCCCCAAGCTTTTAGAAACGACAGCTTAGGTTTCTTCCCAAACCATAATTCATACGGTGTCGTCTCAACGGATTTCGACGGAGCCCTATTTAAAGTGAATGCGGCGGTCTCTAAAGCATAGCCCCAAAATGAGAGCGGTAGATCGGTAAGAGACATCATAGATCGCACCATATCCAATAGAGTGCGATTACGACGTTCGGACACACCATTTCGCTGAGGTGTTCCAGGCGGCATGAGTTGTGAAACGATTCCATATTTCCTTAAGTGCGTACCAAATTCGTGACTTAAATTTTCTCCACCACGATCCGATCATAAGAATTTTATTTTCCTATCACGTTGATTCTGAACCTCACTCTGAAATTCCTTGAACTTTTCAAAGGTTTCAGACTTGTGTTTCATTAAGTAGACATACCCATATCTACTTAAGTCATCAGTGAGAGTGAGAACATAACGATATCCTCCGCGAGCCTCAACACTCATTGGACCACACACATCGGTATGTATGATTTCCAATAAGTTGGTTGCTCGCTCCATGTCACGACCGGATTTTCGGGATATTAATTTCCCAGAAAACGGCCTTTGTGCTCACCAGCCCCAGGATTACTGTTAGCTGATGAGGCACCAACTTGATACAAGAATTCCAAGCAAAGTACAAGATATGTAGTACAAGACCATTGTGGCTTAGGAGTACAACACTTGGTTTCTAGTGGTTGATGGCGGAAGCGGTTTGTGGTTCATCTGCGTCTATGGGACTCCATTTCCTACAAGAATAGCTGACCAGGATAACTCCTATCTTCGCGAGGCTGCTATCGTTGTTGCGTAGGTTCCGGGGCTGTCATCGCAATGCTCTCTCCATGCAAGAAATATGGCCAAGACAATAGCCAGGGACAAGCCACTGAGTACGTTTGAATGTACTCGCAAACATTAAGAACACGGGTATAATATAACAAGGGGGTAATCATGCTCCGAAATATTCATGATCATAACGTCTGCCATGAAAATCTGTGATGCACGCATGCAGGGAAAATATGAACATGTAATACGGGAGTAAAAATAGAATGCACCGACCGAGTGTCTGAAATGACTCCTCGAAAGGTTGCAAATAAAATAAAAATGCCTCAGTCGGGCGTCTGAGCGACACCACATAAAGGGCTTATGAATAATAAATAAAATGACAAACGTGCCGCAGTAGGGCGTCTGAGCGACGCCACATAAAGGGCTTATAAAGGATAATTAAACAACGAGCATGCCGCAGTCGGGCGTCTGAGCGACACCACATAAAGGGCTTATAAAGAATAATTAAATAACAAGCATGCCGCAGTCGGGCGTCTGAGCGACGCCACATAAAGGGCTTATAAATAATAAAGAAATGACAAACATGCCGCAGTCGGGCGTCTGAGCGACGCCTCATAAAGGGCTTATATAAGAATAATCACAGTGAATATCCAGGAGGTAGAACCATCCCAGGGATACTCAATAATTCGAATAATGTAACTGGTTAGTCCATAATAATAAACATAATCCTCATACGTCACAGGTCATAAACAATATCTAGTCTAGACGTTTCTCCATCCGAAGACCATCACTAGATTCTAGTTAGCCGTTTCTCCATCCGAACACCGTTACTAGACCCACCTCAGACTGAAGTCCTTACCCATGAACATGGCTATCCAAAAAGATATGACCTCTGCAGAGGGTGTACTCTTTACCCACGAGTAACGGATTTATTTAGTCCATCGGGACTAATTCCGCCTACAGCCTTTTAATTGAAAACACGCCTAACCTGCACACACCAGCTTAACTTACCGGTGTCTGGAATCACCCACGACACCTGTCAAGCAAAACTCTAAGTGGGGAGGCTACAACCTCGACGTAGCATGGGATCAAATTTATATCGTGCGCTCTAAGGGGTGCCCCCCTCTCGGTCCCAACCGAAAACACCCATGCCCCCGGACCAGGTGGCATGCCTACCGGATGCATCCGGTATCTTCCACCATGGCCTCTCTGTACGGTGTGTGCCTTGGTAAGGGGTTGACAACTTACTGAACCGTACCCTACCTGCGGCAGGGACAAGTGGTAGTACAAAACAAGTAGGGGAAGTTACTGAACAAGACTCGACCTACGACCGACTCAGGTGGTCCAAGTATTCTCCGAATGATTAGCATAACCAAAATATTCCCATTAACAGACAGAATCACCGCTCATCAAGCCTCATCATGCCATACCGGACACACTCGTCTCGACGAGGAACTAGGGACAAGCTCGTGTCTACCCAAGACCACGACTTTCCCGGCTTCCTTCCGGTATGCATGAGAAGCTCACGAGGATGGTCTTTATCTCCAGCAGAACCATTACTAACAGTAAAGCATCTCCAATATGCACTTATGTGTGTGACTTTACCGTTACATAAAAATAACGAATGCTCCAAGTCAAAGTGGTGTTGTAACCGTATCAAAACACCTCACGAAAATATTATGCCAGGGTTCAGAATGCTTGCCTTCAAGGGTATGCAAGGGGGTGCACTTATTTGAAAATTTTCTTCTCTCTCCATTTCCCTATTTTGAAAAATATTCAGATAACAAATATTTCAAAAACAGTACAACAATTTGTCCCAAATATTTTTGAAATAAATCTTAAAATAAACTAGATGAAATTTGAGAGAGGTAGGAAAAAGAATCAACTCATTTGGAGTTTTATTTTAAAAGATATAGCCAGTCAAAGTTCTATTTTTAATAAAACCAGAAAAAGAAAACGTTTCGGTACAGAATACGCTTTCGGGGTAGGGGATACGTACTCGCGGAAATACGCTTCCACTTAAGCCAGCGTGGGTGGCGCGGGGGTCACTGACAGTGGGTCCAGAGGGCCCACTGGTCAGGTTTGACCATTCCCCCCTCTCCCTCCTCTTCCTCTGCCTGAACGGGGCGGGACTCCGGCGATTGCCATCGACGAACGGCGGCTCCTTGAGGGCACCTGAGGGCAGGGATGGACCCGCCAGACCGGGGCGGTCCTCCCGGTGGTCGCTGGGTCGGCGGTGGTGGGAGGAGTCGCCGGCGGCGAGCTCCGCGGCGGAGAGGGCTACGGGAGGGAAGTGGGTTTTGGGCTCCGGTGATTTCCGGTCGAGGCTGAGGCGCTGGGCAGCTTCGCAAGAACAAGAGGAAGCGAGTGGTGGCGCTGGATGGGCGAGGGAGTGCCTAGTTGCGACGAATGGCACCGGAAGGCAGCGGCGGCCGAACCGGCCGGAGGTGGGGGAGATGGCCTCTTCCGGTCAATCCACTGCTTGGGGGAGCTCTAGGGGGAAGGTTTGAGGTCGCGTGAGCGCTCGGAGGGGCTCGGGGTCTCCTTTTATAGGCGTTCGAGGCTGGTCCCGCGGCGGCCGTGGATAAGAACACCGGCGACCGTCGCTCTGTAGCTGCAGGGCGACGTGGCGGCGACGAGCGCGTGCCGACGGGCTTCAGGATAAGCTCGAGCTGTTCACAGGGGCAGCTGGCGCGCTGGTGTGGCTTGGGCGGCGCGTCCATGGCAGGAGCTCACTACCGACGCCAGCGTGCCGCCAAGGGCTTCTGACGGCGGCGCTGTAGGGCGCCATAGGTGGCTTGGAGGGTACTGGCGAGTGGGCGAGTGTAGTGCGCGGCTCTGCAGGCGAGCAAGGGCCAGGGCGTGACGCGGCGAGGGCGGCAGTGCGACGCGGTGACTCGGTGCACGCGCGTGCAAAACGTGCGCTCTGGGCGCGCCCAGAGCACGCACGGGACATGCTCGACAAAATGCCAGGGCAGCCTAGAGTGCGAGGGTGAGGCTGGCAATTAACAGGACTAGGTTAGGAGTAGCTAGGATCTTAGTGGACAAGGTTGCTGGGTCAGTGGATCAAATCCATAATGCAAACTAGCAAACATGCCAAAACTAACTGTGCACACCAAGTGTTCGACAGAATGCCAAGTGCATTTAGGCAACTCTTGGAGTGGCCAAAATCTCCAGATCAGTGTCTCTCTAGATGTAGGTGATGATGGCAAGATCATTTGGGCAAAGCCAGAAACTTGCTAGTGCAAGTTTTGCAAAACTTCAATTTTGGACAGAAGGAAAAAGGTCTCATTGCATGCACTTAAAATCCTCCAATGGGTCCCCTCTCCTGGACTTGAGGGTTTGGTAGGGAGGGCTACAAGCAGGAAAAAGCTCAGGGGCACTAGAGCAAAAATAAAATGGGGTTGCGGTACAAATCACCAAACTGGACCAGAATGAAAAAGAGGTTGATTCACTCAAAAGTTTCAAAGAACATCACTGGGTTTTTGCATGAAGTTGAATTATATGCATCTACTGACATCCCCAAACACTTGGAAGAATTTTTAAAGAAATATTTAAATAGGTTGCAGTGCAAAAATGCCTACTGGACCAGATTTGAAAAGTTGATGTAGAGCTCAAAATCTCCAATAACTAAAAGATATTTTTGCATAAAAGTGATGTGGAGTCATCACATGACATCCCCAAATTTTGGTGGAAATTTTAAATGCATCAATCAAATGGTTGCAGTGCAAAACAGGCTCCAAATTCATGAAAAATCATTTTAAAAGAATAAAGCTCAGGGAAAAGCAATCTTGCAATTAAATCCTCTGATAAAGAATTGTTTCTTAGAGAGAGTATATAAGTCCAATAATACCTTTGGAAAGTTTTCACTTGAGGTAAAAACCCATAATATCAAAAGGGAAAATCTAGACAAATGGAAAAGTTTTATTTCCTGGCAAAATTTTAATTAATAAAACAAGGTCAAAATTTTGGGGTGTCACACTCCATTGTTCCGGAGAACGGAGTCTTGGTCATCTTACCCATGAGGCATGGTTCGCACGTGTCAAATGATTCGTAATCAAGAGACTCCAAAAGTCCATCTGCATGGAGCTTCTTCATGCGCTTGACACCAATGTGACCAAGGCGGCAGTGCCACAAGTATGTGGGACTATCGTTATCAACTTTACATCTTTTGGTATTCACACTATGAATATGTGTAACATCACTTTCGAGATTCATCAAGAATAAACCATTGACCAGCGGGGCATGACCATAAAACATATCTCTCATATAAATAGAACAATCATTATTCTCGGATTTAAATGAGTAGCCATCTCGAATTAAACGAGATCCAAATACAATGTTCATGCTCAAAGCTGGCACTAAATAAAAATTATTGAGGTTTAAAACTAATCCCGTAGGTAGATGCAGAGGTAGCGTGCCAACGGCGATCACATCGACCTTGGAACCATTCCCGACGCGCATCGTCACCTCGTCCTTCGCCAGTCTCCGCTTATTCCACAGTTCCTGTTTCGAGTTACAAATATGAGCAACCACACCGGTATCAAATACCCAGGAGCTACTACGAGTACTGGTAAGGTACACATCAATTACATGTATATCACATATACCTTTGGTGTTGCCGGCCTTCTTGTCCGCTAAGTATTTGGGGCAGTTCCGCTTCCAGTGACCACTTCCCTTGCAATAAAAGCACTCAGTCTCAGGCTTGGGTCCATTTCTTGACTTCTTCCCGGCAACTGGCTTACCGGGCGCGGCAACTCCCTTGCCGTCCTTCTTGAAGTTCTTCTTACCCTTGCCTTGCTTGAACTTAGTGGTTTTATTCACCATCAACACTTGATGTTCCTTTCTGATCTCCACCTCCGCTGATTTCAGCATTGAATATACCTTAGGAATGGTCTTTTCCATTCCCTGCATATTGAAGTTCATCACAAAGCTCTTGTAGCTCGGTGGAAGCGACTGAAGGATTCTGTCAATGACCGCGTCATCCGGGAGATTAACTCCCAGCTGAGACAAGCGGTTGTGTAACCCAGACATTCTGAGTATGTGCTCACTAACAGAACTATTTTCCTCCATTTTACAGCTGAAGAACTTGTCGGAGACTTCATATCTCTCAACCCGGGCATGAGCTTGGAAAACCATTTTCAGCTCCTCGAACATCTCATATGCTCCATGTTTCTCAAAACGCTTTTGGAGCCCCAGTTCTAAGCTGTAAAGCATGCCGCACTGAACGAGGGAGTAATCATCAGCACGTGATTGCCAAACGTTCATAACGTCTTGGTTCTCTGGGATTGGTGCTTCACCTAGCGGTGCTTCTAGGACATAATCTTTCTTGGCAGCTATGAGGATGATCCTCAGGTTCTGGACCCAGTCCGTATAGTTGTTGCCATCATCTTTCAGCTTGGTTTTCTCTAGGAACGCGTTGAAGTTGAGGACAACGTGGGCCATTTGATCTACAAGACATATTGTAAAGATTTTAGACTAAGTTCATGATAATTAAGTTCATCTAATCAAATTACTCAATGAACTCCCACTCAGATGGACATCCCTCTAGTCATTTAAGTGAAACATGATCCGAGTTAACTAGGCCGTGTCCGATCATCACGTGAGACGGACTAGTCAAGATCGGTGAACATCTCCCTGTTGATCGTATCTTCTATACGACTCATGCTCGACCTTTCGGTCCTCTGTGTTCCAAGGCCATGTCTGTACTGCTAGGCACGTCAAGTCAACCTAAGTGTACTGCGTGTGTTCCGAGGCCATGTCTATACATGCTAGGCTCGTCAACACCCGTTGTATGCGAACGTTAGAATCCATCACACCTGATCATCACGTGGTGCTTCGAAACAACGAACCTTCGCAACGGTGCACAGTTAGGGGGAACACTTTCTTGAAATTATTATAAGGGATCATCTTACTTACTATCGTCGTTCTAAGCAAATAAGATGCAAAACATGATAAACATCACATGCAATCAAATAGTGACATGATATGGCCAATATCATTTTGCTCCTTTGATCTCCATCTTCGGGGCACCATGATCATCTTCGTCACCGGCATCACACCATGATCTCCATCATAATGATCTCCATCATTGTGTCTTCATGAAGTTGTCACGCCAACGATTACTTCTACTTCTATGGCTAACGCGTTTAGCAATAAAGCAAAGTAATTTACATGGCGTTATTCAATGACACGCAGGTCATACAAAAAATAAAGACAACTCCTATGGCTCCTGCCGGTTGTCATACTCATAGACATGCAAGTCGTGATTCCTATTACAAGAATATGATCAATCTCATACATCACATATATCATTCATCACATCTTCTGGCCATATCATATCACAAGGCACATGCTGCAAAAACAAGTTAGACGTCCTCTAATTGTTGTTGCAAGTTTTTACGTGGCTTGTATAGGTTTCTAGCAAGAACGTTTCTTACCTATGTAAAACCACAACGTGATATGCCAATTTCTATTTACCCTTCATAAGGACCCTTTTCATCGAATCCGTTCTGACTAAAGTGGGAGAGACAAACACCCGCCAGCCACCTTATGCAACTAGTGCATGTCAGTTGGTGGAACCTGTCTCACGTAAGCATACGTGTAAGGTCGGTCCGGGCCGCTTCATCCCACAATACCGCCAAAACAATATAAGACTAGTAGCGGCAAGAAGAATTGGCAACATCTACGCCCACAACTGCTTTGTGTTCTACTCGTGCATAGTAACTACGCATAGGCCTGGCTCATGATGCCACTGTTGGGGATCGTAGCAGAATTTTAAAATTTCCTACGCATCACCAAGATCCATCTATGGAGTATACTAGCAACGAGGGGAAAGGAGTGCATCTACATACCCTTGTAGATCGCGAGCGGAAGCATTCCAATGAACGGGGTTCATGGAGTCGTACTCGCCGTGATCCAAATCACCGATGACCGAGTGCCGAACGGACGGCACCTCCGCGTTCAACACACGTACGGAGCAACGACGTCTCCTCCTTCTTGATCCAGCAAGGGGGAAGGAGAGGTTGATGGAGATCCAGCAGCACGACGGCGTGGTGGTGGATGTAGCGGGGATCTCGGCAGGGCTTCGCCAAGCTTCTGCGAGAGGGAGAGGTGTTGCAGGGGGAGAGGGAGGTGCCAGGGGCTGTGGTGCTGCTGCCCTCCCTCCCCCCACTATATATAGGCCCCCTGGGGGGCGCCGGCCCTGGGAGATCAGATCTCCAAGGGGGGGCGGCGGCCAAGGGGGAAGGGGGTGGCTTCCCCCCAAGCCAAGTGGGGCGCCCCCCACCCCCAGGGTTTCCAACCCTAGGCGCAGGGGGAGGCCCAAGGGGGGGCGCCCCATACCACTATGGGCTGGTTGCCTTCCCACTTCAGCCCATGGGGCCCTCCGGGATAGGTGGCCCCACCCGGTGGACCCCCGGGACCCTTCCGGTGGTCCCGGTACAATACCGATAACCCCCAAAACTTTCCTGGTGGCCGAAACTGGACTTCCGATATATAATTCTTCACCTCCGAACCATTCCGGAACTCCTCGTGATGTCCGAGATCTCATCCGGGACTCCGAACAACTTTCGGGTTTCCGCATACTAATATCTCCACAACCCTAGCGTCACCGAACCTTAAGTGTGTAGACCCTATGGGTTCGGGAGACATGCAGACATGACCGAGACGCCTCTCCGGCTAATAACCAACAGCGGGATCTGGATACCCATGTTGGCTCCCACATGTTCCACGATGATCTCATTGGATGAACCACGATGTCGAGGATTCAATCAATCCTGTATACAATTCCCTTTGTCAATCGGTATGTTACTTGCCCGAGATTCGATCGTCGGTATCCCAATACCTTGTTCAATCTCGTTACCGGCAAGTCTCTTTACTCGTATCGTAATGCATGATCCCATGGCTAACTCCTTAGTCACATTGAGCTCATTATGATGATGAATTACCGAGTGGGCCCAGAGATACATCTCCGTCATACGGAGTGACAAATCCCAGTCTCGATCCGTGCCAACTCAACAGACACTTTCGGAGATACCCGTAGTGTACCTTTATAGTCACCCAGTTACGTTGTGACGTTTGGCACATCCAAAGTACTCCTACGGTATCCGGGAGTTGCACGATCTCATGGTCTAAGGAAATGATACTTGACATTGGAAAAGCTCTAGCAAACGAACTACATGATCTTTGAGCTATGCTTAGGATTGGGTCTTGTCCATCACATCATTCTCCTAATGATGTGATCCCGTTATCAATGACATCCAATGTCCATAGTCAGGAAACCATGACTATCTGTTGATCAACGAGCTAGTCAACTAGAGGCTTACTAGGGACACGTTGTGGTCTATGTATTCACACATGTATTACGATTTCCGGATAACACAATTATAGCATGAACAATAGACAATTATCATGAACAAAGAAATATAATAATAACCATTTATTATTGCCTCTAGGGCATATTTCCAACACTATACTGCTGCCAACCAGATCGTCGAGGCCCGCCGCGAGGCACAGAGGCAGGCTGGCGCCGAGATCGCGCCGAACGCTCGCCGGTCGCTGGAGGAGCAGCTCTTGGCGATCCAAGCCCGCCTCCAGCCGGCTCATCGCCTGCTCCGCCGGCTTCAGCGTGTCGGAGCGCAGGTGTTGGCCGCTCTCTGTCCTGGTGAAGTGATTCCCCGCACCCCCAGTCGGACTGCCGACTGGCTGGAGGTGGCGGTCGGCCGCTTCGAGGCCTGGAAAGCTTCGGCGGCTCGGTCCGGCGCCAGGCGGGCGCTGGAGTTCGCCAAGGCCTGGTATCCCGGGCTGAGTCTGGACCAGCTGGCCACCTGGCGGCAGCAGGCTGACACGAAGCTGGAGTCGGCGCGGCCGGCTATCATCCGGCGGGCTTCGGCGATCGCCGACTACACCGACACCAGCGCCTTCGCTCCTGAGGTGGACGACAACGGTGTTGCCCGGCCGGAGGAGTGGTTCGGGCTGAACCCGGCGGACGGCGAAGACTCGGCGGAGGAGATCGACTCCAGCGACGAGGGCGAGGAGGAGGGGGAGGAAGGTGAAGACGCCGGGCCAGATGGTGGAGCGGCCGGTCAGCCTCAGCTTGACCGTTCCTCCAGCAACAAGGCACGCGCGGGTGCGCCGCCTGCAGCCGGCGATGATCAAGCCGAGACCCGCCAGCCAGCCACTCCTCCAGCCGGTGGCGCCGTCTCCACCGACCAACCCGGCTCCCACACCGCGCCCTTAGTCTAGTCTGCTATCTTTATTTTCCTGTCTTATCACTCTTGGAACAATATTTTGTTAAGTTTGCACAATTCCACCCACTGGGGGTGTATTCGAACTATGTTGATTGCCGGCCTGTTGGGGGCCTTATGTGTAAATATGAATATGCATGTGTTTGGCTTTCCCTTGTTCTTTGCTTTTCATCCTTCTGCTGTTTCCTTTGCCGCCCTCCCTTGGTTTCCGCCTCCCTAGTCGGACAGTTGCTCTGCAATCTGTGGCTGGAGAAGTGCTTGGCCAGTTGGGAGGGCAAGTACTCTAGCTTTGTTGGATTATAGCGAAGTGTTTGGGAGGCCGGCCAGCCGGCTATTTTGACAGTCGGCTTGCGTGGTTGGAGGCCGTCTTTTCGTTATACAAGTTCGTTAGTCCTTAGCCATTTTTCGTGTGGGCATCTTTTCTGCCTTTGGCTCTTGCTAGTCGGACAGTCGGTTCTTCGAGCTGCGACTTTCAACAAGAGAGGGTCCGGGAGCCGGCACACTACTTGTCTGACTTCAGGTAGAACTTTTAATATAACTTAAGGCGGCCAGTCCCCGGGTCGGCTAGTAGAACCCGGTGCTAGACAGAGAATCAAATGTAATAATACATTCATGAATATGACAATCGTCATTCATAGATAAAGGAAGGCAGTCCCCGAGTTCTCCTCGGGGGGCCTGTTGTTTCGTACTTAATACAAAAGGGTAGCATGATACATACTGCTTTCAACTGTAAAATCTTCTCAGGAGGTTCGCGTTCCATGGTCGCTCCGACTCCTTGCCGGAATCATCCCTCTTGCGTGCTCTTGGTTTTTGTGCGTCGATCAGGTAGTAGGAGTCGTTGCCTAGTGCCTTGCTGATGACGAAAGGGCCTTCCCAAGGGGCCGAGAGCTTGTGTTGGCCGGCTGTTCGCTGGATCAGCCGAAGCACAAGGTCACCCTCTTGGAAAGATCTTGGCCTGACCTTGCGGTTGTGGTAACGGCACAACCCCTGCTGGTAGATGGCGGACTGGCTAAGTGCTAACAGCCGGCCTTCTTCCAGCAGGTCGACGCCGTCTTCTCGTGCTTCCTTGGCATCCGCCTCCGTGTACATGGTGACCCGAGGCGAGTCAAACTCGATGTCGGTTGGGATGACAACCTCGGCACCATATACAAGGAAGAACGGAGTGAAGCCGGTCGACTTGTTAGGGGTAGTACGCAGACTCCAGAGGACAGCCGGCAGCTCATCGAGCCAGCAGCCGGCCGATCACTCTAGTGGTACGACCAGTCGGGGCTTGATGCCAGAGAGGATGAGTCCATTTGCATGCTCGACCTGGCCGTTTGACTGCGGGTGGCAACAGACGCTAAGTCCAGTCGGATACTCTGCGTCGTGCAGAAACGTGCCAGTGCTCCTTTGGCAAAGTTTGTGCCATTGTCGGTGATGATGCTGTGCGGCACGCCGTACCCAGTAGTGATGTCGGCAATGAACGTCATGGCAGTCGGCCCGTTCAGCTTATTGATCGGCTTTGCTTCGATCCACTTGGTAAATTTGTCCACGGCGACAAGCAGATGTGTCAAGCCACCGCGGGCTGTCTTGAATGGGCCCACCATGTCCAGCCCCCAGACGGCAAAGGGCCAGGTGAGGGGGATGGTCTTGAGTGCAGAAGCCGGCAGGTGTTGCTTGGAACTGAAGACTTGGCATCCTTTGCAGCTCTTGACTATCTCTTTGGCATCTTCCAAAGCAGTCGGCCAAAAGAAACCGTGGCGGAAAGCTTTGGCCACAAGTGATCTTGAGGCTGCGTGGTGGCCGCATTCGCCTTGAAGGATATCCTTGAGGATTGCCACTCCTTTCTCTGGCACGACGCAGCGCTGGAAGACTCCAGTGACGCTGCGCTTGACAAGCTCTCTGTTTATTATTGCATATGCTCCGGCTCGACGTTGCACTAGTCTTGCCGAGATCTCATCAGCCGGCAGCTCTCTGTTGACTAGAAAGTTGAGAATGGGCTGGGCCCATGATGGAGCTGTGACTTCTTCTACTGTCAATACGGCCACCATGACTCGGGTGGGTGGTTGGGTGGTGGGGGGGGTTGGAGTCGGCCACGGCTTCTTGTGTTGCTGCAGTCCCCGGGCCGACTGCTGCAGTCCCCGGGCCGGGTTCTGAAGTCCCCGAGCCGGCTGTTGGGTTCGTCCAGTCGGATCTGGCTGCATCAGGGGCAGGCGGTACGAAGATAGAGTCCGACTCTGGAGACGGCTTGATGGACGGCTTGAGGAGGCGCTGGAGAGAGACACCGGTCGGTATAGCCTGTCGGGTGGAGCCGATCCGCGCCAGGGCATCTGCTTGGTCGTTGTCGGCCCATGGTACGTGAAGGAACTCGCACCCTTCGAAGTACCCACTGATCTGCTGGACGAGGAATCGATAGCTCGCCATGTTTGCATCCTTGGCGTCCCAGTCGCCAGATGACTGCCGGACCACCAAGTCTGAGTCGCCATAGCACAGGATCCGGCGTATGCCAAGCTCTTTGGCTAGCCGGAGCCCGTGTATGAGTGCCTCGTACTCGGCCAAGCTGGTAGATGTCGGCCCACCGCGTGAGGTAGTCGCGGGTCGACTCGTTGGGCCCTTGGACGCATAGGGAGAGCTGGCGAGGCTTGGGAGGCCGCTTGTACGTGCTGGTGAAGTTGCGGACGAAGACTTCCGTGAAGTCCAGCCAGCTGTTGACGCTGTAGGGCTTGAGGCTGTTGAGCCAGGTACGCGCCGTGCCTTGTAGCATGAGGGGGATGTACTTCACGGCTACGCGCCTGTTGCCGTTGGGTATGTTGACAGCCGTAGAGTAGTCGATGAGCCAATCTTCTGGCTTCACAGAGCCGTTGTACTTGGGCGTGTCTCTGAGGAGCGAGAACCCTTTGGGGAAGGGCTCATCGCGGATGCGGGGGCCAAAGCATGGCGGACCGACATCGTCTTCTTCTTCTAGCACCAGGGATCGAGCCAGGCGGTCGATCCGGTGCCGGGCGTCGTTCTCGCCGACTCCTTCACGGTGGCCTAGTCGGCCACCAAGAGTCGGATGCGTGACAGGCGGCGGGGTGGGATATCTCTCCCCTCGAGGCGGGGGAGGAGGCGGGTTTCCTTGGCGCTCCACTGCTCGAGGGCGGCCTTCCGCGTCGCGCTCGATGGTGATCCGAGTCCGGCTGCGGCTAGCAGCCGGCTCCTTGTCTTTCCTCGCGCGGGCGCCGCTCGCAGTCGGCGATCGGGATGCCGCGGCGTTATCTCGGCGCGGGGGAGGACTCTCAGCGCGGGCGCCGGCTTCGTGTCGTTCTGCGGCCGCGTTGATCAGCTGCTGGATTCGCCTTGTCATATAGGGGAGCTCATTGGCTCCCAGCCCATTTAGCTCTTCAGCTGCCGCCTGAGCGGCTCGCAGATTCTCGAGCGGGATGGCGTAGACGGGGTGCTCCGCCCCCAGCATGCTGGCGATGGCCGCGCCGCGCTTCTGGACGAGGCCGGCTCGGCTCGGCCCGCCATGAGGCGGTGTGCCAAAGGCGGCGCGGTCGACTTCGCGCTGGTGAGCCTCGGTGAGGCGTCTCATGGAGGCTATCTTCTGGCCTTCCGCGATGAGGGCGAGGCGGTGTGCCTCCAGGGTCTTGGCGTCGGCATCAGCCAGGATGGGGATGGATAAGTCATGCATCGCAGCTTGCAGGGCGTCGTGGGCGTTCTCGCCCGAGTTGGCGACGTGGCTGATGATCAGCACTTCGATGACAGCGCTGCTGCCGCTGTCAGCTCGAGGGAGAGGGTCGTCGAAGACTACCACGTCGGAGGGGTAGGCGTCAAGCGATGCCGTGTCGAAGTCGACAAGCATCGGGTCGGTGGAGCCGACCGACTCCAAGTCTACAGCAGGCTCGCCAGAGACGTGAAGTTGGTCGAGGAGGCTGACGAGGCAGCTCTCGGGGTAGTCCGTGCCCGCGTCGGACGCGGGCTCGTCGGAGATGCGAGTCTCGCCGAGCAGATCGGCGAGGCAGCTCGCTGCGCAGGCGTCGTCGACGCCTTGCAGCGCATCGGGGCAAACGCCGTCGGGCGTAGCAGGCTGGCTGCGCTCGCGGGGGAGGAAAAGGGTTCCCGTCTAGAACAGGTCTCCGGACGACGGTGCACCTGGCCCCACGGTGGGCGCCAAATGTCGGGTGTAGTCGGGTGGTAGGTGTGACATATGCCAACGGGTGGCTTATCATTGTGGGAGCCAGTAAGACGTCGCCGGTGCCTGGAAACGGGATGAGGCGAAGACATGCACGCCGGTGAATCTTACCCAGGTTCGGGGCTCTCCGCAGAGATAACACCCCTAGTCCTGCTCTGCAGGGTCTCCGCATGATCACTAGATCGAAATGAGTAGCTACAAACGCTCCTTGAGCTGTCGGGTTAGAGGGAGAAGAAGGGCAAGGCTAGCTCTCCTTTTCTCTCTATGTGGTGTGTGTAATTCTATGAGACCAACCCTTTGCATGGGTGCCCCGGGGGGTTTATATAGGCCTACCCCCTAGGGGTACAATAGTAATCCGGCTGGGCGCGGGTCCCAGCCGTCAGTGTTTGTGTTCGCCAGCTTCTCCGCCGGCCATTGGGGCCCGCCGAATGGTGGGTCCCGCCGGCTGCCGGCCTCTTGGTCGACATGCCGGCCCCACCACTTGGGGGTCTTGTCGGCGGCTTGTTACTGTTGCCTCGCCCCTGATGATGAGGGCTTTGTCGAGGTAAGCATGGCTACAGCGTAGCCGCCTTGCGGGCTCTCACTGTAGCCTTACCTCGTCTTGTCTCCTTAATGTGGCACGTGTTTCGAGGGAGGGAGGAAGCCGGCTCCTGGGGGCCGGCTACGCCCCTGGCCGACTAGGGGAGGCCGGGCCGCCTTCGAGCGTCTCTCTGGCTAAAGGGGCCCGCCGCCCGCGGGCCGTACTGGCGTCTATCATGGATGACGTCGAGGCCAACATGGCTACAGTGCCGCGCCGGACAGGAGATGGCTGACCCGTACGGCGTCCTGTGGCCATGCCTGCTTCGGGATTCGGGGTTAGTGGGCTGTATTGTGGCCACGCCCCGTCTTATCACCGTTAGGCGGATACAGTCGTGGTGGGTGCGGTCTTGGCCGGCTTCTGGGAGTCGGCGTTCTTCATGGCCGGCTTCTGGGAGTCGGCCATCTCATAGCTTTCTTGGGGAAGGTTTCTGGGACTGGGTCGCCTTCTGGGAGTCGGCCCTGGGGATAGCCGGCCGGGGGAAGGCGGCCCTATGCTTCGTATGCTTTAAGGCTTAAATGACCTGATAATTTTTTGAGGAGCCAGGGGGAGTCGGTTAGGCTACCCGTGGCCATTTACTCCGACAGTAGTCCCCGAAGCTGATTGGGCTTCGAGGTTGGGTGGAAGTCGAGAAGCTCGGTCAGCTTCCTATCTTGACGAGCCGGCAGCTGGGAGCCGGCTTCGGTTGGGCGCGCCGTCTTGGCAAAAAAAATTGAAGTCGGAGGGCGGGAGTCTGTTGGCTCGCGCGCCGGCTGGCGGGCCGGCCACTCGCCGCCTGCGATCCACGTGGCATCCCTTGGCTAAAAAGCCTGCCAGCCCACGCGCGCGACAAGACGTCGCCGCAGGTCGGGGGCCCACCACTCCTACGCCCGGGCCCAGGCACGGATTCTCTGCGGCCCAAAGCCGTCCGCATGTCTTCCTGCGGCGGTTTCGGCACGCCGTTAGGGCGCAGTAATCGCGGGACGTGGGGGGAGTGGGTGCAGTTAATCCCACGTCCCACCCCACGTCTCGCCTCCTCGGCTTCGCCGCACGAGGCTATAAGTAGGGGGAAGGGGAAGCGGCAGGCGCTCGCACGCTCCCCTCCTCTCTGCCATCTTCTTCCTCCTGCTCCCTCTCACAGCAGCGTCTCGCCGCCGCACCATTCCACCACTCTTTTCCCCGCCGCCGCGGTCATTCTCGCCAGCCTCACGCCGCGATGCAGTACGGCGGGGACTGGGATGGCTCCAACGTTCATGAGGACCATGTCGAGTTCCTCCGCAAGACGCGGCGGCTGCCCGGCGCGGACAAGGTGCGGGTCCGTCTCGCGCCGGAGAAGGAGATTACGCCGGAGCCGGAGGAAGGCGAGCGGGTGGTCCTCCGCTCGAATTTCTTGCGCGGCATCGGCTTGCCGGCAAGCGCCTTCTTCCGCTCCTTTCTTGAATTCTACCAACTCCAGCCGCACCACCTCACCCCGAACACGGTGGTGCTGCTGTCCGCCTTCGTCACCTTGTGCGAAGGCTACCTCGGCGTCCTCCCCACCCTCGAGCTCTGGGGGAAGTTCTTCCAGTCCAAGCTGGGCACGCGTATGCAGGGCGTGCCGGCTCAGAGTGGCGCCTTCATCGCGATGCGGAGGGTGACAGCCGACAACCCCTTCCCCGTCATCACGCTGATCCTGTCGGTGAAGCTCTGGCAGAAGTCATACTTCTATGTGAAGAATGTCGCCCCGCAAGGCGACTACGTCAATTTGCCGGCTTAGGAAGCCGGCCCGCCGGCGGGTAGGCGGCCCCAGTGGTCCTATCGGGCCGTGACGCTGACGCCGGCTGGAGCCGCGGCTGTCGCCCGACTGCGGGTGATGATCCAGTCGGAGGGCCTATCGGGGCCCGACCTGCTGGCCGCCTTCGTCACGCGCCGGGTGCTTCCGCTCCAGAGCCGCCCTCATCTGATCTGTCAGATGAGTGGCCAGCTCGATCCGAGTCAGATGTGCACCAAAGACATGCCGCACGACGAAGTGGCCCACATGGTGAACTACCTTGCGAACTGCAAGCTCTCCGCAGAGTGGCAGTTTGGCAAGGAGCCATATTGCCGAGCTCACCCGCCGTCCACGGTATGTTCTCTTTTTCCCTTTCTTCTCTCAGTTTTGTCACCGAGTTCCTTTTGGCCGACTCTGACTAGTCGGCTTGTCTCGACAGAGCCCTCTTCTTCGGCCTGCAGGCGGGTCGGACGTGGAGTGCCGATTCGTCCCCGACCGGACGGAGCACGATCTGGTGGACCTCGACTTGGGGGCAGCCGCCATGGATGACAACACCGAGGCGGGCGGTGGCCAAGCCGGCGGCGAGGCAGGCGGCTCCGGGCTTGGAGTCAGCTTCGACGACTGGCCGGATGATGACGAGGCGGAAGTCGTCCCACGCCGCCAGCCGGCGCCTGGCCACGGCGTGGGTTCCTCCGCCGCGCCGCCTGCTCGAGGCGGCGGGCCAAAGCGTCGTGCCGCGCCGGGCTTGTTCGGCAGTCGGCCGAAGAAGCCCAGGGGCGGGGCAGCGGCGACCAGGCAGGAAGAGGCGGCCGCGAAGGCGGCCCGCTTTCGCAAGGCGGTGAAGCAGCCGCAGACGGTGTCGGCGTAAGTATATACTCCTTCATGTATTTTTTCTTCTTTTCTCTGGTAGTTCCTGAATCCTTGTCCTTTCTCAAAAAACCAGGGCTCCATTGTCGCTCGAGCGGGTTGCTGCCGCCTCCGTCGTTGGGTCGCCGGGAGGATCTGGGAGCACCACTTGCCGCGTGGACCCCCGTGCCGATCTTCAGGCGGCGACGGAGCGGAACGCGTGGGAGGAGCGGGAGGCGCGGGAGGCGGAGGCATTGAGGGCGGCTGCCGCCAAGGCGGCGCAGGAGGAGGAGGCGGCGAAGGCGCGCGCCGACGCCGCGGCCAAGGCCCAAGCGGAGGCTGCGGCTGCGGCGATGGCGGAGGGGGCCTTGCTGGTCACTCCACTGCGCGTCGCGGAGCCTGGGGCCCCAGAGCCCTCGCCAGAAGAAGCTGGCAGTGACCAGCCGGGGCTGGAGAGGGAGGATGACATCATCGTCCTGGAGAGGGAGGCGGCACCGGCCCCGCCGCCTGGGGCGACTCAAGGCGGCCGGCCTAACCTGCCGCCTGTGCAATCGGCCGGGGGTGAGCCGGCCGCGAGGACTGATCTGGTGGTCCAGACGCCGTCGCGCCATCGCGCGGGGAAGGCCGCATTAGAGCCGCAGAAGGCTGCATCGGAGCCGCAGCAGGCCGCGGGCTCCAGCTCGTCGGCCTAGGACATGGAGGCGGCCAGCGCCATATCGGGGTGGACGCCGGATGAAGGGACAGCGGTGATGAATGTGGCCGCGCAGGACGTCCGGACCCGGCTTCAAGCCCAGGCTGCGGCGCTGAGGAAGTACAACGACGAGTTCCTTGCGACGCGGGCGGCCATCCGGGTTAGTCTTCTTGTCTTTGTTTTTTTTTATCTTGGTTTCTTCCGTGGGGGCGCGTCAGCGCACCCACTGGGTGTAGTCCCCGAGTTCCGAGTCGGCTGCTGAGCAGGCGGCTTGGAACTTCCTAGCGGACCTTGTTTAGTTGTTCTTGTTCTCATTCGCTCTTCTGCCTGAGTTGTAGGACTACCACAACCTCCGCGCGGCTGCCTTCAACTCCCAGGCTCGGGAGCTGACCCAGAAGACTGCTGACTTATCCGAGAGACGGGGTAAGTGCTTCGTTTTTTTATCTTACGTGGGGGCGCGTCAGCGCACCCACTGGGTGTAGTCCCCAAGATTCGGGCCGACTGCTGAGCAGTCGGGTCGGATCTTCCTTGACGACTTCTTCTTATTGCTTCTTTTTTCTCTGCCGTCCCTGCAGCGGCCAACGCCAGTCTAAGGGAGCAGCTGGGAGGGTCTCAGGCCGTCCTCCGTGCTAAGGAGGCCGAGTTTGCCGCCTTGGCGCAGGAGCGTGACCGCCTGGCCAAAAGGTTGGCCGACCAGGAGGAGAGCCACAAGGCGGCCCTGAAGGCGGTGCAGGACAGCGAGGCCGCCCTCCAGGCCGAGTATGAGACAGAGGCGGCTAGCTGGGACGAAGCGAAGGAGACGCTAATCAACGGCTATGGCCAGATCTAAGATTTGGTTGACGGTAAGCCGCCTTCTTCTTCGTCCTTGCTTGCCGCTTGCCGTTTTGGCTCATTTTCTGACTTGGTGTTTTTCTCTTCTTTCTCTTTCTTTCTTGCGCAGAGTACTTCCCTGGCTACTCTACCGCCGCCAACCAGATCATCGAGGCCCGCCGCGAGGCACAGAGGCAGGCTGGCGCCGAGATCGCGCCAAACGCTCGCCGGTCGCTGGAGGAGCAGCTCTTGGCGATCCAGGCCCGCCTCCAGCCGGCTCATCGCCTGCTCCGCCAGCTTCAACGTGTCGGGGCGCAGGTGTTGGCCGCTCTCTGGCCTGGTGAAGTGATTCCCCGCACCCCCAGTCGGACTGCCGACTGGCTGGAGGTGGCGGTCGGCCGCTTCGAGGCCTGGAAGGCTTCGGCGGCTCGGTCCGGCGCCAGGCGGGCGCTGGAGTTCGTCAAGGCCTGGTATCCCGGGCTGAGTCTGGACCAGCTGGCCACCTAGCGGCAGCAGGCCGACACGGAGCTGGAGCCGGCGCGGCCGGCTATCATCCGGCGGGCTTCAGCGATCGCCGACTACACCGACACCAGCGCCTTCGCTCCTGAGGTGGACGACAACGGTGTTGCCCAGCCGGAGGAATGGTTCGGGCTGAACCCGGCAGACGGCGAAGACTCGGTGGAGGAGATCGACTCCAGCGACGAGGGCGAAGAGGAGGAGGAGGAGGGTGAAGACGCCGGGCCAGATGGTGGAGCGGCCGGTCAGCCTCAGCTTGATCGTGCCTCCAGCAACAAGGCACGCGCGGGTGCACCGCCTGCAGCCGGCGATGATCAAGCCGAGACCTGCCAGCCGGCCACTCCTCCAGCCGGTGGCGCCGTCTCCACCGACCAACCCGGCTCCCACACCGCGCCCTTAGTCTAGTTTGCTGCCTTTATTTTCCTGTCTTGCCACTCTTGGAACATTATTTTGTTAGGCTTGCACAATTCCACCCACTAGGGGTGTATTCGAACTATGTTGATTGCTGGCCTGTTGGGGGCCTTATATGTAAACATGATTATGCATGCGTTTGGCTTTCCCTTGTTCTTTGCTTTTCATCCTTCTGCTGTTTCCTTTGCCGCCCTCCCTTGGTTGCCGCCTCCCCAGTCGGACAGTTGCTCTGCAATCTGTGGCTGGAGTAGTTCTTGGCCAGTTGGGAGGGCAAGTACTCTAGCTTTGTTGGATTATAGCGAAGTGTTTGGGAGGCCGGCCAGCCGGCTGTTTAGACAGTCGGCAAGCGTGGTTGGAGGCCGTCTTTTCGTTATACAAGTTCGTTAGTCCTTAGCCGTTTTTCGTGTGGGCATCTTTTCTGCCTTTGGCTCTTGCTAGTCGGACAGTCGGTTCTTCGAGCTGCGACTTTCAACAAGAGAGGACTCGGGAGCCGGCACACTACTTGTCTGACTTCAGGTAGAACTTTAATATAACTTAAGGCGGCCAGTCCCCGGGCCGACTAGTCGAACCCGGTGCCAGACAGAAAATCAAATGTAATAATACATTCATGAATATGACACTCGTCATTCATAGATAAAGGAAGGTAGTCCCCAAGTGCTCCTCGGGGGGGCTGTTGTTTCGTACTTAATACAAAAGGGTAGCATGATACATCTTGCTTTTAACTGTAAAATCTTCTCAGGAGGTTCGCGTTCCATGGTCGCTCCGACTCCTTGCCAGAATCATCCCTCTTGCGTGCTCTTGGCTTTTGCGCGTCGATCAGGTAGTAGGAGTCATTGCCTAGTGCCTTGCTGATGACGAAAGGGCCTTCCCAAGGGGCCGAGAGCTTGTGCTGGCCGGCTGTTCGCTGGATCAGCCGGAGCACAAGGTCGCCCTCTTGGAAAGATCTTGGCTTGACCTTGCGGTTGTGGTAACGACGCAACCCCTGGTGGTAGATGGCAGACCGGCTGAGTGCCAACAGCCGGCCTTCTTCCAGCAGGTCGACGCCGTCTTCTCGCGCTTCCTTGGCCTCCGCCTCCGTGTACATGGTGACTCGAGGCGAGTCGAACTCGATGTCGGTTGGGATGACAGCCTCGGCACCATATACAAGGAAGAACGGAGTGAAGCCGGTTGACTTGTTAGGGGTAGTACGCAGACTCCAGAGGACATCCGGCAGCTCATCGAGCCAGCAGCCGGCCGATTGCTCCAGTGGTATGACCAGTCGAGGCTTGATGCCGGATAGGATGAGTCCATTTGCTCGCTCGACCTGGCCGTTTGACTGCGGGTGGGCAACGGACGCTATGTCCAGTCGGATACTCTGCGTCGCGCAGAAACGTGCCAGTGCTCCTTTGGCAAAGTTTGTGCCGTTGTCGGTGATGATGCTGTGCGGCACACCGTACCGAGTAGTGATGTCGGTGATGAATGTCACAGCAGTCGGCCCGTTCAGCTTCTTGATCGGCTTTGCTTCGATCCACTTGGTAAATTTGTCCACGGCGACAAGCAGATGTGTCAAGCCGCCGCGGGCTGTCTTGAATGGGCCCACCATGTCCAGCCCCCAGACGGCACAGGGCCAGGTGAGGGGGATGGTCTTGAGTGCAGAAGCCGGCAAGTGTTGCTTGGAACTGAAGACTTGGCATCCTTTGCAGCTCTTGACTATCTCTTTGGCATCTTCCAAAGCAGTCGGCCAAAAGAAACCGTGGCGGAAAGCTTTGGCCACAAGTGATCTTGAGGCTGCGTGGTGGCCGCATTCGCCTTGATGGATATCCTTGAGGATTGCCACTCCTTTCTCTGGCTCGACGCAGCGCTGGAAGACTCCAGTGACGCTGCGCTTGACAAGCTCTCTATTTATTATTGCATATGCTCCGGCTCGACGTTGCACTAGTCTTGCCAAGATCTCATCAGTCGGCAGCTCTCTGTTGACTAGAAAGTTGAGGATGGGCTGGGCCCATGATGGAGCTGAGACTTCCTCTACTGTCAATACGGCCACCGTGACTCGGGTGGGTGGGTTGGGTGGTGGAGGGTTGGAGTCGGCCGCCGCTTCTTGTGTTGTTGCAGTCCCCGGGCCGACTGCTGCAGTCCCGGGGCCGGGTTCTGAAGTCCCCGAGCCGGGTGTGACTACGACAGTCCCCGGGCCGGTTGTCGAAGTCCCCGTGCCGCCTGCTGGGTTCCTCCAGTCGGATCCGGCTGCATCGGGGGCAGGCAGTACGAAGATAGAATCCGGCTCTGGAGACGGCTTGATGGACGGCTTGAGGAGGCGCTGGAGAGAGACACCGCTTGGTATAACCTCTCGGGTGGAGCCAATCCGCGCCAGGGCATCTGCTTGGTCGTTGTCGGCCCGTGGTACGTGAAGGAACTCGCACCCTTCGAAGTACCCATTGATCTGCTGGACGAGGAACCGATAGCTCGCCATGTTTGCGTCCTTGGCGTCCCAGTCGCCAGATGACTGCTGGACCACCAAGTCTGAGTCGCCATAACACAGGATCCGTCGTATGCCGAGTTCTTTGGCTAGCCGGAGCCCGTGTATGAGTGCCTCGTACTCGGCCACGTTGTTGGAGGCGGCGAAGTGGATTTGCAGCGTGTATCTGAGTTTGTCGCCTTTGGGAGAGGTGAGGACGATGCCGGCTCCCAAGCCGGTGCGCATCTTGGACCCGTCGAAGGGCATCCGCCAATGGGTAGAGTCGGCAGCCGGCGGTAGGTACTGGGTCTCGGCCCAGTCGACGAGGAAGTCGGCCAATGCTTGGGACTTGATGGCGGTGCGGGGCTGGTAAAAGATGGTGTAAGGTGCCAGCGCGATGGCCCATTTGGCCACCCGACCGGATGCATCCCGGCTGCCTATGATCTCGGCGAGCGGGGCGGTGCACACGACCGTGATGGGATGCTCTTGGAAGTAGGGCTTCAGCTTCTTGGCGGCGAAGTACACCCCATAGCACATCTTCTGGTAATGCGGGTAGTTTTGCTTTGAGCTGGATAGTACTTCGCTTAGATAATACACCGGCCTCTGGACTAGCTGGGCTCGGCCTTCTTTCGGGCGCTGGACCACGACAACTGTACTGACCACTCGGCTAGTCGCGACAATGTAGAGGAGCATGGGCTCCTTCTCAGTCGGCGCCGCCAGGACAGGTGGAGTAGTCAACATCTTCTTCAACTCATGAAAGGCTTGGTCGACTTGGTCATTCCACTCGAAATGAGTGGATTTCTTCATGAGTCGGTACAGGGGAAGAGCCTTCTCTCCTAGCCAGCTGATGAAGCGGTTTAAGGAGGCCAGGCACCCAGTGAACTTCTGCACATCCCGCAACTTGGTGGGAATCTCCATCCTCTCAATGGCCTTGATCTTCACAGGGTTGCACTCAATGCCGCATTCGGAGACCAGAAAGCCTAGAAGCTGGCCGGCTGGTACTCCGAACACGCATTTCTCGGGGTTGAGCTTGATCTGGAATCGGCGCAAGTTGGCGAATGTTTCTTTGAGGTCCTCCAGCTGGGTGCCGCGCTTC
Organism: Aegilops tauschii subsp. strangulata; assembly: GCF_002575655.3. NCBI lineage: Eukaryota > Viridiplantae > Streptophyta > Magnoliopsida > Poales > Poaceae > Aegilops > Aegilops tauschii. The sequence continues at coordinate 580,854,467 of NC_053041.3, read as the reverse complement.
TCTGTCTTCACCACAATATCGTCTATGTAGACGTGGGCATTTCTGCCGAGTTGCTTGAGGAGGCATTTCTGCATGCAACGCTAAAAAGTGGCACCGGCATTCCTTAAGCCGAATGTCATAGTCAGGTAACAGAAAGCTCCGAATGGTGTGATGAAGGCCGTCTTCAGGCGGTCTGCTGGGTCCAACTTGATCTAATGGTACCTTGAGTAGGCATCCAAAAAACTCAACAGCTCGCATCCGGCCGTGGAGTCTATCACTTGGTCAATTCGTGGCAAAGCCAACGGATCTTTGGGGCAGGCCTTGTTCAGGCTGGTGTAGTCTATACACATACGCCACTTGTTGTTCTTCTTCAACACCAAGACTGGGTTGGCAAGCCACTCTGGGAAAAATACTTCCATAATAAAGCCGGCGGCAAGGAGCCGGGCTATTTCTTCTCCTACAATTCTTGGCTTCTCTTCTGACAGTCGGCGAAGGGGCTGCTTGACCGGCTTCGCGTCGGTTCGGACGTGTAATTTGTGCTCGGCGAAATCCTTCAGAACACCCGGCATGTCGTTTGGGGACCATGCAAAGATGTCTTGATTCTCACGGAGGAAGTCGACGAGCAGGCCTTCCTATTTACTGTCCAGGTTTGCCCCAATGACAGCAAACCTTTCCGGGTTCTCCGGGTCCAGAGGTATCTTCTTCGTCTCCTTGGCCGGCTGGAAGGAGCCCTGCGCATCATAATACTTGGGGTTGGGGGACAAGGCCGGCTGCTTGCCGGCCATGGCCACAACCCGTTCTAGTATCTTCTTCTCTTCTGCCACTACGAGGGACTCGGCCAGCCGACTGCTGGCTGTAGCGCACTCGATGGACTTCTTGTAGTCGCCGGCTACAGTGATGATCCCCTTCGAGCTCGGCATCTTCATCTTCAGGTAGGCGTAGTGGGGCACAGCCATGAACTTGGCCAGAGCAGGTCGGCCAAGCAAGGCATGGTAAGGGCTCTCCAGATCCACTACCTCGAACCAGATCGCTTCTCGGCGAAAATGATCCTTGTCTCCGAAGAGAACATCCGTCTTGATCTTGCCGATCGGGGAACAGGACAAGCCGGGTACGATGCCATGGAACACGGTCCGGCTTGGCATGAGCTGCTTCACCTTGATGTTCAGCTTCTCCATGGTATCGCGGTACAGTATGTTGATACTGCTTCCGCCATCAATCAAAACGCGGGAGAATCGGGCGGCTCGCCTCTCCGTTGCAAGGGTGACGTCCAATACTAATGCGTAGGAGCCAGGGGACGGCATCACCTCTGGGTGGTCGGCCTGGCTCCAGTTGATGGGCTTCTCGGACCAGTGCATGAACTCGGGGTTGCTGGAGGCGACTGCGTTGACCTCTTGGTGCTGTCGGCGCCGACTGCGCTTGTCTTCAACTTGGCTTGTGAAGACGACGTAGGCGGCGTGCTCTTCAGGGAACTCATCTTGAATGGCTCCGACTGCTGGTCGAGCCGCCGGCTGCTGGGGGGCTGGAGGCGGCGGGCCGGGAGGCGGAGGCGGCACCAGCCCCTCGCCCTTGGAGATCCGTGTGAGCCAGTGGCACTTTCGGGTCGTGTGGTTGGACGGCTTCGCGCCGCTATGGAATTTGCAGGGGGCATCGAGAGTTTGCTCGTAGGAGAAAGCCGGCTGCCAAGCCGGCCTGCCCGTCCTTCTTCTTGGGAGCGGGCCGTTCTTCAGGCTACTCATCTTCAACTATGGCCACTTGCCGACTGGTGGAAGGCGGCATAGGGGCCTTGCGCATGTGATCATTCTGGTAGGGGCGCCGATTGGAGTCGCCAGCCGGCGTCTTGGGAGCCGGAGCGATCACCTTCCCAGAGGCGTCCACTCGAAGCTCAGTCTTCATCGAGGAGTCGGCCGTGGCGTACTTGTCCGCGATGATCACCAGTTCGTCGAGGGTAGCCGGCTCGTCGCAAAGGAGTCGGAGCTTGAGGAGGGTGCCCTCTCGGCACCCAGCGGTGAAGTACTCGATGGCCTGAACCTCGTGCAGCCCCTCGCATGAGTTGCGGAGCTCGGCCCACCGCGTGAGGTAGTCGCGGGTCGACTCGTTGGGCCCTTGGACGCATAGGGAGAGTTGGCGAGGCTTGGGAGGCCGCTTGTACGTGCTGGTGAAGTTGCGGACAAAGACTTCCGTGAAGTCCAGCCAGCTGTTGACGCTGTAGGGCTTGAGGCTGTTGAGCCAGGTGCGCGCCGTGCCTTGCAGCATGAGGGGGACGTACTTCACGGCTACGCGCCGGTTGCCGTTGGCTATGCTGGCAGCAGTAGAGTAGTCGATGAGCCAATCTTCCGGCTTCACAGAGCCGTTGTACTTGGGCGTGTCTCTGGGGAGCGAGAACCCTTTGGGGAAGGGCTCGTCGCGGATGCGGGGGCCAAAGCATGGCGGACCGACATCGTCTTCTTCTTCTAGCACCAGGGATCGAGCCAGGCGGTCGATCCGGTGGCGGGCGTCATTCTTGCCGACTCCTTCGCGGTGGCCTAGTCGGCCACCAAGAGTCGGATGCGTGACAGGCGGCGGGGTGGGATATCTCTCCCCTCGAGGCGGGGGAGGAGGCGGATTTCCTTGGCGCTCCACTGCTCGAGGGCGGCCTTCCGCGTCGCGCTCGATGGTGATCCGAGTCCGGCTGCGGCTAGCAGCCGGCTCCTTGTCTTTCCTCGCGCGGGCACCGCTCGCAGTCGGCGACCGGGATGTCGCGGCGTGCTCTCGGCGCGGGGGAGGACTCTTAGCGCGGGCGCCGGCTTCGTGTCGTTCTGCGGCCGCGTCGATCAGCTGCTGGATTCGCCTTGCCATGTAGGGGAGCTCATCGGCTCCCAGCCCATTTAGCTCTTCAGCGGCCGCCTGAGCGGCACGTAGATTCTCGAGCGGGGTGGCGTAGACGGGGCGGTCTGCCCCCAGCATGCTGGCGATAGCCGCGCCGCGCTTCTGGACGAAGCCGGCTCGGCTCGGCCCGCCATGAGGCGGCGTGCCAAAGGCGCCACGGTCGACTTCGCGCTGGTGAGCCTCGGTGAGGCGTCTCATGGAGGCTATCTTCTGGCCTTCCGCGATGAGGGCGAGGTGGCGTGCCTCCAGAGCCTCAGCGTCGGCGTCGGCCGGGATGGGGACGGATAAGTCGTGCATCGCCGCTTGCAAGGCGTCGTGGGCATTCTCGCCCGAGTTGGCGGCGTGGCTGATGACCAGCACCTCCGTGACAGCACTGCTGCCGCTGTCAGCTCGGGGGAGAGGGTCGTCAAAGACTACCACATCGGAGGGGTAGGCGTCGAGCGATGCCGTGTTGGAGTCGACAAGCATCGGGTCGGTGGAGCCGACCGACTCCATGTCCACAGCAGGCTCGCTGGAGACATGAAGTTGGTCGAGGAGGCTGACGAGGTGGCTCTCAGGGTGGTCCGTGCCTGCATCGGATGCGGGCTCGTCGGAGATGCGAGTCTCGCCGAGCAGATCGGCGAGGCAGCTCGCTGCGCAGGCGTCGTCGACACCTTGCAGCACGTCCGGGGAAACGCCATCGGGCGCAGCAGGCTGGCTGCGCTCGCGGGGGAGAAAAAGGGTTCCCGTCCAGAACAGGTCTCCGGACGACGGTGCACCTGGCCCCACGGTGGGCGCCAAATGTCGGGTGGTAGGTGCGACATATGCCAACGGGTGGCTTATCATGGTGGGAGCCAGTAAGACGTCGCCGGTGCCTGGAAACGGGATGAGGCGAAGACATGCACGCCGGCGAATCTTACCCAGGTTCGGGGCTCTCCGCGGAGATAACACCCCTAGTCCTGCTCTGCGGGGTCTCCGCATGATCACTAGATCGAAATGAGTAGCTACAAACGCTCCTTGAGCTGTCGGGTTAGAGGGAGACGAAGGGCAAGGCTAGCTCTCCTTTTCTCTCTATGTGGTGTGTGTAATTCTATGAGACCAACCCTTTGCATGGGTGCCCCGGGGGGTTTATATAGGCCTACCCCCCAGGGGTACAATAGTAATTCGGCTCGGCGCGGGTCCCAGCCGTCAGTGTCTGTGTTCGCCGGCTTCTCTGCCGGCCATTAGGGCCCGCCGAATCGTGGGTCCCGCCGGCTGCCGGCCTCTTGGTCGATAGGCCGGCCCCACCACTTGGGGGTCTTGTCGGCGGCTTGTTACTGTTGCCTCGCCCCTGATGATGAGGGCTTTGTCGAGGTAAGCATGGCTACAGCGTAGCCGCCTTGCGGGCTCTCACTGTAGCCTTACCTCGTCTTGTCTCCTTAATGTGGCACGTGTTTCGAGGGAGGGAGGTAGCCGGCTCCTAGGGGCCGGCTACGCCCCTGGCCGACTAGGGGAGGCCGGGCCGCCTTCGAGCGTCTCTCTGGCTAAAGGGCTCGCCGCCCGCGGGCCGTACTGGCGTCTGTCGTGGATGACGTCGAGGCCAACATGGCTACAGTGTTGCGCCGGACGGGAGATGGCTGACCCGTACGGCGTCCTGTGGCCATGCCTGCTTCGGGATTCGGGGGTAGTGGGTTCTACTGTGGCCACACCCCGTCTTATCACCGTTAGGCGGATACAGTCGTGGTGGGTGCGGTCTTGGCCGGCTTCTGGGAGTCGGCGTTCTTCATGGCCGGCTTCTGGGAGTCGGCCATCTCATAGCTTTCTTGGGGAAGGTTTCTGGGACTGGGTCGCCTTCTGGGAGTCGGCCCTGGGGATAGCCGGCCGGGGGAAGGCGGCCCTATGCTTCGTATGCTTTAAGGCTTAAATGACCTGATAATTTTTTGAGGAGCCAGGGGGAGTCGGTTAGGCTACCCGTGGCCATTTACTCCGACAGGTGGTAGGTGCGACATATGCCAACGGGTGGCTTATCATGGTGGGAGCCAGTAAGACGTCGCCGGTGCCTGGAAACGGGATGAGGCGAAGACATGCACGCCGGCGAATCTTACCCAGGTTCGGGGCTCTCCGTGGAGATAACACCCCTAGTCCTGCTCTGCGGGGTCTCCGCATGATCACTAGACCAAAATGAGTAGCTACAAATGCTCCTTGAGCTGTCGGGTTAGACGGAGAAGAAGGGCAAGGCTAGCTCTCCTTTTCTCTCTATGTGGTGTGTGTAATTCTATGAGACCAACCCTTTGCATGGGTGCCCCGGGGGGTTTACATAGGCCTACCCCTCAGGGGTACAATAGTAATCCGGCTGGGCGCGGGTCCCAGCCGTCAGTGTCTGTGTTCGCCGGCTTCTCTGCCAGCCATTGGGGCCCGCTGACTGGTGGGTCCCGCCGGCTGCCGGCCTCTTGGTCGACAGGCCGGCCCCACCGCCTGGCGGTCTTGTCGGCGGCTGGTTACTGTTGCCTCGCCCCTGATGACGAGGGCTTTGTCGGGGTAAGCATGGCTACAGCGCCGCCGCCTTGCGGGCTCTCACTGTAGCCTCACCTCGTCTTGTCTCCTTAATGAGGCTCGTGTTTCGAGGGAGGGAGGTAGCCGGCTATTGGGAGCCGGCCACGCCCCCACCCGACTAGGGGAGGCCGGGCCGCCTTTGAGCGTCTCTCTGGCTAAAGGGGCCCGCCGCCCGCGGGACATACTGGCGTCTGTCGTGGGTGACGTCGAGGCCAACATGGCTACAGTGCCGCGCCGGACGGGAGATGGCTGATCCGTACGGCGCCCTGTGGCCATGCCGGCTCCGGGATTCGGGGGTAGTGGGCCGCACTGCAGCCACGTCCCGTCTTATCACCATTATGTGGACGCAGTCTTGGTGGGTGCGGTCTTGGCCGGCTTCTGGGAGTCGGCATTCTTCAAGGCCGGCTTCCTGGAGTCGGTTCTCTTGGGGCCGGCTTCCTGGAGTCGGACATCTCGTAGCTTTCTTGGGGAAGGTTTCTGACTGGGTCGCCTTCGGGAAGTCGGCCCTGGGATAGTCGGCCGGGGGAAGGCGGCCCTATGCTTCGTATGCTTGAAGGCTTGAATGGCTTAATAATTTTTGAAGAGCTAGGGGGAGTCGGTTAGGCTACCCGTGGCCATTTACTCCGACAGTCACGGATGGAATTGAAGCTTCTCTTGATGTGCTTGGTTATCTTGTGAAATCTGGATTCCTTTGCCAAGGCAATTGCACCAGTATTGTCACAAAAGATTTTCATTGGACCCGATGCACTAGGTATGACACCTAGATCGGACATGAACTCCTTCATCCAAACTCCTCCATTTCCTGCTTCCAAAGCAGCTATGTACTCCGCTTCACACGCAGATCCCGCCACGACGCTTTGCTTAGAACTGCACCAACTGACAGCTCCACCGGTCAATATAAATACGTATCCAGTTTGTGACTTAGAGTCATCCGGATCAGTGTCAAAGCTTGCATCGACGTAACGGTTTACGACGAGCTCTTTGTCACCTTCATAAACGAGAAACATATCCTTAGTCCTTTTTAGGTATTTCAGGATGTTCTTGACCGCTGTCCAGTGTTCCACTCCTGGATAACTTTGGTACCTCCCTGCTAAACTAATAGCAAGGCACACATCAGGTCTGGTACATAGCATTGCATACATGATAGAGCCTATGGCTGAAGCATAGGGAACATCTTTCATTTTCTCTCTATCTTCTGAAGTGGTCGGGCATTGAGTCTGACTCAACTTCACACCTTGTAACACAGGCAAGAACCCTTTCTTTGCTTGATCCATTTTGAACTTCTTCAAAACTTTATCAAGGTATGTGCTTTGTGAAAGTCCAATTATGCGTCTTGATCTATCTCTATAGATCTTGATGCCCAATATATAAGAAGCTTCACCGAGGTCTTTCATTGAAAAACTTTTATTCAAGTATCCTTTTATGCTATCCAGAAATTCTATATCATTTCCAATCAACAATAATCCACATATAATATTAGAAATGCTACAGAGCTCCCACTCACTTTCTTGTAAATACAGGCTTCTCCAAAAGTCTGTATAAAACCATATACCTTGACCACACTATCAAAACGTTTATTTTAACTCCGAGATGTTTGCACCAGTCCATAGATGGATCGCTGGAGCTTACACACTTTGTTAGTATCTTTTGGATCGATAAAACCTTCAGGTTGCATCATATACAAATCTTCTTCCAGAAATCCATTCAGGAACACAGTCTTTACATCCATTTGCCAAATTTCATAATCATAAAATGCGGCAATTGCTAACATGATTCGGACGGACTTAAGCATCGCTATGGGTGAGAAAGTCTCATCGTACTCAACTCCTTGAACTTGTCGAAAACCTTTCACAACAAGTCGAGCTTTGTAGACAGTAACATTACCATCAGCGTCAGTCCTCTTATTGAAGATCCATTTATTCTCGATGGCTTGCCGATCATCGTGCAAGTCAACCAAAGTACACACTTTGTTCTCATACATGGATCCCATCTCAGATTTCATGGCCTCAAGCCATTTTGCGGAATCTGGGCTCATCATCACTTCCTCATAGTTCGTAGGTTCATCATGGTCTAGTAACATGACCTCCAGAACAGGATTACCGTACCACTCTGGTGCGGATCTTACTCTGGTTGACCTACGAGGTTCAGTAGTAACTTGATCTGAAGTTACATGATCATCATCATTAGCTTCCTCACTAATTGGTGTAGGAATCACAGGAACAGATTTCTGTGATGAACCACTTTCCAATAAGGGAGCAGGTACTGTTACCTCATCAAGTTCTACTTTCCTCCCACTCACTTCTTTTGAGAGAAACTCCTTCTCTAGAAAGGATCCATTCTTAGCAACGAATGTCTTGCCTTCCGATCTGTGATAGAAGGTGTACCCAACAGTCTCCTTTGGGTATCCTATAAAGACACATTTCTCCTATTTGGGTTCGAGCTTATTAGGTTGAAGCTTTTTCACATAAGCATCGCAGCCCCAAACTTTAAGAAACGACAACTTTGGTTTCTTGCCAAACCACAGTTCATAAGGCGTCATCTCAATGGATTTAGATGGTGCCCTATTTAACGTGAATGCAGTCGTCTCTAAAGCATAACCCCAAAACGATAGCGGTAAATCAGTAAGAGACATCATAGATCGCACCATATCTAGTAAAGTACGATTACGACGTTCGGACACACCATTACGTTGTGGTGTTCCGGGTGGCGTGAGTTGGGAAACTATTCCGCATTCTTTCAAATGAAGACCAAACTCGTAACTCAAATATTCTCCTCCACGATCAGATCATAGAAACTTTATTTTCTTGTTACGATGATTTTCCACTTCACTCTGAAATTCTTTGAACTTTTCAAATGTTTCAGACTTATGTTTCATCAAGTAGATATACCCATATCTGCTTAAATCATCTGTGAAGGTGAGAAAATAGCGATACCCACCGCGAGCCTCAACATTCATCGGACCACATACATCGGTATGTATGATTTCCAACAAATCTGTTGCTTGCTCCATAGTTCCGGAGAACGGCGTTTTAGTCATCTTGCCCATGAGGCATGGTTCGCAAGTACCAAGTGATTCCAAAAGTCCATCAAAATGGAGTTTCTTCATGCGCTTTACACCAATATGACCTAAACGGCAGTGCCACAAATAAGTTGCACTATCATTATCCACTCTGCATCTTTTGGCTTCAATATTATGAATATGTGTATCACTACTATCGAGATTCATCAAAAATAGACCACTCTTCAAGGGTGCATGACCATAAAAGATATTACTCATATAAATAGAATAACCATTATTCTCAGATTTAAATGAATAACCGTCTCGCGTCAAACAAGATCCAGATATAATGTTCATGCTCAACGCTGGCACCAAATAACAATTATTCAGCTCTAAAACTAATCCCGAAGGTAGATGTAGAGATAGCGTGCCAACCGCGATCACATCGACTTTGGAACCATTTCCCACGCACATCGTCACCTCGTCCTTAGCCAATCTTCGCTTAATCTATAGTCCCTATTTCGAGTTGCAAATATTAGCAACAGAACCAGTATCAAATACCCAGGTGCTACTGCAAGCATTAGTAAGGTACACATCAATAACATGTATATCACATATACCTTTGTTCACCTTGCCATCCTTCTTATCCGCCAAATACTTGGGGCAGTTCCGCTTCCAGTGACCAGTCCCTTTGCAGTAGAAGCACTCAGTCTCAGGCTTAGGTCCAGACTTGGGCTTCTTCACTTGAGCAGCAACTTGCTTGCCGTTCTTCTTGAAGTTCCCCTTCTTCCCTTTACCATTTTTCTTGAAACTGGTGGTCTTGTTGACCATCAACACTTGATGCTCCTTCTTGATTTCTACCTCCGCAGCCTTTAGTATCGCAAAGAGCTCGGGAATTGTCTTATCCATCCCTTGCATATTATAGTTCATCACGAAGCTCTTGTAGATTGGTGGCAGTGATTGAAGAATTCTGTCAATGACAATATCATCCGGAAGATTAACTCCCGGTTGAATCAACTGATTGTTATACCTAGACATTTTGAGTATATGCTCACGGACAGAACTATTCTCCTCCATCTTGCAGCTATAGAACTTATTGGAGACTTCATATCTCTCAATCCGGGCATTTGCTTGAAATATTAACTTCAACTCCTGGAACATCTCATATGCTCCATGATGTTCAAAACGTCGTTGAAGTCCCGGTTCTAAGCCGTAAAGCATGGCACACTGAACTATCGAGTAGTCATCAGCTTTGCTCTGCCAGACGTTCATAACATCTGGCGTTGCTCCTGCAGCGGGTTTGGCACCTAGCGGTGCTTCCAGGACGTAATTCTTCTATGCAGCAATGAGGATAATCCTCAAGTTACGGACCCAGTCTGTGTAATTGCTACCATCATATTTCAACTTTGCTTTCTCAAGGAACGCATTAAAATTCAACGGAACAACAGCACGGGCCACCTATCTACAAACAACATAGACATGCAAAATACTATCAGGTACTAAGTTCATGATAAATCAAAGTTCAATTAATCATATTACTTAAGAACTCCCACTTAGATAGACATCCCTCTAATCATCTAAGTGATCACGTGATCCAAATCAACTAAACAATGTCTGATCATCACGTGAGATGGAATAGTTTTCAATGGTGAACATCACTATATTGATCATATCTACTATATGATTCACGCTCGACCTTTCGGTCTCAGTGTTCCGAGGCCATATCTGCATATGCTAGGCTCATCAAGTTTAACCCGAGTATTCTGCTTATGCAAAACTGGCTTGCACCCATTGTATGTGAACGTAGAGCTTATCACAGCCGATCATCAGATGTTGTCTCGGCACGACGAACTTTTGCAACGGTGCATACTCAGGGAGAACACTTATACCTTGAAATTTAGTGAGAGATCATCTTATAATGCTACCGTCGATCTAAGCAAAATAAGATGCATAAAAGATAAACATCACATGCAATCAATATAAGTGATATCATATCGCCATCGTCATCTTGTGCCTTTGATCTCCATCTCCAAAGCACCGTGATGATCACCATCGTCACCGGCGCGACATCTTGATCTCCATCGTAGCATCGTTGTCCTCTCGCCAACTATTGCTTCTACGACTATCGCTACCGCTTAGTGATAAAGTAAAGCAATTACATGGTGATTGCATTTCATACAATAAAGCGACAACCATATGGCTCCTGCCAGTCGCCGATAACTTGGTTACAAAACATGATCATCTCATACAATAAAATTTAGCATCATGTCTTGACCATATCACATCACAACATGCCCTGCAAAAACAAGTTAGACGTCCTCTACTTTGTTGTTGCAAGTTTTATGTGGCTGCTACGGGCTGAGCAAGAACCGTTCTTACCTACGCATCAAAACCACAACGATATTTCGTCAAGTATGTGTTGTTTTAACCTTCACAAGGACCGGGTGTAGCCACACTCGATTCAACTAAAGTTGGAGAAACTGACATCCGCCAGCCACCTGTGTGCAAAGCACGTCAGTAGAACCAGTCTCGCGTAAGCGTACGCGTAATGTTGGTCCGGGCCGCTTCATCCAACAATACCGCCAAATCAAAGTATGACATGCTGGTAAGCGGTATGACTTGTATCGCCCACAACTCACTGGTGTTCTACTCGTGCATATAACATCTACGCATAAACCTGGCTTGGATGCCACTGTTGGGGAACGTAGTAATTTCAAAAAAATTCCTACGCACACGCAAGATCATGGTGATGCATAGCAACAAGAGGGGAGAGTGTCATCCACGTACCCTCGTAGACCGTAAGCGGAAGCGTTATGAGAACGTGGTTGATGTAGTCGTACGTCTTCACGATCCGGCCGATCCAAGTACCGAACGCACGGCACCTCTGAGTTCAGCACACATTCAGCTCGATGACGTCCCACGAACTCCGATCCAGCAGAGCTTCGCGGAGTTCCTTCAGCACGACGGTGTGATGACGGTGATGATGTTGCTACCGACACAGGGCTTCGCCTAATAAGCACCGCTACGATATGATCGAGGTGGATTATGGTGGAGGGGGGCACCGCACACGGCTTGGAATGATCAACTTGTGTGTCTTTGGGTGCCCCCCCCCCCCGCCCCCGTATATAAAGGAGCAAGGGGGGAGGCCGGCCGGACCTAGGAGGGCGCGCCAAGAGGAGGCGTCCTCCTCCTAGTGGGAGTAGGACTCCCCTTTTCTAGTCCCACTAGGAGGGGGAAGGAAGGAGTGGGAGAGGGGAAAGGAAAGGGGGCGCCGCCCCCCCCCCCTTCCTTGTCCTATTCGGACTCAAGGGGAGGGGGCGCGTCCTGCCTTGGCCGGCCCCTCTCTCTCCACTAGGGCCCATCAAGGCCCATTAGCCCCTGGGGGGTTCCGGTAAACCCCTCCCCCCCCCCCCCCGGCACTCCGGTTTTCTCCGAGATCCCCTGAAACTCTTTCGGTGTCCGAATATAGCCATCCAATATATCAATCTTCATGTCTCGACCATTTCGAGACTCCTCGTCATGTTCGTGATCATATCCGGGACTCCGAACTACCTTCAGTACATCAAAACACATAAACTCATAATACCGATCATCACCGAACGTTAAGCGTGCGGACCCTACGGGTTCGAGAACTATGTAGACATGACCGAGACTCGTTTCCGGTCAATAACCAATAGCGGAACCTGGATGCTCATATTGGCTCCTACATATTCTACGAAGATCTTTATCGGTCAAACCGCATAACAACTTACATTGTTCCCTTTGTCATCGGTATGTTACTTGCCCGAGATTTGGTCGTCGGTATCTCAATACCTAGTTCAATCTCGTTGCCGGCAAGTTTCTTTACACGTTCCGCAATACATCATCCCGCAACTAACTCATTAGTTGCATTGCCTGCAAGGCTTATAGTGATGTGCATTACCGAGAGGGCCCAGAGATACCTCTCCGCAATCGGAGTGACAAATCCTAATCTCGATCTATGCCAACCCAACAAGTACCTTCGGAGACACCTGTAGAGCACCTTTATAATCACCCAGTTATGTAGTGACGTTTGGTAGCACACAAAGTGTTCCTTCGGTATTCGGGAGTTGCATAATCTCATAGTCATAGGAACATGTATAAGTCATGAATAAAGCAATAGCAATATACTAAACGATCAAATGCTAAGCTAACGGAATGGGTCAAGTCAATCACATCATTCTCTAATGATGTGATCCCGTTAATCAAATGACAACTCATGTCTATGGCTAGGAAACTTAAGCATCTTTGATTCAACGGGCTAGTCAAGTAGAGGCAAACTAGTGACACTCTGTTTGGTCTATGTATTCACACATGTACTAAGTTTCCGGTTAATACAATTCTAGCATGAATAATAAACATTTATCATGATATAAGGAAATATAAATAACAACTTTATTATTGCCTCTAGGACATATTTCCTTCACAAGGCACCCCAAGGTAATACTCAAGGAAGACCCAAGCGTCCAAGCTTGGGGATGCCCCGGAATGCATCCCCTCTTTCGTCTTCAACATTATTGGTAACCTCACTTGAAGCTATATTTTTATTCGTCACATGATATGTGTTTTGCTTGGAGCATCATTTTATTTTATTAGGATTTGCTTGTTGTTATTTAGAACAATTTTCTGTATCTTTTATTTCAATATAAATGTCAAGTATAGCCCTTACCATGCTTATTTTGCAAGTGTATATGTTGCTGTTTGAAAACAAATTTTTTTCTATTATTTTCTAAATTCCTCTGGAAAGTCAGAACGTGATAAAATCCTAAGAATTTTACACAGTAAGCTACGATAAGTTTTCTACAATGTGGTAATTTTTTAGAATTTTTGGAGTTATGAATCTTCTTTCACCCTTTAGACTGTTCTGTTTAGACAGATTGTTGTTATGTTTGCATATGTTTGCTTGTTTAATGATTCTATTTGATGATAGGAGTATTAAATATGCATATGCATTTAGTATGTAATTTCAAATTATAATTTTAGTGATTTGTTATAGTAGAGAATGATAAGGTTTTGCGTTGATTTATACTAACTTATCTCACGAGTTCTTGTTGAGTTAACCGTGATATGAGAGGAATTAAGGAGACACAAAAACTCAAGCTTGGGGATGACTAAGGCATCCCAAATTAATATTCCAAGAAGTATCAAGCATCTAAGCTTGGGGATGCACCGGTAGGCATCCCACCTTTCTTCTTCAACAACTATCGGTTAGTTTTTGTTGAGCCTAAGTTTTTAATTGTTCACGTCATATGTGCTATTCTTGGAATATCATTTTTTTGTTTTTTTTGTTATTTGAATAAAATACTTAAGATCTAGAATTTTTAAATGAGAGAGTCCTCACATAGATACTCAATTATTTAACTACTCTTTGTGCTTTACATATATCCTTTTGAGTAGTTTGTCATTTACTCTTGTGCTTCACTTATATCCTATGAGTAAATTTTTGAATGAATTGAATATCATAAAGTTGAAATTATATGTGCTTCATACGCGTGTACCATGCTTTGAAATATTTCACATTTGGTTTAGAAAGTAAAATCTATTGAAGTTTGACAATCACAATATTGGTCATACAAACAATTCATGAAAGATAGTATATGAAAGAGAACTTTCACATACAAATATATTATCTTGGACATCTTTTATGATTGCGAACACCCATTAATTATTTTCACTTGAGAAAATTAGTTAAAGTTGGACAAGGAAGACAACATAATGAGTTATGGTTGAGTATATTTGTATAGAAGTTATATTGTTACGGATCCTCCAACATGTGGTGCTTGTTTAGAATCTTTTGCTAGCCAAAAAATTTATACTAAGCGGGAATACTGCTTGTGCATCCAAAATCCTTGAGCCAAGTTTCTTCCATGAGTGTCCACCATACCTACCTATATACGGTATTACTCTGCCGTTCCAAGTAAATTTGCATGTGCCACCTCCAATCAATCAAATAAGCATTTGTTTTGTGTGCTCGTACCGCTCATGGAGCGGCAGGGGGTGGTCAGTATCTTCCATGCTAAGCGGGTTATTCTCATGATGGGTGTTTATTCACTTTTCATTGCACGAGAGAGGCTGGTAATTGGGATGCTTAGTCTCATGATCAAAACGCAAAATAATGAAACAAAGTCCCCCGGAAAGTTGATTGTATGGAGGGCACCCGATGATTCGACTAGCCATGGCTTGTGTTTGAATGGTTGAGAGGGAGTAAACTTTACCTTTCCACTTGGGACCGCTTATAATGTGTTTAGCATGGCAGATATCGAGAACTCTTGGTCGTGACATTGACAGGAAATGCATGCCTCTCAAAATGTATTCATCTCTGTTTTAAGCATCGAGCTTTGGCACCTCTGCAAATCCATACTTCCCTCCGCGAAGGGCCTATCTTTTACTTTTTAGTTTTTACTTTCATGCAAGAGTGAATAGTATTTCTTCTTATTCCAACATATTCTTTAGTTAGCAAGCATCATGTGGTGGGGAAAGATCCACGCATATATGGCCATTCAAATATATTTGATCATGATTTATTATTGTTGACAATTATCACTATGATAAATAAGTTGGGAGGCGAAACATTAAAGCCATATCTTTCTCTGTGTTCGATGGATGCTATTTGTTCTAAAAATATGCTTTGAGTATTAGCAATCATAGAAGATTATATGATAATTAAGTATGTGAAGCCTTTACTTAGACTTTGTTGAAAATAAGATGCATTGAAATTGTTTGGTGACTAAGAACATAGGTGACTGGCTGACTGAATTTGGTTGTGTGACACAAACGATTCAGGGTGACACGACGCTGATGTGGGACCTGGCGGTGCCAGGGTGGGATGCGAGGTACACGAAGGAGTTCCTGCCCGCCGACGAGGGCGCGTACACCATCGTGGTGAGCAAGGGCCGGAAGGTGGGCGCCGGCGAGGAGGCGGTGCGCAACTTGTTCCGCGCGGCGGAGGCCGTCAAGGTGGTGATCACGGTGGAGAACACGACCCGCGGGAGGAAGCGGGTGCTCTTCTGGCACAAGGCCAAGAGCGCCCTCGCCAAGAAGTGCTAAGGAAATGCTGATTCGGGGGGAATTCTTTGGAAGCTGAGCTGAGATCTGTGTCATTCGTGTGTGTGGATTCGACATTCATTCCATTCTTTTGCGCAAGAGTTAGTGGTACATTGTGTTGTGTTTGGCGAGCATTCTTTTGTCATGGAATTATTATCTGAGAAACATAAAGAGCTTGCAAAATGTGCCTTTCTTTTTGAATGACATTACATGTTTTTACCCTTTTTTAGATCTTGGAAAAAACTAACGCCCACACGTGTGGCATCATGCGCATCGCCGACACGCCTCCTTTACCACTCATTTTGCCACATGTGAATAAATGACATCAGCAGGAATCTTTTTTGTTTTTCGGCTTCAAAATTTTTTATCTCCTAATTAAAAAATCAAATTAAAAATCCGTTTTGACCATTAAATCCGACTCGACGAGATCTTCAAAATAAGACCCAATGTTGATATGTTTCGACAAAAAAAATAATTCCTAAAAGTTCCATGATGTTTACACTGTAGTTGCCATAGTGCTTAAACTAAAGTTGCCATGTGGCAACTTCAGTTTGTAGAGCATGTCAATTTTACTATTTTAATGATGGCAACTTCAGTACTTTGACCATGAAAATTATTTTTTGTATGAACCATGGCAATTTTAAGTGCATGTATCATGGCAATTTTAGTTTATGGTTCATGACAAGTCTAGTTTCTTAATTCCCCATTTTATAAATGTCAAAATTTACTTTTAAATGTAGAAGAAAATAGCTTAAACATATCATGGCAACTTTAGTGTAAACACCATGGCAATTCATGTGCAATAGACATGGCAACTTTTAACCCCAAAAAAAATTCGTCGAAATATATTGATTTGAGATCTAGTTTTGAAGATCTCGTCGTGAGGAATTTAATGGTGAAAACGGATCTTCAATCGGATTTTTCATTTAAGAGATAAAACATTTTAAAAACTAAAAATCCAAAAAGATCTTCACATGCATGCATGCGGTTACGTGGCGCAGTCTGTGTGTTATAGGACGTGTGGGCGGGTTTCGCTCCCACCACACGTGTGGGCGTTAGCGTTGTCCTAGATCTTTTAGGGCAGCCTTTTCAAGAAATATATAGATATTTTTTGAGAAAAAAGAAATATATAGATAAATTATTATTATTTTACCTTTTTTTAGGTGTAACTAGGGTTTTATTCAACGATCAAAACTGACGGGATACAAATGATGTCTGGTGTGTTCCCTAGCCACACATGTCGACCAATAGGGAGTGTCGAGGCTGCTTTTGCCAAGGCATGAGCCTCACAGTTCGCCTCCCTATTTTCAAACCGAAAACTAACTTTAACAAAATCTAAAGTTCTAACTTTAATCTCTTCAATTACACAGGCATAAGAAGATGATTGCGCAGCACCATTGATGACTGAGACGACTTGCAGGCAGTCCGACGCTATGATCACATGTGATAGAAGAAGATCTTGAGCAAGTGCTAGTGCCTCATTGCATGCTTGGGCCTCCAGACTTGCAGCGTCCACTAAACCTTCAAACACCACCGCGGATGCGCCAATGTAGCTTCCTTCTTTGTCCCTGCATATAACCGCGCATGCTCCCGTCTTCCCTGACCTGGAGATAGCGCCATCCACATTCATCTTCGCCGCATCTTCACCAGGTGGAATCCACTTCCGGCCTCTTGGCTTTGCCTCGCTGGTATGCAATATGGAATTATGCTTCGATGCTATTTCAAGGTCCTGCAAGTACCTGTTAACGAAGCACATGGTAGATAATGGGCTCTGGAATTCATTATCAAGGATCGCCCTTCTCCGTGCCCACCATATTGCCCACATGGTGATTAGAACTCTAGCGAGATCTTGCTGATTCAATGATTCAAACAGCCAGAATAGCCATAGCCTTGCATCATCACTTCTGTTGGAAATCAGATGTTCCAGTGTTTCCTCATCACCTAGCGCCCACACGCACCGTGCCATCCTGCACTCAAACAAGGAATGCCGCCATGAGTCATATTCCTCCTTGCATAAACCACAGTCAGGGGATGTGGCCATCTTGCGTTCATGGTGGACAGATCCAGGACATTTCTGCTAATCTCCAAACAAAAACCTTGACCTTTGATGGAACTTTAACTTTCCACAATTGAGACCATGATCTGCTTTTAGCTTCAGTGTTCGAGTGGCTCGGCCTATGCTCTAGCCAGTCCTCTCATTGGTATTTAATTCCTCTTATCATCCTATATGCTGATTTGACTGTGAAGATTCCCCGACGGTCGTAGTGCCATGCCCAAAAATCAGGCTGTACACGAGAGCTTAAAGGAATGTTCAGAATAACATCAACATCCGGCTGAACAACGTTCTCGGTCAGCACTTGTTTGTTCCATGATCTGGACGTTGCATCAATGAGTTATGACACTAACTGCGGCGGAGCGGGAGAAATAGGACATATAGATCTCAACTTGAAATCTCGCGGCAGCCAGTTGTCTTCCCAAATGCGTGTTTCAGCCCCCGATCCAATTCTCTTTATCAGGCCCAAAGCAAGCACATCTCTTCCCTCCATCAATGAGTGCCAAACCTGGGAAGGCCGAGCGCCAAGGCTTGCAACCAGTATGTTGCTCTGAGGGTAGTATCAAGCACAAAGAACACGTGCACTCAAGGACTCCGGGTCTTGAAGTAATCGCCAGACTTGACGAGCAAGTAAAGCAAGGTTGAAGAGCTCTATATCCCTGAATCCAATGCCTCCCATATGCTTTGGTTTACACATAGTCTTCCAAGAAACCCAAGCCAGTTTTCTTTGGCCTCGCTTACTCCCCCACCAAAACTTTCGAATAAGGCTGTTTATATGTTCAGTTAGGCCGCGGCAAAGTTTGAAGCATGACATAGAATATGTCCGGATGGATTGTGCAACCGATTTGATCAAGACTTCTTTCCCCCCTGCTGATAAACATTTCTCCATCCATCCTTGAATATGTTTCCAAATCATGTCCTTCAAATATCTGAAACTTCCTTCCTTGTTCTTCCCTAGATCCGTGGGTAGGCCTAAGTATTTCTCTGATAAGGATTCTTTTTGAACATCCAATGCATTCTTTATCTCATTCTGTGTAGCCTCTAGCACACCCTTGCTGAAATATATAGAGGATTTCTCTGTGTTGACACGCTGGCCCGACGCATCACAATACATCCTCAAAATGTTCTGGACTCGAGTTGCATTCTCCATGTTAGCTTCAAAGAACAAAAGACTGTCATCTGCAAAGAGCAAGTGATTAACTTGCGGGGCTGTTTCTGCCACAGCTAAACCCCGTATACCGCCACCATGATGTTTTAGTAGACATGAGAGACCCTCAGCTTCAAGTAAAAATAAGTACGGGGAGATAGGATCCCCTTGCCTCATGCCCCTTGATGGCCTGAAATCATGCAAACTGCCACCGTTAAACAGAACTGAAAATGTGACTAACGAAACACATCTCATAATAGTCTCTGTGAACCGTGGGCTAATACTCACTCTCAACATAACGGCCTTCAGATAAGGCCATTCCAAGCGATCATACGCTTTCATCATGTCTAAATTCAGGGCAACGAAATGATTATTCTTTACTCTCCTCGTTTTCATATAATGCAAGCACTCGTAAGCTGTCAAAAAATTATCCGTGATTAGGCGTCCAGGCACAAAGGCCGACTGCTCCTCAGAAATTACCTCAGGGGGGATGATCTTCAACCTATTAGCTAAGACCTTTGACGCAATCTTATAGATCACGTTGCAAAGACTTATAGACCGAAACTGTCCTCTAATGGACTAGCGATCTTGGGAATAAGAACAATGGACATACGGTTGATATCCTCCGGCGAGTCCTCTCCATCAAGCAATCTGATAATCATGCCAGTAACCTCTTCACCACATAGGTCCCAATGTCTTTGAAAAAAGTGTGCAGGAAAACCATCGGGACCCGGTGCTTTTGTTGGGAACATTTGAAAGAGAGCAACCTTGACCTCCTCTTTTGTGTATGGTGCATTAAGCTTCGCATTCATATTTCCATCCACTATGACAGGGATGTGGGACAAAACCTCCTCCATCCCAATACAGCCTTCAGACATGTACAAATTCTCATAGAACTGGTTAGTCATTCCTGCCATCTCTTCAGCGTCTGAAGTAACTGTCCCATCCGGCCTCTCAAGCTGAGCGATATTGTTTCTTGCCCTTCTAGCACTTGCCTTCTTTTGGAAATACTGAGTATTGCTGTCACCTGCACACAGCCAGTCGATGCGCGACCGTTGTCTCATCATTATCTCCTCTCGGTATGATATCTCGACAATCTTGTCCTTGACCCTCTTTTCCTCCTCGCCCGGCCCAACACGAGTCGGGTCGGCTCGCAAAACTGCTAGCTGATGACGCAGCTTTCTCAACTCTTCCCGTACTGACCCAAACATTGCTCGGCTCCAATGTTTAAGTGACGCTCCGACCGATGACAACTTGGCAGCTAACTCTGTTATATTGGTAGCTGGTTGGTTCTGCTCCCACTCACGTTTCAGCGTAGCCCCAAACCGATCATCCGTCTCCCAACAACATTCATAACGGAAGGGCTTCCTCAGTGCAATCCTCAAATTGTTCGCTTCCAGTTCATTTAACAGTAAAATTGGGATGTGATCTGATTTTGCTGCTGTGAGATGTTCCACTGAAGCAAAGGGAAACATAGCTGACCAGTTGGCACTCGCCAAAGCTGGGTCAAGCCGAACTCTGCAAAATTCGCATCCCACCACTCTCTTCTCAACGGTCTAGTCCAACGCTTTGTATCCGAGACCAGCTAGTTCGCATACATCGACCGCTTCTTTGAAACCTTCCATTTGTGCACTATCTCTCTCATTAGGGCCCATCTGCTCCTCTTGTCAAAGTATCTCATTAAAGTCCCCGATGCACAGCCATGGCAGGGTACTCTCTCCTCGTAAGAGCTTCATTGTGTCCCACGTCTTGTACCTCAAGCTCCTGTTAGCTGCACCATAGAAACATGACAAACGCCATGGGTCCTTGCCCGGCTCCTTCACTACGGAATCAATATGGTATTGTGAGTAGGATTTTATTTCAAGATCAACATTATTCTTCCAAAACATACACAAGCCTCCACTTCTGCCCGCACTATCTACTCCAAAACGACCTGTAAATCCTAAACTACCCGCCAAACCTTCCACCCTATACTTCGCTAACTGCGTCTCCACAATGCAAAGCACCATCGGCGCACATGCCTCCACTAAATCGCGGAGCTCTCTGACCGTCGTAGGGTCGCCAATCCCGCGACAGTTCCAGCATAGAGTTCTCATTGGGCTCGGCGGCCCTCCCCGGAGGAGGCCGCCTGATCAGTTATGTCCATTTCATCACCATGCAACACACCATCCTGCCTTCTTCTCTTCACTATAGGGACTTTCCCCAGAGTATTATTTACCCCCGTTGCAGTATCATCTCCATTGTTTTCCAACATTAGAACTATTCCAGCAACCCTTCCTTCTAGGTTTGGAACCACTTAGCCTCGAATATTGACTGACCCATCAGCTGAGACCAGCCTTTTGCGCATGTTCATGTTATCGGTTGCTCTCGTATCTTGTTGGGAATAGTCCACATTAGTAAATTGCCAGTCATTCTCCTCCCCCTCTCTTCTTTCTCCTTCACGGCCTCCCCTCCCTTGTTTACCACCTCTACCTCCTCTTCCTCCATACCTACCTCCTCTACCACGTCCCTCCATGTTCGCCCTTCCTCCTGCCACATATGTTGGCTGCTCCGATCCCCACAGAAGCCACTCTCCCCAGTCGCAGGTACAAGGATCATGGATTCCGTCCCCGCATTCCTCCATTGTGTGTCCCATCAAACCACAAAAATAGCAGAAGTCCGGCAGCCTATCATAGAAGACAGGATATCTCTTCATCTCCCTGAGGGTTATCGGTGCAAACCTAACAAGAGGTGTACTCACATCCACAGAAACCCTGATTCTCAAAGCACTTGCTGGATTGATCTTGCCTTCATTGACAATGACTGTCGGAGTAATGGGCCATGGGTAGCCTAACCCGAGCCCCAAAACCTTTCAAGGCATCGGGGCTGGCTGCGCCCCTCAAGACGTCAAGATGAAGCGCCGCCTTCTGGTGACCGGCTGGCCGAACGGCCGACTGCTAGAAGACGGCCGCGCTTAAGAAGACGGCCCCGAGACGGACCAACTCCTGGCAGGCGGCCTCCAGAGAGGCCGATTCCTGGCAGTCGGCCCACGGTGCCCTCAGAGTCTGCGCCCCCATTAAGGAGACAAGACAGGGTGAGGCTACAGTGTAGCCCATCATCCCCGTATCCAGGGTCGGGCGAGGCCACAGTGCTCCGTACAGGCGGAGATCCCCGCCCGGCGCGGCACTGTTGCCACTCCGCCCCTGACATCACCCCTGTCAGGCAAAGCCCTGCTCCCACGACCGCCTGTCAGTGCGGCCCAAGGACGACGGGCCCTACCGATCAGCGAGAGCCCGGAAGACGGCTAGAGCCCCACCAGCCGGACCCGAGGGAGGTCAGCCCCCAGCAGTCGGGCCGCCCCTTCCTCGGGGCCCACGCGCCAATAACCAGACGAGACGCAGAGTGGCTACAGCAATCGCCCGCCAAGCGGCAGGACTGTGGCCACGCTCTCCTGACCAAGCCTGCGTCATTAGCATCACGGCTACAGTGATCAGCAGCCGACAAGACCCGTGAGCGGCGGGGGCGGCCTGTCGGCTCCGTACCAGATCAGTCGGCGGGGCCCACCAGGCGGCGGGCCCCAGCAGCCGGCGGAGAAGCCGGCGACCAGAGAGACGGACAACCGGGTCCTACACCCGGCTAGATTACTATTGTACCCCTGGGGGTAGGCCTGTATAAACCCCCCAAGGCGCCCATGCAAAGGGTTCGAACCTGCTAGGACTAGACTCACACTTAGAGGAGGAAAGAGCGTGCCTGCCTTCTTCCACCTCTAGCAAACAGCTCAAGGAGCACCATTGTACCACTAGTGCCTTAGTGACCATCCGGGGACCCCGCAGAGCAGGACTGGGGGTGTTATCTCCACGGAGAGCCCCAAACCTGGGTAAAGTCCGCCAGCGTACGTGTCTACGCATCATCCCGCTTCCAGGCACCGGCGACGTTCTACTCACTCCCACCATGATAAGCCATCCTTTGGCATATGTCGCACCCAACCCCCGACATTTGGCGCCCACCGTGGGGCGAGGTGCACCGTCTCCCGGAGACCTGCTCTGGACGGGAACCTTGTTCATTCCTGGCGAGCGCAGCCAGCCCGGCACGCCAAACGGCATATGCACCGACGTGCTACGCGGCATGGAGGCCTCCTGCGCGGCGAGCTGCCTCGCCGATCTTGTTGGCGAGATTCGCCTCTCCGACGAGCCCGCATCTGATGCGGGCACCGATGGCCCTGAGAGCCGCCTTGTGAGCCTCCTCGATCAGCTCCACGTCGCCAGCGAGCCTGCTGTTGACTTGGAGTCGGTTGGCTCCACCGACCCGATGTTGGTCGACTCCGACACGGCGTCGCTCGACGCGTTCCCCTCCAACGTGGTGGTCTACGACGAGCCGCTTCCTCGCGCGGACAGCTGCGGCAGCACCGTCACGGAAGTGCTCGCCATTAGCCACGGCAAGCACTCAGGCGGAGGTGGTCAAGATCCGTTGCAGGCGGCGATACAAGACCTGACTGCGCACATCACGGAAGACGCTGACGCCGAGACGCTGGAGGCACGCCGCGTCCATCTCGTCCAGAGCGCCAACCGGCTGGCCAGCATGAGACGCCTTTCGGAGGCCTACCAGCGTGAGATGGACCATGCTGTCGGTGGCACGCCAGCTCCCGGTGGGCCTAGCCGCATTGGCCAAATCCGGCAGCGTGGCGCGACCGTCGCCAGCTTGTTCGGGACAGATCGTCCCGTCTATGCCACGCCTGCGGAGAACATACGAGCTGCCCAGGCGGCAGCAGACGATTTAGACAAGCTCGAGGGCAACGAGCGTCGCCACATGACGGAGCGAGTTCAGCAGCTCCTTGACGCGGCTGCTGAGCAGCAAGATGCCGGCTGCCGGACCGAAGCGCCCAACCGGCGAAACGACGATCCGCCTCCTCGACGAGACCAAGGCGCGACATCCCGGACGCCGACTGGTGGCGTCCGCGATAGAAGAGACAAGGAGCCGGCTGCCAGCCGCAGCCAGACTCGCATCACCATCGAGCGCGACCAAGACGGCCGCCCAAGAGCAGTACAGCGACGAGACGACTGTCCTCCTCCTCCTCCCCACAGGGAGAGGCGCGTTTCCCCGCCGCCTGTTGATCACCCGTCACTCGGCGACCGCCTTGGGCGCCGAGAAGGAATCGGAGAAAACGACGCCCGCCACCGGATCGACCGCCTCAACCGATCCCTGGCGCTAGAAGAAGAAGATGAGATGGGTCCGCCTTGCTTCGGCCCCCGCATCCGGGACGAACCTTTCCCCAAAGGGTTCACGCTCCCGA
Organism: Aegilops tauschii subsp. strangulata; assembly: GCF_002575655.3. Taxonomy (NCBI): domain Eukaryota; kingdom Viridiplantae; phylum Streptophyta; class Magnoliopsida; order Poales; family Poaceae; genus Aegilops; species Aegilops tauschii. The sequence goes on along the minus strand of NC_053041.3, from coordinate 580,830,583 downwards.
GAGATACTCCCAAGTACACCGGCTCCATGAAGCCGGAGGACTGGCTGGTCGACTACTCCACAGCCGTCAGCATCGCGAACGGCAACAAGCGCGTTGTCGTGAAGTATGTTCCGCTCATGCTCCAGGGCACGGCTCGGACATGGCTGAACAGTTTGAAGCCCCGCGGCATCAATAGCTGGGTTGATTTCACTGAAGCATTTGTCCGTAACTTCACCAGCACGTACAAGCGGCCGCCCAAGCCTCGCCAACTCTCCTTTTGCATTCAAGGCCCCAACGAGTCGACTCGCGACTATCTTACGCACTGGGCCGAGTTGCGCAATTCGTGCGAGGGTGTGCACGAGGTGCAGGCCATCGAGTATTTCACTACCGGGTGCCGAGAGGGCACCCTCCTCAAGCACAAGCTTCTCTGCGACGAGCCGGCGACCCTCGACGAACTGCTAATCATAGCAGACAAGTACGCCACGGCCGACTCATCCATGAAGGCGCAGATTCAAGTCAACGTGTCGGGCAAGGTGGCCCCTCAAGCTCCTCGGACCCCGGCTGGTGACACCAGTCGGAGGCAGCAACCAAACGACAACAAGCGCAAGGCCATATAGCCGGCTTCCTAAAGCCGGCAGGTGGCGACAGTTGAAGATCAGTAGCCAGAAGGATCGCCTCCTCCCAAGCGCCAGAAGGGCGGCAAACCCAACTGGCTACCCGCTTTCTCGTACGAGCAGACTCTAGATGCACCTTGCAAGTTCCATAGCGGTGCGAAGCCGTCAAATCACACTACTCGGAAGTGCCACTGGCTCACCGGGATCGCCAAGGGCGACGGACTCCAGCCTCCTCCGCCAGCCGGCCCGCCGCCTCCTCCTCCTCAGCAGCCGGCAGCCCGGCCAGTCGGTGCCATACAAGATGACTATCCCGAGGAACATGGGGCCTACGTCGTGTTCACCAGCATAGCCGACGACAGGCGTAGCAGACGGCACCAGCAGCTGGAAGTGAATGCAGTAGCATCGGAGACCCCCGAGTTCATGCACTGGTCGGAGAAGCCCATCAGCAGGAGCAGAGCTGACCACCCGGAAGTGATGCCAAATCCCGGCTCTTATGCCTTGGTGTTGGATGCCACATTTGCCACAGAGAGGCGACCTGCTCGTTTCTCCCGAGTCCTGATAGATGGCGGCAGCAGCATCAACATCCTGTACAAGGATACCATGGAAAAGTTGGGGATCAAGCAGAGACATCTTCAGCCCAGCCAGACTGTTTTTCATGGCATAGTTCCTGGCCTTTCCTGCTCACCAATCGGCAAAACTCAGATAGATGTTCTCTTCGGGGACAAAAATCATTTCCGCCGAGAGCCAGTCTGGTTTGAGGTGGTGGACCTTGAGAGCCCCTATCATGCACTGCTTGGTCGGCCTGCTCTGGCCAAGTTCATGGCGGTCCCCCACTATGCCTACCTCAAGATGAAGATGCCGAGCTCCAAGGGAATCCTGACCATAGCAGGAGACTACAAGAAGTCGTCCGCCTACGCAGCAGAGAGCAGCCGGTTAGCCGAGTCCCTCGTGATCGCGGCTGAGAAGCGGCTCAGGTTGTGGCGATGGCAGGCAAGCAGCCGGAAATGTCACCCAACCCCAAGGAGTCGGAAGCTGAGGGCTCGTTCAAGCCGGCCAAAGAGACAAAGAAGATACCCTTGGACCCGGAGCACCCGAGAGAAGTACGCTGTCATAGGTGCGAACCTTGACAGCAAATAGGAAGGCGAGCTCGTCGATTTCCTCCGTGAGAATCGGGACATTTTTGCAAGGTCCCCCAAGGACATGCCGGGTGTTTCGACAGAATTCTCAGAGCACAAGCTACATGTCCGGTCAGACGCCAAACCAGTCCGACAGCCCCTGTGCCGCCTGTCGGAGGAGAAGAGAAGAGTTGTTGGAGAAGAGATAGCCCGGCTTCTAGCAGCCGGCTTCATCATGGAAGTATTCTTTCCAGAGTGGCTAGCCAACCAGGTCCTGGTGCTGAAGAAGAACAAACAGTGGCGCATGTGTATTGATTACACCAGCCTCAACAAAGCATGCCCCAAAGACCCGTTCGCTTTGCCAAGAATTGACCAAGTGATTGACTCCACAGCCGGATGCGAGCTATTGAGTTTTTTGGATGCGTACTCAGGGTACCACCAGATCAAGCTGAACCCGGCCGACAGGCTGAAGACCGCCTTCATCACGCCATTCGGAGCCTTCTGTTACCTGACCATGACGTTCGGCCTGAGGAATGCCGGCGCCACATTTCAGCGCTGCATGCAGAAGTGTCTCATCAAGCAACTCAGCAGAAACGCCCACGTCTACGTGGATGATGTAGTGGTGAAGACGGAGAAGCGTGGAACGCTGCTAGAAGACCTCAAGGAGACCTTCGAGAACTTGCGCCGATTTTAAATCAAGCTCAACCTAGAGAAATGCGTCTTTGGAGTGCCAGCCGGCCAGCTTCTTGGCTTTCTGGTCTCAGAGCGCGGCATAGAGTGCAACCCTATGAAGATCAAAGACATCGAGAGGATGGAAGTGCCCACCCGACTGCTGGACGTGCAAAAATTCACCGGTTGTTTGGCATCCATCAGCCGTTTCATCAGCTGGCTGGGCGAGAAGGCTCTTCCCTGTACCAGCTCATGAAGAAGACCACTTTTTTCGAGTGGAACGACAAGGCGGATGAAGCTTTTCTCCAGCTCAAGAAGATCTTGACCACTCCGTCTGTCCTAGCGGCTCCGACTCCTAAGGAGCCCATGCTCCTCTACATCGCCGCTACCAGCCGGGTGGTCAGCATAGTCATGTTGGTGGAATGCAAGGAATAGGGCAAAGCACTACCAGTCCAGAGGCCGGTGTATTACCTTAGTGAAGTGTTGTCCACCTCCAAGCAAAACTACCCCCACTACCAGAAGATGTGCTACGGCGTACACTTCGCCGCCAAGAAACTGAAGCCATACTTCCAAGAGCACCCAATCACTGTGGTCTGCAAAGCTCCGCTTGCCGAGATCATCGGAAGCCGAGATGCTTCAGGCCGAGTGGCCAAACGGGCCATAGATTTGGCCCCCTACACCATCTACTACCAGCCTCGCACCGCCATCAAGTCACAAGCACTGGCCGACTTCCTCGTTGATTGGGCCGAGACCCAGTACCTGCCGCCTGCGCCAGACTCCACCCATTGGCGAATGCATTTTGATGGTTAAAAGATGCGCACCGGTTTGGGAGCCGGCGTCGTCCTCACCTCTCCCAAAGGCGACAAACTAAGATATGTGCTGCAAATTCACTTTGCCGCCTCCAACAACGTCGCGGAATACGAAGCACTCATTAATGGGCTTCGGCTTGCCAAGGAACTCGGCATTCGCCGGATCCTGTGCTATGGTGATTCCGACTTGGTGGTCCAACAGTCGTCAGGCAACCGGGATGCCAAGGATGCAAATATGGCGAGTTACCGTTTCCTCGTGCAGCAACTCAGTGGATACTTTGAAGGGTGCGAGTTTCTCCATGTGCCAAGGAGTGACAATGAGCAAGCAGATGCCTTGGCACGAATCGGTTCCACCTAGCAAGCAATACCAACCGGCGTCGCCCTACAACGCCTCCTCAAGCCGTCTGTCAAGCCATCGCCAGAATCGGATTCCATCTTTGTGCCGCTCCTCCTGAAGCAGTCGGATCCGACTTGAGGACCCCAGCAGCCGGCACGAGGAATTCGGCAGGCGACCCGGGGACTGCAGCAGCCGAACCCGGTCCGGGGACTTCAAAGCCCGACCCGGGGACTGCAGCAGTCGGCCCGGGGACTTCGTCAACCCAGCAAGCGACAGCCGGCTCCAACCCGCCGCCTCCCGGCCCAACCGCCCTCGTGCAAGTAGCAGTCTTAGCAATCGAAGAAATCGCAGCACCTTCATGGGCCAAGCCCATCTTCAACATCCTGGTGAACAAAGAGCTGCCGACCGATGAGATCTCGGCCCGGCAAGTGCAACGCCGGGCAGCAGCATACACCATAGTCAACAGAGAGCTTGTAAGGCGCAGTGTCACTGGCGTCTACCAGCGCTGCGTGGAGCCGGAGCAAGGCCAAGCAATCCTCAAAGATATCCATCAAGGCGAGTGTGGTCAACACGTGGCTTCAAGAGCACTCGTGGCCAAAGCTTTCCGCCATGGGTTTTTCGGGCCGACTACTTTAGAAGACGCCAAAGATCTGGTCCAGAAATGCAAAGGGTGCCAGAAGTTCCGCTCGCAGCCACATCAGTTGGCTTCTGCACTCAAGACTATCCCCATTGCCTGGCCCTTTGCTGTCTGGGGCCTGGACATGGTGGGACCATTCAAAATAGCACGAGGTGGCATGACTCATCTGCTTGTCGCGGTGGACAAGTTCACCAAGTGGATAGAAGCAAAATCAATCAAGAAATTGAATGGTCCGACTGCTGTGACTTTCATCTCCGACATCACCATCCGGTATGGCATACCACACAGCATCATCACCGACAACGGCACGAACTTCGCCAAAGGCGCCTTGGCCCGTTTCTGCGCGACGCAGGGCATCCGACTGGACTTAGCATCCGTTGCCCACCCGCAGTCAAACGGCCAAGTGGAGCATGCAAACGGCCTCATCTTGTCCGGCATCAAGCCCCGACTGGTCGAGCCTCTGGAGCGTTCGGTCGGCTGCTGGCTCGACGAGCTGCCGGCCGTCCTCTGGAGTCTGCGCACAACCCCGAACAAGTCAACCGGCTTCACTCCCTTCTTCCTTGTCTACGATGCCGAAGCCGTCATCCCGACGGACATAGAATTCGACTCCCCTCGAGTCACCATGTACACCGAAGAGGAGGCAGAAGAAGCACGACAAGACAGCGTCGATCTGCTGGAAGAGGGCCGGCTGTTGGCACTCAGCCGGTCCACCATCTACCAGCAGAGTCTGTGTCGATACTACAATCAAAAGGTCAAGCCAAGATCCTTCCAAGAAGGAGACCTCGTGCTCCGGCTGATCCAGCGAACAGCCGGCCAGCACAAGCTCTCGGCACCTTGAGAAGGCCCCTTCATCATCAGCAAGGTGTTCGGCAACGACTCCTACTACCTCATCGACGCTCAGATGCCTCGAGCACGCAAAAGAGACGACTCTGGCAAGGAGACAGAGCGACCATGGAATGCAAACCTCCTTCGAAGTTTTATAGTTGATACAGTATGTACCACGCCAACTTTTGTATTAAGTACGAAGACTCCAGGTCCCCCGAGAAGAGCTCGGGGACTGCCCTCTTTTATCTATATGATAAGTATTATGCCTGTCATTTGAGTTATTTCATTTATCCGTCCGGCACCGGGTTCGACCAGTCGACCCGAGGACTTGCCGCTTTGTACTATGAAATGCTTCCTGTAGCCGGAAAAGTAATGTGTTGGCACCTTAGCCTTCTCCTGCTAGAGGCCGCAGCTCGCAGAGCGACTGTTCGGTCGGCAGGAGCTGAGACGAAAAGGGTGTCTGCATGAAAAATGGCTAAGGACCTAAAGCATACACATAGTCCAAGCCGGCTTCTCGCCTCACCGACCGGCTGCCGAGCAGCCGGTCGGCCGGCTTCTACTTAACTTGCCAGAAAACTCTAGCCGGCTAAGTACTTGCCTTCCCGAAAGTGGCTAAGTACTTGACCCAGCCACAGTCTGCAGAGCGGCTGTTCGGCTAGCAAGACGGCAACCAAGGGAAGGCGGCAAAGGAAAAAAGCCAAAGAGCAGAAAGCAAGGAAAGATAGAACTCGGCTAAAATATTTACACGTCAAAAGGCCCTTGGCCGACATTCAACATAAGTTTGAAATACACCCCGCGGGTGGAATTGTGCGAAAATAACAAAGTTTGTTGAGACCGATAAGCAGGAAGAAGCAAAGGTAAATGGCAGCCTAGGAAGCAGTAGACGGAGTCGGCCAAATGGTGGAGTCGGTGGTGCCGGCTAGTTGGGCGGCCGGTTGGTCGGTCTCCAGTTGGTCGCCCTCAGCAGCAGCCGGCTCGCTCGGGCGTGGCTCGTTGCTGGAGGCGTGGTCGAGTTGAGGCTGGCCGTCCGCTCCGACCTCTGGTGCCTCCTCTTCACCTTCCTCCTCCTCTTCATCTTCTCCCTCGTCGCTGGAGTCGATCACCTCGGCCGAGTCCTCGCCATCCTCCGGGTTCAGCCCAAACCACTCCGGCGGCGCCTCAACACCGTTCTCGGCCAGCTCCAGGACGAAGATGCTGGTGTTGGTGTACTCGGCGATTGCCGCCGCTCGCTTGACAAGGTCGTCCTCCACTGCCACCAGCTCCTCCTGGGCTTCCAGTCAAAACATGGTCAACTGGGCTAGGTCTAGCCCAGGGTACCACGCCTTGACGAACTCCAAGGCCCGGCGCGCTCCGGCCCGGCCGAGGAGCCCTTCCACGCCTCAAGACGGCCGGCCGCCACCTCCAGCCAGTCGGCAGTCCGACTGGGAGTGCGCAATGCCGGCATGTCCGGCCACAGGGCAGCGATCGCCTGGGCGCCGACACGCTGAAGACGGCGCAGCATCCGGTGAGCCGGCCGAAGACGGGCCTCGATGCTCAGGAGCTGCTCGCTAAGGGTCCGGGGGCGTCGGCAGCAATCTGCGCACCTTCCGCCCTCCGTCCTTCGCGATCAGCTTCGATGGCCTGATTGGCGGCGTTAGAATGACCAGGGAAGAAGTCTGCCAAAACAGAAAGCAAAGAGCCAGAGTTAGAGGCGAGAGGCCGGCTCGGTCAGCAGCCGGCAGCTCAAAGAAGGAAAAAGAGGGAAGCTCACCATCAACTATGTCTTCGATCGCGCCAAAGCCGGCAGTCAGCATCGCCTCCTTGTCAGTCCAGGCGGAGCGTTCGGTCGCGAACTCGGCGAGGAGGCTGGTCTCCTTGTCCTCCGCCTCCTTCTGGCTTTCTTGAGAAGCTCCGCCTGCTCCGCCAGTTGCGTGACCAGCCGGTCACGCTCTTCGGCCAGTTTGCTGCACTCCATTTCCTTGGCACGAAGCGCGGTGTTGGCCTCGCCCAGCTGCTGCTGCAGGGTGGTGTTGGCCTCTGCAGAAGAGGAAAAGGACATCAACAAAGAAAGACGAAGTTGCCAGGAAGATCCGGCCCGACTGCTCAACAGCCGGCCCGAATCTCGGGGACTACAGCCCACGGGTGCGCCAGCGCGCCCCCGCGGAGAAAGAAGCTATCAAGTGTCAACCAAAAGAAGAACAGTTGCCGGGGAGATCCGGCCCGACTGCTCAGCAGTCGGCCCGAATCTCGGGGACTACAGCTCGCGGGTGCGCCAGCGCGCCCCCGCAGAGAAAGAAAAAGGCTTACTCCGGCTCTCCGACAAGTCGACGGCTCGTTGATCCGACTCCTGGACCTTGGAGTTGAAGGCGGACGCGCGGAGGTTGTGGTAATCCTGCAGCAAAGATATTAGTACTCGGAGCTTGCCAAATTAAAGTTCAGATCCGCCTGCTCAGCAGCCGGCCCGAAACACAAGAATTAAAAACAAAGAAGCAAGAAGCGTACCCGGATGGCCTCTCGCGATTCCAGGAACGCCTTGTTGCAGTGCTTGAGAGCGTCGGCCTCGGCGCGGAGCTTGGCTTGAACGTCCAGGATCGCCTTGTTCAGAGGGCCCGTCCCGCCTCCCCGCACCCACCCAGTGGGCGCGGCGCTGGTCGCCTCGGTGTCCAGGATCGAGGAGCTTGCAACGCCGGTCTCCAGCGGGCGTGGCGTCGAGGCCGCCTTCGCGAGCCGGCGGCGTGAGGGTGTGCAGACCCCGGGAGTCGGGCCTGTCACCATCTCGTTTCCGGCTGGTGGCGCCGGCGGGTCGACCGGCTGCTTGTCTCGCGCCTCCTCAGAAGGTGGCGGCGGGGGTACGATTACGTCCGGCATGGCGGTGTCGCTGCCGTCCCTCTCCATGATAGGGTGCTCGCCGCCGGCTTCCTCGGTCTGCGCCACGAACTCCGGTGGTGGCGGCGCAGAGTTCAGGGGGGACGACAAACATCGCCGACTGACGGCGTGCGGCTTCCTCGGCCTGCTTCTTCGCCGCAGTGGCGGCCTCGGCCTCCGCCAGCTTCCTCAATGCGGCGGCCTCCGCTCTGTCCGCCTCCGCCCTCTCCAGGCGGGCGGCCTCCTGCTCCTCGCGCGCCTCCCGCACGTTTCGCTCCGTCGCCTCCCGGAGGTCGGCGGCCGGATCGACCCGCCGGGTGGTGGTGGAAGTCTCCGCCGACCCCACGATGGAGGCGGCGGCCGACTTCTCAAGAGAGAGCGGGGCCCTAGATCAAGGGAGGCGAAGCAAAGAAACTCAGACAAGACCAGAAAAGGAAGGAGAAAGTACGAGAGGAAGATAGTACTTACGCGGAAACTAGCTGCGGCTCCTTCACCGCCTTGCGGAAGCGGATGGCTTTCGCAACCGCTTCATCCCGCTTGGTCACCACGGCCGAGCCCTTGGGCTTGCCGACTGCCGAACAGGCTCGGCGCGGCCCTGTGCTTTTTCGCGCCGCCTCGGGCTGCCGGCGCGTCAGACGAGCTCGCGCCCGGCTGATCAAACCCCGGCTGGCGACGCGGGACGACTTCCCCCGCGTCGTCGTCTGGCCAGTCCTTGAGGCCGGCTCCGAGCCCTGAGCCGCCTGCTGCGTCGCCTCCTCCCTCGGCGTCATCCTCCAAGGCCGCCGCCCCCAAGTCGGGGTCATCCACGTCGCTCTCTGCCCGGTCAGGGAGAAATTGACGCTCCGGCCCCGCGGCGCCGGCTGCCGGCTGGAGGAGGGAGCTCTGTTCGAAGAGCTGGTTGGTCAGGCTAGACAAACGGAACTCGGCAAAAGGAGAAAGAGAGAAGGAAAGGAAATTTACCATAGGCGGGCTGTTGGCGCGAGAATACGGCTCGTTGCTGAACCGCCACTCTTCCGTAAGCTTGCAGTTCGCAAGGTAGTTCACCATATGAGCTACCTCGGCGTGAGGCATCTCCTTGGTGCACAGCCGGCTGGGGTCCCGATGCCCGCTCATCTGACAGATCATGTGAGGGCGGCCCTGGAGTGGGAGCACCCGGCGCGCCACGAAGGCGGACAGCAAGTCGGGCCCGGTCAGGCCCTCCGACTGTACCAGCGTCCGGAGCCACGCGATGGCGGCGGCTCTGGAAGGCGACAGTGTTTTTGCCCGGTACGGCCAGTTGGGCCGCCTCCCGGCTGGCGGGCCGGCAGCGTAAGCCGACAGGTTGACCCAGTCGCCCTCCGCGAAGATGCTCTTCACGTAAAAGTATGACTGCTGCCACATCTTCACCGACTGGATCAGCGAGATGGGAGGAAATGGATTGTCGCCGCCCGGCCTCCACACCGCTATGAAGGCGCCGCATTAAGCCGGCACGCCCGCGACGACGGTGCCGAGCTTGGTGTAGAAAAACTCCCCCCAAAGCTCGATAGTGGGGAGGACGCCGAGGAAGCCTTCGCACAGAGTGACAAAGGCGGATAGCAGCACCACCGTGTTCGGGGTGAGGGTGGTGCGGCTGGAGGTGGTAGAATTCGAGGAAGGCCCGGAAGAAGCCGCTCGCCGGCAGGCCGAGGCCGCGCAGGCAGTGCGAGCGGAAGATTACCCGCTCGCCCTCCTCCGGCGCCGGCGAGATCTCCCCCTCCGGCACGAGGCGAACCTTCACATGGTCCTTGCTGGGCAGCCGCCGCGTCTGGCGGAGGAAGTCGATGTGGTCTTCATGAACTGTGGAGCTGTCCCAGGCTCCGGTGCGCGCCATGGGACGAGAGGTTGACGGAGACGAACTGCGGCGGCGCTTCGGTGGGGCTCGGGGCGCTGCGGCAGGAGGAAGAAGATGAAGGGAGAGTAAGGGTGGAGGGGGGCGCGTGCTTTGCCGCTCCCTCTCCTTTCCCTACTTATAGCCAGGGGCTATGAAGCCGAGGGGGTGGGCGTGGGATCGTGGGATTAATTGTGCCCACGACCCCACGTTCCCGCCTTTACCGCGTGGGTTACTGCGCGTAGTAACTCCACAGAGAAACCCAACCGCCCGCCTCGGCCACAGCGGGTCCGCTCGTAGGCCGAGGCCCGGTGGTGGCGGGCCCGGCCTACGGTCGCGTCCCATCACGCGCGTGGGCTGGCAGGCCGACCCGGCTGGCTGGCGCCACGTGGCACGCTCCCGACGGGCGGCGGGCCGAGAAGCTTAGCAAGCACGCCACCTGGTTCCCGACGATGCGTTCGAAATTCCTGAAAGCTCCGACTGGACGCACCCGACTCCTGCCAACCGGCTTCCCAGGAGTCGGACGAAGCTCCCTTCAGAGTACCCGGAGGAACAAACTGTTGAGGCTCTTCGGCTCCTCGGCCGCGGCACCTCACCAGCTTCGGGGACTACTGTCGGAGTAATGGGCCACGGGTAGCCTAACCCGAGCCCCAGAACCTTTCAAGGCATCGGGGCCGGCTGCGCCCCTCAAGACGTCAAGATGAAGCGCCGCCTTCTGATGACCGGCTGGCCGAACGGCCGACTGCTAGAAGACGGCCGCGCTTAAGAAGACGGCTCCGAGACGGACCGACTCCTGGCAGGCGGCCTCCAGAGAGGCCGATTCCTGGCAGTCGGCCCACGGTGCCCTCAAAGTCTGCGCCCCCATTAAGGAGACAAGACAGGGTGAGGCTACAGTGTAGCCCATCATCCCCGTATCCAGGGCCGGGCGAGGCCACAGTGCTCCGTACAGGCGGAGATCCCCGCCCGGCGCGCCACTGTTGCCACTCCGCCCCTGACGTCACACCTGTCAGGCAAAGCCCTGCTCCCACGACCGCCTGTCAGTGCGGCCCAAGGACGACGGGCCCTACCGATCAACGAGAGCCTGGAAGACGGCTAGAGCCCCACCAGCCGGACCCGAGGGAGGTCGGCCCCCAGCAGTCGGCCCGCCCCTTCCTCGGGGCCCACGCGCCATTAACCAGACGAGAAGCAGAGTGGCTACAGCAATCGCCCGCCAAGCGGCAGGACTGTGGCCACGCTCTCCTGACCAAGCCTACGTCATTAGCATCACGGCTACAATGATCAGCAGCCGACAAGACCCGCGAGCGGCGGGGGGGCATGTCGGCTCCGTACCAGACCAGTCGGCGGGGCCCACCAGGCGGCGTTCCCCAGCAGCCGGCGGAGAAGCCGGCGACCAAAGAGACTGACAACCGGGTCCTACACCCGGCCGGATTACTATTGTACCCCTGGGGGGTAGGCCTATATAAACCCCTAGGGCGCCCATGCAAATGGTTCGAACCTGCTAGGACTAGATTCACACCTAGAGGAGGAAAGAGCGTGTCTGCCTTCTTCCACCTCTAGCAAACAGCTCAAGGAGCACCATTGTACCACTAGTGCCTTAGTGACCATGCGGAGACCCCGCAGAGCAGGACTAGAGGTGTTATCTCCACGGAGAGCCCCGAACCTGGGTAAAGTCCGCTGGCGTACGTGTCTACGCCTCATCCCGCTTCCAGGAACCGGCGACGTTCTACTCGCTCCCACCATGATAAGCCATCCTTTGGCATATGTCGCACCCAACCCCCGACAATGACCGTAAAAGGTGGTTCTCCAACCTTGGCAGCAACTTTCTCCGCGAGCTCTCTCTTGGCTGTCAGTCCATCCGGCAGCCCCTTGACTCTCAGTCCATCCGGCAGCCCCTTGACTCTCGCCCACAAAGGTACTTTGTTCAGCTTGTACTCCGAAACATCGGTACTTAGGGGGGATTATTATTTTACCTAATTCCCTAAAAAATGTTTGGTGGGCTCAGCCCGCTAACGCACTCCACTGCGCAGACGGATTGCAGCCCAGCCCGAGCCCCACATCCTCCGCAATCTCCTTCTCCGTCTAGACGGAGCTGCGCCGGCGCTAGTGGCCCCCGATCTCTCTCTCTCTCTCTCCCCCTTCGGCGTCCACGAACAGCTATCGTGCCGCCGCAAGCCAGTGCCCAGCCGGCCCCTTCGCTGATTGAGGTGGGCGACGCTTCTCCTGCGGATCCATCCCTCCTGTCCTCTCTGCCCGCCCACCACCTCCGTCCGTGTAACGAATGCCCTTTTGGATTCTGAATGCTGATTGAGATCTCTGGTTGATGCATGCCACTGTCTTCAGAATCCCAAGTAGAAATTTATTAACCAAACACCCCCACAAAATAGTAAAAAGCATTGCAAACAAACACGCCCTCGGTTTTTCTTGCTGTAATTGATTTTCTTCCTAGTTATTGTCAGTCTGCACATAAAACTGCAGCCACATCTGAATTATACGGATTGCCAGTTAACTCTTTGGTCATCTGAATTCGTTTTGCCGATAGATGGCTCGGTGAGTCCATGAATTGGCATGCAAGTCCATAGTAACCGTACGCATTTCGATTCTTGCCCATCCGGTTCACAACAACGGTGTAAATCCGTAACGCTTACATGTGCATTGTCATTTTGAAGACAAAAATTACAAAATTTCCGATGCGTGCATGTCAGCTGCTAGGTTTTGATCTAGTCTTGCCACGGTGCTGGAAGATCTGATTGTGACTTGTTTTCTGTTTCATACTGGTTAGTTGGCTTGAAGTGCTCTGGTTCGCGAGGATGCCGAAGGATGCGGGGGATGCCAAGCTCCTGTTCCAGTCCCTGAACAAGGCCTACGCCGCCACGCCCACGAATCTCAAGGCAATTGCTATTCTCTCTCGTGTTGCTGTCAACCTGTGGCCACAGTCAGACTATCTGATTGCTGATCCTATTCTTAACATTTCTGCAGATCATTGACCTGTATGTGGTTTTCGCCATGGCGACTGCCCTTGTTCAGGTAATTTTTCGATGCTAAACTTCTTACTGAGGATATGTGATTTAGGATGGAGAAGTTAAATCTTACTTGAACAACTTCGTTTTTCGATAATACATGAGTGCAGAGAGTGCTGTCACATTATGAAATATCTTGTTCTAGTATAGCATGAGGGTTTGGAAAGGCAATGCCATGTTTGTCTATTATGCCACATTTCTCAATTTTGAATAGGAGCAGGGTATCAGCATTCAAAAATCTGCTGTACCTAGTACGTAGTCATCTGGCACCCAAATTTGTGCAGGTGTAAATGGCATGGATTGCTAAACATTTGTATGCCCTGTGATGTTTGAATTGACAGATGAAGTGTTAGTCGTTGTTTTCTAGGTGGTGTGTGTTATATAGTGTGTCCTGGCAAGATTATTAGGATCAGTGCAAGTTCCCTTTAAGTATGTGCGTTTGCTGACTAGCATTATCTTTATAAGCCATAAGTCTTCTGTTCACCCATAGTTACCAAAAAGCTGAGCCATTTGCTACTTATGTGACAAACCAGGTTGCTTACATGGGAGTAGTTGGGTCATTTCCCTTCAACTCGTTCCTCTCAAGTGTCCTGTCATGCATAGGAAGTGCAGTTCTTGCTGGTAAGAATTTCTTAACCCCCTCTCGATCCTGGTTACCCTTCCTTGGCTGCATGATATGAAACTGTCTGTGTTCTTGCAGTGTGTCTCCGTATTCAAGTCAACAAGGACAACAAGGAATTCAAGGTAACTCTACATTCACTGTTAGCGTTTTATCTGCTGCGATAGTTTGTTCTTTGGATTTCCAGCATAACGTTGTACGTCAAAACATTTATCTGCAGGATCTTCCTCCAGAAAGGGCCTTTGCAGATTTTGTCCTGTGCAATCTGGTGCTCCACCTGGTGATCATGAACTTCCTCGGATAAGCCACTCTCCTACGAGTTTCCGAGATTTTGTAGTGCCCTAATGCTTGAGACTGTCATCATGTTAGATATTCATGTGGTATCACACAACTGTCTGCGTGATCCGAGAGTGTCTCTATGAGCTATAATAATTCTGTGGACTTAGCATTAACAATGTATGGAAATGAGAACTTAATTTCTTTTGAGGGGGTGAAACTGGCAAGATCACTTCAATATGATCATTCTGCTTTACTATGCAAGCTGTTAAGGGAAATATTGATTGCCCGGATGGCCGCAATGCCTTCGAGCTCCAAACTTGAGGTTGCAAACATTGACACCTGATTTCTGTACTGAGTTTCATTTGCGTCGAAGAGTGAAATATTGTGTGGTACTGGATATCCAACTTCTCCATTCAATCCAAGATTACTTCAGTTTTATTACACCAGATTTTGGTATCCAGTTTTGCCTGTGTTGGATCAGTGTGTTTTGCTGTTTTCCTGGCACCATGAGTCACCATGGTTGTGGTACAAAATTTCCTGTTCTTGAACAGTTATGCAACTTCCTCGACCAAGCGCCATGAAGGGATACGTTTCCGATGCACACTTGAACAAAACAAAGCTGGCATTTTTTTTTTTTCATTCTCTCCTGTAATCTGATCTTAGTTGTGTTAGTACCAAAGTTCGACCAAACACAGCACATTATAAGAAGGCTCTGTTTGATCTTCTATGCCACGCACCAGTTCTGCTTTTGAAATGCCCTTGCAGTTTAGAGATTTTCCAAATGCATAAAGCAAAACAGATGCCACTTTCCTAGAAGACCAAAACTACATTGTGAATCAGATTTGCCAATCCAAAATAGCAGGAACTTCGTAGTATAAGAAACAGAGCCTATTAATAACCTTAAGCCTTAAGGCAACATGATATTAAGAAATTATAACAGAATCTATGTACTCCCTCCGTTACTGAATATAGGTCTTTTCAGAGATTTCAATGAGAACTGCACACATATGTATATAGACACATTTTAGAGTATAGATTCATTCATTTTGCTCCATATGTAGTCAACATTAGAATCTCTAGAAAGATTTATATTTAGGAACGGAGGGAGTATATAATAGCACTACATGAACCAACTGTCAGCCTACAGGCAAGTTCATTCCAAGATCGAATGAAGATCGTTGCCCATAGGTTGGAAGATCATTCAACCAAAGCACTATGAACTCCAGTTGAACCGCATTCCAAGATCCCAAGATGACAGAAGCATATTTGGCAACTTGGCCCAAAAATACTGGACACGAAACAGAGATTTTGCAGTCTAGCAACACTACTGAATAACACACCAAGCAGTCACAGTCAAACCTTACACCAAACGCTCATCACGACATGAGCATACACGACAACCACAGGTCCACATAACGAAAAAATAAGTCTGTCAAGGCAACACGACCGACATTTAGAACGGAAAAAAATAGCATCTAGCTATCATCACCTAACAGCACCACGAGCACTCCAACGACGTAACGAGCGATATAAGGCATATCCCTGGGAAGAAAGGGGGAAGCCCGCTTAGGCAGCCTCCTCATCCTCCTGCTCATCCTCATAGTCCTCTTCCTCCTCGACCGTCGCATCCTGGTATTGCTGGTACTCCGCCACCAGGTCGTTCATGTTGCTCTCGGCCTCGGTGAACTCCATCTCGTCCATGCCCTCGCCCGTGTACCAGTGCAAGAAGGCCTTCCTCCTGAACATGGCGGTGAACTGCTCGCTCACACGGCGGAACATCTCCTGGATCGATGTGGAGTTGCCGACGAACGTGGAAGACATCTTCAGGCCAGTGGGCGGGATGTCACACACGCTCGACTTGACGTTGTTGGGGATCCACTCGACGAAGTAGGACGAGTTCTTGTTCTGCACGTTCAGCATCTGCTCATCCACCTCCTTGGTGCTCATCTTCCCACGGAACATGGCTGAGGCAGTGAGGTAGCGACCATGCCTTGGGTCGGCAGCGCACATCATGTTCTTGGAGTCCCACATCTGCTGGGTGAGCTCGGGCACAGTGAGGGCACGGTACATCTGTGAACCCCGCGAGGTTAGCGGAGCAAATCCAACCATGAAGAAGTGCAGCCTTGGGAACGGGATCAGGTTCACAGCAAGCTTCCGGAGGTCTGAATTGAGCTGTCCAGGGAAGCGGAGACAGCAGGTAACACCACTCATAGTTGCAGAGATAAGGTGGTTCAGATCACCGACTGCAAACAATAAAGAAAGATGAGAACCAAGTGAATAAATTTATGAGCAGAAACAGAACAACAGATTAACTAATGTGGTATAGTAAGAATGTTCATCTTTTTAGTCCGCCAATATGAGCTTAAAAGGCTCCAGGTAACATGTGAAAGCAAATAATGATTCTAGTAATACCACCTACAAGGCTAGCACAAGCGACAGCATATGAACTAAACTATCCTTAATGGTGTTATAAAGGTAATGACATTAGTGTATACATGTAGATAATCAGTGGCATAAAAAATATGTACCGGAAGAACCATACAGAACAAACAGGTAAAGGTGTAGTATATTAGCTGGGGCAGTATATTAAGCATGCTAATCTTCAGTTAACCAATCATGAGCTTACATGGACAATAAAATACTTATTCAAGTAATCCCACCTACAAGACTTAACACAAACAACAGCTGAAGAAATAACACCCCTTTATGGTGTTTGCAGATTGCATTTACAAACATCACGCAGAGTGGTACACAATAATGGAAATGAAGAATCAGTTGTAGAGTGGTACACAACTTAGAACATAAAAGAGGTAAGAACCAAGCGAAACAATTTTAGCTAGTGCAGTGTATTAAGAACGTTACTCTTTTCAGTCCACGAATCATGAGCTTAAAATAAAAGGCCCCATTTCGCATGAGCAATCAAATACTGATTCTAGCAATACCACCTACAAAACTAGCACAACAACTACTTAAGAAATAACTATCCTTCATGGTGTTGAAGGTACTGAGATCAGTTTTTACATTTAGACAATCAGTGCCATAAAGCATATGTACCAGAAGATCCATACATAACAAACAGGTAACGATGTGTACATGTGCAATCGTATACTGTGACAACAAAATGCTGACAACCATGTTCACAAATTGCATTTACTGGACTCAACAATAGACTATTAGCTCAGTAATCCAAAGACTAACACCTGGAAATGGAGAACCAGTTGTAGGATGCTAAATACTCACAACACAAGTACAAGTTAACACCTACTGAGCATCATGTGAAGCATGTATGTGAGACTAAACATGAGTGAAGACATAAATGTAAACACTGACAGTGGACAACATAAGTAAGGACAACATAACAGTTCAGCAAGATGTCAATTACTGAATGCTGATACACGACTTATGAAAAATGCAGAAATGAACCTGGAGAGCATTTCAGCACTTACAGGTGGGTGTGGTAAGCTTGAGCGTCCGGAAGCAGATGTCGTAGAGAGCCTCGTTGTCAAGAACCATGCACTCATCCGCATTCTCAACAAGCTGGTGCACAGAGAGCGTAGCATTGTATGGCTCCACAACAGTATCAGACACCTTGGGCGATGGGAACACCGAGAATGTCATCATCATCCGGTCCGGGTACTCCTCCCTGATCTTGGAGATGAGCAGGGTGCCCATTCCGGAGCCAGTGCCTCCTCCCAGCGAGTGGCAGACCTGAAATCCTGCAGTGAGGAAGAGATGAATAATTACTTACGCATCTAAATCAGTTGCCACTGCACAAGTAAGCACAAAGTAGTCATTCAGAGAGAAATCAACGGCCCAAATTCCTAAATGGACTCGTAAATCCGTCAAATCTACGCCAAACATTTCAGATCTACAAGTTCACGGCGCCCGAAATGCGGAATAAATCACAGATCTACAGGCTAGATGCGTCTAGGGCAGAGAGAGGGCAAGCCCTCGCTCAGATCCGGCGGGGGGGAGCACGTACCCTGGAGGCAGTCGCAGTTCTCGGCCTCCTTGCGGACGACGTCGAGGACGGAGTCGATGAGCTCGGCGCCCTCGGTGTAGTGGCCCTTGGCCCAGTTGTTGCCGGCGCCGGACTGGCCGAAGACGAAGTTGTCGGGGCGGAAGATCTGGCCGTAGGGCCCGGAGCGGAGCGAGTCCATGGTGCCGGGCTCGAGGTCCATGAGCACGGCGCGGGGCACGTAGCGGCCGCCGCTGGCCTCGTTGTAGTAGACGTTGATCCGCTCGAGCTGGAGGTCGGAGTCGCCCGCGTACTTGCCCGTCTGGTCGATGCCGTGCTCGTCGCAGATCACCTCCCAGAACTTGGCCCCGATCTGGTTGCCGCACTGGCCGCCCTGGATGTGGAGGATCTCCCTCATGGCGGCGGGGCGGGGGGCGGCGGCGGGGCTAGGGTTAGGGTTCCGGCGAGGTGGGGTGGGGTGGGGGTTTTGGAGCGGGGATGGCGGAGTGGTCGAGTGGGGGGAGCGGGGTGGCGACCGGGGGAGTTTTTATCTGAGGACGCGTGGGTGAGGCTGGCAGCGTGGGCGCATTTCGAAATTTGTTCGCGTACTACAGTTTTTCAGTCTTCTCGTGGCAACCGCGTCGTCTGTTTGAAACCTTGATTTTAAAAAAATGGATTTTTTTATTTTAAGTTTGGAAAAAACATACCCCTCAAAGAAAAAAAATGTATGGAAAAAAACATAAAACACATGTTTTTTAAAGGGCTCATATCTATTACGAAAGTTTATCGGAAGTGCAAAGCACCCCTAATGTAATAGAAATTGCATCGACGTCCCGGGACCATTGAATGAACATCGTCATCGTCGAAACGAGTTGCCCCCGTACCGGAGCCTGTCTGATTTGTCGATGATAGCCGATGAAGTCTTCGTGCACTTGCCCATAAGGATCAGCGCCTCGGAGCCGCAGTTGTCGTCGTCGTTCAACCCTTGGATCGATTTGAAGATCCGAATGCCAAATCTCGTCGTCGCTTACGCACAACGAGATATTCTAACCTTGACGCCCTAGAAGTTGGCAGGAATCTACACCAGAGCACATTCTGATCCGTCTCGATGGATGAACTTGAGAAGGATCAAAGCCCAGAATAATGACCCGGAGAATAAGTGTCGTCATTCGTCTGAACGCCGCCCCTTGCAAGGACTAAAACTCTAAGATATCTACTAGCCGGAGTTGAGGCACCAGGATTCTCTTCCACACCATTGGTTGTCGGAGCGACAGACAGAGGGGAAGCAAATCCATGGGATCGCCCGCGGAGATCCCAAGGCCAAAGGCTTTGCCCTAGTTGTCTTGCAATAGGGAAATGAAGATGTTAAAAAAATGGTTAAAAGAACATACCTTTGTAAAAACATATGTTTTTGGGTGGGTTGGACCAAACATATGTTTACAAACAAAGTGTGACCTAGCATGCAAACATGCCTCGTGGAAAAATATAAAGGTCTCTTTGATTCACAAAAGTTTCAAGGCCTCTTTGATTCAAGGAATTTCCTCCTTCATCTGCAAATTTGCCCAACTTATTATCGAACGACGAATCAATTTGATTAGTACAATTGGATCAATGTCCGTCTTTCTCTCGAATACTATGTCATTTCTACATCTTCGAATGATCCAATATAGCAGCAACACCGACCAGTACCATTCATTTTGAAAACTTTCAAGCTATCTACCAAGACACACATTTAAGCTATCTATGTAGATCTTAGATTGAAACCACACGTAAAAAGGCTCCAAACCAGCCTAGCAACAAAACATCCAAATAAGTGATGCTCAATGCTCTCATCATGACCACATAACACACAAATTTTATTGTCTTTCGACTCCTTTCTTGGTTGTCTCTAGTTAAGACCTAAGATACTATTTTTAATCATCAACCAAAGAAAAACTTAAATTTTTGGTGGAATTATAATCTTTTGCATTTTGTGGGAATCCATTACCTATCACAACTAAATGTCTACGGTGAGATTTGAGTGAATACACCATCAATAGTTGCCATCCACTTTAGTGAATCTTTATTATCAGACATTTTAATCTCACCAGAGCTCAACTTGAGACTATCACGGAGAGGTAAAGTATCACCCACAGGGTCCTAAATTTTAAACCCTCCCATCCTTTTTGTAAGGCATTAGCCACAAAAATTTTCTGATCAAGGAATGCGAATTGTTTCCTTGGGACAGACGAGGCGGGTGACCAACAAACCCTAGAGGTCCAGATCGAGGGGCCTGCTGTGGAGGCGCTGGAGGGTTGTTGTGGGGCGATCAAGGAGATGTGCACTCAAGCGGCGACCTTCACAAGGTAGTGCGTGACGCTGGCGTTGGTGAAGCCGGTGGTGGCCGGAGGCATCCAGCGTGGAGATCCTCGTCGGTGGTCCGGCTTGGCTGGATCATCAGAAGAGGGCGTCTGTGCACAGTCCTAGACGGCGGCGAGCTTGACATCAACCCGGACATGTCATACAACGACATGGGTGATTTTTTTCCAGCCTTTCTTGAGAGTCTTCGTGTTTAGTTTGGGTCGGTGAAGCAGCAACATAGCCCCAGGGTAGGAATAATGGTCTCCCCATCCTATCCCTATTCGGTTGGTGTGTGTTTCGCCAGCGAAGGGTGTGTGGAGCCATGTCTGGGTGGGTCTTCTGGGACCCGGCCGGTTTAGGTTTACGGTGGTTCCATTTGGATTGGGTCGGCTTTCTTTGCCTTCAAAGTTTTACTGACCCTCACCGATGTTTATTTTTTGCCTCCGGGGCGGCGATTTGCTTCACGGATCGCGGCCGCCTCTCCTGCTCTGCATTGACGACTTTTGGCCCGCTGCTTCTATGAGCTCCCAGGTTTCAAAAAGTGTGCTCCACCGCGGAGGCCCAGATGCGGCATCAAACTATGCTCACTCTGCGTCGCCGGTGGATGCAGGAGGAAGAAGACTTCGGCACTCCCAAGATTTTGGATGTGTGTCTTTTCGTTTTCTTTAAGGGTATATTGTAATCAAAGCTCCAACTATATAACCTCGAATGGGATATTTTGAAAGATTCATCATCAACCCATCAGTCCTTCCCGAACCTTGTGTTCTTTTCGTTACCCACTTTCTTACGGTGGCTTTTGAATCTGCCCAGTTATGATGCGGCAGCGATCATACCGAAGGAAAAGAGGGCAGCAAAGCCTACCCCTACCACGAGCACGCATCACGTGTGCCAGCAGCCGTGAGCACCAATCAGGCAGTCACTGAACTGCATCCTTCAACCACCTCCGAACCAACAAGGGAACATCGGGTGTGCCCGCGAACGCGGGAACAGCATCCATCACCGCCCGTTGAGCTGTCCGTGTCCCCAAGATTCGGATTTCCCTCCCATCTGCTAGCTAGGCATCGCATCAGACTTACTCCACCGCTGTTAATTGTCTATCCTCCACCGCTGCGTCGAAAAATGCAGTTGCTGCCGGCCGATTCGTGCATATGGCAAGCCTAGACGAGGACCCAGCGTGTAACTCAACGAAACCGATGCATGGTGCTTGGGGTTCATTGATCCAAGCGTTGAACGCTTGTTCAATGCCAAACGAGAACCGCACGGGTCAATTCAGCACCAATTAAACCACTTATTACGCATCGGTAACTTGATCGGTTTCATCTTGACCTGCGTATAAAATCGGCTTAATCTCGCCTTGCAGCTCCACACACCCCCTACGTGGTCTCAAGAAGGTCTCAGCCAACCGAGCGCGCGCAGCCAGCTACCACAGCAAGCGGTACAAAGGCGTCGTCGGCCGAAGAAAAATGGCGATGGCTCGCGCCGTGCTGCTCGCCGCGCTCGTCCTCTGCGCCGCCTCCGCGCTGGCGCACGCCGGCCGCGTCATAGAGGAGGGGGGGCGGGGGTCCGGCCTCGAGGCGGCGTCGTCGTGGCTGCAGCCGCCGGCCGAGGCTCCGTCGGCGTACGCCGGTGGCGTAAAACTGGGAGGGTTCGGTGGCGGCTTTGTCGACTTGCTGGGGTACGTGTTCAAGTGGGCCAAGGACGCCTTCGCCGCCGCCCTCGGATGGAAGGTCTAATGTGAAGCCGGCCGGCATTCGTCCTCGCCGCATCGGTCGTGCTCTCCGCCGTCTCCGGTAGCCTGGTCTGTGCCTTGGACGGAGAAGAAAATAATAACGGTGCACGCATGTGCTGGCCTCCTTGACTGATTATTCACTTGCACAATAGAGCACCCTCTCTTTCTCGTTTGCATGCTTTGTCTTTCCGGCGTCGTTGTCACTTGTCAGTGCCGATCATCAATAAGATGATTTTTTTTATTTAACGTGCAAGGCAAGAGCACCCCCGATTTCAGAAAAAACAAAAACAAAATGGTCCTGTTTATAAGGAAAACTAGGCCAAAAAACAAAAACAAAATCATAAACACACACACAGGGGAATAAATCAGGCCAAAACCCTGCAACCATGCCGACATCAGCCAACTCGGTCCACTGCCAACAATAAGAGGATCATGTAACGCCACACACCACTTTGTTCCCAAACTGGTTTCACGTTGGCTCTGCCGCACTTTGTATGTTGTGAGCTTGAGATGTTGTTTCATTGTGTTGTTTTCTGAAATTTCACTCAAGTAACCGAGGCGTTACTGAGGTCAACTCTAACGCGGTCCACCAAAACCGATACCATCGAATATCTGCGGACAGGAGTAGGGGCGGTCATTATCCGATCACATACAACAAATGGCCACTTCTAGTTTTTTTTTCTTCTATAACCAGACCACTCAAAACAATCAAAGATAAAAAGCACAATTTTTAAGCAAATGAAAGATAAATATTCCGATGCAACAATGCCTAATAAGTATATTACAATCTAAACATAAAATACCTCAAGTTTGAATTCAACCTAATCGGACCATATTCTAGTTGTCCATATGAAACATCTAAAGATACTCAACTAGATCATTCTACAACTGCTCATGAGCTCCTTGATGTCGAATTTCGATGATGCATTTGGGTAAAATCCTCAAATGTCGCCGTATTCTGCTCTGGAAACTGGATAGGATTACCCACATTTTGAAAATCCAGACCATGACAAACTCCATCACCCTCATCCTCCAGAATCATGTTGTGCATGATCACACAAATTGTCATCACATTCCACAATGTCTCTGCGTCCCATAGCTAGTTTAGCATGTCCGCGAACAACTGCAAAGCGGGCTTGAAGCACTCCAAATGCCTCTCCACATACCTTCTAGCAGTTTCTTGTTTTGGGGCAAAGTGACATTTTTTGTTACACTTTGGTTTTGGAGATGGTCTTGACAAAATTCGCCCATGGAAGATAGATACTATTACAAAGATAGCAACCCATGTTGTACCCATGACCATTGATGGTATAGTTGCACTTAGGAGCTTCGCCCGCACATAACCTTGCAAATAATGAAAACCTTTGCAACACGTTGATGTCATTGTGAGTCCCAGACACACCAAACAAAGTGTGTCAAATCCAACGGTCATCTGATGCAACAACTTCAAGAATGACGGTAGGCTCTTTGCAACGGCATTGGTATTGCCCTTGTTGAGTATATGTGTAGTTCTTCCTTCCAATGCCTGCAATCCAGGGATCCAAGCATACATGAAAACCCTCTTTGCTTGTCACATTTTCATGAGCCTTGGTGTGCCTACGAGAATTGGTTCTCTCAAGTACTCCTGTCTAGACACCTTCACCGCCGCAATAACAAATGTCACCATGGCTTTGGCGCCATGTGCTTCCAGACACCGGGGGTAATTGTCCCACAAATATACGGATGTGCCATAGGCAAGCAATCCTCGTTGTAGCAGTGCATTTTTGGTAACCAAAGAACCCAAGCATTCTTCTTCGGTGTGAAGTAATCATCATAGCCTGGACACCATGGTAGAGGTGATCATACACTTACCACCGCATCCGAAAGCGACGACAGAACTATGACTCAGAAGAGCGTATTGGGGGCAAAGTAGTCATCAACCAACATTACGTACCCCCATGCCCTATTCCGATTCAACACTCCATGTCCCTTTCTCGAACACTTGTAGTTGAAAACATGCTCCTCCACATGCATTGCATCTGCAAGAACCGCCCTCATCATCGCCATTTCAACCTCATATTCCTCCTCTTCATCCGAAAAAGACGACATAATGTACTCGGCGTAGAAGTCATCGTCTGAATCCATCGTCTTTCTTCAAAGTAAACAACGTGAACATCAATTCTTTTGGCAATGGCATTTGACTGAACACTTGTCGAGCGTGGTATACACTGAAGGAAATATGCCCTAGAGGCAATAATAAAGTTGTTATTTATATTTCCTTATATCATGATAAATGTTTATTATTCATGCTAGAATTGTATTAACCGAAAACTTAGTACATGTGTGAATACATAGACAAAACAGAGTGTCACTAGTATGCCTCTACTTGACTAGCTCGTTAATCAAAGATGGTTAAGTTTCCTAACCATAGACATGAGTTGTCATTTGATGAACGAGATCACATCATTAGAGAATGATGTGATTGACTTGACCCATCCGTTAGCTTAGCACTATGATCGTTTAGTTTATTGCTATTACTTTCTTCATAACTTATACATGTTCCTATGACTATGAGATTATGCAACTCCCGAATACCGGAGGAACACTTAGTGTGCTATCAAATGTCACAACGTAACTGGGTGATTATAAAGATGCTCTACAGGTGTCTCCGACGGTGTTTGTTGAGTTGGCATAGATCGAGATTAGGATTTGTCACTCCGATTGTCGGAGAGGTATCTCTGGGCCCTCTCGGTAATGCACATCACTATAAGCCTTGCAAGCAATGTGACTAATGAGTTAGTTATGGGATGATGCATTACGGAACGAGTAAAGAGACTTGCCGGTAACGAGATTGAACTAGGTATTGAGATACCGACGATCGAATCTCGGGCAAGTAACATACCGATGACAAAGGGAACAACGTATGTTGTTATGCGGTTTGACCGATAAAGATCTTCGTAGAATATGTAGGAACCAATATGAGCATCCAGGTTCCGCTATTGGTTATTGACCGGAGATGAGTCTCGGTCATGTCTACATAGTTCTCGAACCCGTAGGGTCCGCACGCTTAACGTTCGATGACGATCGGTATTATGAGTTTATGTGTTTTGATGTATCTAAGGTTGTTCGGAGTCCCAGATGTGATCACGGGCATGACGAGGAGTCTCGAAATGGCCGAGACATAAAGATCGATATATTGGAAGGCTATGTTTGGACACCGGAATGGTTCCGGATGAGTTCGGGCATTTTCCGGAGTACCGGGAGGTTACCGGAACCCCCCGGGGTGTCAATGGGCCTTATTGGGCCTTAGTGGGAGAGAGGAGGTGGCGGCCAAGGTGGGGGCGAACCCCCAAGCCCAATCCGAATTGGGAGGGGGGCCGGCCCCCTTTCCTTCTCTCCCTCTCCCTCTTCCTTCTTCTCCTACTCCAACTAGGGAAGGGGGGATCCTACTCCCACTGGGAGTAGGACTCCCCCTTGGTCGCGCCATTGAGAGGGCCGACCCTCCCCTCCTCCACTCCTTTATATACGGGGGAGGGGGGCAATCATAGACACACAAGTTGACAGTTGTCTTAGCCGTGTGCGGTGCCCCCTCCACAGATTTCCACCTCGGTCATATCGTTGCAGTGCTTAGGCGAAGCCCTGCACCGGTAACTTCATCATCACCGTCACCACGCTGTGCCGATGAAACTCTCCCTCGACCTCAGCTGGATCTAGGGTTCATGGGACGTCACCAAGCTGAACGTGTGCAGATCGCGGAGGTGCCGTACCTTCGGTGCTAGGATCGGTCGGATCGTGAAGACGTACGACTACATCAACCGCGTTGTCATAACGCTTCCGCTTTCGGTCTACGAGGGTACGTGGACAACACTCTCCCCTCTTGTTGCTATGCATCACCTAGATATATCTTGCGTGATCGTAGGATTTTTTTTGAAATTACCGCATTTCCCAACAGTGGCATCCGAGCCAGGTCTATGTGTAGATGTTATATGCACGAGTAGAACGCAAAGAGTTGTGGGTGATAATAGTCATACTGCTTACCAGCATGTCATACTTTGATTCGGCGGTATTATTGGATGAAGCGGCTCAGACCGACATTACGCGTACGCTTATGCGAGACTGGTTCTACCGACGTGCTTCGCACACAGGTGGCTAGTGGGTGTCTATTTCTCCAACTTTAGTTGAATCGAGTGTGACTACGCCCGGTCCTTGTTGAAGGCTAAAACAACAAATTTGACGAAAAATCGTTGTAGTTTTGATGCGTAGGTAAGAACGATTCTTGCTAAGCCCGTAGCAGCCACGTAAAACTTGCAACAACAAAGTAGAGGACGTCTAACTTGTTTTTGCAGAGCATGTTGTGATGTGATATGGTCAAGACATGATTATATAAATTGTTGTATGAGATGATCATGTTTTGTAGCATAGTTATCGGCAACTGGCAGGAGCCATATAGTTGTCGCTTTATTGTATGAAATGCAATCGCCATGTAATTGCTTTACTTTATCACTAAGCGGTAGCGATAGTCGTAGAAGCAATAGTTGGCGAGACGACAACGATGCTTCGATGGAGATCAAGGTGTCAAGCCGGTGACGATGGTAATCATGACGGTGCTTTGGATATGGAGATCAAAGGCACAGGATGATGATGGCCATATCATATCATTTATATTGATTGCATGTGATGTTTATCCTTTATGCATCTTATTTCGCTTAGTTCGGCGGTAGCATTATAAGATGATCTCTCACTAAATTTCAAGGTATAAGTGTTCTCCCTGAGTATGCACCGTTGCGAAAGTTCATCGTGCCGAGACACCATGTGATGATCGGGTGTGATAAGCTCTACGTTCACATACAACGGGTGCAAGCCAGTTTTGCACATGTAGAATACTCGGGTTAAACTTGACGAGCCTAGCATATGCAGATATGCCCTCGGAACACTGAGACCGAAAGGTCGAGCGTGAATCATATAGTAGATATGATCAACATAGTGATGTTCACCATTGAAAACTACTCCATCTCACGTGATGATCGGACATGGTTTAGTTGATATGGACCACGTGATCACTTAGATGATTAGAGGGATGTCTATCTAAGTGGGAGTTCTTAAGTAATATGATTAATTGAACTTTAATTTATCATGAACTTAGTACCTGATAGTATTTTGCATGTCTATGTTGTTGTAGATAAATGGCCCGTGCTGTTGTTCCGTTGAATTTTAATGCGTTCCTAGAGAAAGCTAAGTTGAAAGATGATGATAGCAATTACACGGATTGGGTCCGTAATTTGAGGATTATCCTCATTGCTGCACAGAAGAATTACGTCCTAGAAGCACCGTTAGGTACCAAACCCGCTGCAGGAGCAACGCCAGATGTTATGAACGTTTGGCAGAGCAAAGCTGATGACTACTCGATAGTTCAGTGTGCCATGCTTTACAGCTTAGAACCGGGACTTCAAAGACGTTTTGAACGTCATGGAGCATATGAGATGTTCCAGGAGTTGAAGTTAATATTTCAAGCAAATGCCCGGATTGAGAGATATGAAGTCTTCAATAAGTTCTATAGCTGCAAAATGGTGGAGAATAGTTCTGTCAGTGAGCATATACTCAGAATGTCTGGGTACCACAATCACTTGACTCAGCTAGGAGTTAATCTTCCAGTTGATAGTGTCATTGACAGAGTTCTTCAATCACTGCCACCAAGCTACAAGAGCTTCGTGATGAACTATAATATGCAAGGGATGGATAAGACGATTCCGGAGCTCTTCGCAATGCTAAAGGCTGCGGAGGTAGAAATCAAGAAAGAGCATCAAGTGTTGATGGTCAACAAGACCACTAGTTTCAAGAAAAAGGGTAAATGGAAGAAGGGAAACTTCAAGAAGAACGGCAAGCAAGTTGCTGCTCAAGTGAAGAAACCCAAGTCTGGACCTAAGCCTGAGACTGAGTGCTTCTACTACAAAGGGACTGGTCACTGGAAGCGGAACTGCCCCAAGTATTTGGCGGAGAAGAAGGATGGCAAAGTGAAAGGTATATTTGATATACATGTTATTGACGTGTACCTTACTAATGCTCTCAGTAGTGCCTGGGTATTTGATACTGGTTCTGTTGCTAATATTTGCAACTTGAAACAGGGGCTACGGATTAAGCGAAGATTGGCTAAGGACGAGGTGACGATGCGCGTGGGAAATGGTTCCAAAGTCGATGTGATCACCGTCGGCACGCTATTGTTGGGGAACGTAGTAATTTCAAAAAAAATCCTACGCACACGCAAGATCATGGTGATGCATAGCAACGAGAGGGGAGAGTGTTGTCTATGTACCCTCGTAGACCGTAAGCGGAAGCGTTATGACAACGTGGTTGATGTAGTCGTACGTCTTCACGATCGACCGATCCTAGCACCGAAAGTACGGCACCTCCGTGATCTGCACACGTTCGGCTCGGTGACGTCCCATGAACTCATGATCCAGCAGAGTGTCGAGGGAGAGCTTCGTCAGCACGACGGCGTGATGAAGGTGATGATGAAGCTACCGGCGCAAGGCTTCGCCTAAGCACTGCAATGATATGACCGAGGTGGATTATGGTGGAGGGGGCACTGCACACGGCTAAGAGATCAATGATCAACTTGTGTGTCTATGGGGTGCCCCCTCCCCCGTATATAAAGGAGTGGAGGAGGGGGAGGGGGCCGGCCTCCTAGGCGCGCCCCAAGGGGAGTCCTACTCCCACCGGGAGTAGGATCCCCCCTTCCCTAGTTGGATTAGGAGAGAAGGAAGGGGAAGGAAGGAGGAAGGAAAGGGGGGCCCGGTGATAACCCACAAGTATAGGTGATCGCAACAGTTTTCGAGGGTAGAGTATTCAACCCAAATTTATTGATTCGACACAAGGGGAGCCAAAGAATATTCTCAAGTATTAGCAGTTGAGTTGTCAATTCAACCACACCTAAAAGACTTAATATCTGCAGCAAAGTATTTAGTAGCAAAGTAGTATGGAAGTAACGGTAATAGTAGCAAAAGTAATATTTTTGGGTTTTGTAGTGATTGTAACAGTAGCAACGAAAAAGTAAATAAGCGGAGAACAATATGTGAAAAGCTCGTAGGCATTGGATCAGTGATGGAGAATTATGCCGGATGTGGTTCATCATGTAACAGTCATAACATAGGGTGACACAGAACTAGCTCCAATTCATCAATGTAATGTAGGCATGTATTCCGAATATAGTCATACGTGCTTATGGAAAAGAACTTGCATGACATCTTTTGTCCTACCCTCCCGTGGCAGCGGGGTCCTAGCGGAAACTAAGGGATATTAAGGCCTCCTTTTAATAGAGTACCGGACCAAAGCATTAACACATAGTGAATAAATGAACTCCTCAAACTACGGTCATCACCGGGAGTGGTCTCGATTATTGTCACTTCGGGGTTGCCGGATCATAACACATAGTAGGTGACTATAGACTTGCAAGATAGGATCAAGAACTCACATATATTCATGAAAACATAATAGGTTCAGATCTGAAATCATGGCACTCGGGCCCTAGTGACAAGCATTAAGCATAGCAAAGTCATAGCAACATCAATCTCAGAACATAGTGGATACTAGGGATCAAACCCTAACAAAACTAACTCGATTACATGATAAATCTCATCCAACCCATCACCGTCCAGCAAGCCTACGATGGAATTACTCGTGCACGGCGGTGAGCATCATAAAATTGGCGATGGAGGATGGTTGATGATGACGACGGCGACGAATTCCCCTCTCCGGAGCCCCGAACGGACTCCAGATCAGCCCTCCCGAGAGAGTTTAGGGCTTGGCGGCGGCTCCGTATCGTAAAATGTGATGAATCCTTCTCTCTGATTTTTTTCTCCCCGAACACGAATATATAGAGTTGGAGTTGAGGTCGGTGGAGCTCCAGGGGGCCCACGAGGCAGGGGGCGCGCCTCCCACCCTCGTGGACAGGGTGTGGGCCCCCTGGCCTTGATTCTTTCGCCAATATTTTTTTATTATTTCCAAAAATAATCTCCATGAAGTTTTAGGTCATTCCCAGAACTTTTGTTTCTGCACAAAGATAACACCATGGCAATTCTGCTGAAAACAGCGTTAGTCCGGGTTAGTTCCATTCAAATCATGCAAGTTAGAGTCCAAAACAAGGGCAAAAGTGTTTGGAAAAGTAGATACGACGGAGACGTATCAACTCTCCCAAGCTTAAACCTTTGCTTGTCCTCAAGCATTTCGGTTGATAAACTGAAAGTGATAAAGAAAAACTTTTACAAACTCTGTTTGCTCTTGTTGTTGTAAATATGTAAAGCCAGCATTCAAGTTTTCAGCAAAGATTATGAACTAACCATATTCGCAATAACATTTAGGTCTCATGTTTACTCATGTCAATGGCATAATCAACTAGCAAGCAATAATAATAAATCTTGGATGACAACACTTTCTCAAAACAATCATAATATGATATAACAAGATGGTATCTCGCTAGCCCTTTCTGAGACCGCAAAACATAAATGTAGAGCACCTTTGAAGATCAAGGACTGACTAAACATTGTAATTCATGGTAAAAGAGATCCAGTCATAGTCATACCCAATATAAATTAATAATAATGGATGCAAATGACGACGGTGCTCTCCAGCTGGTGCTTTTTAATATGAGGGTGATGACTCAACATAAAAGTAAATAGATAGGCCCTTCGCAGAGGGAAGCAGGGATTTGTAGAGGTGCCAGAGCTCGATTTTAAAGCAGCGATAAATAATATTTTGAGCGGCATACTTTCATTGTCAACATAACAGCCAAGAGATGGCGATATCTTCCATGCTACACACATTATAGGCGGTTCCCAAACAGAATGGTAAAGTTTATACTCCCCCTCCACCAACAAGGATCAATCCATGGCTTGCTCGAAACAACGAGTGCCTCCAACTAACAAGAGTCTCGGGGGAGTTTTGTTTGCAATTATTTTGATTTGATTTGCTTAAAGCATGGGACTGGGCATCCCGGTGACCAGCCATTTTCTCGTGAGTGAGGAGCGGAGTCCACTCCTCTTGAGAATAACCCGCCTAGCATGGAAGATACAGACAACCCTAGTTGATACATGAGCTATTCGAGCATACAAAACAGAATTTCATTTGAAGGTTTAGAGTTTGTGCTATCTCTTGAGCACTGCGTTGGTTTTCCCTTGAAGAGGAAAGGGTGATGCAGTAAAGTAGCGTAAGTATTTCCCTTAGTTTTTGAGAACCAAGGTATCAATCGAGTAGGAGACCACGCTCGAGTCCCGCGCACCTACACAAACAAATAAGAACCTCGCAACCAACGCGATAAAGGGGTTATCTATCCCTTCACAGTCACTTACGAGAGTGAGATCTGATAGATATGATAAGATAATATTTTTGGTATTTTTATGATAAAGAGAACTAAAGATGCAAAGTAAAATAAACGGCAATAGAAATAGCTAAGTGTTGGAAGATTAATATGATGGAAAATAGACCCGGGGGCCATAGGTTTCACTAGTGGCTTCTCTCAAGAGCATAAGTATTA
Source organism: Aegilops tauschii subsp. strangulata (assembly GCF_002575655.3). NCBI lineage: Eukaryota > Viridiplantae > Streptophyta > Magnoliopsida > Poales > Poaceae > Aegilops > Aegilops tauschii. The sequence continues at coordinate 580,799,461 of NC_053041.3, read as the reverse complement.
CGGTGGGTAAACGAATTACTGTCGAGCAATTGATAGAATTGAGCATAGTTATGAGAATATCTAGGTATGATCATGCATATAGGCATCATGTCCGTGACAAGTAGACCGAAACGATTCTGCATCTACTACTATTACTCCACACATCGACCGCTATCCAACATGCATCTAGAGTATTAAGTTCATAAGAACAGAGTAATGCTTTAAGTAAGATGACATGATGTAGAGGGATAAACTCATGCAATATGATATAAACCCCATCTTTTTATCCTCAATGGCAACAATACAATACGTGCCTTGCTGCCCCTGCTGTCACTGGGAAAGGACACCGCAAGATTGAACCCAAAGCTAAGCACTTCTCCCATTGCAAGAAAGATCAATCTAGTAGGCCAAACCAAACTGATAATTCGAAGAGACTTGCAAAGATAACCAATCATACATAAAAGAATTCAGAGGAGATTCAAATATTGTTCATAGATAAACTTGATCATAAACCCACAATTCATCGGATCTTGACAAACACACTGCAAAGGAAGATTACATCGAATAGATCTCCAAGAAGATCGAGGAGAACTTTGTATTGAGATCCAAAGAGAGAGAAGAAGCCATCTAGCTAATAACTATGGACCCGAAGGTCTGAGGTAAACTACTCACACATCATCAGAGAGGCTATGGTGTTGATGTAGAAGCCCTCCGTGATCAATGCCCCCTCCAGCGAAGCGCCGGAAAAGGCCCCAAGATGGGATCTCACGGGTACAGAAGGTTGCGGCGGTGGAAATAGGGTTTTGGCTCCGTATCTGATGTTTCCAGGGTATATGGGTATATATAGGAGGAAGAAGTACGTCGGTGGAGCAACGAGGGGCCCACGAGGGTGGAGGGCGCGCCCAGGGGGGCACTAAAAAAAGACACATCCGTGAAATTTTGGGCCGAACGAATTTTTTTTGTCATACTTATGACACTTCTATGACGATAATTGTGACAAAACCCGGTATCATCATAGATGTGGTGGGGTCCTACTTCTATGACAAAAAATCATGACAGAAAATGGGCTTTTCGTCCTGGGCGAGCCGGAGACGCAGCTGCATGACATTCTTTGGGCCGTCCATGACGGAAAAAACCGTGGTAGAAGCGAGGGCGCGGAAAATATCGTGGAGTCCCTGGTTACGGTGGGTGGTCGGGGGCCGAGCGATGCGCGTTTCTCTTGTACGTACGCGCGTGTGTGCGAGGCGTTGGGCTCTAACTGAACCCGAGCGAGGCGTTGGGCTCTAACTGAACCCGAGAGATTGCACTACAGGCTACGCGTTACTGAACCCGAGCGATCGATCGATGGCTGTTAACTGAACCCGATCGAGCGATTCCTTCGCTACTGCTGCTAACTGAAGCCGATCGATGCTGCCTCTGGATGAACAGTGAGCGTTGCTGGGGGGGTGGATGAACAGTTCCCGGTGGGAGTGGATGAACAGGACCCCGTGGCGTTGCCTCTGGATGAACAGTGAGCGTTGCTGGGGGGTTTGGATGAACAGTTCCCGGTGGGGGTGGATGAATAGGACCCCGATCGTTCAAGCCGGTTGGGGCTGGATGAACAGGACCCCGTGGAGGGCAGGATGAACAGTAGGCGGTGGAGGGCTGGATTAACAGTAGCCCGTGGAGGGGTGGTTGAACAGGAGCCCGTGGAGAGGGCTGGTTGAACAGTAGCAGGTGGCGTAGCGCGCGGTGGAGGCTGGATGAACAGGAGCCCGTGGATGAACAGTCGCAGGTGGAGGCTGGAGGAGGTCGACGGTGGATGAACAGTAGCCCGTGGAGGATGGAGGGGGTCGACGATAGAGATGAACAGTATCCCGTGGAGTCCCGTTTTGCGGTACGCCACACCCCTCCCGATGAACAGGACCCCCGTTTCGACCGTAGCGCTCCAACACAAGTCCGTTTCCTCCGTTTTGCGGTACGCCACACCCCTCCCGATCAACAGGACCCCTGTTTCGACCGTAGGAGGTCCGTTTCCACCGTTTTGCGGTACGCCAGACCCCTCCCGATGAACAGGATCCCGTTTCAAACGTGGCCGGTCGAACACAAGGCCGTTTCCTCCGTTCTGCGGTACGCCAGGCCTCGTTTCCATCGACTGTTCCGTCCAAGCCGATTGGCTCCCACGCGTTCCGTTGCCTCCCGATGAACACGATGCATTCCGTTGCCTCCCCATGAACACGACGACGACGCTGTTTCTCCATTCCGACCCAGCCATGTACACGAGCCCTGGCCGTACGTACGCGCGAGTAGGCGTTCGAGACCCCGCCCGTATGTACGTACATGGCCATATTTACTTTCTTGCACCCTGGCCGCTGTACGTACGTGTACATGCTACGTGCGCGCCTCTACTACGACACGTGCGCGCCTCTACATCGACCGGTATGTACGTACACGTTCGCGACTAGAATGACAACGCTACGTACGCTTCGACCAGGTGGGTCCCGACTGTCAGGCACTTCCTTGTGCCTCCCACCAAGGTGGGTCCCAACTAGCAGGGGGAGTATTCATTTTTTCGTGCGTAATAAGGAGGCACTTCTGGTGGGTCCGAGCTGACAGCGGGGGGAACATTTTTTTCACGAAATACGGTGGCCCATCCGGTGGGTCCCAGCAGTCAGGGGGAAACATTTTTTTCGCCAAATACGATGGCCCGTCCGGTGGGTCCCTGCTGTCAGGTGGAGGAATAATTATTTTCCGCGTAATAAGAAGGCACTTCCTTGCGGCTGCCGTGGACCCAGCTGTCAGCCTCTCCACGACAGTACTCTTCCGATGGAAGTCGTTCCTTGACCATGTTGACCACGCCGCGCTGAGAGCACCAGGGCGGTGGACGACGGCGAGGCCTAGGAAGGGGACGACGCGGAGCCGGGGAAGACGCGGCAGTGGATGCCCACGCGGAGAGGAGTACGAGGGTTCACTGGTTCGACTACGGTGTGAGGCTGCCGTTGCCATAGAATAACAGGGGGTGTGGGTGAGTAGAGGGATGCCCTGGCCAGCGGTGGGAGAGTAGGGGGCGGTGAGGCCTGCACGGGAGGCGGGAGCAGGCGGTCCCGCCGACGCTGGATTTGGCGGCTGGAGCAAGAAGATCAGAGATTGAAGAAACACGATGGCCGTTGGATTGACACCCAACGGTTACGTCTGCTAGAATCGTTTGTTGACGTATATAATAACTAAAAAAATCTTGCATACGCGGCAACTTAATGGGCCCATAAGTCAGACCATTCCCTCTTTTTTTAATAATTTATATATAGCTCATTGCGACTTCTTATGCAATTTATTGCAGTCCGTTTTTTGGCTGGCCAGGGCCAATTTCGCATATTTCTGTGGGTTCCAAACTATTTTTAATACCGAAAAGTCGAGCCAGATTTAAAGTACTTTGAAGATATATTTAAATTAGGTTAATGCCCAGTGAAATAGGAATCTGAAAATGTGAAAAAAATTCAGAAATTATAAAGTAATTGCCAATTTGCCATCTGTTTTTATATTTACAACCCATTTCATATTACTTTCAAGATTTGCCGGCGTCTTGAAAGAGTTGCAGCCCATCAGGGCGTAGAAAAATAAGTAGGTCTGGATTGGGTATTCTTCAGAAAAAATAAACTGGGCTCATTTTCACAAAGAAAAAATAGCTGGGCTGGTCACATGGTGAACATAAAATATAACCCTGGGCTAGACGGACCACAGCCCAGTTCAAACCCTGCTCCATCTCAACAATAACAAAAAAATACTGCTCGAGCTGCTACGTCCTAGGTGTCAGCCGATCTTGTGTTGTTCTCTTGTCTATTGACTATATACGCTCACAATGTCGTGGGTCCCAGATGTCAGGAAAACACTAGGAGGAAGCATTTTATTTTTCCATACGCTGACATGGTGGGCCCTAATGTCATCCTCTCCACGTACTTCTGCCGATTCCTGTTGTTTGTTGACCATGTTGACAACGCGAGAGGGCGGCGCCGTGGCGAGCGCACCAAAGCGCGCGGAAGACGACGGCGAGGCCTCGGACGTCAGCGTTAACGATTTAGGAGACGGCGGGGCGGCGATGCGTGCGCTGAGGCGCAGCCAGCCGTGGGAGGCAGAAGCAGGCGGCCCCGCCGGCGCTGGTTTGGTTTTGGCGGCTGGAGGAAGACAGGACTGAAGAAACACGACAGACTGTAAAAGCAGCAGGAGTACTTAACAACCTTAACTGAAACCAGCAGGGGCGCTTAACAACCATAGCTGAAAGCAGTATGAGTACTTATACAGGTTCAACCGTACAAAGCACGCCTCGAACAGTGCTACTTTGCCTACAGTTAACCAAGGGTGAGGCCGCCAAGCCCCAGGACAAGGCCCAGGCGCCACCCCGCGCATCCACAACCTTTTGAAAGCGGCTTCATCTCGCAATGTGGTCATTAAACAAGATATTCGCTTTAGATCCATGGAAAAGCAGGAACATAATCTTCTGTCCTATTCTCCAAGATGGACGGGCCTTCATTATTTGAGACCACCCATGAATAAGTATCTTTTCACCTCCAAGGGGAATGGAGTAGGTCGACATAAACATCATGTTGTGACCAAGCACAAGTCTGACCCGGCCATGGTCAGGCATCTGTATAGGAACAATAGAACTGGGCAGTTTCTGTTTCAAGAAGATCACAGCTGTAAAACTGTGTATAAGCAATAGTTTATGAACAACATATATAACAGAAAATAGCTCGTACCATAAGTTTCTCGACACAGTTGGACCTGTTCAACGAGTGCAGCAGTGGCACACATATCCCACGTGGCCTTCCACCATTGAAATGCCCCACAAGGACCTCAAGACGATCAATAAAGTGTAGGAACTTGTGGATGTCGTCCCAGTCAACTTCAGTGCCATCAGTAACAGCCGAGTTGTTACAGAATAACAAATGAGTAGCCAGCTTAACTCTGAAAAAACCTACACGTGCCACCAATTATAAGAAAATATTAGTTAGAAGTAGCATCTTCGTGAGAGATTCGTTGCTACTTCTAAAGTTAAATTGTGATCAGTTAGACAGAATAGGTGGATTAAGAAGTAATCGAGGCAACAAGCAAGAACCAGATACAAAACTAACCTGGATGAAAAATTGGAACGACGTCGGGGTGGAAGATCACAGTGAAGATGAGACCAGGTTCTGCTATTTCCATCAACATTCGTGCGCCAACTTTCAGTCTGTAACACTTGAGAAAGTTTATCCAAGTTCGGCCATAAAAAAAGCAGCATCTTCTTGGTTCATGAACCCAACTCGAAACTTATATCCATGGCTTGTCTTCACTGTTACCATTAAACTAGTGTATTCAGTTATGGCAAGGCCGAGCATCTTGAGTACATGTGTTCTGGCAGAGCAAGGAATGCACTGCAGGAAAATAATATGAGAACACAATGTATTCCCTATATCCAAATCTAGAAATACTTTCCTCCTTCACGTCAGTGTTGACCATGGTACTAGTACCTTTTATCCAAATATAGCAATCCAAATTTCCAAATTTGTCGACATCATGTTCAAAAAACCCCACCCTCCCGGATAGAAAAGAGGATTCTGGGAACATACTGTGCGCGTTTTAAAATCCTGTGTTAGGATGAGAAGGAACAAGTGTGGCATCTCGCCGAGGGCACAGAAACCTGTAGGGTCCTTGCACTTTGGGCATTGCAAATGAAACACACTAGATTCAGTAGGAAGAAAAATGCATCAACAGTGGCGGCTGCCATCCTAGGAGTACCCGCGACCAAGGGACTTGGATTTATCGGGGATGGATGAACAATTCGTACCAGGTTCTCCATGAGAAAACCCTATGCAATCGCCGAGTGGGGGTTATCTATGAACAAGCAGACAAGGGAGAAGGGATTCAGGCCGAGTGAAATATTGCCGCTTCGTCCGTCCAGCTTACTGCTAAAGCTGGAAAGGTGGGGGTTTTTGTGATTTGACGGCTCATTGGGCATTAATGCGACGCTACGACCGGGGTGTGTCTACCGTGAGGTTGTGCACTCTAATTTGGTGCATATGGCATGTGGACCCCGTTGCCGGATGCCCCACATATCAGCGCAAGGAAGTAGAAAGACAGGAGTAACTAGTTATTACACATAAATATATTTTTGACAGAGAGATATTCCCTCTGTAAAGAAATATAAAGATCTTTTATATCACAACTTTATACATAAGAAAAATCAAGGGGAATATATATATAACATACATAATTATAAAAAAAGAGTTTTTTTAACATGGTATAGACGAGTTGGTCATGATGGTGTGCCTGTCATCCTGCAGTATAGGCCGTCCAATTTCTATCTGACGGATAGGAAGGAAACTATGGCAATTTTGCAAAAAGGTACCCACACACCTCTCCACATTTGCAAATAAGGCCTTCCCTCGTTCATCCTTTTCTCTCACAAGATAAAATACTCATACAAATGCATCTTGATGTTACGTGCAACGCACGGGCATTATGGGGGTTCAGCTGAGAAATACTCAGACAGGCTCACGATTCTGGACTTTGGGCCATAGGCCGGTGGGCCTGCATGTTTGGGGGCCCATGCGTTCTACCTCAGCGCTTTTCATATTGCAAGCGGTCGGTACGGCGCTGGTTTTAGATGCTGTCACAAGGCGAATACACAAAATTGAATAAAGCACAACAGCTATTGGAATGAAATCAAACGACAGTTCCTAACCAGCAATCAGAGTTGCAATTCTATCAATGATACTGTCGTACTACTTATACACATAGGACACTTGTTTCACCATGCTAGAGTATTACATCAAAATCTCTCGGCGGATAGATCAGTTCGGCAGTACTGAAGAATTTCAAAGTTGATATGTACCAGCTCTCCTTGCCGAGAAAGTTTGATTTTGACATCATCCCCTACCGCAAGATATGATTTAGATTTGAACCTTGACCATCCTTTAGCATCAATCATCATGCGACCATCCTTTGTACTTACGGTATATTGAGCAGGTTCATTCACACCAAGGTTGCGCATGGTAAGAGAAACTTGGCTGCTGTCGCCCGGATTGTTGAACGACTCCCACGTTGCTCTAGGAATTCTCTGTTTGCAAACAAGAAGACATACCCAAACAGTTAGATCAACACAGTGAATCATGTGAAACAACATGGAAATAAAAAAGAACGAAACACTTGGGCGGCCAATGCTTACCAAGAAGGTGGACATGTCGGTTTTTGTAAGGACTTTGGTATATGAAGTGCGAACTGCAGCCCAGTCTGTTGCCAGTGCAACTGCTCGTTCGGTTGCCGCTGCATGGGCCGGAGCAGATGCAAGTGCAAGTGCTGGTGCAGGTGCCGAAGCCGCCGCTGCTGCCGGAGATGGTGCTCCTTGTAGAGCTGGTGCCGGTGTCGTAGCAGGTGCCGGTGTCGATGCCCGATCCTCCGGTAGATCAGCTTGATCCGCTGACGCGGTCGGTGCCCAATCCTCAGCTGGATCAGACTGAGCTGCTGCCGCTGTCAGTGCTAGAGCAACTGTCGGTGCTCAATCTGTTGCTGAAGGTGGTACCGATGTGCGATACAGCGGCGATCGTGTCTGGTCTGCTATGATTAGCTTTCTAACTTGACTAGGCTTCGTGACCATGATCCAGTTTTTTTCTTCATTTCTTTTAAATGCGAGAAGGACTAATTGTGGCATTTTTGTTAAACCAAACTGCAGTTCATCATAGGGATTCAACTTGTACTCAGACAACAGACTAATCCAGTTTTTTCCAGTAATATAAGTGATGGACAGTGCCTTCGTTACTGACACGACATAAGAAGTGAAACCTGCAAAAATAGCCATCGTAGAGCAAACCAAACGGTTTATTCTGTGATGAATGTCACATGGCAAAACCTGCATCGTAAAATTGCAGGAAAAGAAAGAAAACATGACATTAAATCAATAAGATTTAGACAGTAAATCAATAAGATTTACTTGATGTGACACGAGTGAATCCTTACCAGGAAATCACTATGTTGAAGTACTAAACAGAAGCATGCAGGGGCCCCGCCTACTCCCAGAAGCAGGACAGTCCAAAGGTCGTGACAAATCGTATGGACCGAACATCCATGGGACTGGAAATCCTGGTGGGTGCGATAAACCCTGCAATGCATACAAATATTGGAGTGTAACCATAATTGATAAACCGTCCTCACAAAAAAGATGATCTGGATACTTCAAAATATACAGACTGAATTGAGTGGACAGACTTTAACATAGACCGTTCTCAGGACTGACCACACACCAAAAGCGGCAGTACTAATAAACAATACAGGGTTCACAAACACAAATCAAGTACTGAACAATAGTACTTACTACAGACAAGCAAAGTTGCACTAATTAAACTCTGCAGACTATTTCTTGCCACCGACCTACGGGATGAACCCCGCATAACTGACTAGGCCATGGACTTCGTGAGAGATGTCTACATGCACCATCACCATCTTGTCAACCTTGGAGAACCTAACAGAGTGGTCTTTCCACTCATAAACATGATCATGAAGACATGCCGCATCAGATTTGTTGGGAAGCTTTACAAGAACCACACCCTTCGTAATCGAAGGCACAGCCCGGAAATTGTTGTGGTCAAGTACAGCCTCGAGAACACGCCTGACAACAATGCTACAGGAAAACACTACTTCAGGACACGTGGCGACAAGGACACAGCAGCTGGATAGTTTAGCAGTAGAACTCATCCTCAGGTCTTCCAGTTCACACGGCATGACTTTGAGAACTTCATCTCTACCGCGGACCTGGTTCTAATTCAAACAGAAACCATATTTTATTACTACTTCCGTTCAGAAATATAAGATGATTTTCAATATTATACTCCATATATGACTACATATACGCACAGAAATGAGTGAACAAAGACACTAGAACATGTCTTCAAAGGCATGAGAGCAGAGGGATTACTTGCAATATCCATAACACAAGTTACTGAGGCAAATATACCCTCTTCAAAGGTAGCATTGATGTTCATAAAGTACTCCCTCCGTCCCAAAATTCTTGTCTTAGATTTGTCTAGATACGGATGTATCAAGTCACATTTTAGTATTAGATACATCTGTATCTAGACAAATCTAAGACAAGAAATTTGGGACAGAGGGAGTAGTTGAAAGTAATCTATAAGAAATCAGTGTCAACCTCTCGCATGTTTTGGTCAAAAGAGGAATTTAGAACCGTCATTTGGCACACAAAAATCACATGCAAGATCACCTAGAAAGTTGTACTACTAGTACTAGTACTGCGTGTTAGATGAAAAAACATGATCAAGATCGAGAGAAAGATCGTCAAGAAGAGATATTACCTGGACTTGCTTAATGAGGGATCCCGGAGAGGGGGGCTTTGACAGGGCGATGGCTTTGAGCTTGTCTGCGGTAGTCTCGGTGGGGTGCTTGCGCTTCTTCGTACCATGAGCCTCGACGGTTTTGGCCAGAGCCATAGACATCACTTCGGCCGGTGCTCCAGCGTCCATCAAGAAACTGTCAAATAGAAATAAAAGAAAAGAAACCATAATCACAAACCCAAAAGAAGAAAAGAGAGGGAGTTATATGATCAGTCTCGGGGTTGCAAGACCGGGCCTTGGCCAGAATCAACACCATTGATGCGGTCACCTTTCCTTCTTTGGGAGAGAAGAACAATGGCAGAAGCAGGTCGGGGTTTTCTTGAAGAAACGAGGAACAAGATGAGGGAGAAGCGAGGGTTGGGTAGAGAGGAAGCTGAGAGAGAAGAGTGAAATGATGGTTGCTTCGTCCGTCCAACTTACTGCTCGAAAGGAGGGGGTTTTGTGATTTGACGGCTCATTGGGCATTACTACGGTGCTTCGATCGGGGTAGTCTACCGTCACTCTACTACGGAGTAATTTAGTGCATGGCTGGTGAACCCCGATGTTGGCTGTCCCACACGTCAGCGAAAGTGAGTAATTTAGTGCATGGCTAGAGGAGGATCCGCACGGTAGAGCATGTCCACTGTTTTTCTAAAGAAAAAAATGATTACAGTAAGCGTTTCCACTCTTACGACGGAGGAGTGCGAAACACGGTAGCCACTTGAACATACACAGTGCTCCTACTACTAGGCATGTGCAGTGGTTCATACATCAGTACTACATAATCTTGTTGCTAGTGTAGTAAGATATGACGACGACAAATGATGTTGTGCGCATGTCAACTATATGAACGGTAATGTAGTAACATAGTACCGCTTTCTCGCCTGTCCGGTCGAGAATGAACGGTGAGATCAATGTTAACAGAACTAGGTCTACAGCGCACAGAGAGTACGGTGCTACAATACTCCACGAAACATGAACCATATGAAGCACGAATAGTGTTAGGCAGGGTGTATGAACGGTGCACGGGATGGGAGCAAAAGTTCCCTTCTCGACCCACTTTTGGGTGTTTGGCAGAGTGCATGAAGGGTGCATGAGTCCACACTAGTAGGTTAACACAAATACACGAAGAGGAAACAACTACTCCGTCTAGGTGTGTAAGTCATCTTACGTTGTGCACTGCGACCAAGGCGGAGAGGAAAATGAGAAAACTTAATGTCTTTTTGCTAATTAATAGCATTGCATGCAATGAACTAACCACTGCATGTCATGTTTATTAGTCTCAAGTCATTGAAAGCATGCACGGCCCACGTCTCTTATTGGTTGATATGTCACAAAACAAGAAACGGGGAGAGAGTTAATGTACCGTGCCTAAGTGTTTTGGGATTATTTGGTTTTCGTAAGGTGACTTACACACCATATTGAGATGTGAATGCAACCAAACACACCCACACACCTTGTGCTACAGTGACTGATCTGCACCGTCTGAGCTTGATCCAACGGTCATGTTGCGCCGAGACATGGACATGCCCATGCAGAGGGCGCCTAAACACCACCGAAGTCCCTCCGCTTCTCGAGGCGCACGACGTTGGTGATGTAGGGGGCGAAACGGCTGAAAGGCAATGCAATCTACGGGAAGGCGGAGGGAGCCAGCCGAGGAGCGGGGAATCTTTTGGTTTTCACCATGGTAAAACACCAGTCGACGACTTTTCACATCAGGGAGCAGTGGGTTTTACAGGCGGAGTCATCGTGACTAATTGCTGCCGCGCCTGCTCCCGTCAATCAAAAAATTAAAAATCCTGCCGCGCCTGCTCCCGTCAATCAAAAAATTAAAAATTCTGCCGCACTCAAGCACCAGAGCAACGCCGCGGTGGATGTTTAAATTTACCTGCCAGCAAGTAGATAAAAAAGGGGTGAAAAAACAAATGTGGCGGCGGCCTAGCTAATCGGTCGAACTAGCCCAACTAGCTAGCCACTGTGCTTCACTGATGTACTCGGCGGGAAAAGTGGTCTTTCCTGATTTGACGACTCATTTATTTACTTGCTTCGGCGAAAACGCACGATAGGGCGTCCCACGTCAGGAAGAATATATGCGTGCACCACCCGGGAGGACCTCGAAACCGTGCGGTAGGGTGTGCCATGTCTCGGCACGAAGGAAAAATGTGCGTGTAAAAATTTACTGTATCAGACGTAGTACCTATGGTTCGACCTCGGGACCCAGCCAGTCGGTCGAAAACACCCCACTAGCCACACAGCTTCATCATGCTAACATGGCACGAAGGATAGGTGTGGTTAGCTCTGTCTCGACCAGCCACAACGTCTCTTGTTCTAGGCGATTCTTCTATTTTCCAAGCTTTTTTTAGTTGTAATAACACCATGGCAAGCTAGCGCCGCTCTTTGTGTGTGCCCGTGCAAAGGTTAGACGATGGAGAGAAGAGAGAGATCGCAGACCTGGGACCCACCAGTAAGTGAGTCAATGGTCATGCACGTGTAGACGAGGCATTCCCTCTACTCTACTCAACGTAATACTGTATAAAATCAAGTTATGGGACAAAGCCAACAACCGTTGTTGTTTCAGGCTATCGACTTACGCTTTGTAGTCCAGGTTGCCAGTTCGAATCTCGTCTTTCAGATTTGTTAGTTTTAGGTCCAAATTTGATTAATGACAAGTGGGACCCCCGTGTGTTGTTCCGATATTTCAGTGTAGGATGGTTTTTTTTGAACAAACACTTTGCGCGGTTAGACAAGTAATGGCACAAGTTACATGTATTTTGCAAGTTTATGAACAAAAATGACAGCGGCATAGAATATCACATCCACCCCGCAGCTTAGATGCTATGGTGATACGAGTTTTTACACCGTTGGAAGTGAGATCCAATGGCTTGGGAGTAGTCTTTTAATTATGCACAATTTCCAAACTCTCCAAAGGTTTTTTTGCAAATAAAACATTCAGGCCTCGTGTGTGCCGCTGCATCTTGGATCCAACGGCTCCCCGTTGCTCATATTAGGTGCTCCCCGTAGCTTAATTACCCGCTACGGTGATATGAGCATTAGGTCGTATGATCAGTGATCAGATGGCACATGCGTAGTACTTGTACTTTCTGCGCAATTCCCAAACTCTCTCAGCCGTATATTGCAAAAACATTCAAACGTCCTACTGTGGGCCGTTAGATCTCCGTGAACTCGTATCACCATAGAATATACGGTGCGAGAGCACCTCATATTCTCTCGTGCGAGAAAACATAAGGTGCTCTCGCAGCTTGGATGCTACGGTGATACGAGCTTCGAGGTCGTTTGATCTGAGATCCAATGGCATCTGAGCAGTCTTTGTGCTTGTAAGCAGTGGCCGAACTCTTTGGGGGCTTTTCTGCAAAAAACCATCCGAACCACCGAGGAGGCGTTGGGTCACAAATCCAATGGCTCCGAAGAGCTTGTATTACCAAAGCATCTAAGGTGTGGTAGCACATGATATTCTTACATACATGAGAATATGATGTCCTCCTTCATCTTAGATGCTACGGTGATACGAGCTTCGAGGTCGTTGGATATGGGATCCAAGGGCATCTGAGTAGCTTTTGTACAAATTGTGTGCAATTCTCAAACTCATCAAGGTTTCCTGTAAAAATATTAAGACATCATGTAAGCTGCTATATCTCAGATCTACAAGCTCCAAGCAACTCGTATCAGCATATAGCATCTAAGGTATGGGGGCACATGATATTCTCCCGGAGAGGAGGGGTGGGGGTGCACAACCAATCGGTGGTTGGGAGGGTGGGGACAAATATAATCTAAACAACCCTAAACAGAGCTTCACTATTTTATCTAAGGTCGAGGGGGTGACCCCCGACAATCATAGCTCCGCCTAATTAAACACAACATTTGCATGTACTGTAGTACTAGACTTAATTCATGTTTCAGTTCCATGTTCGTTTTAAATATTGAATTGAGGATCATGCATGTCTTACATTTTACTCCCTTCATTCCTAAATATTAGTATTTTTAGAGATTTCAAGTGGACTGGCACATACGGATGTATATAGACATATTTTAGAGTGTAGATTCACTCATTTTGCTCCGTATGTAGTCGCTTGTTGAAATCTCTAAAAGACTAATATTTAGGAAGAGAAGGAGTATTTTTGAATTCGTGTCATACATGCATGGTTTGGAAAAATAGATGCACTATACTCATTGGATTGTTGTTGTGTTCGTGTGTGGGTGTTTGTGTGTGTGTGTGTGTGGTCATATGCTTGATACATACAAAGTTTTCTCACCTCCATATTTTTCATCTTTTAAATTTGAATTTGCATTGAAAAACTTAGCAGGGATACCATGAAATGTGAAATCCACGTTGAGATCACTATATCACAAACTCACTCTAATTCAACAACTCGTCATAAATCAATTACCACGTTGAGATTAGTATTTGCAAGGAAAATACGGGCATTGTAATACACATAGATTTGTTTGGCAACTTAAAAGGTTCCTTTCGTATTCTCGAATGGTAGGACCCAACGGCGTACTAGCCAGACCTTGGCTCGTGTTGATCCTAAAAAAATAAATAAAAATAAAAAAACCGGGCTCGTGTCCTTCTGGTGGCGTGCGTGGTACGCACATTAGGCAACCCCAACCAGTCGAGCCTCCGCGTTTCGAGTCGAAATATCTAGCGGCCAGAATTCCAGCCCTAGGAAATTCCCCTCATGTCCCTGGTCCATAATGACTACCGATGAACAACGGAGGGATGCTTTAGTAACTAGACAACGTTGTGTTAAAAAAAGTAACTAGACAACGTTACCTACCGTGCCGAGCACGGTTCAATTCCCTCGGTCGCTGCTCGCCAAGGTCACCCGTCAACTGCATTGCCTAGTACTACTACTACTACACCAGGATGAGCATAGAATTGAGCCCGTTTGTTCGTGCCTAGTACTTGAGTTAATATATCAGGCAATGCACTGGTACGGAGGGATTATCCTTTTGCTCTGCATATATAACTTGTCTGAAGTCTAACTAAGCAAAATGTTTGACCAAATCCTTTCTTAAGAAATACAACAGGACAGATGTATGGCTTGAAAATTCATTGCATGATGCAGGTTATGATATTGTTTCGAATCCTGGATCTTAAATTTCAGAAAATCCAAAAGTGACCATAAATTCTTGAAACCGAGCATGGTCACGTGATATGGCACAAATATTACTTCGTAATTTTTTCTTCAATTTGAGACAAGCTACTTATGACAAGTTGCACAAATGAAAAGCCAAGGTATTTTGGAACAAAGACCTGTCACGTTAAGGCGAACGCTTTCACTATTGAAACCGTGGGCGTTTACGTGCCGCCACGAGTCCCGCTTCTCATCGGCAGTTGCCGTCCGAGCAAGCATGTGAGTCGACGGGAGGCGTGCGAGCAGACCACTGCGCCGGCTGACAGGGAGCCGTGCGAGCAGACCGCTGTGCAGGCTCACCAGGAAGCGAGCCCTTTGACCAGGTTCCGCCGCCCACCTTCGTCCCAACTGCTCCCAGTTTTAATGTCGCCGGCGCCGCAGTTTAAAATCAACCCCGCACTACCCGGTATCGCTACAATCTTCTCTCTTCCTCTCCGATTCTCCTGTCGTCTACCTCCAACCAGCCTGACCTAAATGTACGCCATGCCGCATCACGATGGTCTGCCCTTAGTCTTCCAGTTTCCTGAGGAAGACACCCGGCCGGAGTCTCAAGAACATAAGGCGCTTTGGGACGAGCTTGAACTGGCCTTGCGGGAAGACGCCGCGCCTGTCCCCGCTCCCGTTCCGGCTCCCGTCGCCCCGACTGCGCCAGCGCCCATCCCCGTGGCATTGATGGGCTGGGAGCCGCACATTGTCGCCGAGCTTATGCCATGGGGTTCCACGAGGTCCCCGCCGACTTTCACGCGCCCGTGTACCTGCCAGGGCATGCGCCTGCGTGTGCACTGACGCGCACGCCCGTGCCAGTGCACCTGCTAGCGCATGCGCCTGCGCGTGCACTGACGTACGTGCCCGTGCCGGTGCCCGTGCACACGAATGTCTCTGCCGTGCCATTGACAGCGCCTGTCCCCGCGCGGGTGCCAGTGCCCCCCTCAGCGGCATGGATGGCCGCCGTCGACCGCTTCCTTGCACCAACGCCAGTCGCCTCCTCCCGCCAGTTGACTCGCTCCTGGAGACCGAAGTCCAGAACATTGTGGCCTTCCTTGAAGCTAGGGCCAACGTCTAGGAGTACGCCAACAACGGCGCAAGACGCCGCTGTCGCCGTCGGTCAGTGGCCTGACGACACACAGAGCACGGCAGAGGAGCCGCTTCCCACCGCAAGACGCCCCCGCCGCCACCGCGTAATCTAAATTTGCCATGAAAAACGTTCGGATTTCCATGCTTAAAATCCGAACATTTATCATTTCCGTTTATTTTAGATCGATCATCGTATAATTTAAAGTTGGAGTCAGACTGAATTGAATTCTATGGTTTGATCGATTGAATGTTCTGCTAGAGCCGTATCAAATTAAATATAAAACGTCATCAAGCCACATGTATTCCTTGTCATCCAACGACCTAGACTGCTTCAATGTCGAGCGCTCAACACGTTTAGCGTGCAGTTAATTTCATGCTAAAAATAGTGCTAATCACATAATAACACGCAAATAATACCCAACTTAATATCCGCATGCACTTTATATACTTCCAAATTAACGTGCATTGCACGTACACACTGACTAGTGCTGCTAGCACGTGAAACTGGTGCCGTAACTTATGAATGCGTCTAGATATGGTCAACGGCAACATCGCCTGCGAGTTCTTCGTGTTTGCCCGTGCGTCTAAACGCGGAAGGGGAGGAGAGAGAGAGAGCACACATGAAACCCACCAGTAAGTGAAGGCGAATAGTACTAAAAATAATATTACATGTTATCAATTAAATAGGCTGTGGTAATATAAAAAACATTATGTGAACAAGGGGAGGTACACCAAACATTGCTGTTCCACGTATGTTGCCTATTGACGTGCAGCTTGAAGGCCCTGGTCGCATGTTCGATCCTCGTCCTATATTTTTTAATTTGTATATGGGTCCAAATTTGTTTCATGATATGTGGGCCCCTCGGTGTGTAGTTTGTAGCACTTTAATTTGTGGGTCCAAATTTGTTCCATTCCAAGTGGACTATCGGTGTGTAGTTTTGTAGCTTATTTATAATAATTAAAGAGAACAACAGAGTTTTTTGCAATAATACCATGGTGCGACGTTGAAGGCGAGAAAGGACGTGCGAGAGAGCGATGACCGAGCCAGAGGGAAATCAACTAGGGGAGTTGCGGGGGTTGCAACGGTGTTTCGAGTAGTTGTGGGCCCAATGCTACGAAAATATAATCTAAACCGACCGGAATAAATGCCTACACAAATTAATCCAAGTTTGGAGTGCCCCTCGCAATGTAAATAGCTCCGGCTTTGCGAGGGATGGAGAGGTAGCTTCAATGTGTGGAAGATACGGCGTGAGAAAGCGAGGTCAATCGAGAGACATATAGATAGAGAGACAAAGTGAGTGTGGTCTGACATTCATGGAACAAATATATATGCTCTGGAGAGATATTGTCCGATTGAGCTTTTGGCAAGGGTGAGGGTTGTAAGATAGAGCTTGAGAGATGATCCAGTCACAGACGTGTAGATATATTTTGTGCGTGGGAGGAAGCAAGGTCGATCGATCACATAGGGTCGTCGTGCGATCGAAAGAGTGAGATGGGTTGGAGAGAGTGACCTAGATAGACAATGTGCGTGAGAGAGTATACAATGTGAATAAGTTGAATTGGGCTCAAACATGGTGATATATCGTTTTTGTCGGAGAAAGAGCGAGGTCAATCTAGTCTAGACATATAAAGAGAGAGAGAGGGAGAGAGGGAGAGAGAGAGAGAGCAAGCGAGCGTGGCCCGCCACGAGGTCGAAAGAGTGGGGGCGGCTTCGATGGACTGACCTAGATAGACAATCTGTGTGAGAGAGTATAGAGTGTGTTGATCGAGGCCCGAACAGGGAGATATATCATTTGTGTGTGAAAGAAAACGAGGTTAAAGGAGACTCAGATAAAGAGAGCGAGCTTGAGCGAGTGTGGCCCGCCGTGCGGAAGAAAGAGTGAGACAGTCTCGAGGGAGTGACCTAGATAGACAACGTGCGTGCTTGCGCACGAGAGGTTGGGGGTCTAGATAGGCAATGCATGTATTTAGCGCGAGAGGGTGAGAGGGAGAGAGAGAGAGAGAGCTCGGCATGGGGTGCAATGGCGGGTGTGTGAGGTAAATACATTTCATAACAGAGTGGAAAAAGGGGGTTGTGTAGTTGAGAGAGTTAGAGATCGAAACATGGAGAGAAAGAATGGATGTGTGTTGGAAACCGATAGCTTCCTAAGGTGGTTAGGAGAGGAAGATTGACCGATACAGGAAGTATGTAGCGTGTGTGCGGCGACGGGGGGGGGGGGGGGGGCTAAAAACAACATTTGAATGTAGATAGTATGAGACTTAATATCGATGTTTCAATTCGGTGTACATTGTAAGATTTGAGCTGAGGACCATGCATATGGGTAATTATTTCGAATTCGTGCCAGACTAGGTTTCGAAAAGTTGACATTGACTCGATTTGTTGTGCTATTTTGTAGGTCATATGTTTGAATCCATCCAAAAGTTTTCTCACTACCATGGTGTTCATCATATACATATGAATTTGTATTAAAAAGTAGCGTGGATACAGTGAAATGCGAAATCCACGTTAGAATTGGAGATCGCTATGTGACACACACTCTAATTCAAATAACTAATTATGTGACACACACTCTAATCCACATTAGCATGGATACCGTTTCGATTTTTTCCAAATAACTCCTCATTAATTAATTTATAGTATCTCGTTTCGAATGACTAATTATTGCAAGGAAAACACGGGCATGCTAATACATACAGATTCGTTTGCAAATGAAAGAAGATTCGTTTGCATTCTCAAATGTAGGCGCACCAAGGTCGTGTCGTGGTGATCGCGTGTGTCGGACGGACCCAGACACCCACCCCCTCCCTCACTCCCCCTCCCCCCAAAAAAACGGACAACGACAAAATAAGTTCGCGCTTCCACGTTTTGGATTGAAATATCTGGCGGCCCCAATTCCAGCCCTGCAAAATCTCCCTTCTCCACCGTCCCCTTCCGCGCCCAGATTGCTCAAATCCCTAATTCGCCGCCAACCCAAGCAAAGTTCGAATCGCCCCTCGTCTCGTCTCTTTCCCCACCTCTGTGCCGGACGACGAAGACAACGGTCGCACTTCACCACCGCACCGGAGCTACCTCACCTACGCCCTCGTCCACCGCACCGGGTGGTCCACCAACAACGTCGGCCGCCGCAACCGACGTGCCTCACAGACACCGAGTTCCACCGCATCAGGTGCGCTTCACCGACGCTGTCTCCCAGCTCACCGGGGCTACTTCACCGAGCACATCGTCGCACCTCCGCCCCCAAGGCCGTTGGGGCTTCACCAACGGTCTCGTCCACGGCATCGTAGCGCTCCGCTGCCACTCAAGATCTGCATCCGTGTGCGGCCAGCCAACGCCAGCGCATCACCCTCAACGGCTCTGAAGTGACCCGCACTCTAGCTAAGCGAGCATGCCCAAACGCCGGCCCGAACTAGGTATCCACACATCACTCCCTTGTGCACTGTTCCGACGATGTTTGGATATCCTGTCACTGCTCTCTTAGCTTACACGCCTATCCAACTCTGACTTTAACTCTTATTTCTTCTGGAGATATCATCTGAAACAAGCAAATCCATTTTTTAGCGAAGCATGACGGCGCTACGGGATCTGGTACACATCCTGCACACTCGTATAACCTTGTAAGTATCTGTCCTCCGGTACAACAGCAAGGTCTTCGCCATGTCAAAAATGTAGAGGGGGATGCAATGAGCACACGGCCTCCACATCCAAGCAAGTGGTAACATCGACTTGTACATGGAACATCCCAAGCGCAAGCAGAGCTGCAGTGAGCCTGTACAACGAGCTAGCGTAAGTCCCTGCATTTCATTTAAGTCATACTGGCATTCGTGTATGATTTGTGTGCAGGGGCGGATCCACGAATTCAAGTTACCAGGGGCGAACATTTAACTTAAAAAATACGAAGGCACTTGCACTCCGGAAATCAACATAGCTTGAGAAATGTGAAGCTACATGCACTTTGAAAACCAGCTAATGATCCAAAGTGGTTCAGATTATAAACACTAAATGATGCAAGCACCAAAAAACACAAAATGCAACATGGTGTACAAGGACTACAAACATGGTCTGTACCTGCTTGAATTATTCGTTCTCTGGCTGAAAATATCGAAGTGTAATTGCACCTATAACCAGTGCGCAAACTGCATATCAATATATCTATCCTGCACAAGTATGCCAATAGTTTCAAACAACAGATTAGAAAAGTATTTATGCTACGTTGTCATGATACGGGGACTTTCTGGTAGATGGCATCGACGTTTCCTCAAGCCATGAAAATGCACTATAATTTGCTTGTCATCAATGCCTACAAATCTCTATGTCTCTCTCAACATAGCAGATCATCATTAGACACTAAATCCTTCAATGGGAGCTTGCAAAATGCTTGCAGTAGATGCCTCATTAGACACTATATGTTCATCACCAGGAGCATGTAAAATGTTTGCATCAAATCCTTCACTAGCAGTCTGTTCATTAGACACTTCAGGCTCAAGAACAACATGAGCTTGGATGTTTGCACCGGAAACTTGATTAGATAGATCAGATTCAGTCAGTTCAGTATTGATTGGGGGAGTTATAAAATAAGTAGAAATTGGTTTCATTTTCTCATAGATTCCCTACATACAAGCAGTTTTACAACACCGTCAGGTTTAACTATTGGCCAGAAATTGAAGAGTTGAATTAGATATAATCAGGGATGTGATGTACCTGCTCGTTGCGCATGCTACTCTTGCAAGCTGCGACTGTCCGTTTGCGCAAGCTCGATGCCATGCCCGTGCTGCCGCCGCTGCCTCCCACGCAGGCTACACCCAGGGTTGGATCTTCATCTTCTTGTCCTTCCGTTCGCTTGAAGCCCGGCGACCGCCCTCCAACGAGGGCGCGAGGAAGTGCTGTGTCGGTCTATCCAGCGGCGGCTAGGTTAGGAGCGAACCAGACTGGAGGCTGGAGCGGATGAATTGGGTTTTTTCCTGCTGTCGACCGATATGGGAGGCGCTCGTTTGGGCCGCGAGCCTGCTATAGGGCCTGCCTTGCACTTATGTTATTGGCCTATCCAAATTGGAACATTTTTGTTCATTTTTTACATTGCCTGCTCGTGCGTTGGGACGAACAAAACTAGCCTGGGCCAACCTGGACAACTCAAACTAGGTGCACACTTTCGAGCCACCCGAGGCGGCCGCCCATACCAGCCCCTATGGTGGCGTCGCCCCTTTTTGCGTGTATGATAGGGGTAGTGAAAAATATTCCAGTGGCGCTTTTGATTTACCCACAGAATGGTTGAATTGCTTGTTTCTATGAACTGAGTTCGCCAATAATGTGAAGGATGCCAGTCTTTTCATCCTATTGTAGATTGCTTAGATCTCGATATGCCAAAAGTAATCGCATGAAATATACAGTAAAAGCCAGTGTGATGTGTGCGGCTACAACTAGTCTGACTACACATCCTCTTATAACATATCAAGGATGCACCATCTTACCAGATTAACCATTCGACTTACCAATGCAGTGTGGGAAGAAAGAAGTATTGGGACTGCGTATCCAAGCAATTGATGCCATGGACTCCTTTGTACAACCTTGTAAACGAAAAAGAAGTTGCAGTGTGCCTGTACAAAGAACTAGCGTAAGTTCAATTACCTGCTTCTCGGAATTTTAGTTAGCCACTTATTGCAAAATTGTTCAATTACGTTGCTTGGCTTAATTTAGTTTGCTACTGATTACATAATACCACAGCCTGTTAATCCTATTATAGACTGCACCTATCTATGTGTTTGATACTTACTGTTAAGAATTACCTGTTTGCCTGAACTTAAATAGCTACTTGTTTGTTTAACTGCTTTGCTGCTGCAACAACGGGTTACAATGATGTTAATAACTACTTTTCAGCATCGAATTGAAACTCTTTAATTCCTTGTTTGTTTAACTGGTTTGTTGTTATAACTCCCAGTTGAGATGTTTTGCTAACTTCAACTTTTCTGAATCCAATCGGAACTTTAATGGCAAAACAGGTTAGCCCAAGATCATAGAGCGAGGTCCCCATGGACGTTGTATCATCCCACAGCAGTGGCACCGGCCCAATCGTGCATTATGAATTGCCAACTGCTGATGCTCTAGAGGCTAAACTAGTGGTAGAAAGAGATTCTGCTTCTACACTTAGAGATGAAGTTGACATGTTGAGGAAGCAAACAGCACAATCAGTAGCAGTACTCAAGACAACCATTAAATATTTGGTGGATTTCAAAACGAAGCAAGCTGAGACTGACCACATTGTTAAGGTCCTGAAGGAAAAAAAGAAATTAGATTCCCACTTGGTAAATCATAGGTGAAATGTTCTTTCCATCGTTGAATAACCTTTGTGTTGTTTGTTCATGTAATCGATCAAACCATTTGTTTTAGAGATCATGTATAATTGTTTTTTGTTTTTTGGTTTGTAATTTTATTTGAGCACAAGTCTGTCTTAATTGATAAGACTCAGAGACATTTCATTTTGATTGCTGCGCCAGACCTACAAATATGCCAATCGGGCTGAATGTGCATTCAGTAATAATAGTAGTATAGATGGACCATAAGTGGCACGCATTGGAAAGGGCCAAGATGCTGTAGTAGCTTGGCTAAAAAAGGATGCTGTTGTAGCAAAGAAAAGTACAGCGGCCTGGCTTATGTATGTTAGTTGATATTATTGATCCATATACTCTATAAGTGTTTATATGTCTGTTAGTTCTGTACATTCTTGGTTGATTCACTCGGTATTTGAATCTTGATACATCACTTGTGTACATATCTAAATGGGAGCACACATTATGCTACGTGTGACATTTGAGTTGGACATGAAGTGTTCCAAATATTCGAATTCACCTTAAACTGGATTCTAGCTTCTGAATTTGAGTATCGGCATTTGTAAACCATATTCATATATGACAGTAAAATACATCTTTGTCGTCCTTTTGAAGATATATAAAAACACATAGAATGATTTATAAAGATTCGTATAGGAATACAAAATGGATTCAAATTTAGTTGCCAGGGTAAACGTGGATGCCTATTGTCCCAAAATTCGAAAGAAGCGGCAAAATGTCCACTCCCACGTCGGTTGCCCGAAGCCAAGTGTTTGGGAGATGGAAATTACTGTCTACCCATTATACGGACAATCCATCGGCCCGATTTCCATTGCTCTAAATAGGGGTAGGATAGTAACTTCAATAAGACGTGACACGACCGCCTCTGAGCCCATTCCGACACGATGGGCGCCAAACATGGGCGGCAAAACACATTTGATTCAAGCTTGTTCGAAAGACCTCTGTTTCTCCCTCCATTTCCCCATTCATACACGGTGGGCGGCAAAACAAACTGGACTCGGCCGAAATCGATGTAGGCAAATATTTTCAATAGGGGCAGGTTTGTAACTTCACTCAGACGTGACACAACCGCCCTACCTGTCAGCCCCGTTCATACACCGTGGGCGCCAACCACCCTCTCCTCACCTGAAATCGCTCTGGGCAAATATTGGCGAGATGCGAGATTACCGTCGTATCCCCAACCGACGAGACGTCCAAATTTTAAACGGGGGCTAAGTTCGTAACTTTCCCATATTTCAGACAGGCGCGTCCCAAAAACATGGTTCCCCGTACCTCTCCCTCCATTTTCCCATTCATACACCGTCCGCGCTAGAACACCATCCCCACACCAGCCTCCGTCCGCCACCGTCCTCCACCACATCCATCGACGCCGTCCTCCACCACATCCATCGCCACCGTCCTCCACCATGCCGAAGCGCCTACCAAGACCGCATCATCCACTGCTAGAGATGGACGTTTCTCATCCATGGCGACAGACCAAGAGCCTTGCATCACGTCCTCTCGCTTCATCGGCGCCATCGTCCTCTTTGCTGGGGCTGCTCACACGACCTTCTCTTCCACCGCAACGGGACTTATCCCCTGATGCACCCGTCTACCGTCGCAGATCTGCTTCAACGCCACCGACATCCATCGCACCCCCGATGCCTACACGGCGCCGCAAGAGAGGTGGTACTTCATATCTCCTCAACTTTTTGATCTCAACCAGAAAATAGATCTTAACTTGGTTACTCTACTTTCTTTTCAGCTCTTAGAATTTAGTTCTTAGTTCGAAGCAAACAATGGCTGCTAAATATCATTTCTCCGGTTTCCCCCTTTTATGATCACTATACGATCAGAATACGTGCTTCGTGTCATAATGGCACTGCTCGGCCCATCAAGCTAAACAAGCTTAGTTGTTCAAATACGAATCTGATATTATTAAAACAGATTCGTTTAATTGGTCAGCTAAATGTTCCTAAATTAATTTCGAAAATGCATGTTCGCTGCTCGGGTGTGTATCTCTACAGGGTGCCCACGGTGGGCCGGCTCACCCTGGGATTTTGGGTCGTCCAAGGCCTCGATTCCCCTCTGTTCTGCTGCGCGCTTCCGATCTCTACTCGCCCCCAGCCGCCTGCCTCGCCGGCGACTTGCCGTCCCCGGAAGGCATGACTCTAGGAGGAGACGCCGGACTAACAGGAGGTCAGGAGCCGCTCGCCCAACAGCGTCACCGCTGCCCGGGCGCGCCGCCGTGCCTACCTTGCCAGACCGTTCAGGGCTCAGGCGTGCAGCACCCACTAAGCCAACCCGATTTATCCTAAGATAAGTCCTCACACTCAGCAGCCACTCCTCACCACCCATTTTCTAATTGATTCATTACTCATTAGGCAGGACTATCATTACGGTTTGTTGTGTGCTCAGTGCTACCTACACTTGATGGTTCAGATGTATTTCGGTAATCTTTAGTACCTGTAAAGTTCACATGGTTTTCAAAATTCTGGCCCTAGGAACAGACACTAGTCATTTTGGATTGTTGGTCGTAGTGACATTGACCTAGATTACTACTGCAAGCCAGGTTTGTTGAAAATTTTACTTGTCTTTCTTACTCATTCGATATAATATCCAATTATTCACGTCGATTAGTTACAAACAACAAGTGCTAGACAAACTTCTTGATTTAGATTTTGGACGGTCTCTTACTGCACTTACAATTCTGCATACTTGTCCTAGTGAGCTCACAAGTAAATGATTGATTCACTACATCTATGCTTGCCTTGTCATATTTGTTGTCAATATTCTTTTAGGGTGGACCACCCTGTTTCTAAATACTGCAACCGTAGACATGAGTGAATAGTATTTCTCTATGTGATCTCTTCCATCATGTGTGGGCAACTAACACTGCATTGTATAGAAAGAAAGTGTCATTTCCAGCTTCTACATAGGCTTCGATCTTTTACATGGAATACAATCTGCCTACTTGCTTTGTGTCGCACTACCAACACTCCACCCTTGAAGCTAAACATTATGCCACTCATAATTCCTTAGTTTATTTATTCAAATACGAATTTCATATAATTCTAATTTTCCTACTTCAGTTTTGAAATGTGTGTCTGCCTATTATAGAGACATAAGGGGTTTGTATTTCTGTGTGTGGTCTGGTCAGCACGGTTGGGGGGTGAACTTTGCATATGTAGGGGTTTATAGGGAGACACTCTTCGAGTTGAATCCGCAATGCATTCCATAGATAATTTGACTACTTTTTATGTTTTCATGAATCTTAGATTCTGAATAGCATCATAATGATTATGAGCTTGCACGCATGAAAAGAATAAAGCAGAACAATGCCATGGCTGTCAAACTTGGCATTAAGGGACTGAAATCAAGTCTGGATGCAATGCAATGCAAACACTCTCCACCTACAGATTCATGCTCAGAATATGATCCTAATAGTGATTCTGAGCTAGAGGGAGACCTAAGTCAATGTAGCTCCCTAGTGGAGGAGTCAGAGGAAGATGCCCTATCTTATTCACCCATCAAGGTGCTTGCTCTAACTTTCCAAGGTTATATTTGTCGCACATATCTTGCATTTGATGCTTTGCATTGCTTCTACTTTGTTGAACTGCCATTAGTTTAGTTTACACATCGTGTATGTGAATACGGCCTGCCTATCCATTTTCAGTACATATTCCATCTGTCATCATGCCATATTTATCCATTCAAATGTTGTTCTTGTGTATCAGACGTTCAAAAGGAAGAGGGCGATTGCTGATCGTGGAGGAGCACAAGCAAAGTATTTGGAAAAGGTAGTGGCACCTGATAAATCAAATAGCCCATTAGGTGTAGTTGCAATATCACCTGACCCACAAGACACCCCAACTCTAGCAGACTCTAGCCCTACTACACTGGTCATTTCTGATGCCCCAACTCAGCAGACCCCAACTGCAGCGAACATTATGATTATGCCAGTTGACATAGCACCAGCTCTACGACGCAAAACCCCCATTCCAGCAAAGAGTAGACCAAATCCAGTTGCCAAATCCCTTTTCAAACCAGAGAGAGCCCCAATTGCAGCAAATAGGACCCCTATTCCATTTCTTCCCAGTTTAGAAGACAAAGCTTATATTGTTGTCAGGAACTTTGTGCGCATCTTTCCTTCATGGAAAGATTATACCGCAGACACAGAACAATTTCCAATCTTCCTCCGCAACTTACGCGTAAGTAATGTACTAATGTTATTCATGGTCATTACTGCATATGTTTCTGCTGACAGAAGACACAAGATTTCATTCTTTTAAATAGGCGAGGACCAAACTGGATTGTGAAGACGAGCAAGGGTTGGTTGTGCTTTTCAAGCACTCGTTGATGAAGTATCGTTCCTACCTGAGGCAAGTGCACTTCGATGGCAAGCCTCTAAACGAAATTTCTGTAAAGTCTCCGGTGCTACATTTATCCGATGGTGACTAGAATAATCTTGTTACACATTGGTCTCGGCTGCAGCGTAAGGTACTATCTATGACATCACATCACAATTTGAACTACATTTCTGCATTTTCCTTAACGTCTCACTTGTACGAAAACTGTTAGCAGAAGAACATTCATTCTCAAGGGACCACAGAATCTCGCAACTATACTGCACACTGCATTACTCTTGTGAGTACCTCTTGCCCTGTATGACCATACTTACTTTCATAGCTGTTTGATTATGTAGCATCACTGCACATGTTAGCCTCGTTATCGTCCATTTAGTGGACATTATAAGATCCGTATGGACTCTTACATAAATTTAGAATCAATCCAATGCTTTTGAAGAGGTTTAGCTCTGCAGTCCTCTTGTAAGGACTGAACGTCGTCTATCACTGTACTTACATTAACAGCTACTCCCTCCGTCCCATAATATAAGAACGTTTTGTACAGTACACCAGTGTTCAAAACACTCTTGTATTATGGGAAGAGGGATTGGTTCATTGTGTAGCATTCTGCATCTTATCTCCCTCGCCCACCATTTACTAAAAAAGATCAGATCTATATTTAATCTGACCAAAAAGTAGAACACACAGACAATGCCAGTGCAGAAGTGTAGCCCATTGCTCTTGTCAGTACATTTTGTCCTGTAATGCTTGTACTTCCAGGGATTGGTAGTTGATTATGTAGCATCAATCTGCATCTTATCTTCATTATCCTTTATCCCTTCCAGTATTATCATATCTATAATTACTCTCTACAAAATGTAGAGTACATGCAATGCTTATGAAGAAGATTCTGTGCTGAAATTCTTGAGTTATCCTACCCTTGACATGGAGAAGGGCATTATAAAGCCGGTGTCAACTGTTAATGTAAGTCAGTCCTTCTAAACCCTTTATCCTCAACTGCTGTTTAATTTGCTCATACTCCCTATCATTTACTGCTGTTTAGTTTGCTGTTTTTACCAAAATGCATGTTCGCAAGAACCGTAAGTTCTAAGTTTTACTTGTAAAACCAAATTCCTTATTCATACCATGCACATTACTCAATACTCCCTATATGTATGCTTGTTTTGTGGATCTATAATCCAGTGTGTGGTGAAGCAGCCCACGTTTGCACCTTGTCATCTCCTGTTTTATCTTACTGATGTGGCTGATGATATGAACAACATGTCATGCACATTAACCAAAATAGATACAATGATTTTTTTGCCCTTCATCTATGCTTGTTATGTTGACATGGTAATCCAGTAGTGTGGTGAAGCTCCCCGCATTATGAAGAATGCCAAATTATGCTATTGATATTTTGAACTTACTCTTTATTTTCTAATTTGAAATTGGATGGAATTGACAGCACAGTTATCATCTTTGTTTATACACGTGCAAAACCTGTCATCTCTCTGCTTTGTTTGAGGGTGATATGCCTGATGGCATGCACAAGTCTGCTGAAGGTTGTGCGACAAACCCAACATATATTGCAGCAAAGAAGACAAAACATCTTGAAGATAGCGAGACAGCTCCAAAGTCTTGTCTTGATGCAGTGTTCAAGTTACTTGAGACTAGCAGTCAGACAAGCTCACAGAATTTGTTGTCTGAATCAGTTTGACTTCTTCAGTCCCAAGTTCTAGCAGAAAGGCATTCTGCAACTCAACTTCGACTTGAAGTCCTATCTCTAAGAAAGATTGTGGAGAACACCAATGAGAACCTCATCGCTAAACAGCTACACCTGGAAGCTATGATCGACATGCTAGGCCGGTCTCACAGCCTTGCTCAGCAGCTTGCGCAGCAGTTCCCGCGCAAGGCTAACCTTTCTTGAACTGTCTTGGAAGTGGTCTCGGTTCAGTATTATTTTGTTACGCTGCAATGGTGCCCAGTTTTTGTAATCTGCTTCTTCGTTGCGCTTTATGATCACTGGTGGCGAACTTCGATGCCCAGTGGATGTAATATATCATAAATCCTTTATTGTATAGTGTAGGTTTATTCTTAGTTACTATGCCGTAATTTCTTTATTGTATAGAGTAGGTTTGTTCTTATTTCCTACTAGTTACTGCCATCATTCGCTATCAGAAAAAAAATCAGATGTAGTCGTCCGGGCCGAAACATTCGCCTCTAATGGGCCTGGTGTTTAGCGGGCCACAATTGGGCCGTCCTGCATCTTTCTTGGGCCTGAATGATTGGGGCCTTCACACTTTGCGCGAGGCCCACAACTTACACCGGCCTATATTTTAGTTGGGCCTTTTGTGGACCCAGCGCTTAGTTTGGCCCAGGTAGCGTTGGGCCATTAACAGGCTGAATATTGTACTAGCCTATTACGGCCCAGATGAAACCATGGGCCTTTAGCAGGCCGAAATGCATATTGGGCCTCAATTTTCACTAGTCGTCGACGGGCCTTCAGCAGGCTGAAATGTAGACCGGGCCTTTTTGGGCCTAGTTATATCATGGGCAGTTACCAGGCCGAAACATATCTCGGGCCTTAGTTGGCCCACTGATATCATGGGCCTTTAAGAGGCCGAAAGCTTAGTACGGACATCAATGGGCCGAATTATGCGACAGGCCTTTAACAGGCCCAAAGTCACGTTGGGCTTAACTGTTGCCACCTTTATCACGGGCCGTTAGTGGGCCCGATGTCCCGTCGGACCATATATGGCCCATGGGCAGCACGGGCCATTCCCAGGCCGAAAGTCACACCGGGCTGAAATGGGCCCATGTCTACATCGGGCCTCTAACAGGCCGAAAGTCACTGTGCTGTAATTGGGCCCAAATATTCAGCGAACAATTAACGAGCCAGATCTGGCTTCGGGCCGTAAATGGGCCCAAATATTCGGCGAACAATTAACGGGCCAGATCTGGCTTCGGGCCGTAAATGGGCCTTTATTAAGCAGGCTGTTATTGAGCTAGCCCACTAGTACCTGAGTAACTACTACGGGCCTTTGAGTGGGTCGGCCTTTTTAACCTATATGGGCCTTTGTTGGGCCGTGCCACGTGTTGACGTATCATAGGCGCTTTGGGTCCAATGAGTGGATGACATCTGTCCCAATGGTGAGCCGACACGTGTTTCCTCTAGCCAATGATGATTTTACACGTGGAAAATCCCCATTGGTCGGGGCTGTTAACGGGTTATCAGAACCAAAACTGGACCCGATAGCTTAACGGCGTTCCGTTACGGTGGATGCCACGTGTCGGTCACCCTTGACGAAAGCACTTCTGTGACGCGCGATTTATCGTCATGGAAGCGGACACTTCCGTGATGATAATTTTGGTAATGTCATGGAACACTTCTACGACAACACAGGTATGACTATCTTGATTCTGTCATAAATTTGTCATGGATGTACATGCATGACAGAAAACGTGACCTACTATGACAAACACGTATCATCACAGAAGTGTACTTATTTTGTAGTGGGGGTAGGCACGCCCCCTACCTCGTAGCTTCCTCGTCTGTTGCTTGACGTCCACTCCAAGTCCTCTGGATCACGTTTGTTCCAAAAATCACGTTCCCAAAATTCCGTTTGGACTCCGTTTGATATTCTTTTTCTACGAAACCCTGAAATAGGCAAAAAACAACAATTTGGGCCGGGCCTCCGATTAATAGGTTAGTCGCAAAAATAATATAAAAGTGTAAATAAAGCCCATTAAACATCCCAAACAGAATATATAATAGCATGGAACAATCAAAAATTATAGATGCGTTGGAGACGTATCAGTTTGGCACATACAAATTTACTTGGAACGGCAGGTAGATACCGCATATAGGAAGGTATAGTGGACTCATATGGAATAACTTTGGGGTTTAAGGGATTGGATGCACAAGCAGTATTCCCTCTTAGTACAAGTGAAGGCTAGCAAAAGACTGGGAAGCGACCAACTAGAGAGCGACAACAGCAATGAACATGCATTAAAATTAATAAACATTGAGTGCAAGCATGAGTAGGATATAATCCACCATGAACATAAATATCGTGAAGGCTATGTTGATTTTGTTTCAACTACATGCGTGAACATGTGCCAAGTCAAGTCATTCGAATCATTCAAAGGAGGATACCACCCTATCATACCACATCACAACCATTTTAATAGCATGTTGGCACGCGAGGTAAACCATTATAAACTCCTAGCTAATTAAGCATGGCATAAGTAACTATAATCTCTAATTGTCATTGCAAACATGTTTATTCATAATAGGCTGAATCAGGAACGATGAACTAATCATATTTACAAAAACAAGAGAGGTCGAGTTCATACCAGCTTCTCTCATCTCAATCATTTCATCATATATCGTCATAATTGCCTTTCACTTGCACGACCGAACGATGTGAATAATAATAATAGTGCACGTGCATTGGACTAAGCTGGAATCTGCGAGCATTCAATAAACAGGAGAAGACAAGGCAATATGGGCTCTTGGTTAAATCAACAATAATGCATATAAGAGCCACTTCAACAATTTTATTATGGTCTTCTCCTTTTGACCCCCAAAGAAAAGAAAAGAAATAAAACTATTTACACGGGAAAGCTCCCAACAAGCAAAAGAAGAACAGGAAATATTTTTGGGTTTTCTTTTAATTATTACTACTACAAGCAAGAAAGCAAACTAGCTAAAAGCTACAACTAATTTTTTTGGTTTTTCTTAAGGTTTTTCAAACACATAAGAAGAAAACATAAAAAGGAAAATAAACTAGCATGGATATTACAATGAAAGAGTATGAGCACCAAGAACTAGCATGAGCGTGTGAACATAAATGTAATGTCGGTGAGAAATACGTACTCCCCCAAGCTTAGGCTTTTGGCCTAAGTTGGTCTATTGCCACGGCTGGCCTGGCGGATATCCAAAGTTATAGTTGGGGTCGTACTGAGATGCAGCAGCTATTGCATCGTGGGCTGCAGCTTGGAGGCGAGCTGCCCTCGTCCTCCTCTCGTACTCATTTGCCTCCTCCCTGGTTATGACATATCTCCCCTTTGCCTGAAAGTCAAAGAGAGTAGGAGCAGGGAGGACAATATTGACGGCGTGACGCCTGTCAAAGATTAGTTGGTACTGGAGAGGCGGTTCATTCCTCTCAACAAACTGATGGTGAACCATGGCATTAAAATCTAGATAAGAAGGAGGCAATTCCATATCATAATCATGAATA
Organism: Aegilops tauschii subsp. strangulata; assembly: GCF_002575655.3. Lineage (NCBI taxonomy): Eukaryota > Viridiplantae > Streptophyta > Magnoliopsida > Poales > Poaceae > Aegilops > Aegilops tauschii. The sequence continues at coordinate 580,768,007 of NC_053041.3, read as the reverse complement.
GGTATTCCAAGAAAATTAGCTAGACGGGTTGCATAAATTCCGCCAAAGAAATCTCCATTAATTATATTATTATGCAACCTACGTGCAACAATGGCTCCCAAATTAGAATGTTTATCTCCTAATACAGCACTCCTGAGAACACTGAGGTCAGGGACACACATGTGACATGCTTCATCCTTACCATTTATGCACCTACCTATGAAGAGAGCAAAATAATGTATAGCAGGAAAATGAATGCTCCCTACGGTAGCTTGTGTTATATCTCTAGATTCCCCCATAGTTATACTGGCAAGAAAATCTCTAAATTCAAATTTGCGAGGTTCATTAGGACTACCCCATTGTGGAAGCTTGCAAGCAGTATTAAAATCCTCTAAGTCCATAGTATAAGAATTTTCATAAAGATCAAACAGGACAGTTTGAGAATTACGAGATGATGAAAATTCAAACCTCCTCACAAAGGAATTAGTGAGATAGTGGTACTGACGGCACTTATCTGCCTCAAAGCTCACAAGATCAGCATTACACACATATGCGTTAAATTCTTCCTTGATTCCTGCTCGATCCATGAAGTCCTCTGAAGGCCATTCACAAGCCCGCACTTGAGCTTCCCTCGGTGGTTCATCGTCCGCATCGCGTATTGCGGGCCTGGGCCCTTGCTTCCTTGAAGGACCACCTTGGTACATTTTCCTAAACATATTTCTTACTCTGAAAAATTTCTGAAATTTTTAGTAACTTCAAATAAAAGTGAACCAAACTCAACAAAATTGATAGCAACTACTCCCACAAGTGCCTAGAGACTATATCATGCATTAGAACTACTTGGGACCATATAAATTTGACATGCAAGCTCAAGAACAGGGTCACCTAGGCAGCAAAAATTTGCAATGAATAAATCACTAGAACAAAAACTAATTGGACCATTGGAGGAGTCACATACCGAAGAACAATCCCCCAAAGCAGTTTTGTGAGAGGTGCTTTGAGCAAGGAGATCGAAAATCGCAGCAAAATGAGCTAGAACTCGTGCTTGAGCTGGTTGGTGATTTTTTTGGGAGGAAGAAGGAGTGTGTGGGTGCAGGAATAAGTGGAGGGGAGCCACCGTGGGCCCACGAGGCAGGGGGCACGCCCAGGGGGGTGGGCGCGCCCTGGACCCTCGTGGCCAGGTGCTTGCTCCCCTTGTTGTGTTCTTAGTGCCAGGTATTCTCAAATATTCCAGAAAAATCATATTTCAATTTTAGGGCATTTGGAGAACTTTTATTTTCGGGGTATTTATTTATTGCACAGATAACTCAGAAAACTGACAAAAAATACTAATTTTACTTTATTTCAACTAAATAACAGAAAGTAAAAGGAGGGTACAGAAGGTTGTGCTTTCTAACTTCATCCATCCCATGCTCATCAAAAGGAATCCACTAACAAGGTTGATCAAGTCTTGTTAACAAACTCATTCCGAATAACATGGAACTGGAGAAATTTCGAATAACACTATGTTACCTCAACGGGGATATGCACATCCCCAACAATAAGAAAATCATATTTCTTTTTGACAGAAGGGAGAGGGAATTCAAAACCTCCAATAGTAATCGATGGAATTTTTCCAATAGAATTGATACTGTGGACTTGAGGTTGTTTCCTCGGAAAGTGTACCGTATGCTCATTTCCATTAACATGAAAACTGACATTGCCTTTGTTGCAATCAATAACAGCCCCTGCAGTATTCAAAAAAGGTCTTCCAAGAATAATAGACATACTATCGTCCTCGGGAATATCAAGAATAAAAAAGTCCGTTAAAATAGTAATGTTTGCAACCACAACAGGCACATCCTCACAAATACCGACAGGTATAGCAGTTAATTTATCATCCATTTGCAAAGATATTTCAGTAGGTGTCAACTTATTCAAATCAAGTCTATGATATAAAGAGAGAGGCATAACACTGACACTGGCTCCAAGATCACATAAAGCAGTTCTAACGTAGTTTCTTTGAATGGAGCATGGTATAGTGGGTACTCCTGGATCTCCTAGTTTCTTCGGTATTCCACCCTTAAAAGTATAATTAGCAAGCATGGTGGAAATTTCAGCTTCCGGTACCTTTCTTTTATTTGTAACAATATCCTTCATATACTTAGGATAAGGATTCATTTTGAGCATATCAGTCAAATGCATACGCAAAAAGATAGGTCTAATCATTTCAGCAAAGCGCTCAAAATCCTCATCATCCTTTTTCTTGGATGGCCTAGGAGGGAAAGGCATGGGTTTCTGAACCCATGGTTCTCTTTCTTTACCATGCTTCCTAGCAACAAAGTCTCTCTTATCATAATGTTGATTCTTTGATTGTGGGTTATCAAGATCAACAACAGGTTCATTTTCTAGATCATTGTCATTGCTAGGTTGAGCATCAACATGAACATCATCATTAACATTATCGCTAGGTTCATGTTCATTACCAGATTGTGTTTCAGCATTAGATATAGAAATATCATTGGGATTCTCATGTGTGTCAACAACAGGTTCACTAGAAGCATGCAAAGTCCTATCATTTTTCTTTTTCTTCTTTTTAGAAGAACTAGGTGTATCAACATTATTTCTCTAAGAATCCTGCTCAATTCTCTTAGGGTGGCCCTCATGATACAAAGGTTACTGAGTCACTTTACCCCCTCTAGTTGCAACTCTAACAGCAAAGTCATTATTCTTACTATTCAATTCATTGAGCAAATCATTCTGAGCCTTAAGTACTTGTTCTACTTGAGTGGCAACCATAGAAGCATGTTTACTAATGAGTTTAAGTTCACCTTTAACTCTAGACATATAATCACTCAAGTGCTCAATCATATAAGCATTGCATTTTAATTCTCTACCAAAATAAGCATTAAAATATTCTTGCTTAACCATAAAGTTATCAAACTCATCCAAACATTGGCTAGCAAACTTAGTAGGAGGGATTTCAGCTTTATCATATCTATAGAGAGAATTTACCTTTACTACCTATGTCGGGTTATCAAGATCATGTGTTTCTTCAATAGGTGACGGATTAAAACCATGTATTTCTTCAACAGGCGGTAAATTAAGACCATGTATTTCTTCAACAGGAGGTAAATTCTTAACATCTTCAGCTTTTATACCTTTTTCTTTCATAGATTTCTTTGCCTCTTGCATATCTTCAGGACTGAGAAATAGAATACCCCTTTTCTTCGGAGTTGGCTTAGGAGTTGGTTCAGGAAGCGTCCAATTATTTTCATTAGTCAACATATTATTCAATAGAATTTTAGATTGATCGACAGTTCTTTCCCTGAAAACACAATCAACACAACTATTCATGTGGTCTCTGGAAGCATCGGTTAGTCCATTATAAAAGATATCAAGTATTTCATTTTTCTTAAGAGGATGATAAGGCAAAGCATTGAGTAATTGGAGAAGCCTCCCCCAAGCTTGTGGGAGACTCTCTTCTTCAATTTGCACAAAATTATATATTTCCCTTAAAGCAGCTTGTTTCTTATGAGCAGGGAAATATTTAGCAGAGAAGTAATAAATCATATCCTGGGGACTATGCACACAACCAGGATCAAGAGAATTAAACCATATATTAGCATCACCCTTTAGTGAGAACGGAAATATGTTAAGGATATAATAGTAGTGAGTTTTCTCATCATTAGTGAACAGGGTGGCTATATCATTTAATTTAGTAAGATGTGCCACAACAGTTTCAGATTCATAGCCATAAAAAGGATCAGATTCAACCAAAGTAATTATATCAGGATCAACAGAGAATTCATAATCCTTATCGGCAACAAAGATAGGTGAAGTAGCATAAGCAGGATCATATTTCATTCTAGCATTCAGAGTTTTTTCTTTCAGCTTAGCTAATAATTTTTTAAGATCACTTCTATCATTGCAAGCAAGAAAGTCTCTAGCAGTTTCTTCATCCATAACATAACCCTCAGGCACAACAGGCAAGTCATATCTAGGGGAGAATCTTCACCATCACTTTCATCAATATTATCAGTTTCAATAATTTCATTCTCTCTAGCCCTAGCAAGTTGTTCATCAAGAAATTCACCAAGTGGCACAGTAGTATCAAGCATAGAAGTAGTTTCATCATAAGTATCATGCATAGAAGAAGTGGCATCATCAATAACATGCGACATATCAGAATTAATAGCAGAAGCAGGTTTAGGTGTCACAAGCTTACTCAAAACAGAAGGTGAATCAAGTGCAGAGCCAGATGGCAGTTCCTTACCTCCCCTCGTAGTTGAGGGGTAAATTTTAGTTTTCTCATCTTTCAAGTTCCTCATAGTGACCAGCAGATATAAATCCCAAGTGACTCAAAGAATAGAGCTATGCTCCCCGGCAACGGCGCCAGAAAATAGTCTTGATAACCCACAAGTATAGGGGATCGCAACAGTTTTCGAGGGTAGAGTATTCAACCCAAATTTATTGATTCGACACAAGGGGATCCAAAGAATATTCTCAAGTATTAGCAGTTGAGTTGTTAATTCAACCACACCTGGATAACTTAATATCTGCAGCAAAGTATTTAGTAGCAAAGTAGTATGAAAGTAACGGTAACAGTAGCAAAAGTAATATTTTTGGGTTTTGTAGTGATTGTAACAGTAGCAACGAAAAAGTAAATAAGCGGAACAATATGTGAAAAGCTCGTAGGCATTGGATCAGTGATAGAGAATTATGCCGGATGCGGTTCATCATGTAACAGTCATAACATAGGGTGACATAGAACTAGCTCCAATTCATCAATGTAATGTAGGCATGTATTTCGAATATAGTCATACATGCTTATGGAAAAGAACTTGCATGACATCTTTTGTCCTACCCTCCCGTGCCAGCGGGGTCCTAGCGGAAACTAAGGGATATTAAGGCCTCCTTTTAATAGAGTACTGGACCAAAGCATTAACACATAGTGAATACATGAACTCCTCAAACTACGGTCATCACCGGGAGTGGTCCCGATTATTGTCACTTCGGGGTTGCCGGATCATAACACATAGTAGGTGACTATAGACTTGCAAGATAGGATCAAGAACTCACATATATTCATGAAAACATAATAGGTTCAGATCTGAAATCATGACACTCGGGCCCTAGTGACAAGCATTAAGCATAGCAAAGTCATAGCAACATCAATCTCAGAACATAGTGGATACTGTTGGGGAACGTAGTAATTTCAAAAAAATTCCTATGCACACACAAGATCATGCTGATGCATAGCAACAAGAGGGGAGAGTGTTGTCCACGTACCCTCGTAGACCGACAGCGGAAGCGTTATCACAACGCGGTTGATGTAGTCGTACGTCTTCACGATCCGACCGATCAAGTACCGAACGCACGGCACCTCCGAGTTCTACACACGTTCAGCTCGATGACGTCCCTCGAACTCCGATCCAGCCGAGTGTTGAGGGAGAGTTTCGTCAGCACGACGGCGTGGTGACGATGATGATGTTCCACCGGCGCAGGGCTTCGCCTAAGCTCCGCAACGGTATTATCGAGGTGTAATATGGTGGAGGGGGGCACCGCACACGGCTAAGAGATCTCAAGGATCAATTGTTGTGTCTCTGGGGTGCCCCCCTGCCCCCGTATATAAAGGAGCAAGGGAGGAGGAGGCCGGCCCTAGGAGGGGGCGCACCAAGTGTGGAGTCCTACTAGGACTCCCTAGTCCTAGTAGGATTCCACCTCCCATATGGAATAGGAAAAGAGGAAGGGAAAAAGAGAAGGAAGGAAGGGGGCGCCCCCTTCCCTAGTCCAATTCGGACTAGACCAAGGGGAGGGGTGCGGCCACCCTTGAGGCCCTTTTCTTCTTTCCCGTATGGCCCAATAAGGCCCAATACGTATTCCCGTAACTCTCCGGTACTCCAAAAAATACCCGAATCACTCGGAACCTTTCCGAAGTCCGAATATAGTCGTCCAATATATCGATCTTTATGTCTCGACCATTTCGAGACTCCTCGTCATGTCCCTGATCTCATCCGGGACTCCGAACTCCTTCGGTACATCAACATACATAAACTCATAATAAAACTGTCATCGTAACTTTAAGCGTGCAGACCCTACGGGTTCGAGAACTATGTAGACATGACCGAGACACGTCTCCGGTCAATAACCAATAGCGGGACCTGGATGCCCATATTGGCTCCCACATATTCTACGAAGATCTTTATCGGTCAGACCGCATAACAACATACGTTGTTCCCTTTGTCATCAGTATGTTACTTGCCCGAGATTCGATCGTCGGTATCTCGATACCTAGTTCAATCTCGTTACCGGCAAGTCTCTTTACTCGTTCCGTAACACATCATCCCGCAACTAACTTATTAGTCACAATGCTTGCAAGGCTTATAGTGATGTGCATTACCGAGTGGGCCCAGAGATACCTCTCCGACAATCGGAGTGACAAATCCTAATCTCGAAATACGCCAACCCAACAAGTACCTTTGGAGACACCTGTAGAGCACCTTTATAATCACCCATTTACGTTGTGACATTTGGTAGCACACAAAGTGTTCCTCCGGTAAACGGGAGTTGCATAATCTCATAGTCATAGGAACATGTATAAGTCATGAAGAAAGCAATAGCAACATACTAAACGATCGGGTGCTAAGCTAACGGAATGGGTCAAGTCAATCACGTCATTCTCCTAATGAGGTGATCTCGTTAATCAAATGACAACTCATGTCTATGGCTAGGAAACATAACCATCTTTGATTAACGAGCTAGTCAAGTAGAGGCATACTAGTGACACTCTGTTTGTCTATGTATTCACACATGTATTATGTTTCCGGTTAATACAATTCTAGCATGAATAATAAACATTTATCATGATATAAGGAAATAAATAATACTTTATTATTGCCTCTAGGGCATATTTCCTTCAGTCTCCCACTTGCACTAGAGTCAATAATCTAGTTTACACAGTAATGATTCTTACACCCATGGAGCCTTGGTGCTGATCATGTTTTGCTCGTGGAAGAGGCTTAGTCAACGGGTCTGCAACATTCAGATCCGTATGTATCTTGCAAATTTCTATGTCTCCCACCTGGACTAAATCCCGGATGGAATTGAAGCGTCTTTTGATGTGCTTGGTTCTCTTGTGAAATCTGGATTCCTTTGCCAAGGCAATTGCACCAGTATTGTCACAAAAGATTTTCATAGGACCCGATGCACTAGGTATGACACCTAGATCTGATATGAACTCCCTCATCCAGACTCCTTCATTTGCTGCTTCCGAAGCAGCTATGTACTCCGCTTCACATGTAGATCCCGCCACGACGCTTTGTTTAGAACTGCACCAACTGACAGCTCCACCGTTCAATGTAAATACGTATCCGGTTTGCGATTTAGAATCGTCCGGATCAGTGTGAAAGCTTGCATCAACGTAACCATTTACGATGAGCTCTTTGTCACCTCCATATACGAGAAACATATCCTTAGTCCTTTTCAGGTATTTCAGGATGTTCTTGACCGCTGTCCAGTGATCCACTCCTGGATTACTTTGGTACCTCCCTGCTAAACTTATAGCAAGGGACACATCAGGTCTAGTACACAGCATTGCATACATGATAGAGCCTATGGCTGAAGCATAGGGAACATCTTTCATTTTCTCTCTATCTTCTGCAGTGGTCGGGCATTGAGTCTTACTCAATCTCACACCTTGTAGTACAGGCAAGAACCCTTTCTTTGCTTGATACATTTTGAACTTCTTCAAAACTTTGTCAAGGTATGTGCTTTGTGAAAGTCCAATTAAGCGTCTTGATCTATTTCTATAGATCTTAATGCCTAATATATATGCAGCTTCACCAAGGTCTTTCATTGAAAAACTCTTATTCAAGTATCCCTTTATGCTATCCAGAAATTCTGTATCATTTCCAATTAGTAATATGTCATCCACATATAATATCAGAAATGCTATCGAGCTCCCACTCACTTTCCTGTAAATACAGGCTTCTCCAAAAGTCTGTATAAAACCAAATGCTTTGATTACACTATCAAAGCGTTTATTCCAACTCCGAGAGGCTTGCACCAGTCCATAAATGGATCGCTGCAGCTTGCACACTTTGTTAGCTCCTTTTGGATCGACAAAACCTTCCGGTTGCATCATATATAACTCTTCTTCCAGAAATCCATTCAGGAATGCAGTTTTGACATCCATTTGCCAAATTTCATAATCATAAAATGCTGCAACTGCTAACATGATCCGGACAGACTTAAGCATCGCTACGGGTGAGAAGGTCTCATCGTAGTCAATCCCTTGAACTTGTCGAAAACCTTTTGCAACAAGTCGAGCTTTATAGACAGTAACATTACCATCAGCGTCAGTCTTCTTCTTGAAGATCCATTTGTTTTCAATGGCTTGCCGACCATCGGGCAAGTCAACCAAAGTCCATACTTTGTTCTCATACATGGATCCCATCTCGGATTTCATGGCTTCAAGCCATTTTGCAGAATCTGGGCTCACCATCGCTTCTTCATAGTTCGTAGGTTCGCCATGGTCTAGTAACATGACCTCCAGAACAGGATTACCGTACCACTCTGGTGCGGTTCTTGATCTAGTTGACCTACGAAGTTCAGTAATAACTTGATCTGAAGTTTCATGATCATTATCATTAACTTCCTCACTATTTGGTGTAGGTGTCGCAAAAACTGATTTCTGTGATGATCTACTTTCCAATAATGGAGCAGGTATAGTTACCTCATCAAGTTCTACTTTCCTCCCACTCACATCTTTCGAGAGAAACTCCTTCTCTAGAAAGGATCCATTCCTAGCAACGAATATCTTGCCTTCGGATCTGTGATAGAAGGTATACCCAGCAGTCTCTTTTGGGTATCCTATGAAGACACATTTCTCCAATTTGGGTTCGAGCTTATCAGGTTGAAGTTTCTTCACATAAGCATCGCAACCCCAAACTTTAAGATACGACAACTTTGGTTTCTTGCCAAACCATAGTTCATAAGGCGTCGTCTCAACGGATTTTGATGGTGCCCTATTTAACGTGAATGCTGCCGTCTCTAAAGCATAACCCCAAAACGATAGCGGTAAATCAGTAAGAGACATCATAGATCGCACCATATCTAGTAAAGTGTGATTACGACGTTCGGACACACCATTACGCTGTGGTGTTCCGGGTGGCGTGAGTTGCGAAACTATTCCGCATTGTTTCAAATGTAGACCAAACTCGTAACTCAAATATTCTCCTCCATGATCTGATCGTAGAAACTTTATTTTCTTGTTATGATGATTTTCAACTTCACTCTGAAATTCTTTGAACTTTTCAAATGTTTCAGACTTATGTTTCATTAAGTAGATATACCCATATCTGCTTAAATCATCTGTGAAGGTGAGAAAATAACGATATCCGCCACGAGCCTCAATATTCATCGGACCACATACATCTGTATGTATAATTTCCAACAAATCTGTTGCTCTCTCCATAGTACCGGAGAACGGTGTTTTGGTCATCTTGCCCATGAGGAACGGTTCGCAAGTACCAAGTGATTCAAAATCAAGTGATTCCAAAATTCCATCAGTATGGAGTTTCTTCATGCGCTTTACACCGATATGACCCAAACGGCAGTGCCACAAATAAGTTGCACTGTCATTATTAACTCTGCATCTTTTGGCTTCAACATTATGAATATGTGTATCACTACTATCGAGATTCATTAAAAATAGACCACTCTTCAAGGGTGCATGACCATAAAAGATATTATTCATATAAATAGAACAACCATTATTCTCTGATTTAAATGAATAACCGTCTCGCATTAAACAAGATCCAGATATAATGTTCATGCTCAACGCTGTCACCAAATAACAATTATTTAGGTCTAATATTAATCCCGAAGGTAGATGTAGAGGTAGCGTGCCGACGACGATCACATCGACTTTGGAACCATTTCCCACGCGCATCGTCACCTCGTCCTTAGCCAATCTCCGCTCAATCCGTCGCCCCTGTTTCGAGTTGCAAATATTAGCAACAGAACAAGTATCAAATACCCAGGTGCTACTACGAGCATTGGTAAGGTACACATCGATAACATGTATATCACATATACCTTTGTTAACCTTGCCATCCTTCTTTTCCGCCAAAAACTTGGGGCAGTTCCGCTTCCAATGGCCAGTCTGCTTACAGTAGAAACACTTAGTTTCAGGCTTAGGTCCAGACTTGGATTTCTTCTCCTGAACAGCAACTTGCTTGCTGTTCTTCTTGAAGTTTCCTTTCTTCTTCCCTTTGCCCTTTTTCTTGAAACTAGTGGTTTTACTGACCATCAACACTTGATGCTCCTTTTTGATTTCTACCTCCGCAGCCTTTAGCATTGCGAAGAGCTCGGGAATTGTCTTACTCATCCCTTGCATATTATAGTTCATCACGAAGCTCTTGTAGCTTGGTGGCAGTGATTGAAGAATTCTGTCAATGACGCTATCATCCGGAAGATTAACTCCCAGTTGAATCAAGTGATTGTTATACCCAGACATTTTGAGTATATGCTCACTGACAGAACTATTCTCTTCCATCTTGCAGCTATAGAACTCATTGGAGACTTCATATCTCTCAATCCGGGCATTTGCTTGAAATATTAACTTCAACTCCTGGAACATCTCATGTGCTCCATGACGTTCAAAACGTCGTTGAAGACCCGATTCTAAGCCGTAAAGCATGGCATACTGAACTATCGAGTAGTCATCAACACGTGACTGCCAGGCATTCACAATGTTTGCAGTTGCTGGTGCAGGTGGTACACCTAGCGGTGCTTCCAGGACGTAATTTTTCTGTGCAGCAATGAGGATAATCCTCAAGTTACGGACCCAGTCCGTGTAATTGCTACCATCGTCTTTCAACTTTGCTTTCTCAAGGAACGCATTAAAATTCAACGGAACAATGGCACGGGCCATTTATCTACAATTAACATAGACAAGCAAGATACTACCAGGTACTAAGTTCATGATAAATTTAAGTTCAATTAATCATATTACTTAAGAACTCCCACTTAGATAGACATCTCTCTAATCATCTAAGTGATTACGTGATCCAAAGCAACTAAACCATGTCTGATTAACACGTGAGATGGAGTAGTTTCAATGGTGAACATCACTATGTTGATCATATCTACTATATGATTCACGCTTGACCTTTCGGTCTCTGTGTTCCGAGGCCATATCTGTATATGCTAGGCTCGTCAAGTTTAACCTGAGTATTCCGCGTGTGCAACTGTTTTGCACGCGTTGTATTTGAACGTAGAGCCTATCACACCCGATTAACACGTGGTGTCTCAGCACGAAGAACTTTTGCAACGGTGCATACTCAGGGAGAACACTTTTATCTTGAAATTTTAGTGAGAGATCATCTTATAATGCTACCGTCAATCAAAGCAAGATAAGATGCATAAAGGATTAACATCACATGCAATCAATATAAGTGATATGATATGGCCATCATCATCTTGTGCTTGTGATCTCCATCTCCGAAGCACCGTGCTTGTGATCTCCATCTGCAGTAGGCCTGGCACCCAGCGGTGCTTCCAGGACATAATTCTTCTGTGCAGCAATGAGGATAATCCTCAAGTTACGGACCTAGTCCGTGTAATTCCTACCATCATCTTTCAACTTAGCTTTCTCAAGGAATGCATTAAAATTCAAAGGAACAATAGCACGGGCCATTGATCTACAACAACATAGACATGCAAAATACTATCAGGTACTAAGTTCATGATAAATTAAAGTTCAATTAATCATATTACTTAAGAACTCCCACTTCATCCCTCTAATCATCTAAGTGATCACGTGATCCAAATCAACTAAACCATGTCCGATCATCACGTGAGATGGAGTAGTTTTCAATGGTGAACATCACTATGTTGATCATATCTACTATATGTTTCACGCTCGACCTTTCGGTCTCAGTGTTTCGAGGCCATATCTGCATATGCTAGGCTCAGCAAGTTTAACCCGAGTATTCTGTGTGTGCAAAACTGGCTTGCACCCGTTGTATGTGAACGTAGAGCTTATCACACCCGATCATCACATGGTGTCTCGACACGACGAACTTTCGCAATGGTGCATACTCAGGGAGAACACTTATACCTTGAAATTTAGTGAGAGATCATCTTATAATGTTACTGTCAATCAAAGCAAAATAAGATGCATAAAGGATAAACATCACATGCAATCAATATAAGTGATATGATATGGCCATCATCATCTTGTTCCTTTGATCTCCATCTCCAACGCACCGTCATGATCACCATCGTCACCGGCGCGACACCTTGATCTTCATCGTAGCATCGTTGTCGTCTCGCCAACTATTGCTTCTACGACTATCGCTACCGCTTAGTGATAAAGTAAAGCAATTACATGGCGATTGCATTTCATACAATAAAGCGACAACCATATGGCTCCTGCCAGTTGCCGATAACTCTGTTACAAAACATGATCATCTCATACAATAAAATTTAGCATAATGTCTTGACCATATCACATCACAACATGCCTTGCTAAAACAAGTTAGATGTCCTCTACTTTGTTGTTGCAAGTTTTACGTGGCTGCTACGGGCTGAGCAAGAACCGTTCTTACCTACGCATCAAAACCATAACGATATTTCGTCAAGTATGTGTTGTTTTAACCTTCAACAAGGACCGGGCGTAGCCACACTCGATTCAAGTAAAGTTGGAGAAACTGACACCCGCCAGCCACCTGTGTGCGAAGCACGTCGGTAGAACCAGTCTTGCGTAAGCGTACGCGTAATGTCGGTCCCGGCCGCTTCATCCAACAATACCGCCGAATCAAAGTATGACATGCTGGTAAGCAGTATGACTAGTATCGCCCACAACTCACTTGTGTTCTACTCGTGCATATAATATCTACGCATAAACCTGGCTCTGATACCACTGTTGGGGAACATAGTAATTTCAAAAAAATTCCTACGCACACGCAAGATCATGGTGATGCATAGCAACAAGAGGGGAGAATGTTGTCTACGTACCCTCGTAGACCGTAAGCGGAAGAGTTATGACAAAGCGGTTGATGTAGTCGTACGTCTTCACGATCGACCGATCCTAGCACCGAAAGTACGGCACCTCCACGATCTGCACACGTTTGGCTCGGTGATGTCCCACGAACTCATGATCCAGCAGAGTGTCGAGGGAGAGCTTCGTCAGCACGATGGCGTGATGACGGTGATGATGAAGCTACCGGCGCAGGGCTTCGCCTAAGCACTGCAACGATATGACCGAGGTGGATTATGGTGGAGGGGGGCACCGCACACGGCTAAGAGATCCGATGATCAACTTGCCAGTGGAGGAGGGGGAGGGGGCTGGCTTCCTAGGCGCGCTCCAAGGGGAGTCCTACTCCCACCGGGAGTAGGATTCCCCCCCTTCCCTAGTTGGATTAGGAGAGAAGGAAGGGCAAGGAAGGAGGAAGGAAAGGGGGGGGCGACCCCCCCTCCCAATTCAGATTGGGCTTGGGGGGGGGGCACGCCCCCTCCTTTGCTCCCTTCTCCTCTCTCCCACTATGGCCCAATAAGGCCCATATACCTCCCGGGGGGTTCCGGTAACCTCCCGGTACACCAGTAAATGCCCGATCTCACCCGGAACCATTTTGATGTCCAAATATAGTCGTCCAATATATCGATCTTTATGTCTCAACCATTTCGAGACTCCTCGTCATGTCCGTGATCATATCCGGGACTCCGAACTACCTTCAGTACATCAAAACACATAAACTCGTAATACGATCGTCACCGAACGTTAAGCGTGCGGACCCTACGGGTTCGAGCACTATGTAGACATGACCGAGACACGTATCCGGCCAATAACCAATAGCAGAACCTGGATGCTCATATTGGCTCCTACATATTCTACGAAGATCTTTATCGGTCAAACCGCATAACAACATACATTGTTCCCTTTGTCATCAGTGTGTTACTTGCTCGAGATTCGATCGTCGGTATCTCAATACCTAGTTCAATCTCGTTACTGGCAAGTCTCTTTACTCATTCCGTAAGCATCATCCCGCAACTAACTCATTAGTCACATTGCTTGCAAGGCTTATAGTGATGTGTATTACCGAGAGGGCCCAAAGATACCTCTCCGACAATCGGAGTGACAAATCCTAATCTCGATCTATGCCAACTCAACAAACACCATCGGAGACACCTATAGAGCACCTTTATAATCACCCAGTTACGTTGTGACGTTTGGTAGCACACAAAGTGTTCCTCCGGTATTCGAGAGTTGCGTAATCTCATAGTCATAGGAACATGTATAAGTCATGAAGAAAGCAATAGCAACAAACTAAACGATCAAGTGCTAAGCTAATGAAATGGGTCAAGTCAATCACATCATTCTGTGATGATGTGATCCCGTTCATCAAATGACAACTCATGTCTATGGCTAGGAAACTTAACCATCTTTGATTAACGAGCTAGTCAAGTTAGAGGCATACTAGTGACACTCTGTTTGTCTATGTATTCACACATGTACTAAGTTTCCGGTTAATACAATTCTAGCATGAATAATAAACATTTATCATGATATATGGAAATATAAACAACAACTTTATTATTGCCTCCAGGGCATATTTCCTTCAGCTATCTCTACATCTACCTTCGGGATTAGTTTTAGACCTAAATAATTGTTATTTGGTGCCGGCGTTGAGCATGAACATTATATCTTGATCTTGTTTGATGCAAGACGTTTATTCATTTAAATCAGAGAATAATGGTTGTTCTACTTACATGAGTAATATCTTTTATGGTCATGCACCCTTGATGAGTGGTCTATTTTTACTAAATCTTGATAGTAGTGATACACATGCTCATAGTATTGAAGCCAAAGATATAAGTTTAATAATGATAGTGCAACTTATTTGTGGCACTGCCGTTTAGGTCATATTGGTGTAAAGCGCATGAAGAAACTCCATGCTGACGGGCTTTTGAAATCACTTGATTATGAATCACTTGATGCTTGTGAACCATGCCTCATGGGCAAGATGACTAAGACTCCGTTCTTTGGAACAATGGAGCGAGCAACATACTTGTTGGAAATAATACATACTGATGTATGCGGTCCAATGAGTGTTGATGCTCGCGGCAGGTATCGTTATTTTCTAACCTTCACGGATGATTTGAGCAGATATGGGTATATCTACTTGATGACATATAAGTCTGAAACATTTGAAAAGTTCAAATAATTTCAGAGTGAAGTGGAAAATCATCGTAACAAGAAAATAAAATTTCTACGATCTGATCGTGGAGGAGAATATTTGAGTTACGAGTTTGGTCTTCATTTGAAATAATGCGGAATAGTTTCGCAACTCACGCCACCCGAAACACCACAACGTAATGGTGTGTCCGAACGTTGTAATCGTACTTTATTAGATATGGTACGATCTATGATGTCTCTTACTGATTTACCGCTATCGTTTTGGGGTTATGCTTTAGAGACGGCTGCATTCATGTTAAATAGGGCACCATCTAAATCCGTTGAGATGACACCTTATGAACTGTGGTTTGGCAAGAAACCCAAGTTGTCGTTTCTTAAAGTTTTGGTTGCGATGCTTATGTGAAAAAGCTTCAACCTGATAAGCTTGAACCCAAATCGGAGAAATGTGTCTTCATAGGATACCCAAAGGAGACTGTTGGGTACACCTTCTATCACAGATCCGAAGTCAAGATATTCTTTGCTAAGAATGGATCCTTTCTAGAGAAGGAGTTTCTCTTGAAAGAAGTGAGTGGGAGGAAAGTAGAACTTGATGAGGTAATTGTACCTTCTCCCGAGTTGGAAAGTCGTACATCACAGAAGACAGTTCCAGTGATTCCTACACCAACTAGTGAGGAAGCTAATGATGATGATCATGAAACTTCTGATCAAGTTACTACCGAACTTCGTAGGTCAACCAGAGTAAGATCCGCACCAGAGTGGTACGGTAATCATGTTCTGGAGGTCATGTTACTTGACCATGATGAACCTACGAACTATGAGGAAGCGATGATGAGCCCAGATTCCGCAAAATGGCTTGATGCCATGAAATCTGAGATGGGATCCATGTATGAGAACAAAGCGTGGACTTTGGTTGACTTGCTCGATGATCGGCAAGCCATAGAGAATAAATGGATCTTCAAGAAGAAGACTGACGCAGACGGTAATGTTACTGTCTACAAAGCTCGACTTGCTGCGAAAGGTTTTCGACAAGTTCAAGGAGTTTACTACGATGAGACCTTCTCACCCGTAGCGATGCTTAAGTCTGTCCGAATCATGTTAGCAATTGCCGCATTTTATGATTATGAAATTTGGCAAATGGATGTAAAAACTGCATTCCTGAATGGATTTCTGGAAGAAGAGTTGTATATGATGCAACCAGAAGGTTTTATCGATCCAAAGGATGCTAACAAAGTGTGCAAGCTCCAGCGATCTATTTATGGACTGGTGCAAGCATCTCGGAGTTGGAATAAACGTTTTGATAGTGTGATCAAAGCATATGGTTTTATACAGACTTTTGGAGAAGCCTGTGTTTATAAGAAAGTGAGTGGGAGCTCTGTAGCATTTCTAATATTATATGTGGATGACATATTGTTGATTGGAAATGATATAGAATTTCTGGATAGCATAAAAGGATACTTGAACAAGAGTTTTTCAATGAAAGACCTCGGTGAAGCTGCTTATATATTGGGCATCAAGATCTATAGAGATAGATCAAGACGCGTAATTGGACTTTCACAAAGCACATACCTTGATAAAGTTTTGAAGAAGTTCAAAATGGATCAAGCAAAGAAAGGGTTCTTGCCTGTGTTACAAGGTGTGAAGTTGAGTCAGACTCAATGCCCGACCACTGCAGAAGATAGAGAGAAAATGAAAGTCATTCCCTATGCTTCAGCCATAGGGTCTATCATGTATGCAATGCTGTGTACCAGACCTGATGTGTGCCTTCCTATTAGTTTAGCAGGGAGGTACCAAAGTAATCCAGGAGTGGATCACTGGACAGCGGTGAAGAACATCCTGAAATACCTAAAAAGGACTAAGGATATGTTTCTCATTTATGGAGGTGAGAAAGAGCTCGTCGTAAACGGTTACGTTGATGCAAGCTTTGAGACTGATACGGACGATTCTAAATCGCAAACCGGATACGTGTTTACATTGAACGGTGGAGCTGTCAGTTGGTGCAGTTCTAAGCAAAGTGTCGTGGCGGGATCTACGTGTGAAGCGGAGTACATAGCTGCTTCGGAAGCAGCAAATGAAGGAGTCTGGATGAAGGAGTTCATATCCGATCTAGGTGTCATACCTAGTGCATCGGGTCCAATGAAAATCTTTTGTGACAATACTGGTGCAATTGCCTAGGAAAAGGAATCCAGATTTCACAAGAGAACCAAGGACATCAAGAGACGCTTCAATTCCATCCGCGATCAAGTCAAGGAGGGAGACATAGAGATTTGCAAGATACATACGGATCTGAATGTTGCAGACCCGTTGATTAAGCCTCTCTCACGAGCAAAATATGATCAACACCAAGACTCCATGGGTGTTAGAATCATTACTGTGTAATCTAGATTATTGACTCTAGTGCAAGTGGGAGACTGAAAGAAATATGCCCTAGAGGCAATAATAAAGTTGTTATTTATATTTCCTTATATCATGATAAATGTTTATTATTCATGCTAGAATTGTATTAACCGGAAACTTAGTACATGTGTGAATACATAGACAAAGCAGAGTGTCACTAGTATGCCTCCAACTTGACTAGCTCGTTAATCAAAGATGGTTAAGTTTCCTAACCATAGACATGAGTTGTCATTTGATGAACGGGATCACATCATTAGAGAATGATGTGATTGACTTGACTCATCCGTTAGCTTAGTACTATGATCGTTTAGTTTATTGCTATTGCTTTCTTCATACATGTTCCTATGACTATGAGATTATGCAACTCCCGAATACCGGAGGAACACTTAGTGTGCTATCAAACGCCACAACGTAACTGGGTGATTATAAAGATGCTCTACAGGTGTCTCCGATGGTGTTTGTTGAGCTGGCATTGATCGAGATTAGGATTTGTCACTCCGATTATCGGAGAGGTATCTCTGGGCCCTCTTGGTAATGCACATCACTATAAGCCTTGCACGCAATGTGACTAATGAGTTAGTTACGGGATGATGTATTATGGAACGAGTAAAGAGACTTGCCGGTAACGAGATTGAACTAGGTATTGAGATACCGACGATCGAATCTCGGGCAAGTAACATACCGATGACAAAGGGAACAACGTATGCTGTTATGCGGTTTGACCGATAAAGATCTTCGTAGAATATGTAGGAACCAATATGAGCATCCAGGTTCCGCTATTGGTTATTGACCAGAGATGAGTCTCGGTCATGTCTACATAGTTCTCGAACCCGTAGGGTCCGCACGCTTAACGTTCGATGACGATCGGTATTATGAGTTTATGTGTTTTGATGTACCGAAGGTTGTTCGGAGTCCCGGATGTGATCACGGGCATGACGAGGAGTCTCGAAATGGTCGAGACATAAAGATCGATATATTGAAAGGCTATGTTTGGACACTGGAATGGTTCCGGATGAGTTCGGGCATTTTTCGGAGTACCGGGAGGTTACCGGAACCCCCGGGGAGTCAATGGGCCTTATTGGGCCTTAGTGGGAGAGAGGAGGAGGCGGCCAAGGTGGGGGCGCGCCCCACCCCAAGCCCAATCCAAATTGGGAGAGGGGCCGGCCCCCCTTTCCTTCTCTCCCTCTCCCTCTTCCTTCTTCTCCTACTCCAACTAGGGAAGGGGGGGGGGGGAATCCTACTCCCACTGGGAGTAGGACTCCCCCTTGGGTACGCCATAGAGAGGGCCGTCCCTTCCCTCCTCCACTCCTTTATATACGGGGGAGGGGGCACCCCATAGACACACAAGTTGACAGTTGTCTTAGCCGTGTGCGGTGCCCCCTCCACAGATTTCCACCTCGGTCATATCGTTGCAGTGCTTAGGCGAAGCTCTGCACCGGTAACTTTATCATCACCGTCACCACGCCGTCGTGCTGACGAAACTCTCCCTCGACCTCAGCTGGATCTAGAGTTCGTGGGACGTCACCGAGCTGAACGTGTGCAGATCGCGGAGGTGCCGTAGCTTCGGTGCTAGGATCGGTCGGATCATGAAGACGTACGACTACATCAACCGCATTGTCATAACGCTTCTGTTTTCGGTCTACGAGGGTACGTGGACAACACTCTCCCCTCTCGTTGCTATGCATCACCTAGATAGATCTTGCGTGATCGTAGATTTTTTTTGAAATTACTGCGTTTCCCAACATACACCATATAGCGGAGGATACCTGGGCAGCCGCAAAATTCGAGGTGGAATGGCAACGCAGTGGATGGCAGGAAGCCGCCTGGGTGGAGAGATGGAGGTCCCACAACCTGGGCGGCGACTTGGGTGGTACAGCGGGGCCGTGGTCGCCGACAGAGCGGATATTGAGCACAGTGAACAGGGATGGAATGAGAAAAAGTGCTCTAGGTGGGGTATTTTGGGATGGACCGGGCGTGTCGGAATCCAATGCGGCGAAGGTCCGAATGCCTGCAAACCTCCATACGTTTAGTGCCGGTTTGTGGGGTTTTTTTGCATCGGTCCAAACATATTCGTTGAACGACGTTGGATGGAAAAAGATGTTTGGACAACCCGGTCTAGATATTTACGAGAGGTTTGGTGGATCGCGCTAGAGTTGCCCTAAGACAACAGGTCTGCTGATCATGATGCGATGAAGGCATATGTCCATTGCCGGGTTGGGCTCGCTAGAGCTATATCTCTTGTGTTGCGAGATGTAGATATGGCTCGCTTCTCGCGCCCAGACCGCTCACTGGTTGTTAGCCGACCCAGTAAGGGACGCGTTGATGAGCGGTTTTCTTCCTCCCCTTCTTCATTTTTTGTCGGTCAGTTTTCTTACCTTTTTTTTGTTTTCCTTCAATTTTCTTTGTTTCGTTTTCAATTTTATTTTGTTATCTTTTTCTTCCTTTCTCATTTTTCTTTTTCCTTTTTAATACATGTCTATTTTTTCATACATATTGTACTTTTTTCTATATAGTAGGAGCATTTTCTATATAGTTTACATCTTTTAAATACATGACTAATATTTTTTCAAATATATTTATTGATGTCTAATTTTTTCTTACTCGCTGTAAAAATTGTGTGTACACAAGAAATATTCTTTTATATATGTTTAACATTTTTCAAATACATGACTAGTAACATGCAAAAAATAAAATAAGAAAATACATGACTAATATTGTTTTTAAATATATATTTACATTTTAAATACAATATCAACATTGTTTTCAAATTTATGTTTGGTGTCTACATTTTTTATACATACTAGCACATATGCCCGTGGGTTGCAACGGGAGACTTCAAGGGACGCGAATCAGGCTCGGAGACATGTGCTTTACTATGAATCAGGGGTGGCAAGGTCGAGAAACTAAGCGCGGGACGCATGTTACTCATGACAATAACAATGGACGAATTGATAGTAGGGTTATTCAAGACGGTAGTTCAGAACATGAAACATGATCCCGAGTCAATTGATCTGGGTGAATAACACAAATTCAGATTATTAGTGCATAATGAAATTTATAAAAGTATAATAGGAAGAAATAACATTAGTCATTATCACTAATGATGCAACGGCCTAAATAGATTTTATGCCGTGCAACTTGACATCATCGGTCAAACCTAGTACGTGCTTGATACACCATTAATTACTGTTTAGGCTTATGGATAATGGAGATTGCTCGAATATGTCTTGTTTTTATATTAATGAACACTCTAAGAAATTCACAAGCTTACTAATAGGCATGACAAGAGTAATGCAAACTTTTTTGTAAAGAAAAGCATTAATACAAAGTTTTCATATTTCAAAGAAAGCTAAATTTCATCAGCTTGAAAGTGGGCGGCGTATCTAGATCGAAGCCGAATGTGAAAGCTTCCATCGATATTTGGTCTACTCCGAGTTGCAGACGGATCACTCGCTCCGCACCATGTCCTAGACGAATCGTTTTTCAGAGGAAAAATATTAAAATCAAAGGTGTTTTTGTAAGAACAAAAAGGATACCTCATTATGGCTTCTAATTAAAAACTTTCATAGACTTGACTTGAAATCCCCTCTTTCCATCCTTATTGTCCTCTCTTTTACTTTCTTATCCGGGCAACTTATTATTTCCTTCCTTATTGATTCTCGAAATTGCTCCTTGATACTCAGGAAACTCGAAGATCTATTTAAATTACGAAGTTTGGATTGAAGGCAGCGATGTGGGACTATTTAAAATCTACACGGACCTTTATTATAGCATATAAAGGAAGCTAGCTTAGTTGGTTAAATCATGATTTGTTGGGCACGAGGTTGCGAGTTCGATTCTGCACACTAATATTTTTGCACTGTTGGGCTGGGTGGGCCGGAAAAATTGGTGGCCTGTTCACCTTCGACTGGTTTGGAAAACCAGGGCGTGGATTTAAAACATCGAGCGACTCGATCGGGTTTGACGTACGACGGATGAATAAATCGGATGTACGGACGAAAATTTAGGAGGAAGAAGCGATCACCCTTTTATTATTACTAGCAATAGCAACTAGCAAAAGTGCGATCACCCTTTTATTATTACTAGCAATAGCAACTAGCAAAAGTGCCCGTGCGTTGGAACGGTACAAAGTTGGGTCATCTATTTTGGAATGGAGGTAGTACTACCTCCCTTCACCATCGTTTAAAAGAGCAGTAAATCTTCGCCAGTCGTTTTTACTATTTGTTTTTCTAGAATTCATTTGGGTGTTGTTTTAAAATAATTAGTATCACTCGAATAATCAGTATCACTTTATTGAAATAATCCTTATCACTTTGTTGAAATCATATAGTTTTGAATTAAAGAAATCTATAGTTATTTTAGAGTATGTAATAAAACATACATGTGATAAAAAACATACCACTATCCCTAGGGTACGTAGAAGCATATGGCATATGCACGCTGCATGCGTGTTGTAGCCAATCCATGCGCAGGATCAGTTAATTGGTCTTTGCATGCAATTTTTTGATGAAGAAATCTTTGACCTGTGGCTTTGGCGCGCCTTCCCATTATGAGGTCTTCCTTTCTAAAAAATCCATCCGAATGATCGGTTAATTGGTCATTGCATGCACTTTATGCGAAGAAGAATTCTGAAAAAAATATGATAAAGAAATCTTTAACCTATCTATGGCCTTGCCGCACCCTCCCATTATGGGGTCTTTCTTTCTAAGAAATCCATCCGATTGATCAGCTAATTGGGCTGTTATAATAGGGGAGATTTCTTTCTTTTGCATTTCTTAGCGCAAGATCCCCTCTATCAGATACTTATGTGTCCTCTTTTTCATATAGCACAACATCACATCTTTATTGAGCCTCTCTTTATTTAAATTTATATCCAATTTCTGACGAGGCTTGTTGACGTCTACTTGCTGATCTATATAAATTGGTAGAATTTTGTTTAAAGCAGCGAGGTGGTACTATTAAATAAAACAAGCGAGGCGTTGCATGTATAGAACGGACAGCTAGCCCAGCTGGTTGTGTCTCCCCAACAGCAAAACCGTGGCGCGAGTTCGATCCCCTGTGCCCTTATTTATTTTTCGCACTCCTGCAAACGCAAGGGCCGGCCCACTATGGAGTGCGGGTTTATTTTAGAAAAACGTGGGGGCCTTTTTGCAAAAGTGCCGCGACGGGTGAGCGGGCAGAAGCAATGTTTGCTTTATTATTAGGGAAAGATTATATATATATATATATATATATATATATATATATATATATATATATATATATTATTTTATTTTATTATTATTATTATTAGGTAAAGATAAAGATTATACATTTTATACATATGGCACATTATTTATACACATTTAATATTTTTTAAATACATGCTTGATTTGTTTTTCAAATATATGTTTTGATGTCTACCTTTTTTCATACACATTATACAAGTTTCTATACACCTGAAACATTTTTTTATACATGTTTAATATGTTTCAAATACGTGATTTTTCAAAACACATGTTTTTAAATATTTTTCCGAGTACGTGCTAACTGTTTCACAAATACATGTTGGAACATTTTTTGAATGATACAAAACATTTTCTGAACTATGTAAACATTTTTTACATTGTATAAACATATTTTAAGGAACATAATTTTTGAAATTCGTGAACTTTTTTAAGCTACGTTGACCAAAAATTATACTGCTTTAACTTTTTCCTAAATTCATGGTTTTTAAATTATTATTATTTTACGTTGGTTTTACTTTTTGGAACATATGAATTTTAGAATGTTTTCAAAAATATGAACAGAAGAAAAAAACGAATAAAAGAAGAAAGCAAACTCACCTGGGCCGACCCTTAGCGATGGAAAGTAGCGGTTCTTTTGGGGGCGAGACATCATCCTTCCGGGTCTCGCTATAAGCCCAAACGGTCGCGGCTATATGGAAAGTCCACCTCGGCGCTTGGATCAACTTAAAAAAAAAAAACTTCGGCGCTTGGAGACCCCTCGAGACGCTTCGAGAGACTGCGTGGTGGGGACGGACTCCGCAACCGCCTCTCCTACCCGCCCGTTCCGTTCCAGCCGAGCCAGCCTCCTTTACTTGCCCAACCTATAAATTTCTCCACAGGCATAGGCTCCTGTATCCCAATCCAATCGCAAGCCCCCCTGATTCCATCGAGAAAAAAGAATCCAGCTCTCGCGAACCTCCTTCTCCGTCAAGGTATGCGCCCGCCACCGATTACCTCTTCCCCCGATCTATCTGTTTGTTCATGTTGTGGGATTGATTTAGATGCATATATGTGCGAGTGTGATTGTCAAATTGGTCAACGCGATTAGATGACGAGAAGATTGTAGAAACGACATGGATATTTTTTAGAGGATAAAGCAACATGGATATATCAGTAGATACGTGTAGATCGCTGTACCCATGTTCATGATATTGTTTAGATGCCCGGTAGATTAAAGGAAAAACGAGTTATTGTTGGTCTGAAGATTTCGATCCAGTGTGATTGCTGTCCCGTGATGGTTCATCCAGGAGTTGTTGATTAGACTTTTATAGATCATTAGTGTTGGATCTGCCGTTCTAGGTTCTTGTTTGATATGCTTCAGATTATTCCTCATCTGGCCCGATGGTTTTAAGTTGAATCTCATTAGTGTTCATCCATTATTTGCCTTATTGTTATATCAATGTCGGTTATACTATTTCTGCGTCTCTATGTTAGCCTTACAATATTTGTCAAACTGGCTTCTTATACAAATCTGCTTATTTGAACTGGAAGTAGATCCTAAACAGTACATTATTATATTCCAATCCCCTTCGATGTACTTGCTCAGTTCCAGTTGTAAAAATCTGCTTATCTGCTTTGTAATTTCCAGCTATAAAAGCCTGCTTAATTTAAACTGGAATTAGATCATGAGGGGCAGTTCCAGTTCTGTGTATTCACATGCTTCTGTTCATAATTATTGCTCCGCGGTTGTTACTTGTCAGATTTACCTAGTAATCTATCAGAAATTTAGCTATTCACAGCTGTTTACTTGTTTTGTTTCTCTCTTTGTATATATGCCTTCAACTTGGTGTGTGGAATTTCCTACGAGGCATACCTATTACAAAGATTCAGATTAACACAGTCTTCGTCTCTTTACTTTGTTGATCTTTCATATACACCTAACTAGGTTAACTTTTTTTTTTTTTTTTTTGCAATTTTGAACTATGCAGATGCAGATCTTCGTCAAGACATTGACCGGCAAGACCATCACACTTGAGGTTGAGTCATCCGACACGATCGACAATGTGAAGGCAAAGATCCAGGACAAGGAGGGCATCCCACCGGACCAGCAGCGCCTGATCTTTGCCGGCAAGCAACTTGAGGACGGACGCACCCTTGCTGATTACAATATCCAGAAGGAATCCACCTTGCACCTGGTGCTCCGCCTGCGTGGTGGCATGCAAATCTTCGTGAAGACCCTCACCGGCAAGACCATCACCCTGGAGGTGGAATCTTCGGACACCATTGACAACGTGAAGGCGAAGATCCAGGACAAGGAGGGTATCCCCCCGGACCAGCAGCGCCTGATCTTTGCCGGTAAGCAGCTCGAGGATGGTCGCACCCTTGCAGATTACAACATTCAGAAGGAGTCTACTCTCCACTTGGTGCTCCGTCTTCGTGGTGGCCAGTGAGTTCCATGCGACCTTGGAAGTTTGATTCGCAAGTCTGTTACGCGTGGTGGTTTCTTCCCTTGTCTCTTCGGTTACTATGTGCAAGTCTATGTCATGTGTCGTTTGTGAAACTCTCTAGTCCTGTGCCTTATGGCAATGTGATCTCTGTTATGAATTAAGTGAGACCTAAATCTTTTTAATACCTTGTTATTATGGTTGCTTTGCATTCTTAATCTGGATGCTCTTATGTCCTGTTATTATAACACATTTTTGCTCACCATGAATGTAAAGAAGATAGAACCTGCGGCATTTCCACTGCACTAGTCTGTTGTCTTGTTTGTTTGCTGGTCTTGTTTAGATAACAGACTGTTCCTGAAAGAAGAAGAAAAACTGCCGCTGCATTTTTATACCTGCAGTGCACTTGTGCTGTCTTCTCCAAATAACCAAAATGATCACATCGAAGACACCACGGCAACACACATAAAGTGCTTGGGATCCAGTGGTCCACGGTAGTCAAGCCTCTCGCTGGCAATTCACCTTCAATAGTTCAATTCGTATGATGAGATGAGAAAATGTTCCAGTGAGTTTTTTTTGTTCACCATGATTGTTTTATCCCTTAAATGTTTTTTTGCAGCAGTTTATAACCATGAGCATATAACACATTAAAAGCTATGGCACCACCAGTTGTTTATTGCAATGCAATTATTCAAAGTTCTAGCGTCACAACAAAACATGATGGTCAAGAAGCAGCAAAACATTACACGATGGCAACAAAACACAATACTGATTAGGGAAAAATGTTGACAGCTTGATAACAATAGCTGATACAAGTAGAACTTAATTTGCGACAATAATATTAGCTATTGCCACTGATTATTATTCCTTGTTGCAATGCTTATACTTTATCATTGCAACACTTATACTTCCATGGCAGCAGTTCAAGGTATAGCGCACTTGAGTTTGCAGCCAGGAAGGAAGGAGTATTATTAGTTGCATGCGCCATTCTGGCAGCCGGTACCACAGTAGTCCTTGCCAAGACCACAAGACCCATACTGGCTGCAACAATAGTTGTTGGTGCATGGTGCACCATTAGCCTTGTTGCCACATGGCTTGTCTGTGCTGCAGGCGCCGTTTTGGCAGCCAGCACCACAGAACTCCGGTCCTAGGCCACAGTAACCGTATTGGCTGCAGCAGAGGTTGTTGGGGCATAGCTTACCATTGTCCAGGTGGCCACACTTGAGATCAGCCCAGCAAGGACCGTTCTGGCAGCCGTTGCTGCAGTATTCTCTACCGTAGCCGCAGCGACCACCTGAGCCACAACAGTGGTTGTTAGGGCACAGTGTGCCGTTGGCCTGCGTGCCGCAGCGCCGCTCTGGCACCCGGCACCAGCGCTGCAGTAGTCGACGCCCAGGCCGCAGTATCCATCCTTGCTGCAGCAGAGGTTGTTGGGGCACTCAATGCCGTCGGCCTGCTTGCCGCAGCGCGTAGGGCAGGACTGCAGCTGGGCGTGGGTGGTCACCGCGGCAAAGGCAAGCGCGAGCGCGCACAGCAAGAGGCCCTTCATCGCTAGGATGTGTGCTTTACTGGATTTGTTGAGGAGGTGTTGATGGAAATGCCGAATGCAAGGCTCCTTTATATAGGAGTCCAAGTCGTTCGGCGGTGAACCAAACCTAGCTAGGCATTGATCCTAGCGTATTCAAATCTCACGATTTTTTTTAACTCATGCCTTGTAAATCGATTGGTAAATACGGTTTCAGTGTGTGAACCGTCAAGACGAGCCATGGACTTGCTGAAGACTTGGAAATCGATTGGTAAATAAGGTGTCAGTTTGTGAACGGTCAAGACGAGCCATGGATTAACTCATGACTTGGAAATCTGCTTGTACAACATGTAGGTACGCCTCCCACAAGCCGAGGTCAAGTTATCGCATGCATGCATCTCAGTGAGTGTACTAGCATAACATTTACTCTGGCAAGCCGATACGATGTGAAAGATCAAGACGGACATCATTCCTGACTGAACAAAAACCGAGATGACGAGGACCTGACGGCTGAAGTCTGCATTGCATAAGCATATATATTTTCTGAAACGTAGGCAAAATCTTTGCCTCATCCATTAAATAAGAGTGAATAGAGTTTGTTACAAGCAACCCGATTACACGATATGGGAATTACTCTTGCAATATAATGGACCCTAGTTTTTTAGCACCAGCGATGATCCAGAGGCTAGCCTCGGTCGCGATGGAGGCAAGCAATATAGTCGGTGGCACGCTCTTCTGCTTGAACACTCTTGCGTATCGCTCATTCCAAATAGTCCATGAGACAAGCATGGTGAGGAATGCCTTGGCTTGCCTAAATGGCGTGGCGCTGTCGCAAGTACTTGCCCACCAAGCTTCAACCGAGTCGAACAAGGGCCATGCGTTTGTGTCAAGCTCGAAAATGTGGTATTTGTCAGTACCAAAGACCATAGCTTTCTGGTGGAGCGGCACTTATAGAAGAGGTGAGTCCCACATTCTTGCACCCTCTTGCAAAGAGGGCAAAGATCACAATTTGGTCATCCACGCTTCACCAATCTATCAGCGGTCCAAATTCTATCTTGTAGAGCCAACCAAGCAAAGAACTTGACTTTTGGAGGAGCCCAAGCCTTCCAAACCATTCTATGTATGGGTGAGAGAACCATTCGTAGAAATTGCGCCTTGTATGCGGATGCCGTCGAGTATTGCCCATTAGCCGTGCACTTCCATAGGATGTCGTACTCGGTGGGCTCATCGAGTTCGACCTCGTGCAAGAGCATCGAAAGAGTGAAAAACTATGAGATGTGCTTGGCGGAGACGTTGTTTGCTGTCTTCTCCAAATGTTCATATCGAAGGCGTAAATACTGGATGTTTGTATACACCGCGAAAACACACATAGTGTGCTCGGGATCCAGTGTTCCACGATAGAAAAGAAAAATATTCCAGTCTGTTTTTGTTCACCATGATCGTTTCCTCCCCTTCATAGTTTTATTGTATTTCTTTCTATTTTTTCAGCAGTTAATAACCATGAGTATAACACATTAATTACTCAATATTCCAGCGTTGCAACAAATATACCGGTCATGAAATAGCAAACTAAAACAAGTGGCAATATATAGTATCACCATATCATACAATAACATTACACAATGTCAACAAAACATAATACTAGGACAAATGTCGATTATTAGGACAAATGTCGACAGCTTGACATACTTAGCTGGTACAAGTAGAACTTAATTTGGGACAGTAATATTAGCTATTGCCACTAATTATTACTCCTCGTTGCGATGCTTATACTTTCTCATTGCAACACTTATACTTCCATGGCAACAATTCAGGGGTAGCACGCACTTGAGTATGTCAACCAGGAAGGAAGGAGCGTACCACAGTAACACTAGTTGCATGCGCCGCTCTGCCAGCCCGTACCACAGTAATCCTTGCCAAGCCCACAAGACCCATACAGGCTGCAACAATAGTTGTTGGTGCATGCTGCACCATTAGCCTTGTTGCCACACGGCTTGTCCGTGCTGCAAGCGCCGTTTTGGCAGCCAGTACCACAGAACTCCGGTCCCAGGCCACAGTAACCATACTGGCTGCAGCAGAGGTTGTTGGGGCATAGCTTACCATTGTCCAGGTGGCCACACTTGAGATTAGCCCAGCAAGGACCGTTCTGGCAGCCATTGCTGCAGTATTCACTACCGTGGCCGCAGCGACCACCCGAGCCACAACAGTGGTTGTTAGGGCACAGTGTGCCATTGGCCTGCGCGCCGCAGATCTTGTTGTCATAGCAGGCGCCGCTCTGGCAGCCGGCGCCAGTGCTGCAGTAGTCGACGCCCAGGCCGCAGTACCCATCCTTGCTGCAGCAGAGGTTGTTGGGGCACTCCATGCCGTCGGCCTGCTTGCCGCAACGTGTCGGGCAGGACTGCAGCTGGGCGTGGGTGGTAACCGCAGCAAAGGCAAGTGCGAGCGCGCACAGCAAGAGGCCCTTCATCACTAGTAGAAAAAGGGTCTTTTGTCCCGGTTGGTAAGGGCCCTTTTGTCCCGGTTTTTGAACCGGGACTAAAGTGTCGTTACTAATGCCCTAGCCCTTTAGTTCCGGTTCTTACACGAACCGGGACAGATGGGCCTCCACGTGGCCGGTGCGGTGAGCCCAGGCAGGAGGGCCTTTGGTCCCGGTTGGTGGCACTAACCAGGACCAATAGGCATCCACACGTCAGCATTTCAGGGGCTAGGGTTTTTGTTTTTTTTGAAGGGGGGGGGGTTGGGGGTTTTGGGGGGTTAATTTAGGTGTTTCATATATTGTGTTAGCTAGCTAATTAATAGAGAGAAGTGCCCTCTCTTATCTCCGTGCTTGGTCGACGCTACGTACTATATACGTATAGAGAGGACTAGACACGCTAGCTAGTAAGAAAATGAAGGAAACAGAAGATCGTCATGAACATATGCATACAGAGAGAAGTGATATCGACCACCTCTCCTTCTCCGAGAGATTGGTCGAACAACAAGTTCTCGTATATCTATCCGACACTACTGCTACATATATACAATAATTATCTCTTACAATATAATCTCCTAATTATATACGAAGTCAAGGTCCACATGGTATTCTCCGTCTTTAGCGATCACGTGGTCAAGGAAGAATGCCGCCAATTCCTCTTGAATTGCTCGCATACGATCTGGTGCTAGGAGTTCATCCCGCATCCGAAAGATCTAATTTGAAGAAGGGGGTCAATACATACATATATATATATATGAATAAATGAAACTCAACACAAATGATGGTAATAAAATAAAATTGTGAATATTATTGCTTACGCACTTCATATTGTTCATCAGAGTAGCCCCGCTCACAGGTCGTGTGGCGGATGGACTCGCAAACGTAGTATCCACAGAAGTCATTCCCTTGTTCCTGCCACAACCACTTTATAAGAAATAGAGGTCAATCAAACTGATAAGCAAGCATGCTAAATGGTATTGATGAAACTAGCGCTTGAATCACTAGGAGATGCGCGGAACATGCTACTATAGTACTTACTTTCGGGTGTCTAAATTGCAGCTTCTTCGACAGTCCCGGAGCTTTTTTGGTGAATTTTCTCCAAACCCTGGCAGACAAAGAAATCAATTACTTGATATCAGGAAATGAACAAAGTTGCTGATATGGTGGATAATGATCGATTTAACTTACTTCTCGAGCATTTGAGTCATGTCCGCATAGTCCTGGGGATCTTTTCGTCTCGAGTCTAAGACGGTTACTACTCCCTGCTCAAGCTTAATCTCTAGGAGAATATAGTGGAAGCTGCGCACGCATGCACAAGTCATCAATTACATTACTATAACCTGGACTAATAAGGGAAACCGAATATGCACAAGACAGTAACACTCACTTGAAGTTGTAAGGAAAGAGTATTATATCTTTGTTTTCATTTATTACCAACGATCGTAGCAAGTTGGCCTCGGTATTTTCGGCATGATATTTAACCTCAGTTGCATCTATGAGATTTGTGTTAATGAATCCAATATCACCGACTTGTCTTTTCTTCAATTCGGCGATCTTCAATCTGCATAATATAGTGAGGATAATTATAAATACATGCAATGAAAGAGCTGACCTATATAGAGAGACTTAATGACAGAAGTAGTACTACTTACAGACAGTAGCAAGTGACCGTTGATTTATCGAGGGCCTTTTGATTGAAAAACTGGAAGAACTCCTCAAATGGAACATTCAACAGTTCAATTCCAATGAGGTCATGCTCCTCTTTAACTCTCAGCATCAAAGTATCCCTCCCCCTAGACTCTCTGCAGGTTTTCATGTACCAATCATATAATCTTCGCATCATCGTTGTTAGAGATCTTTCATCTTTGATGAGAGGCTTCCCGTAATGGTATTTGTGTTCGTCCACCTCCAGGAAATCATAATGTACATCGTCGGGCAGGTAATCTCCAAGATTGCTATAACCGGCCACCATCCTCGGATCATTAGCGACGATGTCTTTAGACACCTTGAGCGGGGGCCACGATTGGTTCGCTTGTTCGCCGAGCTGGGCAATTTTTTCCCAGCTCGTCGTTCTTTTAACCTTTGATCACTGACAGCACTTCCCGACCGCTCCGCTTCGGCAAATGTCTTTCCAATAATGCGCTCATAGTTGCCTTTCGGCAGAGACTTTGGTGGTTTTGTCAGGGCAGCCAGAGTGCGCTTCGCTTTCACCGGATCTACCTTCTCCTCCGGAGGTGGATGTTTCTTTGCTTTCACCCCTTCAAAGAAGTTCTTCACTTCGGCTCGCACGATCTTCGTGGTTTCCTCCTCGGTCCTCTCGTATGGTAACTTCTCTGGAGTCTTCAGAGAAGGACCGAATCTGTATTGCCTCCTGCCTCTGGCTGTACTGCTAGACGCCGGCAGAGCAGACGGAGCGGCTGCGGCTGTCTTCTTTCCTTGCTTACGAGCGGAGGAGAAGGACTACGATGCGCTGGAGCAGCCGGAGCGGCGACGGGTCTCTTCCGCCCTTGCTGACGAGGCAGAGAAGGAGGAGGCTGGCTGCTCCGGCGCGCCGGCGGAGGCGGAGTGCCGCCACGCGCCGGAGAAGGAGGCTGAGTGCCATAATCACTCGCCGGAGGAGGAGGCGGAGTGCCGCCACGCGCCGGAGAAGGAGGCTGAGTGCCCTGATCACTCGCCGGAGGAGGAGGCGGAGTGCCCTTACTCGCCGGAGGCGTCCAGTTCGGAAGGTTGATGAGCTCCTTCCGCCATAGGCATGGAGTCTTCAGAGCAGAACCCAGCCGAGTCTTCCCTTCACCGGTAGGGTGGTCAAGCTGGAGGTCCTCAAATCCCTCTGTTATTTCGTCCACCGTCACCCTAGCATATCCTTCTGGAATCGGACGACAATGAAAAGTTGCGCCGGGTTCAGGAGGTCGAATAGAGCCGACAGCCGCCTTGACTTTGAAGTTCTCCCATCGCGTCATAAGGTGGCAATGTTGAGACTCCGTGATATCATCCATGGGGTAGCACTACAAAAAAAGACACATCCGTGACATTTTGGGCCGAACGAATTTTTTTTCTGTCATACATATGACACTTCTATGACGATAATTGTGACAAAACCCGGTATCATCATAGATGTGGTGGGCTCCTACTTCTATGACAAAAAATCATGACAGAAAATGGGCTTTTCGTCCTGGGCGGGCCGGAGACGCAGCTGCATGACATTCTTTGGGCCGTCCATGACGGAAAAAACCGTGGTAGAAGCGAGGGGGAGGAAAATTTCGGGGAGTTCCCGGTTACGGTGGGAGGTCGGGGGCCGAGCGATGCGCGTTTCTCTCGTACACGTACGCGCGTGTGTGCGAGGCGTTGGCTTTAACTGAACCCGAGCGAGGCTTTGGGCTCTAACTGAACCCGAGCGATTGCACTGCAGGCTACGCGTTACTGAACCCGAGCGATCGATCGATGGCTGTTAACTGAACCCGATCGAGCGATTCCTTCGCTACTGCTGCTAACTGAAGCCGATCGATTGGATGAACAGTGAGCGTTGCGGGGGGGGGGGGGGTGGATGAACAGTGAGCGGTGGCGTTGCCTCTGGATGAACAGGACCCCGTGGTGTGGAGGGCTGGATGAACAGTAGACGGTGGAGGGGTGCCCGTGAAGGGGTGGTTGAACAGGACCCCGTGGTGTGGAGGGCTGGATGAACAGTAGACGGTGGAGGGGTGCCCGTGGAGGGGTGGTTGAACAGGACCCCGTGGTGTGGAGGGCTGGATGAACAGTAGACGGTGGAGGGGTGGTTGAACAGTAGCCAGTGGAGTAGCGCGCGGTGGAGGCTGGATGAACAGGAGCCCGTGGAGGCTGGAGGAGGTCGACGGTGGAGATGAACAGTATCCCGTGGAGTCCCGTTTTGCGGTACGCCACACCCCTCCCGATCAACAGGACCCCCGTTTCGACCGTAGCGCTCCAACACAAGTCCGTTTCCTCCGTTTTGCGGTACGCCACACCCCTCCCGATCAACAGGACCCGCATTTCGACCGTAGGAGGTTCGTTTCCTCCGTTTTGCGGTACGGCAGACCCCTCCTGATGAACAGGATCCCGTTTTGAACGTGGCCGGTCGAACACAAGGCCCTTTCCTCCGTTTTGCGGTACGCCAGGCCTCGTTTCCATCGCCTGTTCCGTCCAAGCCCTCCCGATGAACACGACCACGCATTCCGTTCCGACCCAGCCGGTTGGCTCCCACGCGTTCAGTTGCCTCCCGATGAACACGACGCATTCTGTTGCCTCCCCATGAACATGACGCATTCCGTTGCCTCCCCATGAACACGACGACGACGCTGTTTCTCTGTTCTGACCCAGCCATGTACACGAGCCCTGGCCGTACGTATGCGCGAGTAGGCGTTCGAGACCCTGCCCGCATGTACGTACGTGGCCGTATTTTCTTTCTTGCACCCTGGCCGCTGTACGTACGTGTACATGCTACGTGCGCGCCTCTACTACGACACGTACGCGCCTCTACTACGACACGTGCGCGCCTCTACATCGACCAGTATATGTACGTACACGTTCGCGACCAGAATGACAACGCTACGTACGCTTCGACCAGGTGGGTCCCGACTGTCAGGCACTTCCTTGCCTGCGAAGATGTAGCTGGTGGGTCCCAGCAGTCAGGGGGGCGAATCGTTTTTTTGCCCGGACGCACTTCCTTGCGTGTGAAGGTGTAGCTGCTGGGTCCCAGCAGTCAGGGGGGAATCGTTTTGTTTTTTTGCCCGGACGCACTTCCTTGCGTGCGAAGATGTAGCTGGTGGGTCCCAGCAGTCAGGGGGCGAATCGTTTTTTTGGACGCACTTCCTTGCGTGCGAAGATGTAGCTGGTGGGTCCCAGCAGTCAGGAGGAAATGTTTTTTTCGTGAAATACGGTGGCCCGTCCGGTGGGTCCCCGCTGTCAGGTGGAGGAATAATTATTTTGCGCGTAATAAGGAGGCATGTCCTTGCTGCGGCCGTGGACCCAGCTGTCAGCCTCTCCACGTACAGTCCACGTTCGATGGAAGCCATTCCTTGACCACGTTGACCACGCCGCGCCGAGAGCACCAGGGCGGTGGACGACGGCGAGGCCTAGGAAGGGGACGACGCAGAGCCGGGAAAGACGCGACAGTGGATGCCCACGCGTAGAGGAGTATGAGGGTTCACTCGTTCGGCTGCGGTGTGAGGCTGCCGTCGCCGTAGAATAACAGGGGGTGTGGGTGCGTAGAGGGATGGCCTGGCCAGCGGTGGGAGTAGTAGGGGGCGGTGAGGCCTCCGCGGCATCACAGCCGGCCACGGGCGGCAGGAGCAGGCGGCACGACCAGCGCTGCTTTGGGCGGCTAGAGCAAGAAGACCAGAGGTTGAAGAAGCACTACGGCCGTTGGATGGACATCGTACGGTCACTGGAGCTAGAATCGTTCATATATTGACTAAAGTTGACAAAGGCCTCCGTCCCAGTCAACTTAGTAGGCCCACAAGTCAGCCTCCCACCAAGGTGGGTCCCAGCTAGCAGGGGGTATTCATTTTTTGTGCGTAATAAGGAGGCACTTCCGGTGGGTCCGAGCTGACAGCGGGGGGAACTTTTTTTCGCGAAATACGGTGGCCCGTCCTGTGGGTCCCAGCAGTCAGGGGGAAACGTTTTTTTCGCGAAATACTGGTGGCCCGTCCGGTGGGTCCCTGCTGTCAGGTGGAGGAATAATTATTTTCCGCGTAATAAGGAGGCACTTCCTTGCGGCTGCCATGGACCCAGCTGTCAGCCTCTCCACGTACAGTACTCTTCCGATGGAAGTCGGTCATTGACCACATTGACCACGCCCCGCCGAGAGCACCACGGCGATGGACGACGGCGAGGCCTAGGAAGGGGACGACATGGAGCCGGGGAAGACGCGGCAGTGGAAGCCCGCGCGGAGAGGAGTACGAGGGTTCACCGGTTCGGCTGCGGTGTGAGGCTGCTGTCGCCGCAGAATAACAGGGGGTGTGGATGAGTAGAGGGATGCCTTGGCCAGCGGTGGGAGTAGTTGGGGGCGCTGAGGCCTGTGCGGCAGCACAGCCGGCCACGGGAGGCGGGAGTAGGGTGTCCCGCCGGCGCTGCTTTGGCGGCTGGAGCAAGAAGATCAGAGATTGAAGAAACACGACGGCCGTTGGATTGACATCCAACGGTTACGTCTGCTAGAATCGTTTGTTGACGTATATAATAACTAAAAAAATCTTGCATACGCGTGAACTAAACAGGCCCACAAGTCAGACCACTCCCTTTTTTTTAATAATTTATATATAGCTCATGGCAACTTCTTATGCAATTTATTGAAGTCGTTTTTTTCGGTTGGCCAGGGCCAATTTCGCATATTTCTGTGGGTTCCAAACTATTTTTAATACCGAAATGTCGAGCCAGATTTAAAGTACTTTGAAGATATATTTAAATTAGGTTAATGCCGAGTGAAATAGGAATATGAAAATGTGAAAAATTCAGAAATTATAAAGTAATTGTCAATTTGTCATCTGTTTTTATATTTACAACCCATTTCATATTACTTTCAAGATTTGCAGGCGTCTTGAAAGAGTTGCAGCCCATCAGGGCGTAGAAAAATAAGTAGGCCTGGATTGGGTATTCTTCAAAAAAAATAAACTGGGCTCATTTTCACAAAGAAAAAATAGCTGGGCTGGTCACATGGTGAACATAAAATATAAGCCTGGGCTAGACGGGCCAAAGCCCAGTTCAAACCCTGCTCCGTCTCAACAATACCAAACAAAAAAAATACTGCTCGAGTAGCTACGTCCCAGGTGTCAGCCGATCTTGTGCTGTTCTCTTGTCTATTGACTATATACGCTCACAATGTCGTGGGTCCCAGATGTCAGGAAAACACTAGGAGGAAGCATTTTATTTTTCCATACGCTGACGTGGTGGGCCCCTACTGTCATCCTCTCCACGTACTTCTGCCGATTCCTATTGTTTGTTGACCATGTTGACAACGCGAGAGGGCGGCGCCACGGCGAGTGCACCAAAGCGCGCGGAGGACGTCGGCGTTAACGATTTAGGAGACGGTGGGGCGGCGATGCGTGCGCTGAGGCGCAGCCAGCCGTGGGAGGCGGAAGCAGGCGGCCCCGCCGGCGCTGGTTTGGTTTTGGCGGCTGGAGGAAGACAGGGCTGAAGAAACACGACAGACTGTAAAAGCAGCAGGAGTACTTAACAACCTTAACTGAAACCAGCAGGGGCACTTAACAACCAAAGCTGAAAGCAACGTGGTCAATAAACAGGATATTCGCTTTAGAGCCATGGAAAAGCATGAACACAATCTTCTGTCCTATTCTCCAAGATGGACGGGCCTTCATTATTTGAGGCCACCCATGAATAAGTATCTTTTCACCTCCAAGGGGAATTGAGTAGGTCGACATAAACATCATGTTGTGACCAAGCGCAAGTCTGACCCGACCATGGTCAGGCATCTGTATAGGAACAATAGAACTCGACAGTTCCTATTTCAAGAAGATCACAGCTGTAAAACTATGTATAAGCAATAGTTTATGAACAACATATATAACAGAAACAACTCGTACCATAAGTTTCTCGACACAGTTGGACCTGTTCAACGAGTGCAGCAGTGGTAAACATATCCCACGTGGCCTTCCACCATTGAAACGCCCCACAAGGACCTCAAGACGATCAATAAAGTGTAGGAACTTGTGGATGTCGATCCAGTCAACTTCAGTGCCATTAGTAATAGCCGAGTTATTACAGAGTAACAAATGAGCAGACTGCTTAACTCTGAAAAAACCTACACGTGCCACCAATTATAAGAAAATATTAGTTAGAAGTAGCATCCTCGTGAGAGATTCGTTGCTACTTCTAAAGTTAAATTGTGATTAGTTAGACAGAATAGGTGGATTAAGAAGTAATCAAGGCAACAAGCAAGAACCAGATACAAAACTAACATGGATGAACAATTGGAACGACGTCGTGGTGGAAAATCGCAGTGAAGATGAGATCAGGTTCTACTATTTCCATCAACATTCGTGCGCCAACTTTCAGTCTGTAACACTTGAGAAAGTTTATCCAAGTTCGGCCATAAAAAAGCAGCGATCTTCTTGGTTCATGAACCCAACTCGGAACTTATATCCATGGCTTGTCTTCACTGTGACCATTAAACTAGTGTATTCAGTTATGGCAAGGCCGAGCATCTTGAGTACATGTGTTCTGGCAGAGCAAATAATACACTGCAGGAAAAATAATATGAGAACACAACATGTTCAAAAAAACCCCACCCTCCCGGATAGAAAAGAGGATTCTAGGAACATACTGTGCGCGTTTCAAAATGCTGTGTTAGGATGAGAAGGAACAAGTGTGGCGTCTCGCCGAGGGCGCAGAAACCTGTAGGGTCCTCGCACTTTGGGCACTGCAAATGAAACACACTAGATTCAGTAGGAAGAAAAATGCATCAACGGCGGCGGCTGCCATCCTAGGATTACCTGCGACCAAGGGACTTGGATTTATCGGGGATGGATGAAGAATTCGTACCTGGTTCTCCATGAGAAAACCCTATGCAATCGCCGAGAGGGGGTTTTCTCTGAACAAGCAGACGAGGGAGAAGGGGATTCAGGCCCAGTGAAATATTGCCGCTTCGTCCATCCAGCTTACTGCTAAAGCTGGAAAGGGGGGGGTTGTGATTTGACGGCTCATTGGGCATTACTGTGGCGCTACGACCGGGGTGTGTCTACCGTGAAGTTGTGCACTCTAATTTGTGCATATGGCACGTGGACCCCGTTGCCGGTTGCCCCACATATCAGCGGAAGGAAGTAGAAAGACAGGAGTAACTAGTTACACATAAATATATTTTTTGACAGAGAGATACTCCCTCTGTAAAGAAATATACAAATCTTTTATATCACAGGCTCACGTTTCCGAGAAATATACTCCCTCTGCAACGCACGGGCATTATGGGGGTTCAGCTTTTTTTATGGGGGTTCAGCTGAGAATATAATACTCAGATAGGCTCACGGTTCTGGACTTTGGGCCGCAGGCCGACCCTGCATGTTTGGGGGCCCATGTGTTCTACCTCAGCGCTTTTCATATTGCAAGCGATCGGTACGGCGCTGGTTTTAGATGCTGTCGCAAGGCGAATACACAAAATTGAATAAAGCACGGCAGCTGTTGGAATGAAATCGAACGACGGTTCCTAACCAACAATCAGAGTTGCAATTCTATCAACGATATACCATGTGATAAATAATACTGTTGTACTACTTATACACACAGGACACTTGTTTCACCATGCCAGATTATTACATCAAAATCTCTCGGAGGATAGATCAGTTCGGCAGTTGCGTGCTGCTACTGAAGAATTTCAAAGTTGATTTGGACCAGCTCTCCTTGCCGAGAAAGTTCGATTTTGACATCATCCCCTACCACAAGATATGATTTAGATTTAAACCTTGACCATCCTTTAGCATCAATCATCATGCGACCATCCTTTGTACTTACGGTATATTGAGCAGGTTCATTCACACCAAGGCTGCGCATGGTAAGAGAAACTTGGCCGCGGTCGCCCGGATTGTTGAATGACTCCCTCGTTGCTCTAGGAATTCTCTGTTTGCAAACAACAAGACATACCCAAACAGTTAGATCAACATAGTGAATCATGTGAAACAACATGGAAAGAAAAAAGAACGAAGCACTTGTGCGGCCAATGCTTACCAAGAAGGTGGACATGTCGGTTTTTGTAAGGACTTTGGTATATGAAGTGCGAACTGCAGCCCAGTCTTTTGCCGGTGCAACTGCACGGGCCGGAGCAGATGCAAGTGCAAGTGTTGGTGCAGGTGTCGAAGCTGCTGATGCTGCCAGAGATGGTGCTCCTTGTAGAGCTGGTGCCGGTGGCGATGCCCGATCCTCTGGTAGATCAGACTGATCCACTGACGTGGTCGGTGCCCAATCCTCAGCTGGATCACACTGAGCTGCTGCCGCTGTCAGTGCTAGAGCAACTGCCGGTGCTCGATCTGTGCAAGACAGCGGCGATCGTGTCTGGTCTGCTATGATCAGCTTTCTAACTTGACTAGGATCCGTGACCGTGATCCAGTTTTTTTCTTCATTTCTTTTAAACACGAGAAGGACTAATTGTGGCGTTTTTGTTAAACCAAACTGCAGTTCATCATGGGGATTCAACTTGTACTCAGACAACAGACTGATCGAATTTTTTCCAGTAATATAAGTGATGGACAGTGCCTTTGTTACTAACACGACATAAGAAGTGAAACCTGCAAAAATAGCCATCGTAGAGCAAACCAAACGGTTTATTCTGTGATGAATGTCACATGGCAAAACCTGCATCGTAAAATTGCAGGAAAAGAAAGAAAACATGACATTAAATCAATAAGATTTAGACAGTAAATCAATAAGATTTACTTGATGTGACACGAGTGAATCCTTACCAGGAAATCACTATGTTGAAGTACTAAACGGAAGATTGATCGTCCAACTACGCGTGGCATGCAGGGGCCCCGCCTACTCCCACAAGCAGGACAGTCCAAAGGTCGTGACAAATTGTATGGACCGAACATCCATGGGACTGGAGATCCTGGTGAGTGCGATAAACCCTGCAATGCATACAGATATTGGAGTGTAACCATAATTGATAAACCGTCCTCACAAAAAATATGATCTTGGTACTTCAAAATATACAGATTGAATTGAGTGGACAGACATTAACAGACATTAACATAGACCGTTCACACACCAAAAGCGGCAGTACTAATAAACAATACAGGGTTCACAAACACAAATCAAGTACTGAACAATAGTACTTACTACAGACAAGCAAAGTTGCACTAACTAAACTCTGCAGACTATTTCTTGCCACCGACCTACGGGATGAACCCCGCATAACTGACTAGGCCATGGACTTCGTGTGAGATGTCTACATGCACCATCACCATCTTGTCAACCTTGGAGAACCTAACAGAGTGGTCTTTCCACTCATAAACATGATGATGAAGACATGCCGCATCAGATTTGTTGGGAAGCTTTACAAGAACCACACCCTTCGTAATCGAAGGCACAGCCAGGAAATTGTTGTGGTCAAGTACAGCCTAGAGAACACGCCTGACAACAATGCTACAGGAAAACACTAGTTCAGGACACGTGGCGACAAGGACACAACAGTTGGATAGTTCAGCAGTAGAACTCATCATCAGGTCTTCCAGTTCACACGGCATGACTTTGAGAACTTCATCTCCACCGCGGACCTGGTTCTAATTCAAACAGAAACCATATTTTATTACTACCTCCATTCAGAAATATAAGATGATTTTCGATATTATACTCCATATATGACTACATATACGCACAGAAATGAGTGAACAAAGACACTAGAACATGTCTTCAAAGGCATGAGAGCAGAGGGATTACATGCAATATCCATAACACAAGTTACTGAGGCAAATATACCCTCTTAAAAGGTAGCATTGATGTTCATAAAGTACTCCCTCCGTCCCAAAATTCTTTTCTTAGATTTGTCTAGATACGGATGTATCAAGTCACATTTTAGTATTAGATACATCCGTATCTAGACAAATCTAAGACAAGAAATTTGGGACAGAGGGAGTAGTTGAAAGTAATCTATAAGAAATCATTGTCAACCTCTCGCATGTTTTGGTCAAAAGAGGAATTTAGAACCGTCATTTGGCACACTAAAATCACATGCAAGATCACCCAGAAAGTTGTACTACCAGTACTAGTACTGTGTGTTAGATGAAAAAACACGATCAAGATCGAGAAAAAGATCGTCAACAAGAGACATTACCTGGACTTGCTTAATGAGGGATCCCGGAGAGGGGGGCTTGGACAGGGCGATGGCTTTGAGCTTGTCTGCGGTAGTCTCGGTGGGGTGCTTGCGCTTCTTCGTACCATGAGCCTCGACGGTTTTGGCCAGAGCCATAGACATCACGTCGGCCGGTGCTCCGGCGTCCATCCAAGAGAGGAAGCTGAGAGAGAAGAGTGAAAGGAGGAACGAGATGAGGGAGAAGCGAAGCGAGTGGGGGTTTTCTTCAAGAGAGGAAGCTGAGAGAGAAGAGTGAAATGATGGTTGCTTCGTCCATCCAACTTACTACTGGAAAGGAGGGGGTTTTGTGATTTGACGGCTCATTGGGCATTACCGCGGCGGTTCGATCGGGGTAGTCTACCATCACTCTACTACGGAGTAATTTAGTGCATGGCTGGTGGACCCAGGTGCTGGCTGTCCCACACGTCGGCGAAAGTGAGTAATTTAGTGCATGGCTAGAGGAGGATCCGCACGGTAGAGTGTGTCCACTGTTTTTCTGAAGAAAAAAATGATTACAGCAAGCGTTTCCACTCTTACGACGGAGGAGTGCGAAACACGGCAGCCACTTGAACATACACAGTGCTCCTACTACTAGGCATGTGCAGTGGTTCATACGTCAGTACTACACAATCTTGTTGCTAGTGTAGTAAGATATGAGGATAACAAATGATGTTGTGCGATATGTAACATAGTACCGCTTTTTCGACTGTCCGGTTGAGAATGAACGGTGAGATCAATGTTAACAGATCTAGGTCCACAGCGCACGGTGAGTACGGTGCTACAGTACTCCACGAAACATGAACCATATGAAGCACGAATAGTGTTAGGCAGGGTGTATGAAGGGTGCACGGGATGGGAGCAAAAGTTCCCTTCTCGACCCACTTTTGGGTGTTTGGCAGAGTGCATGAAGGGTGCATGAGTCCACACTAGTAGGTTGACAAAAATACACGAAGAGGAAACAACTATATTGAGATGAGAATGCAACCAAACACACCCACACGCTTTGTGCTACAGTGACTGGTCTGCACCGTCTGAGTTTGATCCAACGGTCATGTTGCGCCGAGACATGGACATGCCCATGCAGAGGGCGCCTAAACACCACCGAAGTCCCTCTGCTTCTCGAG
Source organism: Aegilops tauschii subsp. strangulata (assembly GCF_002575655.3). Lineage (NCBI taxonomy): Eukaryota > Viridiplantae > Streptophyta > Magnoliopsida > Poales > Poaceae > Aegilops > Aegilops tauschii. The sequence continues at coordinate 580,725,874 of NC_053041.3, read as the reverse complement.
GCGCACGACGTTGGTGATGCAGGGTGCAACCGCCCGCAGAGCCCGCTCCCGTTCGACGGGAGCCAGCTCGTCAAAGATGGCGTCCAATGGCACGAATGGATTCCGGTGACGGAGCCCTGAAAGGATTCGCCCGGCAACGGCGACGGCGACGGCAGCCCGCAACCCCTCCTTGTCCAGCTCAGCCCCCACCATCGCGCGGAGACGGCTCAGCTCCTTGGAGATATAGGTGAAGAAGGAGACCAGGTCAGGAAGCCGCAGCTCGTTGTAGTCGACCGGGTGGTCGAACGGGTTTAGCCCGACGGCCGGCATCGTCGCGCTGGCACGACGGTAGGCATCGCGCAGCCGCAACACGTTCGTGGCAACTTGGTTCACCAAGTGGCTGAGGTGATCCTGGACCTCATCACGATCGGCCCGCTCGCGCTCCAGCTGGCTCCCCTGACGGCCTATCGCATCTCCCGCTTTCTGCAGCAACGCCGCCGACGCCTCGAGCATCTTTGTGGTGGACGCCTGCTGCTTTTGAAGCTCCGTGAACTCCCGCACATAACGGAGGAGCATGGCACTCCTCTCCTCCTTGAGCTCACGGAGCTCCACGTCCTTGGCCCTGAGCTCTACATCCTTGACATGGAGCTCCTGTGTCAGGCGCCTCACCTCGGACTCCGTGATCTGCTGCGCCGCCATGGCACCAGGTAGAAGAAATGGGGAGAGGAAGCAAAGGGGGCGAAACGGCTGAAAGGCAATGCAATCTACGGGAAGGCGGAGGGAGCGGGGAATCTTTTGGTTTTCACCACGGTAAAACACCAGTCGGCGACTTCTCACATCAGGGAGTAGTGGGTTTTTACAGGCGGAGTCATCGTGACTAATTGCTGCCGCGCCTGCTCCCGTCAATCAAAAAATTAAAAATCCTGCCGCACCCAAACATGAGAGCAACGCCGCGGTGGATATTTAAATTTCCCTGCCGGCAAGTAGATAAAAAAGGGGTGAAAAAACAAATGTGGCGGCGGCCTAGCTAATCGGTCAAACTAGCCCAACTAGCTAGCCACCGTGCTTCACTGATGTACTCGGCGGGAAAGGTGGTCTTTCGTGATTTGACGACTCATTTACTTGCTTCGGCGCTAGGACCGAGGAGGACCCAGAAAACGCGCGGTAGGGCGTCCCACGTCAGGAAGAATATATGCGTGCACCACCCGGGAGGACCCCGAAACCGCGCGGTAGGGTGTGCCACGTCTCGGCACGGAGGAAAAATGTGCGTGTAAAAATATACTGTATTAGACGTAGTACCTATGGTTCGACCTCGGGACCCAGCCAGTCGGTCGAAAACACCCCACTAGCCACACAGCTTCATCATGCAAATGTGGCACGGAGGATAGATGTGGCTAGCTCCGTCTCGACCAGCCACAACGTCTCTTGTTCTAGGCGATTCTTCTATTTTCCAAGCTTTTTTAGTTGTAATAACACCACGGCAAGCTAGCGCCGCTCTTCGTGTGTGCCCGTGCAAAGGTTAGACGATGGAGAGAAGAGAGATTGAGATCGCAGACCTGGGACCCACCAGAAAGTGAGACAACGGTCATGCACGTGTTGACGAGGCACTCCCTCTACTCTACTCAACGCAAGTACTGTATAAAATCAAGTTATGGGACAAAGCCAACAACCGTTCGTTTTTTCAGGCTATCGACTTACGCTTTGTAGTCCAGGTTGCCAGTTCGAATCTCGTCTTTCAGATTTGTTAGTTTTAGGTCCAAATTTGATTAATGACAAGTGGGACCCCCGTGTGTTGTTCTGATATTTCAGTGTAGGATGGTTTTTTTGAACAAACACTTTGCGCAGTTAGACAAGTAACGGCACGAGTTACACATAGTTTGCAAGTTTACGAACAAAAATGATAGCGGCATAGAATAGCACATCCACCCCGCAGCTTAGATACTATGGTGATACGAGTTTTTACACCGTTGGAAGTGAGATCCAATGGCTTGGGAGTAGTCTTTGTAATTATGCGCAATTTCCAAACTCTCCAAAGGTTTTTTTGCAAATAAAACATTCAGGCCTCGTGTGTGCCGCTGCATCTTCGATCCAACGGCTCCCCGGTGCTCATATTAGGTGCTCCCCATAGCTTAATTACCCGCCACGGTGATATGAGCATCTAGGTCGTATGATCAGTGATCAGATGGCACATGAGTAGTACTTGTACTTTCTGCGCATTTCCCAAACTCTATCATTCGTATACTGCAAAAACATTCAAACCTCCTACTGTGGGCCGTTAGATCTCAGTGAACTCGTATCACCATAGAATCTACGGTGCGGGAGCACCTCATACTCTCCCGTGCGAGAAAACATAAGGTGCTATCGCAGCTTGGATGCTATGGTGATACGAGCTTGGAGGTCATTTGATTTGAGATCCAATGGCATCTGAGCAGTCTTTGTGCTTGTAAGCAGTGGCCGAACTCTTTTGGGGCTTTTCTGCAAAAAACCATTCGAACCACCAAGGAGGTGTTGGGTCACAAATCCAACGCCTCCGAAGAGCTTGTATCACCAAAGCATCTAAGGTGTGGTAGCACATGATATTCTTACATACATGAGAATATGATGTCCTCCTTCATCTTAGATGCTACGGTGATACGAGCTTCGAGGTCGTTGGATATGGGATCAAAGGGCATCTAAGTAGTTTTTGTACAAATTGTGTGCAATTCTCAAACTTATCAAGGTTTCCTGCAAAAATATTAAGACACATCATGTGAGCTGCTATATCTCAGATCTACAAGCTCCAAGCAACTCGTATCGGCATATACCATCTAAGGTATGGGGGCACATGATATTCTCCCGGGGAGGAGGGGTGGGGGGTGCACAACCAATTGGTGGTTGGGAGGGTGGGGACAAATATAATCTAAACAACCCTAAACAGAGCTCCACAATTTTATCGAAGGTCGAGGGGTTGACCCCCGACAATCATAGCTCCGCCTAAACACAACATTTGCATGTACTGTAGTACTAGACTTAATATTCATGTTTCAGTTTCATGTTCATTTTAAATATTGAACTGAGGACCATGGATGTCTTACATTTTACTCCCTTCGTTCCTAAATATTAGTCTTTTTAGAGGCTTCAAATGGACTGGCACATACGGATGTATATAGACATATTTTAGAGTCTAGATTCACTCATTTTGCTCCGTATGTAGTCACTTGTTGAACTCTCTAAAAGAATATTTAGGAATAGAAGGAGTATTTTTGACTTCGTGTCATACATGCATGGTTTGTAAAAATAGATGCACTATACTTATTGGATTGTTGTTGTGTTCGTGCGTGTGTGTCTGTGTGTGTGTGTGTGTGTGGTCATATGTTTGATACATACAAAGTTTTGTCACCTCCATATTGTTCATCTTTTAAATTTGAATTTGCATTGGAAAGCTTACTAGGGATACCATGAAATGTGAAATCCACGTTGAGATCACTAGATCACAAACTCACTCTAATTCAACAACTCGTCATAAATCAATTACCACGTTGAGATTAGTATTTGCAAGGAAAATACGGGTATTGTAATACACATAGATTCGTTCGGCAATTTAAAAGGTTCCTTTCGTATTCTCGAATGGTAGGACCCAACGGCGTACCAGCCAGACCTTGGCTCGTGTTGATCCTAAAAAAAAATCGGGCTCGTGTCCTTCGGTGGCGTGCGTGGTACGCACATTAGGCAACCCCAACCAGTCGAGCCTCAGTGTTTCAAGTCGAAATATCTGGCGGCCAGAATTCCAGCCCTAGGAAATTCCCCTCATGTCCCCGGTCCATAATGACTACTGATCAACAACGGAGGGATGCTTTAGTAACTAGACAACGTTACCTACCGTGCCGAGCACGGTTGAATTCCCTCGGTCGCCGCTCGTCAAGGTCACCCGTCAACTGCATTGCCTAGTACTACTACTACTACTACTACTACTACTACTACTACTACTACTACTACTACTACAGCAGGATGAGCACAAAATTGAGCCTGTTTGTTTGTGCCTAGTACTTGAGTTAATATATCAGGCAATGCACTGGTACAGAGGGATTATCCTTTTACTCTGCATATATAACTTGTCTGAAGTCTAACTAAGCAAAATGTTTGACCAAATCCTTTCTTAAGAAATACAACAGGACAGATGTACGGATTGAAAATTTATTGCATGATGCAGGTTATGATATTGTTTCGAATCCTGGATCTTAAATTTCAGAAAATCCAAAAGTGAGCATAAATTCTTGAAACTAAGCATGGTCACGTGATATGGCACAAATATTACTTCGTAAGTTTTTTCTTCAATTTGAGACAAGCTGCTTATGACAAGTTGCACAAATGAAGAGCCAAGGTATTTTGGAACAAAGACCTGTCACGTTAAGGCGAACGCTTTCACTATTGAAACCGTGGGCGTTTACGTGCTGCCACGAGTCCCCGCTTCTCATCGGCAGGTGCCGTCCGAGCAAGCGTGTGAGTCGACGGGAGGCGTGCGAGCAGACCGCTGCGCCGGCTGTCAGGGAGGCGTGCGAGCAGACCGCTGTGCAGGCTCACCGGGAGGCGAGCCCTTTGACTAGGCTCCGCCGCCCACCGTCGTCCCAACTGCTCCCACTTTTAATGTCGTCGGCGCCATAGTTTAAAATCAACCCCGCACTACCCGGTATCGCTAGAATCCTCTCTCTTCCTCTCCGATTCTCCTGTCGTCTACCTCCAACTAGCCTGACCTAAATGTACGCCATGCCGCATCACGATGGTCTGCCCTTAGTGTTCCAGTTTCCTGAGGAAGACACCCAGCCGGAGTCTCAAGAACATAAGGCGCTTTGGGACGAGATTGAACTCGCCTTGCGGGAAGACGCCGCGCCTGTCCCCGCTCCCGTTCCGGCTCCCGTCGCCCCGACTGCGCCAGCGCCCATCCCCGTGGCATTGATGGGCTGGGAGCCGCACATTGTCGCCGAGCTTGATCCCACGGGGTTCCACGAGGTCCCCGCCGACTTTCACGCGCCCGTGCACCTGCCAGCGCATGCACCTGCGCGTGCGCGTGCACCTGCCAGCGCCAGCGCCTGCGCGTGCACTGACGTGCGCGCCTGTGCCGGTGCCCGTGCACACGAATGTCTCCGCCGCGCCATTGACAGCGCCTGTCCCCACGCGGGTGCCAGTGCCCCCCTCAGCGGCATGGATGGCCGCCGTTGACCGCTTCCTTGCACCAACGCTAGTCGCCTCCTCCCGCCAGTTGACTCGCTCCGAAGTCCAGAACATTTTGGCCTTCCTTGAAGCTAGGCCAACGTCCAGGAGTACACCAACAACGGCGCAAGACGCCGCCGTCACCGTCGGTCAGTGGCCCGACGGCACACAGAGCACGGCAGAGGAGCCGCTTCGCACCGCGAGACGCCCCCGCCGCCGCTGCGTAATCTAAATTTGCCATGAAAAACGTTCGGATTGCCATGCTTAAAATCCGAACGTTTATCATTTCCGTTTATTTTATATCGATCGTCGTATAATTTAAAGTCGGAGTCAGACTGAACGAAATGTATGGTTTGATCGATTGAATGTTCTGCTAGAGGCGTATCAAATTAAATATAAAACGTCATCAAGCCACATGTATTCCTTGTCATCCAACGACCTAGACTACTTCAATGTCGAGCGCTCAACACGTTTAGCGTGCAGTTAATTTCATGCCAAAAATAGTGCTAATCACATGACAACACGCAAATAATATCCTAGTAGTTAATATCCGCATGCACTTAATATACTTCCAAATTAACGTGCATTGCATGTACACACTGACTAGTGCTGCTAGTACGTGAAACTGGTGCCGTGACTTGTGAACGCGTCCAGATATGGTCAACGGCAACATCGCCCACAAACATTGCTTAGTACTAAAAACATTATGTGAACAAAGGGGGTACAACAAACATTACATGTTATCCATTAATTAGGCTGTGGTAATATAAAAACATTATGTGAACAAAGGGGGTACAACAAACATTGCTATTCTACGTATGTTGCCTATTGACGTGCGGCTTGAAGGCCCAGTCGCATGTTCGATCCTCGTCCTTTATTTTTTAATTTGTATATGGGTCCAAATTTGTTTCATGACATGTGGGCCCCTCGGTGTGTAGTTTGTAGCACTTTAATTTGTGGGTCGAAATTTGTTCCATTCCAAGTGGACTATCGGTGTGTAGTTTTGTAGCTTATTTATAATAATTAAAGAGAACAACATAGTTTTTTCAATAATACCATGGTGCGACGTTGAAGGCGAGAAAGGATGTGCGAGAGAGCGATGACCGAGCCAGAGGGAAATCAACTAGGGGAGTTGCGGGGGTTGCAACGGTGTTTCGAGTAGTTGTGGGCCGAATGCTACGAAAATATAATCTAAACCGACCGGAATAAATGCCTACACAAATTAATCCAAGGTTGGAGTGCCCCTCAATGTAAATAGCTCCATCTTTGCGAGGGATGGAGAGGTAGTAGCTTCAACGCGTGGAAGATACGGTGTGAGAAAGTGAGGTCAATCGAGAGACATATAGATAGAGAGACAAAGTGAGTGTGGTCCGACATTCATTGAACAAATATATATGCTCCGGAGAGATATTGTCCGATTGAGATTTTTGGCAAGGGTGAGGGCTGTAAGATAGAGCTTGAGAGATGATCCAGTCACAGACATGTAGATATATTTTGTGCGTGGGAGGAAGCAAGGTCAACCGATCACATAGGGTCGCCGTGCGATCAAAAGAGTGAGACGGATTGGAGAGAGTGACCTAGATAGACAATGTGCGTGAGAGAGTATACAATGTGAATAGGTCGAATTGGGCTCAAACATGGTGATATACCGTTTTTGTCCGAGAAAGAGCGAGGTCAATCGAGACATACGGAGAGAGAGAGAGAGATTGAGTGAGCGTGGCCCACCATGAGGTCGAAAGAGTGGCGGCGGCTTGGATGGACTGGCCTAGATAGACAATCTGCGTGAGAGAGTATAGAGTGTGTCGATCGAGGCCCGAACAGGGAGATATATCATTTGTGTGTGAAAGAAAACGAGGTTAAACGAGACTCAGATAAAGAGAGTGAGATTGAGCGAGTGTGGCCCGCCGTGCGGAAGAAAGAGTGAGACAGTCTCGAGGGAGTGACCTAGATATACAACGTGCGTGCGTGCGCACGAGAGGTTGGGGGGCTAGATAGGCAATGCATGTATTTAGCGCGAGAGGGTGAGAGGGAGAGGGGGGGGGGAGAGAGAGAGCTCGGCATGGTGTGCAATGGCGGGTGTGTGAGGTAAATACATTTGGTAACAGAGTGGAAAAAGGGGTTGTGTAGTTGAGAGACTTAGAGATCGAAACATGGAGAGAAAGAATGAACATGTGTTGGAAACCGATAGCTTCCTAAGGTTGTTAGGAGAGGAAGATTGACTGATACAGGAAGTATGTAGCGTTCGTGCGGGGGGGGGGGGGCTAAAAACAACATTTGAATGTACATAGTACGAGACTTAATATCGATGTTTCAATTCGGTGTACATTGTAAGATTTGAACCGAGGACCAGGCATACGGGTAATTATTTCGAATTCGTGCCATACTAAGTTTCGAAAAGTTGACATTGACTCAGTTTGTTGTGCTATTTTGTAGGTCATATGTTTGAATCCATCCAAAAGTGTTCTCACTACCATGGTGTTCATCATATACATATGAATTTGTATTAAAAAAGTAGCGTGGATACAGTGAAATGCGAAATCCACGTTAGAATTGGAGATCGCTACGTGACACACACTCTAATTCAAATAACTAACTATGTGACACACACTCTAATTCAAATAACTAATTATGTGACACACACTCTAATCCACGTTAGCGTGGTTACCGTTTTGATTTTTTTTTTCAAATAACGCGTTATTAATTAATTTATAGTACTCCCTCTGTTCACTTTTATAAGACCTTGAAGACATTTCAGACAATGTGCAAAACAGTTCATTTTAAGTTGTCTGAAACGACTTACAAAAGTGAACGGATGAAGTATCTCGTTTCGAATGCCTAATTATTGCAAGGAAAACACGGGCATGGTAATACATACAGATTCGTTTGCAAATGAAAGAAGATTCGTTTACATTCTCAAATGTAGGCGCACCAGGCAGACCAGGGTCGTGTCGGGGTGGACGCTGCTTTGGTGCCTTAAAGGCAACTGCCTTTGGGTCACTGACATGTGGGCCAGCCACCTGTTGGGCCCACATGCCATGGCCACAAAGGCAGGTGCCTTAAGGCACCAAAGCATAGTCCTGTCGGGGTGGTCGCGTGTGTCGGACGGACGCGTAGCACCCAGCCACCCCCCCAAAAAAGGACGACAATATAAGTTCGCGCTTCCACGTTTCGGATTGAAATATCTGGCGGCCCCAATTCCAGCCCTGCAAAATCTCTCTTCTCCACCGCCCCCTTCCGCGCCCAGATTGCTGAAATCCCTAATTCGCCGCCAACCCTCGAATCGCCCCTCATCTCGTCTCTTTCCCCACCGTTCCCCACCTCTGTGCCGGACGACGACGACGAAGACGACGGTCGCGCTTCACCACCGCACCGGAGCTACCTCATCTACGCCCTCGTCCACCGCACCGGGTGGTCCACCGACAACGTCGGCCGCCACAACCGACGTACCTCACAGACACCGAGTTCCACCGCATCAGGTGCGCTTCACCGACGCTGTCTCCCAGCTCACCGGGGCTACTTCACCGAGCACATCGTCGCACCTCCGCCCCCGAGGCCGTTGGGGCTTCACCAACGGTCTCGTCCACCGCATCGTAGCGCTCCGCTGCCACTCAAGATCTGCATCCGTGCGCGGCCAGCCAACGCCAGCGCATCACCCTCAACGACTCTGAAGTGACTCGCACTCTAGCTAGGCGAGCATGCCCAAACGCCGGCCCGAACTAGGTATCCACACATCACTCCCTTGTGCACTGTTCCGATGATGTTTGGATATCCTTTCACTGCTCTCTTAGCTTACACGCCTATGCAACTCTGAATTTAACTCTTATTTCTTCTGGAGATATCATCTGAAACAAGCAAATCCATTTTTTAGCGAAGCATGACGGCGCTACGGGATCTGGTACACATCCTGCACACCCGTATAACCTTGTAAGTATCTGTCCTCCGGTACAACATCAAGGTCGATTCCTCTTATTTGATCAACCATTCGCCGTGTAAAAAATGCAGAGGGGGATGCAAGGAGCACAAGGCCTGCACATCCAAGCAAGTGGTAACATGGACTTGTACATGGAACATCCCAAGCGCAAGCAGAGCTGCAGTGAGCCTGTACAACAAGCTAGTGTTAGTCCCTGCATTTCATTTAATTCGTACTGGCATTCGTGTATGATTTGTGTGCAGTGGCTGATCCACGAATTCAAGTTACCAGGGGCGAACATTTAACTTAAAAAATACGAAGGCACTTGCGCTCCGGAAATCAACATAACTTGAGAAATGTGAAGCTACATGCACTTTGAAAACCAGCTAATGATCCAAAGTAGTTCAGATTATAAACACTAAATGATGCAAGCACCAAAAAACACAAAATGCAACATGGTGTACAAGGACTACAAACATGGTCTGTACCTGCTTGAATTATTCGTTCTCTGGCTGAAAATATCGAAGTGTAATTGCACGTATAACCAGTGCGCAAACTGCATATCAATATATCTATCCTGCACAAGTATGTCAATAGTTTCGAACAACAGATTAGAAAAGTATTTATGCTATGTTGTCATGATACGGGGACTTTCTGGTAGATGGCCTCGACGTTTCCTCAAGCTATGAAAATGCACTATAATTTGCTTGTGATCAATGCCTGCAAATCTTTGTCTCTCTCAACATAGTAGATCATCATTAGACACTAAATCCTTCAATGAGCTTGCAAAATGCTTGCATTAGATCCCTCATTAGACACTATATGTTCATCACCAGGAGCATGTAAAATGTTTGCATCAAATCCTTCATTAGCAGTCTGTTCATTAGACACTTCAGGCTCAAGAACAACATGAGCTTGTATGTTTGCATCGGAAACTTGATTAGATACATCAGATTCAGTCAGTTCAGTATTGATTGGGGGAGTTATAAAATAAGTAGAAATTGGTTTCATTTTCTCATAAATTCCCTACATACAAGCAGTTTTACAACACCGTCAGGTTTAACTATTGGCCAGAAATTGAAGAGTTGAATTAGATATAATCAGGGATGTGATGTACCTGCTCGTTGCGCATGCTACTCTTGCAACCTGCGACTGTCCATTTGCGCAAGCTCGATGCCATGCCCGTGCTGCCGCCGCTGCCTCCCTCGCAGGCTACACCCAGGGTTGGATCTTCATCTTCTTGTCCTTCCGTTCGCTTGAAGCCCGGCGATCGCCCTCCAACGAGGGCGCGAGGAAGTGCTGTGTCGGTCTGTCCAGCGGCGGCTAGGTTAGGAGCGAACCAGACTGGAGGCTGGAGTGAATGAATTGGGATTTTTCCTGCTGTCGATCGATATGGGAGGCACTCGTTTGGGCCGCGAGCCTGCTATAGGGCCTTCCTTGAACTTATGTTATTGGCCCATCCAAATTGAAACATTTTTCTTCATTTTTTAATTGCCTGCTCGTGCGTTGGGATGAACAAAACTAGCATGGGCCAACCTGGATGACTCAAACTAGGTGCACACTTTCCAGCCACCTGAGGCGGCCGCCCATACCAGCCCCTATGGTGGCGTCGCCCCTTTTTGCGTGTATGATTGGATAGTGAAAAATATTCCAGTGGCGCTTTTGATTTACCCACAGAATGGTTGAATTGCTTGTTTCTATGAACTGAGTTCGCCAATAATGTGAAGGATGCCAGTCTTTTCATCCTATTGTAGATTGCTTAGATCTCGATATGCCAAAAGTAATCACATGAAATATACAGTAAAAGCCAGTGTGATGTGTTTGGCTACAAGTAGTCTGACTACACGTCCTCATATAACATATCAAGGACGCACCATCTTACCAGATTGACCATTCGACTTACCCATGCAGTGTGGGAAGAAAGAAGTATTGGGACTGCGTATCCAAGCAATTGATGCCATGGACTCCTTCGTACAACCTTGTAAGCGAAAAAGAAGTTGCAGTGTGCCTGTACAAATAACTAGCGTAAGTTCAGTTACCTGCTTCTCGGAATTTTAGTTAGCCACTTATTGCAAAATTGTTCAATTACGTTGCTTGGCTTAATTTAGTTTGCTACTGATTACATAATGGCACAACCTGTTAATCATATTGTAGACTGCGTATCTATGTGTTTGATACTTACTGTTAAGAATTACCTGTTTGTCTTAACTTAAATATCTACTTGTTTGTTTAACTGCTTTGCTGCTGCAACAGCGGGTTACAATGATGTTAATAACTACTTTTCAGCATCCAATTGAAACTCTTTAATTCCTTGTTTGTTTAACTGGTTTGCTGTTATAACTCCCAGTTGAGATGTTTTGCTAACTTCAACTTTTCTGAATCCAATCGGAACTTTAATGGCAAAACAGGTTAGCCCAAGATCAAAGAGCGAGGTCCCCATGGACGTTGCATCATCCCACAACAGTGGCACCGGCCCAATCGTGCATTATGAATTGCCAACTACTGATGCTCTAGAGGCTAAACTAGTGGTAGAAAGAGATTCTGCTTTTGCACTTAGAGATGAAGTTGACATGTTGAGGAAGCAAACAGCACAATCACAAGCAGTACTCAAGACAACCATTAAGTATTTGGTGGATTTCAAAACGAAGCAAGCTGAGACTGACCAGATTGTTAAGGTCCTGAAGGAAAAAAGGAAATTAAATTCCTAATTGGTAAATCATAGGTGAAATGTTCTTTCCATAGTTGAATAACCTTTGTGTTGTCTGTTCATGTAATCAATCAAACCATTTGTTTTAGAGATCATGTAATAATTGTTTTTTTATTTTTTGGTTTGTAATTTTATTTGAGCACAAGTCTATATCAATTGATAAGACTCGGAGACATTTCATTTGGATTGCTGTGCCAGACCTACAAATATGCCAATCGGGCTGAATGTGCATTCAGCAATAGTAGTAGTATAGATGGACCATAAGTGGCACGCATTGGAAAGGGCCAAGATGCTGGCTAAAAAAAGGATGCTGTTGTAGCCAAAAAAAAGTACAGCGGCCTGGCTTATGTATGTTAGTTGATATTATTGATCCATATACTCTATAAGTGTTTATATGTCTGTTAGTTCTGTACATTCTTGGTTGATTGACTTGGTATTTGAATCTTGATACATCGCTTGTGTACATATCTAAATGGGAGTACACATTATGCTGCGTGTGACATTTGAGTTGGACATGAAGTGTTCCAAATATTCGAATTCACCTTAAACTGGATTCTAGTTTCTGAATTTGAGTATCGGCATTTGTAAACCATATTCATACATGACAGTGGAATACATCTTTGTCGTCCTTTTGAAGATATATAAAAACACATAGAATGATTTATAAAGATTCATATAGGAATACAAAATGGATTCGAATTTAGTTGCCAGGGTAAACATGGATGCTTATTGTCCCAAAATTCGAATGAAGCAGCAAAATGTCCACTCCCACGTCGGCTGCCCGAAGCCAAGTGTTTGGGAGATGGAAATTACTGTCTACCCATTACACGGACAATCCATCGGCCCGATTTCCACTGCTCTAAATAGGGGTAGGTTAGTAACTTCAATTAGACGTGACACGACCGCCTCTGAGCCCATTCCGACACGGTGGGCGTCAAACATGGGCTGCAAAACTCATTTGATTCAAGCTCGTCCGAAAGACCTCTATTTCTCCCTCCATTCCCCATTCATACACGGTGGACGGAAAAACAAACTCGACTCGGCCGAAATCGATGTAGGCAAATATTTTCAATAGGGGCAGGTTTGTAACTTCACTCAGACGTGACACAACCGCCCTACCTGTCAGCCCCGTTCATACACCGTGGGCGCCAACCATGGGCGCCAACCACCCTCTCCTCGCCCGAAATCGCTCTGGGCAAATATTGGCGAGATGCGAGATTACCGTCCTATCCCCAACCGACGAGACGTCCAAATTTTAAACGGGCGCTAAGTTCGTAACTTTCCCATATTTCAGACAGGCGCGTTCCAAAAACATGGTTCCCCGTACATCTCCCTCCATTTTCCCATTCATACACCGTCCGCACTAGAACACCCCATCCCCACACCAGCCTCCGTCCGCCACCCCATCCATCGCCGCCGTCCTCCACCACATCCATCGCCACCATCCTCCACCATGCCGGAGCGCCTACCAAGACCGTGTCGTCCACTGCTAGAGATGGACGTTTCTCATCCACGGCGACGGACCATTAGCCTTGCATCGCGTCCTCTCGCTTCATCGGCGCCGTCGTCCTCTTTGCCGGGGCCGCTCACACGACCTTCTCTTCCACCGCAACGAGACTTATCCCCCGATGCACCCGTCTACCGTCGCGGATCTGCTTCAACGCCACCGACAGCCATCGCACCCCCGATGCCTACACGGCGCCGCAAGAGAGGTGGTACTTCATATCTCCTCACCTTTTTGATCTCAACCAGAAAATAGATCTTAACTTGGTTACTCTACTTTCTTTTTAGATCTTAGAATTTAGTTCTTAGTTCGAAGCAAACAATGGATGCTAAATATCATTTCTCCGGTTTGCAGCTTCAAATCTGCCATGGCACAGCCATAATACGGTTTAATTGATCATGCTTAGGGTTTAATTGATCATGTTGGTTCTGTGGTGGTTTCTTTAATAGAAATCGGAGGGGAAACCCTCTTTTGCTAAAAAAAATATGCTTAGAGTTTCCCCCTTTTATGATCACTATACGATCAGAATACGTGCTTCGTGTCATAATAACACTGCTCCACCCATCAAGCTAAACAAGCTTAGTTGTTCAAATACGAATCTGATATTATTAAAATAGAGTTGTTTAATTGGTTAGCTAAATGTTCCTAAATTAGTTTGGAAAATGCATGTTTGCCGCTCGGGTGTGTATCTCTACAGGGTGCCCACAGTGGGCCGGCCCACCCTGGGATTTTGGGTCGTCCCAGGCCCCGATTCCCCTCTGTTCTGCTGCGCGCTTCCGATCTCTACTCGCCCCCAGCCGCCTGCCTCGCCGGCGACTTGCCGTCCCCGGACGACATGACTCTAGGAGGAGACGCCGGACTAACAGGAGGCCAGGAGCCGCTCGCCCAACAGCGTCACCGCTGCTCGGGCGCGCTGCCGTGCCTACCTTCCCAGTCCATTCAGGGCTCAGGCGTGCAGCACCCACCAAGCCAACCCGATTTATCCTGAGATACGTCCTCAACACTCAGCAGCCACTCCTCATCACCCATTTTCTAATTGATTCATTACTCATTAGGCAGGACTGTCATTAGGGTTTCTTGTGTGCTCAGTGCTACCTACACTTAATGGTTCAGATGTATTTTGATAATCTTTAGTACCTCTAAAGTTCACAGGGTTTTCAAAATTCCGGCCCTCGGAACAGAAACTAGTCATTTTGGATTGTTGGTCGTAGTGACATTGACCCAGATTACTACCGCAAGCCAGTTTTGTTGACAATTTTACTTGTCTTTCTTACTCATTCGATATAATATCCAATTATTCACGTCGATTAGTTGCAAACAATAAGTGCTAGACAAACTTCTTCATTCAGATTTTGGACGGTCTCTTACTGCAGTTACAATTCTGCATACTTGTCCTAGTAAGCTCACAAGTAAATGATTGATTCACTACATCTATGCTTGCCTTGTCATATTTGTTGTCAATATTCTTTTAGGGTGGACCACCCTATTTATAAATACTGGAACGGTAGACATGAGTGAATAGCATTTCTCTATGTGATCTCTTCCATCATGTGTGGGTAACGAACACTACATTGTATAGAAAGAAAGTGTCATTTCCAGCTTTTACATAGGTTTCGATCTTTTACATGGAATACAATCTGCCTACTTGCTTTGTGTTGCACTACCAACACTCCACCCTTGAAGCTAAACATTACGCCACTCATAATTGCTTAGTTTATTTGTTCAAATACGAATTTCATATGATTCTAATATTCCTACTTCAGTTTTGAAATGTGTGCCTGCCTGTTATAGAGACATAAGGGGTTTGTATTTCTGTGTGTGGTCTGGTCAGCACGGTTGGGGAGGTGAACTTTGCATATGCAGGGGTTTATAGGGAGACACTCTCTAAGTTGAATCCGCAATGCATTCCATAGATAATCTGACTACTTTTTATGCTTTCATGAATCTCAGATTCTGAACAGCATCATAATGATTATGAGCTTGCGCGCATGAAAAGAATAAAGCAGAACAATGCCATGGCTGCCAAACTTGGCATTAAGGGACTGAAATCAAGTCTGGATGCAATGCAATGCAAACGCTCTCCACCTACAGATTCATGCTCAGAATATGATCCTAACAGTGATTCTGAGCTAGAGGGAGGGAGACCTAAGTCAATGTAGCTCCCTAGTGGAGGAATCAGAGGAAGATGCCCTATCTTATTCACCCATCAAGGTACTTGCTCTAACTTTCCAAGGTTACATTGCTCGCACATATCTTGCAACTGATGCTTTGCATTGCTTCTACTTTGTTGAACTGCCATTAGCTTAGTTTACACATCGTGTATGTGAATACGCCCTGCCTATCCATTTTCTGTACATATTCCATCTGTCATCATACCATATTTATCCATGCTGTTCTTGTGTATCAGACGTTCAAAAGGAAGAGGGCAATTGCTGATCGTGGAGGAGCACAAGCAAAGTATTTGGAAAAGGTAGTGGCACCTGATAAGTCAAATAGCCCATTAGGTGTAGTTGCAATATCACCTGACCCACAAAATACCCCAACTCTAGCAGACTCTATCCCTACTACACTGGTCATTTCTGATGCCCCAACTCAGCAGACCCCAACTGCAGCAAACAGTATGATTATGCCAGTTGACATAGCACCAGCTGTACGACGCAAAACCCCCATTCCAGCAAAGAGTACACCAAATCCAGTTGCCAAATCCCTTTTCGAACCAGAGAGAGCCCCAATTGCAGCAAACAGGACCCCTGTTCCATTTCTTCCCAGTTTAGAAGACGAAGCTTATGTTGTTGTCAGGAACTTTGTGCGCATCTTTCCTTCATGGAAAGATTATACCGCAGACACAGAACAATTTCCAGTCTTCCTCCGCAACTTACGCATAAGTAATGTACTAATGTTATTCATGGTCATTACTGCATATGTTTCTGCTGACAGAAGACACAAGATTTCATTCTTTTAAATAGGCGAGGAGCAAACTGGATTGTGATGACGAGCAAGGGTTAGTTGCCCTTTTCAAGCACTCGTTGATGAAGTATCGTTCCTACCTGAGGCAAGCGCACTTCGATGGCAAGCCTCTGAACACAATTTCTGTAAAGTCTCCGGTGCTACATTTATCCGACGGTGACTGGAATAATCTTGTTACACATTGGTCTCGGCTGCAGCGTAAGGTACTGTCTATGATATCACATCACAATTTGAACTACATTTCTGCATTTGCCTTAATGTCTCACTTGTACGAAAACTGTTAGCAGAAGAACATTCATTCTCAAGGGACCACAGAATCTCGCAACTATACTGCACACTGCTTTGCTCTTGTGAGTACCTCTTGCCCTGTATGACCATACTTACTTTCATAGCTGTTTGATTATGTAGCATCACTGCACATGTTAGCCTCGTAATCGTCCATTTGGTGGACATTATAAGATTCGTATGGACTCTTACATAAATTTAGAATCAACCCAATGCTTTTGAAGAGGTTTAGCTCTGCAGTCCTCTTGTAAGGACTGAACGTGGTCTATCACTGTACTTACATTAACAGCTACTCCCTCCGTCCCATAATATAAGAACGTTTTGTATAGTACACCAGTGTTCTAAACACTCTTGTATTATGGGAAGAGGGATTGGTTCACTTTGTAGCATTCTGCATCTTATCTCCCCCGCCCACCATTTACTAAAAAAGATCAGATCTATATTTAATCTTACCAATAAGTAGAATACACAGACAATGCCAGTGCAGAAGTGTAGCCCATTGCTCTTGTCAGTACATTTTGTCCTGTAACGCTTGTACTTCCAGGGATTGGTAGTTGATTATGTAGCATCAATCTGCATCTTATCTTCATTATCCTCTATCCCTTCCAGTATTATCATATCTATAATTACTCTCTACAAAATGTAGAGTACATGCAATGTTTATGAAGAAGATTCTGTGCTGAAATTCTTGAGTTATCCTTCCCTTGACATGGAGAAGGGCATTATAAAGCCGGTGTTAACTGTTAATGTAAGTCAGTCCTTCTAAAGCCCTTATCCTCAACTGCTGTTTAATTTGCTCATACTTCCTATCGTTTACTGCTGTTTAGTTTGCTATTTCTACCAAAATGCATGTTCGTAAGAACCGTAAGTTCTAAGTTTTACTTGTAAAACAAAATTCCTTATTCATACCATGCACAATACTTATTCATACCATACAAAATACTCCCTATATGTATGCTTGTTTTTGTGGATCTATAATCCAGTGTGTGGTGAAGCAGCCCACGTTTGTACCTTGTCATCTCTTGTTTTATCTTACTGATGTGGCTGATGATATGAACAACATGCCATGCACATTATCCAAAATAGATACAATGATTTTCTTTGCCCTTCATCTATGCTTGTTATGTTGACATGGTAATCCAGTAGTGTGGTGAAGCTCCCCGCATTATGAACAATGCCAAATTATGCTATTGATATTTTGAACTTACTCTTTATTTTCTAATTTGAAATTGGATAGAATTGACAGAACAGTTATCATCTTTGTTTATACACGTGCAAAACCTGTCATCTCTCTGCTTTGTTTCAGGGTGATATGCCTGATGGCATGCACAAGTCTGCTGAAGGCTGTGAGACAAACCCAACATATATTGCAGCAAAGAAGGCAAAACATCTTGAAGATAGCGAGACAACCCCAAAGTCTTGTCTTGATGCAGTGTTCAAGTTACTTGAGACTAACAGTCAGACAAGCCCACAGAATTCGTTGTCTGAATAAGTCCGACTTCTTCAGTCCCAAGTTCTAGCAGAAAGGCATTCTGCAACTCAACTTCGACTTGAAGTCCTATCTCTAAGAAAGATTGCGGAGAACACCAATGAG
This sequence comes from Aegilops tauschii subsp. strangulata, assembly GCF_002575655.3. Classification (NCBI taxonomy): domain Eukaryota; kingdom Viridiplantae; phylum Streptophyta; class Magnoliopsida; order Poales; family Poaceae; genus Aegilops; species Aegilops tauschii. The sequence continues at coordinate 580,707,741 of NC_053041.3, read as the reverse complement.
AACCTCATCGCTAAACAGCTACACCTGGAAGCTATGACCGACATGCTAGGCCGGTCTCACAGCCTTGCTCAGCAGCTTGCGTAGCAGTTCCCCCGCAAGGCTAACCTTTCTTGAACTGTCTTGGAAGTGGTCTCGGTTCAGTATTTTTTTGTTACGCTGCAATGGTGCCCAGTTTTTGTAATCTGCTTCTTCGTTGCGCTTTATGATCACTGGTGGCAAACTTTGATGCCCAGTGGATGTAATATGTGTAATAGCCGTGATAGCCTAGCATAAGTTGCTTGCTTATTTATTTCCTTGTTGTCTTGTTTATTTGTTTGCTTGTAGTCAGTGCAGTTCTTTTTCCGCGGTTTGCTAGTGGCTGCAATAACCTATTTTTTAAAACTAGGCCACAATAACCATGGGCTAATATTTACTGTAGTGACACTGGGCCTCCTACGGGCCGTAGAAACAGTGGGCCTTCTACGGGCCGTAGAAACAGTAGGCCTTCTACGGACCGTAGAAACAATGGGCCTTCTACGGGCCGTAGAAACAATGGGCCTTCTACGGGCCGTAGAAACAATGGGCCTTCTACGGGCCGTATCATCAATGGGCCTTATACGGGCCGTATGATCGATTGGCCAAACATGGGCCAATAACAGGCCGCATTATGGCCGTAAACGGGCTAGAGTTGGAATCGTCCGTTCATGGGCCGACCATAACGGGCCATCATTAATAGGCCGTATTTGATGACGCTATGAAAACGGCCCAACGTATTAACGGACCACAAACGGGTCGACTGTAACCACGGGCTGAATTTGGCCCACAAGCAGAAAATGACAGTAACGGCCCATAAGTAAACGAATGCTGGAAATGAGCCCAAGAATAAATGGGTTCTGAGAAGGCCAAAAGATAACATGGGCTGGAAACGGCCCAACGGAATAAGGGGCCGTTAATGGGTATAAAGTGATACACTGTTCATTACGGGCCAGTTTCACCACAGGCCGTTAATGGGTGTAAAGTGAAACACTGTTCATTACGGGCCAGTTTCACCACGGGCCGTTAATAGGCCAAGAGTTACATAGGGCCTCATATGGGCCGAAAGACGTCATGGGCCATACATGGGCCAGAAGTGAAAATGGGATGGAATCATATTGGATGGCCCAGATGACGCTACTGGGCCTAATTCGGATAGGGCGTAACGGGCTGTAAATGGGCTATATGCGAACAGGCCGTTAACAGGCTTTCCATGGGCCGGCGCGCGACCTTTTGACCAAGTCAAACGGTCCGGCCTTTTCACAGGAATGGGCCTCTGTTGGGCCGTGCCACGTGTCGACGTATCATAGGCGCCTTCTGTCCAATAAGTGGATGACATCTGTCCCAACGATGAGCCGACACGTGTTTCCTCCAGCCAATGATGATTTTACACGTGGAAAATCCCCATTGGTCGGGGCTGTTAACGGGTTATCGGATCCAAAACCCGACCCGATAGCTTAACGGCGTTCCGTTACGGTGGATGCCACGTGTCAGTCACCCTTGACGAAAGCACTTCTGTGACGCGCGATTTATCGTCATGGAAGTGGACACTTCCGTGATGATAATTTTGGTAATGTTATGGAACACTTCTACGATAGCACAGGTATGACTATCTTGATTCTGTCATAAATTTGTCATGCATGTACATGCATGACAAAAAACGCGACCTACTGTGACAAACACGTATCATCACGGAAGTGTATTTTTTTGTAGTGTAGCTAGCAGGAGCCGTCAAGACATGCTCCGGCTGAAGCAGCTCGGTGGAGGCCACACTGCTTCTCCGCTGAGATGGCGGGGTAGCTTCAGGGGTAGTTTCGGCAGGTCGATTGCTGCGAGCTACGTCTCGTTCCTCTAGCGCTTGAACCCTTTCGTTCAGCTTCTGAATTTGGGTCTGCTCCACTTTTTTCCTCCTCTCCTGGCTTTTGTAACCGCCTGCGTCCGGAAAACCAGCCTTCCACGGAACGGAGCCTGGCGTGCCTCGTGTCCGTCCAGGGTGCTCAGGATTCCCGAGGGCCATTGTGAGCTCGTCGTTCTCTCTGTTTGGAACGAACGTCCCTTGGTGCGCTGCATCGATATAGTGTTGAAGCCTCTTGACTGGTATTCTCATTTGCTCGTCCGTCCAAACGCACTTCCCTGATACAGGGTCCAAGGTTCCGCCAGCCCCGAAGAACCAAGTCCGGCAACGGTCTGGCCAGTTCATTGTCTCTGGTTCGATCCCTTTATCAAGCAGATCATTCTCAGCCTTGGCCCACTTAGGCCGGGCTTTGAGGTAGCCACCTGACCCCATGCGATGGTGAAGCTTCTTCTTCGCAGCATTTTTCTTGTTTGTTGCTGACAACTTCTTACTCTTTTCCGATGTCTTGTGGGCCACAAATGCGCGCCAGTGATCTCTGATCTTCTCATATTTGCCGATGAATTCTGGTATCTCTTCTTTGTCGACAAACATTTTTAGCTCATTCTTCCACCTCCTGAATAGGTCTGCCATCTTCTTAAGAGCATGAGACTTGATTAATTGCTCTTTAAATGGCTTCTCCGGATCCTCCTCTGGCGGTAGGGTGAAATTTGCCTTCAGCTCAGTCCAAAGATCATCTTTCTGCATATCATTGACATAAGACACCTCAGGGTCTTCCTTCTTAGGCTTATACCATTGGTGGATGCTGATCGGGATCTTGTCCCTAACAAGAACCCCGCACTGAGCAGCAAATGCTTCCTTTGTCCGGATGGGTTCAATCGGTTTGCCGTCGCGCGCGATTGCTGTGATCTCAAACCTTTCATCCGAGCACAACTTTCTCTTCGGGCCTCGTCTCTTTACCGAAGTTGTGCTCGATCCGGAGGGCTAGAAAAAAGAAGAAAGACGAGAGTTAATTAATATGTGTACATACCAAAACAATGAATGCATCAATTAGCTAGTCAGCACAGGCTTAACTAATATATTTACCTGGCCGGACTCTGTTCGGTCACCGGAGCCGTCACCACGGGCTCCTTCTTGCACCAGCATTGGGTCACCGGAGCCATCATAATCATGTCTTTCCTCCTCCACTCTTCGATCACCGTAGCCTGCTTCTTCACCCTGTTCTTCCAGACCATCATTGTCGTTAAGATACGACAAGACATCACCTCCGGCTAAGATTATGTCCCCCAACACCTCTTCTGCTTCCTCGTCTCGTCCGTGCTCCATTGTTTCTGCAAATATTACAACATGGCAATTATTACACAAACATGACAACAGGTGGATATATTAGTGCAAACGTAGACCTAGCTTATTCTGGGTTTGGGGTGGCCTCGGCAACGCTTCAAGGGTAGGGGCGCGGCGGGAGGGGGTAGGAGACCGACATCGTTTTTTCTAGGGTTTGGGTGTCCTCGAGAGTTTTGGTCGAGCGAGAGGGCCGGGGGGTGCACCCGTGGTATAAGTTATCACGGTCGAAGTTATCCGGGAGGGGGTTATATCGACAACGATGACATACATACATGGGAATATAATTTTATCGGGGATGGGGTAGGTCGACCCCCCCTCGTGTTGAAGTTATCGGGACACGGGGTATATCGACAATGACATATCCGATAAAAAATAAGAAGACGAAGAAGAAATAAAAAGAGGAGAAGAAGATATTAATATAGGAGAAGATTGAAGAAAAAAAAGAAGAAAAAAAAGAGGAGAAGAAGAAAGGAATAGAGGAGAAGAAGAGAAAATAGAATATCTCTTCTTTTCTTCTTTTTTCTTCTCCTTATTTTCCTTTTTCCTCTCCTTCTTTTTCTTCTTCTTCATTATCTTCCTAGCTAGATATATAATACTTTTCTAAAAATGTAACTTTTGCATATATAAAACTTTTTCTTCTTCTTCTTCTTCCTTCTTCCTTGTCTTCCTTCTTTTCCTAAATATATACAACTTTTCTAAAAATGAAACTAACCTAAAATGTACCCAAATGTACTAAAAATCTAACTTTTATATGCATAGAGAACATACATACATATATACATTTTTATAAAAATGCAAAAAAACAGAGAGGAAGGCCGGCGGCCGGACCGAACGTGGCGGCGGCGTGTGGTCGGGGCAGGCCGGGGGCGTGGGGCGGCGTCGGGGCAGGGGCTTGGGCCGGGGCGGCGTGTCGGGGCAGGGGCGCGCGGGCGACGGCGACGGCGACGACGGGCGCGGGCTACAGCGACGGCGACGACGGGCGCGAGTGACGACGATGGCGTCGGGGCAGCCTGGCGGCGACGGGGCAGGGGCGATGACGGGGGCGCGCGGATGGCGTCGGGGCGGCGCGCGTACGGCGTTTGGGCGGCGGGCGCCGTCAGGGCAGCGGACGGCGTCGATCTGGGCAGCCTGGCGGCGTCGATGAGCTCGGCGTCGTCGGGGCAACTGGCGATGAGTTCGTCAAATTTTCCTAAGTGCTACTTATATACCCAGGCCTGTGGTCCCGGTTCATAGTAGAAACCGGGACCAAAGACACCCTTTAGTCCCGGTTGGTGCCACCAACCGGGACCAAAGGCCTCTTTTCAGCAGCCCAAAGGGCGGGAAGCGGTGGCCTTTGGTCCCGATTGGTGGCACCAACCGGGACTAAAGGGGGGGCATTGGTCTCGGTTGGTGCCACCAACCGGGACGGAAAGCCTTGCACAGCGGCGTGGTGGTGGAAGTTTAGTCCCACCTCGCTAGCCGAGAGAGAGCCGCACCTGTTTATAAGGTGCGCTGCGCCTAAGCTGTCGAGCTCCTCTCTAAAGCAGGCTTACGGGCCTAACCTCTCTGTACATGCCTGTGGGCCTACTAGGCCTTCTGTGGGCCTGAATCCTGGCCCATGGATGAGTTTCTAGTCGTATTCAGGCCATGGTGGCCCAGTAGGTGGCATAATTTTATTTTTTGCCTGTTTTTTGGTTTTCTTTTTTGCTTTATTTATTTTGTTTTGTTTCTACTTACAACAAAAAACTTATTTATTTTATTTTATTTTGTTTCTAATTACTTATTTATTTTACTTTATGATAATTCTTTTTGCTATTAAAGTTTCTAACAAAAAAAGTTCTTTATGAAAATTCTTTTTGCTTTCAATGATTTTGAACAGAAAATACTTCGATAATTTTAGTTGCATCAATTTTATATAATTTTAGTTTCAGTAATACTAGAGGTTGCTTATAATGTTTTGAACAGAAAATACTTTGATAATCTTAGTTTCATAAATTTTATTTATGTTATTAAAGTTTATTTTATTTTGTTTCTACTTATATATTTTATTAAAGTTTATATTATTTTGTTTCTAATTACTTATTTATTTTATTTGTTATTTTTCATGCACCATTTTTCATGCATTTACTGATTATTTTGAGCTATAAGACCCTAAAATTGAAAAGCATTTCAAATGAACTCTGAAAAGGTTGAAAGTTGGCATGGTATCATCATTTCATCCACATAGCATGTGCAAGAAAGTTGAGAGGGTTACGGCAAAACTGGATGCACTTCGTGTACAAAACGGACAATGGTATCATACTCGTCTGTTACAAAGTTGGCATGGTATCATCATAATAGTTGCGGGAGAAAGTCTTCACTTTTTCTTTGGTTGTGTCATTTGCTTATTGCACCGTAACCATGGATAATCTTCATCGTTTATTAGGATTCTTGGGTCAGCCTTGACTTTGAAGGGAGGAATTTCATGAAACTTTTCATAATCTTCAGACATGTCTGTCTTGCCCTCCACTCCCATAATGTCCCTTTTTCCTGAAAGAACCATGTGGCGCTTTGGCTCATCGTATGATGTATTCGCTTCCTTATCTTTTCTTTTTCTCGGTCTGGTAGACATGTCCTTCACATAGATAACCTGTGCCACATCATTGGCTAGGACGAACGGTTCGTCAGTGTACCCAAGATTGTTCAGATCCACAGTTGTCATTCCGTACTATGGGTCTACCTGTACCCCGCCTCCTGACAGATTGAGCCATTTGCACTTAAACAAAGGGACCTTAAAATCATGTCTGTAGTCAAGTTCCCATATGTCCATTATGTAACCATAATATGTGTCCTTTCCCCTCTTGGTTGCTGCATCAAAGCGGACACCGCTGTTTTGGTTGGTGCTCTTTTGATCTTGGACGATCGTGTAAATTGTATTCCCATTTATCTCGTATCCTTTGTAAGTCAATACAGTCGAAGATGGTCCCCTGGACAACGAGCACAACTCATCACAAACAGTGGTGTCACCTCTGAGACGTGTTTCCAACCAACTGCTGAAAGTCCTGATGTGTTCACATGTAACCCAGTCGTCACACTGCTCCGGGTGTTTGGAGCACAGACTGTTCTTGTGTTCATCGACATACGGGGTCACCAAGGTAGAGTTCTGTAGAACTGTGTAGTGTGCTTGAGACCAAGAATGCCCGTCCCTGCATATTATTGAGTCCGCTCCTAGCGTGCCTTTTCCAGTCAGTCTCCCCTCATACCGCGATTTAGGGAGACCTATCTTCTTAAGGCCAGGAATGAAGTCAACACAAAACCCAATGACATCCTCTGTTTGATGGCGCATGGAGATGCTTCCTTCTGGCCTAGCGCGGTTACGGACATATTTCTTTAGGACTCCCATGAACCTCTCAAAGGGGAACATATTGTGTAGAAATACGGGCCCCAGAATGACAATCTCGTCGACTAGATGAACTAGGACGTGCATCATGATATTGAAGCAGGATGGTGGGAACACCAGCTCGAAACTGACAAGACATTGCGCCACATCACTCCTTAGCCTTGGTATGATTTCTGGATCGATCACCTTCTGAGAGATTGCATTGAGGAATGCACATAGCTTCACAATGGCTAATCGGACGTTTTCCGGTAAAAGCCCCCTCAATGCAACCGGAAGCAGTTGCGTCATAATCACGTGGCAGTCATGAGACTTTAGGTTCTGGAACTTTTTCTCTGGCATATTTATTATTCCCTTTATATTCGACGAGAAGCCAGTCGGGACCTTCATACTAAGCAGGCATTCAAAGAAGATTTCTTTCTCTTCTTTCGGAAGAGCGTAGCTGGCAGGACCTTCATACAGCTTCGGAGGCATGCCGTCTTTTTCGTGCAAACGTTGCAGGTCCTCCCGTGCCTCAGGTGTATCTTTTGTCTTCCCATACACGCCCAAGAAGCCTAGCAGGTTCACGCAAAGGTTCTTCGTCACGTGCATCACGTCGATTGAAGAGCGAACCTCTAGGTCTTTCCAGTAGGGTAGGTCCCAAAATATAGATTTCTTCTTCCACATGGGTGCGTGTCCCTCAGCGTCATTCGGAACAGCTAGTCCGCCGGGACCCTTTCCAAAGATTACGTGTAAATCATTGACCATAGCAAGTACGTGATCACCGGTACGCATGGCGGGCTTCTTCCGGTGATCTGCCTCGCCTTTGAAATGCTTGCCTTTCTTTCGACATTGATGGTTGGTCGGAAGAAATCGATGATGGCCTAGGTACACATTCTTCTGCATTTGTCTAGGTATATACTTTCAGTGTCATCTAAACAGTGCGTGCATGCGTGGTATCCTTTGTTTGTCTGTCCTAAAAGGTTACTGAGAGCGGGCCAATCGTTGATGGTTACAAATAGCAACGCGTGCAGGTTAAATTCCTCCTGTTTGTGCTCATCCCACGTACGTACACCGTTTCCATTCCACAGCTGTAAAAGTTATTCAACTAATGGCCTTAGGTACACATCAATGTCGTTGCCGGGTTGCTTAGGGCCTTGGATGAGAACTGGCATCATAATGAACTTCCGCTTCATGCACATCCAAGGAGGAAGGTTATACATACATAGAGTCACGGGCCAGGTGCTGTGATTGCTGCTCTGCTCCCCGAAAGGATTAATGCCATCCGCGCTTAAACCAAACCATACGTTCCTTGGGTCAGCTGCAAACTCAGCCCAGTACTTTCTCTCGATTTTTCTCCACTGCGACCCATCAGCGGGTGCTCTCAACTTCCCGTCTTTCTTACGGTCCTCACTGTGCCATCGCATCAACTTGGCATGCTCTTCGTTTCTGAACAGACGTTTCAACCGTGGTATTATAGGAGCATACCACATCACCTTTGTAGGAACCCTCTTCCTGGGGGGCTCGCCGTCAACATCACCAGGGTCATCTCGTCTGATCTTATACCGCAATGCACCGCATACCGGGCATGCGTTCAGATCCTTGTACGCACCGCGGTAGAGGATGCAGTCATTAGGGCATGCATGTATCTTCTGCACCTCCAATCCTAGAGGGCATACGACCTTCTTTGCTGCGTATGTACTGTCGGGCAATTCGTTATCCTTTGGAAGCTTCTTCTTCAATATTTTCAATAGCTTCTCAAATCCTTTGTCAGGCACAACATTCTCTGCCTTCCACTGCAGCAATTCCAGTACGGTACGGAGCTTTGTGTTGCCATCTTCGCAATTGGGGTACAACCCTTTTTTGTGATCCTCTAACATGCGATCAAACTTCAGCTTCTCCTTTTGACTTTCGCATTGCGTCCTTGCATCGACAATGACCCGGTGGAGATCATCATCATCGGGCACTGGTTCCTCTTGATCTTCAGCAGCTTCCCCCGTTGCAGCATCATTGGGCACATTGTCTGGTTCCTCTTGATCTTCAGCAGCTTTCCCAGTTGCAGCATCACCGTATTCAGGGGGCACATAGTTGTCATCGTCCTCTTCTTCTTCGCCGTCTTCCATCATAACCCCTATTTCTCCGTGCCTCGTCCAAACATTATAGTGTGGCATGAAACCCTTGTAAAGCAGGTGTGTGTGAAGGATTTTCCGGTCAGAGTAAGACTTCGTATTCCCACATTTAGGGCATGGACAACACATAAAACCATTCTGCTTGTTTGCCTCGGCCACTTCGAGAAAATCATGCACGCCCTTAATGTACTCGGAGGTGTGTCTGTCACCGTACATCCATTGCCGGTTCATCTGCGTGCATTATATAATTAAGTGTGTCAAAAACCATTACAGAACATCATGAATAGATAATTAAGTGACCAAATTAATAGAAGTTCATCATCACATTAAAACCAAAGTATATACATAGTACTCACCTAACAACATATAGCCCTCCAGAGCATCTAATTAATTAAACCATACATTGAAACTATGTAAAACATTTCAATGCGAAAACAAATGCGATCATAATCGCAACTAAGGTAACAATTGATCCAACGGCATAATGATACCAAGCCTCGGTATGAATGGCATATTTTCTAATCTTCCTAATCTTCAAGCGCATTGCATCCATCTTGATCTTGTGATCATCGACGACATCCGCAACATGCAACTCCAATATCATCTTCTCCTCCTCAATTTTTTTTATTTTTTCCTTCAAGAAATTGTTTTCTTCTTCAACTAAATTTAACCTCTCGACAATAGGGTCGGTTGGAATTTCCGGTTCACATACCTCCTAGATAAATAAAATCTATGTCACGTTGGTCGGCATAATTTTCATAAACAATAAATGAACCAATAGTTATAAAGATAATATATACCACATCCGAATCGTAGACAGGATGAGGGCCGACGGGGGCGGATACCAAAACCATCGCACTATATAATAACAAGCAATAAAATAGTAAGAAAATTCGACAAGTATCTATCTAAAGTAAGAATTTTTTCTTTCAGAAAGAAGATAAGAACAAGAGGCTCACCACGGTGGTGCGGGCGACGAGATCGGCGCGGGCGACGAGATCGGCGCGGGCGATCGACGGCGGTGAAGACGGGAATGGGACGTGACGGGCCGCTAAACCTAGACAAATCTCGAGGAAAATGGATCTTTGCGGTCGAGCTTCGAGAGGAGAAAGCTTAACTAGTGTGGCTTGGGCATTTCATCAAACACCTCATGTGCATAGGAGGTGAGCTAGAGCACCACAAAGCCCTCCCCTCGCCGGCCAGAGAAAAACAGAGCACTGGAGTGCTCTGCTCGCGGGCGAGGGGTATATATAGGCACCTCATAGGTCCCGGTTCGTGGCATGAACCGGGACTAAAGGGCAGCCAGTGGTCCCGGTTCAAGCCACCAACCGGGACCAATGGTGGTGGGCCAGGAGCGAGGCGCATTGGTCCCGGTTCTTCCCACCAACCGGGGACCAAAGAGGCCAGACGAACCGGGACCAATGCCCCCACGAGGCCCGGCAGGCCCCTGGCCTCACGAACCGGGACCAATGCCCCCATTGGTCCCGGTTCTGGACTGAACCGGGACTAATGGGCTGACCCGGCCTGAACCAAAGCCCTCTTTTCTACTAGTGCATCGCTAGGATGTGTGCTTTACTGGATGATGTGCTGAGGTGTTGATGGAAATGCCGAATGCAAGGCTCCTTTATATAGGAGTCCAAGTCGTTCGGTGGTGAACCAAACCTAGTTAGGCATTGATCCTAGTTTATTCAAATCTCACGATTGTTTTCAACTCATGACTTGAAATCGGCTGGTGTATACGGTGTCAGTGTGTGAACCGTCAAGATGAGCCATGGATTTAATACATGACGTGGAAATCAATTGGTAAATACGGTGTCAGTTTGTGAACGGTCAAGACGAGCCATGGATTAACTCATGACTTGGAAATCTGCTTGTACAACATGTAGGTACGTGCTCCTACAAGCCGAGGTCCGGTTATCGCATGCATGCATCTGGGTGAGTGTACTAGCATAACATTTACTCTGGCAAGCCGATACAATGTGTGAAAGATCAAGACGGACATGCATTCCTGACCGTGAACAACTACAGAGATGGCTAGGATCTGACTCGCTGAAATCTGCATTGCATAAGCATATATTCCATTTTTGTTTAAATCTCCATACTATAATGCAAACACAAGATTGAACAATCAGCAGCATGAACAAAAAGTATCATATACCCTCCCGATAGCGGTGCAGAGCACGGAGAACCACTTTCCACCTTCAACCGCCGGCGGCCAACCCGTGGGATCTTCCTCCCTTCGTCTGCCGCTTTGTCGGCGAGAGGTGTGGGGAACACTGATGCTTCGGCATCGACATTTAGATAGGTTAGGATTAGTTTTCATGACGATGCGGCTCTCAGGTGATCTCTTTTTTTCGAAACGGCGGCAAAAGATTTGCCTCGTCGACTAATTAAGAAAAAGAGAATTACCTAGTTAATTAACGGAAAACCGATACATATAGACTACATGCGGACTACTCGCCAACAAAGAAATTCCATGACCCCACGGTCAACCCGACAAACATACATAACGCGCAACAACCACGATCCCTCGCACTTCTACGTCGCGAAGAAACCCCAACGAAATCAAGGATGTCTTAGCAATGGCGCCAAAGTTTCCTTGCTGGTGATGGTCGAAGAGACTAATCCACGGAGACGAGCCAATCAGAGATGGTGGTTGAAGAGACTAATCCATTAAGCAGCCACAGACCTTAGCAATGGCGCCAAAGTTTCATTGACTTCCCACGTCTCGGCAATGCTCTACATGGAGGCATCGGCGAGTCGATGCCACATGTCCCTTGCTGGTCGTCCCGATCATCGAGGCTAGGATTTCCATGTCTGGGCCAGCGGGCGCAGACGATGGATATCTCGGTGCTAGGTTGGCGGATGGTGCCATGCAGCCTCACTGCTCTTCTTTGACTTCCTCGAGTGAAGATAGCGGTGCCGAAGTCCGGCAGGTGACATGGGGATGTACCCCGACTGATGTGTCACAGTGGAAATAGTTTTGCGGCTCACGACGAACGTGTTAGTTGGCTCAACGAAGCGGCTACCCGGCAATGGTGCTCCTTCGGATTTAGGTGTGATATACCTTCATATCCTTCGCCTCCGTTTGTATTTTATCGGTGGCGGGTGTGGGCGGTGGAGAATTTCTTTTCTATGTGCATAGGGATCTCCAAGGACATGATTACATTTTTCTTTTTCTTTTTGGGTGTCCTTTCTGCAAATTTACTGGGGCAAATGTCCTTTTGACTTTGTCTTGTTGAGGTGCACATGTGGCGTCATGACCGTAATTTTATATGGACACGTAGCTACCTTTCTTAACAGGAAGTATCATTCTGTGGACAGTAAGCAACACTACATACAGGGACGGAGCCAGAATTCTAACATGGGGGGGGGGGGGGGGGGGGGGGGGGGGCGGTATTTTGCCTAAGCATGCAGACTGATTGGAAGAAAAAGTCCATGCAGACGTTATAATGTTTTTTTTTGACGAATTTATACTGAACTTAATCTTCATCAAAGGAAGAAAATAAGTGTGAGCTCTCTGAAACAATTCAATTTTCATCAAAAGTTATCATAAAACACAGGCAATTGACATGTTAATGAACTAAATCTTTCTACCATATGGGGATAAACGATGCAAAACCTTTTCTCACGGATCAAAAATAATCCCTAATTAGTTTTCTACGTTTGTACTTTCTGCAGTTTTCAGGAGAGATTAATCTTATTTTGTAAGATCAGACAACAACTAAGTAATGAGAACGAGAGAAGAGAGTGACTAACCCTTTTTTTCCTTTGCTCGTTGCTGCTCATGTTGGCTGTGCATCCGGCCGGTGGCCGGCCACACAAGGATCGCCTCGCCCCCTTCTTAGATTGAAAACATTGGGCGGCGCTAGATCGAGAACTGCCTTAAGACCTAGACTTGCTCGAGGGGGAGAAAAGGAAACGACCTGAGCGTGTCCGTCTTTTTCGATGGTGGGCTACTCCTGCTGAGGCCTTCTAAGATGGGCTTCAGAGTTTACTAGGCCGTGGTCAGGGCCCTCAGGGGGGGGGGGGGGGGGGGGGGTGGGGGGGGGGGCGAAATTAGTCATTAACACATTGTTTTTCCGGCTGTTTAATCACTATTGTACGTAAAACAAAATCGTTGGGGGGCGGGGGCCTAGCCCCCCTCGCCCCCCTTGGAATCGTCCCTGACTACATAAGTAATAGAAAAACGAAAACTAAATAAAATCCCGATTATGCTTACGTATATTTGAAAAAAAACTCATACAGAAACTACAGGGAAAACAACTTCCACTATAAATTATAGAAAAGAAGAGAAAATAAAATAAAATAAAATAAGAATCAGATACCATTATAGAGAAGTTAGGCATGGAGAAATTCAGTTCGTGGTGAATACCGTATGTGCTAGTGCAACAGTAACGTGGAGTTTCCTACTCATATGATTTACCTCTTGTTTTCTACGACGATGATGAGTAGATAGGGGATCTCGGGTGGCAGCCCGAGACCTCCGGGGATGGGAACCATTTGCTTCCCCATTCTAGCTTCTCCAGGCATTCGATCTAGTTTTTTGTTGTTTTAGAAAAAAGGCTACCACACGGCTTCAAATTAATGAAGCCCTTACAGGTAACCATACAATACAACAACACACATAACAAGAGAGGAAATAAAAATGGCCCGATACAACGGCGCCAAAGAGCAACCACAGCCCCAGACAAACGGATGCGGCGCCACTTGGGGTCATCTGGGTTCTCGTCCGCAATTAGGCAACCGAAGCAGATCCCAACTCGCCGATCTAGTTATGCTCAGACTTGTTATGTAATGGATGTGTTATGTTGTGACTTAGATGTAATATATTTGAGTTTTTCTCATGTGAGACTTAATATAGATACCGCTTCTTCATATATAAATGGTTTTTTTGCAATGATATTTCACAGATGTAAACCTCATATCATATAACCATGCGTTGAAGTTATATCATGACTATATATACTACTTCGTCATAGACGGTTGAAGTTATATGGCATGATAAGGTATCAGATGCACTTCTATTCTGGTTTTGGCAGCAAGGCGCTAAGTCTGGAATAGTTTCACATCCGGGGCTTTACGGTTTTCCAGTGTTCCAAATGCAGCACAAAGCACAAGAACATACATAATTGAGAATCACATGTTTATTATTACCAGGCCAGTATCTAGCTATAGACAGGAAATCTGAGCCTAAAGTTTATCCAAAAAAGGATAAAAGTAGCTCCCAATTTTTTTTGGCAATCACACTAAATAAATAGATGAGATACGGTCTCACAATCAGAACAAAAAACACAACCTAATGGTTTATCCATCTTCCTTTTTTCTAGATTATCTCTAGTCATGAGTTTGTTATGAGATATTAACCAAAGGAGGACAAGAACCCTAGGGGGAGGAGGGACACAAATAGAACAAACAGAGGGGATGAAAACATGTTGCACTCCTATGAAATTTATGATGCTATATAGAGATTTGGACCCTTGGAGTCACATTGTCAAATTAGAGCATCAATATCATCTCTAAGAGGAAGACTATGAACAATTCGCTCAAATTAATACCATGACTCCACCATCTTTGGGGTGAAAATTCTACTAAAGGCCAGGTTCATGTTGCCATTCTCCCAAATCTGAACACCAATTGGTAGATCATGGGCCGGAATTGGACATATAGGGGAGAGGTGCCAAATCAGGTTTCCTCCCAAAATCTAACGAATCGTTCCCTATCACTAGTAGAAAAAGGCCCATTTGTCCCGGTTCCGGAACCGGGACTAAAGGGTCGGTACTAAAGCCCAATACCTTTAGTCCCGGTTCGCCTACGAACCGGGACAGATGGGGCTCCACGTGGCCGCTGCGGCTTGCCCAGGCAGGAGGGCCTTTTGTCCCAGTTGGTAGCACCAACCGGGACCAAAAGGCATCCACGCGTCAGTAGTTTAGGGGCTAGGGTTTTGTTTTTTAAGGGGGGGGGGGGGGTTGGGGGTTTTGAGGGTTTTGTAGGGTTAATTTAGGGGTTCATATATTGTGTTAGCTAGCTAATAGAGAGAAGTGTCCTCTCTTATCTCCGTGCTTGGTCGACGCTATGTACTATAAGTATAGAGAGGACTCGACACACTAGCTAGTAAGCAAATGAAGGAAACCATTAAGTACAGAAGATCGTCATGAACATATACAGAGAGAAGTGATCGACCTCTCCTTCTCCGAGAGATTGGTCGAACAACAAGTTTTCGTATATCTATGCGACGCTACTGGCAACATATATACAATATAAGATCTCTTACAACCCCCTAACATCTGAACTCAACTTCCACATGGTATTCTCCGTCTTTATTGATGACGTGGTCAAGAAAGAATCCCGCCAATTCCTCTTGAATTGCTTTTATGCGATCTTGTGGTAGGAGTTCATCCCGCAGGTGCCAAAGCTAATTTGAAGAAGGAGCTCAATACATATATATGAATGAAACTCAACACAAATGATGATAATAAAATAAAATTGTGAAAATTATTGCTTACGCACTTCATAATCTTCTTTAGAGTAGCTCCGCTTAGAGGTCGTCGCGTTGTAGATGTACTCGCAAATGTAGTATCCACAAAAATTATTCCCGCCTTCCTGCCACAACCACTTTACGAGAAATAGAGGTCAATCAAACCGATAATCAAGCATTATAAATGGTATTGATGAAACTAGCTAGAATCAATGGGAGATGCGCGGAACTAGCTAGTAGTACTTACTTTCGGGTGTGTAAATCGCAGCTCCCCCGGCAGTCCCGGAGCTTCTACGATGAACTCTTTCCAAACCCTGCCAGACAAAGAAAATAATTATTACTTGATATCAGGAAATGAACAAAGTTGGCGATATGGTGCGATAATCATCGATTGAACTTACTTCTCGAGCATTTCAGTCATGGCCGCATACTCCTCGTGATCTTTATGTCTTGAGTCTAAGACGGTTACTAGTCCCTGCTCAAGCTTAATCTCTAGGAGAATAAAGTGGAAGCTGCGCACGCATGCATAACTCATCAATTACATTACTATAACCTCGAGTAATAAGGGAAACCGAATATGCACAAGACAGTAACACTCACTTGAAGTTGTAAGGAAAGATTATTTTCTCTTTGTTTTGATTTTGAAGCAACGATTTTAGCAAGTTGGCCACGTTTTCTTTGGCATTAAATTTAACCGTCCATTCATCTATGAGATTTGTGTTAATGAACCCAATATCATAGATTTGTGCTTTTCCTCATTCGACGATCTTCAATCTGCATAGTATAGTGAGGATAATTATATATACATGCAATGAAAGAGCTGAGCTATATATAGAGACTTAATTATAGAAGTAGTACTTACAGACAGTAGCAAGTGATGATTATTTTATCGAGGGCCTTTTGATTGAAAAACTAGAAGAACTCCTCAAATGGAACAGACAGCAGATGAATTCCAAGGAGGTCGTGCTCCTCTTTAACTCTCAGTGTAAAAATATCCTTCTAGACTTGCAGGTGTCCATGTACCACTTATGGAATCTTCGCATCATCGTTGTTAGAGGAGGATGACCAGGTTTGACGAGAGGCTTCTCGTACCGATATTTGTGTTCGTCCACCTCCATTGTATCAAAATGTGCATCTTCGGGCATGTAATCACCAGGATTGGTACCGGGCAGCATCCCCGGCAGATTTGCGACGATATCGCTAGACACCTTCAGCGGGGGGCACAATTGGTTCGCCTGTTCGCCGAGCTGGGGAATTTTTTCCCACTTGTTCATTCTTGTAACGTTTTGTCACTTGAAGTAGTTCCCGACCGGCGTGCTTCTTGCACTGCCTTTTTAAGAGCGCGGACATGGTTGTCATCCGGTGGAGGCGGTGGTGGTCGCTTCAGGGCATCCAAAGTGCGCTTCAATTTCACCGGATCTATCGTCTCCTCCGGAGGTGGATTTTTCTTTGCAAAAAAGTCCTTCACTTGGGCTTTACAGATCTTCGCGTTTTCCTCCTCGGTCATCTCGTATGGTAACTTCTCTAGAGGCTTGAGAGATGGACCGAATCTGTATTGCCTGCCGCCTCTGGCTGTACTACTAGACGCCGGAGCAGCCGGAGCGGCGGCAACTGTCTTCCTTTGTTGCTTACGAGGCGGAGAAGGGGGCGGAGTGCTACGACGCGCCGGAGCAGCCGGAGCGGCGGCGGCTCTCTTCCGTCCTTGCTGACGAGGCAGAGGAGGAGGCGGGCTGCTCGGACGCGCCGACGCAGGCGGAGAAGGAGGCGGAGTGCCGCCACGCGCCGGAGCAGCCGGAGAAGGAGGCAGAGTGCCCTGATCACTCGCCGGAGGAGGAGGCGGAGTGCCCTGACTCGCCGGAGGAGGAGGAGGAGGCGGAGGCGTCCAGTTCGGAAGCTTGATGAGCTCCTTCCGCCATAGACATGGAGTCTTCAGAGCAAGACCCAGGTGAGTCTCCCCTTCATCGGTAGGGTGGTCAAGCTCGAGCTCCTCAAATCCCTCCGTTATTTCATCGACCCTCACAATAGCATAGCCTTGTGGAATCGGAAGGCAGTGAAAAGTTGCGCCGGGTTCAGGAGGTGCAACAGAACCGACATCCGCCTTGACTTTGAGGTGCTGCCATTGCGTCATAAGGTGGCAATCTTGAGCCTCCGTGATAGTATCCACGGGGTCGCTGGGATCCGTGAATTCAGGTTGCTGAAGGAGCTCAGTGGAAGCCACGCAGCTTCTCCAATGAGATGGCGGGGTAGCTTCTGGGATAGTCTCAGGTCACTGAGATGGTTGGTCGGCAGCTCGCTGGCTCTCAACTTGTTCCTCTAGCTTTAGTACTCTTGCATTCAGCTTCTGCAGATCGCTGAGCTCCTGTTTCGTCTTCCTCTCCCGGGTTTTGTAACCTCCTGCGCCGGGAAACCCAACCTTCCACACAACGGAGCCTGTCGTGCCTCGTGTTCGTCCTGGGTGCTCAGGATTCCCGAGGGCCTGTGTGAGCTTGTCATTCTCTCTGTCAGGAATGAACGTCCCTTGTTGCGCTGCAACGATATACTGTTGAAGCTTCTTGACCGGTATTTCCAGTTTCTTGTCCGTCCAAACGCACTTCCCTGTTTCAGGTTCCAAGGTTCCCCCAACCCCGAAGAACCAAGTCCTTGAATGGTCTGGCCAGTTCAATGTCTCTGGTTCGACCCCTTTATCAAGCAGGTCCTTCTCTGCCTTGTCCCACAACGGCCGGGCTTTGAGGTAGCCACCTGACCCCGTGCGATGGTGATGCTCCTTCTTTGCAACATTTATCTTGTTTGTCGCTGACATCTTCTTACTCTTCTCTGATGTCTTGTGGGCCACAAATGCGGGCCAGTGATCTCTTATCTTCTCAAATCGGCCGGTGAATTCTGGAGTCTTTCCTTTGTCGAAAAACATTGCTTTCAACTCATTCTTCCACCTCCTGAATAGATCTGCCATCTTCTTAAGAGCATGAGCCTTGACCAATGGCTCTATAACTGGCTTATCCGGATCCTCCTCTGGCGGTAGGGTGAACTTTGCCTTCAGCGTGGTCCAAAGATCATCTTTCTGTCTATCGTTGACAAAAGACACTTGAGGGTCTTCGCTCTTAGGATGATTCCATTGGTGGATGCTGATGGGGATCATGTCCCTAACAAGAACCCCACACTGAGAAGAAAATGCTTCCTTGGTCCGGCTGGGTTCAATCGGTTGGCCATCGCCCTTGATTGCTATGATCGTGAACCTTTCATCCTGGCGCAACCTTTTCTTCGGGCCTCGTCTCGTTACCGAAGTTTGGCTCGATCCGGAGGGCTAGAAAAGAAGAAAGAAGAGAGTTAATATGTGTACATACCAAAACAATTAATGCATCAATTAGCTAGTCAGCACAAGCTTAATTAATATATATACCTCGCCGGACTTTGCAACAACTCCTTCATCCGTTCGCTCACCGGAGCCGTCATCACGGTCTCCTTCTTCCACCGGCATTCCATCACCGGAGCCATGATAATCATGTCCTTCCACCTCCATTGTTCGGTCACCGGAGCCTGCTTCACCCTCTCCTTCCAGACCATCGGTGTCGCTGAGATACGACATGATATCACCTCCGTCGAGGATGATGTCCCCCAACAACTGTTCTGCTTTGATGTCTCGGTGCTCCATAGTTTCTGCAAATATTACTACATGGCAATTAATATACAAACATGACAGATGGATATATTAGTGGCAAACGTAGACCTAGCTAGCTCGACGCTTCTACAGTTTGGGGTGGCCTCGACAACGCTTCCAGGGTTTGGGGTGACCTCGACAACGCTTGTAGGGTTTGGGGTGGCCTCGACAACGCTTCTAGGGTTTGGGCCGGACCGCCTCTCTCATGAATGTCCGACGTCCGGACCAACAAGGGATTTAACAAAATGACGCCATTCTGGATGTGCAGAAAATGGTCCCTATTTTTCTGATCTCATCTACCCTTCTATATGTCACGTTGTCTAGTGTCAAAGGATTCAAGAAAACCATGGCTTCATCATTAGCCAGAAGTAACAGGCGCATGATGGTATGAAGCTCTTCAAAATTATTTTGGAACGGAGTCCTGATAGGATAATTCGCTTCTTGGTACGAAGTTCTGCAAGAGCCTTTCGAATATCGCTATTTGGATGGCCTTTGCTGAACTTCGTAGCAAAAGGCAAATTATCCTATCAAGACTCTGTTCCGAAACAACTTTGAAGTGCTTCATACCATCATGCGCCTGTTACTTCCGGCCAATTATGAAACCATGGATTTCTTCAATACTTAGACATAAGAGAACGTGCAAATGTAGAATGGTAGATGAGATCAGGAAAAATATGGATCAACTTAATTATGCACATCCATAATGGGGGCATTCTTGATAAATCTCTTATAAATCTCGAGAGAGTTGTCGGGTAGGGGTGGGAGGGGGTAGGAGACCGACACCGTTTTTTTTCTAGGGTTTGGGCCGTACCGCCCCTCTCATGAATGTGTGACGTCCGGACCGACAAGGGATTTAACAAAATGGTGCCATTCTGGATGTGCAGAAAATGGTCCATATTTTTCTTGATCTCATCTACCCTTCTATATGTCACGTTGTCTAGTGTCAAAGAATTCAGGAAAACCATGACTTCATCATTAGCCGGAAATGATAGGCGCATAATGGTACGAAGCACTTCAAAGTTGTTTTGGAACGGAGTTCCCGATAGAATAATTCGCTTTTTGGTACAAAGTTCAGCAAGAGCCTTCCGAATATCGCTATTTGGAAGGCCTTTGTTGAAATTCGTACCAAAAGGCGGATTATTCTATCAGGAACTCCGTTCCAAAACAACTTTGAAGAGCTTCATAGCATCATACGCCTATTACTTCTGGCAAATGATGAAGCCATGGATTTCTTCAATACTTTGACAGACAACGTGACATATAGAAGAATATATATATATATATATATATATATATATATATATATATATATATATATATATATATATATATATATATAGATGAGATCAGAAAAAATTGGATCAACTTGTGCACATCCATAATGGGTGCATTCTTGATAAATCTGGACCCTCGACCCCTCAGCGACCCTTGACCCTCTACCCTAGTTCACGAACCTCGACCGCTCGGCGATCCACGACCATCTACCCAAGTTCCTGACCCTCGACCCCCCTCATGTCATGTCTGACGTACCCCCTCATGTCATGTCCGACGTCCGGACCGATAAGGGATTAACAAAATGGCGCCATTCTGGATGTGCAGAAAATGGTCCCTATTTTTCCTAATCTCATCTACCCTTCTATATGTCACGTTTGTCTAGTGTCAAAGGATTCAACAAAACCATGGCTTCATCATTAGGCGAAAGTAACAGGCGCATGATGGTACGAATCTCTCCAAAGTTATTTTGGAACGGAGTCCCAGATAGGATAATCTGCTTTTTGGTACAAAGTTCAGCAAGAGCCTTCCGTATATCGCTATTTGGAAGGCCTTTGCTGAAATTCGTACCAAAAGGTGAATTATCTTATCCGGGACTCCGCTCCAAAATAACTTTGGAGAGCTTCGTACCATCATGCCCCAGTTACTTCCGGCTAATGATGAAGCCATGGATTTCTTCAATACTTTGACACAAGACAACATGACATATAGAACGTTACGTAGATGAGATCAGAAAAAATGGATGAACTTGTGCACATCCATAATGGGGGCATTGTTGATAAATCTCTTATAAATCTCGAGAGAGTTTGTCGAGTAGGGGAGGGAAGGGGTAGGAGATCGAAGATGTTTTTTCTAGGGTTTGGGTGTCCTCGAGAGTTGGTCGAGCGAGTGGGGGTTGATCGACGTCCCCACCTCGACCCTCAACCCTCTACCCTAGTTCCCAACCCTCGACCGCTCGGCGATCCTCGGAGAGTTGGTCGAGCGAGAGGGGGTTGATCGACGCTCGAAGAAGAAAAATAGAAGAATAGAAAAAAGAGGAGAAGAAGAAAAAATAGAATAATTCTATTTTTTCTTCTTCTCCTCTATTTATTCTTCTTCTCCTATTTTTTCTTCTCCTCTATTCCTTCTTCTTCTCCTATTTTCCTTTTTCCTCTCCACTAACCTAAAATCTACTAACCTAAAATGCACTAACAACAACTAACCTAAAATGCACTATAAATCAACTAACCTAAAATGCACTAACCTAAATCAACTAACTCAACATATGAAGAAGGAAATGTTATCGGAGAGGGGGTATATCGACCCCCCCTCATGTATCCACATACATACATCCATCTATGGATCATCATTGGAAAAAAATGCATACATCCATGGATCACCATTTCTCATATATATCCATCTATAGCCACATACATATATAAATGAAAAAAATGCTATGAAAAAAATATATGAACAAAAATACATATATACTTGGTAAATATTCTATGAACATCATTTCACATATATATCAATGCATACATCCATGGATCATCATTGCTCATATACCATAGTCATATATAAAAACTTTCTATATATGAACAAAAAAACATTTTTGACATATTTAGCATATTCTAAATTTTCCTAACTCTTTTACAACCAGAAAAATTACTCCAACTTCATGACAGTACCCACACTCCAATTCACCAAAAACCTTCTGATCCATAGTTCAAAATTTTCAAATTTCATTCAAATGAAATTTGAATCAGATTCAAATTACTTGCTGAAAACCTATTCTAAACCACTCCAACAATTCTGAAATTTTGCCATCGCCTTTGTCTTGCATCAGTACCTCACCACAAAAAATTTCAGAAATTCCAAAAATGCCCAAAACCATCTAGCATTTGATCAAACACCTTCTATATGCACTGTTCATATCTGTAAAAAAAATCAAAAATTTCTGAAAAGTGGACAGCGCGTTGCTGCTGCTCCACTCCTTCTCCTTCTCCTCTCCTTTTGCTCTTCAATGCGTCGGGGCCGGCGGCGACCATGGGGCAGGAGCAGAGAAAAAGGGGCGCTCGGGACCATGGGAAAGGGGGGCACTTCGAGGGGGCCGGCGATGGCTGGAGTCCGGCGACGAGGATGGCGGGCTCGGGGCGGCACGCGGCGACGGGGACGAAGAGGCGGGCTCGTGGAGGCACGCGGCGACGGGGACGAGGACGAGGACGGGGGGCTCGGGGATGTCGGCGACGAGGATGGCGCGGGCTCGGGGAGGCGACGACGCGGTCTAGAGGGCTCGACAGCGATGAGGACGAGGAGCAGCCTGGCGGCGTCGTCGGAGGAGAGGACGAGGAGATCGATCGAACTAAATGAAAATTTCTAAGTGTTTGCTTATATAGACGAAGCATTGGTCCCGGTTCGTGGCACCAACCGGGACCAATGCCCCCCTTTGGTCCCTGTTCGTGCCACCAACCGGGACCAAAGGTCTCTTTTCAGCAGCCCAAAGGGCGGGAAACAGAGACCTTTGGTCCCGGTTGGTGGCACCAACCGAGACTAAAGGGGGGCATTGGTCCCGGTTGGTGCCACAAACCGGTACCAATGCAACCCTTTCCTCCTAGTTGGTGCTACCAACCTGGACCAAAGACCTTGCGCTGGCATGGTGCGGTGGGATGTTTAGTCCCACCTCGCTAGTTGAGAGAGCTCGAGAGTGGTTTATAAGCGCTGCGGCGCCCACCCTCCCGAGCTCCTCTCAACTGCAGGCTTTCGGGCCTACTCTGTCACTCCTTGCCCGTGGGCTGACTGGGCCTGCTTCGGGCCTGAATCCTGGCCCATGGTTGGGTTTCTAGTCGTATTCAGGCCGTGGTGGCCCAATAGGTGGCATTTTTTTCCATTTTTTTGTTTTCCTTTTTGCTTTATTTATTTTATTTTGTTTCTACTTACAACAAAATACTTACTGTTGCTATTTTTATTTATTTTATTAAAGTTTATTTTATTTTGTTTCTACTTATTTATTTTATTAAAGTTTATTTTATTTTTTTGTTTCTACTTATTTATTTTATTTAAGTTTATTTTATTTTACTTTGTTTCTACTTATTTATTAAAGTTTATTTTGTTTCTACTTATTTATTTTATTTTGTTTCTACTTCTTTATTTTATTTTATTTTTTGGGTTTTTATTTATTTTATGAAAATTCTTTTTGCTTATAATGTTTTGACAGAAAATAATTTGATAATTTTAGGGCCATAAATTTTATATAATTTTAGTTTCAATAATACTAGAGGTTTATAAAAGCTTTTTAGTTGATTCCTTTTGCTATTAGAGTTTCATTAAAGTTTTCTAGTTCATTGTTTTTTCTATTAGAGTTTCATTAAAGTTTTTAGTTCATTCTTTTAGTTTATTATTTTTGCTATTACAGTTTCATAAAAGTTTTCCAGTTCATTCATTTTTATATTAGTTCATTTTTTGCGCTAAATAACCCTGAAATTGAAAAGCACTTCAGATGAACTCTGAAGAGGTTGAAAATTGGCATGGTATCATCATTTCACCCACATAGCATGTGCTAAAAAGTTGCGAGGGTTACGGCAAAAACTGGATGCACTTCGTGTACAAAATGGACAATCTCTTTCGAA
Source organism: Aegilops tauschii subsp. strangulata (assembly GCF_002575655.3). NCBI lineage: Eukaryota > Viridiplantae > Streptophyta > Magnoliopsida > Poales > Poaceae > Aegilops > Aegilops tauschii. The sequence continues at coordinate 580,684,060 of NC_053041.3, read as the reverse complement.
GTATCATGGTTTCAGACGAAAACTCATCTCTAACAAAGGGATTTCATTTTTTTGAACTTATTTGAACTCCAGACTTTTTGTGTGTTCAAAATGAACCATTCAAAGCCACATCATCAATTTTCAACCCTTTCTAACTTCATCTGTTATTTTTCATGAATTTCCTGATTTTTTTGAGCTAAATGACCCAGAAATTGAAAAGCACTTCAGATGAACTCTGAGGAGGTTAAAAATTGGCATGGTATCATCATTTCACCCACATAGCATGTGCTAAAAAGTTGAGAGGGTTACGGCAAAAACTGGATGCACTTCGTGTACAAAATGGACAATCTCTTTCGAAGTATCAGGGTTTCGGACGAAAACTCATCTGTTACAAAGGGATTTCATTTTTTGAACTTATTTGAACTCCAGAATTTTTGTGTGTTCAAAATGAACCATTCAAAGCCACATCATCAATTTTCAACCCTTCCTGACTTCATTTGTTATTTTTCATGCATTTACAGATTTTTTTGAGCTAAATGACCCTGAAATTGAAAAGCACTTCAGATGGACTGTGAAGAGGTTGAAAATTGGCATGGTATCATCATTCCACCCACATAGCATGTGCTAAAAAGTTGAGAGGGTTATGGCAAAAACTGGATGAACTTCATGTACAAAATGGACAATCACTTTTGAAGTATGAGGGTTTTGGACGAAAACTCATCTGTTACAAAGGGATTTCATTTTTTGAACTTATTTGAAATCCAGACTTTTTGTGTGTTCAAAATGAACCATTCAAAGCTACATCATCAATTTTCAACCCTTTCTGACTTCATCTGTTATTTTTCATGCATTTCCTTTTTTTGAGCTAAATGACCCTGAAATTGAAAAGCACTTCAGATGAACTCTGAAGAGGTTGAAAATTGGCATGGTATCATCATTTCACCCACATAGCATGTGCTAAAAAAGTTGAGAGGGTTACGGCAAAAACTGGATGCACTTTGTGTACAAAATGGACAATCTCTTTCGAAGTATCAAGGTTTCGGACACTATTACAAAGGGATTTCATTTTTTTGAACTTATTAGAACTCTAGACTTTTTGTGTGTTCAAAATGAACTATTCAAAGCCGCATCATCAATTTTCAACCCTTTCCGACTTCATCTGTTATTTTTCATGCATTTACCGATTTTTTGAGCTAAATGACCCTGAAATTGAAAAGCACTTCAAATGAACTCTGAAGAGGTTGAAAATTGGCATGGTATCATCATTTCACCCACATAGCATGTGCTAAAAAGTTGAGAGGGTTACGGCAAAAACTGGATGCACTTCGTGTACAAAATGGACAATCTCTTTCGAAGTATCTGTTACAAAGGGATTTCATTTTTTAAATTATTTGAGCTCCAGACTTTTTGTGTGTTCAAAATGAACCATTCAAAGCCACATCATCAATTTTCAACCCTTTCTGACTTCATCTGTCTCCACTTTTTCTTCGCTTGTGTCCTTTGCTTATTGCACCGTAACCATGGATATTCTTCATCGCTTAACAAGGTGCTTGGGTCAGCCTTGACTTTGAAGGGAGGAATTTCATGAAACTTTTCATAATCTTCAGACATGTCTGTCTTGCCCTCCAATCCAACGATGTCTCTTTTTCCTGAAAGAACTATGTGGTGCTTTGGCTCATCGTATGATGTATTCGCTTCCTTATATTTTCTTTTTCTCGGTTTGGTAGACATGTCCTTCACATAGAAAACCTGCGCCACATCATTGGCTAGGACAAATGGTTCGTCTGTGTACCCAAGATTGGTCAGATCCACTGTTGCCATTCCGTACTATGGGTCTACCTGTACCCCGCCTCCTGACAGATTGACCCATTTGCACTTAAACAAAGGGACCTTAAAATCATGTTTGTAGTCAAGTTCCCATATGTCCACTATGTAACCATAATATGTGTCCTTTCCCATCTTGGTTGCTGCATCAAAGCGGACACCGCTGTTTTGGTTGGTGCTCTTTTAATCTTGGGCGATCGTGTAAAATGTATTCCCATTTATCTCATATCCTTTGTAAGTCAATACAGTCGAATATGGTCCCCTGGACAACGAGTACCGCTCATCAGAAACAGTGTTGTCACCTCTGAGACGTGTTTCTAACCAACTGCCGAAAGTCCTGATGTGTTCACATGTAATCCAGTCGTCACACTGCTCCAGGTGTTTGGAGCGCAGACTGTTCTTATGTTCATCGGCATACGGGGTCACCAAGGTAGAGTTCTATAGAACTGTGTAGTGTGCTTGAGAGCAAGAATGCCCGTCCCTACATATTATTGAGTCCCCTCCAAGCATGCCTTTTCCAGTCAGTCTCCCCTCATACCGCGATTGAGGGAGACCAATCTTCTTAAGGCCAGGAATGAAGTCAACACAAAACCCAATGACATCCTCTGTTTGATGGCCCATGGAGATGCTTCCTTCTGGCCTAGCGTCGTTACAGACATATTTCTTTAGGACTCCCATGAACCTCTCAAAGGGGAACATATTGTGTAGAAATGCGGGGCCCAGAATGACAATCTCGTTGACTAGATGAACTAGGACGTGCGTCATGATATTGAAGAAGGATGGTGGGAACACCAGCTCGAAACTGACAAGACATTGCGCCACATCACTCCTTAGCCTTGGTTGGATTTCTGGATCAATCACGTTCTGAGAGATTGCATTGAGGAATGCACATAGCTTCACAATGGCTAATCAAACGTTTTCCAGTAGAAGCCCCCTCAATGCAACCAGAAGCAGTTGCGTCATAATCACGTGGCAGTCATGAGACTTTAGGTTCTGAAACTTTTTCTCGGCCATATTTATTATTCCCTTTATATTGACGAGAAGCCAGACGGGACATTCATACTGAGCAGGCATTCAAAGAAAAATTTCCTTCTCTTCTTTGGTAAGAGCGTAGCTGGCAGGACCTTCATACTGCTTTGAAGGAATGTCGTTTTTTTCGTGCAAATGTTGCAGGTCCTCCCGTGACTCCGGTGTATCTTTTGTCTTCCCATACACGCCCAAGAAGCCTAGTAGGTTCACGCAAAGGTTCTTCTCACGTGCATCACGTCGATTGAAGAGCAAACCTCTAGGTCTTTCCAGTAGGGTAGGTCCCAAAATATAGATTTCTTCTTCCACATTGGTGCGCGTCCCTCAGCGTCATTCGGAACAGATAGTCCGTCGGGACCCTTTCCAAATATTACGTGTAAATCATTGACCATAGCAAGTACGTGATCACCGGTACGCATGGCGGGTTTCTTCCGGTGATCTGCCTCGCCTTTGAAATGCTTGCCTTTCTTTCGACATTGATGGTTGGTCGGAAGAAATCGATGATGCCCCAGGTACACATTCTTCATGCATTTGTCGAGCTATATACTTTCGGTGTCAGCTAAACAGTGCGTGCATGCGTGGTATCCCTTGTTTGTCTGTCCTGAAAGGTTACTGAGAGCAAGCCAATCATTGATGGTTATAAACAGCAATGCATGCAGGTCAAATTCCTCTTGTTTGTCCTCATCCCACACATGTACACCGTTTCCATTCCACAGCTGTACAAGTTCTTCAACTAATGGCCTTAGGTACACATCAATGTCGTTGCCGGGTTGCTTAAGGCCTTGGATGAGAACTGGCATCATAATGAACTTCCGCTTCATGCACATCCAAGGAGGAAGGTTATACATACATAGAGTCACCGGTCAGGTGCTGTGATTGCTGCTCTGCTCCCCGAAAGGATTAATGCCATCCGCGCTTAAACCAAACCATACGTTCCTTGGGTCACCTGCAAACTCAGCCCGGTACCTTCTCTCAATTTTTCTCCACTGCAACCCGTCAGTGGGTGCTCTCAACTTCCCGTCTTTCTTATGGTCCTCTCTGTGCCATCGCATCAACTTGGCATGCTCTTTGTTTCTGAACAGACATTTCAACCGTGGTATTATAGGAGCATACCACATCACCTTGGCAGGAACCCTCTTCCTGGGGGCTCGTCGTCAACATCACCAGGGTCATCTCGTCTGATCTTATACTGCAATGCACCGCATACCGGGCATGCATTCAAATACTCGTACGCACCGCGGTAGAGAATGCATTCATTAGGGCATGCATGTATCTTCTGCACCTCCAATCCTAGAGGTCATACGACCTTCTTTGCTGCATACGTACTGTCGGGCAATTCGTTATCCTTTGGAAGCTTCTTCTTCAATATTTTCAGTAGCTTCTCAAATCCTTTGTCAGGCACAACATTCTCTGCCTTCCACTGCAGCAATTCCAATATGGTACCGAGCTTTGTGTTGCCATCTTCGCAATTGGGGTACAACCCTTTTTTGTGATCCTCTAACATGCGATCGAACTTCAGCTTCTCATTTTCACTTTCGCACTGTCTCCTTGCATCAACAATGACCCGGCGGAGATCATCATCGGGCACATCGTCTGGTTCCTCTTGATCTTCAGCTTCCCCCGTTGCAGCATCACCATATTCGGGGGGCACATAATTGTCATCCTCCTCTTCTTCGTCGCTGTCATCCATCATAACCCCTATTTCTCTGTGCTTGGTCCAAACATTATAGTGTGGCATGAAACCCTTGTAAAGCAGGTGGTTGTGAAGGATTTTCCGGTCAGAGTAAGACTTCGTATTCCCACATATAGGGCATGGACAACACGTAAAACCATTCTGCTTGTTTGCCTCAGCCACTTCGAGAAAATTATGCACGCCCTTAATGTAGTCGGAGGTGTGTCTGTCACCGTACATCCATTGCCGGTTCATCTGCGTGCATTATATATAATTAAGTGTGTCAAAAACCATTACAGAACATCATGAATAGATAAGCGATCAAATTAATAGAAGTTCATCATCACATTAAAACCAAAGTACATACATAGTTGTCATTGAACAACATATAGCTCTCCGGAGCATCTAAGTAAACCATACATTGAAATTATGTAAAACATTTGAATGCAACAACAAATGCGATCATAATCGCAACCAAGGTAACAATTGAGCCAACGACATAATGATACCAAGCTACGGTATGAATGGCATATTTTCTAATCTTTCTAATCTTCAAGCGCATTGCATCCATCTTGATCTTGTGATCATCGACGACATCCGCAACATGCAACTCCAATATCATCTTCTCCTCCTCATTTTTTTATTTTTTCCTTCAAGTAATTTAACCTCTCGACAAAAGGGTCGGCTGGAATTTCTAGTTCACATACCTCCTAGATAAATAAAATCTATGTCACGTTGTTTGGCATAATTGTCATAAACAATAAATGAAACAAATAGTTATAAAAGATAATATATATACCACATCCAAATCATAGACAGGACGAGGGCCGACGGGGGCGGATACCAAAACCATCGCACTATATAATAACAAGCAATAATAAAAGTAAGAAAATTAGAAAAGTATCTATCTAATCATACAAGTAAGAATTTTTTTTCTTTTAGAAAGAAGATAAGAACAAGAGGCTCACCACGGTGCTGCCGGCGACGAGATCGGTGCGGGCAATCGACGGCGGTGAAGATGGGGACATGACATGACGGACCGCTAAACCTAGACAAATCTTGAGGAAAATGGAGCTTGGAGGTCGAGTTTGGAGAGGAGAAAGCTTAAGTAGTGTGGCTCGGGCATTTCATCGAACACCTCGTGTGCATAGGAGGTGAGCTAGAGCACCACAAAGCCCTCCCCTCGCCAGCCAGAAAAAAATAGAGCAGGGGAGTGCTCTGCTCGCAGGCGAGGGGTATATATAGCCACATCATTGGTCCCGGTTCGTGGCTGGAACCGGGACTAAAGGCCACCCTTTGGTCCCGGTTCCAGCCATGAACCGGGACCAATGGATGTGGGCCAGGAGCGAGGCCCATTGGTCCCGGTTCGTGTCTGGAACTGGGACAAAAGGGTCCAGACGAACCGGGACCAATGCCCCACGAGGCCCGGCCGCCCCCCTGGGCGCACGAACCGGGACGTATGCCCCCATGGGTCCCGGTTCATGACTGAACCAGGACTAATGTGCTGGCCAGGCCTAAACCAAAGCCCTGTTTTCTACTAGTGTATATGAGCGCTCCTAGCGAGGGTTTCCTGCCACCTCCTACCAGCGGCCCCATCGATCCGCCTCGCCTCCTATGGCCTTAGGACCATTAAGGCGCGGTGGATCTTGGCGCTTGCCGGTGGGAGGGCTCTTCCTCCGTTATTAGATGTGTTTTTGAGTTTGCTTAGGGTTTATTTCCTGCTTAGGAAAACGAAGCGACGACTTTCTGAAGATGGAATAATATTCTTCCCGCCTAGTTCCCGTCCTAGTGATACGTCTAGCGTTGCCACCTTGTCGGAGGGCGTGTGGAGGTGTGTTTCCGGTGGATCTCATGAGATTTGGCCGACGTTTGTCTTTGATGGATCTGCTTGGATCTGGTCTTTGTCCGTCTACGCTCGTGTATCCATAGGTTGGATATCCTTCTGATCTACTCTTCTCTTCATCATCGACGGTTGTTGTTCTGGTGCACTGGTCCTTTGGGACTTAGCACGAAGACTTCCTGACTTTCTACTACAACAATGTTTTTCCGGCTCCCATGAGGGAGGGGTGATGATGGCGCCACACCTTTGGCTCGCTCCATTGCTTGTAGTTGTCGCTAGGTGGTCTACGAACTTGGATGTAATTTCTGTTACTTCTGATGTTCTATGCCTCATCGCTTTGTTGATATACACCACTAACTTGGTTACTTTTGTTTTTGCAATTTTGACCTACGCAGATGAAGATCTTTGCGAAGACCCTCCCTAGCAAGATCATCACACTCGAGGTTGTGTCTTCTGACACGATTGATAATGTCAAGGCGAAGATCCATCACAAGGAGGCATTCCCCCGGAGCAGCAACTATAGGGGAACGTAGTATTTCAAAAAAAGTCCTACGATCATGCAAGATCTATCTAGGAAAAGCATATAAACGAGCGGGGAGAGCGTGTCCACGTACCCTCGTAGACCAAAAGCAAAAGCGTTAAGTAACACGGTTGATGTAGTCGAACGTCTTCGCGATCCAACCGATCCAAGTACCGAACGTATGGCACCTCCTCGTTCAGCACACGTTCAGCTCGATGACGTCCCTCGAGCTCTTGATCCAGTTGAGGCCGAGGGAGAGTTCCGTCAGCACGATGGCGTGTCGACGGTGATGATGAAGTTACCGGCGCATGGCTTCGCCTAAGCACTACGATGATATGAACGAGGTGTGTAACTGTGGAGGGGGGCACCGCACACGGCTAAGAGAAACTTGTGTGTTCTAGGGCGTCCCCTGTCCCCGTATATAAAGGAGGGGAGGGGAGGCCGGCCGGCCCTATAGGGTGCGCCAGGAGGAGGGAGTCCTACTAGGACTCCAAGTCCTAGTAGGATTCCACCTGGAGGAAAGGGGGAAGAAGGAAGGGAGAGGGGGAAGGGAAGGAAAGGGGGGCGCCGCCCCCTTCCCCTAGTCCAATTCGGACCCAGGGGCGGCCAGCGCCTTGTGGCCCTTCCTCTCTCCCCACTAAGGCCCATCAAGGCCCATTATTTCCCCCGAGGGGTTCCGATAACCCTCTGGCACTCTGATAATTATCCGGTACCTCTCGGAACTCATCCGGTGCACGAATAACATCGTCCAATATATCAATCTTTATGTCTCGACCATTTCGAGACTCCTCGTCATGTCTGGTGTCTCATCCGGGACTCCAAACAATCTTCGGTCATCAAATCACATAACTCATAATATAAATCATCATCGAACGTTAAGCATGCGGACCCTACGGGTTCGGGAACTATGTAGACATGACCGAGACACATCTCCGGTCAATAACCAATAGTGGAACCTGGATGCTCATATTGCCTCCTACATATTCTATGAAGATATTTATCGGTCAAATCGCATAACAACATACGTTGTTCCCTTTGTCATCGGTATGTTACTTGCCCGAGATTCGATCGTTGGTATCATCATACCTAGTTCAATCTCATTATTGGCAAGTCTCTTTACTCGTTCCGTAATGCATCATCCCGCAACTAACTCATTAGTCACATTGCTTGCAAGGCTTATAGTGACGTGCATTACCGAGAGGGCCCAGAGATACCTCTCCGATACACGGAGTGACAAATCCTAATCTCGATCTATGCCAACTCAACATCGGAAACACCTGTAGAGCATCTTTATAATCACCCAGTTACGTTGTGCCGTTTGATAGCACACTAAGTGTTCCTCCGGTATTCGGGAGTTGCATAATCTCATAGTCAAAGGAACATGTATAAGTCATGAAGAAAGCACTAGCAATAAACTAAACGATCATAGTGCTAAGCTAACAGATGGGTCTTGTCCATCACATCATTATCTAATGATGTGATCGTTGATACGTCTCCAACGTATCTATAATTTTTGATTGTTCCATGCTATTATATTATCTGTTTTAGATGTTTAATGGGCTTTATTATACACTTTTATATTATTTTTGGGACTAACCTACTAACCGGAGGCCAGTGCAAATTGTTGCTTTTTTGCCTATTTTAGTGTTTCGCAGAGAAGGAATATCAAACGGAATTCAAACATAATGAAACCTTCGCGAGGATCGTTTTTGGAACAAACGCAATCCAGGAGACTTGGAGTGGACGTCAAGGAAGCAACGAGGTGGCCACGAGGTAGGGAGGCGTGCCCCCACCCTCGTGGGCCCCTCGTGGCACCACCAACCTACTTCCTTCGCCTATATATACTCTTATACCCTGAAAACATCCAGGAGCACCACGAAACACTTTTTCCACCGCCGCAACCTTCTGTACCCATGAGATCCCATCTTGGGGCCTTTTCCGAGGCTCCACCGGAGGGGGAATCGATCACGGAGGGCTTCTACATCAACACCATAGCCTCTCTGATGATGTGTGAGTAGTTTACCACAGACCTTCGGGTCCATAGTTATTAGGTAGATGGCTTCTTCTCTCTATTTAGATCTCAATACAAAGTTCTCCTTGATTCTCTTGGAGATCTATTCGATGTACTACTTTATGCGGTGTGCTTGTCGAGATCCGATGAATTGTGGGTTTATGATCAAGATTATCTATGAACAATATTTGATTCTTCTCTGAATTCTTATATGTATGATTTGATATCTTTGCAAGTCTCTTCGAATTATCAGTTTGGATTGGCCTACTAGATTGATCTTTCTTGCAATGGGAGAAGTGCTTAGCTTTGGGTTCAATCTTGTGGTCTCCTTTCCCAGTGACAGCAAGGGCAGCAAGGCACATATTGAATTGTTGCCATCGAGGATAAAAAGATGGGGTTTATATCATATTGCTTGAGTTTATCCCTCTACATCATCTCATCTTTCTTAATGCGTTACTCTTTTCTTATGAACTTAATACTCGAGATGCATGCTGGATAGCGGTCGATGTGTGGAGTAATAGTAGTAGATGCAGAATTGTTTCGGTCTACTTGTCGCGGGCGTGATGCCTATATACATGATCATGGCTAGATATTCTCATAACTATGCACTTTTCTATCAATTGCTCGAGAGTAATTTGTTCACCCACCGTAGAATTTGCTATCTTGAGAGAATCCACTAGTGAAACCTATGGCCCCCGGGTCTATCTTCCATCATATAAGTTTCCGATCTATTTTATATTGCAATCTTTACTTTCCAATCTATACAACAAAAATACCAAAAATATTTATCTTATTATCTCTATTAGATCTCACTTTTGCATGTGGCCGTGAAGGGATTGACAACCCCTTTATCGCGTTGACCGCAAGGTTCCTATTTGTTTGTGCAGGCACTAGGGATTTGCGTGTAATATCCTACTGGATTGATACCTTGGTTCTCAAAAACTGAGGGAAAAACTTACACTACTTTGCTGCATCACCCTTTCCTCTTCAAGGGAAAACCAACGCATGCTCAAGAGGTAGCAAGAAGGATTTCTGGCGCTGTTGCCGGGGAGATTTGCACCAAGGCAAGTCAAGATTTGATCTCCTGGTAACTAGCCATTTCTATCGCCGTTGCCGGGTAGATCTACGCTCAAGTCAAGACATACCAAGTACCCATCACAAACTGTTATCCCTCGCATTACATTATTTGCCATTTGCCTCTCGTTTTCCTCTCCCCCACTTCTAAAACGATTTTCGAAAACCTTTGCCTTTTCTTCGCCTTCTTCCCGTATGTCTTTTTGTTTGTGTTTCCATGTGCCTTCTATTTGCTTGCATCTTTGCTTGCTAATAATCTATTGATATGGATCCACTTAAAGTGTTCTACTTGGATCATCTTCGATCTATATGTGCTCGTGCTGAAACCCCAACTAGTTTAGTTCAGGGAAAATCTTTAGATGAGCATGCTAATTTTGTGTGTCATCGTTTGTCTGAAAAGGGGAAACTCTTATGGTATCAAATAAATAGTTTGGTATGCTATGCTTGGAATCTTTGTGAAATTTATGATTTTACTTGTTGCTCTAAGAACCCTAAAAAACACCTTCCCTACCAATGTGAGTTTAATGATAATGAAATCTTATCTTCTTATGGAAAGGGTGTGTATAGTTACTATGACATCGAACAAATTGAAGAATTTGTCATTTTTAAGGGTGCTCATGAAGTTGCTTCTTTGATTGAAAAGTATGATATTACTCTCTACAAATCTGAAATTCCGACATACTTAAATATTGCTATGAAATCTATGCTCATAATGCCTATGTTAAGGAAATTATTGAGAGAATGACCGTTGCTTTGGAAGAAAATAATGATATGCACGAATCTATAGATAATTATGATTCCGATGATTTGATTGAAATATCCCTTGATGAACATGATGCTTGCTATTCTTATGGCCGTGATGCCAATATTTATGGAGATGAATTTGCTATAGTTCCTTATGTTAAACATGAGATTATTGCTACTGCACCCATACTTGATAGTTCCTTGAATCAAAAGCATGATTGCAATGATGTTATTATAAATTCTCTTGATGTCAATTGTGCTAATACTATGCAAAACCCTAAGCTTGGGGATACTAGTTTTGCTATGTCTACTACTTGTTGCAATGATCATGATTGGGGTGATTCTTCTTATGATCTTGAAAATTTATTTAAGCCCCATGATGAATATGAGATTGATAATAGTGTTTGCAATAATATTGAAAGTGGGTTTGGAAGAGTGTCAACTTTAGATCCCACATATTTGGAGAATGTTCAATCTTATGGTATTTTTGATAAAAGTGGGTTTGGAGAGGTCATGACTTTAGTTAATGATAATCCCACTATTTTGGAAGAGTGTCAACTTCGTATGCATGTAGATCGTGTTGAGAATATGTTATGTGATAGCTACTTTGTTGACTTTTCCTATGATCCTACATGTAATTATTATGAGAGAGGAAAATATGGTTGTAGAAATTTTTATCTTACTAAATTACCTCTCGTCATGTTGAGATTGCTATCGTCTCTTTCTTCTTCCTTGCATATGCTAATTTTTGCTTGCTATGGTAACTTGTTTTCAGGATGTTCTTGATCGCTGTCCAGTGATCCACTCCTGGATTACTTTGGTACCTCCCTGCTAAACTAATAGCAAGGCACACATCAGATCTGGTACACAACATTGCATGCATGATAGAACCTATGGCTGAAGCATAGGGAATGACTTTCATTTTCTCTCTATTTTCGGCAGTGGTCGGGCATTGAGTCTGACGCAACTTCACACCTTGTAACACAGGCAAGAACCCTTTCTTCGCTTGATCCATTTTGAACATCTTTAAAACTTTATCAAGGTATGTGCTTTGTGAAAGTCCAATTAAGCGTCTTGATCTATCTCTATAGATCTTGATGCCTAATATATAAGCAGCTTCACCGAGGTCTTTCATTGAAAAAATCTTATTCAATTATCCTTTTATGCTATCCAGAAATTCCGTATCACTTCCGATCAACAATATGTCATCCACATATAATATCAGAAATGCTACAGAGCTCCCACTGATACGTCTCCAACGTATCTCCAATTTTGTATTGTTCCATGCTATATTATATTCTGTTTTGGACATTAATGGGCTTTATTATACACTTTTATATTATTTTTGGGACTAACCTATTAACCGGAGGCCCAGCCCAGCATTGCTGTTTTTTGCCTATTTCAGAGTTTCGCAGAAAAAGAATATCAAACGGAGTCCAAACGGAATGAAACCTTCGGGAACGTGATTTTTGGAACGAACGTGATCCAGAGGACTTGGACCCTACGTCAAGAAAGCTACCAGGACGGCACGAGGTAGGGGGCGCGCCTACCCCCCTGGGCGTGCCCTCCACCCTCATGGGCCCCACGTTGCTCCACCGACGTACTTCTTCCTCCTATATATACCTACGTACTCCCAAACTACCAGATACGGAGCCAAACCTAATTCCACCGCCGCAACCTTCTGTACCCGTGAGATCCCATCTTGGGGCCTTTTCCAGAGCTCCGCCGGAGGGGGCATCGATCATGGAGGGCTTCTACATCAACACCATAGCCTCTCCGATGATTTGTGAGTAGTTTACCTCAGACCTTCGGGTCCATAGTTATTAGCTAGATGGCTTCTTCCCTCTTTTTGGATCTCAATACAATGTTCTCCCCCTCTCTTGTGGAGATCTATTCAATGTAATCTTCTTTTGCGGTGTGTTTGTTGAGACCGATGAATTGTGGGTTTATGATCAAGTTTATCTATGAACAATATTTGAATCTTCTCTGAATTCTTTTATGTATGCTTGGTTATCTTTGCAAGTCTCTTCGAATTATCAGTTTGGTTTGGCCTACTAGATTGATCTTTCTTGCAATGGGAGAAGTGCTTAGCTTTGGGTTCAATCTTGTGGTGTCCTTTCCCAGTGACAGTAGGGGCAGCAAGGCATGTATTGTATTGTTGCCATCAAGGATAACAAGATGGGGTTTATATCGTATTGCATGAGTTTATCCCTCTACATCATGTCATCTTACTTAAAGCGTTACTCTGTTCTTTTGAACTTAATACTCTAGATGCATGCTGGATAGCGGTCGATGTGTGGAGTAATAGTAGTAGATGCAGGCAGGAGTCGGTCTACTTGTCGTGGACGTGATGCCTATATACATGATCATACCTAGATATTCTCATAACTATGCTCAATTCTGTCAATTGCTCAACAGTAATTTGTTCACCCACCGTAATACTTATGCTCTCGAGAGAAGCCACTAGTGAAACCTATGGCCCCCGGGTCTATTTTCCATCATATTTAATCTCCCGACAACAAGCTATTTCTGTCGTCGTTTTTATTTTGCTTTCTTTACTTTGCATCTTTATCATAAAATACCAAAAATATTATCTTATCATATCTATCCGATCTCACTCTTGTAAGTGACCGTGAAGGGATTGACAACCCCTTTATTGCATTGGTTGCGAGGATTTATTTGTTTGTGTAGGTGCGAGGGACTCGTGCGTGGCCTCCTACTGGATTGATACCTTGGTTCTCAAAAACTGAGGGAAATACTTACGCTACTTTACTGCATCACCCTTTCCTCTTCAAGGGAAAACCAACGCAGTGCTCAAGAGGTAGCACCCACTCACTTTCTTTTAAATACAGGCTTCTCTAAAAGTCTGTATAAAACCATATGCTTTGATCACACTATCAAAGCATATATTCCAACTCCGAGAGGCTTGCACCAGTCCATAAATGCATCGCTGGAGCTTGCACACTTTGTTAGCACCTTTTGGATCGACAAAACCTTCTGGTTGCATCATATACAACTCTTCTTTAAGATATCCATTAAGGAATGCAGTTTTGACATCCATTTGCCAAATTTCATAATCATAAAATGCCGCAATTGCTAACATGATTCGGACAGACTTAAGCATCGCTACGGGTGAGAAGGTCTCATCATAGTCAACTCCTTGAACTTGTCAAAAACCTTTCTCAACAAGTCGAGCTTTGTAGACAGTAACATTACCGTCAGCGTCAGTCTTCTTCTTGAAGATCCATTTATTCTCTATGGCTTGCCGATCATCGGGCAAGTCAACCAAAGTCCACACTTTGTTCTCAGTACATGGATCCCATCTCAGATTTCATAGCCTCAAGCCATTTCGTGGAATCTGTGCTCATCATTGCTTCCTCATAGTTCGTAGGTTCGTCATGGTCAAGTAACATGACCTCCAGAACAGGATTACCGTACCACTCTGGTGCGGATCTTACTCTGGTTGACCTACGAGGTTCAGTAGTAACTTGATCTGAAGTTTCATGATCATCATCATTAGCTTCCTCACTAATTGGTGTAGGAATCACAGGAACTGATTTCTGTGATGAACTACTTTCCAGTTCGGGAGCAGGTACAATTACCTCATCAAGTTCTACTTTCCTCCCACTCACTTCTTTCGAGAGAAACTCCTTCTCTAGAAAGGATCCATTCTTAGCAACGAATATCTTGCCTTCGGATATGTGATAGAAGGTGTACCCAACTGTCTCCTTTGGCTATCCTATGAAGACACATTTCTCCGATTTGGGTTTGAGCTTATCAGGTTGAAGCTTTTTCACATAAGCATCACAGCCCCATACTTTAAGAAACGACAACCTGGGTTTCTTGCCAAACCACAGTTCATATGGTGTCATCTCAACGGATTTAGATGGTTCCCTATTTAACGTGAATGTAGCCGTCTCTAAAGCATAACCCCAAAACGATAGCGGTAAATCAGTAAGAGACATCATAGATCGCACCATATCTAATAAAGTGCGGTTACGATGTTCGGACACACCGAGGGAGTCTTGGATTAGGGGTCTCCGGGCGTCCGGGCTATGTGACGTGGGTCGGACTGGTGGGCCGTGAATATACGAGATAGAAGGCTTTCCCCCGTGTCCGGATGGGACTCTCCTTTCCATGGATGACAAGCTGGCGTTCGGATATGAAGATTCCTTTCTCTGTAAACCGACTCTGTACAACCCTAAACCCCTCCGGTGTCTATATAAACCGGAGGGTTTAGTCCATATGGGGAAGCATAATTACACAGCCTAGACATCTAGGGTTTAGCCATTACGATCTCGAGGTAGATCAACTCTTGTAACCCCTATACTCGTCAAAGTCAATCAAGCAGGAAATAGGGTATTACCTCCAATAAGAGGGCCCGAACCTGGGTAAACATCGTGTCCCTGTCTCCTGTTACCTTTGATCCTCAGACGCACAGTTCGGGACCCCCTACCCGAGATCTGTCGGCTTTGACACCGACATTGGTGCTTTCATTGAGAGTTCCATTGTGCCGTCGTTAGAAGGCTCGATGGCTCCATCGATCATCTACAACAATGCCACCTTGAAGGTGACTCTTCTCCCCATCCAAATTTTCGTATTCGGCGGCTTCGCACTGCGGGCCAATTCGATTGGCCACCTGGAGCAGATCGACAGCTACGCCCGGGTCATGAAATCAGCTTTGGAAATCTGAACTACGTCACTGATATCCGAGGAGACTTGATCTTCGAGGGGTTCGCGACACCGACGGCCGCTCTGGCCTTAGATCTGGAGCAAACCGCTAGGTCCGAAGATGGGAGTGCGGAACCCACCGGACTCTCCACAATTATGGAGCTCACTACCACAGATCCAGATAGGACTGTGTCATCGGCAGGCCTGTAGCCTAACCGGACTCCCCTCATCACTGAAGGGCCGGACTCATCCCCAGATCCTAATTTCGGACTCTCGAGGACTGTAGCAAGCGGGCGCGACCCGGAGGCCTTTTCCTCACCTAACGACAAAAGCTCTTGTCTCCCCGTCCAACCCTCCCCTTTAAGCGAGGCCCTGGACCTAATGCGACCCCTCGCCATCGCTGATGAATTGCTGCCAAACTGCGCCCAGCCCATGCTAGGGGCTGAGAGCAGGGAATTTTACGTCCCACCCACCACCCACTTCATAGCCACTATCAAGGATCTAACCGACTGCTCGATTATGCCTCTGAAGACATCGACGGTATGGACGACGATGCCGGAGATGAGCAGGGCCAAAACCCGCCGTTCAACGGACGCTCGACGGCCACTTCCCCATATGACATGTACATGGTGGACACACCCAAAGAAGGCGGCGGCGATGATGAGAAGGATCCAGTCGAGGACGAACCTCCTGAGATACCACCAAAGCATCGACGTCAGCGGCGCCGCTCTAAATCGCATCGCAGAAAAGATAGCAATACCAGCACCGGAGACAATAATACTCCGGAGAACGCCGAAGACCAAGAAGCCCCCATCGAACCAACATCCGAACAGGATGATCGGGAGGACGGGCAAGTTGACCCTGACGAGCTGGCAGGGAACGAGGACTCGGAGGATAGCAACTATCTACCACTCTCCAAAGACGACGTGAGCCTCGGCGACGAAGATTTCATCATGCCAGAGGAACCCCTTGAACAAGAACGCTTTAAGCGCCAGCTAATCGCAACTGCGAGAAGCCTCAAAAAGAAGCAGCCATAGCTCCAATCCGAGCAGGATACGCTCAATGACAGATGGACTAAAGTCCTGGCAGCCGAAGAATACGGCCTTGAACGCCCAATAAAGAGCTACCCAAAGCGCAAGCTGCTACCCCAATTTGACGATGAGGCCCTGGAGCCCATACTGCCAACGTGTGGCGCTGTTGACAGACCTGACCGACAACCACGTGGCCGGGACAGAGCGGCAACTCAAGCCAAACAGCAGCCCGCATGTGGCACCCCGGCTCAGAGAAACCGGAATGCCCCGTATTCCAGCCCAGAGATCGAGGAGAAGTCTTCTAGAATACGGCACTGCTTAGCATAGAACAAACCAGCTTTCTATTATTACACGAATATGAATACAAGGTCTCCGATATTACAATGAATAACATCGGCACGGCGACACTACGCCATCCTCAGTTGCTCTATGCAAGCAGCAGAACAACTCAAAGCAGAGGAAAAACTCTAGCAGCGGAACAACGATGACGGTGGTGAACTCCACCCCGCAGGGACTCTGGCTGGAACGCTTATCCTAGCTCGCGAACACAGGAACAACACCAAACAAGCAAGCAATCCAGGCACGACCTGCAAACTGGCATGACACGCCAGGTCAGTACATTGAATGTACTTGCAAGCTCACAATAACCAGAAGCATTCAAGACAAACAACAGCATGGCAATTACAGGTGTGACGCCCGGGTAATCAAGCTACAGTAACCCCTGGTAATGATGCCATGTCACTTCGATTACTCTTGTTAATCTCGCGTTAATTCAAAACTGATCCAACTTCAAACTGAATTAAAGGCAAACAACAAAAGTTTTCAAAAACTAAAACTAAAATGTCCGGGTTGTGTCAAATAAATCGTAAGTAGTAATGGTGGAGAAACCACATGTTTATAAAATATTTAAATGCTCTAAATTAACTAAAACAGCAACTAGAACAATTAATTAAATACCTTTTAAGATATAAGGTTACAAACTATTTTTAATTAAATGCCTAACTAGTATTGGCAGTGGTATAACTAGTAATACTACATTAGGTGATGTTTTCATAATGAACAAAACTAAAATGTGTAGTAAATAAAATAGCAAAACTAATTAACAGGAAAAGTAAACAAAAGAAAAAAAGGGAAAACAAAGGGGCAAACCCCCCCGGCCCAACTGGGCCACGGCCTAGCAGGCCACCAGGCCGCCCGGCCGCCCCAACCGGCCACCCACTCCCCCCTCACTCCCTTATCCACCCATACCCCCGAAACCCTAGCCCACAACCGCACACCCCCACTCCTCCCCCACGTCTCTCTCCCCCTCCCCGATCCAGATCGGGATCGGGGGAAGGAACCCCCCACGGCGCCCGACCCCGCGGTCGCCGCCGCGCCAGCCTCCGACGTCGCCGCCTCGTCTTACCACCACCTTGCGGACGCCACCTTCCCGCCGGACCGCCTCGTCACCTCCCCGACCCTGGAGGCCGCCGCTCGCCGCCCGAACACCGACGCCGCACAACGCCGCCTCGCCCTCGCCACACGACGACGTCGCCGGAGCAACCTCGCCGGTCTGCCTCCTCCACGCCGTCGTCCCCGCCTTCCACCCCGAGTCCCGCTGCCCCAGACCCCCCCCCCCCGTGAGGACCCCCCTCCTTCTCCTCTTCCCCACGCCCCGCCAGTGCGTGCCCGCACGCGCCCGCCGTGGCTGCGTCCGGCCGCCCTCGCTCCGCCCCGCCTCTGCAGTCCAGTCGCCTGTTGCGCACCCCCCTGTCCAGCGCGCACACGCCGCGGTCGCCGCGCCCCGCGCGCGCCCTCGGCCGCGCTCACCGCCGCGCCGCACCCGCCCCTCCATCCCATGCTCGCCCGCGACCACCGTCGCCTCTGCCACTTTGGCCCGCGGCCACTTCCTCCGCCCCACACGGCGCTCGCCCCGCCTCCGGCCGCCGTGGCTCTCATGCCCCGCTGCGGCAAACCCCCGCCATGGCCACGGCCCCGCCCTACCCCGGGCAGGCTACGGGCGCCCGTCGCCCACGCACACGCGCGCCGCGCCCGCGCCCGCCTGTGGCCCCTGGGCCACTGCCAGGTGGGGCCCCGCGCCCCTGAGCCACTGCCCCTGGGCCCGAACCCCCTATGGGCCACAGACAGGTGGGCCCCCGCGCCCAGAACGTAATAAAAAAATGATTTTAAAAATAAATAAATAAATAATGAAGATAATTAATTAAGATAATTAATTAACTTAATTAATCCTGTTAATATTAACTAATTAAGATTAATTAACTTAATAATTAATTAACCTATTTAACTACTGTTAATTAGCTAACAGCCCCTGACAGGTGGGACCCACCTGTCAGGTTGACCAGGTCAACGGACAACGTTGACTGCTGACGTCATGTTGGTGCATTAATTAAATTTCGAATTAAATTAATTTATTAAATTCTAAAAATGATTTAAATCTTTAAAATTTAATATAAAATAAACCGTAGCTCGGATGGAAAAACTGTGTACATGAAAGTTGCTCAGAACGACGAGACGAATCCGAATACGTAGTCCGTTTGTCAGCCACACATTCCTAGCATAGCGAACATGGAACTTTCCCCCTTCGGTCCGTCTGTTCGAAAACGCCAAACATCGGGAATACTTTCCCGGATGTTCCCCCCCTTCGCCGGTACCACCTACAGCCGCGTTAGGGCACACCTAGCACAGCTCATTGTCATGTCACGCATCGTCATGCTTATGTTTGCATTGTATTTAATGTTTCTTCCCCCTCTTCTCTCCGGTAGACTATGAGACCGACGCTGCTGCTGCCCAGTTCGACTACGGAGTTGACGACCCCTCCTACTTGCCAGAGCAACCAGGCAAGCCCCCCCCCCCCCCCTTGATCACCAGATATCGCCTATTCTTCTCTATACTGCTTGCATTAGAGTAGTGTAGCATGTTACTGCTTTCCGTTAATCCTATCCTGATGCATAGCCTGTCATTGTTGCTACAGTTGTTACCCTTACCTGCTATCCTACTGCTTAGTATAGGATGCTAGTGTTCCATCAGTGGCCCTACACTCTTGTCCGTCTGCCATGCTATACTACTGGGCCATGATCATTTCGGGAGGTGATCACGGGTATATACTATATACTTTATATACATGACACATGTGGTGACTAAAGTCGGGTCGGCTCGTTGAGTACCCGCAAGTGATTCTGATGAGGGGGCTGAAAGGACAGGTGGCTCCATCCCGGTAGAGGTGGGCCTGGGTTCCCGACGGCCCCCGACTGTTACTTTGTGGCGGAGCGACAGGGCAGGTTGAGACCACCTAGGAGAGAGGTGGGCCTGGCCTGGTCGGCGTTCGCGGATACTTAACACGCTTAACGAGATCTTGGTATTTGATCTGAGTCTGGCCATTTGGTCTATACGCACTAACCAGCTACGCGGGAACAGTTATGGGCACTCGACGTCGTGGTATCAGCCGAAGCTCTTCTTGACGTCAGCGACGGAGCGACGCGCGCCGGATTGGACTGGAACGCCTGCTAGGCTAGGTCTGCTTCCGGCCGCCCTCGCAACGTGCAGGTGTGCAATGGGCGATGGGCCCAGACCCCTGCGCGCATAGGATTTAGACCGGCGTGTTGACCTCTCTTTTGAGCCTAGGTGGGGCTGCGACGTGTTGATCTTCCGCGGCCGTGCATGACCCAGGAAAGTGTGTCCGGCCAAATGGGATCGAGTGTGTTGGGTTATGTGGTGCACCCCTGCAGGGAAGTTTATCTATTCGAATAGCCGTGTCCCTCGGTAAAAGGACGACCCGGAGTTGTACCTTGACCTTATGACAACTAGAACTGGATACTTAATAAAACACACCCTTCCAAGTGCCAGATATAACCCGGTGATCGCTCTCTAACAGGGCGACGAGGAGGGGATCGCCGGGTAGGATTATGCTATACGATGCTACTTGGTGAACTTACCATCTATTCTCTTCTACATGCTGCAAGATGGAGGTGGCCAGAAGCGTAGTCTTCGACAGGATTAGCTATCCCCCTCTTATTCCGGCATTCTGCAGTTCAGCCCACCGATATGACCCTTTACACATATACCCATGCATATGTAGTGTAGCTCCTTGCTTGCGAGTACTTTGGATGAGTACTCACGGTTGCTTTTCTCCCTCTTTTCCCTTTTCTATACCTGGTTGTCGCAACCAGGTGCTGGAGTCCAGGACCTAGAGATCCCGAGGATGATTCTGCATGGAGCTCGGCTTCGAGGAGTAGTTAGGAGGTCCCAGGCAGGAGGCCTGGCCTCTTCGATCGTTGCTACGTTGGTGCTAGCCTTCTTAAGGCAAACTTGTTTAACTTATGTCTCTACTCAGATATTGTTGCTTCCGCTGACTCGTCTATGATCGAGCACTTGTATTCGAGCCCTCGAGGCCCCTGGCTGGTATTATGATGCTTGTATGACTTATTTATGTTTTAGAGTTGTGTTGTGATATCTTCCCGTGAGTCCCTGATCTTGATCGTACACATTTGCGTGGATGATTAGTGTACGGTCAAATCGGGGGCGTCACAAGTTGGTATCAGAGCCAACTGCCTGTAGGAATCCCCCTTTCCACACTCCTTGGCCGAAGTCGAGTCTAGACATTACAAAACTTTTACTAACATGGCTGTGTGTCTTACGGGCCCACGTCGCCATTGGGTGGTATTAGGATCTTTTACTCCTTGTCTATACTCCGGGGCTCTGATCTCTCTTCTATTCGGGTTAAGTTAATTTTGCTAAATCTAACATTAGGATCTCGTTATCACTTTCACCCGGAGAGCCCCTTATTACTGATGATCGTCTGCTGCACGTGAAGATCCTGAAGATACTCTCCGCTGTTAACGCGAGAACTTGTCTTCTTCGCTTTTGCAATTCCCTTTCATCGATAAACTCCTATAGATAACCACGTATACTCGCCATTCATACAATGTTTCCCAGTTGATCTTGTTATTACAAGATACCCCGAAATTCCCTCTGTTGTTCCGAGAATCCTTTGAGCTTACTGCCTTGCTGTACTTTGTCACCTGAATACCCCTACGGATAATTCTTGCACTTACCGAGTATCCGCTCATCCCCAGTTGATTCAAGTATATCACAAAAGTGTTCAGAATACCATTCGATCTTCCGAAAATCCTCAGGAGCCTATTGCTCTTGAAATTCTTGCTTACTAGCATAATGATTAATCCCATAAGTCTCGAAATCTTATTGGCACCCTTTGTCATTATCTTTTTGAGTCCATTGATTCAATATGTTGCGAATGCTTGCAATCCTCAATCAGATCCTAGAATTCATCCTTCCGGCTCAGACATCATTTTTAACATGAGCTGGATCTCGACCAATCAAATCGTCGTCGTTTGTACCCCTAAGGCTATTCAGCTTATCCATCCCTAATCAGAGCATTGCTTCTGATCCCTTGTCTTGGAATTCATAATTCTTTTGCAAATGAACTCTGAAGTAGTCAGTTGTTTCTATCATCTGATCTCCTTACATGCTTTTTCTTCTGGTTGAGTACCGATGCTCACACCAGATCCCTTATGGACCATCAGAACCTTGTTGTTTTATCCGACGACGTCCTTCATATTCAATAACTTTGTGAGTCTTTTCTCGGATACATAATGCCTTTGGTAAATTGTATCCTATGCTTTGTCAACAATGCTCTCCTTTCAAGCTTGTGTTATTTACTCCTGAAGTTTGAGGTATATGTTTCTAAGATGCCCCGATGGATTGAACCTATACCTTCCCTAAAAACCGTATGAACCCGAAGGTTTTCACAAGCCATACCCTTCTGGTATTTTACCAGATAATTTTCTACCATACAACTTCATCGAATGCAAGAAGTGAATGAAAGGTTATGCATTGGAGAAGTGGGAGTCGACCTTGAACTTTGTGTTCATGCCCATGGACACGATTTAGACCTTATCATTAAAAGCTTCTCTTAAATTAATTATTCCCTTGGAATAAGTTCATCTTATATCTGTGATCTGGCCTTTTGCAATCGTGGTTCCGACCATGTTCTCCTTTAAATACCATTTCTCGTACAAGTTGAGCACTTGTCTTCTGCAGAGCAATACCCCAGTCCAACCTCTACTTTGATCTACCGTCGAACATTACACTCTGGTATCTCAAGAATACCACGGAACTACATAACTTCTTATGAGTTCTTCATCAACTATTATTCTCGCCAATTCCAACTTCCCTCGGGTTCTAAGTTATTAGTAACTCGAGAACACCGTTAAGTGAATCGATTCCGCACTCCGATTCAATAACTCTAAGTAATTTTTGTTGCTTATGATTTAATAACCCTTCAAGTCATTCCTAGCCCGATCGGCTATATCATTATCATGCAACTTTTTAACTGTGCTATCTGGTCCTTCTTTCCGAAGCACGATTTTCGACGATGAGCTAAGCTTACGCCAACTTTCCTCGTCATATCATTTCGCCTTGAACAACAAGCTTGATTCCGAGTTTGTGTCGTACCCAGGGTTCCAATAACCTTTCGCTTCATCATTCCTTTGACTTGATGTCATCGCCGAGGGATTGCATCTTCATGGAATCTCTCGACAAATGTGTCGTGATCATCATGAGCATTCTGAGTCCTTCCAGAATATCAATTGAATTCATGATGAGAAAGACCATCCTTTCCCTTGATGATTTGTGTTATCATCGGCCACTTTACTGCCTTCCCTCCAACACAAACTTGTTCGTGTTTTGTGTTATACCTTGAGATCCTTGCTATCCAGCATTTGTTCCTCTTTACTTTGGAGTATTACCAAATTTTATATCAAGAATGTCGTGAGAATTTCACCACCTCTTTAGAATTCTTGATATAGTAATACATCTTGCCGTCTACATTCAGTTCTTGGTCCCCATGTTGATTTTAACCGCAGTACCCACAAATGAACTGTGATGTGTAAAATTCAAAACTTCCAGCAACCCTATTGCTTGTAATTTAATGAACGATAGTTCATTCCTTGTGTATTGGTTATCGAGTCACCATTCTAACCTTGATCATGCTACCTAAGCCCATATTCGGGTGCACCTTTCAACCAATGTTTAATTGTGTATGTTTTCCTCGAGCATACATCATTAAGTCATTCGATCTAGCTAATGTTATCTCCTTGTTCACATAGTTGTGGAAATCCATCTTTTGGAAATCTCAATGGATTGTCGCTGAGTCAATCAGTCACCTCCTCACCTCTCCTTGATTTAATGATGAACCCTTGTTCGGAACTCGCTTCCATAGTTCATCTCCCGAGAATCTTCGATGTCGTTTCGACAATTTGTGTTGCACCTTTCTTCTCAGGCATCCTGAGTCTGAGTTATCCTGACACCAATCAGATCTGAATCTCGGTCAAATATGATGGTTGGAACATATTTCCAAGAGTTATAACATTGGTCTATTTATGACCCGATAAGGTGATGTCATGCCTAACCCACCTGGCCGGAGGACCTATTGTTATAAGTTTTCCCTTTTTAGCAAGGTTAGCTATTCTTCCATGAGGAAATTGTAAGACTTACTCTATAAGTTGTTCCTGATGGATCCTTTGTGTATCCATAGCCTGATCTTACCTAATGACCATGTTAATGCTATCTCGAAGCATGTCTGTGTTACTCCGATCTTCAATAAAAACATTTGAAGCACAATGCTAAATTTTCGTTATCAATTATTCAAACACCGTTCTTTGGGTAATGTCATGAACGTCCTCTTCCCTAACCTAAATGGTTCTCTTCTAACCATTGTCCTTGGGAAGGATATACCCCCTGAAATATGTGTTTAAACACATTTTCCTTTCCATTGTTCTGTTTAATCTGATAATCATATTTTCCTTTCCATTGGTTGGCTTAACGTTTTTGGTGATCATTATGATCTAAGCAGTATTAATTCCCTGCTTGTGCAAACACCTCGGTGTACAACTCTGTCGGTAAGACCCTGTTACTATTGTTGGTGACATTCCGGTAACCACCGATGGACGAGAACTTTGCCTATTGGTCCGCCTCGTTTCAACGAGCAGGAAAATGGTTCTCTTCGTCCCTCGCCCTTGGTACCGACAATGTTGCTGACATATAACTGACAGGCTACCCTCTGACATGCCTTGCTATCATGATCGTGCAAGATGTCACCGCCCTTCCTACTTTAACCACATGGTGGGCCCATAACCCACAGTTCCACAGGATCAAAACCTGACTCTCCTGTGCACCCCCTGTTCCCAAATTTATTCATCGCGCGTGGCCTCGTATGTAATTCACGGACCACCGTCCTACTGATCTATTCTGGTATCAGACGCAATACTTACTCTCGCTGCTTGAACCCCTTTCACACTTTGTTTCAGGCAACGAACGATTCACCCGCTCGAAACTTCTCATGGTACCTACTTACCTTGCTCTCGATATTGTCTTAAGTTTCCATTCAAGAGTTACTTTCCGCCACTTTCCCCGATGTTATCAACCAGATAGTCAACCGTTCAGAGGTCTGTTATTCCAAAGTTACCCCTTGTCCTTCGTAAGTACGATGGAGTTCCCGAAGAAAGGATGCCAGCTTCATCATGATGACCTTGAGCAGGAAAAATGAAGACATCAACGTAACGGATCAACTTCTTCGAGAAGAGCAACTAGGACCGAGAAGATTCATTAGAATTCCGTAACCAGAACTTTTCCCCGTCCTCCCCTCTTAAATCTCGGGACGAGATTTCTTGTAGTGGAGGAGAATTGTGACGCCCGGGTAATCAAGCTACAGTAACCCCTGGTAATGATGCCATGTCACTTCGATTACTCTTGTTAATCTCGCGTTAATTCAAAACTGATCCAACTTCAAATTGAATTAAAGGCAAACAACAAAAGTTTTCAAACACTAAAACTAAAATGTCCGGGTTGTGTCAAATAAATCGTAAGTAGTAATGGTGGAGAAACCACATGTTTATAAAATATTTAAATGCTCTAAATTAACTAAAACAGCAACTAGAACAATTAATTAAATACCTTTTAAGATATAAGGTTACAAACTATTTTTAATTAAATGCCTAACTAGTATTGGCAGTGGTATAACTAGTAATACTACATTAGGTGTTGTTTTCATAATGAACAAAACTAAAATGTGTAGTAAATAAAATAGCAAAACTAATTAACATGAAAAGTAAACAAAAGAAAAAAAGGGAAAACAAAGGGGCAAACCCCCCCCCCCGGCCCAACTGGGCCACGGCCCAGCAGGCCGCCCGGCCGCCCCGCCTGGCCCAACCGGCCACCCACTCCCCCCTCACTCCCTTCTCCACCCATACCCCCGAAACCCTAGCCCACAACCGCACACCCCCACTCCTCCCCCACGTCTCTCTCCCCCTCCCCGATCCAGATCGGGATCGGGGGAAGGAACCCCCCACGGCGCCCGACCCCGCGGTCGCCGCCGCGCCAGCCTCCGACGTCGCCGCCTCGTCTCACCACCACCTCGCGGACGCCACCTTCCCGCCGGACCGCCTCGTCACCTCCCCGACCCTAGAGGCCGCCGCTCGCCGCCCGACGCCGCACGACGACGTCGCCGGAGCAACCTCGCCGGTCTGCCTCCTCCACGCCGTCGTCCCCGCCTTCCACCCCGAGCCCCGCTGCCCCAGACCCCCCCCCCCCCCCCGTGAGGACCCCCCCTCCTTCTCCTCTTCCCCACGCCCCGCCAGTGCGTGCCCGCACGCGCCCGCCGTGGCTGCGTCCGGCCGCCCTCGCTCCGCCCCGCCTCTGCAGTCCCGTCGCCTGCTGCGCACCCCCTGTCCAGCGCGCACACGCCGCGGTCGCCGCGCCCCGCGCGCGCGCTCGGCCGCGCTCACCGCCGCGCCACACCCGCCCCTCCATCCCATGCTCGCCCGCGACCACCGTCGCCTCTGCCACTTTGGCCCGCGGCCACTTCCTCCGGCCCGCACGGCGCTCGCCCCGCCTCCGGCCGCCGTGGCTCTCGTGCCCCGCTGCGGCAAACCCCCGCCATGGCCACGGCCCCGCCCTGCCCCGGGCAGGCTACGGGCGCCCGTCGCCCACGCACACGCGCGCCGCGCCCGCGCCCGCCTGTGGCCCCTGGGCCACTGCCAGGTGGGGCCCCGCGCCCCGGAGCCACTGCCCCTGGGTCCGAACCCCATATGGGCCACAGACAGGTGGGCCCTCGCGCCCAGAACGTAATAAAAAATGATTTAAAAAAATTAATTAATTAAAATAAATAAATAAATAATGAATATAATTAATTAAGATAATTAATTAACTTAATTAATCCTGTTAATATTAACTAATTAAGATTAATTAACTTAATAATTAATTAACCTATTTAACTACTGTTAATTAGCTAACAGCCCCTGACAGGTGGGACCCACCTGTCAGGTTGACCAGGTCAACGGTCAACGTTGACTGCTGACGTCATGCTGACGTCATGCTGATGCATTAATTAAATTTCGAATTAAATTAATTTATTAAATTCTAAAAATGATTTAAATCTTTAAAATTTAATATAAAATAAACCGTAGCTCGGATGGAAAAACTTTGTACATGAAAGTTGCTCAGAACGACGGGACGAATCCGAATACATAGTCCGTTTGTCAGCCACACGTTCCTAGCATAGCGAACATGAAACTTTCCCCCTCCGGTCCGTTTGTCCGAAAACGCGAAACATCGGGAATACTTTCCCGGATGTCCCCCCCCCTTCACCGGTACCACCTACTGCCGCGTTAGGGCACACCTAGCACCGCTCATTGTCATGTCACGCATCGTCATGCTTATGTTTGCATTGTATTTACTGTTTCTTCCCCCTCTTCTCTCCGGTAGACTATGAGACCGACGCTGCTGCTGCCCAGTTCGACTACGGAGTTGACGACCCCTCCTACTTGCCAGAGCAACCAGGCAAGCCCCCCCCCTTGATCACCAGATATCGCCTATTCTTCTCTATACTACTTGCATTAGAGTAGTGTAGCATGTTACTGCTTTCCGTTAATCCTATCCTGATGCATAGCCTGTCATTGTTGCTACAGTTTTTACCCTTACCTGCTATCCTACTGCTTAGTATAGGATGCTAGTGTTCCATCAGTGGCCCTACACTCTTGTCCGTCTGCCATGCTATAGTACTAGGCCGTGATCATTTCGGGAGGTGATCACGGGTATATACTATATACTTTATATACATGACACATGTGGTGACTAAAGTCGGGTCGGCTCGTTGAGTACCCGCAAGTGATTCTGATGAGGGGGCAGAAAGGACAGGTGGCTCCATCCCGGTAGAGGTGGGCCTGGGTTCCCGACGGCCCCCGACTGTTACTTTGTGGCGGAGCGACAGGGCAGGTTGAGACCACCTAGGAGAGAGGTGGGCCTGGCCTGGTCGGCGTTCGCGGATACTTAACACGCTTAACGAGATCTTGGTATTTGATCTGAGTCTGGCCATTTGGTTTATACGCACTAACCAGCTACGCGGGAACAATTATGGGCACTCGATGTCGTGGTATCAGCCGAAGCTCTTCTTGACGTCAGCGACGGAGCGGCGCGCGCCGGATTGGACTGGAACGCCTGCTAGGCTAGGTCTGCTTCCGGCCGTCCTCGCAACGTGCAGGTGTGCAATGGGCGATGGGCCCAGACCCCTGCGCGCATAGGATTTACACCGGCGTGTTGAACTCTCTGTTGAGCCTAGGTGGGGCTGCGACGTGTTGATCTTCCGCGGCCGGGCATGACCCAAGAAAGTGTGTTCGGCCAAATGGGATCGAGCGTGTTGGGTTATGTGGTGCACCCCTGCAGGGAAGTTTATCTATTCGAATAGCCGTGTCCCTCGGTAAAAGGACGACCCGGAGTTGTACCTTGACCTTATGACAACTAGAACTGGATACTTAATAAAACACACCCTTCCAAGTGCCAGATATAACCCGGTGATCGCTCTCTAACAGGGCGACGAGGAGGGGATCGCCGGGTAGGATTATGCTATACGATGCTACTTGGTGAACTTACCATCTACTCTCTTCTACATGCTGCAAGATGGAGGTGGCCAGAAGCGTAGTCTTCGACAGGATTAGCTATCCCCCTCTTATTCTGGCATTCTGCAGTTCAGCCCACCGATATGACCCTTTACACATATACCCATGCATATGTAGTGTAGCTCCTTGCTTGCGAGTACTTTGGATGAGTACTCACGGTTGCTTTTCTCCCTCTTTTCCCCTTTCTATACCTGGTTGTCGCAACCAGGTGCTGGAGTCCAAGAGCTAGAGATCCCGAGGATGATTCTGCATGGAGCTCAGCTTCGAGGAGTAGTTAGGAGGTTCCAGGCAGGAGGCCTGGCCTCTTCGATCGTTGCTACGTTGGTGCTAGCCTTCTTAAGGCAAACTTGTTTAACTTATGTCTGTACTCAGATATTGTTGCTTCCGCTGACTCGTCTATGATCGAGCACTTGTATTCGAGCCCTCGAGGCCCCTGGCTGGTATTATGATGCTTGTATGACTTATTTATGTTTTAGTGTTGTGTTGTGATATCTTCCCGTGAGTCCGTGATCTTGATCGTACACATTTGCGTGCATGATTAGTGTACGGTCAAATCGGGGGCGTCACAACAGGTTAAGCAGGAATTAGCATGAAGTCATCAGGATAACATGGCATCAACAATATGATACCGCTAGAACAATAGGAGCATATAAATCTGACGATACTAGCATGCAACAGGATGACACTATATGCACTATTTATTCTGCTCGGGTTACTTCGTAACCATCACATGCATCACTTACCAACCTCGGACATCATACGATTATCTCAGGATCAAATCAAGCTTGGTACAAACAATACCGTAGTAATCATTAAATGACCACAAGGAGCTTGATCTTTACCCACGATTCTCGCACAACATCACGAATATCCAACAACTCGGTATCCTCGATACCACGGTGATCATTCCGGCGATCACAACCATGACCAACACTTGGTCTCAAACGGTGATCTTTCCGGCGATCACAACCAACTTATCTCATCATCAAACCGGGGTTGTTATTAATCAAGTTATTATTATTAATACTGTTGACTCACGGTGGGACCGACTACGAACTGGGCCCTTATCCGTGGACGCGGCTAGCGATAGATTTAATATACACTCTGCAAAGGTTAGTACACTGTACCCAGACCACGGAACCCATGGCCTCGCACTCCAATTCGGGTGGACCAACGGCGTTCCGACAAAACCGATCTACTGCCATGACACTCTCCCGGCCACTCCGACTCACTCCCCATGGGGCTAGTCCTGGGTGGCCCCGTGTCTACCAAAGACACAACGACCACCGTCGTGGTCCGTCCCAAACAGGGACAAAATCGCTTATCATCCAACTACGGGCACACAAGGTTATGTATGCTTACCGGGCTAGGGTACGCACGCCCATAACCTTCCCTAGTTGGAGGCACCGGTGAGAGGCACGACAATAGACCCAGTTAGGACCCCCCATAAGGCAAGTGTGGTTGCACTGGTCAGCTCAATTTGGTGGCAGCATGACTCAGCCAACAGTTGTTCAAGTTCAATTTAATCCGGTTAAACTTGAATGCAATATGTTGAGCCATGATAAAATAACATGATGCAATTACAATGCATGAACATGATATCAACATAAGCACGGGTTGCAACATAACTATCCACCATATCCACAATGAATCATATCCAACTGAGCATAGTATAATGACGAGCATGAATATCACAAGTACAACACTACTCATAGAAACCTAGCATGACCACTAGCATCAACAATAAATATCATGCAAGACATATCAACAATGCTACCATGCAATCATTTAACCAACTGGATGCAAAGGGACATGCATAACGACGGCGCTCGGAACAGACGTTAGTCATGCACCGAAGGCCATCACCAACATCAACATGTACTACTAGCAAGCATAAGCATATTAAAAGAATACTAGCAACTAGTACAAGATAACCAGGTGCAAGACAACATAACACGAGAGTGAACATGAAACTTTAAGCGGCACCGGAGCAACGATAACCATGTTTTAAACAAGCAAACATTTATTAAATATTCAAGTTGAAAACCATGGCTACTGCATGACTATCATGCAAGTGAGTATTGTGGCTTGCCTGGGGTGGAAGAAATCACCGGGACAAAGAGCGAGAAGCTTGCGGAAAGAATCGCCGGAAAAACATTTTCTCTCGGAGGGGGCTGATTAGGGGCAAGGGCAAAAAGGTCATTTTCAGAATGTTAAAACATAGTGAATGATACCAACAGAACGGGCTCGACGAGACGAAGAAGTGGGCTTTGGAATCACCTCATTTGGAGTTGTGAGCAAAAAGTTATAAGGGTTTTTCTGCCAGGGACCTATCTGTAATTAAATCATCACAAACAAGCCCTCGGCTGGAAAAACAGAACGCGCAATCCAGAGAATACGCTTTCAGTGAAGTGAAAGCATATTTCGCACCGCAGAACACTAGAGCACGCTTTCATCGCAAGAAAACGTATTTCTGGGATACCGCTTCCACTTATCCAACTCAGCGGTGGTGGGGTCAGCGGTGTGTGCGGCTGACGGGTGGGACCGCGAGGCCCACCGGCCAGCTAGCAGGGAGGGGTCGGGGCCTTCTTCTCCTTCCCGACGCCGCCCGTGGAGCAGAGGGAGGAGCTCGACGCCGGCGGCCGTTCTGGCGCCACAGGCCACCTCCAGCAGCGCTCCGGCCACCGGGATGATCAGGGAGACGCCGCGCTTCACATGGGCTATATCCCGGACTCCGGGGAGCGCTCGGACGAGCGGGACGGTAGCCGCGGTGGACGGCGGCTTCGGGCAGAGGTGGAACTCGGGGATACGGCACTCCGGCGACGAGGAGAAGGGTTGGGGACGCTTGGTGGGTTGTGGGAAGGCCTCTGGTGGTGGTGGACGGAATAGAGGGGTTCGGCTTCGGGCTAATTTAGCCGGCGAGGAGCGGCGGACATGGAGGCAGAGGGAGGCGAGGAGAGGTTCTCCGGCTCGGGTGACTGGTCGGGGAAGTTGCTGGAGGTGGTGTGAGGCTGGTGGTGAGGTCGCACGGCCTTGGGATGAGCTTATATAGGCAGAGGGGCGAGGTGCCGAGCTGTCGTCGCCGCGGACGCGTGGCCGGCGCCGCGGACGCGTGTGCTCGCGCATGAGCTCGGGGGAAGGCGACGGGGAGACACAGGGAGGAGCCCACGGGGCAGATGGAGCCCACGGAGCACGGGGAGGAAGAAGACGGCGACGAACGGAACCAAATGGCCACTGTTCGCCCGTGGTCACGCGGCGGCGAGCGTCGGTGAGCAAGCGGACGGAGGGGGAGAGGGGTCCACGGGGACGGCGACGATGCAGGATAGCTGCTGGACACGCTCACGCGCGCGAAGGCGACGAGAGGAGGAGGGGGTCCAGCACAAACAGTCACTGGACGCGGCCACTGCACACAGAGCGCGTGCACAGGCACGCCATTGTCGCGGTCACTGCGTGAACCAGGGCATTCAATGCTCTACAGCACCCAAAACGTTGTCTAGCTGATAGTCCATCCAGGGGAGGTTGCTACTGAGGTGGTAGTTTGGTTAAAGACGCTTTGGTTAAATGGTAAGTGAGCTCTGAAGTTTACTGCAGTAAACTTGGCCGTGAAACAGTGATCAACTGAGGTGAGATTAGAGGCAAATGAGTTGTCTAGGGTGATTAGCTTAGGAAGAACTACCATACTGGCGAGTTTGGAAGGAAATGGACCAAGATTTAATGCACTTTCTTTGCAACTGCATAATCTGGTCCAGAAACTTGATCAGGAAGGTGCACTCACATGGAGTGTCAAAATGAGCTCAAATTGGGCAAGGCAGAGTCATTTGGTCCTATGAAGATGCTCAAAAAGTCTCATACCAATTGGCCAAGCCATACTGGTACTTGCTTCACAAACATCTCCTCTGGACAGAAACTTGCAAAACTTCTAGAGGAATAATGGCTTGATGAACAATGCCCAAAATGGGTAGAGGTAGGTTATATGGATAATAGAAGGCCTAGAAAAATTGGCAGCCATAATGGAGCAAGATAAAATATACTTGCTTCACAAACTGAAATTTTGGACAGAATCAAAGAATTGAAGATGAGCTCACATGGAGGCATGACATGAGCTATACTTTGGTGGAGGGCTATTATATGATGATATGAGGGATAATGCAAAATGGAAACTCATTTGGATATGCCTAGCTTGCACCTCCTTCACAAAGCTTATTTCTGGATAGAAACTTTGGAAAATCATAATTAAATACTTACTAGGCAAATGAGGTTGCATTTTGGCATGTGGCAATGATATGGACAGGAAAAGGTGTCCAAGGAGTTTGAGGTCAATTGGGAAAAGAAAAATAGCACTTGCTTAACAATGTGCCATTTAGGGCAGAATAGGAAATGAATTATTTGAGCATGATGATAAACATGACAAATGAAACATTTTTCCATATTTGAGAAAGATATGACACAAAAAATTTATGAGAATTATTTGGGAATTTTAGGAGTGATGTAAATAAAGGTTGCTTCACAACCTAGGGCAATTTGAGTTATTCCTTTAATAGAAAAGGAATATTCCCAATAAAAAGAATATTGGGATTTGGGCTAGGATGAAAATGACAGGGTCTAGGGAAGGATTTGGGAATGACAAGCCACTCTGGAAACAAAGAAGAGGGCATCTTCTTCAGTTTCCAGACCACAAAGCCACGGAAAAAGAAAACTCAAGCAAAAACCTCAGAAAAACAAAAGAAAAATAATGGGCCAAAAATCAGGCTGTCACACCGCGCCACCTCGCCGTAGAGGCAGAGAAACAGCGGCTCCAGGATACGCCTATGACCTACGACAGGACCTGGAAAATAGAGCCGGTCAGACAAGATCAATCTACGGATCACGGGGGCGTGCCCCAGCGCGAGAAGACGTCTATCAGGCCTGGTGCGACAAGCACAACTACACCCGGGCCGAAAACCGCATACGGACTTCATCCGAACTGCGCCGTGACATGGCCCGATACAGAGACGCCGCACACCCCCTATGCTTCACCGATGAGGTAATGGAGCACCAGTTCCCAGAAGGGTTCAAACCCGTGAACATTGAATCATATGATGGCACAACAGATCCCGCAGTATGGATTGAAGATTTTCTTCTCCACATTCACATGGCTCGCGGTGACGATCTACACGCCATCAAATACCTTCCCCTAAAACTTAAGGGACCAACTCGGCACTGGTTAAATAGCCTCCCAGAAAACTCTATTGGAAGATGGGAAGACTTGGAAGACGCCTTTAGAGACAACTTCCAAGGCACGTATATCCGGCCTCCAGACGCCGATGACCTCAGTCACATAGTCCAGTAGCCCGGAGAGCCGGCCAGGAAATTCTGGACCAGGTTCCTAATTAAAAGAACCAGATTGTCGACTGTCCGGACGCCGAAGCCCTAGCGGCCTTTAAACACAGCATCCGCGACGAATGGCTTGCTCGACACCTCGGCCAAGAGAAGCCGAAGTCCATGGCAGCACTTACAGCACTCATGACCCGCTTTTGCACGGACGAAGATAGCTGGCTAGACCGTAGCAGCAACAGTACCAGCGACCCCGGCACTTCTGAAGCCAGAAACAGCAACGGCAGGCCCCGACGCAACAAACACAAGCGTCGAAGCAACAATGACAATACTAAAGATACGATGGTCAACGCCGGATTCAGTGGCTCCAAGTCCGGTCAGCGGAAGAAGCCATTCAAAAGAAACAAAGACAGTTCATCTAGCTTGGACCGAATACTCGATCGACCCTGCCAGATTCACGACACCCCCGACAAGCCTACCAACCATACCAATAGAAGCTGTTGGGTCTTCAAACAGGCCGGTAAGTTAAATACCGAACAAAAGGAGAAAGGGTCGCCCAGCAAGGATGACGATGAGGAGCCTCGTCCACCGAACACAGGGGGACAGAAGAAATTCCCCCCCCCCCCGAGGTCAAAACGGTGAATATGATATACGTTACTCACATCCCCAAGCGGGAGCGCAAGCGCGCGTTAAGGCACGTCTATGCGATAGAGCCAGTCGCCCCAAAATTCAACCCATGGTCAGCCTGTCTGATCACTTTCGATCGCAGAGACCATCGGAGCAGTATCCATCACGGAGGTTCGGCCACGTTAGTCCTCGACCCAATTATTGATGGATCCCACCTCACGCGAGTCCTCATGGATGGCGGCAGGAGCCTTAACCTGCTCTATCAGGACACAGTCCGCAAAATGGGTATTGATACGTCAAGAACCAAGCCCACCAAAACTACCTTTAAAGGAGTAATACCTGGCGTAGAGGCCCGCTGCACGGGCTCAATCACATTGGAGGTCGTCTTCGGTTCGCCGGACAACTTCCGAAGCGAAGACTTGATCTTCGGCATCGTCCCTTTCCGCAGTGGCTACCTGATAACCCACAAGTATAGGGGATCACAACAGTTTTCGAGTGTAGAATATTCAACCCAAATTTATTGATTCGACACAAGGGGAGCCAAAGAATATTCTCAAGTATTAGCAGTTGAGTTGTCAATTCAACCACACCTGAAAGACTTAATATCTGCAGCAAAGTATTTAGTAGCATAGTAGTATGGAAGTAACGGTAACGGTGGCAAAAGTAACAGTAGCAGTTCTGTAGTAATTGTAACAGTGGCAACGAAAAAGTAACTAAGCAAAGATCAATATGTGAAAAGCTCGTAGGCATTGGATCAGTGATGGATAATGTCGGATGTGATTCCTCATGCAACAGTTATAACATAGGGTGACACAGAACTAGCTCTAGTTCATCAATGTAATGTAGGCATGTATTCTGAATATAGTCATGCGTGCTTATGGAAAAGAACTTGCATGACATCTTTTGTCCTACCCTCCCGTGGCAGCGGGGTCCTATCGGAAACTAAGGGATATTAAGGCCTCCTTTTAATAGAGTACCGGACCAAAGCATTAACACTTAGTGAATACATGAACTCCTCAAACTACGGTCATCACCGGGAGTGGTCCCGATTATTGTCACTTCGGGGTTACCGGATCATAACACATAATAGGTGACTATTGACTTGCAAGATAGGATCAAGAACTCACATATATTCATGAAAACATAATAGGTTCAGATCTGAAATCATGGCACTCGGGCCCTAGTGACAAGCATTAAGCATAGCAAAGTCATAGCAACATCAATCTAGAATATAATGGATACTAGGGATCAAACCATAACAAAACTAACTCGATTACATGGTAAATCTCATCCAACCCATCACCATCCAGCAAGCCTACGATGGAATTACTCACGCAAGGCGGTGAGCATCATGAAATTGGTGATGGAGGAAGGTTGATGATGACGACGGCGACGGATTCCCCTCTCCGGAGCCCCGAACGGACTCCAGATCAGCCCTCCCGAGAGAGATTAGGGCTTGGCGGCAGCTCTGTATCGTAAAACGCGATGAATCCTTCTCTCTGAATTGGATAAGGATGCATTTTAAGCATATCAGTCAAACGCATACGCAAAAAGATAGGTCTAATCATTTCAGCAAAGCGCTCAAAATCCTCATCATCCTTTTTCTTGGATGGTTTGGGAGGAAAAGGCATGGGTTTCTGAACCCATGGTTCTCTTTCTTTACCATGCTTCCTAGCAATGAAGTCTCTCTTATCATAACGTTGATTCTTTGATTGTGGGTTATCAAGATCAATAGCAGGATCAATCTCTACATCATTGTCATTGCTAGGTTGAGCATCATCATGAACATCATCATTAATATTATCACTAGGTTCATGTTCATTACCTGATTGTGTTTCAGCATCAGAGATAGAAATATCATTGGGATTCTCAGGTGTGTCAACAACAGGTTCACTAGAAGCATGCAAAGTCCTATCATTTTTCTTTTTCTTCTTTTTATAAGGACTAGGTGCATCAACATTAGTTCTCTGAGAATCTTGCTCAATTCTCTTAGGGTGGCCCTCAGGATACAAAGGTTCCTGAGTCATTTTACCCCCTCTAGTCATAACTCTAATAGCATTATCATTTTTCTTATTATTTAATTCATTGAGCAAATCATTTTGAGCTTTAAGCACTTGTTCTACCTGAGTGGTAACCACAGAAGCATGTTTACTAATAATTTTAAGTTCACCTTTAAATCTAGACATATAATCACTCAAGTGTTCAATCATATAAGCATTACATTTCAATTGTCTACCAACATAAGCATTGAAGTTTTCTTGTTTAACAATAAAATTATCAAACTCATCCAAGCATTGGCTAGTAGACTTATAATGAGGGATATCACCTTCATCAAATTTATAGAGAGAATTTACCTTTACTACCTGTGTCGGTTATCAAGACCATGTATTTCTTCAATAGGTGGTAAATTCTTAACATCTTCAGCTTTAATACCCTTTTCTTTCATAGATTTCTTTGCCTCTTGTATATCTTCAGGACTGAGAAATAGAATACCCCTTTTCTTCGAAGTTGGCTTAGGAGTTGGTTCAAGAAGTGTCCAATCATTATCATTACTCAGCATATTATTCAACAGCAATTCAGCTTGCTCAGCCATTCTTTCCCTAAAAACACAACCAGCACAACTATCCAGGTGGTCTCTAGAAGCATCGGTTAGTCCATTATAAAAGATATCAAGTATTTCATTTTTCTTGAGAGGATGATCAGGCAAAGCATTAAGTAATCGGAGAAGCCTCCCCCAAGCTTGTGGGAGACTCGCTTCTTCAATTTGCACAAAATTATATATTTCCCTTAAGGCAGCTTGTTTCTTATGAGCGGGGAAATATTTAGCAGAGAAGTAATAAATCATATCCTGGGGACTACGCACACAACAATGAGTAAGAGAATTAAACCATGTTTTAGCATCACCCTTTAATGAGAATGGAAATAATTTAAGGATATAGTAGTAACGAATTTTTTCCTCATGAGTGAATAGAGTGGCTATATCATTCAATTTAGTAAGATGTGCCACAACAGTTTCAGATTCATAGCCATAGAAAGGATCAGATTCAACTAAAGTAATTATCTCAGGATCGACAGAGAAATCATAATCCTTATCGGAAATACAAATAGGTGAAGTAGCAAAAGCAGGGTCATATTTCATTCTAGCATTCAAGGACTTTTCTTTCAGCTTAGCTAATAGTTTCTTAAGATCATATCTATCTTTGCAAGCAAAAAGGTCTCTAGAAGTTTCTTCATCCATAACATAACCCTCAGGTACATCAGGCAATTCATATCTAGGGGAGAATCTTCATCATCACTTTCATCAATATTATCAGTTTCAATAATTTCATTCTCTCTAACCCTAGCAAGTTGTTCATCAAGAAATTCACCTAATGGCACAGTATTATCAAGCATAGAAGTAGTTTCATCATAAGTATCATGCATAGCAGAAGTGGCATCATCAATAACATGCGACATATTAGAATCAATAGCAGGAGTAGGTGTCGCAAATTTACTCATAACAGAAGGTGAATCAAGTGTAGAGCTAGATGGCAGTTCCTTACCTCCCCTTGTAGTTGAGGGATAAATCTTGGTTTTTTCGTCTTTCAAGTTCCTCATAGTGATCAGCAGATATAAATCCCAAGTGACTCAAAGAATAGATCTATGCTCCCCGGCAACAACGCCAGAAAATAGTCTTGATAACCCACAAGTATAGGGGATCGTAACAGTTTTCGAGGGTGGAGTATTCAACACAAATTTATTGATTCGACACAAGGGGAGCCAAAGAATATTCTCAAGTATTAGCAGTTGAGTTGTCAATTCAACCACACCTAATAGACTTAACATCTGCAGCAAAGTATTTAGTAGCAAACTAGTATGGAAGTAACGGTAACGGTGGCAAAAGTAACAGTAGCAGTTCTGTAGTAATTGTAACAGTGGCAATGGAAAAGTAACTAAGCAAAGATCAATATGTGAAAAGCTCGTAGGCATTGGATCAATGATGGATAATTATGTCGGATGCGATTCCTCATGCAACAGTTATAACATGGGGTGACACAGAACTAGCTCCAGTTCATCAATGTAACGTAGGCATGTATTCCGAATATAGTCATACGTGCTTATGGAAAAGAACTTGCATGACATCTTTTGTCCTACCCTCCCGTGGCAGCGGGGTCCTATCGGAAACTAAGGGATATTAAGGCCTCCTTTTAATAGAGTACTGGACCAAAGCATTAACACTTAGTGAATACATGAACTCCTCAAACTACGGTCATCACCGGGAGTGGTCCCGATTATTGTCACTTCGGGGTTACCGGATCATAACACATAATAGGTGACTATTGACTTGCAAGATAGGATCAAGAACTCACATACATTCATGAAAACATAATAGGTTCAGATCTAAAATCATGGCACTCAGGCCCTAGTGACAAGCATTAAGCATAGCAAAGTCATAGCAACATCAATCTTAGAACATAATGGATACTAGGGATCAAACCCTTACAAAACTAACTCGATTACATGGTAAATCTCATCCAACCCATCACCGTCCAGCAAGCCTATGATGGAATTACTCACGCACGCCGGTGAGCATCATGAAATTGGTGATGGAGGAAGGTTGATGATGACGACGGCGACGGATTCCCCTCTCCAGAGCCCCGAACGGACTCCAGATCAGCCCTCCCGAGAGAGAATAGGGCTTGGCGGCGGCTCCGTATCGTAAAACGCGATGAATCCTTCTCTCTTTTTTTTTCTCCCTGAACATGAATATATAGAGTTGGAGTTGAGGTTGGTGGAGCCTCAGGGGGCCCACGAGGCAGGGGCCGCGCCCCAGGGGGTGGGCGCACCCTCCACCCTTGTGGACAGGGTGTGGGCCCCCTGGTGCTGATTCTTTCGCCAGTATTTTTTGTTTATTCCAAAAATATTCTCCGAGAAGTTTCAGGTCATACCGAGAACTTTTATTTCTGCACAAAAATAACACCATGGCAATTCTGCTAAAAACAGCGTCAGTCCGGGTCAGTTCCATTCAAATCATGCAAGTTAGAGTCCAAAACAAGGGCAAAAGTGTGTGGAAAAGTAGATACGTTGGAGATGTGTCACTACCACACACTGCTCGGACGGACCGCGTTCGCTCGCTTCAACGCAGTCCCACACTGCCTATCTCAAACTCAAGATGCCCTGACCATGAGGTGTTATAACGGTCAATGGAAACATGGAACGCTTCCTCCGTACTGAGGTGCACACCGCGGCACTTGCAGCGGAAGTACAGGGCGGCCTTATCAAGCCAAATATTACATCGGCGGCCAAACCCCCGAACGGTGTCAAACGAGTCCGGACTACACTGCAGTATAACAGTCCTGCTCTCCAGCAGCTCGATTTACAATTCGGCCTCCGTCTCAGCCCCAACCAAATTTCGGCATATGTACCACGCGTACATAACTACGCACTAAAGATACCATGGGCAAAGATGGAGGCATAGCAAAGATAAAATCCACAATACGGCTCGACCCTATCTGGACCCTCATATTTCGTTTTTCTCTTATTTTTATTTTTCCAGGTTCCTTACAACCCACATCACCTTTCGACAGTACCAAGGGCCCTTTTCTAGGCCCCTCATGAAAACCCGATCGTTGATCCTTTCGAAGGATAATACACCACAGAGAAAAGCAGCGTAGACGTGTGGCAGAGTATCTAAAGGATCTTTAAAGATCACCTGTTCCTTTTTTAGGACCCGTACACAGCTTTCCCTTGTGCTCGGCATGTAAAATAGCCTCGATGCTTATCGCATTACTTGTAAAAATATGTTTTGACGTATCAATCAGACTATAATGGAAACAGTTTTTTCGCCCAACATATTCGGTACTGGCTTATTTCCTAATCTGTATTCCCTCTGTTTTCGTCCCATTTCCATGTAGACCTCGATACGACTTAAATCGCCAGGGGCTCCATTCGGCCACATACATTTCTTAAAAACAAAAAAAAGTCCGAACACTTTTATAGTACAATTTGGCGTCACGAATATAGCATTATATGCATCGGCTCCAAATCATGTCTTTGGTCAATAGTTGGGTTGCCCGGCTCCTGTGGTTACTGCCTTACGTTCCGCTCGTTCGGCTAAAGTAGTAAAGGGAGAACTACTGCGATTGTGTTTCCGGTTCATCCGGATAAACACCTCAGTAGAGAAAGCCGAAAACTGACTATCATGGTGCGGCGAGAGCTGGTCAGCTATTCAGTGACTAATTAAAAATCTCTTGCATTTTTTCCGTATTACGTGAAGGACCGGTCTTCACCCGGTCAGGCATCTACAGCACCCAAGTTCGGACAATCGAATAATCAAACACCTATGGCTAAGTGAGAGCGATAAAGCCACATAGTCTGATTGCCTGGTTCGCCGCACTAACACCTCCTTCAAGGACCAAGCCGTTGGGTCAAGTGTGTCTAGGTGCTATTCCGAACACCCCCGTACTACCTACGTGGGGGTTGAAGCCGATGGCTGGCCAAATCTCAGATACCGTAAACGGCCGCGCAGGAGGAAAATAATTTGAGATAAAACAAGCAAAAAATTATACATAAGCCTTGTTTCATAATACAAAGTTCGGGCAGCATGGATACATTCATTCGAAAATAATGTTCTTCGAGCACTGGCCCTCTACAATGCGGGATCCTTCCAGGACGTCATCAAAATACCGCTCCGGCGTGCGGTGCTCCTTGCCTGCGAGCGGCCCCTCGGTTGCAAGCTTGACGGCATTCATCTTCGCCCATTGCACCTTGAAACGGGCGAAGGCCATCTGGGCACCTTCGATACAGACCGACCGCTTTATGGCATCAAGCCAGGGGCAGGCACTGACTAGCCGCTTCACGAGCCCGAAATAACTGCTGGGTATGGGTTCGGCTGGCCAAAGACGGACTATAACATCCTTCATGGCCAATTCGGCCACCCTATGTAGTTCGGTCAGCTGCTTCAGCTGATCACTGAAGGGCACTGGATGCTCTGGCGCAAGGTACTACGACCAGAATAGCT
Source organism: Aegilops tauschii subsp. strangulata (assembly GCF_002575655.3). Lineage (NCBI taxonomy): Eukaryota > Viridiplantae > Streptophyta > Magnoliopsida > Poales > Poaceae > Aegilops > Aegilops tauschii. The sequence continues at coordinate 580,642,759 of NC_053041.3, read as the reverse complement.
TCTTCGTTGAGATCCCCTCTTCGGCTCGGAAGAACTCCGCAGCATCAGCAATACTCCGGGGTAGATCCACAAACGCTCCTGGAGAACTCCAAACGCGGGTCAGTAAGATGTACCTTCTCCTTACAAATTTTCTCTGCATGTTAAAGGCCTTACCCGCCGCAATCTGCTTTGCCTCTTGGATCTCTCGGCAGGCGCCTTGGGCTTCAACCCGGGCTTCATTTGCGCTTTGGAGGGACTTAGCAAGTTCGGAATCATGATCCGAAATCTTGCGCTCCAAGGACTCACATTTGCTTATGGCATCCTTGAGCTCTTGCTGGACTTCCTCCACCCTTGCTTCATGTTTTAGGCAGGCGGCTCGTTCCTCCTCCGCCTCCTTCTTGGCTTCGACCAGCGCATTCTTGAGGGTCTCGACCTCAGACGCGTTAGCTATGAGCATAATCATAAAACTCATTCAGATAACAAATCAGAGCTCATATCATTTCAAATATGTTTCGGTATCACATACATTGCTTTTCCTCTAATTTCCACTTTAGTTCGGACACCTCAGCAGCTTGGGAGGTTGCCGCCAACATCGAAGCCTGTTTGTTCAAATAGACATGTATGTTAATCTCCTGCGAGAACTATTCGATCCTCTGTTCGACCTTTCTTTGCGAACACCGAACAGAGCCTTAGGGGCTACTATCTATACACAGGCATTCCTTTTATACAGCTAACAAGTATTACATCACATACCTCAAAGCCTGTTAGAAGGCTAGTATAGGCCTTGTTCAATCCGCTTTTAGCGGACCGAACCTTTTCAACCACCGTACCCATAAGGGTACGATGTTCCTCAACAATGGAGGCGCTCTGAAGCGCTTCCACCAGAGTGTTTGGCGCCTCTGGATTGACAGAGGTCACCGGTGGAGTTGACGCACCCGCTTCTTTCGAAGGAGGCTGCTCACCTGATTCCGGAGCCATGTCGGTCTCCAGAATGATATTCGGTTGGGGGCCGAACTGGGCATGGCCCCCGTCGCCAGTCTCCATGGGGGTCGGTTCACCCATGTTTTCGGCAGCAGAGGTATCACCCTCTAGCACCGCCTTGACGGCTTCTTGCACCTCTCCCTGACCCGGAAGGGTCCTTCGGGACAACACTTCGGTGTTGTCTGTAGCAGTGGGAGGGGAGTCCGGCGGAGGTGACTCGCTCTCCATCATGTTCGGACCCAGCGAATTCCCAGAAGACGATGATCGCTGGGGGAGATCGCGAGCTGGACTATAGCATGTAATTTAATACCTTAGAACCACAAGACAAAAAACTGGATATATGTAAGGTGTCTTTAGATACTTACGATCCGGCCCGGGGCTTTGGCCTAGGGCGCCACTCGGGGATGGCGTCGGCATCCGAGTCAGAGTCGTCCGAAAGGGAGAGTCTTCCTTTCTTGGACGCCTCCGCCTCAAGATCCACGGAGGCTGCCCTTTTCTTCTTTCCCCCTTAAGGGGAGAAGTGCTCTCTTCCTCCTCCTCTTCATCTTCGTCATGACAGGAGAGAGTTTCGGCACCTTCGGACACTACGTTTGAAGCGTCTTTAGGGCGGAGGCCACCTTTGGCCTCCTTGCCCTTCTTCTTGGCCTTCTTTTCCGGCGCCGGAACCAGCATCCTCATTAGCATAGGGATGGCTGGGTCTTCAGGTAGCGGAGCCGGACAGTGAATCCGCTCCGCCTTCTTCGTCTAGCCCTGTAGGAAGAATGGGAAGCGTAGTATACTCCTTGGATCCACAAATTAAGGTTATCAGAAAACTTACATGAGTGGCCAAATGAGTGCAGTAGAGGCCGAGGTCTTCGGTCGTTTTCGGCCACGACTTCTGGGCCTTGAAAAGCAGCTTCCATATGTCTTCGTGTGTTGTGCCGAAGAACCACTGCAGGGTCCGGGGACTGGCCGGATCGAACTCCCACATATACCGAGTCTGGCGTTGACAGGGGAGAATCCGGCGAAAAAGCATCACCTGGATCACGCTGGCAAGACTGGTGTTCTTGTCTACCATACTCTTGACGCACTTCTGCAGCGTCATCACCTCATCAGACGACGCCCAGTCCAGGACCTTGTTGAGCCATGATGTAAGCCGCATCGGAGGCCCGGACATGAACTCAGGAGAAGCAGCCCACGTGGAGTCACGGGGTTCCGTGACATAGAACCACTCCTATTGCCATCCCTTCACGGACTCCACGAAGGTACCCTTGGGCCAAGTGACGTTGGGAAGCTGGCTCACCATGGCGCTGCCGTACTCCGCATGTTGACCATCAACCACTTTCGGCTTCACATTCAAGACCTTGAGCCATAGGCCGAAGTGGGGGGAATGCGGAGGAACGCCTCACACACGACGATGAACGCCGAAATGTTGAGGAAGGAATTCGGGGCTAGATCATGGAAATCTAGCCCATAGTAAAACATGAGACCGCGGACGAAAGGATGGAGGGGAAACCCTAGTCTGCGAAGGAAGTGGGGGGTGAATACTACCCTCTCATTGGGCTCCGGAGTGGGGACGATCTACTTTTTGGCAAGAAGCCGGTGGGCGATTTCCTTGGCTAGGTACCCCGGTTCCCGGAGCTCCTTGATGTTCCCCTCTGTGAGGAGGAGGCCATCCACTTTGTCGTGCGCTCCAGATCCAGACATGGCTGGAGTGTTTTCTGGGGACGGAAAGGATTGAAGCTTCGGTGCTGGAGCTCGAGGGCGGATGGGCTGAGGAAGAAGAAGGCGTGGGGTGAAAAGGTGGATCCTTATCTCCTTATAAAGGCAGTGAATATCAAGCGTCCCCCCCCCACGAGCCTTAAACTCGCCTATTCCCAACGGGTCATGCGGACGGCACGGTTGGATTACCCAAGCCCGTATTGATGAGAATCTCGTAATAAGGGGACATGGTCTCTGCTTTGACAAGACGTGTCACCGGAGGCTGCGTCTCGAAACGCGAAACGGGAGATCGAAACGGTTCAAAATAATGAAGAGGCCAGACGTAACGTCTCACCAGTAAAACTGTCAGTAAAGACATACCATGTTCTTTGATTAAGTATTATGCCCTTGCGGTAGTGGGTTGTAACTGTTAAACAGAGCCGGATATAGTTCTTGTTGATCAAATACCTTGAAGTGTTCGGAGGAGGAACCCGCCTTGCACTGCTAAAGACAATCTGCGCGCCGGACACATCGTCATTGAAGCATGGTTCAGGGGCTACTGAGCGAGTCCTGGATTAGGGGGTTCCCGGGCGTCCGGGCTATGTGACGTGGGCCAGACTGGTGGGCCGTGAAGATACGAGATAGAAGGCTTTCCCCCGTGTCCAGATGGGACTCTCCTTTGCGTGGATGACAAGCTTGGCGTTCGGATATGAAGATTCCTTTCTCTGTAAACCCACTCTGTACAACCCTAAACCCCTCCGATGTCTATATAAACCAGAGGGTTTAGTCCGTAGGGGGAATCATAATCACACAGGCTAGATATCTAGGGTTTAGCCATTACGATCTCGAGGTAGATCAACTCTTGTAACCCCTATACTCATCAAAGTCAATCAAGCGGGAAGTAGGGTATTACCTCCATTAAGAGGGCCCGAACCTGGGTAAACATCGTGTCCCTGTCTCCTGTTACCTTCGATCCTCAGACGTACAGTTCGGGACCCCCTACCCGAGATCTGCTGGTTTTGACACTGACACACACCATTACGCTGTGGTGTTCCAGGTGGCGTGAATTGCAAAACTATTCCGCATTGTTTCAAATAAAGACCAAACTCGTAACTCAAATATTCACCTCCACGATCAGATCGTAGAAACTTTATTTTCTTGTTACGATGATTTTCCACTTCACTCTGAAATTCTTTGAACTTTTCAAATGTTTCAGACTTATGTTTCATCAAGTACATATACCCATATCTGCTCAAATCATCTGTGAAGGTCAGAAAATAACGATACCCGCCGCGAGCCTCAACACTCATCGGACTGCATACATCAGTATGTATTATTTCCAACAAGTCTGTTGCTTGCTCCATTGTTCCAGAGAACGGAGTCATAGTTATCTTGCCCATGAGGCATGGTTCGCAAGCATCAAGTGATTCATAATCAAGTGATTCCAGAAGCCCATTAGCATAGAGTTTCTTCATGCGCTTTACACCAATATGACCTAAGCGGCAGTTCCAGAAATAAGTTGCACTATCATTATTAAACTTATATCTTTTGTCTTCAATACTATGAATATGTGTGTCACTACTATCGAGATTCAACAAAAATAGACCACTCGTCCAGGGTGCATGACCATAAAAGATATTACTCATTAAATAGAACAACCATTATTCTCTGATTTAAATGAATAACCATCTCGCATCAAACAAGATCCAGATATAATGTTCATGCTTAACGCTGGCACCAAATAACAATTATTCAGGTCTAAAACTAATCCCGACAGTAGATGTAGAGGTAGCGTCCCGACGGCGATCACATCGACTTTGGAACCATTTCCCACGTGCATCGTCACCTCGTCCTTAGCCAATCTTCGTTTAATCCGTAGCCCCTATTTCGAGTTGCAAATGTGAGCAACAGAACCAGTATCAAATACCCAGGCGCTACTACGAGCATTAGTAAGGTACACATCATTAACATGTATATCAAATATACCTTTCACTTTGCCATCCTTCTTATCCGCCAAATACTTGGGGCAGTTCCGTTTCCAGTGACCAGTCCATTTGCAGTAGAAGCACTCAGTCTCAGGCTTAGGTCCAGACTTGGGTTTCTTCACTTGAGCAGCAACTTGCTTGCCGTTCTTCTTGAAGTTCCCCTTCTTCCCTTTGCCCTTGTTCTTGAAACTAGTGGTCTTGTTAACCATCAACACTTGATGCTCCTTTTTAATTTCTACCTCCGCAGCCTTTAGCATCGTGAAGAGCTCGGGAATTATCTTATCCATCCCTTGCATATTATAGTTCATCACGAAGCTTTTGTAGCTTGGTGGCAGTGACTGAAGAACTCTATCAATGACACTATCATCAGGAAGATTAACTCCCAGTTGAGTCAAGTGGTTGTGGTACCCAGACATTCTGAGTATATGTTCACTGACAGAACTATTCTCCTCCATCTTGCAGCTCTAGAACTTATTGGAGACTTCATATCTCTCAATCCGGGCATTTGCTTGAAATATTAACTTCAACTCCTGGAACATCTCATATGCTCCATGACGTTCAAAATGTTTTTGAAGTCCCGATTCTAAGCCGTAAAGCATGGCACACTGAACTATCGAGTAGTCATCAGCTTTGCTCTGCCAGACGTTCATAACGACCGGTGTTGCTCCTGCAGCGGGTCTTGCACCTGGTGGTGCTTCCAGGATGTAATTCTTCTGTGCAGCAATGAGGATAATTCTCAAGTTACGGACCCAGTCCGTGTAGTTGCTACCATCATCATTCAACTTAGCTTTCTCTAGGAATGCATTAAAATTCAAAGGAACAGTAGCACGGGCCATTGATCTACAACAACATAGACATGCAAAATACTATCTGGTACTAAGTTCATGATAAATTAAAGTTCAATTTAATCATATTACTTAAGAACTCCCACTTAGATAGACATCCCTCTAGTCATCTGAATGATCACGTGATCCATATCAACTAAACCATGTCCGATCATCACGTGAGATGGAGTAGCTTTCAATGGTGAATATCACTATGTTGATCATATCTACTATATGATTCATGCTCGACCTTTCGGTCTCAGTGTCCGAGGCCATATCTGCATATGCTAGGCTCGTCAAGTTTAACCCGAGTATTCTGCGTGTGCAAAACTGGCTTGCACCCGTTGTATGTGAACGTAGAGCTTATCACACCCGATCATCACGTGGTGTCTCGGCACAATGAACTGTAGCAACAATGCATACTCAGGGAGAACACTTGTACCTTGAAATTTAGTGAGAGATCATCTTATAATGCTACCGTCGTACTAAGCAAAATAAGATGCATAAAGGATAAACATCACATGCAATCAAAATAAGTGATATGATATGGCCATCATCATCTTGTGCCTTTGATCTCCATCTCCAAAGCACCGTCATGATCACCATCGTCACCGGCTTGACACCTTGATCTTCATCGTAGCATCATTGTCGTCTCGCCAACTATTGCTTCTACGACTATCACTACCGCTTAGTGATAAAGTAAAGCAATTACATGGTGATTGCATTTCATACAATAAAGCGACAACCATAAGGCTCCTGCCAGTTGCCGATAACTTTTACAAAACATGATCATCTCATACAACAATTTATATATCATCATGTCTTGACCATATCACATCACGTCAAGCCCCACAAAAACAAGTTAGACGTCCTCTACTTTGTTGTTGCAAGTTTTACGTGGCTGCTACGGGCTTCTAGCAAGAACCGTTCTTACCTACGCATCAAAACCATAATGATTTTTCGTCAAGTGTGTTGTTTTAACCTTCAACAAGGACCGGGAGTAGTCAAACTCGATTCAACTAAAGTTGGAGAAACAGACACCCACTAGCCACCTGTGTGCGAAGCACGTCGGTAGAACCAGTCTCATGAACACGGTCATGTAATGTCGGTATGGGCCGCTTCATCCAACAATGCCGCCGAATCAAAGTAAGACATTGCTGGTAAGCAATATGACTATTATCGCCCACAACTCTTTGTCTTCTACTCATGCATATAACATACGCATAGACCTCGCTCGGATGCCACTGTAGGGGAACGTAGTATTTCAAAAAAAATCCTACAATCACGCAAGATCTATCTAGGAGAAGCATAGCAACGAGTGGGGAGAGTGTGTCCACGTACCCTCGTAGACCGAAAGCGGAAGCTTTGAGTAACGCGGTTGACGTAGTCGAACGTCTTCGCGATCCAACCGATCCAAGTACGAACGTACGGCACCTCCGCGTTCAGCACACGTTCAGCTCAGTGACGTCTCTCGAGCTCTTGATCCAGTTGAGGCCGAGGGAGAGTTCCATCAGCATGATGGCATGTCGACGGTGATGACGAAGTTACCGGCGCAGGGCTTCGCTCAAGCACTACGACGATATGATCGAGGTGTGTAACTGTGGAGGGGGCACCGCACTCGGCTAAGAGAAACTTGTGTGTTCTAGGGTGCCCCCTGTCCCCGTATATAAAGGAGGGGAGAGGGAGGCCGGCCGGCCCTGTAGGGCGCACCAGGAGGAGGGAGTCCTACTAGGACTCCAAGTCCTAGTAGGATTCCACCTGGAGGAAAGGGGGAAGAAGGAAGGGAGAGGGGGAAGGGAAGGAAAGGGGGCGCCGCCCCCTTCCCCTAGTCCAATTCGGACCCAAAGGGGGGCGGCCAGCCCCTTGTGGCCCTTCCTCTCTCCCCAATAAGGCCCATCAAGGACCATTAGTTCCCCCGGGGGGTTCCGATAACCCTCCGGCACTCCGATAATTATCTGGTACCTCTTGGAACTCATCCGGTGTCCGAATAACATCGTCCAATATATCAATCTTTATGTCTCGACCATTTCGAGACTCCTCGTCATGTCCGTGATCTCATCAGGGACTCCGAACAATCTTCGGTCATTAAATCACATAACTCATAATATAAATCGTCATCGAACGTTAAGCGTGCGGACCCTACGGGTTTGAGAACTATGTAGAGATGACCGAGACACATCTCCGGTCAATAACCAATAGCGGAACATGGATGCTCATATTGGCTCCTACATATTCGACGAAGATCTTTATCGGTCAAACCGCATAACAACATATGTTGTTCCCTTTGTCATCGGTATGTTAGATTCGATCGTCGGTATCATCATACCTAGTTCAACCACGTTACCGGAAGGTCTCTTTACTCGTTCTGTAATGCATCATCCCGCAACTAACTCATTAGTCACATTTCTTGCAAGGCTTATAGTGATGTGCATTACCGAGAGGGGCCAGAGATACCTCTCCGATACACGGAGTGACAAATCCTAATCTCGATCTATGCCAACTCAACAAACACCATCGGAGACACCTGTAGAGCATCTTTATAATCACCCAGTTACGTTGTGACATTTGATAGCACACTAGGTGTTCCTCCGGTATTCGGGAGTTGCATAATCCCATAGTCATAGGAACATGTATAAGTCATGAAGAAAGCAATAGCAATAAACTAAACGATCATAGTGTTAAGCTAACGGATGGGTCTTGTCCATCACATCATTCTCTAATGATGTGATCCCGTTCATCAAATGACAACACATGTCCATGGCTAGGAAACTTAACCATCTTTGATTAACGAGCTAGTCAAGTAGAGGCATACTAGGGACACTCTGTTTGTCTATGTATTCACACATGTACTAAGTTTCCAATTAATACAATTCTAGCATGAATAATAAACATTTATCATGATATAAGGAAATATAAATAACAACTTTATTATTGCCTCTAGGGCATATTTCCTTCAGCAACATCTCATCTATGCCGACAAAAGTAGTTGGAAGATGGCCGTACCCTAGACGATTACAACACCCAGAAGGAGTCATTCCTCCACCTGGTCATCCGCCTCTATGGTGGCATGCATATCTTCGTCAAGACCCTTACTTGCAAGACCATCATCCTTGTCATGGAATTGTCACGGCAGATGTCCTAGCAGAAGGACTTAGTCGTGGAGCCATCGCAACTAGGTTAGCTTAAAGGGGTTAAACGAGACAAAGGACACACAGAGTTTATACTGGTTCGGCCCCTTGTGGTGAAGGTAAAGGCCTAATCCAGTTTGAGGTGGTATTGCTTAGGTTTCGATTACCAGGGAGCGAATACGCTTGACCTAGTTCTCAATCTCTTGTTTTCTTACCCTAAACCGCCGCCGGGTCACCCCTTTATATACATAGGCTGATGCCCAGGCGGCCTACAAAGTCCCGGCCGGCTCATACACAACGTGTCCGGCTTACACCCGTGGGTTTACAAGTTAACATATGGCGGTTTACACTCGTGGGTCTCAAGTCACCTTTGGGTCTTGGGCCTTCAATAGGCCTGCTTCGTGAACCGCCATCTTCAACATCTTCATGGGCCTTGTCATTACGAACCGCCAGTAATATGACCCGGCCCCTTCTGGGCGGGTCATACCCAATAGTTATATCCCCAACATTAGGCCCCAGGTTGATGTGAACTTGTTCCTATCAATCTTCAACACTTAAGAAAAAATCCTTCCTCATTTGCTCTTGCGAGATCTTGTAACCCGCCATGACGTCATCCCTTAGGATTGTGGTAACCCGCCATGACATCACCTGTCATTAATATTACGCAAGGCCCAAATCTTAATATACCTTCTCTTTTAATGAGCCTCCGAAAATTGAGGCGTCTGCGCTGTCACATATCCATTTTTTAGCCTCCTCGATTCCTGCGCATGCCACTTATCCTTTCAGCTTTATAAATAGGGCCAGGGTGAAGGAAATATGCCCTAAAGGCAATAATAAAGTATTATTTATTTCCTTATATCATGATAAATGTTTATTATTCATGCTAGAATTGTATTAACCGGAAATATAATACATGTGTGAATACATAGACAAACAGAGTGTCACTAGTATGCCTCTACTTGACTAGCTCGTTAATCAAAGATGGTTATGTTTCCTAGCCATAGACATGAGTTGTCATTTGATTAACGGGATCACATCATTAGGAGAATGACGTGATTGACTTGACCCATTCCGTTAGCTTAGCACTCGATCGTTTAGTATGTTGCTATTGCTTTCTTCATGACTTATACATGTTCCTATGACTATGAGATTATGCAACTCCCGTTTACCGGAGGAACACTTTGTGTGCTACCAAACATCACAACGTAACTGGGTGATTATAAAGGTGCTCTACAGGTGTCTCCAAAGGTACTTGTTGGGTTGGCGTATTTCAAGATTAGGATTTGTCACTCCGATTGTCGGAGAGGTATCTCTGGGCCCACTCAGTAATACACATCACTTTAAGCCTTGCAAGCATAGTGGCTAATGAGTTAGATGCGGGATGATGTATTACGGAACAAGTAAAGAGACTTGCCGGTAACAAGATTGAACTAGGTATCGAGATACCGACGATCGAATCTCGGGCAAGTAACATACCGATGACAAAGGGAACAACGTATGTTGTTATGCGGTCTGACCGATAAAGATCTTCGTAGAATATGTGGGAACCAATATGAGCATCCAGGTTCCGCTATTGGTTATTGACCGGAGAGGTGTCTCGGTCATGTCTACATAGTTCTCGAACCCGTAGGGTCCGCACGCTTAACGTTACGATGACAGTTATATTATGAGTTTATATGTTTTGATGTACCGAAGGTTGTTCGGAGTCCCGGATGTGATCACGGACATGACGAGGAGTCTCGAAATGGTCGAGACATAAAGATTGATATATTGGAAGCCTATGTTTGGACATCGGAAGTGTTCCGGGTGAAATCGGGATTTTTCCGGAGTACCGGGAGGTTACCGGAACCCCCCCCCCCCCGGTAACTTAATGGGCCTTAGTGGGCCTAGGTGGAAGAGAGGAGAGGAGGCCAGGGCAGGGCCGCGCCCCCTTCCTCCCCAGTCCGAATAGGACAAGGAGAGGGGGGCGGCGCCCCCCCTTCCTTCCTCCCCTCCACCTCTTCCCCCTTACACTCCTAGTCCAACATGGAAAGGGGGGAGTCCTACTCCCGGTAGGAGTAGGACTCCTCCTGGCACGCCTCTACCTCCTAGGCCGGCGGCCTCCCCCTTGCACCTTTATATACGGGGGCAGGGGGGCACCTCTAGACACACAATTGATCAACGATCTTTTAGCCGTGTGCGGTGCCCCCCTCCACCATATTACACCTCGATAATATCGTAGCGGAGCTTAGGCGAAGCCCTGCGTCGGTAGAACATCATCATTGTCACCATGCCGTCATGCTGACGAAACTCTCCCTCAACACTCGGGTGGATCGGAGTTCGAGGGACGTCATCGAGCTGAACGTGTGCTGAACTCGGAGGTGCCGTACGTTCGGTACTTGATCGGTCGGATCGTGAAGACGTACGACTACATCAACCGCGTTGTGTTAACGCTTCCGCTATCGGTCTACGAGGGTACGTAGACAACACTCTCCCCTCTTGTTGCTATGCATCACCATGATCTTGCGTGTTCATAGGAATTTTTTTGAAATTACTACGTTCCCCAACAGTGGCATCCGAGCCTGGTTTTATGCGTTGATGTTATGCACGAGTAGAACACAAGTGAGTTGTGGGCGATATAAGTCATACTGCTTACCAGCATGTCATACTTTGGTCGGCGGTATTGTGAGATGAAGCGGCCCGGACCGACATTACGCGTACGCTTACGCGAGACTGGTTTCACCGTTGCGAGCACTCGTTGCTTAAAGGTGACTGGCGGGTGTCTGTCTCTCTCACTTTAGTTGAACCGAGTGTGGCTACGCCCGGTCATTGCGAAGGTTAAAACAGCACCAACTTGACAAACTATCGTTGTGGTTATGATGCGTAGGTAAGAACGGTTCTTGCTAAGCCCGTAGCAGCCACGTAAAACTTGCAACAACAAAGTAGAGGACGTCTAACTTGTTTTTGCAGGGCATGTTGTGATGTGATATGGTCAAGACATGATGCTATATTTTATTGTATGAGATGATCATGTTTTGTAACCGAGTTATCGGCAACTGGCAGGAGCCATATGGTTGTCGCTTTATTGTATGCAATGCAATTGCCATGTAATTGTTTTACTTTATCACTAAGCGGTAGCGATAGTCATAAAAGCAATAGTTGGCGAGACGACAACGATGCTACGATGGAGATCAAGGTGTCGAGCCGGTGACGATGGTGATCATGACGGTGCTTCGGAGATGGAGATCACAAGCACAAGATGATGATGGCCATATCATATCACTATATTGATTGCATGTGATGTTTATCTTTTATGCATCTTATCTTGCTTTGATTGATGGTAGCATTATAAGATGATCTCTGACTAAAAAAATTCAAGATAAAAGTGTTCTCCCTGAGTATGCACCGTTGCCAAAGTTCGTGTTGCCCAGACACCACGTGATGATCGGGTGTGATAAGCTCTACGTCCATCTAAAACGGGTGTAAGCCAGTTTTGCACACGCAGAATACTCAGGTTAAACTTGACGAGCCTAGCATATGCAGATATGGCCTCGGAACACGGAGACCGAAAGGTCGAGCGTGAATCATATAGTAGATATGATCAACATAGTGATGTTCACCATTGAAAACTACTCCATTTCACGTGATGATCGGTTATGGTTTAGTTGATTTGGATCACGTAATCACTTAGATGATTAGAGAGATGTCTATCTAAGTGGGAGTTCTTAAGTAATATGATTAATAGAACTTAAATTTATCATGAACTTAGTACCTGATAGTATCTTGCTTGTCTATGTCAATTGTAGATAGATGGCCCGTGTTGTTGTTCCGTTGAATTTTAATGCATTCCTTGAGAAAGCAAAGTTGAAAGATGATGGTAGCAATTACACGGACTGGGTCCGTAACTTGAGGATTATCCTCATTGCTGCACAGAAGAATTACGTCGTGGAAGCACCGCTGGGTGCCAGGCCTCCTGCAAGAGCAACACCAGAAGTTAGGAACGTCTGGCAGAGCAAAGCTGATGACTACTCGATAGTTCAGTGTGCCATGCTTTACGGCTTAGAACCGGGTCTTCAACGACGTTTTGAACGTCATGGAGCATATGAGATGTTCCAGGAGTTGAAGTTAATATTTCAAGCAAATGCCCGGATTGAGAGATATGAAGTCTCCAATAAGTTCTACAGCTGCAAGATGGAAGAGAATAGTTCTGCCAGTGAGCATATACTCAAAATGTCTAGGTATAATAATCACTTGATTCAACTGGGAGTTAATCTTCCGGATGATAGCGTCATTGACAGAATTCTTCAATCACTGCCACCAAGCTACAAGAGCTTCGTGATGAACTATAACATGCAAGGGATGAATAAGACAATTCCCGAGCTCTTCGCAATGCTAAAGGCAGCGGAGGTAGAAATCAAAAAGGAGCATCAAGTGTTGATGGTCAGTAAGACCACTAGTTTCAAGAAAAAGGGCAAAGGGAAGAAGACGGGGAACTTCAAGAAGAACAGCAAGCAAGTTGCAGTTCAGGAGAAGAAACCCAAGTCTGGACCTAAGCCTGAAACTGAGTGATTCTACTGCAAGCAGACTGGCCACTGGAAGCGGAACTGCCCCAAGTATTTGGCGGATAAGAAGGATGGCAAGGTTAACAAAGGTATATGTGATATACATGTTATTGATGTGTACCTTACCAGAGCTCGCAGTAACACCTGGGTATTTGATACTGGTTCTGTTGCTAATATTTGGAACTCGAAACAGGGACTACGGATTAAGCGAACACTGGCTAAGGACGAGGTGACGATGCGCGTGGGAAATGGTTCCAAAGTCGATGTGATCGCCGTCGGCACGCTACCTCTACATCTACCTTCGGATTAGTATTAGACCTAAATAATTGTTATTTGGTGCCAGCGTTGAGCATGAACATTATATCTGGATCTTGTTTGATGCGAGACGGTTATTCATTTAAATCAGAGAATAATGGTTGTTCTATTTATATGAATAATATCTTTTATGGTCATGCACCGTTGAAGAGTGGTCTATTTTTAATGAATCTCGGTAGTAGTGACACACATATTCATAATGTCGAAGCCAAAAGATGCAGAGTTGATAATGATAGTGCAACTTATTTGTGGCACTGCCGTTTAGGTCATATCGGTGTAAAGCGCATGAAGAAACTCCATACTGATGGACTTTTGGAATCACTTGATTATGAATCACTTGGTACTTGCGAACCGTGTCTCATGGGCAAGATGACTAAAACACCGTTCTCCAGAACTATGGAGAGAGCAACTGATTTGTTGGAAATCATACATACAGATGTATGTGGTCCGATGAATATTGAGGCTCGTGGCGGATATCGTTATTTTCTCACCTTCACAGATGATTTGAGCAGATATGGGTATATCTACTTAATGAAACATAAGTCTGAAACATTTGAAAGGTTCAAAGAATTTCAGAGCGAAGTTGAAAATCATCGTAACAAGAAAATAAAGTTTCTACGATCAGATCGTGGGGGAGAATATTTGAGTTACGAGTTTGGCCTACATTTGAAACAATGCGGAATAGTTTCACAACTCACGCCACCCGGAACACCACAGCGTAATGGTGTGTCCGAACATCGTAATCGTACTTTACTAGATATGGTGCGATCTATGATGTCTCTTACTGATTTACCGCTATCGTTTTGGGGTTATGCTTTAGAGACGGCTGCATTCACTCTAAATAGGGCACCATCGAAATCCGTTGAGACGACGCCTTATGAACTATGGTTTGGCAAGAAACCAAAGTTGTCGTTTCTTAAAATTTGGGGTTGCGATGCTTATGTGAAGAAACTTCAACCTGATAAGCTCGAACCCAAATCGGAGAAATGTGTCTTCATAGTATACCCAAAGGAGACTATTGGGTACACCTTCTATCACAGATCCGAAGGCAAGACATTCGTTGCAAAGAATGGATCCTTTCTAGAGAAGGAGTTTCTCTCGAAAGAAGTGAGTGGGAGGAAAGTAGAACTTGATGAGGTAACTGTACCTGCTCCCTTATTAGAAAGTAGATCATCACAGAAACCAGTTTCTGCGACACCTACACCAATTAGTGGGGAAGTTAATGATAATGATCATGAAACTTCAGATCAAGTTATTACTGAACCTCGTAGGTCAACCAGATTAAGATCCACACCAGAGTGGTACGGTAATCCTGTTCTGGAGGTTAATATACTAGACCATGACGAACCTACGAACTATGAAGAAGCGATGGTGAGCCCAGATTCCGCAAAATGGCTTGAGGCCATGAAATCCGAGATGGGATCCATGTATGAGAACAAAGTGTGGACTTTGTTTGACTTGCCCGATGATCGGCAAGCCATTGAAAATAAATGGATCTTCAAGAAGAAGACTGACGTTGACGGTAATGTTACTATCTATAAAGCTTGACTTGTTGCGAAAGGTTTTCGACAAGTTCAAGGGATTGACTACGATGAGACCTTCTCACCCGTAGTGATGCTTAAGTATGTCAGAATCATGTTAGCAATTGCTGCATTTTATGATTATGAAATTTGGCAAATGGATGTAAAAACTGCATTCCTGAATGGATTTCTGGAAGAAGAGTTGTATATGATGCAACTAGAAGGTTTTGTCGATCCAAAGGGAGCTAACAAAGTGTGCAAGCTCCAGCGATCCATTTATGGACTGGTGCAAGCCTCTCGGAGTTGGAATAAACGCTTTGATAGTGTGATCAAAGCATTTGGTTTTATACAGACTTTTGGAGAAGCCTGTATTTACAAGAAAGTGAGTGGGAGCTCAGTAGCATTTCTGATATTATATGTGGATGACATATTGCTGATTGGAAATGATATAGAATTTCTGGATAGCATAAAGGGATACTTGAATAAGAGTTTTTCAATGAAAGACCTCGGTGAAGCTGCATATATATTAGGCATTAAGATCTATAGAGATAGATCAAGACGCTTAATTGGACTTTCACAAAGCACATACCTTGACAAAGTTTTGAAGAAGTTCAAAATGGATCAAGCAAAGAAAGGGTTCTTGCCTGTACTACAAGGTGTGAGATTGAGTAAGACTCAATGCCCGACCACTGCAGAAGATAGAGAGAAGATGAAAGATGTTCCCTATGCTTCAGCCATAGGCTCTATCATGTATGCAATGCTGTGTACCAGACCTGATGTGTGCCTTGCTATAAGTTTAGCAGGGAGGTACCAAAGTAATCCAGGAGTGGATCACTGGACAGCGGTCAAGAACATCCTGAAATACCTGAAAAGGACTAAGTATATGTTTCTCGTTTATGGAGGTGACAAAGAGCTCATCGTAAATGGTTACGTTGATGCAAGCTTTGACACTGATCCGGACGATTCTAAATCGCAAACCGGATACGTATTTACATTGAACGGTGGAGCTGTCACTTGGTGCAGTTCTAAGCAAAGTGTCGTGGCGGGATCTACGTGTGAAGCAGAGTACATAGCTGCTTCGGAAGCAGCAAATGAAGGAGTCTGGATGAAGGAGTTCATATCCGATCTAGGTGTCATACCTAGTGCATCGGGACCAATGAAAATCTGTTGTGACAATACTGGTGCAATTGCCTTAGCAAAGGAATCCAGATTTCACAAAAGAACCAAGCACATCAAAAGACTCTTCAATTCCATCCCGGATTTAGTCCAGGTGGGAGACATAGAAATTTGCAAGATACATACGGATCTGAATCTTGCAGACCCGTTGACTAAGCCTCTTCCACGAGCAAAACATGATCAGCACCAAGACTCCATGGGTGTAAGAATCATTACTGTGTAATCTAGATTATTGACTCTAGTGCAAGTGGGAGACTGAAGGAAATATGCCCTAGAGGCAATAATAAAGTATTATTTATTTCCTTATATAATGATAAATGTTTATTATTCATGCTAGAATTGTATTAACCGGAAACATAATACATGTGTGAATACATAGACAAACAGAGTGTCACTAGTATGCCTCTACTTGACTAGCTCGTTAATCAAAGATGGTTATGTTTCCTAGCCATAGACATGAGTTGTCATTTGATTAACGGGATCACTTCATTAGGAGAATGACGTGATTGACTTGACCCATTCCGTTAGCTTAGCACTCGATCGTTTAGTATGTTGCTATTGCTTTCTTCATGACTTATGCATGTTCCTATGACTATGAGATTATGCAACTCCTGTTTACCGGAGGAATACTTTGTGTGCTACCAAACGTCACAACATAACTAGGTGATTATAAAGGTGCTCTACAGGTGTCTCCAAAGGTACTTGTTGGGTTGGCGTATTTCAAGATTAGGATTTGTCACTCCGATTGTCGGAGAGGTATCTCTGGGCCCACTCAGTAATACACATCACTTTAAGCCTTGCAAGAATAGTGGCTAATGAGTTAGTTGCAGGATGATGTATTACGGAACGAGTAAAGAGACTTGCCGGTAACGAGATTGAACTAGGTATCGAGATACCGACGATCAAATCTCGGGCAAGTAACATACCGATGACAAAGGGAACAACGTATGTTGTTATGCGGTCTGACCGATAAAGATCTTCGTAGAATATGTGGGAACCAATATGAGCATCCAGGTTCCGCTATTGGTTATTGACCGGAGAGGTGTCTCGGTCATGTCTACATAGTTCTCGAACCCGTAGGGTCCGCACGCTTAACGTTACGATGACAGTTATATTATGAGTTTATATGTTTTGATGTACTGAAGGTTGTTCGGAGTCCCGGATGTGATCACGGACATGACGAGGAGTCTCGAAATGGTCGAGACATAAAGATTGATATATTGGAAGCCTATGTTTGGACATCGGAAGTGTTCCGGGTGAAATCGGGATTTTTACGGAGTACCGGGAGGTTACCGGAACCCCCCGGTAACTTAATGGGCCTTAGTGGGCCTAGGTGGAAGAGAGGAGAGGAGGCCAGGGCAGGGCCGCGCCCCCTTCCCCCCAGTCCGAATAGGACAAGGAGAGGGGGGCGGCGCCCCCCTTCCTTCCTCCCCTCCACCTCTTCCCCCTTCCACTCCTAGTCCAACATGGAAAGGGGGGGAGTCCTACTCCCGGTAGGAGTAGGACTCCTCCTGGCGCGCCTCTACCTCCTAGGCCGGCGGCCTCCCCCTTGCACCTTTATATACGGGGGCAGGGGGGCACCTCTAGACACACAATTGATTAATGATCTTTTAGCCGTGTGCGGTGCCCCCCTCCACCATATTACACCTCGATAATATCGTAGCGGAGCTTAGGCGAAGCCCTGCGTTGGTAGAACATCATCATCGTCACCACGCCGTCGTGCTGACGAAACTCTCCCTCAACACTCAGCTGGATCGGAGTTCGAGGGACGTCATCGAGCTGAACGTGTGCTGAACTCGGAGGTGCCGTACGTTCGGTACTTGATCGGTCGGATCGTGAAGACGTACGACTACATCAACCGCGTTGTGTTAACGCTTCCGCTATCGGTCTACGAGGGTATGTAGACAACACTCTCCCCTCTCGTTGCTATGCATCACCATGATCTTGTGTGTTCGTAGGAAATTTTTTGAAATTACTACGTTCCCCAACACAGGGGTCCCTTTCACTTTCCCCCTTGCCTTCTCGTCTCCATCTTCTACCTCACGATGCCTCTGCGCCCGAGCTCCACCGCCGCCGTTGACCTTCACCACTACCTCGACCACGGCCGCTACATCAACCTGAATTGACCAGAGTCCATCCGCGCGCCTCCGGTGTTCAACAGTTGTGGTGAGTTTTCCCCTTTCCTTTCACCGTAGATCCCATAGAGTTTCCGCAAGTTCGTCGCAATTCATCTCTGCCCTTCCTCGTTCTTCACTGTATTTTCAGATTTCAATCCAAACTTTATACTCCTCCTGCGCGACGGTAGTTGTAGTACTAATTTTTGATATTAAAACATCTCCTCTGCATGAGAAAACCAATCTGGACACATAAACTGCTCAACTGCTGCAACTTAGGTTTAGATATTTTTCCATTATTTGAAGTGCCGTAGATCCAAAATCATAGAAATAATCTGTGAAATCTGTTTTTTCCAATACTTAGCAATTTTTCCTCTCCCAGATCTGTAAATCAATAACTGTGTAAGCGGCTTAGCTCATGAACCGTAACCCGCCAGACACCATTAGTCCCCTCTTAAGCCGCCAATAGCTCATCTCTATAACTTCAATGCCATCCTCCGGTTTAACACCTTTGCATGCATGCTTTATTATTATTTGCCTTTAAACCAACCGTCAGCTTAACCATATAATCTTAAACCGGCATAATCTTCCTTTCAGATCATCAAGAAAATGGCTAAGTCATACACTGCCTGCAATTGGGTCCAATCCTAGGTCACTGAAGAAGACCTGAACAACTTTGTTGTGACTGGCACCTTAGCCAAGAAGGAAGTCATCCACTGGAGGGTCCCTGGCGAAGAAAACCCACCTGAGCCTAAGTACGGAGAAGTGGTTGTTTTCACTGACCACATGATCCGGGGGTTCAGCCCACCCGGCTCAAATTTTTTCCGCGACGTACTTCATTTTTTCCAACTTCACCCTCAAGACATTGGACCCAATTCTGTGTCCAATATTTGCAACTTCCAAGTATTATGTGAAGCTTATCTTCAAGAAGAGCCCACAGTTGAATTGTTAGAGAGTTTTACTACTTAAATCGTTAGATAGAGTTCACTGACGGGCCCAGCTTGGAACTCGGTGGAGTTTCCATTCAGACGAGGAAAGAAGCCAGCTTTCCCTATGCCAAGCCGTCGAGTCATCCCAAAGATTGGAACCAAACTTGGTTCTATTGTCAAAACACATCTCCAGCAGACGAAAATCCTCTGTCGGGTTACCGCGACCACCGGCTTAGCAAAACACATCCACTCCCACACGGATCTGCGCAAAAGAGTGGGTCAAATATGCGTCAACTTTTTCAAAGCTCAGAGCCTTCATGGCTAATGGCCTAACTGGTGTCGACCTTGTTCGGTGTTGGGTCTCCTGGAGGATCTTGCCATTAAGCCGCCGCCCCGGCTTAATGTGCGAATAGACTGGCGATTTAAAAGACCCCCAGCGCCACTGTGACATTTAGCTGTCTGGCGCTGAAATCGCTGAAGCCACCAAGGCGCTGTTGAACGAATCTTGAAAGAATGTAGTAAAACAAGACTTAGTCCTTTCCGCACCTTCAACAAGCCGCCAGCCGTAAGTGTTGCACACCTTTCATTCAACTACATTTACATTAATACTGCCCACTTATGATCTTTCCGACCTCGACAGGCCGACTCTCCGTTTTGGAAGAAGAAGCCACAAGATAAACCGGCCAAACCGGCTCGCACAAAAACCAAGGCTACCAAGAAGCCTGCCAAGAAGAAGAACACTAAGCCCGCCGGGTTAAACATTGACGATGACGCTGATGATGATGAGTCCGAGGTAGAACTTGACTCATTTTTTATGCATCTCATTGACAATGATTGTTATCAGGAGGAAGCCGAGGCCAGCCGTGCAGGTGACAACGAGGTAATTGTTCTTTCCTCCGGCTCAGAGTCTGTGCCAAAACAGAAATCTCGTCAGGCAAGCCGGAAAGTAAGGTTTTCTCATCCTTTGGCTTATTTGGATCCCAACTTTATTTTGAAGAAGCAGCAACATGAAGCTCGCCGCACAACCCGGAATAGCGGAAGCAGGACCCTTTCTTCCGGCTTACCGAACACCCCAGCACCTCGCAAACATCGTCCTAAGGTCTCAAAAATTTCTGACTTAGATTATGCCAAGGCGGGTCTTATTCGTCAGCCTCTTAACCCGTCTGATTCAAATTATCAGGGAACATCTCATTCTTCCTCCGGCGGGTCAACGGGAACTCAAATCCCAACTTTCAAGACTGTACTTGGGTAAGGATATATTTAAACATTCAAACCTTACGCCTGATTAATATACTGACCTCTTTGTGCTTCTTAATTTCAGGGGCCAAGCCAAACCCAGCAAGAAGGTGAAACTGAGTAAGCCGGTCGACGACTCCAAACCGTCTGAGCCGGAAAATCAACAACCAGAATCTTCTAACCCAATTGCCGAGGCCACCCTTGATGATCCGCCACCACAAGACCATGAAGTCTCCATAGACCATATGGACGTTGAACCGGCCATTTCTAAGCCGCCAAGCCCGGTTAAGCCTGCTGAGGAAAAGACTGACGATGTCGTCGTCACTGGGTTTGGTTTCATAGCCCCGGGTCACCCCAATGTCTTATCTAAGCGCAGCGCCAAGGAAGAAATTTCTGCTGAAGATAAAGGCAAGTGGAAGGTAGACTTAGAGAGCTATGCCCAGTTCAGTGCCCAAGACATCCACTCTGGTTATTTGAACCGTCTGTACACCAGCCATGACTTTGAAGGCAGCTTGGTCAATTTGATGAAGGAACGCTATGAGGTAATTCAATCACCATTCTCTTTCATAATTATCTGTCTATCAGCCGCCAAGTCTATAGGATATGATAGAATTTGAATATGCTGTAGACTTTCCAATTGCCATAAAGAACTGCACAACATCACTAGTAGCCTCCAAGGGTCGGCTTGAATCATCATGTTAAGCTGGGACTTTGAAATAGCAGTAAGGAACTTTACATTCGTAGACTCCAAGGGTCGGCTTAATAAGTATGTTAAGACGGGTTTTTAAGTAGCAAGAATCAACGTTGCATCTGTATCCCCCAAGGGTCGGCTTAATAAGTATGTTAAGCCGGGACTTATCAGCATTTGATAGATCAACACTTCAACATATAACCTTGATAAACCGGATTATATCATTATACCCGAGTCATCACATAAATTCGTCTTTGAAAAGAGCAACAAGCATTAGCCCCCAAGTGCCAAGGAAAATACTTGTATTGTGCTTGGGACTTTTAGAAAAGATCTTAAGAGCAATACACATTAGCCCCCAAGTGCCAAGGAAAATACATGTATTGTGCTTGGGACTTCAACAATAATCATACTCATAATATATGTCCATGTTTATACCACAGACTGAACTTTCTGAGAAGGACTCGCAGCTCAATGATCTGAAGGCCAATATTAAAACTCAACAATCTGAGACATCCAAGGCCAAATCAGAATTGAAGACTGCTTTAGAGAACATTGAGCAGCTTAAGCAAAACTTCAATACTGACAAAGATGGCTGGGAGACTGAAAAAGTAGCTCTATTGAAGAGAACAGAAGATGCTGAAGCCACACTTAAACAGGTGACCGACGAGTTGCCCGGCTTAAAGAAACAGATTAATATCATGTCGTCAGCCATCTTTGGTAAGTAGAAAACATGTCTCCCTTGCACCTTAATAATCATATTATAAACGGTTGCCGGCTTACCCATAATTTTTCTAATGTACGTTCTCCGAGCGCTAAGTTGGGCTCCGATATGCGCATCCGGCTTAAAGCTGTCTACACTCTTGTAGAACAGCTATATACTAGCGCCCAACGAACCATTGCTGCTGCGCTGCACAAGAAATCTCCCTCAACACTCATCAAAGAAACACTGGAGAAGTTATCCGTGCTGCCCCAAAGGATTGATGACTTAAAACAGGGAGCTGCCAGAGCCAGCGCCTTGACTGCCTTAAGTCGGGCAAAGGCATGGCAAGCAGATCTTGATCCTGAGGATTTGGCCAATGGCTGTCCCAGCGTTAAAGAATACGGATCTACCTTCAGTGCTGATGATTTTGCAGAAATAGCAAGAGCAATGCGTCCCTTAGCAAGTAAGCTGGCTGATGATACCAATCTATCCACATACCAGGCGGCTTATGACGCTGAAAACAAGAAAGTGAAAGCGTTGGTTCATTAGCCGACGGATCTCATCCCGCCGATTCATAAGCACACCTTCGCTCCTGACATTGATCCATCAAACCTTATTGATGATGAAGCTGTGTTTAGAGCGTTGACCGGTATCAACTGGGCTATGCCTGACTTCTAACTGACGGATAATCAAGGAGCTGAAGATGAAGAAGAGGCGCAAGATGACCCGGAGGCTTCAACCCGCCAACATCCATGAGCCAGTTTAAGAAGCATAATACTTTGCTGTGTTGACATCTCAAAACACTTATCCTCGTTGAGCCATCAGATGCCTTGTAATAGGCTAGTTAAACTCTTGATTTGCCGTGCCATCGTGCATGTTTTGTTTTGCATAACACTGCTGAACCGCCAGTTGAAGCTCTACCACTTATGCTTATGATATCATCAAGTATGTATATCAGATGTTATTTTTCATGCACATAAACAGATCACAAGTGCTCTGGCGGTTTACACCAGAGCGGGTCATAATACCCTATATAAAGACCACTGGTGATCAAATCTGTCCATAACCAGGGCCGGCTTAATCATAATCTTATATAACAAAGTATCATGCCTGTGATATTTGCTTATACTGTCGGTTTATCATACCTGTGCAGTGAGGGTTACAACCCAAAGATTTATACCACTGGCTTATAACGCCATATGCAGCGAAGGACATTATTCCATAGCCTAGAACATAATATTCCCAGCATATCCTGGTGACTTATAGTCCAAAACCAGGCTGGGTGAAATAAAACCTTGGAGAGGCTCATAATATGAACCATAAGGCATGATAGCCATTATTAGTTTCCAATCAACATGTCACAAAAAGCAAACCTCAAAAAAGGAATCTTTCAAATCAAATAAAAGTCAAAAAAACAAGGCTTTCATAGGCGTCCAGGCCTAAAACCCAAGTGCTTTTCATGGGCTTGCACAGCCGCTAGCTGAATCTTCAAACCTTGTAAGCGGACCTCACATAACAACCGCCGTTTTAACCTTGATAAGTTCAGGGTCCGAATAGGATTGACTATCAGGAGTTCGACGGGTTATTCCAGGATTACCTGGGCGGAGTGGCAGACGTACAAGGCAGGATCAACTGAAATTGTTTGGTGCTATGCACCTGGTGTTTCAAACCAAGAGGGGTTTATTAAAGCTATGTTCTGTGAACAGGTAGCCCCCAAGGGATATATATTGAGCTGTGCTCGGTGGGTACCTATGTTTGAGCTGTGCTGTGCAGCAGACTCTCTTCGATCCCTTTTAATCCGGGCATCAAGCCTCCAAGAGCTATGCTCATATGAACTTACAATAAAGAAACATATTCTTTAGAAAGGAAATGACAGAGGCCCTGAATTATCAGGGATGCCGGCTTTATTATATTCATTACAATATATACACCGAAATATGTACATCACAAGTGCCAATGGCTCAAGTGTAATAAGGCCGAAGATGAGCAATATTCCATGGCCGGTGGGTCTCCTCCTCCGACGTGCGTGAGTCCTTGTGGTCTCGAACATCGATAAGGTAGTATGACCCGTTGTTTAAATTCTTGCTGACCACAAAGGGCCCTTCCCAAGGTGGGGATAGCTTGTGCATATCAGTTTGATCCTGGATAAGTCGGAGCACCAAATCGCCTTCTTGAAAGGTCCTGGTTTTAACCCGGCGGCTGTGGTAACGACGCAGATCTTGCCGGTAAATCGATGAACGAGCCGCCGCAAGGTCACGCTCCTCATCCAATAGGTCAAGTGCATCCTGATGTGCTATTTCATTATCAGCTTCAACATAAGCCGCCACACAGGGCGAGTCGTGACGGATGTCACTAGGGAGAACCGCCTCTGCTCCGTAAACCATGAAGAAAGGCGTGTAACCCGTAGATCTATTGGGGGTGGTATTGATGCTCCATAACACGGAGGGTAACTCCTCCACCCAACAACCCGGCGTCCTCTGCAAAGGGACCATAAGCCGAGGCTTGATGCCTTTCAAGATTTCTTGATTGGCCTTCTCATCTTGACCATTAGACTGGGGGTGAGCCACTGATGATACGTCAAGCCGAATATGCTCTCGTTGACAAAACTCTTTCATAGCACCCTTGGACAGATTAGTGCCATTATCAGTTATAATGCTGTGGGGAAAGCCGAAACGGAAAATCACCTTTTTGATGAATTGAACCGTTGTTGCCGCGTCACACTTACTAACCGGCTCTGCTTCAACCCACTTTGTGAACTTGTCAACCGCCACCAAAAGGTGAGTCTTTTTATCCTTAGACCTTTTGAAAGGCTCAACCATATCAAGCCCCCAGACTGCAAATGGCCAAGCAATTGGAATCATCCTCAATTCTTGAGCCAACACATGAGCTCGTCTTGAAAATTTCTGACAACCATCACATTTGCTGACCAAATCCTCAGCATCAGCATGAGCCGTCAGCCAATAAAATCCATGACGAAAAGCCTTGGCCACAAGAGATTTAGAACCGGCATGATGGACACAATCTCCTTCATGAATATCTCGTAGGATCTCATGACCTTCTTCAGGAGAAACACAACGTTGAAACGCCCCCGTAACACTGCGATGGTGGAACTCTCCATTGAAAATAGTCATTGACTTAGACCGTCGGGTTATCTGCCTGGCCAAGGTTTCATCCTCAGGTAACTCGCCCCGGATCATATACGCCAAGTATGGAACTGTCCAATCAGGAATAGCGTGAAGAGCCGCCACCAGCTGTGCCTCTAGGTCAGGAATAGCAAGATCTTCCTTTGTAGGCAGTTTGACTGACGGATTATGCAGAATATCAAGGAAAACATTGGGTGGTACCGGCTTACGCTGGGATCCCAACCGGCTTAAAGCATCAGCCACCTCATTTTTCCTTCGATCAACATGCTCTACTTGATAGCCCTTGAAGTGACCAGCAATAGAATCAACCTCTCGACGATAAGCCACCATGAGCGGGTCCTTGGAATCCCAAGTGCCAGAAACTTGCTGAGCTACCAAATCTGAATCACCAAAACACCTCACCGGCTTAAGTTCATTTCCTTAGCCATCCAAAGACCATGGAGCAAGGCCTCATACTCAGCTGCATTGTTAGTACAAGGGAACATCAACCTTAAAACATAACAAAATTTATCACCTCGTGGGGAAGTCAAGATAACTCCAACCCCCGAGCCTTCCAACTGCCTGGATCCATCTAAGTGAATAGTCCAATACGTACTATCTGGCTTCTCCTCAGGCATTTGCAGCTCTGTCCAATCATTTATGAAGTCCACAAGTGCTTGAGACTTGATGGTTGTGCGAGGCATATACTTCAAACCATGGGGTCCAAGCTCAATGGCCCACTTGGCTACCCGACCTGTGGCTTCTCTGTTTTGAATAATATCCCCTAAAGGAGCAGAACTAACCACAGTAATGGGATGGCCCAGAAAATATTGCTTGAGCTTGCGACTAGCCATGAACACCCCATATACAAGTTTCTGCCAATGCGGATACCTCTGCTTGGATTCAATGAGCACCTCACTGATGTAATAAACCGGCCGCTAAACCGGATGCTCCTTGATTGATTCCTTTCTTTCCACCACAATAGCTACGCTAACAGCTCGGCTATTGGCAGCCACATACAACAACAATGGCTCTTTATCAATGGGAGCGTCCAGGACCGGCAGCTGAGCTAACTGTTTCTTTAAGGCCTCAAACGCCTGATCAGCAGCGTCACTCCAGACAAAGTGATATGTCTTCTTCATCATCTGATAAAGAGGGATAGCCTTCTCACCCAACCTGCTTATGAACCGGCTTAAGGCCACAATACGACCCGCCAAACGCTGAACATCATTAATACAAGTCGGTTTAGCCAGAGAGGTGATAGCCTTTATTTTCTCCGGGTTAGCTTCAATACCCCGTTCAAAAACCAGAAAACCTAAGAGCTCGCCTGCTGGCACACCAAAAACACACTTGGCCGGGTTAAGCATCATCTTGTAGACTCGGAGATTATCAAAGGTCTCTTTCAAATCATCTATCAAGGTCTCCTTCTTCCTGGACTTCACCAGAATATCATACACATAAGCATGAACATTGCGCCCAATCTGATCATGAAGGCAATTTTGCACACACCGCTGGTAAGTTGCCTGGGCACTCTTGAGCCCAAAAGGCATAGATACATAATAGAAGGCTCCAAAAGGTGTGATAAAAGTTGTCTTCTCCTGGTCCTTAACTACCATCTTGATCTGATGATAACCAAAATAAGCATCCAAAAAGCTCAAACGCTCACAACCCGTCGTAGCATCAATGATCTGATCAATACGGGGGAGAGCAAAAGGATCAGCCGGACAGGCCTTGTTTAAGTCTGTGTAATCCACACACATACGCCAGGTACCGTTTTTCTTAAGTACCAGCATCGGGTTAGCCAACCACTCAGGATGAAAAACTTCAACAATAAACCCAGCCGCCAAGAGCCGGGCCACTTCTTCACCTATGGCCTTGCGCCTTTCTTCATTGAAACGGCGAAGGAATTGCTTGACCAGTTTAAACTTTGGATCAATATTGAGAGTGTGCTCAGCGAGTTCCCTCGGTACACCTGGCATGTCTAAAGGCTTCCATGCAAAGATGTCCCAGTTCTCACAGATGAACTCGATGAGCGCGCTTTCCTATTTCGGATCCAGATTAGCACTGATGTTGAACTGCTTGGATGAATTGCCAGGGATGAAGTCAACTAGCTTAGTGTCATCTGCCGACTTAAACTTCAACAAGGGATCATGCTCCGTGGTTGGCTTCTTCAAAGATGTCATATCCGCCGGGTCAACATTATCCTTGTAAAATTTCAATTCCTCTGTTGCACAGACAGACTCAGCGTAAGCAGCATCGCCTTCTTCACACTCTAAGCTATCTTGCGACTTCCATGCACTGTGATGTTGCCCTTGTGACCCGGCATCTTAAGCTGCAAATAAACATAACAAGGCCTTGCCATGAACTTAGAATAAGCCGGCCGCCCAAACAGAGCATGATAAGGGCTCTTGATTTTAACCACTTCGAAAGTCAACGTCTCAGATCTGGAATCATACTCATTTCCAAAGGCAACCTCCAAAGATATTTTGCCCACTAGATATGCCGACTTACCAGGCACCACACCATGAAAAACAGTGTTCGACGGCTTAAGATTTTTATCAGTTAATCCCATGCGATGGAAAGTGTCATAATAAAGGATATTGATGCTACTGCCTCCATCCATGAGCACCTTAGTGAATTTGTATCCTCCAACCTGAGGTGCTACTACCAAAGCCAAGTGACCCGGGTTATCAACCCGGGGCGGGTGATCTTCACGGCTCCAGAGAATAGGGTGCTCAGACCATCGCAAGTAACGAGGAATTGTCGGCTCAACCGCATTTACTGCCCTTTTATGGAGCTCCTGATTTGGCTTACACCGACTTGTGGTGAAAATGTGGTACTGTCCACTATTCAACTACTTCGAGTTACTCTGATAACCAGACTGCTGCTGCTGATTTCCCTGACCAGACTGTTGATTATAACCACCCTGATTGCCTTGGCCTTGGAAACCGGTATTAGAACCGCCGCCACCGTAACCCGAACCGTGAGAGCCGGACCCTGAGCCGCCGTTCGGGCCATGGTTGTTCTGAAAAAGATTGGAAGCTTTGAACTCCTTCATAATAAAGCAATCCTTCCATAGATGAGTGGCCGGCTTCTCGCGTGTATCGTGCCTCGGACAAGGCTGGTTCATTATTGCTTCGAGGTTGAATCTCGATCCTCCAGGCTGGGTCGGCCTTCCCTTGCGACGCTGATTATTATTCTGTGCACTGGTGTTAGCCACAAAGTCTAAATTACCGTCGGCCTTTCGCTTACCATTACCACCTTGGCTTGTCGTATTATATTGCTGCCCCTTTGTATTGCTGCTCTTCTTCCCTTTACCAGTCTTCTCTTCATCAGACTCAGGGTCTTTGGTACTATCAGAGTCGGCGTACTTGACAAGAGCCGCCATGAGCTCCCTCATGTCATTGCAATGGCGCTTAAGCCGTCCAAGCTTCTACTTGAGGGGGAGGAAACGACAATTTTTCTCCAACATTAAAACCGCTGAGCCAGCGTTGATACTATCTGACGAGTGTATAATAGTTGAGATCCGGCGCACCCAGTGGGTTGTTGACTCGCCCTCACCTTGGACACAAGAATCCAAATCCAGGATTGACATAGGCTGCTTGCACGTGTCTTTGAAATTTTGGATAAAGCGGGCCTTCAGCTCCGCCCATGACCCAATGGAGTTGGCAGGCAGCCCTTTCAACCAAGTGCGAGCCGGCCCATCATGGTGAAATACTTAGCACATGCAGCATCGCTAACATCCAGCATTTCCATGGCCATCTCATAACTTTCAATCCAAGCTTCAGGGGGTTGATCTGCTGTGTAATTAGGCACTTTGCGAGGACCATTGAAATCCTTGGGTAAACGCTTGTTACGCAGAGCCGGCACTAAACAGGTCACACCCAATGTTGAGGATATAGACCTGGGAGTCACCCGCCAGGAGGGCCGGGTTACACTAAGGGTCATTGCCAGAAGCCCGGAGCTAAGTTTCAAGATAATGGGCCAGAGATGGGCTGAGACCCGGCGGTGGCTTATTGCCCATAGTTATCATCATTGTTATAGTAGACTTGTAGTGTAAGGCAAGTATTGTTTAGAGTCCGAGCCGGACACTCTTATGAGCCGGCCGGGACTCTAAGGGCCGCTGGGTGCCAACCTCCCTATAAAAAGGGACGACCCGGCAGCGGTTTAGGGGCGACAACAATCTGATCGAGAGCCGGGCATAGCTGTTTAGCTCCCTGGTTATCGAAACCCTGATTAATACCACCTCAACTGGACGTAGGCTTTTACCTTCACCGTAAGGGGCCGAACCAGTATAAACCCTCGTGTTCCTTGTCCCACTTAACCCCTTCAAGCTTCCCAATTGCGATGGCTCCACGACTAAGTCCTAACCCGAGGACATCTGCCGTGACAATTCCACGACAGTTGGCGCCCACCGTGGGGCTGGCGCACGGTGGATTTGAGTTCTTGAAGGGCAGCTTCGAAGGGCTCAAGGGATACGCTGTGGGCCGGATGACCAAGAGTCGTCGCGGCAAGCTCTACATCGACGATGCGGACTGGGGCCCCGACGCCAGCTCAGTGGAGTACGGGTACCGGGTCCCCTTCGGTGGAATTCATGTCTTCATCGGCATGATTGGAGAGCCGGGCCCCGAGCCGGATCTCCGCGCCGGTCTCATCGAAACGGCTCAGCGCGCACGACCCACCCGGGCCCGGCCTGCCTTAAAGCGCGCTTTTGTGGGATGCATCCACGGAGGGCCCTCTGATCCATCTGGGTCTGGGGATGAGGCGGCCGCCGGCTCTGACGGCGAGTCGGCCGCTGATGAGTCAAAATCGTTGTACCAACTTCAAGATGGCAGGCTCATGAGTTATTCCGATGGCAGCAGTATTCCGGACCTTTTTGAGCCGCCAAGTCAGGTTGGAGTTTTTATGGCTAGTGCGCAGCCTGTTCAGAACCCCGCTTCCGGATCGGATAACCCGGTGCCTTCCCCGGCTCAGGTGCTGATGGATCTCACGGATAAGATGACGGCCCTGTTAACCGCAACGGTCGACCCGGCGGATCAAGTTCAGCATGATGCAGCGGTGGCACAGCTAAAATTGGATCTGATAAAAGCTAAAGAGGACCTTGCAGCGGAAGGGATCAGACTGGCTGCGGAGCGGGCGGCTCTCGATGCCCGGACTCAGCTGATTCAGGCGCAGTCCTTCCAACTCACGATGGATCAGAACGCGGCCAATGAGGTCATGAGAAGGAGGCGTCAAAAGGCTCAATCTCGACTCCCGCCGGTTTACGATCCGCACAACCTCTTCAACACACCGGGTGCAGGGTCTAGTCACCCGCCGGGGGTCGTAGCACCCGGATCTGGACCCCTTATTCAACCACGAGTGATGGGGCCTCCCCAGGGGCCCCCCGCCCCGCCTCAGTATGTGCCAATACCCCCGGGCCATTATAATAACCCGCTGGAGAACATGGTCGCCGCAGCGGCACGGCTGGCGGCTCTGCCCTTTGATGGCGACTCTCCGACGGCTATTGAGACCCGCCGGGTCAGAGAACTCCTCCAGACAGCGCTGGCGCAGCAAGAGGCGTACTCCTACAGCCGGGATAGGATCCATTCAACCCCTCGTCTAGGGCAGAGCCCGAGTTACAGCCGGCACATGGTTTCGGCGACCGGCTCAAGTAATGTCCGACGCCATGACCCGCCCCCTGGTCATGGCCCGGCTCATAATGGAGCCTTCTACGTAGCAGACCAAGCACGCCAGGAGGCGGAGCAGGCGCCTCAAGTGATGGCTTACCAGACCCCCCCGGCTTATCCGACGATGTCCGTTGATGCGGGTATCCCTACTAGAACCGGGGGTGTCCCGTGTTTAAAGCCAGCTATCCGTAATGAACGTCTACCCAAGGACTTCAAAGGACCTAGGAAGGTGCCTAACTATACAGCAGACTTACAGCCGGCAGCCTGGATCGAGAGTTATGAGATGGCTATGGAATTGTTGGAAGTCAGCGAGGCGGCCATGGCCAAATATTTCACCATGATGTTAGATGGAACTGCCCACACGTGGTTGAAAGGGTTACCGCCGAACTCCATCGGGTCTTGGGCTGAGCTGAAAGCCCGGTTCATTCAAAACTTCAAAGATACCTGCAGGCAATCTATGTCAATCGTGGATCTGACTAACTGTAAGCAGCAGGAGGGTGAATCCACGACCCATTGGGTTCGCCGGGTCAAGGAGATCATACATTCATCGGATAAGATGGATGCCGGCTCTGCAGTCTTAATGTTGGAACAAAACTGTCGCTTTGTGCCCCTAAAGATGAAACTCGGGCGGCTTAAGCGTGACTGTACTGATATGGGTACACTGATGGCAGCTCTTGTCAAGTACGCCGATTCCGATGGTACCAAGGATCCCCCTTCAGATGATGAAAGGGCAGGGAAGGGAAAGAAGAACGGCAACGGCAAGGGTCCTCAGTTTAGCCCGGGGAACCAAGGAGGAGGCAAGCGCAAGGCCGATGGCAGCCTAGAGTTTGTAGCCAACACCAACTCTCAAGGTAATAACCAGCGACGCAAGGGGAGGCCCCCTCCCCGAGGCGGCGGGTCAGGACCTTCTCTGGAACAGCTGTGGAATGAACCTTGTCCGAGACACGGTTCTAGAGAGAAGCCAGCGACTCATCTGTGGAAGGATTGTGCTATCATGAAGGCCTTTAAAAACTACAATGGTCCGGGTGGCGGCTCAGGCGCCGGCGGCTTTCATGGCCCGGGCGGCGGGTCAAATTCCGGTCCTCAGAACGGTCAAGGGGGCTTTAATCAACAGTCTGGTCAGGGTCATCAACAGCAACAGGGGGGCTATCAGACCAACCCAAAGCAGCTTAGCGGTGGACAGTATCACGTGTTCACCACTAGTTTGTGCAAACGGGACGAGAAGCTTCACAAGAGGGCTGTTAATGCTGTTGAGCCGGCGGTTCCACGCTACTTACGGTGGTCGGAGCAGCCCATAGTGTGGAGTAGGGAGGATCACCCTCCCCGGGTGGATAACCCGGGCCACCTGGCCTTAGTGGTGGCTCCTCAAGTGGGAGGCTATAAGTTCACAAAGGTACTCATGGATGGAGGCAGCAGCATCAACATCCTCTATTATGAGACTTTCCGTCGTATGGGGCTAGTTGATAAGAACCTCAGCCAGTCAAATACTATCTTCCATGGTGTGGTACCCGGTAAATCGGCTTATCCAGTCGGCAAGATCGAACTGGAAGTGGCCTTCGGTGATGAGAACAACTACAGGGTGGAGAAGTTGACCTTTGAGGTGGTCAAGATAAGAAGTCCTTACCACGCCATATTTGGACGGCCGGCTTACGCCAAGTTCATGGCACGGCCGTGTTATGTGTACTTACAACTCAAGATGCCGGGTCACAACGGGACCATTACGGTTCACGGCAGCCGGAAAGTGGCTCTGGAGTGTGAGGAAGGTGACGCGGCTTATGCAGAGTCTGTTTGTGCCACAGAAGAGTTGAAATTTTATAAAGACAATGTTGACCCAACAGATATGACCTCTCTGAAAAAGCCAACCACGGAGAATGAACCAGCAATGAAGTTTAAATCAGCTGATGAGACTAAACTTGTTGATTTTGTTCCAGGTGACTCGTCTCAGCAGTTCAGCATCAGTGCAAATCTGGACCCGAAATAGGAAGGCGCGCTCATCGAGTTCATCCGTGAGAATAGGGACATCTTCGCATGGAAACCTTCTGACATGCCAGGTGTACCTAGAGAACTCGCTGAGCACACTCTCAATGTTGATCCAAAATTTAAGCCGGTCAGACAGTTCCTTCGACGGTTTAACGAAGAGAGGCGGAAGGCTATTGGTGAAGAAGTGGCCCGGCTTTTGGCGGCCGGGTTCATTGTTGAGGTTTTTCACCCAGAGTGGTTGGCTAACCCGGTGCTTGTACTTAAGAAGAACGGCACCTGGCGGATGTGTGTGGACTACACGGACTTGAACAAGGCGTGTCCGGCTGATCCTTTTGCTCTCCCCCGTATTGATCAGATCATTGATGCTACGGCATTGTGCACGCTTAAGTTTCTTGGATGCCTATTCCGGGTATCATCAGATTAAGATGGCAGTTAAGGACCAGGAGAAGACGGCGTTCATCACTCCCTTTGGAGCCTTCTGCTATGTCTCTATGCCCTTTGGGCTCAAGTGTGCGCAGGCGACTTACCAGCGTTGTGTACAGAATTGTCTCCATAAACAGATCGGGCGCAATGTTCACGCTTACGTGGACGATATTGTGGTTAAGTCCATCAAGGAGGAAACCCTGATAGATGACTTAAGGGAAACCTTCGATAATCTCCGGGTCTACAAGATGATGCTTAACCCGGCCAAATGTGTTTTTGGTGTTCCTGCGGGCAAGCTATTGGGCTTCTTGGTTTCTGA
Source organism: Aegilops tauschii subsp. strangulata (assembly GCF_002575655.3). Taxonomy (NCBI): domain Eukaryota; kingdom Viridiplantae; phylum Streptophyta; class Magnoliopsida; order Poales; family Poaceae; genus Aegilops; species Aegilops tauschii. Next base: position 580,609,450 of record NC_053041.3, on the reverse strand, counting down.
CAGAGGAATTGAAGCTAACCCGGAGAAGATCAAAGCTATCACTTCTCTAGCTAAGCCGGCATGTATAAATGATGTTCAGCGTTTGGCAGGTCGCATCGCTGCTTTAAGCCGGTTCATAAGCCGCTTGGGTGAGAAGGCTATGCCCTTATATCAGTTGATGAAGAAAACGGATAACTTTGTCTGGAATGATGCAGCTAATACCGCCTTCGAGGATTTGAAAAAGCAACTGGCAGAGCCCCCCGTCCTTGCTGCTCCGGTTGATAAGGAGCCCTTGCTACTGTATGTGGCGGCAAACACACGAGCCGTCAGTGTGGCTATGGTGGTGGAGCGTAAGGAGACGGGTAAGGAGCATCCGGTTCAGCGGCCGGTTTATTATGTCAGTGAGGTGCTTATTGAGTCCAAGCAGCGATACCCGCACTGGCAGAAGCTTGTATATGGTGTGTTCATGGCGAGCCGGAAACTCAAGCATTATTTTCAAGGTCATCCCATCACTGTGGTCAGTTCTGCCCCTCTTGGGGATATTATCCAGAACCGAGAGGCTACAGGGAGAATTGCTAAGTGGGCTATTGAGCTTGGGCCTCATGGCCTCAAATATGTGCAACGCACTGCTGTTAAGTCTCAGGCTTTGGTGGATTTTATTAATGATTGGACAGAGTCGCAAGTGCCTGAGCAGAAGCCGGATAACACCTATTGGACTATTCACTTTGATGGGTCCAGGCAGCTGGAGGGCTCGGGGGCTGGTGTTGTATTGGCTTCCCCTAGGGGTGACAAGTTCCAGTATGTGCTACAATTGATGTTTCCTTGCACTAACAATGCGGCTGAATACGAGGCCTTACTCCACGGTCTTCGGGTGGCTAAGGAGATGAGCTTAAGCCGGGTACGGTGCTTTGGGGACTCAGATTTGGTGGTTCAACAAGTATCAGGCACTTGGGATTTTAAGGATCCCCTCATGGCGGCTTATCGCCGCGAGGTTGATGCCATTGCTGGGCACTTTCAGGGATATCAAGTGGAGCACATTGATCGCAGGAAGAACGAGGCGGCTGATGCTTTAAGCCGGCTCGGCTCTCAGCGAAAGCCGGTGCCGCCTAACACTTTCCTGGATGTCCTATATAACCCTTCGGTTAAGTTGCCTACAGAGGAGGATTTGGCTATCCCTGACCCGGAGGCACGACTGGTGGCGGCTCTTCATGTCATACCAGACTGGACAATGCCGTACTTGGTTTATATAACCCGGGGAGAGTTGCCTGAAGATGAAACTTTGGCCAGGCAAATAATCCGGCGGGCCAAGTCAATGATTGTTATCAACGGCGAGTTGCATCATCGCAGTGTTTCAGGGGTATTTCAGCGTTGTATTTCCCCTGAGGAAGGTCAAGAGATCTTGCGCGAGATCCATGAAGGGGATTGCGGCCATCATGCCGGCTCAAAATCCCTTGTGGCCAAGGCATTCCGTCATGGTTTTTATTGGTTGACGGCTCACGCTGATGCGGAGGACTTGGTCAGTAAGTGTGATGGTTGTCAGAGGTTCTCCCGACGGGCTCATGTGCCGGCTCAGGAATTGAGGATGATCCCGATCACTTGGCCCTTTGCGGTCTGGGGGCTTGATATGGTCGGGCCTTTTAAACGGTCCAAGGATAAGAAGACCCACCTCTTGGTGGCAGTGGACAAATTCACGAAGTGGGTGGAAGCTGAGCCAGTTAGCAAGTGTGATGCAGCCACGGCGGTTCAATTTATGAAAAAGGTGATCTTCCGCTTCGGCTTTCCGCACAGCATCATAACAGACAATGGCACTAATCTGTCCAAAGGCGCTATGGAGGAGTTTTGTCAACGAGAGCATATCCGGCTTGATGTTTCTTCAGTGGCTCATCCCCAGTCCAATGGTCAAGCTGAGAGAGCTAACCAGGAGATTCTGAAGGGCATCAAACCCCGGCTTTTGGTCCCTTTGCAACGGACGTCGGGTTGTTGGGTGGAGGAGTTGCCCTCCGTCTTATGGAGCATCAACACTACTCCTAACAGGTCTACTGGCTTCACGCCTTTCTTCATGGTTTATGGGGCAGAAGCGGTCCTCCCTAGCGACATCCGTCACGATTCACCTCGTGTGGCGGCTTATGTTGAGACGGACAATGAACAGGCGCGCCAAGTTGCTCTGGACTTGTTGGATGAACAGCGTGATGTGGCAGCAGCCCGTTCAGCGATTTACCAACAAGACCTGCGCCGTTATCATAGCCGCCGGGTCAAAACCCGGGTCTTCCAGGAAGGCGACCTTGTGCTCCGGCTCATCCAGGATCAAACAGATGCACACAAATTATCCCCACCTTGGGAAGGGCCCTTTGTGGTCAGTAAGAACTTGCACAACGGGTCATACTACCTCATTGATGTTCGGGAGCGTAAAGATTCGCGTAAATCTGAGGAGGAGACCCGTCGGCCGTGGAATATCGCTCAGCTTCGGCCTTATTACACTTGAGCTACCGGCTCTTGTGGTGTACATATTTATCTCAGACATATATATATTATGATAAGCAATAAAGCAGGACCTCTGTCCTTTTTTCTCCTCCAAATATACGTGTCATACTAATTTGAAAGGAGGATCCGGCTTATGATCGCATTTGAGTCTAGCCGTAAGCAGTAAGATCACTTGGGGGCTTCCTGTTCAAACATGGGTCGTATTCGAACCAAAGAGAACATAGCTGTCGATACCCATTTGATTGGCAAAGTGCCGAGCTCATTGGGAGGTTGCCTTTGATCATATTTGAATCATAGTGTAACCCCTCTGAGAACCGACGTGGATCGTATTCGAATCAGCGTCGTTAAACAATTTTCAGAATCACTTGGGGGCTTCCTGTTCAAACATGGGTCGTATTCGAACCCAAGAGAACATAGCTGTCGGTACCCTCTTGATTGGCATCGCCACACCCATTGGGGGCTATATGATCGTATCCGAATCTTGGCTTAAACCCCTTTCGGGCCGGGTCTCTGGTCGTATTCGAACTGGAAGCCCCTAAGTTCCGATTTATCACAAAGTCTACTCTGATTATGACAACGTGTGCATGGCCGGGTTTCGCTTGACCGGCTTAATTTTGGAGTTATCTTGTTAATTAAACATCCTGGATGTCATCAAGACAAGTCCATTAGAGTTAAGATACCAGCCATGCTACCCGGGTCATTTAATCCGGAGGGTGGTAAGCCGTCTTGAGACTTGTGATTTACCTTTCTATGCAGATGCTTGAAGGTACTTTTTTAAAGGTTGAGAAGCACGAAGGATAATTATGACCCGGAGGAGCATCAAAAGAATGACTTCAAAGGATTTCAGCATTCATTACGTGCACGATGGCACGGCAGAGATAAATTGTTGCACTTATTCTATTACAAAAATCTTTCAAAGTTTCAAGGGTGGAGCGTTGTTTGGTGAGCCGCTAGCCGGTTTATGACGCCTGCTGAGTCGAAGTCCCCGGCTCATCTTCTGCTCCGGCTGATCCCAAGGCTTCGAAGGTCGACGACTTCCAGTTGATGCCGCTGAGAGCTTCGAACTGAGCTTCTTCGTCAATTAACCCGGCCGGGTCAATCTCGGGGGCGTAGGTGTGTTGGCGAGCCGGAGGAATCAGACTAAGAGCTTCATAGCGAGGGGTTGGAATCCTCTGATTCTCCGCGTTGTACCCCGGCTGATACTTGGTTAAATCGGTGTCGTTCCCGATGATGGTGGCCACCGGGCGTACAGCCTTCACGCATGCCGCGAAATCCTTCTGGTCGAAGGTGGAGCTGTCTTCCTTCAGGCTGGGGTAACCCAGGGCGATGTCTGCCGGGTCTAGCTCCGGCAGGAAGGCTTTGGCCCGGCTCAGCGCGGCAATTGCTCCGGATCTTGCGGAGGCTCGACGTAGCTCTTGGATTCGCTGTGGCAAAACTGCGAGCCGGCGCAGGACTTCAGCCAGATGGGTTGGCACCTCATTGGATAGGGCCACCACAGCTAAGGCGCACTGTGACCCGGTGTAGAGTTGTTCCACCAGGGTGTACACGGCCTTTAGCTTGGTGACCACGCTCTGGTTGAGGTTGGCACTCCTGGGACCTGTTTAATAAAGGTCAGGTAAGCCGGTGACAAGGGTGAATCGTAACATGTGCGGACTTGATGAAAGCCGGTGAGGCGACTTACTGAAGATAGCAGCCACCATTTGGGAAACCTGGTGCTTTAGACCGGAGAGCTCAGCGGTCTTCTCAGTGAGGGCCTTCTCCGCCTGTTCTGCCCGGGTCACCAGTGCAGCTTTCTCCTCAGCCCAGGCCTTCCGCTCAGCGTCGAATTCAGTCTTCAATTTCTCCTGAGCGGCGATGCTGGAGACAAACTTGGCATTCGCCTTCCGGGTCTCCATCTCTTGAGTTTTTAACCGGCTCTTGAGACCCGCAAGGTCCGACTCAAATTTCTTGCCAGTAGCCTGCATATATTTCCGGGTTATTAAACAGTCATTGTATAAGTCCCAAGCACTTTCCAAGCAAAGACACTTGGCACTTGGGGGCTAATGCATATTGAACGTGTCTATCTACGTACTGCTGGTTCAATTAAGTAAGCCGGACTCTAAGTCTACAACCTATGCCAAGTATAAGTTATAGACTTGGGGGCTAGCATGACAAGGATCACTATGCGGAAAGTAAGAAGACAGCAGAAGGTTACCTCAGACTTTTGTTGGATCTGATTGACCATGGCGATCTCCACGTCCCGGCTCTTGTGAACCTGGCTGATGTAGCCAGAAACGAGCTCTCCAATGCTCAAATCGGGGTAGCCCGAGAGATCCAGATTCGCCCGGTGGGGTCGCAGCAGCTCCCCCTTCGCGGAGCATTGGGCCAGTGCGGTCGGCCTCCCCGGCTCAACACACTCCGTCCGGGTAATTACCACGTCCGGGTCGTTAGCCGGTGGGGTTGAGCCGGAGGCCTCCGGATTAGCTGACGCTTCGGTCGTTGTCTTGGTGGTCGGGGCAGGGGCTTCAGGCGCCGTATCCATGGGAATGGTGGCCTCGGAGGCGGCTGGCGGATCTTGAGCCGTCGTCTCCGGCTCAGGCAAGTCCGGCACTCCGGCTGACTTGGTCTTCTTTGCTCTTTTGGTGAGTTTTGCCTGGGCACTGAAAAGACAGAAGTGTTAGGCATACAAAGAGTAAATACAGACAGGTAATGTAAGGTGATTGTTATTACCCGGGTGCAGTTTTGAAGGCCGGCAGACTTGACTGCATGGAGTCACTAGAAGAAGGGGAGGTCTCCTGGTAATTGGAGTCAGAAGAATTAAGCGGTTGACGGATAACACCCGCCAACGGATGAAAAGGGTACAAGTGAGAAAAGACCTCGGTGCGACGTTTCCTTGTCGCGTCGGGTAACCCGGCGGAGAGGTCGGTGTCCTTGCGGGCCCGGGTGAGATGCCGGCTTTCGTGAACCTGCTGCTTCAAAAGAAATTGAGGGTCTTGATGAGCTAATGGATGAGAAAAGCTTACTTTCCGGGTTACCCTTCGGACTTTCAGCTGTGGCAAAGGCTCCGAGTCGGAGGGGAGTAATGTTACCTCTTCAATCACCGGGTTACTGGCGCCGGTGTCATCCTGTCAATAAGCAAAATGATGGTAAAGTGGACAGCAGCAAACAATAAATATGGCAAGAGTTTAAAGGTTACCTCTGACTCGGAGCTATCGCTTAATTGCAGCAGCTCCGAAGCAGTGGGTCTGTTTCCCTTTTTGCGAGGGGCGGCTCTCTTGGCGGCTTTCTTCGCCTTCCTGGCCTTCTTGGCCGCCTCATGGTCATACTTGACCCGCCAGAATTTATCATCAGCCTGAGAAATACAGTAATGAGTTCTTAGTAAGATGACAGGTAAAAAAATGGAAAGGTTAAAGTCAGCGGCTTACCGCTGGGGCTGGATTGGTCTTGCAGAACGGGGCTAGCCCGGTTTTTCCACAGTCTGCCAGGCTCTCGTTTAATAGAGCCTTGGTCTCTTCTTCGGCAACGTCTTCTGGAAGGTCGTTGCGACTGTGCCTCTGCGGGTCATCCTTTCGCCCGGTGTACTCACACATTAAGCCGGGGCGGCGGCTCAATGGGATCACCCGCCATGAGATCCAGACCCGGACCAGGTCTATTCCGTTCAGACCGTTGCCTAGCAGGGCCTTGATCTTATTGATCGTTGGAAGCAGAGGCTGGCGTTCCGCGGCAGTCAACTTGTCGGATAGCGGATGAGTCGGCTCCAGGCGCGTTGGGCGAAAGCCGGGCAGCGGGCTCTCATCAGCCGGGGACGTGTCTTGGCAGTAGAACCAAGTCATGTTCCAGTCCTTGGGGTGACTTGGCGGTTCTGCGTAAGGAAATAGACAGTCCCTGCGCCGTTGGATGGAGATGCCGCCTAACTCTAGACTTGGACCGTTTGCGCACTCGGTTTGGCGGTTCAAATAAAACAGCTCTCTGAAGAGCAGCAGACTTGGCTCTTCTCCAAGATATACTTCACAAAAAACTTGGAAGTTGCAGATGTTGGATATGGAATTGGGTCCTATATCCTGAGGCCGAAGGTCAAAGAAGTTGAGCACGTCCCGGAAGAATTTTGAGCCGGGCGGTGCGAAGCCCCGGCTCATATGGTCTGCAAAGATCACTACCTCCCCGTCCCTCGGCTGAGGTCTTTCTTCGGACGGGTCAGGGGCACGGTAGGACATCACTTCCTTCTTGGGCAGATATCCGGACTTAACAAAGTTGGCCAGGGTCTCTTCGGTGACGTTGGATTTCATCCAGTTGCAAGTGATGGGAGCCTTGGGAGGCATGGTGATGGTTGGTGGTCTATGAGGAAGAGAAAAGTGTCCGGGTTAATTATAAGCCGGGGATTATCATTCAAACTACAGTGACGGCTTATGAAGGGGACTAATGATATATATTGATATGGTGGGTTATCTAAGCTGTCGGAGCTTTCAGGTTAAGTTGGTCATCTACGGCTTACTGCAGTTAAGTCGGAGGATTTTACAGAGCATGGTTCTCTTTAAACCGGGCATGTAAGCCGCCGAGATTCAATGGTTGCGTTTTTACTAAGTGTGGTAAACAGGTTTCACATACTACCGTAACTTTTTTGGATCAAAATAGTCGGAGCAGAGAAAATTTTCTAGACCTAAAAAACAGAGGCAGGAGAAGTTCTTGAGGTTGAACACAGTTCTTATGCAGTAAAAAGAGGATTTCTTGCAGATGAAATGAGTTCCGAACGTCTACCGCAGTGGTTTTACGCAAGGATAAAGATCAACCGACTACAGTGGTGACGAGGACTGCCGAGTTTTTGGGCAAAGGTGACAAACACGAAGAACGGGAGGAACCCTACCACAGATCTGTTCTAGCAAGGCAGAGAAGACTCACCGGAGTTGAGGAAGAGCGAAGGTCGCCGCCGTTATCTGGTCCGGGTCAGGGTGATGCAGCGGCCGGGTCGATGAAGATCAGGGGCGCGACGGCGGCGGCGGCGGCAGAAGCTCGGGCAGAGGAACGACAGCGCGAGGAAGAAGAAGGAGAGTGTGAGAAGAGAGTGCCGGGCCGGCCTATTTATAAGGTAAGTCATAAGTGGGCGCGAGATTCAAGGAGACCACGGCGTGGTTATCTCCCCCTCACGGCGCCTCGATTTTCGCAAAGACAGTAAAAGCAGAGATCCGTTGTGGATCTGCGGAGTAAAAAATGGACTTAATGGAGGATGACGTCACGGCGGATTATCCGGAGTCCGGAGAATGACGTCACTCCGGGTTATGGCCTTCACACGAACGGTAAGCCGGAGATTTTTCTGTCGGCAGAGTTGAAGATTGACACGAGCCGGCTCAAGTCAATCTGGGGCCTAATGTTGAGGATATAGACCTGGGAGTCACCCGCCAGGAGGGCCGGGTTACACTAAGGGTCATTGCCAGAAGCCCGGAGCTAAGTTTCAAGATAATGGGCCAGAGATGGGCTGAGACCCGGCGGTGGCTTATTGCCCATAGTTATCATCATTGTTATAGTAGACTTGTAGTGTAAGGCAAGTGTTGTTTAGAGTCCGAGCCGGACACTCTTATGAGCCGGCCGGGACTCTAAGGGCCGCTGGGTGCCAACCTCCCTATAAAAAGGGACGACCCGGCAGCGGTTTAGGGGCGACAACAATCTGATCGAGAGCCGGGCATAGCTGTTTAGCTCCCTGGTTATCGAAACCCTGATTAATACCACCTCAACTGGACGTAGGCTTTTACCTTCACCGTAAGGGGCCGAACCAGTATAAACCCTCGTGTTCCTTGTCCCACTTAACCCCTTCAAGCTTCCCAATTGCGATGGCTCCACGACTAAGTCCTAACCCGAGGACATCTGCCGTGACAATTCCACGACACCCAAGATCCTAGAAATTACGCCTTCCTCCACCGAAGCTGACGGATAAACCGGAGAATATTGATGAGCCGCTTGCTGAGCCGCCAGCTCGCCTTCCCGAAGCGCTCTGCCTTGATCCACCAAAGTCTGAGCATTAGCACCACCACACGCCGGGTCATGTCCTCGAGGTTGGTTACAGTGTTGTTCACTGCTTGAAACTGCTGGCGAGACAATGTGCCTGCTGTAACTCCGGCTTGGACGTGGGGTTGAGTGAATCCGCTCGCGGCTGTAAGAATAAGCCGCTTGCTGAGCCACAGCTGTCTGGAGAAGCTCTCTAGCCCTCCGTGTCTCTATCACCATCGAAGACTCGCCTTCAACTGGTAGAGCCGCCAATCGCGTCCCCACAACAATCATATTGTCCAAAGGGTTAGAATAGTGACCCGGCGGCGTCGTAACATGCTGAGGCGGGGTATTATTTACACGTGGAGAGCCCATCGTGCGTGGCTGAACCAGCGCTCCGGTCCCAGGCGCTTCCACTGTCCGGTTTACCACCGGCGGGTCACTGGTCCCTGCTCCAGGCGTGTTGAAAAGGTTCCTTGGCTCATAAACCGGGGGTAGATGACTCCGGTGCCTCCTTCTCATGACCTCATTTGAAGCGTTCTGATCCAACGTGAGCCAGAAGGAATCTGTTGCGCCTGGGCATCCAAAACAGCCCGCTCTGCAGTCATCCTAGCGTTCTCAGCCGCCAACTCTTCCTTGGCTTGAGCTATCTCATCTCGCAGCTTAGCCACGTCAACCTTGTGCTGTTCCTAGTTGTCCGGGGTTACTTCCACCTCCATAAGAGTCGCCAGAGCCTCTAATAACTCTGTGAGAACTTGAGCCGACGGGCGCGTAGAGCCGTCAGCATCAGCCGCCGCTGCAGCCATTGAACTGGAGGTCATAGCCGCGGCGGTTGTTGAACCAAGCGTCGGCTGTGTACCGGCCATGAGGATCGCAACCCTGTTCGGCGGCTCATAGGGGTCTGGAATACTGTCACCATCAGAATAGCCCCCAAGCCGGCTGTCTTGTAGTTGATACAATGAATTAGTTTTGCCCGTGGATGACTCATCATCAGAATAGATGGCCGTCTCACTGCCAGACACAGATCCTTCTTCAATTTCCGCCCCATGGATGAAACCAACAAAGGCACGCTTCACGGCGAGTTGAACTTGGGCGGGTCGCGCACGCTGAGCCGTCTCGAGGATGTCGGTGCAGATGTCCGGCTCAGGGCCCGGTTCACCGATCTTGCCGATGAAGACGTGGATTCCGCCGAAGGGGACCCGGTTCCCGTACTCAATTGAGCCGGCCTCGGGGCCCCAGCCTGCATCGTCGATGTAGAGCTTGCCGTGACGACTCTTGGTCATCCGGCCCACAGCGTATCCCTTGATCCCTTCGAAGTTGCCCTGTAAGAACTCGAAACCACCGTGCGTTGGCCCCACGGTGGGCGCCAACTGTCGTGGAATTGTCACGGCAGATGTCCTAGCAGAAGGACTTAGTCCTGGAGCCATCGCAACTAGGTTAGCTTAAAGGGGTTAAACGGGACAAAGGACAGAGAGAGTTTATACTGGTTTGGCCCCTTGCGGTGAAGGTAAAGGCCTAATCCAATTTGAGGTGGTATTGCTTAGGTTTCGATTACCAGGGAGCGAATACGTTTGACCTAGTTCTCGATCTCTTGTTTTCTTGCCCTAAACCGTCGCCGGGTCACCCCTTTATATACATAGGCTGATGCCCAGGCGGCCTACAAAGTCCCGGCCGGCTCATACACAACGTGTCCGGCTCGGTGACAGAACCTATACTTTCCTTAATGTACAAGTTAACATATGGCGGTTTACACCCGTGGGTCTCAAGTCGCCTTTGGGTCTTGGGCCTTCAATAGGCCTGCTTCGTGAACAACCATCTTCAACATCTTCATGGGCCTTGTCATTATGAACCGCCAGTGGTATGACCCGGCCCCTTCTGGGCGGGTCATACCCAATAGTTATATCCCCAACAATCCTGGAGGTGGAATCTTCAAACACCATTGACAATGTGAAAGCGAAGATCTAGGACAAGGTGGGCATCCTCCCAGACCAGCAGCGTCTGATCTTTGCCAATAAGAAGCTCGAGGATGGTCGCACCCTTGTGGGTGACAACATCCAGAAGGAGTCTACTCTCCACTTGGTGCTCTGTCTTCATGGTGGCCAGTGAGTTCCTTGCACCCTTGGATGTTTGATTCGCCAGTCTGCGCCTGGTGGCATCTTCCCTTGTCTCTTATGTGCAAGTCTGTGTCATGTGTCAAACTCTTTAGTCATGTACTGTTTGTTAGTACATATGTTGGTGCCTTATGGTAGTGTGATCTCTGTTATGAATTAAGTGAAACCTGAATCTTGTTAATACGTGATAAAATTTATCCTGTGATTGTGGCTGCTTTGTGTTCTTAATCTGAATGTTCTTATCCTATGATAACCCATTTTTGCTCACCATGAATGTCCGGAACTTAGATTATGTGGCGTTTCCACTGGACTTATCTGTTCTCTTGGTTGTTTGCTGGTCTAGTCCCAAACATCTGATATTATACACCATCGTGATTTCTCGTAGATTCAGAGTAAGAGTTTCACTTGCATAACTTGCGATGTTATCAAAATCTGTTTAGATATTAGACTTTGCGGCTCCATATTTAAATCCGGAGTGCAATATTGTGCACTTTTGTTGTGTTCTCCAAATAACCAAAATGATCATATCAAAGGCGTGACAACACACATAAAGTGCTCGGGATCCAGTGTTCCACGGTAGTGAAACCAATAGTTCATCTCGCATGTTTACCATAGAGAATAAAAATGTTCTAGTGAGGTTTTTTTGTTCACCTTGATCCTTTTATTCCCTTCAAAGTTTTATTGTATTCATTTCTGTTTTTTTTCAGCAATTAACAACCATGATTATAACACATTAATTATTCAATATTCCAGCATCGCAACAAAACGTACCGGTCAAGAAGTAGCAACCTAAAACAAGTGATAATATATAGTATCACCAGATCATACAATAACACTACACGATGTCAACAAAACATAACATTTAATAGGACAAATGTTGACAGCTTGACAACCATACTTAGCTGGTACAAGTAGAACTTAATTTGGGACAATAATATTAGCTATTGCCACTTATTATTACTCCTCATTGCAATGCTTATACTTTGTCATTGCAACGCTTATACTTCCATGGCAACAGTTCAAGGTAGTGCGCACTTGAGTTTGTCAGCCAGGAAGGAAGGAGTGTACCACAGTATTACTAGTTGCATGCACCATTCTGGCAGCCGGTACCACAGTAATCCTTGCCAAGACCACAAGACCCATACTGGCTGCAACAATAGTTGTTGGTGCATGGTGCACCATTAGCCTTGTTGCCACACGGCTTGTCTGTGCTGCAAGCGCCATTTTGGCAGCCAGTACCACAGAACTCCGGTCCTAGGCCACAGTAACCGTACTGGCTGCAGCAGAGGTTGTTGGGGCATAGCTTACCATTGTCCAGGTGGCCACACTTGAGATCAGCCCAGCAAGGACCGCCCTGGCAGCCGTTGCTGCAGTATTCTCTGCCGTAGCCGCAGCGACCACCCGAGCTACAACAGTGGTTGTTAGGGCACAATGTACCATTGGCCTGCGCGCCGCAGATCTTGTTGTCATAGCAGGCGCCGCTCTGGCAGCCGGCGCCAGCGCTGCAGTAGTCGACGCCCAGGCCGCAGTACCCATCCTTGCTGCAGCAGAGGTTGTTGGGGCACTCCATGCCGTCGGCCTGCTTGCCGCAGCGTGTCGGGCAGGACTGCAGCTGGGCGTGGGTGGTAACCGCAGCAAAGGCAAGTGCGAGCGCGCACAGCAAGAGGCCCTTCATCGCTAGGATGTGTGCTTTGCTGGATGATGTGCTGAGGTGTTGATGGAAATGCCGAATGCAAGGCTCCTTTATATAGGAGTCCAAGTCGTTCGGTGGTGTTTTAAAATCTCACGATTTTTCTTAACTCATGATCTGGAAATCAATGGTTAAATACGGTGTCAGTTTGTGAACGGTCGAGACGAGCCATGGATTAACTCGTGACTTGGGAATCTGCTTGTACAACATGTAGGTACGTGCTCCTACAAGCGGAGGTCCGGTTATGGCATGCATGCATCTGAGTGAATGTACTAGCATAACATTTACTGCAAGCCGATACAATGTGTGAAAGATCAAGACGGACAAGCATTCCTGATCGTGATTCGTGAACAACTACCAAGATGGCGAGGATCTGACTTGAGTCTGCATTGCATAAGCATATACCCCATTTTGAAAAAAATTATCCATGCTATATAATGCAAATCGACTGTCGTGAACAGAAGAATGAACAATCAGCATCATGAACAAAAAGTATCATTTCCCCTCCCGGTAGGGGCGCACAGGACGGAGAACCGCTTTCCACCTTCAACCGCGGGCAGCCAGCCCGTGGGATCTTCCTCCATGCGTCTGCCACTCCGTTGGCGAGAGGTGTGGAGAACTCCGATGCTTGGGCGCCAACTTGTAGACAAGTTAGGATTAGTTTTTCGAGGTGGCGGCGGCGCTCCGGCGAATAAAGTTTCCTCGACCTGTCTCGGCGATGCTCTGTATGGAGGCATCGAAGAGTCGGTGCCGCATGTTCCTTGCTGGTCATCCGGATCGTCGAGGCTAGGTTTTCTAGGTCTAGGCTAGTAGGTGCAATTCCTTTCTAGGGCATATTCCGAATAGTATTCCCTTGGGAGGAGATACGAACGGGAGGAGACTTTAGACATGACTTGGTTGACGTGCACAACTAATGGAGGTTTTGAGATGAGCCTGGTTGTTAGCCCAAGTAAATTGTCTACCTGACGTGTTGATCTCCAACAGAATCCAGATATCAATCTAGGCATCACTCCATTTATGATCTATATTATCATCTTTCACATCTCCTTCAATGAGGGTAGGCAACCTCCATATACATATGAAGTGTGCTTCATGTGCATTTTTTTCGTAACGGATGCCAAAGATTGGCCTCGTATTTAATTAAGGAGAGGAGAGTTTACACATACCCAACAAACACCACATGACAATTACTCTCGTGATACAATCTTTCCTAGGTTTTCTATCCCCCACGGTGGACCATAACTTTGCCTCGTTCGGGATGATGCCGAGCAAGATTGGCGGTGGAGCACTTTTGTGGCGGAAAACATACGAGTTTCTCTCACTCCATAGAGTCCAATACACGAGCATGGAGGGAGGCCATGGCCTTTCTATCGGGGTTATTCATGCCGGAACTCTTTGACCAGCAACTTTTGATGGATTCCTCAAGATGCCAAGCGGAAGTGTCGATGTCTGCCATCTCAACTTTTTGATTAGAAGCTTCCAAAGCCTCAGGGAGTACCGGCATTTGTAAAAAAAGTGTGCCCCAGATTCTTGCACCCTCTTGCAAAGGGTGCAAAGACCATAATTTTCCTAGCCCCTCTCTTCCAAAATATCGATGGTCCAAATCCGATCTTGCAAAGCCAACCAAGCGAAGAACTTGGCTTTTGGAGGTCCCAAGCCTTTCAAATCATGCGGTCCAGAGGAGATAGTACAATGCCTAAGAACTGAGCCTTGTAAGATGTGGCTGCAGAGTAAACACCATCTTTGGAGTGCTTCCACACCATTTCGTCCTCGGTGTGCACATCAAGGTGGGGTAGTCATGCAAGAGCATCCAAAGAGTGAAGAACTCATGGATGTGGTCAGCGGTGATAACTGTGGAGGGGTTGATCCTTAAAATTCAAGCATTGTCCTTAAGGGCCTCGCACACCTTCCAACCTTTTCTCCTTTAGGCCTCAAAAATTAGAGGGGCGGATGTCCTTAGGCTTTTGCTGAAGCAGCCAAGCGGGGTCCCAGAAATGTGTTTTCGAGGCGTCTCCAACAGTGATGATGGTGAAAGCATAAAAATAAAAAATCAAGATCATTTTCATGTGCATTATGATGACTACACATATGACGACTGCACACATGATGACTCTGCTAGGGTTAGTCTTAGCTTAGCTTGCCAGCTCCCTATGTCGGTTGTGTGCTGTTGGAAATGTCGCCAATGGACATGTGTCAATTTTTTTTTTGATCAAAGGGGTTTCCCCCCGCCCCATTTTATTAAAAACGGAGCAAAGCGCGAGTCAACAGAGACTGTTACAAGCAATCGGGCCTCCCCGAGGTGGCAGACCAGAGTAAATGGAAAGCAGGAAAAACTACGGCCTAAAAAGTTTAAATTCGCAGACACAACTACAGCAAAAATGCCGAAATGAAAAAGCGTCTACTGTCAAACAGACACACTATAGCCCTCGATGGACATGTGTCAATCTGTGTACCATTTCAGTTTCTAGCTTTTTTTTCTTCTTCTGAACGTAATGCGACCTAGGAACCGGGAGGCTGCCTTTGGCTGGAATCCTGGAACTGTATCACGCTGGTTTCGTGGCTGCCACCGCATTCATCATCCGAGAAAAAGAAGTGAAACAAAACCAATGTATGCATGGTTGTGTTTATTCGAGCGTTTCTTTTAGCTGTTGCGGTTCGTGTTTATTCGGGCGTTGGATCCCCTGTTCAATGCGGAACCATCAACGCACGCATGCAGTAATCCTTTCGGCAGTTTCGGTCATTCGTCGGGTCGGTGCCAATGTATATAAACCGGTCGAGCAAGTCGATCTCAGTCAGTGTGATCTCGAGCTTTCGACTGACAACAGACAGTTTCGAGGCGCCGGTCGGAGGGGAAACCAATGGCTCGCGCCGTCCTGGTCGCGGCGCTCGTCCTCTGCGCCGCCGCCGCCCTGGCGCACGCCGGCCGCGTCATACCAGAGGAGGAGCAGGAGCCCCGCGTCCTCGAGGCTGCGTCCTGGCTGGAGCCGCCGGCCGAGGCTCCGTCGCCGTACGCCGGTGGCGTGCAACTGAGAGACAGCGGTAGCACCGGAGGGTACGTCGTCGACGTGCTGTGGTTCGTGATCAAGTGGGCCAAAGACGTCTGTGCGGCCGCCGGCAGACACAAGGTTCAATGAAGCTGGCCGCCGGCATTCGTCCTAGCTGCGTCCGTCGTGCTCTCTGGTCGCCTCCTCAGTCCCTAGAACGGAGTAAGAACGTAATAACGCTGCACGCATATAATGCGTCCATGTCATCTGTCGGTGGAGATTCAACAATAAGAGGATGATACTTCCCACTCTGTTCCCGCTCTGGTTTATGTAGTTTGCTCACGTTGTAGTACGTTGTGACCATGAGATGGGATGCTGTTCGTGCAGTCTTCTGAAATTTCACCCCGCTTACGCAACAGGACTTCCGACATATGTCGATGATGCGCTTCTCTCTGTTCCTCTTGTTCTGCGATGCAAGTTTTTTTTTCGAGTCTGTTCTGCGCGTTGGGCTGCTCCATTGCTCAGCAGGGCGGGAGCAATGGGCTTTATGTCCGGGCCTAATGGGCCAGCATCGAGAAAGCCCACCTCCCAGCTGCAGTTCTTTCGTTGGAGACCCCGTCGAGACGCTTCGAGAGACTGCTTCTCGTGGTAGAGACGGACGGATTCCGCAATCGCCTCTCCTGCCGGAGTGCCGGTACGTTCAGGTCTGTATCCTTTCTCCCATCTATAAATTCCCCCAGACGCATCGACCCCGCTTTCAACGAATCCACTCGCCAGCTGATTCCGATCGAGAAAAAAGAAAATCCTCCACCGCAACACAGCGATCGATCTTTAGCTCGCGCGATCCGTCCCGTCCCCTCCGTCAAGGTATGCGCGCGCCACCGATTCCTTGTTCCCCCGGTCTATCTATCTGTTCACGTTGTGAGATTGATTGAGGTGCTTTCGTGTCAGGCCCTGAACCGCGGACGTACTGAAGATGGACACCAACTTTGTTTTCAGACAAGCAACGGCTGAGATGGCAAGATGGCGTTTCAAGCGATCCAACGGCTCGGATGTATCCTCGCCGGTCTCCAGTAGTTTTAAACCGTTTACTGTATTGTAACCGTTAAGTGACTGTCGGTGAATACATCGTGAGCTGGAAAGGTTATATGTAGCGTGTGTCGCGTGAAGGAGGGCAAGTAATTATTTCCCCAAATTCCTTAGCATAGGTAGAAACCCTAGTTCATCTTGTAAGGCGGGGTATCTTGGCTCCGATCCCCAAAATTGTATCAGCACAGAACCTCAAATTCCCCTGATCCAATGAAATTCAGATAGATCGGTGCAATTCCTGCATTCCGGTCCTCACAAAGGTATCAGAAGCTAGTCGATTTTCGGCATCGACGAAGCGGGGCGGCGGATCAAGCAGAGGAGAACGAGGGGTTGGGTTCTCCCGTAAAATCCCTCCCGTCCCTCCCTGTTTGCGGTGGCGGTGGTGACGTCTGTGGAGGTGAACACGGTGGCGGCGAACATTCGGGCACAGATCGACGAGTCCGGGAAGGTTGCGGGGAGATATTCTTCTCTTGGTAAAATTCCTGTCCCTTACGACGATCCGTGTGCTTTTGGCGGCGTAAAATTCGGGGCGATTCTGCAGGTTGGTTCGCTGTAAAATCCCTGTAGAGCAACGAAGTTACAGGAAGCGAGATCGGGTCAGAGGTCACTGTCTCCACTCTAGATCCGAAGATGGCAGACACGTGTGCTAAGGTCCAGATCACAGTGGACAGATTGGAAAAGGAGATGGCTGATTTCAGGGAGGAATTAGCGGATATGAAAGGATTGCGAGCCGTAGTATAGCAATTACGCTCTGACATGGTGACCATGCCACGAGTAGAAGCAAAACTAACAGAGATGAATTCAGAAATTCAGAAAACTCTGAATCTGATACTGCAAAACATGTCCATGAGCCAGGGGAAGGTGGAAGCAGCTACGCCAAATACAACTATTCCAGTGTGTGCAGGGTTAGGCACAGAGATTCCACCTGTGCAGAAGAGTCGGAGCAACCAGGAGTTACTCAGCCACCAGTGAGCAGAAATCTGCACCAGGAGTTTATGGGACAAGGACAGAATTCGGTCACTAAGATGTCAGGAGTGTCATCAGTACTACCTTCAGCACATATGTTCACTGAAAGTACCAAGATACATACTGATAAGCAGCAAGAGCAGATAGCACAAGACAAGTTCAGGTTATCTTCTGCAAACACTAGTGTGGCAGTACAAGCTCATACACTGGGATTTTCAGGCAATAGTGGGTATTTTGCTCCCATAACTGCACCACTGTATAACCCACTCCCTACATATAATCCTATCACAGGTCAGTACATTAACACGACCACAAATGGACCTGTGCAGCCACCAGTTTATCAAGCAGCAGGAAACTTGTATGATGCTCAAAGAAACCAACATGCCACACAGTTGGGAGGCCCTTCTTATTTTGCTAAAGCTGTGCTAAAAGGACCAAGATTAGAAATACCATTGTTCACTGGGGAGGATCCAATTGGTTGGCTGATTGCTTGTGAGAAATTTTATGATATGTCAGGCACTCCATATGATTAGTGGGTCAACCTTGCTACAGGACATCTGCAAGGAAGAGCATCTAACAGGCTGAAAAACATATGTGTTCCTTGGCAAATGATAACTTGGCAACAGTTTTGTCAGATGATTGCAGATAGATTTTCTGAAGCCAGTGTCCATGAAGCTGTGGAGTTATTGAAAAATATACAACAGAGCAGTTCAGTAGCCAACTACATTGATGAGTTTGAACATTGTGTAGCCTTGGTTAAAAGAGACCATCCCTGCTTACAAGAAAATTTTCTGCTCAGTTGTTTCATTGGAGGTCTGAAACCTGATATTAAACATGAGGTCTGTGGACAGAAACCTACTGGGATTATAGAAGCTTACTGGTATGCAAAGATTTATGAAAAGGCTGCAGCAGCAAGAAAATTACCTGCTCCAGTTGGATATAAACCCAGATCATATTCACAGCCATACAAACAACCTCCTCCTCCACTGCAAGTGCAAGTACCATCTCAAGAGAAGTACACTGTGCCTTTTCCCAAAGATGCAAGGGCATGCTGGTACTGTAGAGAGCCATGGACAAGACAGCACAAATGTAAGATTGGAAAAACACTACACATTCTGCAAGAAGTAGATGAGGATGCTGACAGTGACAATATAGAGGAAATCACTGCCCAGGAGCAAGTATATCATACAGCTCCTAATACTCCAGATAAGGAAAAAGGGGTTGAAGGAGTTGCATCAAAACCTACACAAGCAATGCATATTTCTGCAAATGCTACAGAAGGGACAACAGGTCCAAACACCTTTTCCTTAATACTGGAAATTGCTGGAAGAAAAGCAACAACTCTGTTTGACAGTGGTTCCTCAGACACTTTCATGAGTACAGAATTTGCAATCAAAAGTGACTGCTATCAACAACCAATGGCTCCCAGAAAGGTCACAGTAGCAGGAGGAGGAAAACTTCTGTCTACAGCCAAAATCCCTGAAATGAATTTTAAAGTGCAGGGTCACACTTTCCAGAGCAGTTTCAAAGTGCTGGATCTAGTGTCTTATGACATTATATTAGGTGCTGATTGGATATACCAATACAGTCCCATTTGTTTAGATCTAGTGGAGAGATTGTTGATTCTCACTAAGCAGGGACAACCAGTCACTTTGTTTGATTACACAATACCCAAGAAGAAGTGTCTGATTTCAGCAGCTAAATTGGAAAAATTGCTCAAGAAAGGTGTGATGGGTTATATTTTGCAGATACATGAGATGGAATCTGAACATAACAAAGAGCACACTCCTCCTCCTGTGGCTCTACAACCACTACTCCAAAAATATGCTGATATTTTTGAAGATTCTCAGAAATTACCTCCCAATAGACCTTGTGATCACAGAATTGTGTTGCAAGAAGGAGCAAAACCACCAAATCTGAGGCCATACAGAGTTCCTCACTATCAGAAAGCTGATATGGAAGAAATTATCAAACAGTTAATCAAAAAAGGAGAAATACAAGAAAGTTTTAGTCCTTTTTCTTCTCCTGCAATTATGATTAGAAAGAAAGATGGAGGATGGAGACTGTGTGTGGATTACAGAGAACTAAATGCTATCACAATCAAGAACAAGTTTCCTATGCCCATCATTGAAGATTTGTTGGATGAGTTGTATGGAGCTAAGGTATTCTCCAAACTGGATTTAAGATCTGGGTACCATCAAATCAGAATGTCCACTGCTGATATTCCCAAGACAGCTTTCAAAACACACATGGGGCATTATGAATACACTGTAATACCTTTTGGGTTATCTGGTGGCCCTGGTACTTTTCAAGGGTTAATGAACAATGTGTGTGAAGAAATCAATGAACTAGAGGAGAAGAAATGTATATTAGTGTTCTTTGATGATATGCTCATTTTCAGCAAATCCTTAAAAGAGCACATTGCCCATTTAGAAAGAACCTTTGCAACCTTGAGAAAGCATCAACTGTATGTGAAAATGTCCAAATGCACCTTTGCAACAAATCAAGTGCATTACTTAGGACATGTGATTTCTGATCAAGGAGTATCCACTGATCCTAGCAAAATTCAGGATGTCATGGATTGGCCAGAACCTAATAATGCCACAAAGTTAAGAGGATTTCTGGGTTTAACAGGATATTACTGAAGGTTTGTGAAGGACTATGGAAAAATCTGTAGACCTCTACATGATATGCTCAGAAAAGATGCTTTCCAGTGGGAATCTGCTCAGCAACAAGCTTTCCACACTTTAAAGCAAGCAATGACAACCTGTCCTGTATTAGCACTTCCAGATTTCTCTGTTCCATTTACTATAGAAGCAGATGCTTGTGCAACAGGGATTGGAGCTGTACTCATGCAAAAAGGGAAACCACTGGCTTATCTCAGCAAGAGTTTAGGACCCAGGTCTGCAGCTCAATCAATTTATGAGAAAGAAGCAATGGCTATACTAGAAGCACTTAAGAAGTGGAGACATTATGTGTGGGGAAACAAGTTGATCATCAAAACTGATCAGCAGTCTCTAAAATACATGACAACTCAAAGGTTGACAGAAGGTGTTCAACACAAATTGCTCTTGAAATTGTTGGAGTATGATTATTCCATTGAATATAAAAAAGGAAAGGAAAATGTAGTGGCTGATGCATTGTCCAGGAAGGAGATACTAAAAACAATGCAATGCAATAATGTTACTGTGGTAGTTCCTAAATGGACTGAAGATGTAGCACAAAGTTATTTAGGGGATCAGGACAGTGATAAACTACTAAAGAAAGTAGCTGCTGATACTGATCAAAACCCTAAGTTCTCTCTCAACAAAGGACTGCTGAAATACAAAAATAGGATTTATGTAGGAGCAAGCACTGAATTCAGAAAGCAGTTGCTACAGACATTTCATTCATCTGCTTTGGGAGGACATTCTGGTAGTAAAGCTACTTACTACAGATTAAAGAAAGTGTTTTATTGGCCCGACATGAAGAAGCACATAGAGGAATTTGTCAGTCAGTGTCCTGTTTGCCAATTGAACAAGATTGAGCACATTCATCCCCCTGGATTGTTACAACCACTTCCAGTGCCTGATATGGCCTGGGCACCCATAACAATGGATTTCATCACTGCATTGCCAAATTCACAGGGAAAAGAGGTCATTCTAGTGGTGGTGGACAGACTGACCAAATACTCACATTTCATACCTCTGACACATCCGTTCACAGTTCAAACTGTGTTTGAAGCTCTAATGGACAATGTCATCAAATTACATGGTTTGCCTATCTGCATTGTTTCTGACAGAGACACCATTTTCACCAGCAAATTGTATCAAGAATTGTTCCAAGCATTTGGGGTGAAGATCAGATTCAGTACAGCTTCTCACCCTCAAATGGATGGTCAGACAGAGAGACTAAATCAATGTTTAGAAGCATATTTGAGAGGGATGGTGTTCCAAGAACCAAAGAAATGGTTGAAATGGCTGTCGTTAGCTGAATTGTGGTACAATACCAGTTATCATTCTTCCTTGAAATGTACTCCTTTTCAAGCATTATATGGGTACAAACCACCTCAAGTAGGAGAATTTGCTGTTGACACAACCTTGTCTCCAGCAGCAAAATTGACAGTGGCAGGAAGGGAGCAAATGATGCAAAAGCTGAAAGCCAACTTGGAACATGCACAAAACAGGATGAAATATTTTGCAGATAGACACAGAACAGACAGAGCATTTGAGGTGGGAGACAGGGTATATCTCAAATTCCAGCCATACAGACAGAATGCATTTGGTCTCAGAGGATCACTGAAACTACGATCAAAGTTCTATGGTCCTTACACAATTTTAGAAAGAGTTGGAGAAGTTGCTTATAAGCTGCAGTTACCAGAGGGCACAAACATCCATCCAGTGTTTCACATCAGCCAGCTCAAGAAACATGTAGGACATCAAGTTGTGCCTCTACCGCACGTTCCACTGGTCACCCCAGAAGGATATGTCAAAACTATTCCTATAGCTGTGCTGGACCGCAGGGTGGTTCAACGCAACAAGAAACCGGTTGGCCAATGCTTAGTACAGTGGGAGAGCCTCGCACCTGATGATGCTACTTGGGAAGACGCAGCCTTCCTCAACAAAACATTCCCAGGTCACAAGCTTTTTCGCCTCGAGGACAAGGCGGTTGTCATGGCGACGGCATTGTCAGGCCCTGAACCGCGGACGTACTGAAGATCGACACCAACTCTGTTTTCAGACAAGCAACGGCTGAGATGGCAAGATGGCGTTTCAAGCGATCCAACGGCTCGGATGTATCCTCGCCGGTCTGCAGTAGTTTTAAACCGTTTACTGTGTTGTAACCGTTAAGTGACTGTCGGTGAATACAGCGTGAGCTGGAAAGGTTATATGTAGCGTGCGTCGCGTGAAGGAGGGCAAGTCATTATTTCCCCAAATTCCTTAGCATAGGTAGAAACCCTAGTTCATCTTGTAAGGCGGGGTATCTTGGCTCCGATCCCCAAAATTGTATCAGCACAGAACCTCAAATTCCCCTGATCCAAGATTGAGGTGCTTTCGTTGATGCGGCCAACGCGATTAGATAATGAGATTCTTATCGATTGCTCTACTGTGTCCCAAGTTGTTTCTATGCTGATAGATTGAAAGATAATCGAGGTA
Organism: Aegilops tauschii subsp. strangulata; assembly: GCF_002575655.3. Classification (NCBI taxonomy): domain Eukaryota; kingdom Viridiplantae; phylum Streptophyta; class Magnoliopsida; order Poales; family Poaceae; genus Aegilops; species Aegilops tauschii. The sequence goes on along the minus strand of NC_053041.3, from coordinate 580,587,060 downwards.
GTGTTGAGGATGACTGGATGAGTGAGTGTATCTCGATCAGTTGTACTCGCCATCTAGGGTTTTCAGTAGATTTTGACGGGTTAGTTCTTTTTTTTGGAACATAGACGCTAGCAGCGTCCGGCTTTAACTTAATAAAGCCACCAGGCAGAATCCACACATAGAGTCTTACAAGCCAAATAAAGACAGTCAACGAGCACATGGCTCAAGATATAGCTAAGGAGATCGCAGCCACAAGTTCGATATCACAAAAGCGAAACATCAAGGCCAAAGCTAGCAAAACAAGGAAGTTCATGGTGCAGCCATCATCCCTTGCCGCGCCTTCACCATGGTTGTCTTGATCAGCTCCATAGTCTCTTTCATGCGCTCGATGTCACGCTTCTTCCCCAGCAGTGCCCATACCTGAAGGAAAATATGACATTTGAAGATAATATCAACGGGGTGGGCCGGGAACTTGTGTTCAATCGTAATTTTGTTTCACATTCTTGTTTATTGCTGCATTCAGATATTGATCCACGATCTGGCTTTATAATGGATCTGCTGATGTCCAGTCGACTTGTTGCACAAATCTGCTTGATTTTAACTGGAAATATATCTTAACAGAGATTATGGCCTTTTCATTTTTGCTATGCGGTTGTTATTTGTTTATTTGTTAATTCTGAACTGCGGATTTACTATCTTTTTTTAGGACGAATTTACTACTCCCTCCGTCCCATAATATAAGAGTGTTTAGTGTCAAAAACGCTCTTATATTATGAGACGGAGGGAGTATCTTTTACAACCTTGAAGTAAAACCACGACGTTTATTTTGGATGGAGTATTAGATTTGGATTATCTCAGTCTTTCTTGTTGTTTGTTAATTTTAACTGCAGAATAACTATTTGTAACAAGATATATAATTTATCGCAGTCCTTGTTCTATGACTGTTGATCTGTTCATACGCACCTAACTTGGTCAACTAAAATGCTCTGTTTGCAATTTTCAACTATGCATGCCTATCACATCATTTAGATTAGTGCCCTTTGTCTCATGGCTTTGCTAATCGATTTATCTATTCATGTAAGCCTCTTCCTTGGTGACTTATCCTGCTTTGTTGTAATTTCCAATTATGCAGATGCAGATCTTCGTGAAGACACTCACAGGCAAGATCATCACGCTTGAGGTCGAGTCCTCTGACACAGTCGACAATGTGAAGGCGATGTTCCAGCATAAGGAGGGTATCCGGGTGGACCAGCAGCGCCTCATCTTTGCTCGCAAGGAGCTTGAGGATGGCCGGACACTTCTTGATTACAATATACAGAGGAAGTCCACCCTCCACCTGGTGCTCAGGCTCAGAGTTGGTATGCAGATCTATGTGATGACACTCACTGGCAAGATCATCATGTTTGAGGTTGAGTCCGACACAATTAGCCGAAGATCCATCATGTTTGAGGTTGAGTCCTCCGACACAATTGATAATGCAAGGCGAAGATCCAGGATAAGGAGGGTGTCCCGCCGGACCAGCAGGGCCTCATCTTTGCTGGCAAGCAACTGGAAGATGGCCGGACCCTGGGCGAATATAACATCCAGAAGGAGTCGACACTCCACCTTGTGCTGAGGCTTATGCAAATCGTCATGAAGACCCTCACCAGCAAGACAATCACCCTTGAGGTTGAGTCTTTTGACACGATTGACAATGTCAAAGCGAAGATCAGGGACAAGGAGTGCATCCCGCCAGACCAGCAGTGGTTGATATTTTCCTGCAAGCAACTTGAGGACCATCACCTTGGAGGTGGAATCGTCGGACACCATTGACAACGTGAAGGCGAATATCCAAGACAAGGAAGGCATCCCCCGGACAGCTCGACAACGGACACACCCTTGCTGATTACAACATTCAGAAGGAGTCTACACTCCACTTGGTGCTCCGCCTTCGTGGCGGCCAGTGAATTTCTTTGGGTTCCCGGAAGTTTGGTTCGCATGTCTGTTGAGCCTGGTGGCCTCTTCGTTCGTCGACGTCGTCTTTTTGGTTACGTGAAGTTTGTGTCATGTGTCGTTTCTGCACCTCTTTATCCGTGTGCAGTTTGTGAGACATCTGATGCTGCCTTTGAGCAGCTGCTTGGTCTATGTTATGAATGAGTTGACCTCAGTCCTCTGGATGTCTGATGACCTGTGTTGTGTTGGTCCTGTGGTCGTTTTTGCTATCAAAGATCGTAACTTCAGATTTGGCGTTTCCACGTTTACTGGTCAGTTCCAAACATCTAATTTATCCAATAGGCGTACCCTGAATTCTTCTTGATACGTGAACATCATCATAGATGTTCAGTTCGTGGCGTTTCCAGTCTGCCACTGAACTTGCCTGTGTTGTTTGCAGGTCTAGACATGCACACCGGCGTCATTTCGTCTGAAATTAAATAAGTTGGGTGATTGTTGTATTGCCAATGTTCAGATCGTCTATATAAAGCCGCTGTTCAGCGAAATCTGCAGATTGCAGGTTTCCTTTTCCTGATAATAACATGTTGCAGGTTTCCTTTTCCCGCACTAGGGCATCAACACTGTCCATCAAAACGAACACCCAAAACATTCGTGGACGCTTTCTCGAAATAGGCTCACGCCCCGCTTTATATATAATACAAACATCATAGTGCACGGCCGAACGTTACAAGGTAATGAGGAGACTCTCTTACAAAGCAGATCTTTGTGAAGACACTCACCGGCAAGACCATCACTCTCGAGGTTGAGTCTTCCGACACAATTGACAATGTCAAAGCGAAGATCCACGATAAGGAGGGCATACTACCGGACCAGCAGCGCCTCATCTTTGCAGGCAAGCAGTTTGAGGGTGGACGCACCCTTGCTGATTACAACATTCAGAAAGAGTCCACGTTGCACCTGGTACTTCGCCTCTGTGGAGGCATGCAAATCTTTGTGAAGACCTTGACTGGCAAGATCATTACCCTAGATGTTGAGTCTTCTGACACCATTGACAATGTTAAAGCCAGGATCCAGGATAAGGAGGGTATCCCCCCGGATCAGCAGCGTCTGATCTTCGCCGGCAAGCAGCTCGAGGATGGTCGCACTCTGACTGATTACAACATTCAGAAGGAGTCTACTCTCCACCTGGTGCTCCGCCTTCGTGGTGGCCAGTGAGTTCTTTGGGGCCCTAGAAGTTTGGTTCGCAACTCTCTCCCTGGTGGGCCTCCTCCCTCTTCATCTCTTTGAGTTATGTACAACTCAGTGTCTAGTGCCGTTGTTGAAAATCTTTATTCCTGTGCCACCTGTGAGAACATATGCTATCTTAGCTGCCTTTGAGCAGCTTGGTCTATGTCATTAATAAGTGAACCAGAATCTTAATTCTTGTTAACCTGAAATGTTCTTATCCTGTGATTACGTTAAAGTGAACCATTTGTGTACATTTTTGTCCCTCCGGGCTAAAAGGTGCTCAGGAACAAATGCTGCCGCCGATTTGCAGCCGCTTTTTCTCTCCGTTCCTCCTGTTCTGTGACGCAAGTTTTTTTTCCCTCTTATTCCGAGTTATTTTTTTCCAAGTGTTTTTTTAGAATCTTTCTGAGTCTGTTATGCGGTGCAAGTTACAGATGCACACTGCTTAGAGCATCGACCCCTTAAAAGCGGTTAAACCCGTAAAAAATAAGGCATTTACAATTTCGGTCGAAAGAATGGTCCCTAGCAGATCCCGTAATGTTTTTAAGGGGCACCGAGACTCCATCCGCGAGAACCTTATATGAACAGATTGAAAAGCAGTATACAGTTCAACCCGTAAACAGTCAAACCTCGTCGGAGCAGATGCACCACCGCGGAACTGGCCGGAATCAAAACGAAACTCGCCGGAATCCGTCCCCGCACATCAAAAAAGGTCGCCGCACACCGGAATTGTGTTGCTGGTTGTCCAAATTGTGGCCGGCTTGACCTTCACCGCCAAGGCGAGGCCGGCCACGGGCGGGGTGGAGTAGGCCGCCGGCGGCCCAACTCAAGGTGGGGCAGCGCCGGAGAAGGGCAAGAGAGGCGCAGCCGGGGTGGGGGAGGCACGGCAGGGGCGGACATGGCTGGGGTGGAGCGCGGCGGCGGCGGGCGCGGCCGGGCCAGGGTGTGCATGGCCGGGATTGGACAGGCAGGGGCGAGTGGCATCCGGAGGGAGCGTGGCCGGAGCGGGATGGGTTTGGCCAGAGCGGGGCGATTGCTTGTTGTATTGTTCCAGATACAGTTCGTAATACGGTATCTGTATTTTTCGGCAAAGTTTTGTACCGTAAAAATGGTTTAAAGGGCCCTTTAAACGCGTTTCTAAGGGTTAGCTTTTAAGGGATCTACTAAAGATGCTTTTAGGTTGGGCTCCCGTATGGTGATTCCTATACGGCGCGTAGGTCGAGGGTTATCGACACAGCGCGCGCAGCCCCCTCCCCCCCCCCCCCCCCCCGCCCCACCCCTTGAGCGCTGGAATTTCTATGGGCTGGCCCGTTAAATTCGGGATTACCCCCAACCGGTTTTGGGAAGGTTCTAGGACCTTCCCTCAGCCGTTTTTTCCTTTTTTTCCTTTTAGTTTTTTTTCTTTCTTTGTTTTATTTTTATTTTTCTGTATTCCAATAGTTTTTTCTTTTCTTTTCATCTTTCTTTTTTTCTTTTCTTTTTTCTTTTTCTTCTTTACTTTTTCACCTTTTTCGCGAACTTTCTTTTCAAATCCACAGACATTTTTTTGTTCATCGCATTCAAAAAATGTTCCTCGAACTTAAATTTTGTTCATCGGGATTTAATTGTTTTTCATCAAAATCCTAAATTTGTTCACCGTATTCAAATTTTCATCGTTTAAAAACATGTACGTAAATTTCGAATTTTTTTCATCAATTTCAAAACAAATTCATCAAATTTAAAATTTGTTCATCCATGTTTTTTTAAAATATGTTCATCTAACTGAAAAATGTTCATCATATTCAAATTTTGTTCATGATAATTTTTAAAAATGTTCAACAATATCAAATTCAGTAGCAATTTTCAAAAGCATGAACATTTTTTGGCTCCACAAACCTTTTAAATTCGCATCAATTTTTGAATTTTGAATAGTTTTGGAAATCCTGGATTATTTAAAAAACAAAAAACGAAAACGAAACAAGACAAATAGGGGGCTTCCCGCTGCCACTCATGGGTCGGCCCAAAGTGGGCGCAGGGGTGCGCGCGCGTCCGCTGCCTGGCGCGTGCTGCGCCATATAGGAGGGGAAATGCCTATTAGCCGCTTGTTGCGGCAAGTAGTCGTGACGATGCACAGGGGCAGATTGACAAGCCTTAGGATGCGCCGGCCCGTTCAAATGTTTGAGCGATTCCGGTTTTGGAATATTCTAGGCGGTTCCCAGCCGTTTTTTTCTTGTTTTGGGAACCTTATAAGAGGTGCCTGAACTGGTGTTTCCATTTCCCCTTCTATCCCTTTTTGTATCTTTTCTTTTTTCTGTTTCTTTTTCTTGTTTTGGGAACCTTATAAGAGGTGCAAAAAATGTTCCTGTTTTATAAAGTCTTTCGGGAATTTTAAAAAATATTCTTCTTTTCAAATTTTGTTTGCAATTTCAGAAAAAAAATGTTTTAAAAAATGTTCATTAATTTTAAAAAAGTTCTTCTTTTCAATTTTTGTTATTTTCAAGTTTTAAAAAATGTTCAAGAATTTCAAAAAATGTTCTCCTTTTCAGATTCTGTTCCGAATGTCACTCATAAAATGTTCATATTTTAGAAAGTGTACAGGAATTTCGAAATATGTTCTCATTTCGAAAATTTACTCAAAATTTCAGAAAACTATACGTGTTCAAAAAATGTTTCTTGTTTTTAGAAAAATCAGAATGTCAGAAAATTTTCAATTTTTCAAAAACTGTTAGGTTTTGCAAAAAATGTTCGTTTTTTGGATTATAAAAATTGTTCATATTTTTTCCCAAAAAAGCTTGGGATATCAAAAAATATTTGAGGCATTTCAAATTGTTTGAAATTTTCAAGAAATGATTCTAAAATGTTTTTTTTTCCAAAATCTCAACCCTGTTGTATGTTGTTATAGAGTTTAATGTTCAGAAGCAACTTTGTGGTGGACTGGCTAAGTGATCGCGGTCTGCGTTCTGGTGTGAGCAAGATCTTGTGACGAATCCTAGTGTCACCTATTTGTTTTTCGGGTTTTTTAGGTCGCGTGATACAAGAAAAACAAGCGGCTTTTGCGTCGGTGGGCCAACCCAGTCTTGCTTCGCCCGTGTGTGTCGAGCTTTTGTTTGACGCAAAATGCGTAAGGTCCTTATAGGGGGAGGTGCTATGTGCCGCATTCTGCGGCAAATACACGCCCCGTTGCAAAGGGTGCATTCGACTGGGCCGGCCCATTGCAGCGCACCGCGAACGCGATGGTCAGAAATCGCAAAAAGTCAAGTCGTGGTAGCTGGGATTCGAACCGGCGACTAGCAATTACCGCGTGCTCGCTGTTAGCCACTATGACCGAATATATATAATTGACAAATTGACATCGCAAAAGTTAAAAACCAATAGCAGTAGCAGACTTAACACTATTTCGAAGAACCCCAAACAATATTCCAAAATTTGAGTTATTTCTGAACTTACAAACAATTCTATGAAATGGCAAATACATATTGAAATTATCGATCTTTTTCATAAACATGAACATTTTCCAAATTTGTGAACACAATTTCGAAATGGGAACAATTTTTAAAATCACGAACATATTTTGATTTTTGAGAACCAATTTCGAAATGGAGAACAATTATCAAAATCCCAAACGAATTTGAACCGCGAACAATTTTTGAATACATGATTTTTTTAAAACAAGAACATTTTTTGAAACTTGAACAGTTTTTGTAAAACAGTAACAATTTTTGAAATCCTGGTCATTATTTGAAAAGTTCTGATAAATGTGAACAAAAACATTCCAAACAATTTTTTAAATGCATACACATTTTGAATTTATGAACAATTTCTAAAAACACGACCCTTTAAAAAAGTGAAAGTTTTTCAAAAGCATGAACAATTTTTTAAAAGTTTCCGAATAATTTTCATAATATGATTTAAAAAATAAAAAAACTTGAAAAAAAAAGAAAGGGAAAATAAAATAGAAAGAAAGAAGAAAACTAAAGAGAAAAACGAAACAAAGAAAAAGGAAAAAAGGAAAACCGTGAAAAACCAAAAAGAAACAGGACAACTGGTTCAAGGTCCAGAAAAAACCAGCTGGGAAACTCTTGAAGTTCCCCAAATCCGGAAACGCTGCAACACGTTAATGGGCTAGCCCAAGTCAGCGCTCGATCTCCAACTCCGTGTGAAAGGATGCCTATTCAACGCAGAATGCGTCAAATAGCATATATCTATTTGGATCCCTTGCCAGGTTACCTCGCTAGGCAAAGCTAGCCTTGCCGACGGAGGCTAGCCGATTTGGCTCGCCTGCTCGAGAGAAGAAAAGGTTGGAAACCGCTGGTAACAAGGCAAGCTAAGCAAGCCACTAGTAGAAAAGAGGGCTTTGGTTCAGGCCGGGTCAGCCCATTAGTCCCGGTTCAGTCAAAACCGGGACCAATGGGGGCACTGGTCCCGGTTCGTGAGGCCAGGGGCCTGCCGGGCCTCGTGGGGTCATTGGTCCCGGTTCGTCTGGCCCCTTTGGTCCCGGTTGGTGGGACGAACCGGGACCAATGGGCCTCGCTCCTGGCCCACCACCGTTGGTCCCGGTTGATGGCTTGAACCGGGACCACAGGCTGCCCTTTAGTCCCGGTTCATGCCACGAACCGGGACCAATGAGGTGCCTATATATACCCCTCGCCCGCGAGCAGAGCACTCCAGTGCTATGATTTTCTCTGGCCGGCGAGGGGAGGGCTTTGTGGTGCTCTAGCTCACCTCCTATGCACATGAGGTGTTCAATGAAATGCCCGAGCCACACTAGTTAAGCTTTCTCCTCTCGAAGCTCGACCTCAAAGCTCCATTTTCCTCGAGATTTGTCTAGGTTTAGCGGCCCGTCACGTCCCATTCCCGTCTTCACCGTCGTCGATCGCCCGCGCCGATCTCGTCGCCTGCACCACCGTGGTGAGCCTCTTGTTCTTATCTTCTTTCTGAAAGAAAAAAATTCTTACTTTAGATAGATACTTGTCTAATTTTCTTACTATTTTATTGCTTGTTATTATATAGTGCGCTGGTTTTGGTATCCGCCCCCGTCGGCCCTCGTCCTATCTATGATTCGGATGTGGTATATATTATCTTTATAACTATTGGTTTATTTATTGTTTATGAAAATTATGCCGACCAACGTGACATAGATTTTATTTATCTAGGAGGTATGTGAACCGGAAATTCCAACCGACCCTATTGTCGAGAGGTTAAATTTAGTTGAAAAAGAAAACAATTTCTTGAAGGAAAAAATAAAAAAAATTGAGGAGGAGAAGATGATATTGGAGTTGCATGTTGCGGATGTCGTCGATGATCACAAGAGCAAGATGGATGCAATGCGCTTGAAGATTAGAAAGATTAGAAAATATGCCGTTCATACCGAGGCTTGGTATCATTATGTCGTTGGATCAATTGTTACCTTGGTTGCGATTATGATCGCATTTGTTTTCGCATTGAAATATTTTACATAGTTTCAATGTATGGTTTAATTAATTAGATGCTCTGGAGAGCTATATGTTGTTAGATGAGAACTATGTATGTACTTTGGTTTAATGTGATGATGAACTTCTATTAATTTGGTCACTTAATTATCTATTCATGATGTTCTGTAATAGTTTTTGACACACTTAATTATATATAATGCACGCAGATGAACCGGCAATGGATGTACGGTGACAGACACACCTCCGAATACATTAAGGCGTGCATGATTTTCTCGAAGTGGCTGAGGCAAACAAGCAGAATGGTTTTATGTGTTGTTCATGCCCTAAATGTGGGAATACGAAGTCTTACTCTGACCGGAAAATTCTTCACACCCACCTGCTTTACAAGGGTTTCATGCCACACTATAATGTTTGGACGAGGCACGGAGAAATAGGAGTTATGATGGAACACGGCGAAGAAGAAGAGGACGATGACAACTATGTGCCCCCTGAATATGGTGATGCTGCAACGGGGGAAGCTGCTGAAGATCAAGAGGAACCAGACGATGTGCCCAATGATGCTGCAACGGGGGAAGCTGCTGAAGATCAAGAGGAACCAGTGCCCGATGATGATGATCTCCGCCGGGTCATTATCGATGCAAGGACGCAATGCGAAAGTCAAAAGGAGAAGCTGAAGTTCGATCGCATGTTAGAGGATCACAAAAAAGGGTTGTACCCCAATTGCGAAGATGGCAACACAAAGCTCGGTACCGTACTGGAATTGCTGCAGTGGAAGGCAGAGAATGCTGTGCCTGCTGACAAAGGATTTGAGAAGCTATTGAAAATATTGAAGAAGAAGCTTCCAAAGGATAACGAATTGCCCGACAGTACATACGCAGCAAAGAAGGTCGTATGCCCTCTAGGATTGGAGGTGCAGAAGATACATGCATGCCCTAATGACTGCATCCTCTACCGTGGTGCATACAAGGATCTGAACGCATGCCCGGTATGCGGTGCATTGCGGTATAAGATCAGACGAGATGACCCTGGTGATGTTGACGGCGAGCCCCCCAGGAAGAGGGTTCCTGCGAAGGTGATGTGGTATGCTCCTATAATACCACGGTTGAAACGTCTGTTCAGAAACGAAGAGCATGCCAAGTTGATGCGATGGCACAGTGAGGACCGTAAGAAAGATGGGAAGTTGAGAGCACCCGCTGACGGGTCGCAGTGGAGAAAAATTGAGAGAAAGTACTGGGCTGAGTTTGCAGCTGACCCAAGGAACGTATGGTTTGGTTTAAGCGCGGATGGCATTAATCCTTTCGGGGAGCATAGCAGCAATCACAGCACTTGGCCCGTGACTCTATGTATGTATAACCTTCCTCCTTGGATGTGCATGAAGCGGAAGTTCATTATGATGCCAGTTCTCATCCAAGGCCCTAAGCAACCCGGCAACGACATTGATGTGTACCTAAGGCCATTAGTTGAAGAACTTTTACAGCTGTGGAATGGAAACGGTGTACGTACGTGGGATGAGCACAAACAGGAGGAATTTAACCTGCACGCGTTACTATTTGTAACCATCAACGATTGGCCCGCTCTTAGTAACCTTTTAGGACAGACAAACAAAGGATACCACGCATGCACGCACTGTTTAGATGACACTGAAAGTATATACCTAGACAAATGCAGGAAGAATGTGTACCTAGGCCATCGTCGATTTCTTCCGACCAACCATCAATGTCGAAAGAAAGGCAAGCATTTCAAAGGCGAGGCAGATCACCGGAAGAAGCCCGCCATGCGTACCGGTGATCACGTACTTGCTATGGTCAATGATTTACACGTAATCTTTGGAAAGGGTCCCGGCGGACTAGCTGTTCCGAATGACGCTGAGGGACACGCACCCATGTGGAAGAAGAAATCTATATTTTGGGACCTACCCTACTGGAAAGACCTAGAGGTTCGCTCTTCAATCGACGTGATGCACGTGACGAAGAACCTTTGCATGAACCTGCTAGGCTTCTTGGGCGTGTATGGGAAGACAAAAGATACACCTGAGGCACGGGAGGACCTGCAACGTTTGCACGAAAAAGACGGCATGCCTCCGAAGCTGTATGAAGGTCCTGCCAGCTACGCTCTTACGAAAGAAGAGAAAGAAATCTTCTTTGAATGCCTGCTTAGTATGAAGGTCCCGACTGGCTTCTCGTCGAATATAAAGGGAATAATAAATATGCCAGAGACAAAGTTCCAGAACCTAAAGTCTCATGACTGCCACGTGATTATGACGCAACTGCTTCTGGTTGCATTGAGGGGGCTTCTACCGGAAAACGTCCGATTAGCCATTGTGAAGCTATGTGCATTCCTCAATGCAATCTCTCAGAAGGTGATCGATCCAGAAATCATACCAAGGCTAAGGAGTGATGTGGAGCCTTGTCAGTTTCGAGCTGGTGTTCCCACCATCCTTCTTCAATATCATGACGCACGTCCTAGTTCATCTAGTCGACGAGATTGTCATTCTGGGGGCCCGTATTTCTACACAATATGTTCCCCTTTGAGAGGTTCATGGGAGTCCTAAAGAAATATGTCCGTAACCGCGCTAGGCCAGAAGGAAGCATCTCCATGGGCCATCAAACAGAGGATGTCATTGGGTTTTGTGTTGACTTCATTCCTGGCCTTAAGAAGATAGGTCTCCCTAAATCGCGGTATGAGGGGAGACTGACTGGAAAAGGCACGCTAGGAGCGGACTCAATAATATGCAGGGCTGGACATTCTTGGTCTCAAGCACACTACACAGTTCTACAGAACTCTACCTTGGTGACCCCGTATGTCGATGAACACAAGAACAGTCTGTGCTCCAAACACCCGGAGCAGTGCGACGACTGGATTACATGTGAACACATCAGGACTTTCAGCAGTTGGTTGGAAACACGTCTCAGAGGTGACAACACTGTTTGTGATGAGCTGTACTCGTTGTCCAGGGGACCATCTTTGACTGTATTGACTTACAAAGGATACGAGATAAATGGGAATTCATTTTACACGATCGCCCAAGATCAAAAGAGCACCAACCAAAACAGCGGTGTCCGCTTTGATGCAGCAACCGAGAGGGGAAAGGACGCATATTATGGTTACATAGTGGACATATGGGAACTTGACTACGGACATGATTTTAAGGTCCATTTGTTTAAGTGCAAATGGGTCAATCTGTCGGGAGGCGGGGTACAGGTAGACCCACAGTACGGAATGACAACAGTGGATCTGAAAAATCTTGGGTACACTTACGAACCGTTCATCCTAGCCAATGATGTGGCACGGGTTATCTATGTGAATGACATGTCTACCAAACCGAGAAAAAGAAAAGATAAGGAAGCGAATACATCATACGATGAGCCAAAGCGCCACATAGTTCTTTAAGAAAAAAGGGACATCGTAGGAGTGGAGGGCAAGACAGACATGTCTGAAGATTATGAAAAGTTTCATGAAATTCCTCCCTTCAAAGTCAAGGCTGACCCAAGCATCCTGATAAACGATGAAGATTATCCATGGTTACGGCGCAATAAGCAAATGGCACAAGCGAAGAAAAAGTGAAGACTTTCTCCCGCAACTATTATGATGATACCATGCCAACGTTGTAACAGACGAGTATGATACCATTGTCCGTTTTGTACACGAAGTGCATCCAGTTTTTGCCGTAACCCTCTCAACTTTCTTGCACATGCTATGTGGATGAAATGATGATACCATGCCAACTTTCAACCTTTTCAGAGTTCATTTGAAATGCTTTTCAATTTCAGGGTCTTATAGCTCAAAATAATCAATAAATGCATGAAAAATAAGAAATGAAGTTAGAAAGGGTTAAAAATTGATGATGTGGCTTTGAATGGTGCATTTTGAACACACAAAAAGTCAGGAGTTCAAATAAGTTTTAAAAAATGAAATCCCTTTGTAACAGACGAGTTTTCGTATGAAATCCTGATACTTCGAAAGAGATTGTCCGTTTTGTACACGAAGTGCATCCAGTTTTTGTCGTAACCCTCTCAACTTTCTTCCACATGCTATGTGGATGAAATGATGATACCATGCCAACTTTTAACCTTTTCAGAGTTCATTTGAAATGATTTTCAATTTCAGGGTCTTATAGCTCAAAATAATCAATAAATGCATGAAAATAAGAAATGAAGTCAGAAATGGTTGAAAATTGATGATGTGGCTTTGAAAGGTGCATTTTGAACACACAAAAAGTCAGAAGTTCAAATAAGTTTTAAAAAATGAAATCCCTTTGTAACAGACGAGTTTCCATATGAAATCCTGATACTTCGAAAGAGATTGTCCGTTTTGTACACGAAGTGCATCCAGTTTTTGCCGTAACCCTCTCAACTTTCTTGCACATGCTATGTGGATGAAATGACGATACCATGCCAACTTTCAACCTTTTCAGAGTTCATTTGAAATGCTTTTCAATTTTAGGGTCTTATAGCTCAAAATAATCAGTAAATGCATGAAAAATTGTGCATGGAAAATAACAAATAAAATAAATAAGTAATTAGAAACAAAATAATATAAACTTTAATAAAATATATAAGTACAAACAAAATAAAATAAACTTTAATAACATAAATAAAATTTATGAAACTAAAATTATCAAAGTATTTTCTGTTCAAAACATTATAAGCAACCTCTATTATGATTGAAACTAAAATTATATAAAATTGATGCAACTAAAATTATCGAAGTATTTTCTGTTCAAAATCATTGAAAGCAAAAAGAATTTTCATAAAGAACTTTTTTTGTTAGAAACTTTAATAGCAAAAGGAATTATCATAAAGTAAAATAAATAAGTAATTAGAAACAAAATAAAATAAAATAAAATAAATAAGTTTTTGTTGTAAGTAGAAACAAAACAAAATAAATAAAGAAAAAAAGAAAACAAAAAACAGGCAAAAAATAAAAAATATGCCACCTACTAGGCCACCACGGCCTGAATACGACTAGAAACCCATCGATGGGCCAGGATTCAGGCCCGCAGAAGGCCTAGTAGGCCCATCAGGCATAGCAGTGACAATTAGACCCGTAAGCCTGCAATGGAGAGGAGCTCGAGAGGGGAGCGGCAGTGGGGCTTATAAACCACTGCGCGCCCCTCTCAACTAGCGAGGTGGGACTAAACTTTCGACGCGGGCGCAGCAGCACAAGGCCTTTGATCCCGGTTGGTGGCACCAACCGGGACTAAAGGGGTGCATTGGTACCGGTTGGTGGCACTAACCGGTACCAATGCCCCCCTTTAGTCCCGGTTGGTGCCACCAACCGGGACCAAAGGCTAAAAGGGGCATTGGTCTCGGTTGCTGCCATGAACCGGTACCAATGCTCTCCGTATATAAGCAGGACTTGTAAATTTTTCAGTTTCATCGAACATTTGCCCCCCGATGACGCCGAACTCATCGACGCCGCCAGGCTGCCCGTGCTCGCCGTCGCCGCCCCGCGCCCTTGCTGCCCGTGCTCGCCGACGCCGCCAGGCTGCCCGTGCTCGCCGTCGCCGCCCCGCCGCCCGCTCCTCGTCACCGCCCACTCCTCGTCGCCCCGCGCCGTTGCCCTGCCCCGACGCGCCGCCCCGGCCCGTGTCCCTGCCCCGACGCGCCGCCCCGACGCGCCGCCCCGGCCCGTGTCCCTGCCCCGACGCGCCGCCCCGACGCGCCGCCCCGGCCCGAGCCCCTGCCCCGACGCCGCCCCACGCCCCCGGCCTGCCCCGACCACACGCCGCCGCCACGTTCGGTCCGGCCGCCGGCCTTCCACTCTGTTTTTTTTCATATATATGATTTTTTTCAGATTATGTGCATATGTGTGTATATATGATTATATGTCCTGTTTTTTTTCCAGATTTTTTGTTCATATATATGATGATTTGTTTTTTGCATTTTTATAAAAATGTATATATGTATGTATGTTCTCTGTGCATATAAAAGTTAGATTTTTAGTACATTTGGGTACATTTTAGGTTAGTTTTATCTATATATGTTCTCTGATTTAGTACATTTTAGGTTAGTTTCATTTTTAGAAAAGTTTTATATATTTAGGAAAAGAAGGACGAGAAGGACGAAGGAAGAAGAAGAAAAAGTTTTATATATGCAAAAGTTACATTTTTAGAAAAGTATTATATATCTAGTTAGGAAGATAATGAAGAAGAAGAAAAAGAAGGAGAGGAAAAAGGAAAATAAGAAGAAGAAAAAAAAAGAAAAAGAAGAGGAGAAGAAGAAAGGAATAGAGAAAGGAATAGAGGAGAAGAAGAGAAAATAGAATATTCTATTTTCTCTTCTTCTCCTCTTTTTTTCTTCTTTTTTTTCTTCAATCTTCTCCTCTATTAATATCTTCTTCTCCTCTTTTTATTTCTTCTTCGTCTTCTTATTTTTTATCGGATATGTCGTTGTCGATATACCCCGTGTCCCGATAACTTCAACACGAGGGGGGGTCGACCTACCCCCTCCCCGATAACATTATTTTCCCATGTATGTATGTCGTCGTTGTCGATATAACCCCCTCCCGGATAACTTGGACTGTGATAACTTATACCACGGGAGCACCCCCCGGCCCTCTCGCTCGACCAAAACTCTCGAGGACACCCAAACCCTAGAAAAAACGATGTCGGTCTCCTACCCCCTCCCGCCGCGCCCCTACCCTTGAAGCATTGCCGAGGCCACCCCAAAACCGGAATAAGCTAGGTCTACATTTGCACTAATATATCCACCTGCTGTCATGTTTGTGTAATAATTGCCATGTTGTAATATTTGCAGAAACAATGGAGCACGGACGAGACGAGGAAGCAGAAGAGGTGTTGGGGGACATAATCTTAGCCGGAGGTGATGTCTTGTCGTATCTTAACGACAATGATGGTCTGGAAGAACAGGGTGAAGAAGCAGGCTACGGTGATCGAAGAGTGGAGGAGGAAATACATGATTATGATGGCTCCGGTGACCCAATGCTGGTGCAAGAAGGAGCCCGTGGTGACGGCTCCGGTGACCGAACAGAGTCCGGCCAGGTAAATATATTAGTTAAGCCTGTGCTGACTAGCTAATTGATGCATTCATTGTTTTGGTATGTACACATATTAATTAACTCTCGTCTTTCTTCTTTTTTCTAGCCCTCCGGATCGAGCACAACTTTGGTAAAGAGACGAGGCCCGAAGAGAAAGTTGCGCTCGGATGAAAGGTTTGAGATCACAGCAATCGTGCGCGACGGCCAACCGATTGAACTCATCAGGACAAAGGAAGCATTTGCTGCTCAGTGCGGGGTTCTTGTTAGGGACAAGATCCCGATCAGCATCCACCAATGGTATAAGCCTAAGAAGGAAGACCCTGAGGCGTCTTATGTCAATGATATGCAGAAAGATGATCTTTGGACTGAGCTGAAGGCAAATTTCACCCTACCGCCAGAGGAGGATCCGGAGAAGCTAGTTAAAGAGCAATTAATCAAGTCTCATGCTCTTAACAAGATGGCAGACCTATTCAGGAGGTGGAAGAATGAGCTGAAAACGTTTGTCGACAAAGAAGAGACACCAGAATTCATCGGCAAATATGAGAAGATCAGAGATCACTGGCCCGCATTTGTGGCCCACAAGACATCGGAAAAGAGTAAGAAGTTGTCAGCGACAAACAAGAAAAATGCTATGAAGAAGAAGCTTCACCATCGCACGGGGTCAGGTGGCTACCTCAAAGCCCGGCCTAAGTGGGCCAAGGCTAAGAATGATCTGCTTGATAAAGGGATCGAATCAGAGACAATGAACTGGCCAGACCGTCGCCGGACTTGGTTCTTTGGGGCTGGCAGAACCTTGGACCCTGTATCAGGGAAGTGCGTTTGGACGGACGAGCAAATGAATATACCAGTCAAGAGGCTTCAGCACTATATCAATGCAGCGCAGCAAGGGACGTTCGTTCCAGACAGAGAGAACGACGAGCTCACAATGGCCCTCAGGAATCCTGAGCACCCTGGACGGACACGAGGCACGCCAGGCTCCGTTTCGTGGAAGGCTGGTTTTCCGGACGCATGCGGTTACAAAAGCCAGTAGAGGAGGAAAAAAGTGGAGCAGACCCAAATTCAGAAGCTGCACGAAAGGGTTCAAGCGCTAGAGGAACGAGACGTAGCTCGCAGCAATTGACCTGCCGAAACTACCCCGCCATCTCAGCGGAGAAGCAGCATGGCTTCCACCGAGCTGCTTCAGCCGGAGCATGTCTTGACGGCTCCTGCTAGCTACCCCGTGGATGCTATCACGGAGTCTCAACATTGCCACCTTATGACGCAATGGCAGAACTTCAAAGTCAAGGCGGCTGTCGGCTCTGTTCGACCTCCTGAACCCGGCGCAATTTTTCACTGTCGTCTGATTCCAGAAGGATATGCTAGGGTGACGGTGGACGAAATAACGGAGGGATTTGAGGACCTCCAGCTTGACCACCCTACCGGTGAAGGGGAGACTCGGCTGGGTTCTGCTCTGAAGACTCCATGCCTATGGCAGAAGGAGCTCATCAACCTTCCGAACTGGACGCCTCCGGCGAGTAAGGGCACTCCGCCTCCTCCTCCTCCGGCGAGTGATCAGGGCACAGCCTCCTTCTCCGGCGCGTGGCGGCACTCCGCCTCCTCCACCGCCTCCTCCTCCGGCGAGTGATCAGGGCACTCAGCCTCCTTCTCCGGCGCGTGGCGGCACTCCGCCTCCTCCGCCTGCGCCGGCGCACCCGAGCAGCCAGCCTCCTCCTCTCCGCCTCGTCAGCAAGGGCGGAAGAGACCTGCCGCCGCTCTGGCTGCTCCGGCGCGTCGTAGTCCTTCTCCTCCACCTCGTAAGCAAGGAAAGAAGACAGCAGCAGCCGCTCCGTCTGCTCTGTCGGCGTCTAGCAGTACAGCCAGAGGCGGGAGGCAATACAGATTCGGTCCTTCTCTGAAGACTCCAGAGAAGTTATCATACGAGAGGACCGAGGAGGAAACCACGAAGATCGTGCGAGCCGAAGTGACGAACTTCTTTGAAGGGGTGAAAGCAAAGAAACATCCACCTCCGGAGGAGAAGGTAGATCCGGTGAAAGCGAAGCGCACTCTGGCTGCCCTGACAAAACCACCAAAGTCCCCGCCGAAAGGCAACTATGAGCGCATTATTGCAAAGACATTTGTCGAAGCGGAGCGGTCGGGAAGTACTATCAGTGATCAAAGGTTAAAAGAACGACGAGCTGGGAAAAAAATTGCCCAGCTCGGCGAACAAGCGAACCAATCGTGCCCCCCGCTCAAGGTGTCTAGCGACATCGTCGCTAATGATCCGAGGATGGTGCCCGGTTATAGCAATCTTGGAGATTACCTGCCCGACGATGTACATTATGATTTCTTGGAGGTGGACGAACACAAATACCATTACGGGAAGCCTCTCGTCAAAGATGAAAGATCTCTAACAACGATGATGCGAAGATTACATGATTGGTACATGAAAACCTGCAGAGAGTCTGGGGGGAGGAATACTTTGACGCTGAGAGTTAAAGAGGAGCATGACCTCGTTGAAATTGAACTGTTGAATGTTCCATTTGAGGAGTTCTTCCAGTTTTTCAATCAAAAGGCCCTCGATAAATCAACGGTCACTTGCTACTGTCTGTAAGTAGTACTACTTCTGTCATTAAGTCTCTCTATATAGGTCAGCTCTTTCATTGCATGTATTTATAATTATCCTCACTATATTTTGCAGATTGAAGATCGCCGAATTGAAGAAAAGACAAATCGGTGATATTGGGTTCATTAACACAAATCTCATAGATGCAACTGAGGTTAAATATCATGCCGAAAATACCGAGGCCAACTTGCTACGATCGTTGGTAATAAATGAAAACAAAGATATAATACTCTTTCCTTACAACTTCAAGTGAGTGTTACTGTCTTGTGCATATTCGGTTTCCCTTATTAGTCCAGGTTATAGTAATGTAATTGATGACTTATGCATGCATGCGCAGCTTCCACTATATCCTCCTAGAGATTAAGCTTGAGCAGGGAGTAGTAACCGTCTTAGACTCGAGACGAAAAGATCCCCAGGACTATGCGGACATGACTCAAATGCTCGAGAAGTAAGTTAAATCGATCATTATCCACCATATCAGCAACTTTGTTCATTTCCTGATATCAAGTAATTGTTTTCTTTGTCTGGCAGGGTTTGGAGAAAATTCACCAAAAAAACTCCGGGACTGCCGAAGAAGCTGCAATTTAGACACCCGAAAGTATGTACTATAGTAGCATGTTCCGCGCATCTCCTAGTGATTCAAGCGCTAATTTCATCAATACCATTTAGCATGCTTGCTTATCAGTTTGATTGACCTCTATTTCTTGTAAAGTGGTTGTGGCAGGAACAAGGGAATGATTTCTGTGGATACTACGTTTGCGAGTCCATCCGCCACACGACCTGTGAGCGGGGCTACTCTGACGAACAATATGAAGTGCGTACGAAATAATATTCACAATTTTATTTTATTACCATCATTTGT
Source organism: Aegilops tauschii subsp. strangulata (assembly GCF_002575655.3). Taxonomy (NCBI): domain Eukaryota; kingdom Viridiplantae; phylum Streptophyta; class Magnoliopsida; order Poales; family Poaceae; genus Aegilops; species Aegilops tauschii. The sequence goes on along the minus strand of NC_053041.3, from coordinate 580,568,048 downwards.
GTTGAGTTTCATTTATTCATATATATATATGTATTGACCCCCTTCTTCAAATTAGATCTTTGAGATGCGGGATGAACTCCTAGCACCAGATCGTATGCGAGCAATTCAAGAGGAATTGGCGGCATTCTTCCTTGACCACGTGATCGCTGAAAACGGAGAATACTATGTGGACCCTGTGTTCATAATAATTAGGAGATTATATTATAAGAGATAATTATTGTATATATGTAGCCGGTAGTGTCGGATAGATATACGAGAACTTGTTGTTCGACCAACCTCTCGGAGAAGGAGAGGTGGTCGATATCACTTCTCTCTGTATGCATATGTTCATGACGATCTTCTGTTTCCTTCATTTGCTTACTAGCTAGCATGTCTAGTCCTCTCTATACGTATATAGTACGTAGCGTCGACCAAGCACGGAGATAAGAGAGGACACTTCTCTCTATTAATTAGCTAGCTAACACAATATATGAAACACCTAAATTAACCCCCCAAAACCCCCAACCCCCCCTTTCAAAAAAACAAAAACCCCAGCCCCTGAAATGCTGACGCGTGGATGCCTATTGGTCCCGGTTAGTGCCACCAACCGGGAACAAAGGCCCTCCTGCCTGGGCTTGCCGCACCGGCCACGTGGAGGCCCATCTGTCCCGGTTCGTGTAAGAACCGGGCCTAAAGGGCTAGGGCATTAGTAACGACCCTTTAGTCCCGGTTCAAAAACCAGGACAAAAGGCCCTTACCAACCGGGACAGATGACCCTTTTTCTACTAGTGAGCGCTTCCCACCGTGGTCACCCCCGAGATGAATGCGTGTCTCATCAGGCCTTATTCAAGAGAGGAGGTGAAAAAAGCTCTTGAGTCAATTGGAGACCTGAAAGCACTGGGACCGGATGGTATGCCTGATGTGTTTTATAAGAAGTTCTGGGAGCTGGTGGGAATGAAGGTGCAAGAAGAGGTGTTGGGGGTGCTTAATGGTAATCCTATGCCCGAGTCATGGAATGAAACCACCATCGTCTTGATACCACAGAATAATAATCCTGAGAGGGTAACGGAGTTCAGACCGATTAGCCTTGCAACGTTCTGTACAAAGATGATCTCTAAGGTCTTAGCAAATAGATTAAAGGAAATGCTCCCAAAGATTATTTCACCGACCCAATCAGCCTTTGTCCCGGGAAGGTTGATTACCGATAATGTGTTGTTGGCTTATGAGATCAACCACTTGATGCATAAGAGGAAGGGGGGCCGTGATGGACTTGTGGCGGTCAAGCTTGACATTAGCAAAGCATATGACCGTGTTGAGTGGGAATTCTTGGAATGCATGATGCGCAAGATGGGGTTCGGAGAGGTGTGGATTGGCACTATTATGAAGTGCGTTAGATCGGTAAAATATAGAGTGAAAGTGAATAGAAACCTCATCGATCTATTCGTGCCCGAGAGAGGGCTGCGCCAAGGGGATTCCCTGTCCCCATATCTGTTCATCATGTGTGTTGAAGGCTTCTCAGCCCTGCTGCGGCAAGCGGAGGAAGATGATATTATTCAGGGCATCCAAATCTGTAATGGGGCGCCAAAGATAAACCATCTCTTCTTTGCAGATGATTCCCTTATTGTGATGAAGGCAACTACTCAAGGTGCACCTAGACTGCAGTCTATCTTGGCTTTATACGAGTCCCAATCAGGTCAAATGATAAATAAGAATAAGTCGTCGGCAACCTTCAACAAGGGCACAACAACAGCGGTTAAAAGTGAGGTCCTACATATCCTCGGTATCCCTCATGAGTCTCGTTGTAAAAGATATTTGGGGTTATCGATTCATGCTGGTGTTGCCCTAAGTAGGGAATTTGAGTACATCAAGCAAATGATATGGCACAGAATGTAGGGCTGGATCGAGAGGTTACTATCCAAACCGGGCAAAGAAACCTTGGTAAAATCGGTAGCCCAGGCGATCCCTACTTTCGCAATGTCATGCTTTGATCTGACAAAGAAGCTGTGCGAGGAAATTGGTACCCTAATTAATCGATATTGGTGGAGCCAGCAAGACAAGATGGACAAGTGCCATTGGATAGGTTGGGATAAACTTACAAAATCCAAGAAGGAGGGTGGCTTGGGCTTCTGAGAGCTGCACATCTTTAACCTCGCGATGTTAGCCCGACAAGGTTGGCGTCTCCTGCAGGAGCCGGATACACTTTGTGCACAAATCTTGAAGGCTCGCTACTACCCAGACTGTTCAGTACTTGATGCTGTGGCAAAGACAGAGATGTCCTATACATGGCGCAACATATTAAAGGGGATCAAGCTACTGAAGGAAGGTATTTATTTGAGTATTGGGTCTGGTGAGAATGTCAAAATCTAGGACGATCTGTGGATTCCGCGGGGAGAGACGAGGAGGCTGCGAACTCGTCGGGGCAGCGTGCTGATTGATCGAGCTAGTGATCTAATGGATCCAGTCACCGAAAATTGGGATGAAGATCTAGTCAAGGAGCTGTTCTGCCAGGAGAACACAAAGGAGATATTGGCAATCCCAGTGAAGCATGGCATGGATGACCAAGTTGCATGGCACTTTGACCCAAAAGGAGTGTTCTCTGTTAAGTCTGCCTACCACTTGGGGATCAGGCTTAGGGAGACAAAGAAAAACAGAGATGTGAGCCCCTCGGTACCGGCACCTGCGGAATCGCAGAAGTGAAACAGGATTTGGAACCTAAACCTCCCTCCAAAAATACGTATGTTTCTTTGGAGACTTGCGTATAACAACCTGCCTATGTGGATGAATATTAAACGCAAGCATGTTGAGCTGGATACTAGGTGCCCGATGTGCATGCGTCTCGACAAGGATGGTGGACATCTTTAAATGCAACAAATGAAGCAAGTCTGGAGAGCCTTACTGATTGAGGACATCAGGTTGAACCTCCTGCAGTCAAACAATCACATGGCAATGTTTGATCAATTGTGGGCTCTAGATAGTGAGCGATGTGAGCTAGCGCTCATTATGTTGTGGGAGTGGTGGAATATTCGAAATAAAACTAATGCAGGGGAAAGGACTAGTACATGCGAGGAAATCTATTTTATTGGCAGGAAGCTTGTGACTGAATTTGCAGCACTAGGAAGTAAGGCTGGGGTGCAGGTAGTAACACCAGCACCTACATCATGGAGTAGACCAGAGGAGGGATTCATCAAAATCAATTTTGATGCAGCTTTTCAGGTGGCTGTGGGGCACGGGGCTTGGGGCTGTGTTGCCCGTTCGGACCAAGATGAGGTTATCTCTGCTTGTGCTAGAAAACTCGAGTTCCTTACTTCACCACTTCAGGCAGAAGCTACTCTATGTATCAAGGCCATTGAAGCTGCTAGCGAACTAGGCTTCCATCCGGTTATTTTTGAGTCGGATTCACTGCGGCTTGTTAATGCACTGAAGACGGGCGAGTATGACAAGTCCTCCATTGGAGTCCTACTACGAGAAGCACGAAACCTCTGCTTTCCGTCCTTTGACGCATTTAATTTCAATTTTTGTAAACGTTCATGTAATAGGAGCATCTACGGACATAGCAAATATGAGCCCTTAAACGTCCATGGACACCCGGTCAGTGACCAGACGTGTCCGTTTTGAGTCCCTATTTATCCGTCCGCGGAGCCATACTCCTCATTTTTCTTCTCATATGTCCGGTCACTTGCACGTGATTGGTGGAGATGAAGAGAGAGAAATAAAAGAATGAATAAAGAAAGAGAAAAGGTGGTCTGGGGTGGGGCTGCGTCCTATGTGGCGGAATGCCCGGGCGTGCCCGGGCGCGTCCGCGAGCCCTCATATCCTCCCCATATTTGAGATGTATATGAGGGTTCGTGAATAGCCCGGGCGTATAGGGATGATATGAGGGGTCCGGTTGGGTCACGTTTTTTCTTCCCTCTCATGTCCGGTCACTGACCGGGCGCGTCCGCAGGCGTATGAGGGATGGTTTGAGGAGTCCGGTTGTAGATGCTCTAAGGTTGCCCATAGCCTGGCTGCTTTCGGGCTCAAGGCGGGCGTGTCTAAGAGCATCTCGAGCCAAACCCCCAACAGGCCCCCAAGGCCCTTTTTTATCACCGGCGCTAAAAAATGGCCCAGTAGTGCCCCTAGAAGCCCAATTTTCGCTGGTTAGGCCCGACACTGGCGCCAACGGACCCTGGCCGAACCCGGCGCGTTGGGGGTGCCCGAGGGCGCCGGAGGAAGCGTTTTTGGCGCGAAAGCCCGGTGGGGCTGCCGAGTCAGCGACCCTGGCGCATTGTCGTCCTCATCGCCTCAGTTCCCGCGGGAATCAATGCGAAGGCTGCCGCGCCGGTCAGCCTCCATTGATGCCTCACGCGCGGCGCAGTGAAGGTGCCACGCCGCGTGTCCCGCCCGATCTCGCCACGCATACACACGGCAGCCGCCCTCTCACCGCGCAAGCCCGGCTATAAAAGCCACCCTCCCTTGCCGGTGAGCACACACTCCATCGCCAGAGAAACTCTCTTCCCCTCTCACCGCCGACGCCACTCTCGACCGAGCACGCCTTTCCTCCCCATCTCTCCCCGTCGGTGAGCATGGCCGAGCATTACCCAGGCAACGGTGCGGCGGCTAATGGCTTCGGCCGCCATCACCTACACGAGGACGAGGCACGGCTCCTCTACGAGGCCGACTACCCGGCACCGCCGGACATGTGGGTGCCGGGCACGTGGAAGCTGAGCGCCAGCGGAGTCCCAGTGCCACCACCGCTGCCCGACGCGGTGAGATAGCACGCATCCGGTCCTCGCTGCTGGAGCAGTCACGGAACGAGCCGAGGTACGCCCCCAACAGCTACGCGCTGTGGACGGCGTATTTCGAACGCCGCCACGCCGACCAGCTCGCCTCCTCGAACAACGTCGAGCCCCGCGGCCGGCAGGACTCCGAGGGGCAGCGCCGATGGTGGGGCGTCCCCGGCCGCACCCTCGAAGCCGTCCTCGAGTACATCGTGGTCGGCAACACGCCGCACTTGGAGTACCCGGCGCCCCACCTTCTCGGGCCGTCGCGGCAGCTCTTGGACGCTGCGGCGAATGGAGACGACGACCTCCTCGTCGCCGGGCTCTGGCTCCCTGTCCGGATTGCCGGCGCTCCACCCCGTCAAGCCGGAGCCACAGGAGATGCCGCTCGGGCGCCGCACCCGCGGTGGCGCCCTCGTCATCAACGAGGGCGGCCACCCCTCTCCTTCTTCTTCCCGCCTCGTCAGGCCGAAGACCGAGCCGGGGTTGCTCCCCGTGAAGAAGGAGCACGCAGACATGGCCGCTGCCGACGAGATCGCCCTCAAATGGGCGAGGGAGGACTACGTCCACGAGCAGATGGAGCGCTAGCGCCGCGCCTTCAAGGAGATCGCCGCTCGGCGCCGCGGGCGCGAGGAAGGCGGCATTGTTGCCCTAGACAGCGACGACGAGGAGGCACCCGGGCCGTCCAACCCCCACGCATTGGCGACGCTGGTCAGGGGTGTAGCAGGAACGGCGACGACATGCAGGACAAAGGCGATGATGACGGCGACGGCGACTACACCCGGTTCTACAGGCTCCTCGGCATGTAGAAGGCGGGCGGGCGGCGCCGACGGCATAGTGGTGCTAAGCGTAGTTGTCGTTTTTAGTTAGTTTTAAATTTATGTTTTTAATTTTTGTAGAGATATCAATGAAATTATCTAGGTTGGACGAAATTGTGTCGTGTTTGGCCGATTTTCTGTTTCAAAAATCGTCATCTGGGGATGACCTGAGGGCGGTGGCTGAAAACCTACCGTCCCATGCCAAATTTATCGCCGGTTCGTCTCAAGACGGCGCTGTTTCAAGCCCGTGGGGGCCGAACGGCCGGAGATGCTCCAACTCGTGGTGGATGGAGCGGGTCCCGGACTTCGTTGTTGACTTCGTTGTTCCCAGTTAAAAAAAAAAGAGCAAGTTCTTCCGTCCCCGTACCCTTCACCCGTCGTCACCTCCACCCCTGCACACGCGCAGTCTCTCACCGGATCTCCGGCGACCACCGACCACCTCCGACCACCGCTACTCCTTCCCTCTCCTGCGATGGCGCCGCGCGCCGGCGGTCAGACCTACGGCTTCCCCATCTACTGCGCCTCCTGGCTCCCACTCGCAGACATCATCAAGCCCTCCCCATCCGCCGACGGCGACGCGGATGCGGACGCGTCCCCGGCCCTGTCCTCCCCACCCCCGCCCCCCATGGTGGCCCTTGGTGGAGGCGGAGGCGAGGGCCGGAGCGGCGTGCCCAACGCGCTGGTCGTCGCCGCCCTCGACCCCGCCGCTGCAGGGGCGCCTCCAGCGCTCTCCCCCGAGCCGGTGAGCGACCCGCGCCCCCTCGCTCTCTGATTTCACCAGATCCATACGGATCTCGGGGGAGACCTACGTGCTGATCTGCCGCTCTTGTTTTGATGATGGTGGGGTGCAGGTGTTCAGGCTGGGGACAGAGGAGCAGGTACCATACAGGATGGCCGTACACCCCCGCGGCGATGGCCTCCTCTGCGCCTTCCCCAACGGCTGCAGGTACTCGAGTCCTTGGGCATGTGACGCTGATGCTCACTTGTGCATTCGTCTGTCGTCGTGAATTTTGATCAGCTCAAAATCTCCACAATGTGTGCGATCTTTAGTGTTACCCTGTGGGTTAATTGTTGTTAACCTGTGGTTCACATGGTATGTATGCTTAGAATACTTTGGTGTGAGTCCGGTACTTCGTTCGATCAGGGGTGTTGTGGATGTGGGGCTATATGGTGTAAATTCTGATTGATTCGACCAAAATATAATTAACCTATCATATCACAACATAGTGTTCAAGACTTCTAGTAACATACAATGATGCCTCTTGATAACCCCATAATATGCTTGAACTGTCGGTGTAAGCACTGTGCTGGATTTTTGTTAGTATAGCTTATTTCCTGATTGTAGCTAAAACTCGGGGGCACCTGTATCTGTTCCATCTTGTCATGTTAAGTTTATTTCAGTTGTTGGGCCCATCTCATTGGCCTTATCAACGAGCATAACTGGGCTTGTTGGGGTGTTACTGTAGATGAACTGGTGGTTAATTAAGTTTTAGCTGCAAAACATACAACTTTATACTTCTTCAATCTTATTTTACTCTATAAAAAATATGCTGTTTGTCTTTTTTTACTGACTGATTTAAGCACAATTTAAGTCAGCCCGATGGTTCTGCAATTCTGAATTCTTACCATGTGTCACTTGCATAGGTTGGTGCGGTGGGAATCACCAGAAGGAGAAGATTCGCATAGCCTAGTTTTGAGATCTGACCAGGAGGCTTTAGTGAAGCTAAAGGATGTTGGTTTACAGTTGGCTGTGTCATTCAGTGGAGAGGGTTCAATACTTGCCACTGGTGGCGAGGTAAACGAAAGTATTATAGTGTTATGCATTTGCTTATCTTACCTATTATTTCCCTTTTTTGGCGCCAACTCTGTTTGTAGTCAAGTCGTTAGCTTGGTTTATTGTCCCCCCCCCCCCCCCCCTCTAAGTTCGTTTTTTCCATTGGTAGTAATGGAGGTGGCCGCACTTGACTCTCCAAAGCATGACATATGGTAGCTTTGACAGATCTGATAGCTGTAGGTGTTAATAGAAACAATTTCTTTTATATCTAGTGACTTTATGCAGAAAGCAATGTACCATATGGTCATTGTGAACAACAATTTGCATATTGACCATCGCACACTAACTTCTAACTTAATCTAGGAACCTAAAACGCATTTTACAACATTCACAACCATAATTAGTGTGAGCCATAGGATTAGGCAACTGAACTGACATAGATTGTTTATGTGTAGTACGGAAATGTTTGGCAACAACATAAAATTAGCGTCTCTGTAATAAGTGGACAAATGGTTGCAGTTAAGCATACGGATAAACCAACTTAAAGTTAAGCATTCCCGTGATGCTCTTGTTTGTACTCCCTCCGTTCCATATTAGTTGTCAGCGACAACGAATATGCGACAACTAATATGGAACGGAGGGATTATGTTTTTATAAATTCTAGTGCTGTACATTATTTAGCTTAAAATAAATTGTCTATTGCTTCATTATCTTCTGGAAATTCTTACAAGCAAAGCAACCATTCAATGTTTTTTTACCTTCTCATTTTATATGAAGCTATTCTAGGGTTTTCTGTCATTCAGTAAAATTCCATTATAGTCATGCGCTTATGCTTTGAGGACTAGCCAATAAGTTATATGGTTGTGCTGTTTTTTTAGCCTTTTCATGGCAGTTAAAATTGTCCATATGTTATTTTAAGCATGTTAAATAAATCTCCGTGTGCTGTATAGGATGGACATTTGAGGGTCTTCAAATGGCCTGGCATGGAAACCATTATTGAAGATCCTGATGCTAAAACATCTGTTAAGGATCTTAGTTTCAGGTGAAATAGTGCCATTAACTTTCTCTTTCCAAATGGATATTTATTATTTGATACTGATGGGTTGCCTCCGTTTTGGGACATGCTTTAGTTCCGATGAGAAGTTTCTAGTTGTGAACAGGAGCAGTGGCCCATCTAGAGTGTGGGATTTAAAGTCATCTGAAGCTGTGGCTAATCTGCCAAGAGAACAAGTGAGTGATTTTTTTGTTTGCCAATTTGCATTAGTTTATTTTCTTTGTTTAAAGTGCACTTCTGACTCGTACATTTCCAGGGAGAAATATTTGGCTTCTGCCGATTTTCTACTAAGTCTGACAATAGTCAGATTCTCTTTGTTACAGCAATGCAAGGTGACATCATGATTTGAATTCACCCTGTTATGTATGAACTATTTTGAAGTTCTCTTAAAAAATGAACGGAATTGCCTGGTAAATCTGAGACATGACAGTTAGAATACCCTGCTTCTTAGGTGATTACGGGAAAATAATATCTTGGAATACCACCTCATGGACAAGAATTGGATCAAAGAAAGTAACTCGTGATGCGATTTCAGCTTTTTCAGTCTCGCCTGATGGTACACTTCTAGCAATGTGAGTAAGGAACTATGAATTTCACATTAACATGTTCGGTGTTCTAGGTTCAAGAGACATGCGAGTCTAATTTACTTGCCTTTGCATGTCCAGTGGAACTATTGAGGGAAGCATCAGTGTTCTAGGTTCAAGAGACATGCGAGTGGTTGTAACAGTTAAAAAGGCGCATCTTGGCATTGTTACCACATTAGCGTTTTCTCAAGATTCAAGGTTAGTACCTGTGCTCTCGTTCTGCTTTAGTTGATGAATTCCACAAATGCAATCTCTCATTGTTGTTGTTCTATCATATAACAGGGCCTTGCTGTCGACTTCCTTTGACTCAACCGCAAGGGTGACATCGACTGAATCACCCAAGAGCGATGGTATGTTGGTTTCAGATCTTGAGTTATCGCTTATTGTGTACTTGCCAATTTTCTGAGTATTCTGAAAATGGCTGCATGTTTTCTGATAGGTATAAGCCTCTGGTCCATGGTACTAGCTATTATACTCGCAATTTTGGTATATTACTATATGCAGCACAAAGAAGATCTCTTAGCAATGTTGCCACAATGAAATTTTTGTTCAGCCTCTACTGATATCTCACTGCTTACCTCTGATTATCTGATCTTGTACTGGAGATAAATGTTGTATCGTGTCGGAGCTAGAGCAATTTTTGTATTTAGGTGAAAGAAAAACGACTCAAAAACGTCCAGATCTTTTTTATCATGTCACGCTGGTATAAGAAGGCCATCCTCTCCTGGTTTGTAAAATTGGTGGCCATTTATGAGTTATATATAGGAGTATATATGATAACTTGTGCTATTCAATATAGCTATGGTTTATGCTATCAAAGCCATCCATTTGCCGGCTCAAAACAAGGACATCCATTGGCTCCATGATCTGTGTAGAGAAACAAACTAATTATACCCTTTGCATTTTGGTTTTCTCTCATGTTTGTTTTCGGTTCATTTCCTGCGCGCATCTTGACAGAAGAATTGTGTGGCATGGATACGATCAGCCCAAGAGTAGTATCCAATACAAGAGTAGTATCAACCAAGTGTAGTATGAAGAAAGCGCCGAATCTAATAGCCCCTATCCACCGCCACTCCGTTTTCTCCGTTTTTGTGCCTTTATATACTTTTGAAACCCTTTGTGAATTTATCATCCTAATTTTTCCACCGCCGCATACCTTTGTTTCGTGATGTTTCGTGACGATCCAATCCGAAAGCCTTTTCCGCTACTCTGCCAGAGGGGGATTCTTCAATGTGGCCATTTTCATCAACTTAAGGCCATCATGATCGCTTGTGAGTAGTTTTCTTTGAGACTATGGGTCTGTAGCAGTAGCTAGATGATCCCCTCTCCCTTGCTTCTCAATACAAAGATCACATGAGCCGCTCGACATGATTGTGATTCATGATCCATTTGATGTAATCTATTAATGTGTTTGTTGGGTTGTGATCAATTGTCACTTTATGATCAGATTTATTCAACCATCTTTTTGATATTTATTTGGTTCTTTGATGCATAATTCTTATTCATATATGCTCTTCAATCTGTTCTTTTTTCTTGGGCCAAGTTTGGGGTTTGATCTTCAAGTGGGAGTTGTGTATGATAGTTGGGTTCAACCTTGCAAGTGATAAAAAGATGGTTTGCGTAGTTGTCCTTTGAACGTAGGGTGAAGACAATATATCACCTACTTCATGTCATCATGCTTATTATAATACTCTGTTTTTACTTAATATTTTAAGATGCATGCTGGATAGGGGTCTTGGGTAGAGTATTAGCTATAGATGCAGTTGAATAACGGTGTATGGATATTGGGACATTATACTCATATGTTAATTATTGCCATGAATATTCATACTCATAAAAACTGCAATTTAATCATTGCCTTACTCTAATTCGTTAACTGCTTACTGGAGGTGGAAGAAGAAACAACGTACATGGTGTATACCGCTCGCATCCTCTCATGGAGGGCCCACCATGTGCGCTCGATGGTGGCTAGCCTCAGCCTGGTCGGTAGAAACGGCCAATTTGAGCGTTCTTTTAGATGCAGGCTGAGAGATGCTTTGAGTTCCGTGCGGGCCAACTATGTGACCCAGGCAATCAAACAGGCCAAAAACATTCCGTGCGGGCATGGCTGGGCCTAATGCAGGCTACCAAACGCGTCCGATTGGAGGAAATGACGTGCGACGCACGGCTCCTTGGCGGTGCGCACCTCAAGTGCAAATTCGTGCCGAACCTCGGCTCGGCGCTGCTGATCTACAGGCCGGGCACGATTCTCCGGCGAGGGCGACGTCTGGTGCTCCTCAACGCCGATGAGGTGGTGGTCGACGCACGGGGCTGGCGCGACGACGTTTTTCAGGTGGGCCAGCTGGTGGCGTTCTCGTGCCATCTGGCGCGAATTGCGGCGGTTGACCGGTGGGGCGTGGCCGGCGCGGATTCCAAGGTGAGTAATGGCGAGAGGGGGGCAGGGAGAGTGAGATTATTAAGAGACCCACGACGCCTCGGCTCGCCACTTCCTCCCCCACTCCGCTTATCCACACCCACCCCTGCGCCCCGCCGCACCGAGAGCTAGGGTTAGATGACGACGCGCGAGTAGTAGATGTGGGCGCTGTCTGCCGGCGACGAGGTGCTGATGGGAAGGTTGAAGGAGATCGACCGCTGGTTCCCGACGGCGAAGGCGCTCAACGACGCGTCGGGGATGGTGAGAGACAACTCAGGGGAGAGGAGATCCTCAGATGCTTCCCCAACTACGACCGTCAGCCGACGATAGGGGTGCTGCTCTAGGCGATGCTCGAGGCGGAGTCGCCGATCCCGGAGCAGAGGGAGAAGTGGAAGGTATTCCGTTCGCTGCGCTACCGTCAGATCCAACCGCCGGCCCCGCCGCAGGCTCCTCCGCAGGCGGTGGTGATGGGGATCTCGGCGCCCGGATCCAGATGGCTGCCAATCGTCATCGAGGAAGACCAGGAGGGGGCAGAGCCGCCACGACGCCGGGCCAGAGCTCCAGCGACCCCAACGACGCTCCCTCGACGTCACCCTCGCTTCCCGAGGCGCTCCCCTCGCCTCCTAGCCCTCTCCCGCCGCCAATAGGGTGCTCGCCGGCCGGCAACCGTTTCTGGCTGCTGGTCGGGGAGGACTCTGATGAGGACGAGGGGGGGAGGCCTCTGTCCGCTCTTCAGGTACGAAAACAATCTCAAAATACATAGTATCTACTACATCTATTGGTGCGGATGATGCTAGGTGTGACAATAGGAAAAAAAATGAGAGGTTCCCGTTCCAAAGCTAGGAACAATTTGGGGGATCAGAGCAAGTTGGGGAGAGATTGTAACAATAATGATGATGCCTCTAGATACCAGGTAGAGGTGATGAACCCTGGGGGGGAATAGATACCAAATTGAGGGGGAAATTTAGTCCCAAAGGTATAAAAGTTGATGTGTTGCAGAATCACATGAAAGATGGCCATATACCATCAATTTTGCCCTGGTTTAGCGAGGGAGATATAGATTTGGGGGAAATTGAAATGCAGGAAACACCAATTGAGCCTTATTTGGCTTCAAAAGGAAAAGGGATTGGAAAGGAGAAAAAACTGATGACAGTGTGAGACCTCTGATTATTTTTGGAGGCTCAATTGGAAGAGATGTGGATATGGGTGATGAGGTGGGCCTCTCATGGTGGAGGCCTAGTGGGCCTGCGGGGAGCCCAGCCCAAAAAAGAGACGAGTGGCTGGTGGGTATAAAAAGGGGGGAGGGGGTAGGAAAGGAGATACCCCATCTTTTAGGGTCCCCTCCCCCCACTCCCACACCGCCGCTAGAGGAAAATATGGCTGGGAATCATGGAAGAGGCTATGGTGCAGCCAGATTCAATAGAGGGGGCTGGACTGGAGATACTGGGGGGAGATCCAACAACATCAGTAGAGGGGGAGGATTTAGCAGAGGTAGATCGGTTTCCTTTGAAAAATCTGGAGGATATGGAAGAGGTGGTGGCAGATTTGGAAATAATGTTGGATTTGGCAGAGGATTTGATGTAGAGGAGGAACTTTCAGTAGAGGATAAAGGAGAATCTATGATTTGGCACGCCAAAACAGGGAAAAAAGAGATAGTAGAAGATAACAAAAGAAGAGCTAATGAGGAGGTTGGAAAATCTGGTGAAGAGCAAGAGGGGGAGAGAGAGCAGCTGGCCAACGTGGATCAAGGTCAACAACAGAAGTTGCTTGCTTCGTTGCTCTCTCAACTGGTGCAAGGGATAAAAGGCAATGAAAATGGGCAGCTGGGAAAGATGATTGGAAGCTCCTTTGGCAATCAGGCTGGAGGGGACATTCAGAGAAAGGAAGAGAGGAGTGGTGAAACTATGCAGAAAACAGATAAAGGAAATGGGCTGAACCCTAATATGGAGACCAAGAAGCAGAGTGGGAGAGGCAATTGGCAGCAGACCTTGGAAGACAACAAAAAAAGGGAATGAGAGATTGAATAGGTAGGTATGTGACAAATGTAAAGACCCCAGACATACTACCAAAGAGTGTAAAGTGGGTCACTGTCTGATCTGTGGTAGGGACAATCACATTACAGGGGAATACAACCTTTTGAAGCAAATGAAACCAGTGCCAAAGTATGTAGGATATGCTGCTAAGGTTTGGGAATTCTTCTAGTTCAGAGTTACAAAGACATGTTGGTGGCTGGACACACAAATCCTTTGGGAGTGGTGATTGTTAGAGATGGACAAATTAATGAAACCGAATTGACCAGAGCCTTGAGTGAGATGTTTGATTGGGGCTGGCAATGGAGAGTAAAGGAGTTTGGAAAGAATTAAGGATGGCAATTTTACCCATGGGTACGGGTGCCCGCGGGTACCGTACCCATGTGGGCGGGGTATGGGGACAATTTTATACCCATGGGTAGTACCCATACCCTACCCGTTATGTCATGGGTAGGGCACGGGTATAGTCTTTTACCGATGGATATACCCATACCCTACCCGTTTATACTGATATGTGAACCTTACCCATGATTCACAAATGTACCTATGTTAAAGTTGTGTCATGAGCTTATGAACCTATGTTAAAATTGTCTCCGATTGTCAATTTGAATTGAGCTAATTGTCATGTACTCATCTATCTATTATTGAGTTGAGGTCAATGAATTTTTTGTCAAATGTGCTATAAATGAATGTAAAATTACGAATAACTTGTGTAGTGTTTGGTCTTCCCGTTGGGTATCCAATTGGTACGGGTACCTGTCGGGTATGGGTACGGGTAAAGTTTCATACCCATGGGTATGGGTATGGGTAAAAATTTATACCCATTAACGAAACGGGTATGAGTATGGTATTGCTCTACCCGCCCCATACCCTACACATTGCCATCCTTAGAAAGAATGGATTTATGATGAGATTTCCTAACAAGGCTAAACTAGTTGAGCTTGCAAATTTTAATGATTTTAATCTGCTAGGGACTGGGGTGGTGATCAAGGTACAACCCTGGTCTCTTGACCATCAAGCAATTGAAAAAATGCACTCTGCATGGATTAGACTGAGTAAAGTGCCAGACTGCTTTAGACACTTCTTTGGAATTTGTGAAGTTGCTGCAGCAGTGGGACCTGTGCTGGAGATTGATATGGACACCATCAATGAGGAGAAAGTCAGAGCCATATGTGGGATCAGAGATGTGGAAAAAGTTCCCTCTCATGTGGAAATCACTTCCCCTTATTTGCTCATGTTCAGAATAGGGACAGAAGTGGAAAAAGTGGTGGAAATTGGATGGTATAAAGAGGAAAAAAGGAAAAATGATAATATCAATGACTTGGATAACAAAGATGATGAGGAAGAAAAAAGAAAGAAAGTTAGAGTGGAAGATAAAGATCACAAGGGCATTACTCTTGGATGCTTATCTCTCAGACAAAGTGAGGAGATAGATGAGAAAATTGAGAAAGTTAAAGCTCAAGTGGAAGAGAACATACTACAATGGCAAAATGAGATGAACACAGGAAGAAAGAAATGGAAAAAAGAGAGTGATATTATGTTCAATAAGATCAAAGCATTGGAGGAAGATAAAATTAGGCACAGTGCACTATGAGCCAAGAATGAAAAAAGAATCAAAGAGTTGGAAAACAGTCAACAAACTCTGCAGCAGGAGGTGGCACAGCTACAAGAGGAAATTCAGAAGTTAATACAAGAGGCTGCTAATAGAGAGCAATATGAGATGGAGCTAGCTAATATGGACATGGAGGAATATGAAAAAAAAAATCAACCTAGGAAAGAAGATACTGGGTCTGGGAAGTACATTGAACCAACTGATTATAATGCTAGCCAGGAATCTGTTGGTACACTGGGTGAGAAAATGGCTGACATACATGGGGCAGGGGTTCTAGAGAAGGATGGAGAAGAAAAAGAAGTGGAATTAAAAAGAAGTCTCAGGAACAGAGGAAAAGAAGATCAGAGGGTGGAAGAAATGGCCAAAATCAGAGCAGAAGAAAGAGACAATTATGGTAAGAATCTGGATACAGAATTTGCTGATGCTTCTTTGTTGCAGATTAGTTCTATGGTTGGGATTGATTTAGGATGCTCTATTGATATGATTGATAAAAACCTAGACATTATTAAAAAATTGGAGGAGGCTAGAAGGGACATGTATTTTCAAAATATCAAAAAAGAAAATGATGGGGAGAAAAAAGAATAGATAAGAGAGAGGAGGAAATATTTGACATCCCAGTATACATTAATACTGGAGATGTGGATGTTGATGAGATATGCTCTGACTTGGAACATTCAGATGTTGATATTGAAGAAAAGGAATTCAAAAAACTGAGAGGAATGTTCTCAGAAAAAAATGGGAAACCAAGCTCACCAGCTTTGGACTGTGTGAAGCAGGCAATTGGGATCGGGGTGTTGAGAAGAAGAAGAAAAGGAAAGAAGACTAATTAGTCTCTTATCTGATTCAAATATAGACAAAAATAGAGATAGTTTGAGGGGGATTGGTGTGTTTTTTTAGTTAGGCCTAGGTTTTTAATACATAAAAGGATAGAAAAAATCAATAAGGTGGAGAAATGAGAGGGGTTTTTTTGGAATGTTAGAGGTATAGGACAAGATCACAAGAAAAGATACATCAGGGAAATGATCATAGATCAGAGACTGGATTTCATAGGGATTTCTGAATCAATCAAAAAAGATTTTACTAAGAATGAGCTACATAATATGTGTGGAGGAAAAAATTACCAATGGTGTTGGAACCCCCCTAGGGGAATATCTGGAGGGATTTTAGTGGGGATTAACAAAGATTTATTTGATGTGGAATGTATTGAGAAGGGACATTATTTTCTGAGGGTTCTAGTTTATGATAAAAATGCCAAATTACACTGGAATCTGATTACTGTATATGGGGATGCTCAAAAGGAAGGAAAAGCCAGCTTCTTAGCTGAGTTAGCTCGATTATACCATGACAATCCTCTGCCATGCTTGGTTGGGGGGATTTCAATATTATTAGAAATGAAAAAGAAAAGAATAAACCCATGCAGAGTGATCAGTGGTCCTTTATGTTTAATGCTATAATTGAGCAAGCAGGGCTTAGGGAATTGCCATTAAATGGGAGACTATACACCTGGGCTAATAACCAGGGAAAGTCCCACCTATGAAAAGTTGGATAGGGTGTTGACGTGCCCTGCTTGGGAGGAAAAATATCCTAACTATATTACAAGCTTTTGCTAGAGAAGTATCTGATCACACTCCCCTATACCTAGATACAGGGGAAACACATAAATACATCTTTAGCTATAAGAATGCTTGGACATTGAGAGAGGGATTTAGAGAACTGATCTACAAAACATGGAATGAGAAATATAAAGGAGATATCCTGGAAAGATGGCAACTTAAAATGAGAAACCTGAGAAGAAAAACTAAGGGATGGAATAAGAATATGGATGCATGGTATAAAAAATTAAAATGGATATTATTAGGGTATTGGATGAGATAGACAAGAAAGCTAAGAGAATAGGGCTAACTGCTGCTGACAGAGCTGAGCAGAAAGAGCTTAGAGCACAACTCAAAAGAGTGATGCTACAAGAGGAGATGAAGTGGTTGCAAAGGTATAAAGATAGAGAGATCACAGATGGGGATGGAAACACTAGATACTAACATGCAAAAGTAAATGGGAGAAGAAGAAAAAACAGAATCATCTCTTTGGAACAAGATGAAGGGACTATAGAGGGGGAAGGTAGATTGATGGAATACATAACCAATTTCTACAAAACCTTGTTTGGTCACCCTGAAGAGACACAAATCTCTTTGAAAGGGGTGGAAATGGAAAAGATCAGCTCCCGGGATAGGGAGGAGCTTTTGGCCCCTTTCTCCCTGGATGAAATTCATAAAGTAGTGTTTGGGATGAAAAGAAATAAAAGTCCTGGACCTGATGGATTTCCTGTGGATTTCTATCAAGATTTTTGGGATCCGGTCAAATGGGAGATAAAAGCTTTGGTTGAAAGTTTTGCTAAAGGAAAAATTAATATTGCCAGACTTAATTATGGCATCATAACTCTTGTCCCAAAGACAAATGATGCCAAAAAAAATACAGAAATTCAGGCCCATTTGCCTGTTGAATGTGAGCTTTAAGATCATTACTAAAGTACTAATGAATAGATTAGCTAGATGTGTGTCCCCTGTGATATCCAGAAACCAAACTCTTTTATCAAGGGGAGATACATTATGGAGGGGGTGGTTATCCTCCATGAGGCTCTGAATACTTTCCACAGAGAAAAGGAAGATGCTTTGATTTTCAAAGTGGACTTTGAGAAAGCATATGATAAAATCAAATGGCCTTTTGTAATACAAATGCTTAACCTGAAAGGTTTTCCAGATAAATGGTATGACTGGGTGATGGAGACTATAAAAGGAGGACATGTAGGGGTTAGGGTGAATGATGATATTGGGCCATATTTTAAAACTTTCAAAGGGCTGAGACAGGGTGATGCTATGTCACCACTGCTTTTTGACCTGGCTGCTGATGCCTTGGCCATCTTAATGAGTAATGCATGAAAACATGATGTAGTGAAAGGGGTTTTGAGAAATGGGGAGAACAAAGGGATATTAGAGATGAGATAGAAAGTGTTAGAAATCTTAAATTCATATTAGGAGCCTTTGAACAAATGTCAGGTCTCAAAATAAACTTCCATAAGTGTGAATTGATGCTCTTTGGAAAAGCCAAAGAGAAACAGTCAATATATCAGGAAATTTTGACATGTAAAATGGGTGAATTACCCATCAAATACTTGGGGATGCCGGTGGATGAAAACATAATTAGAAACATTCACTGGAATTGTGTGACTAACAAGATTGAAAAAAGATGTAGCTGCTGGCAAGGGAAATTACTAGGGTCCATTGCTGGTAGAATTACCTTGGTGCAAGCCTGTCTAACTAACATCCCACTGTTTATGATGTCCTTTTTTTCTATACCTAAAGGGATCATCAAGAAAGCAGATTTTTTCAGGGCCAGACTGGTGTGGCAAGAGGATGAGAATATTAAAAAATATCATTTAGTGAAATGGGAAACATGTTGTTTGCCAAAAGATGTAGGAGGTTTGGGGATCCTTAATCTGGAGGTGATGAATATTGCACTTCTTGCTAAATGGTTTTGGAAAATGGAAACAGAAGAGGGGTTGTGGCAAGATATCCTTGGAGAAAAATATATAAAGGGACAATGCCTAGCTCTAATGGTTAAAATACCTGGAGATTCACAATTCTGGTCTAGTCTTATGACTATCAAAGAGATTTTTTTATAAATTTGTTAGGAAAGAATTAGGTGATGGAAAAAATACCAGGTTCTGGGAAGATGTATGGGTAGATGATAAACCTCTGAGAGAAGCTTATCCTAGATTATATGATATATGTTTTGACCATAATATAACAATAAATGAAGCCATACAAAAAGGATGGCATGGTTTCACATTTAGAAGAACTTTGCATGGCGAAACTCTGGATTTGTGGAATAGCTTAAAAAGTAGATGTGAAGAAATAACTATGCAAGGAGGGAGAGATAAAGTGATCTGGACCTTGATTGCAGATCATAAATTCTCTGTGGGATCTCTATACAGAAAAATAATTACACTAGGTCTAAAATTTCCACAAAAATACTTGTGGAAGACCAAAGTGCCTGCGAAAATCAAGGTTTTTATGTGGTTGGTTAATAATAAGAGCATTTTAACTAGGGATGTTTTGCTAAAAAAAGGATGGAGAGGGGGGAAAGACTGTGTTTTCTGTGGAAAGGAGGAATCAATTGACCATTTATTTTTTACTTGCTCAGTAGCCTCACTGCTTTGGGCTCTGGTTAAATGTGTGGGTGGGCTCAAAACCACTCCACTGACTGTTAGTGATTGTTTTGGGACATGGATAGGCAAATTCAACAGGGATGATAAGAAAATGGTGATGGTGGGGGTATCTGCTTTATTTTGGGCGATTTGGAAAAGTAGGAATGGGATTATTTTTGAAAATAAAAGGATAAATGATCCTTTCTGCACAATCAAACTAATGAGCCGTTGGTTGATTGATTGGTCAATATTGCAGATGAAGGAGCCGCCAAAAAAAAGTGCTGGAGCTGGAAGCAAGGCTGCTAGAACGAGTAGCAAATGAGGTGTACACAACAAAACAGGGATGGAGGATCAATGTAGCGAGGCTGGGAGGAACTGAAGACTCTACTTCCTGATGTTGCTGTGGCAGTTTCTTAGTTGCTGTTCTAGTAGTTGGTTGCTGCTTTTGTCTAGGTTATCTTTTATCGATGTAGTGCCCTGGTATACTGGGTCTGGGAGACTGTTGGCCTCGGTTGGCTTTTGCGTTGTTGCTCTAGAACTATGGTAGTATTAGGTTGAATGCTATGTTGCTATGCTTGGTTTTCTTTAATGAAAATCGGAAAGGGAAAGCCCTTCTTTCATAAAAAAAACCAAACGCGTCCCCAAGTGTAC
Organism: Aegilops tauschii subsp. strangulata; assembly: GCF_002575655.3. NCBI lineage: Eukaryota > Viridiplantae > Streptophyta > Magnoliopsida > Poales > Poaceae > Aegilops > Aegilops tauschii. The sequence goes on along the minus strand of NC_053041.3, from coordinate 580,548,175 downwards.
AAAGTGAAGACGAGATCCATTGGGACAGAGGACGGGCACATGCAGAGACTTTGAGACCAAGGACTAGTCGACAAAATATCGGTGAGGCACATGCGTGAACCTCCACCATGCTCGCTCGTGCTCGAGAAGAGAAAGGCTGACACGCGTAGGCCCTGCCGCAGCTAGCTCCTGTCCTCGGTCTTCAATTTACACATGGTCTGGTCTCACCGAAGAAACCGTGGTGTTGATCTGCTGGATCATGCATGGTGCGGACGGCTCGAAGACGGTCAATTATGGCAGTGTGGCCATAAGTTTTCGACTTTTCGCCATGTACTGTATATTGCTGGCACATACAGCATGCATGCATGTGGCACAGGCGCTCTAGCTCACGTGCGGCGACGCGTCGCGTGCCCCGCCCCGGCAGCTGCGGAGACGAGACGAGAGGCAGGCCTTCATCTGATCTGATATGGTCTGATCGATCGACCAGGCAGAGGCAGGCACGCTCGCGTCCACCCACACGTGCGGTTCGCAGTCCGCAAAGGTGATGGATGCATGCGTTGCAGAGACAGACGCGACGGGACCGGAGAAAGTGCTCTGCGCCATCGATCAAGCTGCAGGCCGACTACCAGTTGAGTCGTGCATGCATGCGCCGCGCTTCGCCACGGCCGGCGTGATCGCTCGACAGATTACCACGGCGTACGGAGGAGTAACTTTTACAAGCGTGTCAGCGTGCATATTTGTATTTTTCAACCTCCACATTTCAATGACCTTTGGCGAGTACGTTCGTACTCCAGCTTCCTTTTTTTTTTGCGAGTCAAATGAGATCGTACTCCAGCTTCCTGCTCTTTCGGGTCCTCATGCACTTGTGAAAGCATAATGCTGTGTCGAACGCAGAGCAACTGACACGGCATAGCCTTCGAAACAAACGAGCATTCGTTTGCACCACGCGCGTGCATGGGTAAAAACTGTTTTGTTGCATCACACACCATCACGTCACGCCCATGCATGATGCGCCGACCATCGGCGTTCCCAGGACGAGGAGCGCGGCGGCGCTGACCTTTTGGTCGGACGCGGGCTGTCACAACTTACGGCGCGAACCGCGCGATCGATCGAGCTGTTGATCTTGGGGACCGGTGTGAGGTCTCGTTGGATTGCAGTTATAGAAGCAGTCTTGAAATTCGTTCGTAGCGAACGATCTGTGCAGTAAGTTGCAGTGGCGTTCCTGTGGATCAATTGAAGCCGAACCTTGCAGATTTTTTTTTGTTGAGAAATCACCTTGCAGATTTGTGAACTGTTTTTTTCTGAGACATTTTTGCGAACTGGTTTTTTTGACGGTTTTTTTATGGTTTGTGGGACGGGCAATGCTAGACCTACGTAAGGCTAGCTATGGGTTTTACGTAAATCAAAACGTGGACAGTTAGGATTGGAGGATTAAGGGCTGAAGGGGCCCACCCCCTGAAAATCGGGGGGGGGGGGGGGGGGGGGGAGGAGAGATTTAGTTAAGGAAATTTACGTAACCCTTCGTAGTGAGTTTCGTAGATGGAGCATTATTGTTTGTGGGACAGACCGCTTGAAAATCCAAATAGACCGGATAAGTGGATCTGGCCCACATGTATATACCCCCACGGCCCAGAACTTCTTTCCATATGGGCCGGGCCATGATACCTTGTTTCTGCGGGTCCAGTTCCTGTGTTTGGTCTGTTTTCGGCCCATGTTGCATGGGCCTCCAAATATATACCTATGATTGCTTCCACATTTCACTTCGCTTTGTCTAAAAAAGAAACATTTCACTTTGCTAGAAAAAAAATCCCCTGAAAAATTTCTAGAAAAAATATTGATATTCTCCTGAATTGTGTAAAGTTTTACTTTCTATGATTGTATGAGTTTTAAGAAGAGGGTAGGAATTGGTATCCATGAATCATTTTTTCAATGAGCCTTTGGATCATCTCTACTTTTAATGGAGCAGTTGGTGGTCTGGTACTCTGGCTTTATTTTTGTCTTGTTTTTTTGTCCCACCTCGCACCACCCCTCCGATTTTTATTTCGCTTCGGTACCCCCTCCTCCGCTTTGCCCGCACGAAAAAATCGTGCGAACCAGGGGACTGAATAGCCTACCCAGTCTAGCTGCCACGATCCCTATCCTCTACATCTCCTCCCTTGACCGATCCAGGGGAGATACCGCCGCCCTCGCGTGTGATCTCCGCGGAGGCCAGCGCCGTGTTCGGCGTCATGGACGCAGGCTCAGCCACCTGCACGCGGCCACTGACGCACCCAATGCGGCGCTACCGCCGACCACCCGCTCATGCCGCCGTGGTCAGCCGCACCGTCATGCCCATCTCGATCACGCCCTTCTCCCCTCCTCTCTCCCTACTCACGAGCAGTCTTATCGAGGCAACCCGACGCCGACCAGCCGGCCACGGACAGTGGCAGCGTTCGTCCCTGAGTCTCAAGGTCAGTATTATCAAATTCTTACTTACGTAGTTTATTCTGCATCTCAATGAGAGGGGTGGTAATTGATCTTGAATTCGTGCCATGTGGAAGTTAGCTGATGTGGGTGTTGGTCCTGTTACATGTTGTGTAATAGCCATACCGATCCAACTTTACTCAAGGATGGAGAGGTTCAGGATATTGAATTTTTGTTGCTATTCCCAACGCCCAATGGTTTATGGTCCTATTGCTGATCCCAATCCAACTCGTTCTTGTTTGCTTCTCATTTGATCAATACATATCATATCCTTCTCGTTTATTTCACATCTTGCTTGTTTATTTTATAGCTTGATGTTTTATCCTTCTCGTTTCAGCAATTAGTTAACTGAATTTGCTCAGAAGCTTGACTGCCGAGACTAGACTAGACTAGCTTGATTTTCTTGATACATCTAAATATTCCAATGTGATATGTTAAAAATTCAGGGAGGATATTTGTTTGGCATATGAGGAAATTTTGGTTAACCAATGTTGACTCTTTCACTTGCTCACCATGTTTTTTTGGTCTGGATTACTTCTCTAACATTTTAAAAATGGCTACTGTCAAGTTTCGGTTGGCGCGGGTGTACAGCGGAGGTATATATGTGCTAAAAGCATGGGTACTAATCAACAATAAGGAGCTGTGATCATTAGAAAAAGTAAGGAACTGAACATCTGGGCCTCACACTAATTACAAATGTCCAGTGGCTTACAAAGGGTACATTTTAGCTTGTTTGAATTTCGAAGATTTAGGCCATATACATTGGTATGTGAGACGTTGTGTCCTCCCATAGAGATACCATCTAGATTTTTATTTTATTTTGGAGTTGGAAGAAGGATGAATAAGATGGACGGATGCCCCTTAATCCATAAGAGAATACATTTAGGTCAAAATATAGCTCTGTGGTTTGGGCTGAGCAAAGAGTTTAATTGGTGTTAATGAGCCCAGCAAATGCAAGTTCATCGATTTCTCATGATATGATTTCGATCTTTACCAAAATGCGGATTATACCATATTCATATGTTCGTTTCCTATGTCAGGTATGCCGTACAGAGGGGATCAAGCTGTATATTGCTATGTGGAATGCTTTGATTCAATGGTGTTGTCGGGTTGGGAGCATGAAACATGCTCTGTAGTTCTTTGGTTCAATGCAGGAGGAAGGGATGTACGTAGACCTGAAGATTTTATTAAGATCATCCACGGGCTGGGGAAGCAAGGGGAGTGAGATTAAATCAAGATTTTTTTTGACAAAATGAGGATTCAATGGCTCAACGAGAGTAAGCCCCAAGCTAGATCATTGTTGTTTTCCTTTAGTAGGATGTCACATAATTCATTTAGAGTGGAGCAGGAACATTCAGAAAGGAAATGTACATCATATATATTAGTATAATACATCTGACACTTTCTCGACTTTCACTAATAGCACATTGATCATAGCATTTGTATAGCTCATTCCGGTGTAAGTCGGGCCAATTTAGAAAATATTTCAAAGGTTATAGAAGTCAGAGTCAAACAGTACAATAAGAGATTTATTCGTGCATAATTTCTAATTCGTTTGTCTTCTAAGGATAAATGGGACTGCTATCTAGACTGTACCTTAAAAACTATTAGACCCTGCTTATAACTATTTTTCATCTTGGTGTGGTTTATAAGGGAGGCCATGCCATTAGTTTTTGTTATCACAGGCCGTGATGACCCTGATTCATTGATGTATAGTGTTGTATGTGGCCAATTACCTAAGACTGTAGTCACACTTCTCCTGATTTGCCTTGATCTGGGATCTGACTTTTGTACTGGTTGTAGTCAATCTGAATTAGTGAGGTACCTTTTGCAACTGTCATTGTTCAGTTCTCTACATTATCATGCATTTTCTTTGCTTTAAAGATGTCATGATGTTCACCATGGCAGAGAAAATATATTTTGAAGTTGTTCCTTCTATTGAAACAAGTATGATTTGGTGTGCCTATGCACGCATGAAAGCAAAAGGTCGAGAGGTTTAAAGATGTCATGTTTTTACCATTGCAGATATCCTGCTTCTGGTACTTGCCTTCTACCTCACAATGTTAACACAAAAGTTACTATATCTGTCAGACATGCCCTCTCTCGTTTAATGATGTCCTGAAATTTCCACATAAAACTTGGTAATCATGCCAAGTAATCATGCTAATTTTGAGAGAAGTTCAAGTGGCATGCCCCCATTTGCCATGGTTGCGATGTAGTAATAAGCTGCAGGACTAAATTTTATTAATGGACTGATATTCTAAAGTTAAATATGTAAGAGCATATTATATTTCTCATAATCAACTACAGTTAAGGTTCCATGCTCTTCCTGCGTTGAACGAGTTAGCTGTTGAGCAGGCTACAGTCTCTTTGTTTGACTAGCTAGGCTGTGTTGTGTACATGTAAAAGAGGATCCTTCTCTGGCTACTTGCATGTATATATGTCTTGAAGCTCTTCGGCATTTTTTAAGATAAACTCTTTCCGTTGTTTGACTAGCACAAGGCTCCAAGAGCCCGCATTTCTGCATGTATATTTTGTTGTACAGCCTATGCTGATTTGCCGACTATAATTTTCAGAAGGTAATACGCAGCAACCGAATTCTCTCGGTAGACTTTGATTTAGTCATGTGCTGAAGCAAATTCTGCCTACCTTATTCCTCAAGAGTTGAAGAGGATGGGAAGACACATGTGCTAAAGCAAAAAAGATCAGTATATTCAGAATCTACCCAATGGCTTACCTTAACTTACATGTAATGCGAGCCTGCTCACATAGCAAGAAACGTATCCTTTTATTCCGCTAGAATTGAGTATCCACTGTTAAAATTCATAACTGGAACCACAAATTACGTGGTCTCTGTGCAATGTCCCCCGTAACCGGTTGCTCTATATCTTTCCTCTCTCAAGCGCACTTTTATTTCTGTATTCCATGCTATGGTAGTATTTTTCTGCCGCAACAATTTGTTTTTGTTATCTTGTCGGCGATAGTGGCAGGCCGTTTTAACAGTGCGATAATGTCATGAGCATTCTAATTATATAGCAGATGAACTGGCAAAAACATACTTACACTTTTGAACCTTCATAAATTCAGAAATAAAGTCGAGGTTGTTGCTTAACTGATCAAGTAATTGCACTTTTATATAGTATATAAACTTGTTTCAAAACTTTAGTTTAGTACATCAACTTGCTGATATTTCGGGGAACAGAGTTGACACCGTCAACTAGATATGTGGAACTGCACATGTTCTTGTTGAGTTGCTTCTTGGACAGGTGTGTCTCTTTTTATGATATTTTGTAAGATTTCATTTTGGCCCCCACACTAGCAGATTACTTGGAGTTTACGCTAATCATTTGCTTACCATCCAATATTCTCATCATTTTCTTCTTAATATAAACCAAACTTTGTGTGTACTGGATATGGTTATTACTCTATCTGTTGAAGGTGCAATAATATTGTTCTCTTTCTCCTCGAGGACGTCCCCAACCGTGTGAAGGTGTTCAAGGAAGGAGGTTCAGAATCATCATCGTAGAATGGAGACGCTGCACATGTTGTCATCATGGTATGGAGTGGCTACAACTCTAAGTGGAGGTGGTGTATATGTCGGAGTGATTTATTCTGTAAGCATTTTCTTTACGTGTGGTGTTTGATTTTTTTACCAAATCACACTTGGTGTATAAGTTTCGGCCCATATTGATTTGTAGTGACAAACCTGGTGTGCGGCTTGTTTGGCTTGTTTGGATCTGCCTTCTTGGCTCTCTGGGCATCATGAGCGGCGCATGTTCCACGCCCCATGATGGTGGCAACGAATCGGCACGAACATGGGGGAGGGGATCAAGATGGAGAGCGGGACCGTTGGCGGGGGATTCCTCCTTGGAGGTTCATGGGGAAGTATGGTGTGAAGAAGAGAGGGTGCCATGACGAAGGAGAGTGGGCATCATCCAGTTTTAAAGGAGAGGACTCTAGCGAAAAATGCCCCGCTACGACGGGAAACCGAGCAGGAAAGGGACGGTCCGACAGGAAACTAAGCATCATGGGGTGGGGTTCTTGTGTTGGGACTGCGTGTTGGAGATAACACGGCGGATAGTTTGGACAACCACATTTCTCCCTCACATATGGGCTGAATTTGGTGTAGTCCGGACTATTGAGGCGGTTGGATTTTGCGGAGCCCACTGGGCGCCCCTCTGATGTCCAAATACGCTCGGACGTATGAGGGAGAAATGAGTTTCGACCTTAGAGACAACCTTAATCATGTGTTTGATTCATTTATATGCATTGTAGCCCGTAACAACGCACGGGCATTCTACTAGTATAATTAAGGTTGTCGGATCTACAGAACATGAGTCCATACGTCCATAATTTCATTCAGACTTCAAACCATGTTTTTGCTTTTAGAAGTCCAGATATGCCCCCCACTTTTATCTCTATGTGTTTTATTTTTTTAGTGTGGTTTTTACCCATTCTTTTTTGGCAGCGTTTTTACCCAAAATTTGTGACGGTGTTGAAAGTTTACATCCTTTAATTTCCCATCATTCCGATAGTCCGCTTGGAGAGAACGAAGCATACCACTAATCAGGCAATCATCAACGACACAATTTTCTTACCTCGGGAATATGACTAGTCAAGCGATCGTCGATAGAGAGCCATGTCTTTGCTCCATTGCTCTTTAGTTGTCGCCCTCTGGGTCGTCTCCTACCCATGCTCGTGGTTGCAAGGAAAGGAGTAGGTGAGCGGGCTATTTTGGCTTGATCATGTCGACCGAGCGGTGCAGATAATCAAGCTAGATTGCCTGTGTTAAAAATGGGTTGCATGTCGCCACTCGGATGAAAAGTGGGTTTTCATCGCGGGGTACATGAAAAATACATGGAAAACATCTAAATTGGTACTCCCCCCGATCATGAAAAAATGTCGCAGTTTTGAACGGCACTTTTTTTCGATCAAAGGGAGTACCTTTTTTTTTGACTATTTACTGTAGAGCCACAGCCCAACAGTCTTTTCAGTCCAATTTTTTTCCAGAAAATTTCGCTCACACCTGCATAAATCTGCTTCTAGCACGTAGGCATGAGGTGTGACTAAGGTCGCTGCAACCACTAGGCTACATGCCCGTTTGTGATTGGTCACGCTTTGGACTCAGTTGCCACATCTGTTATGTTGGCTTAGCATATCATAATCACGGGAAAATGGGTAACGAGATAAACATTGTCACAACATCGCAAGTTCGTGGTAAAAATGTGGCAGAGAAAATTAAAACGCCTTAAAAATACAAACAGGCAGAAAAATGAGAAATTCGCTTGATGTGTTTTGATACCATGTGAAATCAAGAATTTGGATTTTTTTTCTTTTGGGCGAAAGAATTTGGATCTCTTAATCGTGTTTTTCTAATTTTAATTCTCTAATCCGGGTGCGATCCCAGGAAGCCCTAGAGTGCAGCACACAGGAACACAAGATGTTCTACCGGAGTATTATCGTAATCGAACAAACGCCATCGTCCGTGACACGCCTCGTTACTTGATCCGTCCGTTGGGTTAAATAAACAATCACAAGAGTCAGTTAACCAACCTTTGTTCCATGGATATCGTTACCAGGAAGCTCTGCAGGAGGACGAGGAAACAGGAACACCCCGTGCCAAGAGAGACAAAGAGAGATCGACAGGGGATCGTCGCCAGATTTCTCCCCGCCAAACCGCCGCCTCGGGCGGCCGTCGCGTCCCGCTCCGCCGCATTTGTTTAAGCGCTCCGGCGATGTGGCCTCCCCGCGTCCGCTCAGCCTCCGGATTGTTTACTCGCCGGCGAGCGGCTCGAGCCTGCCTGCGTCCATGATTCGAGACATGACTCCTCCCCTCTCCGACTACGGGAGGCATGCATACGCTCTCGGCCTGGCTCCTGTCACTTCTCGCATTTTTCTTCTTCGTTGGAGCAGTAGTGCCTATAGCTAGCTAGGCTTTGCTTGACACGCATGCAAATTGGTTGGTGGCTGTATCCTGCCGAAAAGATGGGCACAATCTCAAGTTACATGCGGCCTGGCGCTGGTAGGCAGACATGCATGGATCTACCCGTACCATCATTATTAAGCTGTTTATTTGGAGCAAATCTGCACCTTAAAGTTAGAGTAGGTCGTTGGATAAGACGGCTAGGCTATTACTTTAGATCTAGCTAGGGTTGTGTTGATTTGTTCCAACGGGTTGCTGCTGCCGGAGCCAATTTGGCGAACCAGGAGTGCTCACAGGAGGCGAATCATTGGGGCCGAGCCGCCGAGCGGATCCTTCACGAGCACTACTTCACAGATCGGACGGGTCACCTGACGGAAGGGTCTGAAACGGCGAGGACTTCTCTGATGGCCTTCTGTTGCCAACTGAAGTGAGGAACGGTGTAGCTATCGGCTGTTCTCCTGAACAATCCACAGCTTTGTGGGGGAACCGATCCGGCATGATCCGTGTGACACGGCTTAAGCTCCGTGCTGTCAACTCGCGCGCGCCTAACAGGGTCGTTGTCTAGCTCGATTCGCCATCAGCTAGGACAAAATCACTGTTTTGAACTTTTTGGAAAAGTTAAGCAGGATTTGACCCCACATTGAAAGTATTTCACGAATCTGACCTTTTTCATCACGCCTGCGACGGCGGCGTTATGCTCCACACTATAGCGCCTCGTCTCATGGCGCCATGACGCTGCCAGCGTGGCACCGTCGGGCCCAGAGCTGCGTATCATAACGCCGGGCGTGGAGGCGCTATAATACGGCCCAAATAGCGTCGGGGTCTGCGGCGCTATGCCTCGTTGCCTTGCAGCCGCAGCCGGCCCACCACGCCACGCTCGAACAGAGACGGCGGCGGCGGCGGCGGCGCCCCTCTCTCCCCTTGTCAAATCTTCACTCAAAATCGGCTGGATCTTAAGCTTTTTTTCGTGGATTTCGTCGCCCATCCATCCCTAAAGGTATTCCCCTCCGATCCCCTCAATTTCATCCGACAAAACCATCACATTGGCCCTATTTTTGCATGTTTAGGTGAAACCCTAGTTCATCATCATGTTACAGTTTTGTATGGATTATTGTGATTGTATTGAGTAAGCATGTTTAGGTGAAACCCTAGGGGCTCCATGGTTCTATCTAAATCAAAAATCAAACTTGGCTGATCAGGCACATTGAAGCAAAGGCTTCCTTGCTGTGTCAGTTTATACTAACATTCATAGCTTACACATTTTGGGCGGCTCTTGAAAATTAAAACAAGGATTAACATTCCTAGCAAGACTGCATTAGCTATGATCTGATTAGCTAGTAGCGGTGTATTTAAGTACACCCGCTGAAAGAGTAGTCTAATTAGCTAAATGCAGCTTTGATGTTTCTCAAGACACAAATTGGTGCTACTACGACAATTGGCTAACATCGGCAGCATTTTATTATGCACCTTTGCCTTGTATGTTCTGAATGATTAAAGTTATGATTCTTTTTTTCAAATAAGTAGGATGACACTTCTCAGTGAGCATTATGATAAGGGTCACCGTGGGCGGCTTATGCCGGATGAGAGACAGGTAATACATATTGATAATGCTAGTTCATACTTGTTAGTACATTGATGTTACTGCCAATTGAAGTGTTCAAATGAATCTGTCAGTACAGTTGAATATTTTGTCACTGATTTATTCTAGTTTGTATTCTTAGTTTACATGGATCTATACTGTTCTAACTTGTATTTTTGTAGGTCTTTTGTCCCCTGCGCCTAAGGGCTCATGAGGCTTCATCCAATAAGATGAGATATGATGAGCGGTACACACAGTACATTGAGAGGCTGGGACTCCTTCCGTTCATCCAGCTTGTCACTCGGTCGACGCCAAGCATGAACCCTTGTGCGATCACCGCGCTTGTTGACCGCTGGAGGCCGGAGACTCACAGTTTTCACCTCCAGACTGGGGAGATGACTGTGACTCTCCAGGATGTTTCGATGATCCTGGCACTTCCCATCGAGGGAGTTCCTGTTTGTTTTAGCACTGGTGCTGCTGGTTGGCGCGCTAGGATGTTTGAGCTTATCGGTGCGGTTCCTGCGGTGCCGGAAGACCCGACTAAAAACCACTGAAAAAATAGCGCGCTATAACGCCGCTAATAGCACGCTATAACGCCGCTAATAGCACGCTATAGCATGTAGAGAATTGTCTCGCTAAATAAATTAATGTACAATACCTCGCTAATAGCACGCTATAGTACGCTAATAGCATATTTTCAGAGGCGACGCTATTTTTTGTAGCACGCTATTTTTTCCATTGCTAAAAACAGAGTCCCCGCCGGCGCGACTTATGTCTGGATTGTAGAACATTTTAGCCAATGCCCCGATGATGCTAGTGAGGAGATGGTGCAACAATATGCACACGCATACTTGTGGTATGTGATCTCGAGGACTCTGTTTGCAGATGGTGGTGGCAGGACCGCTCCATGGATGTGGCTGAAGGCATTATCTGGTTGGGATAGTAAACAGAGCTGGGGTTCGGCGGCACTGGCCTACTTGTACCGTTAGGTAATCACTTGTACATATTTTTTCATGATATTACACCTGCAGACATTCTCTAATCATACCGCTTGTGCCTCTATGTGCAGTTGGATGAGGCGTGTTGTAGGCGCAAAGATGAAGCTAGTATTGGTGGTCCGTTGGTCCTACTTTCGGTTTGGATGTGGGAACACTTCTCAGTTGGACGACCGAGAGTGATTGGTTACGACGCCTGGGATGATCATGACAACCCGCTACGGAAGCCTACATGGGCGTACAAGTGGGACAAGGTTTCAGAGTTCACTGGTGACCCAAACAGGATGTACAGGGAGTACACCAATGAGTTTGACACGCTAACCTCGGAGCAGGTAATAATTGTCATGTTAATATTGAGATTTCCCAGTTTGTCTGAGTTTTTTTAATGTTGCATATTATTGTCATAAAAAAATGTTAACATTAGATGCATATCATTAGCTCCAATTTTTTCTATTGGCTCCCTGCTTGTTCTATTTTGTAGGTGACATGGCAGCCATATGGAGCGCGGGACAATTTTGCTTTCATCCCTGATTTCCAGTTGAACCCGAAGTGCACGGGTGAATCACATCTTTGGCTGATGCGGTGCCCATTGATATGCTTATATGCAGTCGAGTTCCACCTTCCACAGCGTGTGATGACCCAATTTGGGTTATTTCAGGATACACCGCCGAAGTGGAAGGACACGGGTGTCGCGCTTCACGGGTGAGAGTGCATCTTCTGTCTTTAGCATTGTAATACTATTTCAGGCTACTAATACTTGTCATTGTCAATATGAAGCTTGGACAAAATGAAGCAGAAGAAGATCAAGAACTGGGAGTCATATCATGACAAGTTCATCAAGAAATGGAATTACGTCATGAGGGTGGCTAATGATAACCGACAAGTACATCTCCAAGAGTACGATGAAGCTGCATTTGATAAATATCTTCGTTGGTTTCTTAGCGAGTCCCGTGTGGAGTTATGCCCGCCTGCTTATGAGGAGGGCATATTGGAGGCGCCCACAGGTTTTGAAGGGACTGCCAACCTTGAGTATAACAGGCTCATCAGAGAGGGCAGACAAACCGGATTCGCTCCTGTGATCAACTTTATTGTAAGTTTTGCCCCTTTCGACGTATCAACATAACTAGAGCTCTCTTGTTGACATGTTTGTTTTCATAGCGCACTGAGATCTCACGCCAGATTAGTGAAGCCGGCCAAGCACTCGCACAACCTCAGGGTAGGGATTCTGAGAATGCCCTTAGAGAGTTTGTTAAGGTATGTCGTGAGAGCTTTTTGTTTACATGTTCTGTGTTCAAATCCAATAAAATCTTTATTTCGCAATGTCACAGTGTAGCGCTACTCGGTTACGTTCCTTAGCTCATCTTCTTGGTTGCCGTACTGTCAAGGCCGACATGCCCACCCAGTCGAGGTCCACTTCTTCTGAAGAGGAGGTATGAAATCTGTGTTACCATATATTTTTTAATTCTTGCATATAAAATATTCATCATGCTGTGATTGCATAGACGAATGTTCCCATCATCATGTGTGCACCCGTATATATGTATAAGTGTAGTTCTAGAGTCCACATGTATTGCTAATTACCATGTGGAGTTATGAACTGAACATTGCTTGTTGCATGTTTCAAAGTTGATGCTATGATTCGTATTTTGTGAATTGTGTTCCACAAACAAGCTATATGTTACTTTATGATTTATCTTTACTCAAACAAAATGCTGAATTTCTTGCTGGATGCAATTCCACTCAAACACATTCCTTATTTTTCAGGCGGCCGCCGAGATGAACTTGAGGGGGTTTATGGATGATGCACCTCAGCCTAGTCAGCCTATTGAGCGGCGTCACTTCAACTTAAAGCCTAGGAAGACCTTCAACCGTTATACACCGGAGGCATGGAACAAGAAACAAAAGAGGACCGTTGTCGAGTCCGAGAACGAGTTTGAGGACGAGGAGGAACCGGCACCGAAGAAGGTTCTAAGGAGGTTGAAGAGGGTCGGAGTGGAGCCGGGGACGAAGAAGGTTGTGAGGCAGGCGAGGGGGAAGAAGTAGATGTATTTGTGAACTATTGAAGTTGTCACTTTAGTTAGATTCTATTTGTAAACTTGTTGTAATTGTGGACTTGATGTGAACTTGTCGTAATTGTAGACTTGCTGTGAAGTTTTCGTAACTGTGAAATTCTTGTAAACTTATCAACTTCCTGCCAAGCATAGCGCCTGGTCATGAATCATGGAAGAGCTTAAGTATGCGTGTGGTGCTATGGTCTGAATCAGGGCATAGCGCCCCTTGTATGGGAACTATGGTATGAACCATAGCGCCTCTGCGCATGGCGCTGTGGTATGAAGCACAACGCCCTTGCCAGTGGCGCTATGGTATGAAGCACAACGCCCTTGTTGGCGGCGTTATGGTCGAGAGACCGTGCCACGTTGGCTGCCTCGTGGCGCCGCGAGTTGAGGCGCTATAATGTGGTGCATAGCGCCTCCGTTGCAGGCGCGATGAAAAAGGTCAGATTCGTGAAATACTTTCGAGGTGGGGTCAAATCCTGTTTAACTTTTCCAAAAGGGTCAAAACAGTGATTTTGCCCCCATCAGCTAGAGGCAACTTGGAGCTATGGCGGCTGTTGTAGCGACCGGAACACTTTCCACTTGCGGTGGCATCTTCGAGACAGACGACTGGAGTGGGATGGATTGCTACCTGCGCGATCAAAGTGGGCAAAGCAAGGATTACGGACCAGCCGATGTACCATTGCTCTGAATAATAATTATGCATGGGGCACGTATAGACAAAGGCGATACTTACGTACACTGCTTGCATATATAGTAGCTATCTGTCTGATTAGACGTTGCACCATGCATCGCACAGCACCAGCTAGCGGTCGCAGTCGCACATATGTGTGTACTCCGAGGAATCTCGTGCGCGCACGTACACACGAAGGCATGTTCCTCCTCCTACGTTTAGCACGGCAGGACCACCACTCCGCCAGCAACGCATGTTCACTTGGTCAGGCAGGCCATGCATGCAATCTGGCGAGCGTACGAACCCCATCGACGATGAACGAAGCCTCGACACGCACACGCTGGCTGGGTGCGGCGACATGCATGCATGCATGGCATGCACGACGCGCTCGGTCTGGCCAATGGACGCCCGATACGAGTCGGAGTGGCACTGTGGCAGTACTCCGTATACTGGCAGTGTGGTGTCACTGCATGCATGCATGCATGCATGAGTGTATTGCTACTGCTCGACCTCCGACTGCGGGACATTGATGATGAATGGCCCGATCGAAGTCGTGAGGTGTACGAGCGGATCAAGCACGTGGTACGTACGCTTTGGCCGATCTCTGATCCACCGGTGGCCGGCCGATGGATGCGTGGTCAGGCATCGGCACTGGGCTTCATTTACTCCCGTCATCCGTTTCACTTGTCGATATCTACCTTCCGCTGTAGGGCTAGGTGAAGTAAACCGTGCCCGTGCGTCGTGGTGGGTCAAACCCGGCCGGCCGGCCGTCCGGACGCTAGAACGTACGCGTGGCGTCCGAGATCCACCAAACGCGGGTGTCTGCGCGTGTGATGGGGACGAACGAGATCGATGATGCCCGTGCCAGATGGAGCCCTCGACGCGACGTGTCTCGTCGGCCAGCGTACGGGGCGGGACACGCTCACCCGTCGTGCACACGTCCCGTTGCACCACCCATGCATGGCTGGTTCACCTGATCCTCGGGACCCGGACGGAAAGGCCGGTCAATAGCTCCTGTTTCGCCGATACTCTGGCTTGGAAAGGTGAAGCCGGGCGGAAGAAATAGTCGCACGCCAGTACACTACTCCTTTGTCGCATCGGCACAAACAATTCTCCAAAGTGCAAGGAGATCCATGCACGTTGATGTCTCACAGCGAAACGGAATGTGCAAACCGTACAGGCCCTCAGCACAGTACACGCACGGAAGGCAGCGCACAGCTAGCCGTGATCCATCCAGACCCTGACCTGGTTTATCAAACGGACGGACGTGGAGGTGAGCAATGGCGATAGGGTGAATACGACCCGGTCAGCCGGGGCAACCTCGTCAAACCTTCGTCGAGACTCTGGACGCCCATGTCGGGGCGGCGCTCGACAGTGCGGCCCTACCACCCACGCGGCCGCCGGCGACTAGCCCGCCCTGATGCCTGCCCGCGGTGACCGATCACATCGCCATAAAAGCCTTTTGACAGGACACGCTTGCCTCTCCAAAAGTGATCCCATTCTTTTAAGGACGATCAATCAATCGATGGATCGGCAGGCAAAAAGAGAGAAAAAGAAGTTTATTAGCCCGTCGAGTATTTAAACCAGCTACAGCACGGGCTTCCAGAGAAAGTGAGAGAGAGAGATAGATCTTCTGATCGAGCTCAGCAGCCGTGCAGGCAGGAGGCTGTTTATTTTACTCCATCGCCATGCACGCAGCAGATTAATATGGAGTGGTCAGTCTGTGCCTGCAAGTGTAAAGCAAGCAGCAGCACTCGCCGTCGTTTGCACCTGCTACAGAGCTACAGTCTGACGCACTAATTACATCCACTCTGATCTGATGGTTCTGCATACTCCATCAATTGTTTCTCTTAGGTTTATCCAGTTATGGGGGACTTCTTTTCTGTGTGGATACGTGATGGTTTTTCCGATAAAAATATCCGCTGCAATTCAACTAAGTCCGCATCGGACGGTTGATCACAGGGTTCGCGGCTTCGCGCGACTGTCCGGCGGAGAGCGACGTTATTCGAGGCTGATACGCAACGGGGACCCCAGTACGCAACGGGGGCTTGCTGATCTGACAAGTCACCGTCGTCGTCTTTTTCGTGATAACAGCTATTGATCGATGGCAACAGCTCGAGATTTATGTTGATATAATCAGTCCCCGTCCACTGTATTCCGTGCACACCTGAACCGCCTACCACTGGCCGTATACATGTATTTTCAGGCACATATGGTTGGAGATAAAAAAAGTACGTATGACTAACCTTCCATTGGATGTCAAATCATACTTCCAAAAGAGCGATGCTAGAGTCACGGGGGGTTTACGGGGTTGTGACGGGGTTTGTTAGGATTGATTGGCTAAGATTTTATTAAGTGAGATGGGCCCACCAGTGAAAATCAGGGGGGCCAATTAGAGGAGAGGATGCATCCAGGTCCGTGAAAGTCCGTGATTGTTATCCGTGTGTGTAGTATTATCGCTTCCAAAATCTAATCTAGTAGGAGTACCTAACATTTGCTATGGTCTGGCTTCATTTGCCCTAACTTGATTCGATGCCATTTTTGGCCTCCTTGAATTTCTTGCCAACATATCTCAGGCCTAATTTCGTGGGCGAAGTCGATTGCGTTGCCGTGACAGCCTCAACAAGGCCAGCAAGCTGGCGACTGCGCTCTTCAGAATTTATGCCCGCTGAGCTGCTGCCAAACAGCGGTTTTGATTCCCAGTTGGGCTGCCTGCGTGGTGGTGGCATAAATCCGCCATGAAGGCCAGCTCTCCTTCTGTACGTCGTCCCAAATCAAATCATACTTGCTTCCTTCACGCGCGCGCGAGGTGAGGGGAGGCGTGGGCAGGTACGTACGCGCGCGCGGTGATGAACAGCAGCTCTAGCTGGATTTAAATGCGGTGTCTTTCTATTTCTTCTTCGGAGCCTCGAGCGCTCTTTCTGGCGAATCATGTCCCTCGGTAGCTACTGCCTAGGTCGTTGTGATATGTAACATCAGCTAGCACGATCGGACATCCGCCGTGATCCCTTTGCGGGTGATCGGCAATCGATCGATCGATCTGCTTTTGCCGGTGTCATCGGAACAAAACGGGCATGTACGGCTTGTGAACTCAGTGCACCTCACAGAGCTTTAGACATGGCGAATCGACGCAAAGTTTCACTTTTTTTTGGGCAATAGATAGTAAAACCATTCATTCTCCATGAACGAAAACAGTCGAAGTGACGCGTCCTTAGGACGAGAAGGCGACTCGTCCCTCTATCTTGCTCCGGCGTGGCGACGGGGAGGGAAACCCTATATCGCACCGCCGGTTCCCTCCCCTCCTCCCTCGCCGCCCGCCAAGGGTGCGGCTAGGTGAAGCTTGGTCGGCGCCAGCGGCGGCGGCTTTCTTGTCCTGTGACGCGGTGGCAGTGGATCCATGGCACACGCGACGCTTGGGTGTGGCAAACGTGCGCCGGTGTTGGCGGATCCATGGCAGACAAGCTCGGATCCTAACCCTACCACTCAAGGCGCCTCTGGTTGGGTTGGGTTGGGCGGATTTATCTAGCCCGACGTGGCATTTCCTTTTGAGTTGGTGTGCGTCTCTGACGATAACTTATGCCTCCAGCTCTCCTGGTTCACGAGACTACCACCGGGGAGAAATCCTTTACCCAGATCTTCCTCGCACGGATGATGCCGTGTCAGCTACGGGCGCTAGCGGTTTTGGGGTGGAGTGTTAATTGTAGATACAGTTGTATAAGGGTCTACATATCACAGACGTAATGATTATACAAGAGTATGCCATGAATCACCATAGTCATAAATATAAGTATTGCAGTTTAATCACCTCCCAACTGTAATGTTCACCACACCACACTTATCTGCTTGGAGAGATGACACTAGTAAACCTATGGGCCGGGGCTCTATTTTTCATTATTGAAAACATCTACGAAAATAGTATTCTTTGTTGTACCGTTTACTTTATTTTATCTATATATCAATTCCTACCATACTGTGTAATTTAGCCTTGTAAATAACAGGACAAGAAGCTTGACAACCTTCTAGCAATGTGGGGGCAAGAACGTGTTGTGTAGGTATCTGTGACTTTATTTGCTAGAAGAACTCCTTTTGGTTTGACTCGATCGAGAAAAATACTTAGTGCTAGTTTACTGCACCCTTACACTTGGGGAGTTACCCAACCACATGTACAAGGGAGCAAGCACACCTCTGGCTTGTCGTCGTCATCCATCTCGGCAAACATCTTGTCGATCTCCGCATCCGCTGACCTAGGAAGCGATAGTTGGCCTCCACCTCCGCCTCCTACTGGATGGAGTGGAGGATGGTCTGCCGCTTCACCGTCTCCTCCGCCTGGGTCACCCCAAACTCCGCCAGTACCTCGTGCATGGTGAAGTCCACAACATGAGGGATCCGCATTGTGGCCACTTCATCAATCCCAAGATGATGTGCCGGCTCAGTCACTCGGAGTTCCTCATAGGGGTAGGAATGTGCTTGCTTGCGTTCATAGAGGTGACTGTATGTGTGTATGTTAGAGCGTATGCTTGTGTACTGTGTTAAAAGAATCAATTTTTGTTTTCTTGAAAAGCCCCCATAAAGCCCGAGCTTCGAACGAATTCACCCTTTGTACTCGAGTATTTGACAAAAAACTACCACATTTGGGGTTCGCGTCCCATAGAACTACCACTTTAAAAAAGTGACTGATAACTACCAAAAAATTGGAATCTCGTGACTAAAAACTACCACTTTCGGAAAATGGCCCGTTTAGAAGATTTAAACGTGTTTATGACATGCGGGGCTCGTCTGTCAGGGATGACGTGGCGGGAAAGTCAACTCCGTTTATTTTTTACCATTAAGTTGACCTTTGTGATAGGTGGGGCCCACATCAATCTTCTTCTTCCTCTTCCTCTCTCTTTTTGGCATTTCAACAAACACTTTCAGTGCATGGAGGCGGTGGGACTAGTGCGGAGGCCACCAGCGAGGCGTGGCTGCTGGCCACGGCGGATAGCTATGACCGGCTAGGTCAAATTCGCGCCGCCGTGGCCCGCCCTCCCGTCTTCCTGTGGCCGCGGCGGCCAACGACTTCTTCGCCGGGAGATGGAGGGGCGGGTGCTCCCGAGGCCAAGCCGCAGCAGCGAGCCGAGCCCCACAACCATGGCGAGCCCCAAGCCCCGGCCACGGCCACGGGATAGGGAGAAGCCCAACCCACAGCGCCGCAGCGGCTCGGCAGCCTCGGCGGCACGCGTGCTGCAAGGCGTGGCCCTGGTGTGCGTGCCCCAGGCTTGGGAAGTTGGCCTGAAGCGCCTGGAGTAGCACGCCGCGGCCGCGTTCTCCCAGGGGTCTGGTGCCTTCGTTCCGGCCGCCTGCTGCGATCTACCCGCTAGGTTCGCCGCCATACCTCGCCGCTCGTCGCCTAGCTAGAGCTCCACGATGGAGGTGCAGGCTGGCTATCAATGCGGCACGACGGGGAGGAGCAACGACACTCGAAGGACACCACCAGCCTCTGGCGACCCCGCGCCGCGCCGCCTTTCCCCGGACCCCTGGATGAGCTCGAGCTCCATGATGGAGGCGGCAACGACAACAACGCTCCTCTCTGCAGATGTGGTGTTTGTTAAAATGCCAGAGAAAAAGAGAGGAGGAGGAAGAAGAATGACGTGTGGGCCCTACTTGTCATAACGGACCTAATGGTCAGACTAAACGGTATTGACTTTTTCTCCCCGTCAGCCCTGACAGACGGGCTTCACCTGTCATAAACACGTTTAAATCGCCTAAACTAGCCATTATCCGAAAGTGGTAGTTTTTAATCACGAGATTTCAATTTTTTGGTAGTTATCGGTCATTTTTTTTAAAAGTGATAGTTCTGTGGGATGGATGTCTGAAATGTGGTAGTTTTTTGTCAAACACTCTTTGTACTCCATGTTTTAGCACATGGATTTTCGTTACAATTTTCTGGAACTTTTCCATGATAAAAGAAACAAAATAATATATGTAAGTAGAAAATTTTAATACGATTCCCTGGTTTCTGACGGGCTAACTACGAGGAACATGAGGATCTGGGAAATCGTGAGACTGCGTGCCGACATTACAGCAATACTTGGTCGCATCCCAGCTGACAAGACTTTTATGCCGATTAATTAACCAAATCCAAACTAGCTCCCTGCCCCACGCTTGACATGACATATGCCTATGCAATAATAAAATCAAATAGTGCCTTCCCAGGTGCATAATAAAATCAAGTACTACTAGTACACAAAGGAAGACGACAAGGAACAATGGTCATGACCAAATAATTGTTTTTACTACACAAAGGAGTACAGGAAAAGCTGAATCAAGATCTACCATCCAAAGGCTATCCTTTTGCACCATGCAATATAAATGCACGCACCAACACCATCTACTAGATTCTAGATGATGTGCAGTGCAATTTGTGAAAAAGACTACGCTATTCACACATGGCAATCATATGTGTGCATGCATGCAATTGCTTCCCATGGCCTCACCACTACATGTTGTCTGGCTACGGTGTATAGGCCATTGGCATTGCCCTCAGAGCATCCACATCTGGGCGCCTCAAACCCGCCTCATATGTCCGGACGGACCGTCCGATCACTGTCCGGTCATGATTTTGTGACCCAGACGTCCTTCTCAAATGGCCCTCAAACGCTCGGGCTAACCGGCACCCCTTATATCCAGCCCAAATATGAGACGGATATGGGGGAGCCCGGACGCGGGCGGGTGCGCCCGTCACGTCGGACTGCGAAGGGGTTCCAGTCAGAAACACCCTGAAACCCGACGGTCCGAAACTCGTCTCCTCCGCCGGAATAGTGGCGCCATGTGACGCAGCTCCGGCGGGCCGCGTCATACCTAGCCCGGCTATTTAAGTCCATGGGCGACACCGAAACCCTACCATCTATCCATATTTTCCTCCTCCTTCTGTCCGCTGCCGCCACCGCTTTTCACTCCACCCGTCCGCCTAGTAGCCATGCCCCCACGCCGCTGGTGAGGAGCGAGCCTTTTCTGACGCCGGAGCGCCAGCTCGAGCTGCTTGAGCAGATCCGGACTAGGTGTGAAGCCCGGATCGCCGCGGAGCTACCTTCGGATGCAGTAGATCCGGAGTAGGAGTTGGAGGAGGAGGAGGAGGAGGAGGAGGAGGAGTAGTAGGAGGCTGACGAGGAGGAGGAGAATGAGCCGGAGGAGGAGGATGTGGGGACGCTGGCGACGCGGATCTGCAGGCGGAGCAGCATGCCATCCTCAATTCCCTCCGGTCGGAGTCGCCTGCGGAGGCCAGACGCCGTCGCCGGCAGGAGATGGAGGCGCAGGAGGCCACGGAGGAGGCGGAGATGCTCGCCTACATGGATGAGGTCGAGCATGAGGAGGATGAGCCGGAGGCCTTCTACCCGCCTGTCCAGCCGGCACCCGATACCGTCGTCGTGTGGGTAGTACGTAGAATTTTTTTGCACATTTTGTATGGATTTAGAGAATGAAATATGAGAAGTCGGATACATAGTTGTTAATTTGAGACGTTACCGATCAATATCCGCGGACGCGTCCGGTCGCGTCCGCGGGCATTTAAGGGGCCGGATGTGCCAAGTCGACCACTCTGTGCCCCTTGTGTTGCATTCTGCATGGTGCACAATGTCATGGATGTGTAGTACCTGGTCAACTCGAGTCTAATACTGTGGGTGGCTACCTAGGGTCCTGCTCCTCTGTGTCTCTTGCCTCTTGGAACAAGACGACAGAGAAAGAGCAGTGTTGGTCACAAAGACATATAGAACAGTGCAAGGTCAGGCTTCCCAATAGGGTATCATCTTATTCTGTTTGAATGCATCAAATTACTAATTAATTAAGCCTGAGGTTTTGTTCATGCAATGACCAAGGTGCTGTTTGGAGTTCTGCAATTGTTTTACGAGTAGCAAAATGGTGAGCTGTGCTGTGCTGAGAGACTGTTGTTTGAAAACGAGGGCCCTTGCTTTGTTCGTATATATGTGTTCACCAACACTGCTCAGGTGGGTGAGATAGGTCCCATATTCCAGTTATGATGTTTCGACTTTTACATTTGATATTATTCCAAAGCATGTGTAAACGACATGTTGCAAAAGAGTTATATTGTTACCTCTGTGGGTAAATGAGACCTGCGCCATGGCACATGTAGGTGAAAAATGTACGACTTAAACATCCCTATAGTACTACTACCTACTCAAATGTATGACATAAGTAAATGACAAGCTGCAAAAAAAGTTACTTCCTCCATCCGGCTATATTGGTCGTCCTCGTATTTTTTTAATCAAAATTTGATCATCTATATAACCAACACAATACAATGTATAGGATGCAGAATGTTTATTTTTTGTTTTGTATTTGAAAGAGGTTTCCACTGTTCAATTTTTGTGATATATAATTTATATTGCATTTGTTGAATTTATAATAAAAGTTTGCAGAAAATACAAGAATCCTTAATAAACCCGAACGGAGGAATTAAATGCTTAACTATTTGGTTAAACAAATGTATGACTCAGACGCCCATATATGCTACCGACTTCTAGTATATGTTCTAGTGCTATCAAAACTTACGCATGTTAGATAAAAAAACTGTACCATTAACATTTTTATGAATAATTGTTTCACAATATATGTAGTTATACATGGATGGCGGCTAGCGCAATTGCAAGAGCGCGGTTGTGCGCCTTGGCAGAGCCAAGTTTGAATCCAGTGAGCGGAATTTGTTTCGCAGATTAAGACTTGATGTGCCACACCTTCTTCTTAATTAAAATGTCACGCGGCTCCTCCCGCATTGACTTATAATATATATATATATATATATATATATATATATATATATATATATATATATATATATATATATATATATATAACATACATACATATTCACACAAGGATTGATTTTCAAAGTCGCTCATTAGATACTGTCTAAATTGATACCTATTCTGTTTTTTGCAAATGATGGCGGTATATAAATACACCCTGGCAGCCAAGGCAAACTTATGTATAATCATGCCCATTAAACTGAACAAAATACTGCACTGTACATGCAAAAATGCTCAAGAGCTCGGCCTCAATGGAGGCCAATTTTGAAATGATCAAATTTCAAATTTGCACATTCCATTTTTCAAATACACATATACTTGGAGATATAATTCTTAAGTGTGTAAAATTTTAGAACAAAATATGCTAAAGTTAATGCTAAAAAACAAATATAAGGCTTTTTAGTAGATGCACCATTCAAACTCAAAATCCATGAGTTTTTGTTTTGCACAGATCGTATTTTAAGGTATTTCATCCTAAAATTTTACACACATACACATTACATCCTTGTTTACTTTTACATTATTTTTCAGGTTTTTCTAAAACTGAGAAATTCAAATTTTTGAAAATAGTGGCCTCCATGGAAGCCAAGCTCCGAAACGCCCGACTCACTGTACATGTAATTCGTTTGAGACTTCGCTACCATACGCCTGGACTGGAGTTCACCCATCGGAGACATCGACTTGCTCTGGGCCGGCAGTGTGCACTGTGCACCTAACCTACCAGGACCGTGCATGGTTTTTTTTTTATTTTTTTGCAAATCAAGAGCTTTATTACTCAATTAGAAGGATTACATGGGAGCTGAGTACAATTAGCTAAGAAAAGAGGCATATAATTTATCCACAAACATCTCCTCCTCTCTTCTGTGGCTTGCTTTGCACACTGATGGGCTGCTTCATTGGCTTCCCTGCGCACAAACACCAGACCACAGCTCATAAATCCTCCTAAATGCTCTTTGATTTCATGGCAAACAACTGCATTCGCTGCTCTCTCTGAAAGTTCAGAGTTGCACATCCTAACCATCTCTTGAGCATCACTTTCAACACATATCCGTGAGTAACCCATGTCTCTGGCTAGTTGAATCCCGTCTCCGATAGCGTATAGCTCCATTGTTTGGGCACTTGATGCAAACCGATACCACAAGGCCTGCGCTCTAATTAGGTAACTCTAAAAATCAATGTGGACGCAGCATTTCTTGAGCAGGCAGGGTGCGGAAGCACAGGGCTTGGTGGTCCAAGATTCCGAGGGCAACCTAATTAGACCGCACATGGTTATGATCGTAAGATAAGACACGAGTAACCGGGTAAACAATCTAGTGATAACTCACCGGCCACAAATTGGCGATCGATTGGACGTGGTATACCAAAAACCAAAAGACCGGTTCTTTTTCTCCGGCTAATGAGTGGGGCACCCACGCAGAAAGAGGAAGAAGAATAGTGCTACCATCGTGCTTCTCCGGCCGGTCTCTTCAGGAATCAAATGATTTGAGAATCCATTGCCCATTTGGCCCTAATCATCAGGCGCAACGAGAGCACACGGACTCCCATCCCTGGCTAGATAGCATCATAGCGATCTAGGTGTTCCATGGACCTCGGCGGGAAGACACACGCCAACATATCAACTAATTAGAGCATCTATAGCCGGACACCCCAAACCGGCATCAAATGCCCGGGCGGTCCGCTTGATCACTGTCCGGTCACAAAAATGTGACCCGGCCCGGACGAACGTCTTAAACGGGACTCAAGCATTCGAACTGACCGTCACGACGCATATCCATCCCAAATATAAGGCGGATATGGAAGTGTCCGGACACGTCCAGAGTGCATGCAGACGCAGGAGATCTGGGGCTGGCCACTTCTTGCATTTTTTCCCTTTGGATTGATGTAGCAGCAGTACTGCTAGTACCTATAGCTAGGCTTTGCTTGACACGCATCCACACTGGTAGGTGATTGTATCTTGCTGAAAAGATGGGCACAATCTATAGGCCCTGTTTGAATCATGGGGTTAGAGCTAGTTTGGGTTAGTTGGGGGCTCAAATAACTCAAAAGTATCCAAACAGGGACGGTTAGAATGGGTTAGTTTCATCTAACCCAACTATCCCGATGAAGAGGTGCTTATTTGGGTTAGAGTGGGTTAGAAAATAACTCTAACTCTAACTGTGTTAGAGTATCAAAAAGGGCCTATGGATCTACCCTACTTTCATTATAAGTTGTTTATTTATTTGGGATAAATCACAGAGTATCAGCTCTGGTAGTGGTGGTGGGAGTTACGCAAGTACAGTATCATCGGAGAAATTACACTACTATGTGCAGCCGAGTTCCAAGCCTGTTCTTTTGTCTTCGAGAGACGGGATTTAAACATGGCGAAGCGAAACCGACGGGGCCTGCTTGTTCGTGTGCGACGGCTTCGACGGACGGAGGTGCGGCTTGTGCGGGGGGTTGCGGAGATGACGGCGCACACACTGCAGCGTCGTGACGAGAGCTTCACGAGCCCTTTCAGGCTTGGCCGGCCCGTGGGCCTGGTGTGCTCTTCTTGCTGCGTCCGGCCGATGCCGCCAAGGGCGGTGGAGGTTGTCCCCTCCCGCGTGGCTGCTGATTCTGCCGCTCCTTGTTTCCGGCTGTCTCCTCTCGGTTCCGTCGGTCTCGCTTCTCCTTCCATGGTGAGACGGCGATGGTGATTCAAAGGCCGTGGTGGCGCATGTTGGTGGGCAGTGCGGTTGGTGGTGTGCTGCGGATCGGTCGGGGCTGTGGTTGTTTGGCGGGCGGGAGAAATCCCCGTCGGCTTGGTCGGCACCGACGCGGTGACGCCCGCGGGCGCCATCATTCCTTCCCGAAGGGCGTCGGGTATGCCCCCTCCACACGCCCCTCCGTGTACCGGGGGAAAACCCTAGGATCCGTTCAGGCAGTAGCGTCGGCATCGTCGCATTCCTTCCTGAAGGTGTTGCTTGGTATGCGGCGGTCCGAAGTTCTAGGAGCGTGGTGGAAATTCTCCGGCAGGCGCAAGGGTCGCGGGTCATCCTCGTTTTCGTCGATCCGACTCTGTTGTCATTTTTTTTTCTTTCTCTGTTATTTCTTTTGGGCGTGCTTGTGCTGTCTGCCCCAGCAATGGATTATCAATTGTATCGGGTGGTTGCTATATCTATATAACGGGGCAAAAGCCTATTTCAAGATTCAAACATGGGAGGCCAATAGCTTCACTAAATTCACTCTTGATCTTTGTAAAGGCCGTCATCTTTGGCTTCTTCGGCCTCTGAATATTCAATGTATCTCTACTAATATTATTTATGATCAATAAAGTAAAATGTGTTTAGCCTATTTTTTTTGGATAAATCATAAATGGATACGGTGCCACGCAAGGATGTAATCACGCCCGTCCGCTCCCACATGATTCATACATTTTAACACAACAAGCATGTATAATGAAATCTCTGCACCGAATCGATGTTGTATAGCTTTGCCTATTCTATCTGACCACTCAAATACCTGTCCCAAAGGACAGTCACATGCAACCAAACGAGACTCTAATTAACGCATTGGTGGATCGGTCATAATGGCTACCTACAACACGTTCCTCGCCGTCTCTTAGAGCATGATGAATAATATAGTCAAGTGCTGACTATAGCATGTTGCGATGTCATCTTATGCCAATATAAGTGAGACTTATAAAACGGAAAAAAACAGAAACTTTGAGATACACACTATAAACTGAAAGGGAGTTAGTATAAGGAAGTATTAGTTAGTAACATATGACTCACTTTTCACTCTCACAATGCTTCTAATGCTTCTTGAAGCCCGTGCTATAGCCGGTTGTAATTCTACAGTCCTCTTCTATTCTCTCTCTTTCAACTCAGCAGAAACATAATATTTAAATTCTTATAGCCCGCTTACATCATCTTGTTATACTTGTTCTTCAAGACAATTAGCCTACTTGATTCGGCTGCCCAACTATTCACCTTCGCGTTCGCCCGCGCTCTTTCTTACCACCATAGCCTCGCAGCAGTTGAGAACCATGTGTTGTGCCAGGCATCTATACGCAACTTCCATCTCTAAGTCATCATCCAGTATGTGGTGTTATGGTTCACACGTATCATCTAGCAATAATTAATATTGATGTGTTGTTGTTATGCGTCAGCATTAGAGTTAATTTTGTGTTTGCCACAACCCGGAGCCGTGCGATTCTCGTGATAAAGATCATTCTTCTCACACCAAACATCAACACGTCAAACAACAATAAGCAGAGTACTCCTATAAATAACACGTGTCCAACACAAAACAACAGCCATAAATATCCCACATGCTGCCACCATTCGATTAATTGGTCGCCTGGGGCGTTGTACTAAATGAGAATGCAGGCATTCAAGCCACCTTGGATTCTCAACTGCCGCGAGTCTGGCGTTGAGAACCATGTGTTGTCCCAGGCATCTCTACGCAAATTCGACCTCTGAGTCAACATGCTCGACCGTGGAGCGTCAGTCTCTACCAACACCCCGGACTGGCTAATACTAACAAAGAACAAACTAAAGACATGGAACTAATCGAGTCAAGCACGTACGTCCATACCAAAAAACCAAAGGATCTAATCGAGTTCTAAATGCTAACTTATGCACTTTTGTGTCCGCTGAAGACCATTTTCCGATCTTCTACTTTTCCACATGGGCAGCGCTACCAGACAAGCTGGTAATCGTACGTACATAAATGTCGTCTGGTCCACTCATGTGAGGTATACTATGACGTATTCCCGTGCAACGGCTAATAATGCGTCAGGTATTATGCACGGCCCTACATAGTAGTAATCGCAATGCCCATGTGGAGAATTCGGCATGGCATGCCACCATGTCGCCAAAATGCGCGTCCGTTCATTTGGGGCAAATCAGCAGCTTAAAGTTAGGCGGTAGCCTCGTACGATAAGGCGGCTAGGAGCTTACTTTAGATCTATTTTGTTCAAAAGTGTTGATGTTGCCGGAGCCAATTTGGCGAACCAAGAGTGCTTACAGGAGGCGAATCATTGGGGCCGAACCGCCGAGCGGATCATTGACGTATCGACCGGACGGGTCACCTGACGAGTTCATTTTTTTGACATGCACCTGATGAGTTGGTCTGAAACGAAAGCACCTTTGCGATCGACTTCTATCGCAACTGAAGCGAGAAACGGCGTTGCTGTGGCTTAGAGCATCTCCAGCCGTTCGGCCCCCCAGGGCGCTGAAAAAAAGCGGCCTGAGGGCGAGCCGGCGCTAGATCGCCCTCTGGGGCTCGGTTTGCTCCCAGTCATGCGCCCGCGGTCGCCGCGGGTTCGGCGAAGTTCGTTTCAATTTTTTCCAAACTCGGCGAAGTTCGGCCAATTTTCGATGAAATTTGTACAAAAACTTAAAAACATGCATGAACTAACTTAAAAACGAACTAATAAAAGCCTAAGCCGCCGCCGCCACCGTCGCCGTCGCCGCCGCCACCGTCTACATGCCGAGAAGACTGTAGAAGCGGGTGTAGTCGCCGCCGCCGCCGTCGTCGTCGTTGCCACGCGCCTCACCTGCGTGCCTGCTGCATCCCTCGCCGGGGTCGCCGGCAGCGGTTGACGGCCCGGCCTCGCCCTCGTCCTTGCTGTCGATGATGATAACGCCGCCCTCCTCGGCGACACGGCGACGCTCCTTGGCGCGGCTACGGGCTGGGTCTCCAGGTACGCCCGACGCTGGCGGCGCACCTGCTCGCGGACGTAGTCCTCCTTCGCCCATTTGAGGGCGGACTCGTCGTCGGGGGCCACCATGCCAGCGTGCTCCGGCTTCACGGGGAGCACGCCCGGCTCGGGCTTCGGCCGGACCAGGCGGAGGGAGCGCCTCGTCGGTGCAGTCGCAGGCGAGGGCTCGTTGATGACGAGGGCGCCACTGCGAGCACGACGCCCGAGCGGTGTCTCCTCCGGCTCGGGCTTGACAGGGCGGAGGGCCGGCGAGCCGGAGCCCGACGACGAGGACGACCCCGACTCCATTCACCGCGGCATCCAGGAACTGCCGCGCCGACGAGAGAAGGAGGGCCGCGTCGGGTACTTCAGCCGCGGCACATTGCCGGTCTCGATGTGGTCGAGGACGGCGTCGAGTGTGCGGCCGGGGACGCCCCACCACTCGCGCCGTCCTTCGGAGTTGTGGCGGCCGCGGGGGATGATGCCGTTGACGGAGGCGATCTGCTCCTCATGGCGGCGCTGGAAGTACATCGTCCACAGCGTTTCGCTGTCGGGCACGTACCTCGGCTCGTTCCGCTGCTCCTCCGTCAACGTGGAGCGGATGCGGGCAATCTTCGCCCGCCGTGCCGCCCCTTCGGGCACCGGAGGCACCGGGACGCCGCTGGCGCTCAGTCTCCACGAGCCAGGCACGCGCATGTCGGGGGGCGCCGGGTACTCGGCCTCGTACAGAAGCCGCGCCTCCGGCTCCTGGAGGTGTCGGCGGCCGAAGCCGTTTGCCGCTGCGCCGTCGCCTGGGTATCTCTCCGCCATGGTTTCGCTCGTCGGGGGGCAGGGGGAGTGGTGGGAGAGCTCGTTGGCGGGGAAAAGGCTTTCACTGGAGGTAGAGGGGGGAGGCTGTGGCGCTCACCGGCGGGGAGGGGCGCCTTTTTATAGCCGAAGCGGGGTGGCCGTGGAGTGGCATGCGGCGGACACGTGGCGCATGCGGGCGGGACGCGCGTCGGCGGCGTCTTCACGGCGCCGCCCGTGAGGCATCAATGGAGGGCGACCGGCGCGGCAGCCTTCACATTGATTCCCGCGGGAACCGAGGCGATGAGGTCGACGAAGCGCCTGTCTCGCTAACTCGGCCGGCCCGCGGCTGTTTCGCTCCAAAACACTCGCCCCGGCGTCCCCCCGGCGCGTCGGGTTCGACCTGGGTCCGCCGGCGCTGATTTCGGCCCAAGCCGGCGAAAAAGGTTCCTGGAGGCGCGACTGGGCCGTTTTTTCGGTGCCGGCGCAAAAAAATCGCCTGGGGAGGCCGTTCTGGGGGCGCGGCTAGAGATGCTCTTAGATCGACAGACAAACTTTGTAGAGGGAACCGGTCCGCTGATCCGCGGCCGTGTTGTCAACTCTGGGCGCCTGACCTAACCGGGTCGTTATATCTGGCCCGAGCGTCCCTCTCGCACACGTACGACGGTGTCGGTGAGCGTTTCTGCTCCGGTGCTCCCCCCGGGCTGAACGCGAGGTGGAAAAACACATCGACAGCCAGGATGAACCAAAAACGGTTCATAATGAGGGGCACGATCGTCTTTGTTGCCCCCGCGTATAGCCGTCGAGGAGCCCTGGGAGGCCCGTACGGGCCCGGTTAGATCGTATGCCCGGCCGTATACGTATTTGTATATGGCGGCGTTTCGTGCACGCGTGGAGCCGCCCGCGCGTGGGGCAGCACGTGTCACGTGTAGATTCCAAAACCGTCCCATCATATAAATGTGGACGGCAACCACCTCCGGCCCCATCGCCCACCATTTCCCCCCGCCGCATCATCTCCCTCTCCCCGCTCCCCACTCCCTCTCCTCTCCAACCTCCTCGTCGCCCTCACCGCATCCTCTCCATCGCCATGGCGGACGCAGGAGGCGAGCGCCCCGATTGGGGCGCAGATCTGGTGGAGCAGGCGCGGCAGGTCGCTGTGGGCACCTTTGTGAGGGGACATGCCGGCGTCCAGCGCGGTGCTCCCCCCGCTGCAGATCTGGAGAAGGCGGGGGCGGGCTGCAGCGGCGCAGTCCAGCCAGATGCGCCCGCTCTGGCGATCTCCGGCGAGGCGCAGAAGGTGGAGGTGGGCTCTGGCGAGGCACACGAGGTGGAGAAGGTGGAGGCCGGCTCTGGCGAGGAGCAGGCGGAGTAGGAGGTATCTGCTTATCACTTTAATGTGGTAGTTTTTAGATTGTAGGGTTTGTGGCTAGAAGGTTTTTTGGTTAGATTTGTTGGATGTAGGGTTTTCTCTGCATTAGGGTTTTTGTGTATTTGATTCGTGCAAGAATGGTGGACCTCATATGATTATTAGATTAGGTTAGAAGTAGCCGGATTGAGGGATGGTTTTTTTTCCAGATGCTTATTAGATTAGTAGTGGAATTTTTGCAATTCTTTAGGTGTTTGGCTTGAGGATTAGACGATGGATTAGTCAAATATATACTTCTATATTGGTTTGGGTTGGTGCCTGCTTTAGTTCTTTGGCTTGATGATTAATTAAATGGATGCTTAGTTCTAGGGATTATGCCAGTCATAGTTGCAATTCTTAGATGCTTGATTGATGCATGTTGTCATAGTTGCAGTTCTTTGATGCTTGATTGATGCCTGTCAGGCAGAGGCTATGAGATGGGTTGTGCATGGCCTTGTGTTTTTGGAAAATGTCTACCTAAGGTGATTAGATGGTGCACTAGTTTGGTTGTAAATATAGTGAAGGATGTGCTCATGTAATGGGTGTTGTCATGTTAATCAAAAAGAGCTTCTCAAGGGCTGGATTTGTTTGTGTTGGATTGGGGCTTCTGAAGGAGAGGGGAAGGGGCAGTCTATGCTTATTTAGTTTAGGTTAGTAGTGGAATTTTGCCGTTGCTTCAGAGATATTTACAGCATTGAACATCCTCTCCAATGCCGTTGCTTCAGAGATAAAAGCACCTTGGGGTTTTTTCAGATGCTTATTAGATTAGAAGTGGAATTTTTGCTTGTTAGATTTTAATTAGTATGAGGTTGAATACCTTATTTAAGGGGGAATTTAAGGTCAGATAGACGTCATATGATTATTAGATCTGTAGTTCAATGCTGCAGACGTATATGATTATTTGATTTGATCTGTGGTTCAATGATACTGGATGGAAACATATTTGATTTGGAATGCATTAATTTTGATGTGCCAATGAATTGATTTAGATGATACAAGATTCATCTATAGTATAATTTGTTGTTGTTTAGGTAAGTAATGAAATTTTAGATGTTTGTTGGAGATGTATGCATTTATAGTTGAAGTTGTACCTAATTAACTACCGCATTATGTTAATATGTGTAGGAGCTTTGCTGTATTATCCCAAAAATAGTAATTTGTGCATATTAAAATTTGTAGTTGGCTTCTGTAATTAGTAGCAATGGATGTAATTTTATATTTAGGGGGCTAAGAGATAACTCACTTTACAATTGCAGAAGGGTGGCCTCAAAAACAGTAACATGGCCTTGAAATATTGTCCTTGCCCAAAATTTTATAAACCAAATTTTGTAGGCAGACCTATTGTCCAGCCTCATAAAATTAACCTGGCCAGAGATTTTCCTCTTGTGCAAATACTTATGATGAATTACAAAAATATGCAGCTAGGATGTCACCATTGTATAACTATGAAGTAAACATTCCAAGGCAGGATCCTAGCAACAAAATATACTATATGTTTCCATTAAGTAGTGTGGGGGGGGGGGAATTCCCTCAAAAGAAAAGTGTTGGGTTAATCCAGGGAATGTCAAGAATGCAGCTTGGATTTTCATTAGCATTTATGAAGGAAAGCATTTGTTTGTTGATTGATTGCTTAGGTTCTGTATTTATAAGGAAAGCATTTGGTCACTTGCAACATACCAATGTGGTTCACATTCACAATTTTGTCTGTAATGACATTCTTTGAACTGCAATTCAATTCATTGTAATTGATGTGCTTGTTTGACAATATAGCAGCAGGAGGATCTTGTGGGCAACAAGAGGAAGTGGGACAAGACTGGGTTCTACCCATATGACTCTGATGAAGATGAGCCGTATGAGGTAAGGCCTAGTTGAAATGTTATTTGTGCATTCAGTTATTATTACGTGTTTATAGTATTTGAATGCATAATGTATTAATGTCAGTCATTAATGTGTGCAGTATGAATCTGGAGATGATGTGGTCGAGGGGAACATCGAGTCCTTTGAAGAGAAGGTGGTGTTGAAGATCAGGGCCCAAGGACCTGGTATGTACCACAACCGGAGGACGGAAAAGTACCGCTACCCCTTCTGCAGCAAGCCCAAGCCCAGGTCTGGGTTATTCACTACAAAAAAAGACACATCCGTGACATTTTGGGCCGAACGATTTTTTTTTCTGTCATACATATGACACTTCTATGACGATAATTGTGACAAAACCCGGTATCATCATAGATGTGGTGGGCTCCTACTTCTATGACAAAAAATCATGACAGAAAATGGGCTTTTCGTCCTGGGCGGGCCGGAGACGCAGCTGCATGACATTCTTTGGGCCGTCCATGACGGAAAAAACCGTGGTAGAAGCGAGGGGGAGGAAAATTTCGGGGAGTTCCCGGTTACGGTGGGAGGTCGGGGGCCGAGCGATGCGCGTTTCTCTCATACACGTACGCGCGTGTGTGCGAGGCATTGGCTCTAACTGAATCCGAGCGAGGCGTTGGGCTCTAACTGAACCCGAGCGGTTGCACTGCAGGCTACGTGTTACTGAACCCGAGCGATCGATCGATGGCTGTTAACTGAACTCGATCGAGCGATTCCTTCGCTACTGCTGCTAACTGAAGCCGATCGATTGGATGAACAGTGAGCGTTGGGGGGGGGGGTTGGATGAACAGTGAGCGGTGGCGTTGCCTCTGGATGAACAGGACCCCATGGTGTGGAGGGCTGGATGAACAGTAGACGGTGGAGGGGTGCCCGTGGAGGGGTGGTTGAACAGGACCCCGTGCTGTGGAGGGGTGCCCATGGAGGGGTGGTTGAACAGTAGCCGGTGGAGTTGCGCGCGGTGGAGGCTGGATGAACAGGAGCCCGTGGAGGCTGGAGGAGGTCGACGGTGGAGATGAACAGTATCCCGTGGAGTCCCGTTTTGCGGTACGCCACACCCCTCCTGATGAACAGGACCCCCGTTTCGACCGTAGGAGGTCCGTTTCGTCCGTTTTGCGGTACGCCACACCCCTCCCGATCAACAGGACCCCCGTTTCGACCGTAGGAGGTCCGTTTCCTCCGTTTTGCGGTACGCCACACCCCTCCCGATCAATAGGACCCCGTTCCGAACATAGGAGGTCCATTTCCTCCGTTTTGCGGTACGCCAGGCCTCCTTTCCATCGCCTATTCCGTCCAAGCCCTCCCGATGAACACGACCACGCATTCTGTTCTGACCCAGCCGGTTGGCTCCCACGCGTTCCGTTGCCTCCCGATGAACACGACGCATTCCGTTGCCTCCCCATGAACACGACGCATTCCGTTGCCTCCCCATGAACACGACAACGACGCTGTTTCTCCGTTCCGACCAAGCCATGTACAGGAGCCCTGGCTGTACGTATGCGTGAGTAGGCGTTCGAGACCCCGCCCGTATGTACACATACGTGGCCGTATTTTCTTTCTTGCACCCTGGCCGCTGTACGTACGTGTACATGCTACATGCGCGCCTCTACTACGACACGTACGCGCCTCTACTACGACACGTGCGCGCCTCTACATCCACCAGTATATATGTACGTACACGTTCGCGACCAGAATGACAACGCTACGTACGCTTCGACCAGGTGGGTCCCGACTGTCAGGCACTTCCTTGCGTGCGAAGATGTAGCTGGTGGGTCCCAACAGTCAGGGGGCGAATCGTTTTTTTGCCCGGACGCACTTCCTTGCGTGTGAAGATGTAGCTGGTGGGTCCCAGCAGTCAGGGGGGCGAATCGTTTTTTTGCCCGGACGCACTTCCTTGCGTGCGAAGATGTAGCTGGTGGGTCCCAGCAGTCAGGGGGAAATGTTTTTTTCACGAAATACGGTGGCCCGTCCGGTGGGTCCTCACTGTCAGGTGGAGGAATCATTATTTTGCGCGTAATAAGGAGGCACTTCCTTGCTGCGGCCGTGGACCCAGCTGTCAGCCTCTCCACGTGCAGTCCACGTTCGATGGAAGTCGTTCCTTGACCACGTTGACCACGCCGCGCCGAGAGCACCACGGCGGTGGACGACGGCGAGGACTAGGAAGGGGACGACTCGGAGCCGGGGAAGACGCAACAGTGGATGCCCACGCGAAGAGGAGTACGAGGGTTCACTGGTTCGGCTGCGGTGGGAGGCTGCTGTCGCCGCAGAATAACAGTGGGTGTGCGTGAGTAGAGGGATGGCCTGGCCAGCGGTGGGAGTAGTAGGGGACGGTGAGGCCTCCGTGGCATCATAGCCGGCCACGGGAGGCAGGAGCACGCGGCACGACCGGCGCTGGTTTGTGCGGCTGGAGCAAGACGACCAGAGGTTGAAGAAGCACTACGGCCGTTGGATGAACATCTTACGGTAACAGGAGCTAGAATCGTTCATATTGACTAAGTTGACAAAGCCCTCCGTCCCCGTCAACTTGGTAGGCCCACAAGTCAGCCTCTCACTATGCTGGGTTCCAGCTGGCACGGGGAGTATTCATTTTTTTGTGCTTAATAAGGAGGCACTTCCTTGCGTGCGAAGATAGCTGGTGGGTCCGACATGTCAGCGGGGGGCACGTTATTTTTGCGAAATACAGAGGCCCTTCCGGTGGGTCCCAGATGTCAGGTGGAGGAATCATTATTTTGCGCGTAATAAGGAGGCATTTCCTTGTGTGCGGCCGTGGACCCAGCTGTCAGCCTCTCCATGCACAGTCTACTTCCGATGGTGTCGTTCATTGACCACGTTGACCACGCCGCGCCAAGCGCATCCAAGGTGGTGAACGACGGCGAGGCCCCGGACAGCAACGAGCCGGAGATGGGAAGACGCGGGAGTAGAGTCACAGACGAAGAGGTGTACGAGGGTTAACTGGTTCTAGTGCGGTGTGGTTCGGCAGTCGGTGGAGAAGAACAGGAGGTGTGGAGGGGTGGAGGGATGCCCTGGCCAACGATGGAGTAGCGCTTCATAGCGAAGCGTGCTAAGCAGAGCTGCTAGCAGCAGGAGGCGGGAGGTGGTCCCGACGGCACTGGAGGAAGAAGACGAGAGATTGAAGATGGATGCCGGTCGTTGGATGTAAATCCAACAGCTAACATGTCAGAATCATTTCTTGACTAAATTGACAACAACTTGTGTTGGCTTCGACCTATTGGCCCACATTTCAGCATCCAAAAATGTGGCACGTATTCAACCCATTTTTCAGAATTTACAGTCTTTTTTTTGCGCCATAGAATTTACAGTCAATTTGATCTTCTTTTTTGAATTACAGCCATTAGCTGGGCTGGGTGAACAAATAATGTAGCATCCATGCGGCCCATGTATTTTATTTCCTAAACAATTACAGGTCATTTGCACTTTCTCGAAATACACGATTTTGCAGGGCTGATTCTAATTATAATGTTGGGTTGGGCCAGCAATGTTATCAAAAAATAAAAAGGGGCTGAGCATTTTGTTATAAATATATTTAAATAATAAGTGATATTATTACATTCGTCCTTAAATCTTACCAAGCTTTTGTACACAATCACTAAGATTTTCGTGCCAAAACAATCCAGGATTTTATTTGTTAAGAAATTATTTTTATAAGTTAATAAGATGTGGGATATTGTTTTCTTACATATGTAAGTATCTGTTAAATATATGATGACAATAAAAATAATATATAATAACATATACAATAATTTAAATATATATAATATAGTTAGAAGGGAAACATAAGTTGGACCTGGCGTTCCTATTCTTATATAGAAAAATAGAACAGACCTCTGCGTTTTCTTCAAAAAAATACATAAATTGGGCTGCCAAAAATAAAACCTCGGATGGGAGGTCCATAGGCCGGTCGATACATGGCGGCCCTAAGAAAATACAAACAGGCCTATGGACCTCCCATCCGAGGTCGTGGGCTGCGCATGTTAAAAATGAAAGCCTAGACGGGGCAGCCCAAAACCACGTCCAACACTTGCCAAAACTTCGTCCCTCGTTTTCTCTGTGTTTCGCACGCTCGACATTGTGTGGGCATTTTGACTGTGCATCATATGAAGATGTGCTATGCATGAATGTTGATCAACATGATGTTAACTGGCTGGTAGTTCCATTTTCGACCATGAATAAAACTTCCAACATGATGTTAACCCTGTTTGAAAAGGCCGTGTTAATATAAATGCTCTGCCTCTGAAAGTTGCAGTTTCTTATCTGAAACTGAACTTGCAGTTTCTTATCTGAAACTGAACTTGCAGTTTCTTATCTGAAACTGAAACTTGCAGTTTCTTCTCTGAGAATCACATTGTCTGCACTTTTATACTCCTATGAAACTACATTTTTTAAGTGCTAAAATAGATCTCTAGAATTTATAAAATACTTCATATGCACAATACTGCAAATCTGAAATTCAAAAGACATTCATATCTGAAAGTACTCTCAAAATACACAACACAAAACACAATTCACAACCTGCAAATACTAACAACCCTAAGCTCCTCCTGACAATTCACAACCTGCCCGACTATTGGGCTGGGGGGGGGGGGCAGCCCCCTCCTATTCCTCGGCGGCAGACAGCCGCCCCGTGAGACGATGTGAACAGCGAGGGAGACGATGGCGGGGAAGCGTCGTCGGGCCAACTGCTTTTCTCCTCTTGCAGTTGGGTTCGATCGACGAAGACTCCACCGGCTCGCTCTGACAGGACACCCTAACAAACGGCACCCTGTAGATGATCGATCCTTCAATCTCTGGTCGATGCTCCATCTGGGATCGATACTCCCACCACCGCTCCCTCACGATCGGATTCGGTGAATCTATTTGCTCCATGGCCCAGAGGAGCAGCTCTATGTACTCCGGCGCGACTCCCTCCGGGAGTATCGCCGCCTTTTCGCTCTGTTGCAGATATTTGGCCATGGATGTCGCCGTCGCCGCTAGTTGGTCCTTGTTGTCAAACCAAGACTGTATCTCCAACATCCTAGCTAGCTTCACAGGGTCGCCGTCTGCGATCCTCACGTATCGGTTGTACTCCTCCATCGATCTACTTCTCCACAGCACCTTCACTCGCCGGCGGTGGTTTTTGAATGGAAGAGGAGAGGAGCAGCGCTGGTTTTGGATTAGAACGGGAGAGGAGCGACGCTGGTTTTGGACTGGAACAGGAGAGGAGGGGCGGTGGTTTTGAAATGGAAGAGGAGAGGAGCGGCGCTGCATTTAGATTGGAACAGGAGAGGAGCGGCGGTGGTTTAAGAGGAGAAGAGCGGAAGAGCGGCGCTGGTCTTGGAAGTATTTTTTTGTTGTTTTGCGTATTTTGGGTCAAAGTTTGACCACGTACTGTATTCGACAAGCAAAATGTGAATGCATGTCACCAAAAATTGTATCGTTTGGTTCGTATCTGAATGTACTTTCAAATTATATTATTTTTGCAACGTATAACATATATTTTATGTGCAAAAATCATGGTCAATTATGACCCAGAATAAAAGGGATAGTAGTTAATGTGGGGTCGCTTTCTTAATTGAAGGGTAAATTGATTTTGATTTTGATCCAGTCACAGCGCGCCGGCCCTCTCGTCCAATCCTAAATCGCTGCCGCACGCTCCTCTCCCTCTTCTCCATTGCAAAACCACCTCCTCTCCTCTCCATCATCTCCATTCCAAAACCACCGTCTCGCCTCTCCCTCTTCTAATCTTCTCTATTGCAAAACCACCTCCTCTCCTCTCCATCATCCCCATTCCAAAACCACCGTCTCGCCTCTCCCTCTTCTGATCTTCTCCATTGCAAAACCACCTCCTCTCCTCTCCATCATCTCCATTCCAAAACCACCGTCTCGCCTCTCCCTCTTCTCTATTGCAAGACCACCGTCTCTCCTCCCATCTTCCAAAGCTAGCACTGGACCACTCAGAAGGACATCTATGGAGAGGATGCAGCAGCGAATCAGGCAGATCGCCGGCGGCGACCAGGCAAAGTTAGCCAGGTTGAAGGAGATCCTTAGTTGGTTTGACAATGAGTGGGAGATTTCGAGGACGGTGCGGGCCATGTGGCAATGTATGCGAAAGAGCGAGACGGCGGCGATGTACATGTACTCCTCGGCGGCAGTCACGCCACAGTCCTCCGAGTTCATTGAGTATCTCCTCTGGGCGATGGAGCAGACAGATTCGCCCGAGGCGACAGTCAGGCGGAGGTGGTGGGCGTACAGGTCGAAGGTCGAGCACCCAGAGGATAACGAATCGATCGAGTATGGTGTGCCGTTCGTGAGGGTGCAGAGCCAGCCGGAGCCACAGGAGTATTCATTCTCCCACCGCAAGAGGAGGCCGGATGGCGTGACGTCGCTTCCTCGCCGTTCTCCACGGTTCCCTCGACGCTCGCCTCGTTTCAACGGCGGCGGTAGGGTTTAAGGTAAGCTTCGCACTAACCTAATCTTCCACCTGCTCATGCTTAGAATCAGTGTGACAGCTAACGAAAATCATGCTTACAATCAGTCTCCGAGTACTACGCCAATCACCCTAAAATAGCTCTGGACCTTTGGGTCAAAGTTGTGACACAGTGTACAAATAAAGAAAAATAGATTGGTGCTTCTTTCAGAAAAGAGTACTCCCTAGAAAACTGCCAATATAAGCTACTAGTATTTGGTTAGATGATTTGCTGCCGAGAAAGATCCGCCCACAGAGAGCGCCACACATCCCACTGGTGGTGGTGGATGCCAATGCGTGCATGCAGCATGGTTGGTGTCGGTAATTTTTACTTGGCACACCTCGCACTTTGCATATATGCCGGTTCCATACGTACATTTGTGCAGTTCCACCAAAATGCAGCTGAATAACCCTGTTTGCACAGATAATGAAAAAGCGTGATTACATTATAGTGGCACTAGTTGATGAAACACACAAAATAAATAGAAGAAAATATTGCGATAGTATCATAGTATGCCATGCTGCGAAGGCGAGATGGGCCCTGCGACGCCTCATACGGTACACCTCATACTGGACATCGTCCCAAGTCTCCCAGATACACCTTCTGCCAGTGATGAACATCAGTGTACAGCGGTAGTACAAGGAGGCGCCTTGAGACATTCAAATCTCTATTTTTGTACATATCAACTAAAATTAAGCACCCCAGTTTGCAGAAACGCTTAAACATTAACAATGGGACTAGTTGATGAAACATACATTAACAAAGAGAAGCACTTTCTTTATCTACATTGGAAATGAAATGATAGAGATGACACTCGCTCTATTTTAACTGCATTATTACTCCATTTTATCAGTGACACTAGGGTCGAGCAGGTGGCAAACGAGGTGTACCGTGCGTCGCAAGGATGGAGGCCGGGGGTGCTTAGACTGGGATGCTGAAGTTGGCTCTTTCAGTCACCAACATGGATGATTCAATTCATGGGACCTTTTGGTGCAGTTCATCGAAAATGAAGCAATGTCCCGTGAGCTAGCAGCTTCTTCTTCAATTTTTTTTTAAGAAAAGGGCTCCAGCCCCGGTTCCATTTCCATCAGAAAACGAAACCCACAGAGCTTCTTCTTCATTAGTTGCAATAAAATTGAGCAACATCAAGGTTGGTTGTGAAGCTCCTGGAATGCTCAACTATAATTTGGATATCATTTGTGCAGTTCAACTAAGATCAAGCGTGAAATGTATATCTCTGTTTGCACAAAAAAGGTGGAAAGGAGGGTGACTAACAAGTGATGAAACATGCATCAAATGAAAAGAAGCATGTTCCTTATCTGAATGGCAATCCTACAAGGACAGTAGCAATTTCTAAAGCACTGGCATTGCTATATATTAGTGTGGGCATTAGGATTAACTATGACAACCGTTAAATACGACATTACTTTGGGCACGGGAGAGTAGGCGGACCAGGATAGTTGCATTTCTAACGAAAAGAACCAACTTATCTTAATGGGAAATTTTAGCAGGACATGTAAAGAAGTGCCATTGATTCATATTACTGGAGGCATTACATTGAAAACAACATTGGTTTAACGTGTCCTTACTTTTAATAGTGCGACTGCTACATTTTACCAGTGGCGTTACATAAGAGTGGCTCGGGGCAACAAACATCAGAACAGGATATCTGGGTTGGTCCCATTTTTGTTCGGTATAGCCACCTTATACTGTGTGAGGCTAGCAAATCTAGTGCTGGACTTACTCTGTTGACTTGTCCCCCAGTCCCCACTTTCTTTCCTTTTTCAACCAATAGATCGGGTTTATATTGAGTTTGTACTGCATTTCCCTTTATTTCCCTATTAGACCTAGAGACCAGTTGGATAGCCAGTCTCTGCTACTTTTCACCCCCATTATTTCCTCTTTCGACCAAGTCCTAGATTCAGGTAACAAATCCTCCCCCACCCCCACCCCCTTTCTTCCTTGTTTGAACCAAGTAGTACTAGATTCGAGTGCATGAACTAGTTTTACCTATTAAACGTAAAAAATTTGGTGGTTTTCGAACAGCCGATCGATCCTATCTACGAGGGGGCCTGAGAAATTGTAAAAGATACAAATGCAGTGACGTCAGGAGCTCGGGAAGTAGAGCAAGGCCAGTTTCGAAGGAAGTTATACCTGATGGTCGCCGGGATGTCGCTAGGTGGGCGGCGGGAGGCCGGATCTGCCCACACTATGGCAGCGAGGAAGAAGGGGTCGGAGGCCCTCCCTTGCCAGCGGTGCTTGGGAGAGAACGGCAAGGCAGGCTGATCAGGACGCGCCCAGCAGTGGGTAAGAGCCGTCGCGAAGGACGATCGCGTGAACGTTGCACCTTCTCACCTTCCCGGGCGGAGACGATCCGGCTGGATCAGTGACCAGCGGTGAGCAGAGAGAGAGAGAGAGTGTGGCCACCGCTGTCGTGTTTAGATCTGGAGAGGCCGAGACAGTGTGAAGAGAGCAACACTAGAAAGCAAGCGCGGAGGCTCCTGCCTATATAGTGGAGTAGTACTAGTTTTCTTTTGTCTACCGGAGCCGGCTTGACCTCGTCAATGACTGTCGAGAAGTCTTCATGCACGTGGCCCGGAGGCGCAGTTGTCGTCATTTTGATCTGAAGCGCCGGATTATAACATATAACATGAAAAAATGCCACATGACAAGAAATCATAACCTCACTGCCCAAAGGAGACAACATGAGTCCCGACGGACAAACTAGACGAGGAACAAAGCTCAAATTAAAGATAAACTCGTAGAAAAGGGGTCCGTCAATAGATGTCCTAATTAACATAGCCGGCTTGCTTAGATGGCAGCCGAGTAGTCACTGTTCGTGCATGTGCCCCCAATGACTAGCCCAACTCAGTTGTCGCTGTTTAACCCTCACAGTGATCTGAAGCACATGACACCTAATTTTGCGAGATGACAAGAATCCTTTTTTTAGATTTCTCACCACAACTACAGCCATGTACAACACAGCCTGCACGATATGTACACGATAGCCAATCCAGGCGTGTCTGCTGGAGTCTGGTCACATGCATGGACGAACTGATCTTCCGTGTCTTGCAGGGATCGTCCAGGCACCAACGTAGTACAACACTTCTCTAGTACTATCGCTCGTCTCGCTCTTCTATTAAGTCACCCGACTTGCAGGGCCGGGGAATGTGCCTATGGTCGGTTCTCAATTGCTGTCCCACATGTGTGTGCAAACGCAATATGACGCGCGTTCCATTCGGAGAGCAGCGTGCCAGATCGACCGACCGTCTGGGGTGCGACGCGAACGCGACGGGCGTGCTGTATACTCTTTACATGTGTACAGCCGTTTTCTAGACGCTTTGCTCCATGGCGCGGGCGCAATCCATGGATACAAAATTAGTATACTGTATACTATTTAAAAGTCGAGGGCGGGGCTTTTCCTGCGTGGTAGGCGGCGGGGCAGTTCCGCCTAATCGGTTCGACAGAGACGCGAGAAGACGAGGGAGTAGGCTGCTGCAAACGTAGGGCTGTGTGATTTGACAGCGAGTTACTTTTGGACAGGTGGGGCCCCGTGATTTGACTTGCCATTATCATTTTAACTGCGGCGCTACGACCGGCGTGAGTCTCCCGATTGCTGACCACCTCCATACAGGTGCCTCTCCCAATGCTCCACCATGTAGTAGAGGCTGGCTCTTGCATGAGAGCCCACTTCTCCACTTTTTCCTTGCCTCTCTTTCCTCCACATATGCAAAAATGCCATGTAAAGCGCACTATTGTACTTACTTTTACTTGCTCCTACAGGTGCTTAAGCTTGCCACATAGGCATAAAGTCTGACGTGGCAAGTTAATCAAGAAGAGACAGGCTAGTTTGGTGAGCCAAGGAAGAAACGGTGCTAAGCGCGTGTACCTAGGTGAAAAGACAATTTTGAGTCTATAGCTAATTAAATGAAGCAAACTTAGCAACACCATTTCATTTTCCTTGGCAAATGCAATAAATACTAGTACTCCCTGTGTCCCATAATATAAGAACGATTAGTCCTCTCTCTACGCATTTAACTCCTCTCCTTTAACACAGGCGAGTTCTGGATTGGAGGGTTGGGAGGATAATAAATGCTCATTAACTTGATTTTAGCCTTTTTAGTATTTGGATCCAAGCATGGGTGAGGCTAGCATGTTTTAGTCCCACTACTTTTAGTCATGGGACTAAAACGTATCCAAGCACCCTCTTAGTTTTATTTGAGGGGTGGGTTGTGCTGGACACCATTATTGTGACTAGCCTTTTTAATAGTACTATATGCATAATTTGGCGACGAGCGCTCTCTATATGTACCACCTTTTTTTTAATTTCAAGTTTTGCTCCATAGCGCAATCCATCGATACTACTGCTATACAAAAGTATACATTTTTTAAAAGGCTAGAGGGCAGGGCAGTCTAGCTTGGTCGGTTTCACGAGAGGCGAGGGCCTTTGTGATTTGACGGCTCATTACTGCTGGAAGGCGGGGCCTTGTGATTTGACTGCTCGTATAAATGCGCCGACGACTTGATCGAGGAGGAGCAAAGAACCGTGCGGTATACTCAAGTTTTCCACTGGAGTAGTACTGCGACGGAGGAGCACGAAACATGGCAGCCGAGTGCCATATGGCGATAAAAAATGATCTAATTTTGCTAGTCATCTCATTGTTAGCATTGTTCTATTCATTCCCTAAAAAAACCATTGTTCTATTCATGCTTCGCAGAGAACGTGACACGTGCGGCGAAACACCCGAAGCAAAAGATGTAACACAGGAGCAAAAGAAGAAGGAAGATTATCACCCCAAATGATCTAATTCGCCGCGGAGTCGTAACTGCTTCTTCATCGCCTCCACGACCTCCATCTCCTTGCGCGTCTCCTCCGCCATCTTCTTCATTCTGTCCATGACGCGGGATTTCTCGACGCGAGCCTTCATCATCTGTTCCACGGCCGCATTACGTACCTTGACAGCAGCCGGGTGCTCGATGCGGAGCTTCGCCCACTCCTCCTTCTGTTCCATGATGAGGGCCTGCAGCATCTTCATCGAGGAACTACTATTCTCATGCAGCTTCTTCCAGCCGGTGTTCTTCTCCTTCAACAGGTCAATCTCGTGGCAGAGCTTCGCCTTATCGTCCTGAAGTCGCAGGATTTCGCCGGTCGCCTTCTTCTCTGAGGCAATGCTCTTCTTCAGCAGCATCACCAAGCCGGCGGTCAACTCCCCTTGCTGATTGAGCTCAGCGGGCATGTCGTTGAGGCTCTCCTTCAGCAACTCCATCAAGCCTTGGATGAACTCTTTCTGCTTATTGAGCTGATCGGGCATGCCGTCGAGGGATAACGACTCCAGCTCCGCCGGCTCGGCATATTCGCCTCCGCGGCTAGGGCGCTCCTGGGAGCCATCGCCTGCCCGTGAGAGATCTTTCGAGGTCTCTGCGTGGCGGCGAGCCCTCTTTTTTTTTCCGCAGCCTTGGTTGCCGCTCCCTTGTTACGAGTAGTTCTCGACCTAGAGCTCTGCTCACCGGCCATGGCAACGACGGATGAAGAAGAAACACTTATGAGGAGGAAAGGTAGAGTAATTTTCGGTTAAGTAGTTCCCCTTTTTATAATCTAAGTACTAGCACTAGTACTAATACCTGCATAGTGGGAACACGTTCAGATTTGGTACGTACTAGTAGGTGTGAGCAGGCTTTCGAATGTGATGGGAACAAGGTAAAGATTAATTGATGGTTTTGGTTTCGAGGCCCGAAACGGCTCCCGATGAGTTTAGCGGAACATAAATTTCAAGTACTACACTGCTCAAATGCGTAAATATTATGTTACTGTCAAAAATTGGCACAAAATACGAAGGAGATCAATGGAAGTACTACTAGCAACCCACGATTTAACTACTCGCATGCGCGCAGTGGAGTAATAATGTCTTTCTTCCGCCCTCACGTCCACTCAATTTGCATGCGCTGTATTAATTGACCATCAATGAAGTGAACGACTTTACACGCGTCAAATTATCACATGGGGTGGATCTTGGTACAAAATTGCGTCCGCCCGTGTACGCGCGTGTGCGTGCGAGGGAATGAGTGCATGTGTGGCGTGCGTGCACATCTTCGCTTCGTGCATGTATCGCCAGTATGATTTAGGGAGGACGAGTACATTCTTCTAGAACCAGCAGCACATCACTGTGATCAATCCACGCAAGGAGGTCACGACAACGCCTCCACATGTGCCACGTGGCTTCATGAACTGTAAGAGAGACACTGTGTAGCGTGCCATTGGTATTCTAATTTACGTGTTTTGCACATACTCGAAGTACTAGTAAGGTACACATGCATTGCACGCATCA
This sequence comes from Aegilops tauschii subsp. strangulata, assembly GCF_002575655.3. Taxonomy (NCBI): domain Eukaryota; kingdom Viridiplantae; phylum Streptophyta; class Magnoliopsida; order Poales; family Poaceae; genus Aegilops; species Aegilops tauschii. The sequence goes on along the minus strand of NC_053041.3, from coordinate 580,503,196 downwards.
GATTTTGCAACCAAATTATGAATAAATACCACACTATAGCATGTAAGCTCTGAGTCATATATGCCTGATGTAGCCCTTCGTTTAATTCTTATAGTTCATCTCATTCAAAATCAATTAGTTTTTATAAAAAAGCTAAGAACGCGGGAATAGGAAAAACATGGGATTATAGTGGAATGTCGTCTTGAATCCTACAGGATTGTACGAGTGTTTGATTGTGCAAAAAAAGCAGAATTCTTTCAAAGAGGTTTGAGTGGATGGGATGTTTCCTATGAAATCTAGTGCAAATGAATCATATGGAAAAATTCCTATGGTTTACAATCCTACGAATCAAACAACCAAGATAGGAAAAATTCCTAATGATTAGAATCCTCCAAAATTCCTTTGAGAATCCTTTGAATCAAAGAAGCCCTTAATCTATTTTATGATTCATGGAATTGTGCGTTGTAAAGCATAAAGTAAAAACAAATAATGGCAATTCAACTAGAAAAAAAGTTTGGGCAGTTATGATACGGAAGATTCTAGAACAAAAGAGAACCACTGTTGTTTTGAGGTTTGTGCATTATGCTTAAGTTCAACCATGGAGTCTGCTAGATTGTACATGTGGAAAAATCCGGTGGGGGCTAGAAGATGGTCCGAGGGGCCGAGTGGAGGGAGACTATGAAGGAATGCACAAGTGCGAGATCGATATTTAGAGAGAGGGGTCGAACACGTGCGCTGTTGCGCGCAGTGGTGGAGCCATGAAAAATAAATGAGCTAGGGGGCCAAGCATTGCTAATCCTTTACAAGGAGGGTCAATTCATGAACTTAAACCATTTTTAGCAGCAATTGTCTAATGATCACAATCATATTAGCCTCGATATATAGTGATGTTAGGGGGGAGGGGGGCAGGGCCCTTACTGCCCCTGTCTTCGCCATTGTGCACGCGTCTGAGAGATGAAGCGGAAGGCATGGATGATGAGAGGGGGACGTTGGATATATAATTAATGTGGGTGTATTAGCTATATATGTTAATCCTATATAGAGAGGTATAGATTGATCGATGTGGACGTGGGAAAGAGGGTGAGACCTCACGTGTGGAAAACCATGAAAGACCTAGCTATAGACACACATACATAGAGGAACATCGATCGTTGCGCATGCACGCGTGAGAGATAAAGAATGCCCGATATGATGGAGAGGAGGATGTGTGTGGGTGTGTGCCTTCATGGGAGACCGACCTGAAGAAAAAGATTGCATGCGTGCGATGGATAATGCTGACTGGTAGTGTGTGCGCATGCATGCACGAGAGAAAGTTAGTGGTACAATTATAAAGAGAAGACTACTGTGTGGGTGTAAAAGAATAGGTGAGGTCATAATCAATGTAAAGTTGAATTCAAATATTTGAATAAGAGATCCTGATGTTTGAAACCCATGCATGCATGAATATAACGGAGATCTGCGCGGTGTGGTTTGGAAACGAGCATGTTGTAATGTATACACATTGAACAAGGTCAGACTGATTTGAATTTGAGATACCGATGGCAGACATCATTTGGCCACGTCGCATCCGTGCATGGACACACTATTCTAATTGGAGATGATGGGCGGCTTTCGCATCACATATCTATATCTATACCCCTATATATATATTATATTTTATATTTTTATATTGTGTGCGGGTAACTTTAACTTTGAATGATGGTCGTTGGATGAGGTGAATCCGATGGTCCAAAGATGGCAAATTTGAGCACTACTGGCCGTTGGATATCATCTAGATTCCACCAGATTTCGCCACATGTATAATCTAGAAGACTCCATGGTTGAACTTAAGCATAATGCACAAACATCAAAACACAAGCACTTCTTATTTGTTCTAGAATCTTCCATATCAGAATTGCCCAAATGTTTTTCTACATGATTTGCCATTATTTGTTTTTACTTTATGTCTTACGACACACAATTCCATGAATCTTAAAATAGATTAACTTTCTTATAAAAACTAGATGATTTTGAATGAATTGAACTATAAGAATTAAACGAACATCTACATCATGCATATATGACTCAAAGCTTGCATGCTATAATGTGGTATTTATTCATAATTTGGTTGCCAAATCTCATGCGTGCAATGCACGTGTACCTTACTCTAGTCTAAATGGTGTTTGTGTGTGTGTGTTGTGCGTGTTGAGGTGCAAATTGTCTTTTTTGGGTACACGTTAAGCTTGTTCTTCCGAAATTTCAAGCCGCGCCTTGTTATGCCAAAAATTCAAGCTAGCGTCTCTGTCTATCGTGCTGCGAAACTCCCGCCTCTTCAACCCGCGCCTTGTTAGCCCGAAATATTTAAGATATATCTTTGTCTCGTTGTGCTCCGACAACTCCCTCCATCTCAACCCACGCCTTGCTATTCCGAAATTACAACGCGCGCAAAAACTCCCACCTCCTGTGAAATCCCGACACGCGAAATGCCCGTGGTACCCCTGAACCGAAAGAATCGGCTCAAATCGGTGGGGGTACTTTCGTAACTTACCCCACATTTCGGACAAGCGCGTCTCTAAGCCATGGTTCCCCACTGCCATCCCATTCGCACCCTGCTCCGTCCGCCACCCAGCCGGAGCCTCTTCCCCGACGACGTCGTCCACAGCAACACCTCGACGTCCCTCATCCACCGTACCGGATGAGGATCCGTCGTCGATCTCATCGTCCCGCCGGTTCAGCCACCCCGTCCTCCACCTCCAAGGAGTTGCCCCGACGTTCCCCTCGTCTTTCGCGCCACCTCCATTCCCACACCGCCGTCTTCACTTGCACCACCGGAAGAGCATCATCATCACCGTTTCCTCGGATGAAGCTGCAGCCTAATCGGCGCCACCAAAGAGGTTGTACACTAATCGCCGCATTTTCTTCTTGATTTGATCTCACGGTGTTGCCGGCGCTCGGTCCCGAGCCGACACGGCGCGGCTCCATCCACGGCGGCGTCGCCGGCCACTTCCTCCACGGCGTCGCTCCCTCGGCGGCGACATCCACATCAGTAGGAGCTGCTGCTGCTTTAGCTCTCGCTCGCGCTGCTGCTCTGCTCTTGCTCTCGGTCCCCTGCCTGGTCTGCTCTTGTTATTGCTCTTGCTCACGCTGCTGCTCTCGCTCTTGCTCTTGCTTGCGATGCTGCTCCGATTTAGCTACACTTCAGTCGACTGAATCAACTTTTGGGTCAGTCGATTTTCAGGGGGTGGGGGGGGGGGGCTAGCCGTGGTGAAGGAAGAACCAGCCGCAGCGGGGAGGGGCGCTCGCCGGAGAGGTGCCCCACTATCTATCTTAGGGTTCAGGATGGGGGCGGTGGTCGCTGGCGGTGGCGTGGCGATGGCGTGGGGATCGCCGGAGAAAAAGCTCGGCACGGGGGGGGGGGGGGGCTAGAGGGATGGCCGGGGCGGTGGCGGACCGGCGGTGGGGAGTGTTTTCGGGGTGGGCGGGGCGGCGCACCGCCGGCCGCGGGCGGCGGGGGGCTGCTGTTTGGCCGGTGGTGGCTGGCGGCTCAGGGGGGTGGAGGTTGAAGATGAACCGCACGCCCTTGATTTCGTATCCAACGGCTGCAAAATCAACTAACCAGAGATGAAAAAGTCAGTCGACCGACGTGTAGCCTCACCTTGCTAGTGCGTTCAGTTTCGACAGCAAAATTCAGTTTCGACAGCAAAATTCAGTTTCGACAGTTAAGTTCAGTTTCGACAGTTAAGTTCAGTTTCGACAGTTAAATTCAGTTTCGACAGTTAAGTTCAGAGATGAGCGGCTGATGTATTTTACATCTAGCACTTTGTGGTTATGTATTTTACGTCATGTATTGGAGATGCTATTAGAATTCCACTCAGGTTAACGTTGTTCCTTGTCTCTCTTGTCCTGCTTCAGCCTCGGCGTCGTACAACTCACCAGAGCTGCTCCAACGACGAAACCCTGCATCAGCGGAGCAGTACCTCGGGCTCCATCTCCAGACGCCTAAGATCTTCTTCGCCTCCTCCGACAGCCAAGTCAGCCGGAGCATCCTCACCGGCCAACCCAATCACGCTGAGATCGACATGGCTTCCCCAAAGAGGTTGTACACTTGTTGCATCTCTTTTTTACTCTACATGTTATATATATTGTCCACTGAGCACTCGTAGTAACGGGAAATACGATTATTTTATCCTACTATATGACAAGCAGTGAGGTACCAGGCAACTTAGCTATCCGTGATGGACTCTCTTGAACGCCATCATTATTTATCTCTGCGCGTTTGAGCTGTGCATTTGTCGATGGGCCTGGGAGTTGAGCTAGTATGGCAATGGCCTGGGTCCAAAGTAATACAAGTAGCACAAAAACATTTTTTTAGTGTAGGATTTTCCTTGCTCAAGCCTGCCTACTAGAATCGCCAGTGCTTGAAAGGAAAAGTGAATGAAAAACATCGGAATTGGAAAATTCCTATGGTACTACTTTTCATGAATTTGGTGCAAAGGAATGGAGCAAAGGAAAACTGTAGGATTTGTTCCTTTAGTGTCTCCTTGAAAGAAAAACCGTAGGAATTCTAATTTCCACTTCTCCTCCTTTTCATATTCCTATTCATCAAGCACAAGACTAAGAGATAGTGGCATAATAGAATTATAACCGTACATTTTCTTATGGTTCGACTTAATCTCACCATGCTTTTTTGCATCCTGTGATCTTCCAGTTGTTGTGAATCAAACACCCAGATTGGCAGAAATCCTGTGTTTTTAAATTCTCTGTTTTGCACGTGCATTCCTATCCAATTCCTGTCTATTTCCTATCCCTGCATTGTTAGAATCCTCAAATTCAAACAAGCCCTTACTCAATTACTTCTGTTATAGATATGTGTCAAAGAAAACCTTCTGTGGTTTGTCCTGCTCCTGCGGCGCTATGTTCCACCCCAGCTCAGCTGCTCCAACGATGGAAGGGTTCACCACAGCAGGGATCCGCTCTCCAGACTGTCTTTCGCCGCCTCAGATCTTCTTCCCTGCCGCCGGCAGCCACGGCAACTGCATTACCATCATCAACTGAGCAGATGACCTTGAGGACTACACGGGTCCGCAAGAGAGGTCGCACTCTTCCGTGTCTGCTTATGTTATGCGTCGCTTAATATGATGACATGCTACATTATCGTCGTGTTCACCTATTAGACTCCGAGTCAGGTCCAAACTAATGCTGAAACTTGAGTTTTTTAAATGGTTGTGGGGTACATATTGGGGTAGCAATCAGTACTATCTGTCTACTATCTGGTTAATCTCCGGTGTCTACTATGAGTTTCATGTTGGGTGCAAACAAACATTAAAGGTGCCATTATCTGTATTTTTTAACTAAAGCTATTATCTGCCTGCTATCATTGGTTTTGGGTCTATCCACAGTTTGCTACCATCACTCTGGATTTGTGCATGCACTCCTTACATAATCTCACTATGTTTTATTCTATGCATGCCAGTTATTGTACACAATGGAACTGATCATGTAGAGCAAAAGAGACGAGCCTTGCGTGGCAATAAAATTTCATGTAGACGTCGTTCCATGGTGGGCGCAAAGGCAGCCCCCCTCCACCCATTTCGGATCGTAATCAAGAGGAAGATAACTGTTCTGAGGGGGATTCAGAAGGAGAAGACCACTCCTATTTACCCCATGAGGTCTTTGCTCTAACTTGGCATGCTGATATTGGTAATATCATGCATATGGTGCCTTGCATTGCTTACTGTATACATTAAAGATGTCATCTGCTTAGTTTAGACATGCTTTGTGTCAATGCCATCTGTTTAGTTTCTTTATCGTATATGTGAATCATGCAATGCCATCTTGTCTAGCTAGGCATCATATATGTGAATTTTGCAATGCCACCCTGGTTAGTCAGTCATCTTATATGTGAATTATATCATGCCATCATTTTTTTATTACGTGTTAAATTTGTCAACAGTTTTAGTACATTCAATTACTCTTCCTGTGCATCAGCCATTCGGCACAGTCATGGAAAAATCTGGAGAGGAAACAAGGTCTTCAGAGCAGACAATGCTATCTGACGAAGCGCATGTCTTGCTGGTTACCGATAGCTCCTCAGAGGAGGATTCAGAGACAGATGACCAGTCATATTCCCCCCCGAGGTGCATGCCCTAACTTGGCAGGGTTATGTTGCTCATATCGTGCGTATGGTATCTTGCATTCCTATGTCATTTGCTTAGTTTAGACATGCTTTGTGTGAATGCCACCTGTTTAGTGTCTAATTACCATATATGTGAATTATGCAATGCCATCTTGTTGCAAGACATTATATATGTGAATTATGCAATGTTATCTTGTTGCAACGCATTATGTATGTGAATTATGCAATGCCATGCTATTTAGGCAAGCGTCATATATGTGAATTATATCATGCCGTCCTTTTTTTGTATTTCTCATTGCTTTTGTCGACAATGTTTGTATATTCAACTGCTCTTCCTGTGCATCAGCCATTTGAATTGGTGATGGAGAAATCTGGAGTGAAAACAAGGTCTTCAGAGCAGACAATGCTACCTGCTGAAGCAGATATCTTGCTGGTTACAGATAGCTCTTCAGAGGAGGATTCAGAGGCAGATGACCAGTCCTATTATCCCCCTGAGGTGTATGCTCAAACTTGGCAGGGTTATATTACTCATATAATGCATATGTTGTATTGCAATGCTTAGTTTTTACATCATATACACAATATTGAATGCCATCTCCTTAGTTGACACATCATATATGCGATTGCCCTCTGCTCACTTCCTTAGTATATAAATCATATATTTGAATTATGTCATGCCATGATGTTTACATAGACAGCATGTATCTGAATTATGGCATGCCAACCCATTTTCTAAAGACATAATATAGTTATATCATCTCATCCTGTTTACATAGTCATCATATTTTAAATTATGTCATTCTATCCGTGAATTATATCATGCCATCATGTTTCCATCGACGGCATGTTTGTGATTTATGGCATGCCAACCACTTTAATAGACACATCGTATAGTTATATCATGTCATCCTGTTTACATAGTCATCATATTTTGAAGTATGTCATTCTATCCTGTTTAGTTAGCCATCATACATGTGAAATTGTGTCAGGCTATCCTGTTTAATTAGCCATCATATATGTGAAATTATGTCCTGCTATTCTGTTTGCTTGGACAACATAAATGTGAATTATTTCATGCCCTGTTTTCTTCCCTACTATCCATTGCACCTGTCTATCTTACAATGTCTGTACATTCAATTACTTTTCTTGTTTATCAGCCATTCCAATTGGAGGGAGTGATGGCAGTATCTGTGGGAGTAAAAACACGGTCTTGAGAAAAGATCGTGCTACCTGTCGATGCAGATAGAACCACGGTTGTACTTGCCCAAGAACCAGCCCCACCACACATAACCCACACTCATGCAGATTGTATCCCTACCCAGTTGGACAGAGAACCAGCTACACCCCTTCTAACCCCAACCCTAGCAGATAGACACCCAGTTCCCGTTGACACAGCACCGTCTCCACCACAGAGCACCCAAACACGAGCAGTTAGTAAGGCAACTGCAATGCCCAAATCACGAGGACCACCACTCCGAACCCGAAGTCAACGCTTAAAGCAGAAGAAGAATTGTTCTCAGGTCAGGTTCCGTAGCTATGGTTCATACTACTTTGCTCTTGCATCACTGTATTTACTGATACCAACTAATTTCAAATTTGAATGATGCAATTGAAACTCCAATGGCGCAACAGGTATGTTTTAAACCTGTTTCTTCAACGTGTTTGGCTGTTTGCTGTTGTAACTTGCTCTATGTTGATTTCAGTTTCAATTGAATAAACAGTTATGTTCTCATGCCATGCACATTACAAGTGTTGCTATTGCTGTGTAGTTTCCCACACTTATATTCTGTCTATGCTGCTTTGTCTTAAATAGATATGATTCGAACTGTATCTATCTTGATTTGGCAACATAAACTAGAATGATATAGACCATACAGTGACCATACTACATAGATATATGTTTGTTTCATACTGTTATCCTGTCCACCTTACTACTGAACTGGTTTACCAAAATGAGTTTCATATACTACATTGTAAACCTGAGATGTGTTTGTTTGTTTCTCTTTTAGAACGCGGATAAAATATTGGAGAAGAGTACCCTGTTATGCAATGGTAAAGGAAGTAATGCAGATAAGGTTCAAGATAGTGAGACATCCCTGTTGGTCTCCAAGAAAGCTGATAAAAACTATATTGAAGACACTGAGACAACCCCAAAGTCCTGTCTTGATGTAGTGTTCGAGTTACTCGCTACCACTGCTGGCACCAGCTCTTCGAACTCGTTGCCTGAATCAGTTCGGCTTCTTGAGTCTCAACCTCAAGTTTAAAGACATCGATCAGATGTTATGCGACAGGAAGCCGAAGGACTGAGGAAGTCCCTGCAAAATTCAGATGCATACTTTCTGGTGCAACAGCAAGCGCTGGAGGACTTAAGCGCCAAACAAGAGAAAGTTAATAAGCTTGCTAAGCATCTTGCCAGCATTATGGGTACCCAGGATATTGTTTCTTGAGCTCTTTTGAAGTGGTTTCAGTTCTGGACTTGTTTTGCTGCGGCGTTTATATGCTGCTGTGTTCCCTATATTTGCACTGGTGGCGAACTTTGATGCGCAGTGGATGTAATATGTGTAATAGCCGCGATAGCCTAGTGTAAGTTGCTTGCTTATTTATTTCCTTGTTTTCTTGTTTATTTGTTTGCTTGTAGTCAGTGCAGTTCTTTTTCTGCGGTTTGCTAGTGGCTGCAATAACCTATTTTTTAAAACTAGGCCACAATAACCATGGGCTAATATTTACTGTAGTGACACTCGGCCTCCTACGGGCCAAACAGTGGGCCTTCTACGGGCCGTATAAACAGTGGGCCTTCTACGGGCCGTAGAAACAGTGGGCCTTCTATGGGACGTAGAAACAATGGGCCTTCTACGGGCCGTAGAAACAATGGGCCTTCTACGGGCCGTATCATCAATGGGCCTTATGCGGGCCATATGATCGATTGGCCAAACATGGCCCAAACGGACCGCATTCTGGCTGTAAACGGGCTAGAGTTGGAATCGTCCGTTCATGGGCCAACCATAACGAGCCATCGTTAATAGGCCGTATTTGATGACACTATGAAAACGGCCCAACGTATTAACAGACCACAAACGGGCCGACTGTAACGACGGGCTGAATTTGGCCCACAAGCAGAAAATGACAGTAACGGGCCGTAAGTAAACGAATGCTGGAAAATAGCCCAAGAATAAATGGGCTCTGAGAAGGCCAAAAGATAACATGGGCTGGAAACGGCCCAACGGAATAACGGGCCGTTAATGGGTATAAAGTGATACACTGTTCATTACGGGCCAGTTTAACCACGGGCCGTTAATGGGTGTAAAGTAATACACTGTTCATTACGGGCCAATTTCAGCACGGGCCGTTAATAGGCCAAGATTTACATAGTGCGTTATATCGGCCGAAAGACGTCATGGGCCATACATGGGCCAGAAGTGAAAACGGGCTGGAATCATATTGGATGGCCCAGATGACGCTACAGGGCCTAATTCGAATAGGGCGTAACGGGCCTTGGGTTAGCGGGCTGTAAATGGGCTATATGCGAACAGACCGTTAACAGGCTTTCCATGAGCCGGCCCGCCAGCTTTTGACCAAGTCAAACGGGCCGACCTTTTCACAGGAATGGGCCACTGTTGGGCCGTGCCACGTATCGACGTATCATAGGCGCCTTCTGTCCAATGAGTGGATGACATCTGTCCCAGCGATGAGCCGACACGTGTTTCCTCCAGCCAATGATGATTTTACACGTGGAAAATCCCCATTGGTCGGGGCTGTTAACGGGTTATCGGATCCAAAACCCGACCCGATAGCTTAACGGCGTTCCGTTACGGTGGATGCCACATGTTGGTCACCCTTGACGAAAGCACTTCTGTGACGCACGATTTATCGTCATGGAAGTGGACACTTCCGTGATGATAATTTTGGTAATGTCATGGAACACTTCTACGACAGCACATGTATGACTATCTTGATTCTGTCATAAATTTGTCATGGATGTACATGCATGACAAAAAACGCGACCTACTGTGACAAACACGTATCATCACGGAAGTGTATTTTTTTTGTAGTGATTGGAGCATCTGATGGAACATTGCCGGGCTATATCGATCTCCAGTGATGAGTACAAGATCAGGGCTCAGCATTCTGCCCTCCTGAAGGTCCTGAGAAACCCTAACCTCTAGTCCTACATCATGCTGATCATCAGAAGCTGGAAGCCGTACTCATCATCAGTATATTTGATGATGTTTAATTTTGGAAAGCTGCATTTGGGTCTGAACTGGTTGGAAACTACCTCTATTAATGTAATGTAATGTAATGTATTGTGTGTCTAAACTGGATCTGTTGTGAACTGCCTGGTACCTGTGGTGGTAACCTAGAATGCTATCTATATATGTGTGGCCTTAACTTTATTCGTGGTGAATGCTTCCTTCATGTTTAGTTGTTGTTTCGATGGTGCAATGATCACAAATGGCGCTTCAGTTTTGCTTCAGACATGCTGCAACACTTGTCTATGCTGTGGGCAAGTGCAACATGTTGTGCGCATGTGCCAATTATACCAAATATTGAATCGGGCAATGTTCCAAATTGGCTGTAATGAATTATAGTACATGGGGTTTCGTAAAGTTACTGATAATTGTTCATCCTCACACATTCCATCAATGCATAATTTGGATAAGCAAAAAGATCAAATGTTCCATCATTTGAACCAGTGTTGCAATAACAGAGCAAATATTCCATCATCAAAGTGTGAAGGAATTAAATGTAAATTTAGAAGACTAATGTAATACTAGTTAAAAATAATGTGTGCAAAAAAAAAGGAATTTGAAATAAGATCTACCTTATTTTGTAATAAAGTTATATTACCCTACTTATTAGAATTTTGCAAATGTCACTTATTTATAAGAAAAGAAAATATAAATATTCAAAAAGATGTGTTTGACAAGAATACCTTTTGAATTTTTGGTATGTTATTATTTGAGCGGTCATGTAATTTTTATGTTATTTTTTGAGTGCTCAGGTAATTTTTATGTAAAGTGAAGGAAAAGGAAAATAATTAACAAAAGGAAAAGCATGGGCCAGCCTAGCCATCTTGGAAACCTAACTTTATAAATAAAAAAAATTCAAAAAATAAGAGGGCATTAAAAAAATAAACAAATATAAGAGGGCATTAAACAATAAACAAATATAAGAGAGCATTATAAATTTAAAAAAAATCAAAAAAATAGAAAGAAAATATAAGAGGGCATTATAAATTTCAAAGAAAATATAAGAGGGCATTATAAATAAATATAAGAGGGCATTAGAAATTTCAAAGAAATTTTGGAAAAGGAATATTTTACAATGCCCCCTAAGGTATAGACCGATGTTTTGACCAGCCAGTCTAGAGGGCTTTATAAATTAATAAAAAATTCAAAAAAATATAAAACCTTGGAAACCTAGCTTTTCTTGTGCAAGAGATCATGTGTGCCAAAATTGAGGTCATTTGGAGGTGGTCGAAAAAATGACCGCATTTCGGAGGGGCCATTTGGTCTACTTAAGCCAGTTTTTGAACAAATGTGATTTTTCCGACCACCTCCAAATCACACAAACTTTCTTGAACATGGTGACCCACATGTTCCAATCATGCCTATGAAAGAAAATTTGGAAAAAAGAATATTTTACAATGCCCCCTGAGGTATAGACCGATATTTTGACCAGTCAGTCTAGAGGGCATTATAAATTAATAAAAAATTCAAAAAATATAAAACCTTGGAAACCTAGCTTTGTTTGTGCAAGAGATCATGTGTGCCAAAGTTAAGGTCATTTGGATGTGGTCAAAAAAATGACCGCATTCCGGAGGGGCCATTTGGTCTAACTGAAGCCAGTTTTTGAACAAATGTGATTTTTCCCACCACCTCCAAATCACCCAAACTTTCTTGAACATGGTGACCCACATGTGCCAATCATGCCTATGAAAGAAAATTTGGAAAAAGAATATTTTACAATGCCCCCCTGAGGTATAGACCGATGTTTTGACCAGTGAGTCTAGAGGGCATTATAAATTAATAAAAAATTCAAAAAATATAAAACCTTGGAAACCTACCTTTGTTTGTGCAAGAGATCATGTGTGCCAAAGTTGAGGTGATTTGGAGGTGGTCAAAAAATGACCGCATTCCGGAGGGGCCATTTGGTCTTATAACTTAAGGCAGTTTTTGAACAAATGTGATGTTTCACACCACCTCCAAATCACCCAAACTTTCTTGAACATGGTGAGCCTGATGTGCCAATCATGCCTATGAAAGAAAATTTGGAAAAAGAATATTTTACAATGCCCCCCTGAGGTATAGACCGTTGTTTTGACCGGTCAGTCTAGAGGGCATTATAAATTAATAAACAAATTTAAAAAAATATAAAACCTTAGAAACCTAGCTTTGTTTGTGCAAGAGATCATGTGTGCAAAAGTTGAGGTGATTTGGAGGTGATCGAAAAAATGACCGCATTCCGGAGGGGCCATTTGGTCTAAACTTAAGCCAATTTTTGAACAAATGTGATTTTCCCACCACCTCCAAATCACCCAAACTTTCTTGAACATGGTGACCCACATGTGCCAATCATGCCTATTAAAGAAAATTTGGAAAAAGAATATTTTACAATGCCCCCCTGAGGTATAGGCCGATGTTTTGACCAGTCAGTCTAGAGGGCATTATAAATTAATAAAAAATTCAAAAAAATATAAAACCTTGGAAACCTACCTTTTTTTGTGCAAGAGATCATGTGTGCCAAAGTTGAGGTGATTTGGAGGTGGTCAAAAAAATGACCGCATTCCGGAGGGGCCATTTGGTCTTAACTTAAGCCAGATTTTGAACAAATGTGATTTTTCCCACCACCTCCAAATCACCCAAACTTGCTTGAACATGGTGACCCACATGTGCCAATCATGCCTATGAAAGAAAATTTGGAAAAAGAATATTTTACAATGCCCCCCTGAGGTATAGACCGATGTTTTGACCTGTCAGTCTAGAGGGGCATTATAAATTAATAAAAAATTCAAAAATATATAAAACCTTAGAAACCTAGCTTTGTTTGTGCAAGAGATCATGTGTGCAAAAGTTGAGGAGATTTGGAGGTGGTCCAAAAAATGAGAACATTCCGGAGGGGCCATTTGGTCTAAAACTTAAGCCAGTTTTTGAACAAATGTGATTTTTCCCACCACCTCCAAATCACCCAAACTTTCTTGAACATGGTGACCCACATGTGCCAATCATGCCTATGAAAGAAAATTTGGAAAAAGAATATTTTACAATGCCCCCCTGAGGTATAGACCAATGTTTTGACCAGTCAGTCTAGAGGGCATTATAAATTAATAAAAAATTCAAAAAAATATAAAACCTTGGAAACCTAGCTTTGTTTGTGCAAGAGATCATGTGTGCCAAAGTTGAGGTCATTTGGATGTGGTCGAAAAAATGACCGCATTCCTAAACTTAAGCCAGTTTTTGAACAAATGTGATTTTTCCCACCACCTCCAAATCACCCAAACTTTCTTGAACATGGTGACCCACATGTGCCAATCATGCCTATGAAAGAAAATTTGGAAAAAGAATATTTTACAATGCCCCCCTGAGGTATAGACCGATGTTTTGACCAGTCAGTCTAGAGGGCATTATAAATTAATAAAAAATTTAAAAAATATAAAACCTTGGAAACCTAGCTTTGTTTGTGCAAGAGATCATGTGTGCCAAAGTTGAGGTCATTTGGAGGTGGTCGAAAAAATGACCGCATTCCGGAGGGGCCATTTGGTCTTAACTTAAGCCAGTTTTTGAAAAAATGTGATTTTTCCCACCACCTTCAAATCACCCAAACTTTCTTGAACATGGTGACCCACATGTGCCAATCATGCCTATCAAAGAAAATTTGGAAAAAGAATATTTTACAATGCCCCCTGAGGTATAGACCGATGTTTTGACCAGTCAGTCTAGAGGGCATTATAAATTAATAACAAATTCAAAAAATATAAAACCTTGGAAACCTACCTCTGTTTGTGCAAGAGATCATGTGTGCCAAAGTTGAGGTGATTTGGAGGTGGTCGAAAAAATCCCTAGAACACTGCCGCGGCGTGACGCAATGTGTGTTTTGTGTCCGAATTCGTGCACACCTTGCCTGGGGGGCCACATTGGCCATGCTCACATGCTCCCAAAAGTTGGGGTCATCTCATGCATGCCCTCACATGCACCATGTACAAGCCGGACCATTCGGGTCTGCCGGAGTGCAACTTTGAAAGAGATTTTCCTTGCCGGACCCACCAAATGATCCCAAACTTTTTGCACACCCTACCATGACCATGGCATGCATGTGGGAGGAGAATTCATACACCACGGCCTCATTTTTGTTGAAATCCCATTAATATCCATGTGTATTACATGTAAGTGAGCATGTGTAAAATTTATTAGATGACTTGAAGGTCAAAACATTAACTTGTCATATATGCAAAAAATGTGAATTGAATGCAAGTGAGCATGTGTATAATTTAGTGTGTGATTTGAAGATCAATACACATGGCAATATGCCAAAAAAAGTGCGAATCTACCAGAGCAGGAGAATTCATACTCCACGGCCTGCATACGACTAGGAACCCTGCCGTGCAAGGGCCAGGATGCAGGCCCGTGGTGCATAATATCTCTGCTGCTAGTAGGCCCCACGGGCAAAGGGGACGAGAGTTAGGCAATGTACTGCCTGCAATTGATAGGAGCTTGGGAGGGGAGTCGCAGCCGGGTATATAAACCGGTGTGGCGCTCTCTCGCTTGGCGAGGTGGGACTAAAATCCCACCACCCAACGGCTGTGCGCAGCGATGTGCCGTGCGCGGCTCCGCCTTAGGCCCAATTCGGGTGGGCTGGCCCAGGGCAGCCTTACCCGCGCGCTGATCTGTTTGATATTCTCTTTGTTTTTCACTTCTTAACTCCAAAATTTCTTTTCTTGTTTATATTTCTAATATTTAAAAGCAAATTTCTTTTTTTCTATATTATTTCTAATAGTGTTTACTAAAATTAAAAAATTATGCCAAATTCTATTGTGTTTCATTTCATTTGTTCGTTCTCTTTTGTATTTTGATAATATTTACGAAATATAAACTAAAATGGTGTGTTTTATTTCAATTCTTCATTCTAATATTTCTTATCTTTATCATTTTTGAAATATTTTTAGTTTGTAAGATAAAATGTTTTGTTTTATTTCACTTCTTCATTCTAATATTTGTTCTCTTCTTTATATTTGAAATATTTCCAAAATGTAAGATGATATGTTATCTTTTATTTCACTTCTTCATTCTAATAGATCTTATCTTTTTTATATTTGAATTATTTTTTAAATGTAAGATAATATGTTGTCTTTTATTGCACTTATTCATTCAAAATTTTCTTCTGTTTTCTATATTCTCGTCTTTTCCTTGTTCTGACAGTTATACATTTAAATAATGTATGATATAATGTTGTCTCATATTTCACTTTTCATGGTTGTCTTTCCTAATTATAAATTTTCTTTGCTGTTTCATACTTGAAATATTATTAAATCAAATATAGTTGGGACAATCGCATGTATGCCTCGACTTGCACCATGTACTACAATCAGGTTTTTCTTCTCGGTCTCACCAATTGATACCAAACTTTTATGCACACCCTACGATGAGGATAGCAAGCATGCCTGGCAACTACCATTCATTTCCGACACTCTATGCATTTTGTAGGCGTTTTGCGGTGATAAAACCCTAGAACAGTGCCTCGACGTGACGCAACATGCGTATTGTGTCCGAATTTGTGCACACCTTACCTGGGGGGGGGGGGGTCACATTGGCCATGCCCACGTGCTCGCAAAAAGTTGGGGTCATCTCATGCATGCCTCCACATGAACCATGTACAAGCCAGACAATTCGGGTCTGCCGGAGGGCAAGTTTGAAAGTCGTTTTCCTTGCCGGTCCCACCAAATGATCCCAAACTTTTTGCACATCCTACCATGACCATGGCATGCATGTGGGAGGAGAATTCATACACCACGGCCTCATTTTTTTTGAAATCCCATTAATATCCATGTGTATTACATGTAAGTGAGCATGTGTAAAATTTATTAGATGATTTGAAGGAGAAACCATTAACTTGTCATATATGCAAAAAAATGTGTATTGAATGCAAGTGAGCATGTGTATAATTTAGTGTGTGATTTGAAGAACAAAACACATGGCAAAATGCCAAAAAATGTGCCCACCTACTAGAGCAGGAGAATTCATACACCCCGGCCTGCATACGACTAGGAACCCAGCCGTTCATGGGCCAGGATGCAGGCCCGTGGTGCAGAATTTCTGCTGCTAGTAGGCCCCACGGGGCAGAGGGGACGAGAGTTAGGCAATGTACTGACTGCAATTGATAGGAGCTTGGGAGGGGAGTCGCAGCCGGGTATATAAACCGGTGCGGCGCTCTCTCGCTTGGTGAGGTGGGACTAAACTCCCACCACCCCACGGCTGTGCGCCGCGCTATGCCGTGCACGGCTCTGCCTTGGGCCCAATTCGGGTGGGCTGGCCCAAGGCAGCCTTACCCGCGCGCTGATCTCTTTTATATTTTCTTTGTTTTTCACTTCTTAACTCCAAAATTTCTTTTCTTTTTTATATTTCTAATATTTTAAATCAAATCTATTTTTTTCTATATTATTAATAACAGTGTTTACTAAAATTAAAAATACATATGCCAAATTCGGTTGTGTTTTATTTCATTTGTTCGTTCTCTTTTGTATATTGATAATATTTACGAAATATAAACTAAAATGGTGTGTTTTATTTCAATTCTTCATTCTAATATTTCTTATCTTTATTATTTTTGAAATATTTTTAGTTTGTAAGATAAATTTTTCTGTTTTATTTCACTTCTTCATTCTAATATTTGTTCTCTTATTTATATTTGAAATATTTCCATAATGTAAGATAATATGTTATCTTCTATTGCACTTCTTCATTCTGATAGATCTTATCTTTTTTACATTTGAATTATTTTTTAAATGTAAGATAATATGTTGGCCTTCCTAATTATAAATTTTATTTTCTGTTTGATACTTGAATATTATTAAATCAAATCTAGTTGGGACAATCGCATGCATGCCTCCACATGCACCGTGTACTAGAAGTAGGTTTATCTTCTCGGTCTCACCAATTGAGACCAAACTGTATGCACACCCTAGGATGACCGTGGCAAGCATGCATGGCGAGTATCGTTCATTTCCGTCACTCGATGCATTTTCTAGGGTTTTTCCGGCGACAAAACCGTACAACATTGCTCCCATGTGACGCAACGTGCGTTTTGTGTCCGAATTCATGCACACCTTGCCTGGGGACCACATTGGCCAAGCCCACATGGTCCCAAAAGTTGGGGTCATCTCATGCATGCTTCCACATGCACCATGTACAAGCAGGACCATTCGGGTCTGCCGGAGGGCAGGTCTGAAAGTGGTTTCCTTGACGGTCCTACCAAATGATCCCAAACTTCATGCATACCCTAGGATGACCATGGCATGCATGCATGACAAGTATCGTTCATTTCCGACACTCGATGCATTTTCTAGGGTTTTTCCGGCGACAAAACCCTACAACACTGCCCCCACGTGACGCAACGTGCGTTTTGTGTCCGAATTCGTGCACACCTTGCCTGGGGGACCACATTGGCCAAGCCCACATGGTCCCAAAAGTTGGGGTCATCTCATGCATGCTTCCACATGCACCATGTACAAGCAGGACCATTCGGGTCTGCCGGAGGGTAGGTCTGAAAGTGGTTTTCCTTGACGGTCCCACCAAATGATCCCAAACTTCATGCATATCCTAGGATGACCATGGCATGCATGCATGACAAGTATCGTTCATTTCCGACACTCGATGCATTTTTTAGGGTTTTTCCGGCGACAAAACCCTACAACACTGCCCCCACGTGACGCCACGTGCGTTTTGTGTTCGAATTTGTGCACACCTTCCCTGGGGGACCACGTTGGCCATGCGCACATGGTCCCAAAAGTTGGGGTCATCTCATGCATGCCTCCACATGCACCATGTACAAGCAGGACCATTCGGGTCTGCCAGAGGGCAGGTCTGAAAGTGGTTTTCCTTGCCGGTCCCACCAATTAGGAAGTCATAAATATGACAAAATTTAATCATACATATTTGAAATGAAATTGAAAACAATGAGAAGAAGTGATATGGAATTATGAAACATGAACAAAAAAAATAGGAATAAGAAGGAGAAAACATAAAATAACAGGAAAACCGAATTAAAAGGGAAAGAGGAACAATACATTTGAATGTATAATATTGTAGAAATGATAGAGATACTATAAATATTGTTGAACATATACAAGTATACAATGTATAATATTGTTGAACATATACAAGTATAATATTGTAGAAATGATAGAGATACTATAAATATTGTTGAACATATTCGACATGCAGGTCGTCCACACGTGTAGGCCGACCTCGACGAACTACGTCGACAACGCATCGCCGACTTCTTTCAGCTTCGTCGACCGATCAAGTAAATTGTCCTCCCTACCTCGCGCCTTCATAGCAAGCTACTTCCTCCGTCTCGTTGCTTTGATGGACTTAGGTTTACCACATATTTTCAACTAGTATCAACTCGACTAGATCCGTTCTAACCAGATGGCGTTGATGAAAACAATCTTTGGTTCTTTCATAGCATGGTACAATAAGATGTTGTTTCTCGAGAAGCATGATGCAATAGATTTTTTGTCACATGATCCAATTATATTTTTGTCACACGATCCAATTATATTGTTGTGCACATATAACATTAAAGAGTTATTAGCATTAGATGTTGATGAACCTCAAATAGGTACCATTGCTATAGGCTCTAGTTATTTACAGCTGATCAATTTGTCACCCTGTTAATAAGACAACCAGACGAATTAGTAACAGTTTACCATATTAAATTTATTTATTATATAATTTATCTGATACTCAAAGAACTTTATCAGATGCAAGTAAATTCAATTACCAATTGTAGTTATTTTTTTATTGCCTCATGTCAGCACACACTTGGCTGCATGTTGGAGTATACATGCTGCTAGTTTTATATTTGCATTAGTTTTATTTTTTGCATTAGTGTTAGCTACTGCCAGAAAGTTCTATATTTTTGCATGTCTATTGTTATTTTTGCTTTAGTGTTCGCTAATGTCACGAAGTTATATATTTTCTTTCAACAGGATGGACGAGCTGACACTAGTGCAGAACCGGGCTTTAGCGCCGGTTCATAAGGGCCTATAGTGCCGGTTTCACAACCGGCACTAAAGAGTGGGGACTAAAGGTCCCCCCCCTTTAGTACCGGTTCATCACGAACCGGCGCTAAAGTGCCACCACATGGCATGAGCCAGGCCCGGGTGCGTGTAGGACATTAGTACCGGTTGGTGTTACCAACCGGTACTAAATGTTTGGGGGTGTTTTGGTTTTATTTTTTATTTTTCCTTTAATTTTGTGTTTTCAATTCAATTTAATGATTATTTTACATTATAATGAGATGTTAAATCATTAGGTGATGGTACCGCAGATTAGTTTCGACTGGATGCAAGTGGATCCTAGCTAGCTAAGTGATCAAGTATATGCCATATCCATATATTATACTTGATCACTTAATTATAGATGATCAAGTATAATATGGATATGGCATATACTTGATCACTTAGCTAGGATCCATCCAGCTGAAACTAATCTGCGGTTTCTTTCATAAATGATATAATAACTCATCATCATCATCATATTAATATAAAAACTCTTGCATCATATCATCAAAAACAGTATACTAGCTAGCTAAAAATCATCATAGTCGTCGTTACCACTGTTTAATCATCATAGTCATTACCGTTATCTAATCACCACCAACACTAGCTTAAAGAAGAAACATTCACTTGTACCAGAAGCAAAGATATCATCAAGTTCAACATGGTCATGATATTATAAGCGTTCATAACACCACAAAAGCAAATCACTCTTTGAGATTAAATTCAGGACGAAGAACACGGACATGAGAGGACAAGTACTAAGAGCATGAACTAGCTAAATCACTCCTGCTGCTCTCTCTCAGGTAAAATAGCATAGACATGTACAACTCTCCTGATTCATCATACTGGAGCATGCAGATGAACCTGTCTCCTAATCATGGGCTCCTCTTCTCATTGCTGCCCCTAGTACTTCTCTGGGGTCGTTAACAATTTTGCTCCAATCTTTCACTATTAAGCATTCATCGCTTTTAGAAATCCTGAATGCACTCATGTGCAATGTAGGATATCTTGGCCATAAGCTAACCATTGACATGTGACCTTTAGTCTCGATCCACTGAGGCACAACTGTCATCAGGAGTCCCAGTTGAAGAACATCGTATAGTAATTAATATACTTAGCAATGATAGTTTAGCAAAAAAAAATGTATGCAAAAGATGCACTGAGGACAAATAGTAAAATCTTACCATCTTTCGTAAATAGATGTGACCGTAGTTCAATACGATCACTATTGGTCGCACGTTTTGAGTACTAACATTTCTAAGTGCAGGAAGAAAATTTGTCTTGACTGTACGAAGATCCTCAAGCCATGAAACATAATGACTTATCTCCTCGCAGTTTAGTTTAGCTCCGGGACAGTAGTAGGTCCTGTCTACCAAGCGCCGGACATGTTTGCTTGAATGGAAATAAGCTGTCAATAGAAATTAGTTGTCAACTATTTTTGAATAAACAATATCAAAGACATAAATATGGTTGAGAAACTCACATAATGGTAGAACTGGACGCGTCTGCACATCGACCCAGATGTCTCTATTACCTTCAATATCATCTTTCGGACAAATATCAAAGGTGATAACCATATCACGCTCAAATGCATAAGCCTTGCATAGTGCTTGCCAAGTTTTGCATTCAAAATAGGTGTACGTGTCTGCATTGTATAATTTGACGTTGAAAGTATAACCATGCTCGGTCTTCAGGTAAACTCTCTTTACCTCCATAGTTTCCATAGCACTGAAACCTATCTTATCCAATACAAAAATTCTTGCATGACAGGGGATGCGCTAGTAGAATAGTGAAAATTTAAAATTATAAGTTGAAGCAAATGAAGCATATATATGTCATGCTTAATTACGAAAAAAGACTTGTCATTGTGACTTACTGTATCCACTTCGAAGGTCTCATCCAGCTTGATGCTGAAGCGCCTATCATCAACAAGGAAATTTCTGTCGCACAGGCCGCGCTGGTCTTCACAGTATTCGCACATAATGAAATATTTTTCATCGTCAGACGAAATTTCCTATGTTCATATAGGTGAAACATTAAACACTTACTAGTTCTATTAATTCAACTACTTCTATTAATTAAACTACTTCTATTAATTCAACTAGTTCTATTAATTCAACTAAGCATTTACTATAAAAATACACTAGTTATATTAATTCAACTAAAACTAAGCATTTACTAAAAATAAACTTGTTCTATTAATTGTCTTACTAAAATAAAGTAGCTAGTTCTATATAGTAATATTTTAATTAGATCATCAAATCTCAGATATCTAAATTTTCTTACTAAAAATAAACTACTTCTATTAATTCAACTAAGAATTTACTAAAAATAAATTAGTTCTATTAATTTTCATACTAAAAATAAACTAGTTCTATTAATTTTCTTACTAAAATAAACTAGTTCTATTAATTGAACTAATTCAACTAAGAATTTACTAAAAATAAACTAGTTCTATTAATTTTCATACTAAAAATAAACTAGTTATCTTAATTCAACTAGTTCAAATCTCATATATATACCTAATTAATATCTAGCTAATTCATCTAACAATTGACATTAATATTTAACAACTTTTCCATCCAATTCATCTAACATTAACATTCTAACATTCTTATCTACGTAATTCATCTAACATTAATCTAAACAAAAGAAAACAGAAAAGAAGTAAAAAAATATGTGTGTGTGTATGTGTGTATGTGTGTGTGTGCACGAGCGGGGGGCGGCGGCGTACGTGTGGAAGGCGCGAGACGGCGACGTGACGGGGACGGCGCAACGACGGGCGGCGGGCCGGGGGCGACGGCGGGGACGCGCGGCGACATACGTAGTACGGGGCGGCGCCGACGGGCGGCGGGGGCGACGGCCCGTGGCGGGGGCGGCGAGGGCGGCGCGCGATGGGCGACGGCGCGGCGGCGTCGGCTCGCGCCAAGAAGATGGAGTAGAAGTGGTGGTCGCTGCAACTGAATTTTTCGTAAGTGCCATATATATAGGAGGGGCCTTTAGTACCGGTTGGAGCCACCAACCGGTACTAAAGGTCAATTTTCGCCAGGTCAAGCGGCGGGAAACGGCCACCTTTAGTACCGTTGGTGGCTCCAACCGGTACCAAAGGCCCACGCATTAGTAGCGGTTGGAGCCACCAACCGGTACTAATGGTTGTGCGCTGCCACCCGGGAGGCACAATGTTTAGTCCCACCTCGCCGAGCGAAGGGCAGCCGCACTGGTTTATAAACCCAGCCGCGACTGCTCCTTCGAACTTCTTTATATAGCAGGCTTGTGGGCCTAACTATGGCGCGCTGCTCTATGAGCCTGCTGACCCTTCTGGGTCTGAATTTGCACACCCTTGGCCTGGCAGGCCCACTGGGCAGTGCCCCACAATTTTTTATATAGTTTTTTCTTTTCTTCATTATATTTTTTCTTCTATTTATTTTTGAGTAATTTTTTATATAGTTTTTTCTTTTCTGTTTTATTTATTTTCTTCTATTTATTTCGGAGTAGTTTTTTTGCTGTATTTAGTTTCTTTGTGAATATTTTTAAAAATAGTGTCCTTAGTTTAAAAAAGTTTTGAATGCTGCATACTGAACCAAAAAACGTGTTGGAAATTGATGACGTTGCTTTGAGTGCTGCATACTGAACCCAAAATAGTCTGGAGTTCAAATAAGTTTAAAAAACATTGAAGTGCCCGTGTAACAGATGAGTTCTCGTCCGAAACCCTGATACTCCGAAAGAGATTGTCAAGTTTGTACACGAAGTGCGTCCAGTTTTCGCCGTGACCCTCTTTACTCTTTTGCACATGCTATGCGGGTGAAATGATGATACCATGCCAAGTTCCAACATTTTCAGAGTTCATTTTGTAGTGATTTTCAATTTCACGGTCATTTCGCTCTCTAAACAAATCGGTAAATGACTGAAAAACAGGAAATGATGTCAGAACGTGTTGGAAATTGATGACGTCGCTTTGAATGCTGCATACTGAACCCAAAATAGTCTGGAGTTCAAATAAGTTTAAAAAACATTGAAGTGCCCATGTAACAGATGAGTTCTCGTCCGAAACCTTGATACTCCGAAAGAGATTGTCCAGTTTGTACACGAAGTGTAGGAGATATGCCCTAGAGGCAATAATAAATGATATTATTTATCTCCAAGTTCATAATTATGTTTATGTTCCATGCTATAACTGCAATGATTCTCGAGTCTGCAATATCCACGAGGCTCGGAGGGAGACTCATATGCACGTGTGGAATAATAAACGGTAAGAAGTATTCCTAGTCTGGCCTCTAAGACTAGCTCAAGTGTTGCATGATGGTTCTGTTTTCCTGATCATGGGCATGTCTATGCCATCAATTTTGAGGGCACAATGTTAAGAGAACATTTGTGTTGAATCGACCCGGATTGATGTTATGCTATGAGATTCATTCGTCACAAGTTAATGGTACATAACACAGAGATGGTTAACGTTTGCATGATTCCTTAGACCATGAGAGTATCGAGTTTCTTCATGCTGGCTTCATGAACTTTGGGGTTTGTTAAACGTCATCCGTAAATGGGTGGCTATTACGACGGCTTACGGGTTCATGGAAAAGTATGTCAAGTAACTTGATAGCTCAAGATTGGGATTTGCTCCTCCGACGATGGAGAGATATTCTCGGGCCCTCTCGGTGTTACGGTATCCATAATCATCTGGCCAGACACCTTGTGATTTGATCACTGGGATGCCGGAACACGAAAACGAGAAAAGAGAACAAAACCTCACTGTAATAAATTGTTCGTCCACGGGGATGCAATAAATCTCACCTCGGGTTTTTGTGACATATCGCGAAGCAACAGGAATAGCTCACTGTAACTGGAGGTTCACTCGAATATTTATTCGTGTGGGTATAGGGGTCAATATGGGTGTCCACGGCTCCGATGTTGATCATTGATCGGAAGGGGTTCCGGGTCATGTCTATACTTCACCGAACCTATAGGGTCACACGCTTAAGGGTCATCTATCTGTTGAATACTAGACAGGGAGTCTGAGAGAAAATCACCGAAAAAGTTTCGGACACCGAAAAGTTTCGGACAGCGGAAAAGTTTCGCAGAGAGAGGTCATCGGATGAGTTTCGGTGAAACCGAAAAGTTGTTTCGGGATATACTATTAAGTCAAATTGGTTTCGGCACATGCCTGATAATTCTTGGAGGGTGCCAAGTCATTCTGGAAACTTTCTGGAATTTTCCGGGATAAAAGCTGGAATTGCTCCGGAGCTGCCGGAACCACTTCAGATGCTTTTCGCAGATGAAAATTACTAATCCGGAATTGTTTCGGAACGCGTTGAAAATTATTTGAGTGGGTACTGGAAATGTTCTAAGCCCACATAAATATTTTCAGTTCGAACGGACGCTGAAAAATGTCGTCGTGAATAGTGAAAGTGCTTTTTGGGATATTTATGGAAAGCCACCTTTTGGGGCTTTTTCCAAAAGGCTTCTAGAAGGACTTGGGGATCAAGGAACCCCCTTTGGGGGGCCCCATGAAGGTGGGACGTTGGAGGGTGCAGCTCCTCCATGGGGCTCCACTTGTCATCCCTTTATGCCTTTTATGCCCTTTATGTGTGACATAAAGTGTGGGCATTTTTGGGTTTTTCATGTGTCCCCTACCCCTTGGGTTTTCCTATAAATAGAGGTGGAGAGGCACTCTCCACACTCACTCTTGCTCACATACAAGTGCCATTGCAATGATCTGGCTTCTCTCTCCCTCCCCGCGAAATAGTTTCGTAGAGGCGAAAGGCTGTCTCGGTTCCGGCATGAACTAGTTCTGGACGGCGAAGCCCTGCCGGATAGATGACACCGTATGTGTGCAACTCTATAGAGAGATTGTAATTTCGGTCTTAGTTCGAGAGTGCCTCCCAAAGGGCTGTCCATGTGACCGTCCGAGTTTCAAAGGTCCTCCCGAAGGGCTGTCCGCGACACCGTCCGTGGGACTGTTCGTCCACCTGCCGGAGGGCTGTCCGAGCGGCAGATGAGGGTATACATCATCGCGGTTGGGAGGCTGTAAAATCCTAGCTGCGGGGATCTGCGCCGCCGATCGTCATTGACTCTACTTCCCGCTGCGCTACAAGTCGGTAACGAAAAAGATCAAACCTTGTATGCAGTCTCCATAGTGGTCCTGGGCTAGTGCGTAAGTCAGAAATTTTTTGTTTTCTGCTATGTTACCGCTACAGTGGCATCATGAGCCGTGCTATGCGTAGATGCAGGTAGCGATCTAGAATACATAGAGATGTATGGGTGTTGCACAATATAATTTGTAGTAGATGAGTTCTACTACTGAAAATTATTTGTGCGGGTAGCAGATGAAATATGTTACCCGATGTTCTTGTTGTTTCCCTGGAATTTGCATATTTCTGATCTTGATAACGGCATCTTGGATTTTCAATGTTCTGGCAATCCGTGATCCTGATTGATCAACAAAGTGCTAACAGTTCGTTGAAATCCACCATAGTTAGAAAGAAAAATGAAATTTCGCAGACAAAAGGGCAATGCAGATATGATCTGCACGGGGGTAATGCGTATGACGAAGTTCAGTATGGGGCTCGAGATTTTATTATCTCGTGTTTCATACGCCCCGCAAAGTTAATCTAGCGACTTGAATTATCATACTTGATGATGGACGTTGGTAGCTTCGGTTTGTTTCGAAACCTTAGAAGCCACGAAAAACAAGTTTTTGCATGAACCGATTAGAGGCGTCTAACTTGGTTTTGCAGGAGGGTTTTGCATGTGCATGTGATGTGGTATAGCAGTGTTCATAATAATTGGATTATGTATGAGATGACTATATGATGTAAATTGATTAACATGACCTGCGTGTCATGATTCGGCATGATGGCTGGAGCCATATGATTGTCACTTTAATGACCTGCGTGTCAACCTTAAGTAATGCACTTATTTTATTAGGCTATAGAGATAGCAATATTATCTGGTGCATCGATAAGCTGGTGGCAATCTTCATGAAGGTGAACACTGACGCGAATGCCGAAGATGAAGGAATGAAATACTTCTCCGTCAGAAAGGGCAATACCATATCATGCTATTATGAATTGCCTGAGATGTTTATCCCTTATGATGCACCCTTCTTGATTGCGGGGTAGTCGCTTTTTATTAGGGTGATCTCTCACTTAAAATATCAAAGTAGTTAGTGTTCACCCAAGTGTAGCACCGTCTGAAATTCATATCTTTTCGGGGTGCGCCATGTACACATGAGCATGAACGAATCGAGAGGAATGAGGCGGGTGATGTCAGACATCGCAGCAAGATCACTTGGTTGTCTTTGACATTCAGGCAGGAGAGTCCTGAGCTCGGAACACGCCCATCGAAAGATGAACAAGAATCACATAGAGATGTGATCGGCAATTTGGCCTACCGATTGAAATTCGTGTCATCAGTGATGAACCCGTCAATGGCATCGAATAGAAATATGGATCTTGGATCACAATAAATCAATTATGAGAGATATTGAATTGAGTGGGGGCGCACTATAGAATTAACTTGTTTAATTCTCAGTGCAATTAATTATGAACACTGTCTAAGTGTTTCTTGCAAAATAGTTGTAGAATAATGGCTCGCGTTTCCACCTTCCCTGTTAAAATTGAATAGCTGTTAAATATCTGGTTAAAAATTTACGATTGGTAACGTAATGTGAGGATTGTCCTCAAAAGTGCCGAGAAGGACTTTGTCCTATCGCATGCTTTCCGTATACTCCCACTAAATGCAATGGGTGATGAGACTCTCGTCCTTCGATCCAAAAGCTAGAATTCCATTGCAGTCAAGTGCAATATGTTTGCTTCCATGAAACTCGAACTTCGAAAGTTTGGGATAGTTATGTGATATTCATGGAACTGAAAAGTAATTTTCAGATACAAACAAAGGTTGAAAGATATGAAATATCCAAAGCAATGTTTGTTTGCAAATTATTAGTAAAGTGTTCACTATGCATTAGACTGATAAGAGAGGGATCCAGAAGAATGCATGTCATATGATGAAAGGTGAATAAAACAACAACTTAAAGAGAAAGGAATTGTCCAAAGGGTGTTAGTATGACTCACACGCCTAGGAAGTCCGGGGCTAACACCACTCTTAAGTTGGGTGCTTCTTTTGCGAGTCGGAAATACTAAAAGTTAAACTGTTAGAAGTATAAAGGCAGAAAGAAAGATGTCTGGAATATCCAGCTCATGTATGAATGTCATACAAGTTTTTGATGTATAGAAGGCTGGTCAAAGATAAAATTCTTGGGAGTTATGGTTAAACATGTTAATCACTAATTCTTGGGTATTGTGAGTTAATCACAAAGATACCCGCTCGATTGCATTTTGTTGCAACTCGATGTAAGAACTACTATGTCCTAAAAGACAGGCCAGGAATGAGGTTTAGATAAACACATGGAACATAGTAAATGTTACTATATCTTCCATCGGTGTATTACCATATGTATTTATTTTCATAAAATATTTTAGGGTTTTACACACTCTAGCCCATTGCATAAAGTATCTTGCAAGAAGGTTTTTCATAAGAGAACTTTTGATGTTTAGTATTATGAATAAACGTAAGGGCCATAGTTTCATTATGAATGAGATGTATGTTATGAATAATGATATTAATATATTACCTTTGTGTTTACTTTCATAATTCATTTTAGAGTTTCTTACACTCTATCCCATTGCACAATGTTTATTGCAAAAGGGTTGTTCATAAAAGAACAATTGTTGTTCAGTATTATGAATAACATGAAGGGCCATGCTTCCATCCAAGATGGGATGCATGTTATGAATATTGATGGTAAAATGATACATCCATAACACTGACGCTAAATGTCGCAAGACTATGAGAATACCACACATATGTGGCACTACATTTGGTCACATTGGAGAAACCTGCACGGAAAAATTCCATTATGATGGATTTTGAAGTCGTTTGATTTTTAATCATCTGACACTTGCAACTTTCCTCCGAAAAGTGAAGTGACTGAAATACCGTTCACAGGCCATAAGGAACGAGCAACAAACTTGTTGGTGATCATACATTTTGATGTGTGTAGTTCAATAAATGTTGTTGCAAGTAGTGGATTAATCTATCTTCAGAAATGAATGAAGTAGATATATGGATATTTGCTTCATAAGACGTAAGTCTGGATCTTTTGAAATCATTCGAAAGGTTTTCAAAAATGAAGTAGAAGTTATTGTAACAAGGAAATTATGTTTCTACAATTTGATTGCAGAAAGGAATATCTAAGTTACAAGTTTAGCGAATGTCTGATGAGTTGTGAAAAGAGTTTCATAACTTACACCTCCCGGAACACCACTATGAGTGGAATGTCCGTGAAGATGTAATCAAGCCATTTATGACATGGTAAGATCAAAGATGACATAAATAAATTTGCCATTATTACTTTTAAAGAGTAATGCTTTAGAGATTGCGGCTTTTACACTGAAAGGAGCTCCATCAGGTCTGTTGAAATGGTGGCATGGTATGGTACGCCCAACCATGTTATATCTTTTCTTAACATTTGGAATATGGGGCTTCCGTAAAAGGTTACAAACCTATTCCAAATCAGACAAGTGCTACTTTGTAAGTTATCCCAAGTCATTGGGTATTCCCCCACCACTATACCGAGGCAAATGATTTTTGCCACAAAACGGTATGGTTTTAAAGAGAATAGTTCTTGCAAAAGGGTAAGTGGGAGGACAGTGCAACTCAACGAGATAACAAGTATCTTCGTCATCACGTTAAAGGAAAGGAACCTTGGAAGTGATTCCAGAGTTTCCTACTGCGACTGACAAGGAAGCCTCTACATTAGATGTATGGACTTCGGTCGAACTTGCAGTTGAACAACGTAGGCAAAGCTCGTGCAAACCTCTCAGGTGTGCAAACGAGATATTGTTGTTAGACAACAGTATACCTATGATACACAAGGAAGCGTTGATGGGCCCTGATTCCGGAATTGGCTAAATGCCAATATAATCCGAGCTAGTTTCCATAAATGATTCAAGATTTAAATCTTGATAAACCCTCTGAAAGACTTGGAGTCTAACGGATTGTAATGGGACTAAAAACTGATACGGATAAAAATGTTTTATCCATTAAGCTCGACTTGTTGCAAGAACAAGTTCAAGGAGTTGACTACAATGAGATTGTGTCACCATAGCAATGCTTAAATTCGGTTCGAGTTAAACTAGCAATTAATACATATTTCAAACATGAGATATGAAACATGGATGACAAAAGAATTTCCATGAAATGGAAATACAACCTAGGACTTGTATGTGATACAATCCAAAGTATTTTGTCAGTCCAGAGTATGCTAGTAAGTATGCAAACTTCAGAGTTCCAGCAATGGACAAAAGAGAGCAAAATGGAGTTGGAATCTTCGTTTTTGATGGAATGGTCAAAGGGGTTTGACTTCATCAATGGGTAACGAAGATGCTTGTGGTTTCAAGAAAGTAAGTGGGAGCATAATAATATTTCTGAAAACCTTGTGTGCTTGACACATTGTTAATTGGAAATAAATTTCTTGACATGAATTAGGACTTCATTTGAAAATAGTTTTTCGATGAAGTGCTTGGGCTAAATAGCCTTGATATTAGGCATAATGATCTATGGAGATAGATTTACCTAATAGGGCTGAGAAAAAATACATATCGACAAGATGCTAAAACCTTTTAGCACTAAGAACGACAAGGAGTGATTCTTGCCAAAGTTGCATGGAAAGAGTTTTTGCAAGAATCGGTGTCCCAAAACACTGATGAGCAAAATACATGATGGAGATTCGACACACTCATGTGTTTGGATTAATCATGTATTCCATGCTATGTAAAACAACCAGATATGTCCAATACTCCCAAGCTGTTGCGAGTATAGATACCAAAGTGATCAAAAGTACTGATCATGGGACAACAATGAAAAAGGGATCATTGAGTACTAAAGTAGCACTGATGACATGTTTTCTCGCAAGTGGAGATCATGAAGAGTTCGTTGTAAAAGGTTACATCGATACAATCTTCATCATTTCACCATGCGATTTTCGATTTAAATTGAGGGTTTTGTGTAACACACAATATGGTGGGGCAGTTAGTTGGAAATTGTTCCAAACAAGTTACTGTGGCGAATTCTATAATAGAGGCGAAGTATGTTGCCGCTTTAGAAGCGACAAAGACAAAGATATTGAATCATATAGTTCATTCATGAACTTAGTATGGTTCCAAGAAGGCTTTTGTCAACGGGACACTATTGCAGATAGTTTCTCCATAACTCAGTCTGAGGAATCAGGTTTCGACCAATGATTCACATATATACAAAGCCAAGTCCGCACAAAATATGAATTTTGTGTAAGTGTGAAAATGCAAGGATATGCAGAGATACACATGGAGCTGAAGTTGTCAGATCCGATGGACATCAGGCTATACCACATGTGAAGCATTTTTTACACCAGTATGCCATAGGTGCAAAGTGCATTAGCATTAACTAGATTATTGACTCTAGTGCAAGTGGGAGTCTGTAGGAGATATGCCCTAGAGGCAATAATACATGATATTATTTATCTCCAAGTTCATAATTATGTTTATGTTCCATGCTATAACTGCAATGATTCTCGAGTCTGCAATATCCACGAGGCTCGGAGGGAGACTCATATGCACGTGTGGAATAATAAATGGTAAGAAGTATTCCTAGTCTGGCCTCTAAGACTAGCTCAAGTGTTGCATGATGGTTCTGATTTCCTGATCATGGGCATGTCTATGCCATCAATTTTGAGGGCACAAGTTTAAGAGAACATTTGTGTTGAATCGACCCGAATTGATGTTATGCTATGAGATTCATTCGTCACAAGTTAATGGTACATAACACAGAGATGGTTAACGTTTGCATGATTCCTTAGACCATGAGAGTATCAAGTTTCATCATGCTTGCTTCATGAACTTTGGGGTTTGTTAAACGTCATCCGTAAATGGGTGGCTATTACAGCGGCTTACGGGTTCATGGAAAAGTATGTCAAGTAACTTGATAGCTCAAGATTGGGATTTGCTCCTCCGACGATGGAGAGATATTCTCGGGCCCTCTCGGTGTTACGGTATCCATAATCGTCTGGCCAGACACCTTGTGATTTGATCACTGGGATGCCGGAACACGAAAACGAGAAAAGAGAACAAAACCGGTGACGAGGTAACTTGCATGGTGGACAAATTGTTCGTCCACGGGGATGCAATAAATCTCACCTCGGGTGTTTGTGACATATAGCGAAGCAACAGGAATAGCTCAATGCAACTGGAGGTTCACTCGAATATTTATTCGTGTGGGTATAGGGGTCAATATGGGTGTCCACGGCTCCGATGTTGATCATTGATCGGAAGGGGTTCCGGGTCATGTCTATACTTCACCGAACCTATAGGGTCACACTCTTAAGGGTCATTTATCTGTTGAATACTAGACAGGGAGTCTGAGAGAAAATCACCGAAAAAGTTTCGGACACCGAAAAGTTTCGGACAGCGGAAAAGTTTCGCAGAGAGAGGTCATCGGATGAGTTTCGGTGAAACCGAAAAGTTGTTTCGGGATATACTATTAAGTCAAATTGGTTTTGGCACATGCCTGACAATTCTTGGAGGGTGCCAGAGTCACTCTGGAAACTTTCTGGAATTTTCCGGGATAAAAGCTGGAATTGCTCCGGAGCTGCCGGAACCACTTCAGATGCTTTTCGCAGATGAAAATCACTAATCCGGAATTATTGCGGAACGCGTTGAAAATTATTTGAGTGGGTACTGGAAATGTTCTAAGCCCACATAAATATTTTCAGTTGGAACGGACGCTGAAAAATGTCGTCATGAATAGTGAAAGTGCTTTTTGGGATATTTATGGAAAGCCACCTTTTGGGGCTTTTCCCAAAAAACTTCTAGAAGGACTTAGGGATCAAGGAACCCCCTTTGGGGGGCCCCCATGAAGGTGGGACGTTGGAGGGTGCAGCTCCTCCATGGGGCTCCTCTTGTCATCCCTTTATGCCCTTTATGTGTGACATAAAGTGTGGGCATTTTTGGGTTTTTCATGTGTCCCCTACCCCTTGGGTTTTCCTATAAATAGAGGTGGAGAGGCACTCTCCACACTCACTCTTGCTCACATACAAGTGCCATTGCAATGATCTGGCTTCTCTCTCCCTCCCCGCGAAACAGATTCGTAGAGCCGAAAGGCTGTCTGGGTTCCGGCAGGAACTAGTTCTGGACGGCGAAGCCCTGCCGGATAGATGACACCGTATGTGTGCAACTCTGTAGAGAGATTGTAATTTCGGTCTTAGTTCGAGAGTGCCTCCTGAAGGGCTGTCCATGTGACCGTCCGAGTTTCAAAGGTCCTCCCGAAGGGCTGTCCGCGACACCGTCCGTGGGACTGTTCGACCACCTCCCGGAGGGCTGTCCGAGGGGCAGATGAGGGTATACATCCTCGCGGTTGGGAGGTTGTAAAATCCTAGCTGCGGGGATCTGCACCGCTGATCGTCATCGACTCTACTTCCCGCTGCGCTACGAGTCGGTAACGAAAAAGATCAAACCTTGTATGCAGTCTCCATAGTGGTCCTAGGCTGGTGCGTAAGTCGGAAAAGTTTTGTTTTCTGCTAACGCGTCCAGTTTTTGCCCTGACCCTCTCTACTCTTTTGCACATGCTATGCGGGTGAAATGATGATACCATGCCAAGTTCCAACATTTTCAAAGTTCATTTTGTAGTGATTTTGAATTTCACGGTTATTTCGCTCTCTAAACAAATCGGTAAATGACTGAAAAACAGCAAATGATGTCAGAACGTGTTGGAAATTGATGACGTCGCTTTGAATGCTGCATACTGAACCCAAAATAGTCTGGAGTTCAAATAAGTTGAAAAAATATTGAAGTGCCCATGTAACAGATGAGTTCTCGTCCGAAACCCTGATACTCCGAAAGAGATTGTCCAGTTTGTACACGAAGTGCGTCCAGTTTTCGCCGTGACCCTCTCTACTCTTTTGCACATGCCATGCGGGTAATGATGATACCATGCCAAGTTCCAACATTTTCAGAGTTCATTTTGTAGTGATTTTCAATTTCACGGACATTTCGCTCTCTAAACAAATCTGTAAATGACTGAAAAACAGCAAGTGATGTCAGAACGTGTTGGAAATTGATGACGTCGCTTTGAATGCTGCATACTGAACCCAAAATAGTCTAGAGTTCAAATAAGTTTAAAAAACATTGAAGTGCCCGTGTAACATGTAAAAATATACATAAAAAATACATTGATTATCATTGATCTTTTTGTGTACAATCTGAATTGTCAATATGAGTCCTCAACGGTTTAGAAACCGGTGAAGACTCATATTGCGACCACAAATTCTACACATAGAGTTGAATGAAGACCAAGTGGTTGTGATAGTTTGAGAAGTAACATATTTAAGGTGGTAAAAATCTTTCTAGGGGAGCGAAGTGGGACTAAAAACAGCCTGCCACAACATCTTTACTACCGGTTCATGCCACGAACCGGTACTAAAGGGGCTGGCCGGGCCCCAGCCTCTTTAGTACCGATTCATGGCATGAACTGGTACTAAAGGTTCGCACTAAACCGGTACTAAAGAACTCCTCCCGCCTAGCCGTTTGAACCGGCACTAATGGACACATTAGTGCCGGCTCATATGCAAACCGGGACTAATGTGTCTCACATTTGACCCTTTTTCTACTAGTGTGAATGGAGAAATAGTATGCGCCGTTGAGAAATGGTGCAAGCTTGTTGCAGCTCTATCGAGTGGTCAACGCGCTAGAGTGGCTGATACAACATTCCGCAGCATGCTGCAGATACCATCTATTAAGATGCGTACCCTACTGATTAGGTATACGATTGAGAATTTTGAGGCCAGCACGGCCAGATTCATTATACAAGAGCAGGTTTGGGAGGTGACTCTCGGTGCGGTCGACGTCGAGTGCATCTTTAACCTCGAGAACCAAGGACTGTCCGCTTCGGACATTCTGACTGAAGAAGGCGAGGACATCAAGGAGCGGGTGCCGCCACAATTTCTTAGTAAGACATCAGAAAACATAGTGATAGATAATCTCATTGAGGACATAACTAAAAGTAAAGCCACCGACGATGATTTCCTTCGGAAAGTAGTCCTTGTCCTGTTAGGAACAATTATTGCTCCCATGTCGAGCAAGATTGTGCCAAAGCAGTACTACGCTTTGGTCGATGATGTGAAACGTATTTCAAAGATTAACTGGAATGCCTTCACCCTGCGTGTTCTCCTTGATTGCCTTCGCATAGGGAAGAAAGGAAAACACCTCCGCCAATGGCCGAAAGGCAATTTGGCTCTCTTGCAGGTACACATATGAGACCTGTTGCATAATTTCAATTATCATATCATTGCAATTTTATGTGATGTATTGTACTAACTCTAATTCCTTATATTCTTTTTGTAGTACTTGTACTGGGAGAAGGTGCAACCGGTCGAAGGCGAATGCGCCTATAATCCCAACTTGTCCATACAACCTCTTATGAGGAACTGGACCGAAGGTGCAGCCACTAGGAGAGATCGGTTCGATTATGACAATGGGCGCGGCCGTGGTAGCGTCAGGGTAAGTCATTGTGTTCCGTCTTTCTTAAATGTTTTGTAACTTAATACTATTTATTTTTTATTCATCACATGTACTTCAATATCGCATGCAGATCGAAAATAATATCACCCAGGAGTATAGGGCTCAGGAGCCCAACATCCCAAATAATGCGCCCACCATGAAGCCAAAAACCACGCCTGCAAAGGAAACACAAAGAAGTCGACGACAGCCCCAATGTCGGAAGATTTGATGGAGCTTCTAATGAAGCGGTTCATGGACTTCATACACACCCAGATGAGGGAAATCCCTGATCAAGTTGCTGAGGTGTCACAGCCAAACTTTATAGTTTACAGTATGTTTGTTGTTTTAAACCATGCTAGCATTACTAAATTTATATTTCTATTGCAGAGGTTGTTGGAGAAGTTGAACAAATCAGGTGTCATGTACAAGCCGGCTGCTGTCGTGCCATCCGTGGACAATGATGTGGATGAAGAACTGGATTCGTTCGAGAACGATCCATTTGAAAAGAAGGAATTCGTGTACAAGGATGACATAGACTCACGCGGAGAGCCTGTCATTGACATGACGCAGCCTGATGAAGTGGTTCCCAACCATAAAACCGTACCTGAGGTACTATGTATATATATTTCTGTCTATAATTTTCTCCTTTAATTTATTTGCGTGCTGAAATGTTCACACAATTTTGTTTGCCAAACAGAAAACCCCACCGAAGATGAATGGACACAAGGAAGCTTCACCTATTAGGCGTAATGATGAATGTGGCGCTACACCCGAAAACCCTTGGGTCGTTGGTACTTCTACTCAAGCACCTTCATCGGACATAGACATTTGTCCATCTTCTGTCAGCAAATTCATGGCTAAGGCGAATGGAAAAAAGGGTGCAACAATCGATAAGGATGAGGAAGTTATGTCCGGTAAGCGCAAGAGGACCGTTCCTAAGAAATTTGAATCCCCCTACGCACTTGACAAGCCTAGCAGGCGTCCCAACTGTGGTCAGAAACCCTCCGGTACTTCTACTACTACTAGAGGTATCGTAACTAACTTTCTTATTTTCTTATATGCTACGAATGCATATGATCACCATTGTTGGCGTTCATATTATTTCATGCAGCTCTGTTTTCTGAAAATCATGAGCCGGAGGTTGTGGCAGATGAGTTGACGCCGGAAATAATTGATGCAGTTGTTTCATTTGTTGAGTTAGCTGCTAGCGCCGAAAAGAATAAGGGGAAGAAAGTTTACTACAGTGAAGGGCGTGGCATATCTCTGACTTCCGAAAGGATTCGACCGGTACTAACTCATAGATGGCTGTCGGACGATGTAAGTACTACTTGCATGTCCTGTTATTAAAATTCTCAATAATCTATGTCTCAACTTTCAACCTGTAATGCCCTGATATTCTATGAAGGTAATTGATGCTTATATGGGACATTTGGAGCTGTGCGTTGGTCATGATCGTTACCTCTGTCCAGCGTGGAGGTCCAAATTCCTTGTAGATCGTGCTATCGCACGAGACGATCCATTGCCGTCGAGTTGCAACATGGATAGTGCTCTGTCCAAAGCTGGAGCAGTTAATAGAGTCACGAAAGAGTATACTGTGCGTGATAAGGTACGTTATGTTTGTAATTCTTCACTACAGGACATTTCATCAAGTATTTCGTTTGATCCACAATGGTTTTTTGCATTGTAGTCGTATATCGCATTGAATATCGACAATGCCCACTGGATGACCGTGGTCATGCACTTGATCATGCAAGAATTCCAAGTTCTCGATTCGCTCTATCCTCTGGACCTGACAGAAAAGACTATGAAAGCACTGGTAATGTAACCAACATTTGTACCATTGGTCTTACATGTTGTTTATGATTATTCTTTAACACTATCCTCTTTATAGCGAATGGATATAGCACACGATATGCACCTAGCAAATCTTATTACACCAGGGAAATATCCGGACGTAAGTAAGTGGCATATCAAGGAGTATGACATGCCCCAACAAGAGGATGGGTGAGTTAATAGGACATCATGCACATTCAAACAACAACACACATGTTCGTATTGCCCACCGCTAATGTTTGCATATGTACCAGGAACTCTTGTGGCCTTTTTGTCACAGAATGTCTAGAACATTGGGACGGGGACCGAATAACCCGCGATTTTTCACACGTATGCTGTTATTTACGTTTGTAGACTAGCTACTATGGTCGTGTAGCAACTTCGGTTCATGTAACCTTTATGTCATTTTTGCAGGCCACAGTTGACGCAAGGAGAAGACGTTTCGTCGCGGAGTTGATTATGTCACCTTCGAACATGATGGAGTGTGTGAAGAACAAAATTCGCGAAATCGCAAGGAAAAGGCGCGCCCGAAGAATTCATGCGGCATGCAAGATTGAAGTTTTAGTGGTTTGGATTTAGTCCGGTTGAAGGTTTCGACGGCATGATTATCTTAGGGGTTCTATCATTTTTATGTAATAAACAGGGCATCTCGAATATTGTGACACATACATGTGTATGTGTGTGTCATCCAATTCGCTCGTATCAGACAATTCTGTCATACAATTCGCTAGGAGAAGACAATTTGGTCGTACCAATAAAGTTTTGGCTTCACTTATCAATTGTTCTTGCTTAATATTTTTCTCGTTCTCCAATTTTTTTATAATTGTATTTTTCACGGCTTCACTTATCAAGTGTTCTTGCTTAATATTTTTCTCGTTCTCCAATTTTTTATAATAGTCTATTTTTCTCTTCAACTGCTCTCGTAAGTTTCATATTAAAATTTTCACAATCTTTACTTTTTTAAAAACTCTACCAAGCTTAGCCTTCTGCCTAAGCTATCTGCATGTCATCATCTTGCATAATCTCATGGTAATTCCCCTCATCACATGATTATGAAAAGTAGTCATGGTAGATAAGTAAATATATCGAGCCAAAATGTAATATTACATTGATCAAAATTAGTCATGTCAGCTCGTTGGCTCTATCGCGTGTTATCAGGCATCATTTTTTCTATTTTGTTTTACAAACCCGTTGTTTTTTTATTATATGTATAATTAACTTTTTCTGTACTCACCATGATGCCAGGCACGGCCCATCTAACCACGTGAGGGGCCCCACGGGCGGGCTATCGTGCCGGCAGCGCTACACCAGCCCATTTTGCCAGGTTCACATCGATCTTTCCCCTTTTCTCGTTTCCCTTTCCAAATCCCTAGCCCTCTCTCTCCATTTGCGCCTCCAAATCTTGACGGCGAAAGCATGACAGCGAGCTGGGCGTCGGGCGGCGGCGGCGAGAAGAGCGGTGGCGACCGCAAGTTAGGTCGAACCCTGGGTCTTGCAAGCAGGTGGGGCGGATTCAGTGGCACAGGAGGCAGCGGCGGCGGATCGAGTGGAACAGGGGACGGGGGTTTCGTGGGCGGCGGCGGGCCGGGAGAACCCACGTCAGGTTTTATTCAGTGCTACACTTTGGTGGCAAAAAGGAAAGTTCTTTACCATTGTTCTTTACATCCCAGCATTATCGCCCACAATTCATCACTTGTGGCCATCACAAGCTCCATCTATGTGGCCATCAGGAAACTCCTGGTGGCCGTGTCTGCATAGATGCAGACAATTTTGGCAGCGCACTCGGGGGATGTATGTTTGAGGTTAGTCTACTGAGCATGATCTTCAAACTAGTACTGCTATTGCGGTCAAGCTACAAAAAAGTTCAGTGTTTAACGCTTGCAGTGACAAGTTCAGTTATAAAATAACTTGAATTTCTCATGATTTATTTAGGATGATATCACTTCTGAGTATGTTGAATGGGTTGATGGGGAGTGGGACAGGAAAGCAAAGTCAGTCATTAAGTATCTTGCCATGAAGAACAAGAAACTGGAGACTAAGATTACAGAATATGAAGCTGAAATTAAAAGGAATGAGAAAGAAAAGAGGGCAATGGTTAAGATGCACAAGGAAATATTGCTCTATAGGGATAGGATTTTCGGATTTGGAGGTCTTGTGTATCTTGGCCTACTTGCCATTATGATTGCTGTCATAGTTAGCAAATAGATTGTTCATAAAGTTATTGACATGATGAAATGCTGCTGAATTATTTTCTACTCAGTTTATGGGCAAAGTGTAACAGAGATTGCAGCATAAATAACATGGGGCCATCATGATTGGTAGACAATGCACTTTTTGTATGTTCTATATTTGGCAGACAATGCACTTTTGCATTTTCTATATTTGGCAGACAATGCACTTTTGGCATTTTCTATATTTGGTATGGGATGCACATGGGCACATCACCTAGCAACACTACTGGTTTATGCAGCAGCCCAGTTCATTGTCTTGTTGCAACATAGGAGCAACATGTAGCAGCACCTACACCTTTGATGCAACACTGAAGCAAAGCAACAGTACATATTCAATATTCAGAAATTTAACTGAACTTGACACTTAGGGTGAGCAGTAGATATTCAGTTCTTCAGCCACAAAGAACCCGATCAAACCGTACCGATTGCATAACTTATATGCTTACATATAAAAGCATACCTAACCAACATCAAACCCAAAATAATGTTAACTTATATGCTGAAACATATAACAGCATACCTAACTTAAGATAACCAGCAGCTTCCTCCTCCTTCAGCAACTGTGCCCATCTTCACTTCTTCAGAAATTTGAGGCCGCGTGAGCGGCGCACCACACACGGAGAAGCCTTCTTCTTGACCGCCGTTCTGTTCGACAGCTGCGCCACCTGATCCTGAGCCACCTGATCCTGAGCCACATCCTCTTCTTCCACCTTCACTATGTCAGGGAGGAGGGGAAGGAGCTCGACGTCGATGGGCATTGTCTTGCCACCCTCGACAGCGACCGGCGCTACCATCTGCACAGCGTTCTCCTCGCCCTCCTCATGGTCATCAGGGATGACCAGTACCTCCTCCACGTCGTCCTCCACGACGTCAGAGCCCAACGGCAGCACTGGCTTCGGCACGTGGCGGACCTGTTAGTCCGGGCTGATGGGCGCAGGGAGAGCGAGCTCGACGTCGACGCGCTCCGCCCTTGACGCGACGCGTGCTGAATCTGGCCGCAACGTCATGGTGGTGGAGCGGTACATCCACCACCTTGCGCGCTGAACAGGGGAGTCGCTCAGCGTGGCCTCTCGCATTGCCCACACGAGGAGGACAGCCGGCGGGACGCCGCGGCCGTAGGGGAAGGCGCGCTTCCTCTCGGCGTCGGTGAGGACTTTGACGAGGCCACGAGCGTGGTTGACCAACATCTCCGTGCTGGGGAACCAGCCGCACACCTCCGTCAACTGCGCGCGCCACCCCTCGTCATCGCCGGCGAGGTCCATCATCGATCTCTGCCAGCTGAGGCTTCTCTCCATGGAGGCGGCTGCAGCGGTCGCCGGCGAGGGTTTTCTCGATCTACTGTAGGTGGGGATAAGAGGGGAGTTCGAATCGGCGCCCTTGGGAGGTGGGTGAGTGTGTGGTGGGGAGGAGAGTGGTACAGTTACTTCTTTAATGGCATTTAGGACGTGGGTAGGGGAAATGTACAATATTCTTTCTACCTCCCGCCCCGGTCATAACACAGTAAAGAATTTTTTTGATTTTTGTTTAGAGGGAAACATCTTTCTTTATTTAAACAAAGACTGGGATACAATCAGGGGGCGAAAGTCTCCAAACCAAAGAAACACAATCGCCTACAGCTACCTTAGCCAAAGTATGAGCCGGCCGATTAACACAGTAAATAATTGAAGCAAGTGTTCTACTCTTGTTCCTTCTCCACTTTTCTGCACATGATAAAAGACAAGCTAAGTTAATGAATGATACAAAATTTAATAATCCACAATGCATACAAACACTTACTTCTGATATAGTTTGCATTTCTTGCTACGTCTAGTGTGTCCTACCAATTTGCAAGCGCCGCACCGGGTTTTCAACTCATCAAAAGAGAGTGGTCTACCATTTTTCGAGACAGGGGGGCTCTCATCTACCTTTGTTGCACCTTTGCTTGACACTTTCATAGGATCTTTAACCTCAATCATGTTGCCTTCACCATCGTCCACATATTCAACTGCACACTTACTGATGTCATTTGTTTGCTTCAACAAATTTTCCTGTAGCAGATCATACTCATGACCCTTAGCTATCACAGCCTTCAAACTCTCCTGTAACTGATCCCACAAAGCAGGGTGTTTGCATGCCGTATGCATAGCTTCAAACGCTAACACACTGACCTGGCTATATTTCATTCTTTCCCCAGCCCCAGTCCAACCAAATCCCAACAAATCGCTTATGCGCCTCGCGGGCAGTCCCAACCTTACTTCTTTCGTGAACCGAACAAGAACTAAACACTTTGGTATTTCAGATATGTTCAAGTGCTTCAGTACATGGAATATGTGCTTGCAAGGTAGACCCTTTCGAATCATTCTTCTGCAGCTGCACCTTATAGTTTCTGCGGAATTTACTGGTGTATACTCCACCTAAAAACGGCGCTTCCGGTTATTCTTCCAGGCCACAATGTACTACTGTGATCCGTCTCCCAGCTTAATTTCTACAATCTCCATGTCGTCAATTTTGTTAAGATCATCTTGCAACATATAGAAGTTTGCTGGAGTGAAGACGTGAGAAACAGCTATCTCAAGTTTCCTAGAGCTAGTAACTGGCACCGGTAAACTCTGTGAGGCCGTGCAGTCATCTCGCGCCTCGTTTTCACGGATACGCACAACGGCGTTCTCATATTGCAAAATCATATCCACGAGGGTCATTTCACTGTCTAGGTGGAGGTGAAGGCATGATTTCAGGCTTTCACTCCGCTGGTTGCTTTTCATGCCAAGCCAAAACCCCTCTGTTAGATAAGCCGCGACCCACAGTCTCCTCTTCTTATACATCCGCCTCAACCATGCTACAGTTTTTTCTGACTGGCATCTTTTGGAGAATGCGTGCCATCTCTCCTCAAACGTGGTCGTGGACGTGCTGTAGTACAGAAGAGTTCGGAACTCCTTCAAGGACTTGTGACTGAGGTGCATCTTCATATTTTTCTCTATGTGCCACGTACATATACGGTGCCACACGTCTGGCAAGACTTCGCGAATTGCCTTGATCATCGCAGTGTCGGCGTCTGTGATAACACTCTTAGGCATCTTTTGACACATGGACCTCAAAAAAGTCTGCAGAAGCCACACGTATGTCTCCTCGGTCTCGTCTGAAACTACGGCACAGCCAAAAATAGTGGTCTTCCGGTGATTGTTAAGACCAACAAAAGGTATGAATGGCATACCATAGCGGTTCATCTTGTATGTGCTGTCAAATACAAGCACGTCGCCGAAGTCCTCATAGTCATGACGAGATTGGGAGTCGCACCAGAACATCCTATTCAAATGTCCTTCCTTATCTAGCTTGTACTCGAAAAAGAAGCTAGGATCCCTCTGTTTCCTACTGGCCATGATGCCTATGGCTGTGGTAGCATCTCCTTTTGGAAGCAGCTTCCTCTTCTCCTTGGCGCAAAGGTTGTATATTTCATGCCTGGTAAAACCAACACCGCCGTACCATACATGTTTGCTGATGAAGCAATCCATCATGTCGTGAATTCTAATCCCTGCAGTTCCCATGGACATTATCTCATGCTTCTGGTACTCTTTGATTTTTCTATGGGACCAAAGAAAAGGTACCTCGTCCGGTCCTGCCAACATATGGCTATGCTTGTCCTCAAAACGTTCAACATACCAAACCCCACGCTTTTGGTCAAGCTTGACGGTCAGGTGCGCTTCATAAAAGCAGCGTGTCTCGGCTCTGAGCCTACGGCTGTGTCCTTCCTCGGTTAGCAACTTGCTGTCACGTTTTCCTTGTCTGGAACAAACAAACCGCCTATAACACATATGACATGTCTCCGTTTTGCTATACCTGACCTTATTCCTTCTAATGCTGAAACCATTATCTCTAGCATAGCTGTTGTAGAAATCATACGCAACATCGTGAGACGTAAGGGTCATTTTCATTATCTGCATGAACATATCCCTCTTATCACTGCACTGGCGGTATCTTGGACATTCTTTGCTCCATCATCTTGTGTCACCTACACAATCAAACAACAGCCATGAAAACAGTTTTCCATGGTTTAACATTACTTCCATAGAACATTGATTACACACATACCT
Organism: Aegilops tauschii subsp. strangulata; assembly: GCF_002575655.3. NCBI lineage: Eukaryota > Viridiplantae > Streptophyta > Magnoliopsida > Poales > Poaceae > Aegilops > Aegilops tauschii. Next base: position 580,460,105 of record NC_053041.3, on the reverse strand, counting down.
CACTCATGATGATCGACGACTGGGACTCCCCAGAATCAGGTGCGTCTAATGATTCGTCGTTAAGGACTGTCTCCGCGTCGGATTCACCATAATAGTCGTATGCATTATGACATTCGGAAATGAACTGAAAAATACAACACAAATACATAATTACTTATCATATAATATTCCAGAAGAAATTCAATTTGCATGCCAACAAAAGTTTTCACTTACGTACCTAACTAAGGTAATCTTCATTCGAGAGCTCCGAGTTGTTTTCCTGATCATCATCAAGCTCATCGAGCTATAAATTTTCAACACAAAGATTTAATGTTGTCGGATGCCACCAAAAAATTACAACATGACAATGCCACTCACATTAAGATCGTCCCATTCGTTCCCATTCTCTGACCGATCTTCACGATCTGAATTTTCATCATCTGACCAATCTTCTATACAGTCTTTCATCAGTTCTCCAAACTCCATGTCTACCATGATATCAGTTAACTCCTCGTCCGCCATTTCCTACAACCAATAATATGTATCATCACATGTGCAAACATTATCAATGATGAAATATACAACACATAGCACACGATCACGGATGTTATGTAAACAACCGCAACCGAGGCCGTTCAGATCTGCCAAACTTAGTAAGGAAGATGGCCACGGCACCCGTCGTGATCACTTTCAATCGCGAGGAACTGCACGATCTCAACACCTAGCTAGATCTGTGATTACCTCTGCCGCCGGATACCTAGGTTAGCCGCCACATCAAATAACGATACTGGTGGTGCGCACAGCCGACGGCAACCGATGCTGCGTGAACCCAGATCACGAGGAGCAGCACTACCGGAACAAGATCCACGATCGCATGCGCCGCCGGGTAGCTAGGTTACCCGCCCCGCTAGGTTAACCACTACCACTGGCGGCGGCAGTTCGTTCGATGTTGCCGCGAGCGATACTAGAGGGCGGACGCGGGATGCGGTACCTGTGCGCGCTCGTTGGAGATTCACGACGTTGTCGCTCCCGTTGTCCGACGAGATCGCCGGCGACGAGATAGCCGCCGCTGGAGATCTACTACGTGACTTATGGAGCTGCGTCAATGCTAGCGAGATTGATGGAGCTGCGTGAATGATTGGATTCGGCAGGTCTTACGTGGACGTGGGGTCGTGTGATGTTTTTTTTCGGATCAGGATACTGTACACATACAGTCTGGGTTATACAAGGCTAGACAGGGCTTGGATCTGGGCTACGGCGGGCCAGAAAAAAAACAAACTCGCGAGGATAAAAATACCCCTCAAAAATTAGGTTAGGGGAGCACCGGAGCAGGGCTCGTCGGCGAGGTTCGGATTCGCCATGCATCATCAGGGACTTGGAGCGACGGGAACGCTTTCCACTTGCGTTCATTCAGGTGGTGTTTTCGACTCGGAGGGCCAGGGCATCTGTAGATATGGATCTGTTTGGAGATGTATTAGTATGTATAGATACGTGTGATCGATGATGATGCCTTGCCGACTGCGCGGTCGATGTGGGCAAGGCAAAGGATTACTGGGACCCTGGCTCTGAGAAAAAGTTAAGCTGGCATGTGGTGCACGTATGGAGTATAGACAAACGACGACGCTGTACTGTACGTGCTAAACTGTGCATGCGTGCACACTTTTTCTGCGCAGGGCATGGTAGTGCCACTGCCTCCACGTCAGCACTCCTGTATATATTCAGGGTGACATACGTGGTAGTTATTTTACGGTTTCGGAAATCGTAACACGTACACATGAAACTTGATTGCGCACCGCAGGAACAGCACTGTGGCAGTGGCCGCAGTCGCACATACTCCGAGGAATCTCGTGCCCGCGGCGCGTGAGGGTACACACGAACGCATGTTACTCCTACGTGTAGCACGCACGGCACGGCAGGACCACCAGGACCAGCGACGCACCTTCAGTTGGCCTGGCGAGCGCGTACGTACGGGCCAGCCCCACGGACGTACACGTAACCTAGCATGAATGAGGCCTCCAGACGTTGCCTGGCTGCGGGCCAAATGGCCAATGGACGTCCGATATGAGTCCGAGTGGTAGTAGTAGTACTCCGTACATCATGCAGAGTATTACTTCTCAAAAAAGAAAACACTAACGCCCACACGTACGGGCGTTCCTCAACTCGCCCACACGATCTGAACCGTCGTTCAGTGCTTTTTGCATGAATCTTGGCATGAAAAGGTTGATTTTCTGTGCCATGTAGGACGGGGCTGGTGTGTGAGCGTTGGAGAGTTTGCCTACACGCCCGCACCATGCTGTTTGCCAGCTGCGCCGTGTGGCGAACTAGTTTCTACCCACACAGCCGTCACCTAGTTCATGCGCGTGTGGGCGAACGGCTTTTCGCCCCACACGACACTCCTACGTCGTGGTTGGCAACTGCAGTTACGCGAACGTGGCAACTCGTTACACACATGGCAACTGTTATTCTTTGCTAGACGGCAACTGCAGTTGCGCGTACGTGGCAACCAGATAAACCCACATGGCAACTGTTATTCTTTGCTAGACGGCAACTGCAGTTGCGCGTACGTGGCAACCAGATAAACACACATGGCAACTGTGATTAACAATACATGGCAACTATGGTTGGACCACACGTGGCAACTAGGTAAACACACATGGCAACTACTGTTTGACCATATGTGGCAAGTAGTTAATCACACACGGCAACTACGATTTGATTACACACGGCAACTACCATAAATTATACATGGCAACTATAGTTAACCAAAACAGATAGAGTTGCCATGCTTTTACAACTATACTTGCCATTCCGGATAACTACATCTGCCAACCAGGATGGCAACTAAATTGTCAACCCGCGGGGTACCTAACGTAGCTGCGTTAGAACGTGTGGGCATTTTTGCTTCGTGCCACACGCGCGGGATGAAGATAAGTAGTACTTGTTGGACGGGTGGCACGAAGTAGCCGCGCCCACACGCGTGGACAATTCTATTGTTCGCCCAGCCCGTGTGGGGTGCCTCCACTTACACCACACACCATGTGTGGACACATGTCGAATATACCACACGTGTGGCAGTTATCGGCGTCAAAAAAAATGCAAGAGTATTATTACTCGGCCTCCGTTTGCAGGGAGGGCACTGATGCGAGCGAATTAACCCATGGCCACATCAGGCCGTCAATCCATCAATCAAAAGTTGTACAAACCGATCAAGCAAAAGCACACCGTACGCTCTGGCCGATCTCTGATCCACCGGTGGGCGGTGGCCGGCCGATGCGTGAACAGTCGCTGCCGCCGGGCTTCATTTAACGCCCGTCGTCCGTTTCATCTGTCGCTTCCTCTTTACTCTGCGTGCCGATCACTGCTGTAAAAATATGAACAGCTTTGCTGGTGATCACCGCAGAGGATTTATATGAGCCGTAGTAACTAGTAAGATGATCGGTCGACATACCACGAGGCTTCCTCCCTTCCTTCCGCTGTAGTAGGGCTAGCTGAACCAAAACGCGACCGTGCGTCGTGGTGGGTCAAGTCAAACCCGGCCGGCCGGACGGTACAGCGTACGCGTGGCGTCCGAGATCCAGCAAACACGCGCGTGTGATGGGGACGGACGACGGCCGATGCGCGTGCCTGCATCGTGGCTCGACGTTGCTTGTGCATGCATGCCTTACTGACGACCGGCCGGCCGGCCAATTGTTCTGTTTCCGCAGAGCTTCAGTATTCCAAGTACTCTACTTCAGCCATCCACCCGTCAACAACAACCCGGGCTTGTTGGAACGGATAGAGGTGAGCAATGGCGATAGGGCGAACAGCAACAAGTCAGCCGGGGCGCACCTCGTCAAACCTTCGGCGAGACTCTAGACGGCCATGTTGGGGCGGCGGGTGGCACGGAGGGCCTACCTCCCCACGCGGCCGCCGGCGACTCGCCCGCCCTGATGCCTGCGTGCAGTGTGACCGATCACATGGCCATAGAAGCCCTTGATAAGAGGCATGTTTGCCTGTCAAAAGTGATCCCATTCTTTTAACGATCAATCAGCCGATCCATCGGCAGGGGAAAAGAGAGAAAATGAAGTTGATTAGCGCACGAGTATTCAGGCCGTGAAGCACGGGATTCAGAGAAAGTGAGCGAGGAGAGAGAGAGATAATAGACCTCCTGAGAGCTCAGCAGGCGGGCAGGCAGATCCGTCCGTCGTCAAAGACGAGTCTTGTCTGCTTATTTTACTCCATCGCCATGCATGCGGCAGACGTACTTTTACGGCGCTGCTAGAAGGAGGTTTGCTGCTACAAGGAGGTTTACTTGATTAGATTAATACATCTCCTCTTTTTATAGAGAGGTTTACATGATTCCAAATAAGGTTTTACTTGACCCCTAAACAAGCGGCTCTTATCTCTAATTAACTTTAAAACTAACGGGCTATACCGCCAGCTTAGGGCCATTAAGCCCATTACGTACTCTAACACGTACATACGCCTGCAAGTGTGTAAGGGGCAGATTCTGACTATCTTTGTCACATATTGTCACATTATTTTTGCTATACTTGTCTAACTTGACTATCAAATTCTTAGCCACATTTTGACCTAATTTGATCAAACTTGCTTAAGGTAAGACGTGGCAAAGTGTGATAAGGTGTGGCTAGAAGCCTAGAAACCAAATTGCCCCTTAAGTGTAAGCAGCAGCACTCGTCGTCGTTTGGACCTGGTGCACAGCTACAGTCTCACGCTCATTGCATGCGCCTGATTCTGTATCTCTAGAGCTACTCCATCTAGAGTTTTGCTTACTTTTATCCACTTATTATGGAGGTTTTATGTGTGTGTGGATACGGTGGTGCGTGATGAAGATAATGCGCGCCGCAACCAAATTATATCGGCATCGGACAGTTGATGGCACGCACTGTTTGGCGGAGAGCGACGTTATTCGAAGCTGATACGCGACGGGGACTCCCAATTGAGCATACATTAGATGCATCTGGGGCTTGCTGCTCTGACCAGTCACCCTCGTCGTCTCTTTCGTGATAACAGCTATCTATACTTGATGCTGATCGATGTCAAATTTGGAGATTTGTGTTGATAATCAGTCCCCATCCACTGTGTTCCATCACAGGCCGTACATATGTATTTTCAGGCACACACGGTTGGAGATCTATACTAACCTTCAATTGGAGGTCAAATCGTCCTTGAAAATCAACCTAACATTTGCTATGGTCTGGCTTGATTTGGCCCTAACTTGGTTCGTTGCCATTTTCCGCCGTCTTAATTTCCTCCTGCCAATACATATCCTGGCAACGGCACTGTTCAGAATTTATGCCCGCTGAGCTGAGCTGCTGCTAAACAGCGGTTTTGATTCCCAGTTGGGCTCTGCTGCTGCCTGCGTAGCGATGACATAAATCCCTAACAGCTAGCCCCGGTCAAATCCGCCATCAAGGTTAGCTCTCCGTTGTACGTCGTCTCAAATCAAATCACATTTGCTTCCTTCACGCGCTCGGGGTGATGGACATCATCTCTCGTTCCCTGGCGGACTCAACTTCCCTGACGTGCGGCAGGGTGCAGTTGAGTCACTGACATGTTGGCCATCCGTCTGACGGGCCCATATGTCAGTGACTGAACTGTACACTGCAGTACGTCAGATGATAGCTAGCGTCTAGCGGCTAGCTAGGTTGACCTGATCGTAACATCAGCTACTGAGATACTAGCACGGTCGGGTATTTGCCGTGATCCCTCTGGCGGTGATCGAGCGATCCATCGATCTGCTTTTGCCGGTGTCGATGGAAAAAGCGGCGCGATTCATAGAGCTTCAGAAATGGCGAACCAATACAAAGTCCCACTTTTATCTTTTTTTTGGCAAAAAATGTAATAAAACCACTCCTTCTTCAAGATGGAAAACAATCAAACGGAAAAAGCTATCCGCAACTGAAAATAAATCTCACCGCTCAGAAAATACAGAGAAGCAATGCTCTCCATCGAAGCATAGACAGTAAAGACGACTCAATGTAAAGTGATAACTCTACGGTGCCGGTATGTGTAATGCCAACGCATCAACCGTCTGCCACGGTATCAAGATTGTGTGGTGAGTCTGGGTATAAAGATCTGAAACGTTTTGCTGGAGGTATACATACAATACGTGTCTCTGACGGGTCTTCATCGATCCGGTTGGTTTAGGTTTTCGGTGGGTCCGTCTGGATTCGACAAGCTTTTATGGTTTTTGAAGTTTCTACATGCCTTTATTGGCGTTTTCTCCTCCAGGGCGGCGATTTGGTTCGCAGATCGCGGTTGCCGGTGTGTCCTGGTATGCATCGACGACTTCCCGGTCGCTGCTTATACAAGCTCGTGGGTTTTAACAAGGTTGTCTCTGCCAAGGTGGAGGTTGAGAGGCGGCATCGGGTTATGCTCACGGCATGCCGCCTGTGGCTGCAGGAGGAAGGCGACTTCAGCACCCCAAGATTGTGAATGCATTTTTATCTTCGATAATTCTACACTTACGGGCAAGATGGCACGGAAACGACCTACAGACTACTCTCCACCAATCTCTTTTTCCCCTTGATTTTCAAGTGCGGGTCCACCCCCCTCCAGATTTCCAATCAAGGTTTCACAGCCCAGTCCATAACGTCAATCAATAAGAATCAGCGCGTAAGTGTAGCATTTTCCTTTTATCTTTCCGTTTGCCTGTGTTTGTAAGGACCTGTAATATTTAATATATGGCCATTGGACTTTTTCGCAAAAGAAAGGTATAAGTGCACATCTTTTTGTCGGATAGTTGTCCGAGAAAAGGTACTCCCTCCGTTCCATAATATAAGAGTTTTTTGACACTAGTGTAGTGGAGGGGTGGGTGGTGGGCTGGTAGCTGCATGCACACAAGACTCTCTCCAAACAAGAGACTTGCATTTTATTTTGGCTGTGGCATTTTGAATTGCTCATAACTTTTGAACCAAATATCCGTTTTTGAAACTTTTTATATATTTGAGTTAGGGTGATAACGGCTTTAAAAAATCGCAATGTTGGATACATTTTGACTAGTTTAAAAAGATCATTCAATTCAAATAACTAATTTCACTAAATTCAAAAAACTCGCTCATTTCAAATAACTAATTTCACTAATTTGAATTATAGATATCACTAATTTCATAAACATCACATTGTTCCACTGTTTAGATAAGGAGATTTACACGATTTCACTATTTCAAGCTAATGATTTTGACTGTTTTGAAAGACTCATTTTAATTTTTTCACTTATGTAATATAGTTCCAAAAAACACGAAAAGTTGGCCTTAGTAACACCATGTAATATGTTCCATGTGGGAAAAATTAGGGATGTTTTTGAAGGAAATATGCCATAGAGGCAATAATAAAGTTGTTATTTTATATTTTCTTATTCATGATAAAGGTTTATTATTCATGCTAGAATTATATTGATCGGAAACTTAAATACATGTGTGAATACATAAACAAACACCGTGTCCCTAGTAAGCCTCTACTAGACTAGCTCGTTGATCAAAGATGGTTAAGGTTTCCTAACCATAGACATGTGTTGTAATTTGATAACGGGATCACATCATTAGGAAAATGATGTGATGGACAAGACCCATCCTTTAGCTTAGCATAATGATTGTTCAGTTTTATTGCTATTGCTTTCTTCATGTCAAATACATATTCCTTTGACTATGAGATTATGCAACTCCCGGATACCAGAGGAATACCTTGTGTTCTATCAAACGTCACAAAGTAACTGGGTGATCGTAAAGATGCTCTACAGGTATCTCTGAAGGTGTTTGTTGAGTTGGCATAGATCGAGATTAGGATTTGTCACTCCGAGTATTGGAGAGGTATCTCTGGGCCCTCTCGGTAATACACATCATAAGCTTGCAAGCAAATTACTAAGGAGTTAGTCACGACGTGATGTATTACGGAACGAGTAAAGAGACTTGCCGATAACGAGATTGAACTAGGTACGAAGATACCGACGATCGAATCTCGGGCAAGTAACATACAGATGGACAAAGGTAATTACGTATGTTGTCATAACGGTTCGACCGATAAAGATCTTCGTAGAATATTTAGGAGCCAATATGGGCATCGAGGTTCCGCTATTGGCTATTGACCGAAGAGGTGTCTCGGTCATGTCTACATAGTTCTCGAACCCATAGGGTCCGCACGCTTAATGTTCGTTGACGATATAATGTTATATGAGTTCTATGATTTGGTGACGGATGCTGTTCGGAGTCCCGGATGAGATCACCGACACGACGAGGAGTCTCAAAATGGTCGAGAGGTAAAGATTGATATATAGGATGATGGTATTCAGACATCGGTGTTTCGGAGAAAACCGAATAGTCATCAGAGTACCGGTCACCCCCGGGAGGGTATTGGGCCTATTGGGTATAAGAGGGGAGCACACCAGCCCACAAAGGGCTGGCGCGCCCCCCATGGCAGCCGCCCAAGTGTGGAAAGGAAAGCGGGAAGGATTCGGCCTCCCCTGCCTTCTCTCTTCCCCCCTTTCCTTTCTTCTCCGGCAAATAAGGAAAGTGGGCGCCCCTTGGGGAGGACCCCAAGTAGGATTCGGCCTACTTGGGGCGCCCTCCTGGCTGCTCCCTCCTCCCCACCACCTATATATATGTGGGAGGGGGGCCTAGCACAACCCAGACAATTGCATAGCCGTGTGTGGCGCCCCCCTCCACCGTTTACACCCCGGTCATATTTTCGTAGTGCTTAGGTGAAGCCCTACGAAGATCACTTCACCATCACCGTCACCACGCCGTCGTGCTGCTGGAACTCATATACTACCTCGCCGTCTTGCTGGATCAAGAAGCACTACAAGAAATATGTCAACTTGTGACCTTCTGTCAGCGACCCTGGAAGAATTGGTCATAAATCTATGACCATTTGAGACCAATTGGTCAAAAGCTGTTCGGGGGGCTCCAAACTCTAAACTATAACGACCATTTTGGTCCGAAAGGTCGTAATTTCCTTACATGAAATGGTCATAAAGCAGACAGCACTGGTCCGCTGCCTTATTTCTAGCTGATCACGACCAATATAGATGGTCATAACCTTGTAAATTGTGCTGGATTGCTATGACTAGGCGCCACCTCATCAGTTTTGCCTATGTGTCATGTCCATGTGTCAATTTTTGCCCTAGGTTGTGAAGCAACCTATAATTCTGTCATCCCCAAAATTCCCCAAAAAATGTCATAAATTCTTTGGGTCATATCTTTGTCAAATATGTAAAAAACCTTCCTTGCCTAGTTCAAAAAAAATTCAAGAATATTCATTTTTCTATTCTGTTCAAAACAACACTTTGTGAAGGAAGTGCTATTTATATATTCTTGATTGCCCTCAAAATTTTTGGGCACTCTTTCCTGTCCAAATCATTGTCTCATGAAAAAATTCTGCTCCATTTTCCCAGTAAATCTTCCTCGGCAAATTTCCAAAGTTTTTGTCCACCTAGAACCTTTGTGAAAGAAGTACTAGCTATGCATATCCTAATGAGTTGAATTTTTGCCACATATTCTATATGCCCATATCATAGCTCTCCACAAAAGTTTAGCCCCATCTAACAATCCACGAGAGAGCAACATCCAATCTTTGTTTCTCGTAATATTTTCAGTTTGTGAAGCAACTATATTTTATATTGCTTTATAATTGCTGAAAATTTACCAGGAGATGACCCTGCCATAGAATGTCCCTCCACCAAATTTTAGCTCATTTAATTTAACCATTTTCCCTCAATATGTTTCCCAATTTTTTGTTTAGTGGAGAGCATTGTGAAGGAAGTACCATTGTTATATATCCAAATGACATAAAATTTATGCAGTTCCTTCATATGCCCAAATTATCACACTCCTCCAAATTGCAGCTCAGTCAAATCATCTATGTGAGCCCAGGTTCAATTTCTATTTTATGGCTAGATTGGCACATTGCAAAGCAAGTGTTATCTAGACCCCTCCTATTACCCTCAAACTTTTTGAGCACTCTTCCATACCCAAATCATTGCCACATGATAATATTCAGCTCCATTTTCTTGGTAAATCTTCCTCAAAAAATTTCCAAAGTTTCTATCTAGAGAGAAGGTTTGTGAAGTAAGTACTAGCTAGGCTTGCCCAAATGATCTAAAAATTTACCAGGGCATGACCATACCTATGTAACTTACCTACACCAAATTTGAGCTCATTTCATTTATCCAATTTCTCTCACTAATTTTCCCAAGTTTCTGTCCAGAGATGTGCATTGTGAAGGAAGTACCACTTTGGCATGTCCAAATGGTATCAATTTTCTACAGTTCTTTCCTATGCCCAAATAACCATCCTCCACCAAATTTCAGCTCATTCCATTCATTATTTTGAGCCCAGTTTCAACATTCATATTTCTGTCCAGTGTGGTACTTTGCAACCAGCTAGGCTCCTCCTTTTGAGCTGAAAATTTATGAATACAGTCTTCTTAGTAGATGATCATCCTCAGCCAAAACTCACGCCCATTGGCCATGTGCATTTCCCGTACCGCTAATCAAACACTTGGCTGCTAATTCATGTTTGAGCATAGTTCGGTCACCTCGTGAAAATCTTATGTTGTAATTTTCTTCCTAGAACCTACCTGGGGAGTGCCCAACCCAATAGACATGCCTAGGCCGCCCAGAACGCATGGCAACACCACAGTCACGCGGTGACCATGCGGCGGGCATGCGAGTTTACGCGCTCTGGAGTTGGGGCCCTCGGCCACCGTCCAAACCTCGACGTATCGCCACCAAACCATGTATTTTTGCTTAAATAGATACTTATGTAACTAGAAATGATTTTTGGAAAAAATAAAGAGCAAACTATGAGGCAGCTATAGTTCAAATTTGATCCGCTTCCTACTGAATCGGTCGAAATTTGTTTTTTTCACCAGAGGTGGATCAAAACTTTTGTCACCCAACCATTTGTTCAATTGTTCATTAAATATGGCCTAGTATTTTAGAAAATTGATTTGGTCCAAAATTGCAACAAATATATGGTAGTTCCTTCACAAAAAATGTCATTTTGGGCACTCGGAAAATGGAAAATGGATTATTCGTCCAAAGAAAATGAAAACTCCCTTAGGCAACATTGTTTGACATTCCAAGATGCACCCTTGTGCACAATATGAGATCATTTGAACAAACTATGCCACGAATGCGGCCATAAGTTGATCATTTGTCTTGAAAGCCATGAATCTTCACATATGATAGCTCATTTCTAAGAACACTTTTTTAAAAGAATTGCCGTATTACAAGTTTATTATTTTTCCTCGTAACTTGGTCACATATAATGACACAATGCAAAGGTTTTCCAATTTTTTGATTTTTTTGAATTTTTTATGCCCGTGTCAAAATGCGGTCAAAACGGCGGGCATGACCGTTCCTAGCTAGTGCTTGAATCTTGGATTTTTTTGGTGTTTCTATGATTAAATAGATACTTATGTAACTATAAATGATTTTTGGAAAAAAATAAAGAGCAAACTATGAGGCAGCTGCAGTTCAAATTTCACCCGTTTCCTACTGAATCGGCGGGAATTTGTCTTTTTCACGAGAGGTGGATAAAAGTTTTGGACATCCAACCATTATGTCAACTGTGCATTAAATATGGCCTAGTATTTTATAAAAATAATTTGGTACAATTTTGCAATAAATATATGGTGGGTCCTTCACAAAAGAACTCATTTTGGGCACGCGGAAAATGGAAAAATGATTTAAAAGAACTCATTTCTCATAACTCTTTTAAAAAATACTTGTCTTATATTAATTTGTGATTATTCCTGAAAACAATAGTAAAATTTGCTGACACAATGAAAAGATTTTTTTTCAAAATTTCAGGTCATAATAAAATAGCTAACATGATTTAGCACCTTACGTTTAGTCGATTACAACCAATTTAAATGGTCAAAATATCATACATGTATACTCCGTTCTGATTGGTCCAGGGGCCTCTCACGCGGATCGTGGATAAATCACCGTCGGATCCTCCTAGATCCAACGGCCCGCACCTCACCCTCTCACCCACCCACCGTGAGCTACCCCTAAAAAACCCACCACACACCACTCCTCTCTCTCCCTGCAGCGAACCCTAGCGCTCCCGATCCAGATCCCTCCCCTCGCCGCCACCCACTCCTCCCCTCCCCACCTGAGATCCTCTCCCCTCTCCCCACTCTCAGATCCAACTGGCCCGAGACGGAGGCCGCGAGTGGGGGTCCTGGTCCTCTCCCTCGTCGTTCTCGGCGACGGCATCTAGCTGAGCCACCGGGGCGCCACCACCGACTGCGAGCGGTTCCTAGAGCGGCCAGTCATCGCGCTGGAGGCGCTGCTCCTGGCGCTCTCCCTCGCGGGGCTCACGGGGTCCCTCTGCCGTTTCTTCATCGTCTTCTCCTTCGTCGTCACCAACCGCGACACCGGCTCTGTCGTCTCTGGCCGCGGGTACCCGGAGTACCGCCCTGGGGAGTACTCCACCTGGCAGCACGGTGTGGAGTACTGGATGATGGCGTCCCTGCTGCTGCGGCTGCAGGAAGGAGGTGCGGCGGAGGTCGTGCAGGTGCGGGATCCCGACGCTGCCGATGCCTTCTTCGTGCCCTTCTTCTCCTCGCTCAGCTTCAACTTGCACTGAGGCCGACCGCCTCCTTCAAGTAGCAGATGCTCCTCCACACTCCCTTATCTCACTACTTGCTACTGGAATCAGCTTCTTGATTGGTCACTACTAGGAAAAGGGCTATAGATGATATGGACACTAATGGCGCACCAGACATGTGGTGCGCCACTACTATATACTAATGGCGCACCATGTGTTGGTGCGCCATTAGTGTCCAAATACTAATGGCGCACCACATCCACGGTGCGCCACTAGTAAATATTTTTTTTTTCAAAACTAGTAATGGCGCACCAGGGGATAGTGCGCCATTACTAGTTAAACTAGTAATGGCGCACCTCATCCACGGTGCGCCACTAGTAAAAATTTTTCAATTTTTTTCCAAAACTAGTAATGGCGCACCAGGGGATAGTGCGCCATTACTAGTTAAACTAGCAATGGCGCACCACATCCACGGTGCGCCACTAGTAAATTTTTTTCAATTTTTTTCAATTTTTTTTCAAAACTAGTAATGGCGCACCGTGGGAGTGGTGTGCCATTACTAGTTGAACTAGTAATGGCGCACCACTCCCACGGTGCACCATTACTAACTTGACCCAAAAATTCCAATGAATGCACCCCCCCCCCCCGTGGACCGCCTTTTCAGTTAAAAAAAATTACAAATAAGTTTCCCATGTGATATGTGGTCTAGTTGTTGGGAAAATTTACAAATATGAATTTCGACTTTATTTGCAAAATCTCTCTGGAATTTGTAAAATGGGCATAACTTTTGCATACGAACTCGGACTAAAAAGTTTTTTATATGAAAAATCATCTACTCGAAAAGTTACATCCGAATTTAACTGGGGGAACCCCGTTAAACATTTTCAAAATCCTCAAAAACCTAACAAAAAAGTTACGGGGCTTTCAAGATCTAGAGGCAAAAAAATTCAAACTTACTAGTGGCACACCGTTTGCTAGGTGCGCCACTAGTAACAGAAAAAAATTGGTGTTGAAATTTTTTTTGGATATTTTTTTCAAAAAATGATACATAATATGACCGGGAAGTTTGAAATATTTTTCAAAATTTCATCATACTCATGAACATGAACAAAGTCCTAGCCATCAACAAGGTTTAATAGGATTGATATGGTAGATATATCAACAAGTGCCTGTTAAGTGAGGTGGTGCTGGGTTGGATAGAACTGTGAAGTTAAGCGTGCTCGGGCTGGAGTAGTGTGAGGATGGGTGACCTTTCGGGAAGTTTGACCACTTAGTGCGATTTAACTTGAGATTAAGCATAGTGACCCGAGATTAAGCCATGGTGACCCGAGATTAAGAAAAAACTAAAAAAAATTTGAAAAAAAATTGAAATTTAAAAAAAAACCACTTAGTGCGATTTAACTTGAGATTAAGCATATTGACCCGAGATTAAGCCATAGTGACCCGAGATTAAGAAAAAACGAAAAAAAATTTGAAAAAAAAAATTGAATTTAAAAAAAAAATTCTGAAAAAATATTTGAAAAAAATTTGTTACTAATGGCGCACTTCTATGGGGTGCGCCATTACTAAGTCAGATAGTAATGGCGCACGGCATGATGCGCCATTAGTATACCAGATACTAATGGCGCACCAGTGGTGCGCCATTAGTATTTAATACTAGTGGCGTGGTACTAGTGGCGCACCAGTAGTGCGCCATTAGTAGGCAAAACTGGTGCGCCACTAGTAGGCCTTTTCCTAGTAGTGGGTGCTGTGCTGCTACTGGGTGCCTTTGTATGTTAGATGAACATATTATGTGGTCTTCTCATACATGGAGTTCTGATTAGCCATGTTTTTAGCTGCTTCTTGGTTGGTGCTGCACCTGCATTGATACTGTGTGAGGTTGCAAACTTGTTGGAGTCTGTAGTTGTTTGCCGGGAAATCCACCAATCTGACTCGATTCATAGGAAGTTAGGATGGTAACTGCGACGACATTTTTATTCTGAGTGAGAGGATAACAGTTGGACTCTGTTAGAGTTCATACTCTTTGGCGCTGTGCAAGAATTAGAGATGGAGCACCATTTGTTTGGCTCAGATTCCTGATGTGTTTAGATTCAGAAGGACTGATTCACTTGGAAACCGCTACTACTTAATTCACTTGGAGACATTTGCATACTCTTCTCTTCCCAACTACAAGTGTGACCTGACTGAGATGTCTGAAATTATTAGTGCAGATGCTTTTCTGAGAATTGTTTCCACATTATCTCATTTACCCCAAATCAGGTTTCTGAGAATTGTTTCCACATTATCTCATTTACCCCAAATCAGGTTACATGCTAATTGTACTCATTCAATTAACTCTTTTAAACATGACTTGGTTATTTAAACCCTGCCTTGCCTGTGTATATGCCAATTGTAGCTTCCCCTAATATATTCACTTTGCAAAACTATTGATGCTTTGATGCTAAATGCAATTTGCAGGGAGCTCGATGAAGGTTGGACGTTGGTGAGGGCTCCGACGCTGGTGGTGCTTCTGGGCTGGTTGTGGCCTCATGCGTGGTAGGAGGCTAGGCTGGCCCTTGACTTCAACAGTTTGACTACCTCCTTGGCTCCTGCCTCTGCACCACAAATCTCTGGTGAACTCCGGTGAACTCTTGGGGCTACCTTCTTCACTCTGATCATCTTCTTAGTTATGTTGCTATGACGCATTGAGTTGTTGCCTGGTTATTAGAGGTTTTTTCTGCTAGTACTTCTTGTAAGGCAATATAATTGGTTGTTTTGTGCTGCTGGCCTAATTAAACATGATCAGTATGTATACTTCTTTGAGACAGACATTTCATGCATGTTTATGAGGTACGAATTCTACAGATGTCACAAAATATTGGTGGCAAAGTGTCTTCTTATCTTTATATTTTCTTAGCTAAAATCTTAGAGTAACAATAACTATACTTGACAAGTAAACATTAGCATCTTAAATGATCAGCTTACTGATGTAGGAGTAGTAGAAACTTCATGGTTGATCCTGATTGCTGAACATGGGAGATGTATCTTCTTTTGCATATCAATTACATAGTAGTACTATGTAATGCTTGCCGATGTGGTACATTCAGTACTGCGAGCACTGGCCATTTTACGCTAGGCTTTAGATTCTGCCGAGCCAGATCCATTGACCCGCGATTTGATTCGTGGCGTGCGAGATTTGTTCCTGGGCTGAAGTGGTGTGTTTGCCGGTGTGATTTTCGCATGCCTTGGTCAAGATCAGTACGGTGCCGATGGCGGCCCTCGCCGCCGGCGCCAATGTGTCCATGATTGGGTAGTTCGGTGTTGGCTTCTACTCCGCCTACCTTGTTGCCGAGAGGGTCGTCGTCACCACGAAGCACAACGACGAGGAGCAGTACGTGTGGGAGTCCCAGGCCGGTGGCTCCTTCACCGTCACTCGTGATACGTCTAGGGAGCAGCTCGGTAGGGGTACCAAGATGGTCCTCTACCTCAAGGACGACCAGGTATGCAGTCCATGAAGGAAATATGCCCTAGAGGCAATAATAAAGTTATTATTTATTTCCTTATTCTCATGATAAATGTTTATTATTCATGCTAGAATTGTATTAACCGGAAACGTAATACATGTGTGAATACATAGACAAACAGAGTGTCACTAGTATGCCTCTACTTGACTAGCTCGTTGATCAAAGATGGTTATGTTTCCTAGCCATAGACATGAGTTGTCATTTGATTAACGGGATCACATCATTAAGAGAATGATGTGATTGACTTGACCCATTCCGTTAGCTTAGCACTTGCTCGTTTAGTATGTTGCTATTGCTTTCTTCATGACTTATACATGTTCCTACGACTATGAGATTATGCAACTCCCGTTTACCGGAGGAACACTTTGTGTGCTACCAAACGTCACAACGTAACTGGGTGATTATAAAGGTGCTCTACAGATGTCTCCAAAGGTAATTGTTGGGTTGGCGTATTTCGAGATTAGGATTTGTCACTCCGATTGTCGGAGAGGTATCTCTGGGCCCACTTGGTAATGCACATCACTATAAGCCTTGCAAGCATTGTAACTAATGAGTTAGTTGCGGGATGATGTATTATGGAACGAGTAAAGAGACTTGCCGGTAACGAGATTGAAGTAGGTATTGAGATACCGACGATCGAATCTCGGGCAAGTAACATACCGTTGATAAAGGGAACAACGTATGTTGTTATGCGGTTTGACCGATAAAGATCTTCGTAGAATATGTAGGAGCCAATATGAGCATCCAGGTTCCGCTATTGGTTATTGACCGGAGACATGTCTCGGTCATGTCTACATAGTTCTCGAACCCGTAGGGTCCGCACGCTTAAAGTTTCGATGACGATTGTATTATGAGTTTATGTGTTTTGATGTACCGAAGGTAGTTCGGAGTCCCGGATGAGATCCGGGACATGACGAGGAGTCTCGAAATGGTCGAGATGTAAAGATCGATATATTGAACGACTATATTCGGACATCGGAAAGGTTCCGAGTGATTCGGGTATTTTTCGAAGTACCGGGGAGTTACGGGAATACGGGGAAGAAGTATATGGGCCTTATTGGGCTTTAGGGGAGAGAGAGAGGCAGGCCGCGCCCCCCCCAATGACTAGTCCGAATTGGTCTAGGGGGAGGGGCGGCGCCCCCTCCTTCCTTATCTTCTCTCTTCCCCTTCCTTGTCTCCTACTCATACTACATGGAAGGGGAAGAATCCTACTCCCGGTGGGAGTAGGACTCCTCCAAGGCGCGCCATAGGGGCCGGCCCTCTCCCCCTCCTCCACTCCTTTATATACGTGACCAGGGGGCACCCCATGGACACAACAATTGATCTCTTGATCTCTTTGCCGTGTGCGGTGCCCCTCTCCATGATATTCCACCTCGATCATATCGTAGCGGTGCTTAGGCGAAGCCCTGCGTCGGTAGCATCATCATCACCGTCATCACGCTGTCGTGCAGACGGAACTCTCCATCGAAGCTCTGCTGGATCGGAGTTCGTGGGACATCATCGAGCTGAACGTGTGCTGAACTCGGAGGTGCCGTGCGTTCGGTACTTGGATCAGTCGGATCGTGAAGACGTACGACTACATCAACCGCGTTGTCATAACGCTTCTGCTTTCGGTCTACGAGGGTACGTGGACACACTCTCTCCTCTTGTTGCTATGCATCACCATGATCCTGTGTGTGCGTAGGAATTTTTTTGAAATTACTATGTTCCCCAACAGTGGCATCCGAGCCTGGTTTTATGCGTAGATGTTATATGCACGAGTAGAACACAAGTGAGTTGTGGGCGATACAAGTCATACTGCTTACCAGCGTGTCATACTTTGGTTCGGCGGTATTGTTGGATGAAGCGGCCCGGACCGACATTACGCGTACGCTTTCGCGAGACTGGTTCTACTGACGTGCTTTGCACACAGCTGGCTGGCGGGTGTCAGTTTCTCCAAGTTTAGTTGAACAGAGTGTGGCTACGCCCGGTCCTTGAGAAGGTTAAAACAACACTAACTTGACGAACTATCGTTGTGGTTTTGATGCGTAGGTAAGAACGGTTCTTGCGCAGCCCATAGCAGCCACGTAAAACCTGCAACAACAAAGTAGAGGATGCCTAACTTGTATTTGTAGGGCATGTTGTGATGTGATATGGTCAAGGCATGATGCTATATTTTATTGTATGAGATGATCATGTTTTGTAACTGAGTTATCGGAAACTAGCAGGAGCCATATAGTTGTCGCTTTATTGTATGCAATGCAATCGCCCTGTAATTGCTTTACTTTATCACTAAGCGGTAGCGATAGTCGTAGAAGCAATAGTTGGCGAGACGACAACGATGCTACGATGGAGATCAAGGTGTCGCGCCGGTGACGATGGTGATCATGACGGTGCTTCGGAGATGGAGATCACAAGCATAAGATGATGATGGCCATATCATATCACTTATATTGATTACATGTGATGTTTATCCTTTATGCATCTGATTCTGCTTTGATTGACGGTAGCATTATAAGATGATCTCTCACTAAATTTGAAGATAAAAGTGTTCTCCCTGAGTATGCACCGTTGCCAAAGTTCGTCATGCCGAGACACCACGTGATGATCGGGTGTGATAAGCTCTACGTTCATCTACAACGGGTGGAAGCCAGTTTTGCACACGCGGAATACTCGGGTTAAACTTGACGAGCCTAGCATATGTAGATATGGCCTCAGAACACTGAGACCGAAAGGTCGAGCGTGAATCATATAGTAGATATGATCAACATAGTGATGTTCACCATTGAAAACGACTCCATCTCACGTGATGATCGGACATGGTTTAGTTGATTTGGATCACGTGATCACTTAGATGATTAAAGGGATATCTATCTAAGTGGGAGTTCTTAAGTAATTTGGTTAATTGAACTTTAATTTATCATGAACTTAGTCCTGGTAGTATTAGCATATCTATGTTGTAGATCAATAGCTCGCGATGTTGCTCCCCGTTTATTTTTTATATGTTCCTAGAGAATACTAAGTTGAAAGATGTTAGTAGCAATGATGCGGATTGGATCCATGATATGAGGTTTATCCTCATTGCTGCACAGAAGAATTATGTCCTTGATGCACCGCTAGGTGTTAGACCTATTGCAGGAGTAGATGCAGATGTTATGAATGTTTTGACAAAAGCTCGATATGATGACTACTTGATAGTTAAGTGCACCATGCTTTACGGCTTAGAACCGGGACTTCAAAAATATTTTGAATGCCACGGAGCATGTAAGATGTTCCAAGCTTTGAAATTGGTATTTCATACTCATGCCCGTGTCGAGAGGTATGAGACCTCTGACAGTACTTTGCCTACAAGATGGAGGATAATAGCTCAACTAGTGAGCATGTGCTCAGATTGTCTGAGTACTACAATTACTTGAATCAAGTGGGAGTTAATCATCCAGATAAGATAGTAATTGACAGAATTCTCTAGTCACTATCACCAAGTTAATAGAACTTCATGATGAACTATAATATGCAAGGGATGACGAAAATAATTCCCGACCTCTTCGCGATGCTGAAATCGACGAAGGTAGAAATCAAGAAAAGCATCAAGTGTTGATGGTTGACAAGACCACTAGTTTCAAGAAAAGGGCAAAGGGAAGAAGGGGAACTTCAAGAAGAACGACAAGCAAGTTGCTACTCAAGTGAAGAAGCCCAAATCTGTACCTAAGCCTGAGACTAAGTGCTTCTACTGCAAATGGACTGGTCACTGGAAGCGGAACTGCCCCAAGTATTTGGCAGATAAGAAGGATGGCAAAGTGAACAAAGGTATATGTGATATACAGATTATTGATGTGTATTTTACTAGTGTTCGTAGCAACCCCTCGGTATTTGATACTGGTTCAGTTGCTAAGAGTAGTAACTCAAAACAGGAGTTGCAGAATGAACAGAGACTAGTTAAGGGTGAAGTGACGATGTGTGTTGGAAGTGGTTCCAAGATTGATATGATCATCATCGGACGCTCCCTACACTTTCGGGATTAGTGTTGAACCTAAATAAGTGTTATTTGGTGTTTGCGTTGAGCATAAATATGATTTGATCATGTTTATTGCGATACAGTTATTCATTTAAGTTAGATAATAATTCTTGTTCTATTTACATGAATAAAACCTTATATGGTCATACACCCAATGAAAATGGTTTGTTGGATCTCGATCGTAGTGATACACATATTCATAATATTGAAGCCAAAAGATGCAAAGTTAATAATGATAGTGCAACTCATTTGTGGCACTACCGTTTAGGTCATATTGGTGTAAAGCGCATGAAGAAACTCCATGCTGATGGGATTTTGGAATCACTTGATTATGAATCACTTGATGCTTGCGAACCATGCCTTATGGGCAAGATGACTAAAGACTCCGTTCTCCGGAACAATGGAGCGAGCAACTGACTTATTTGAAATAATACATACTGATGTATGCGATCTGATGATTGTTGAGGCTCGCGGCGGGTATCGTTATTTTCTGACCTTCACAGATGATTTGAGCAGATATGGGTATATCTACTTGATGAAACATAAGTCTGAAACATTTGAAAAGTTCATATAATTTCAGAGTGAAGTAGAAAATCATCGTAACAAGAAAATAAAGTTTGTACGATCTGATCGTGGAGGAGAATATTTGAGTTACGAGTTTGGTCTTCATTTGAAACAATGCGGAATAGTTTCGCAACTCACACCACCTGGAACACCACAGCGTAATGGTGTGTCCGAACATCGTAACCGTACTTTATTAGATATGGTGCAATCTATGATGTCTCTTACCGATTTACCACTATCGTTTTGGGTTTATGCATTAGAGACATCTGCATTCACGTTAAGTAGGGCACCATCTAAATCCGTTGAGACGACACCTTATGAACTTTGGTTTGGAAAGAAACCAAAAGTTGCCGTTTCTTAAAATTTGGGGTTGCGATGCTTATGTGAAAAAAAATTCATTCTGATAAGCTCAAACCCAAATCGGAGAAATTTGGCTTCATAGGATACCCAAAGGAGACAGTTGGGTACACCTTCTATCACAGATTCGAAGGCAAGATATTCGTTGCTTATAATGGATCCTTTCTAGAGAAGGAGTTTCTCGCGAAAGAAGTGAGTGGGAGGAAAGTAGAACTTGATGAGGTAACTGTACCTCCTCCCTTATTGGAAAGTAGTTCATCACAGAAATTTGTTCCTGTGACTCCTACACCAATTAGTGAGGAAGCTAATGATGATGATCATGTAACTTCAGATCAAGTTACTACCGAACCTCGTAGGTCAACCAGAGTGAGATCCGCACCAGAGTGGTTCGGTAATCCTGTTCTGGAGGTCATGTTACTTGACCATGACGAACCTACGAACTATGAGGAAGCAATGATGAGCCAGATTCTGCAAAATGGCTTGATGCCATGAAATCTGAGATGGGATCCATGTATGAGAACAAAGTGTGGAATTTGGTTGACTTGCCCGATGATCGGCAAGCCATAGAAAATAAATGGATCTTCAAGAGGAAGACGGACGCTGATAGTAGTGTTACTATCTACAAAGCTAGACTTGTCGAAAAAGGTTTTGACAAAGTTCAAGGTGTGGACTATGATGAGATTTTCTCACTCGTAGCGATGCTTAAGTCTGTCCGAATCATGTTAGCAATTGCCGCATTTTATAAAATTTGGCAAATGGATGTCAAAACTGCATTCCTTAATGGATTTCTTAAAGAAGAGTTGTATATGATGCAACCAGAAGGTTTTGTCAATCCAAAAGATGCTAACAAAGTGTGTATGGACTGGTGCAAGCATCTCGGAGTTGGAATGTATGTTTTGATAGTGTGATCAAAGCATGTAGTTTTATACAGACTTGCGGTGAAGCCTGTATTTACAAGAAAGTGAGTGGGAGCACTACAGACTTTCTGATAAATATATGTGAATGACATATTGTTGATCGGAAATGTAGAATTTTCTAGAAAGCATAAAGGAGTATTTGAAAGGAGTTTTTTCAAAGAAAGACCTCGGTGAAGCTGCTTACATATTGAGCATCAAGATCTATAGAGATAGATCAAGACACTTGATAAGTTTTTTTCAATGAGTACATACCTTGACAAGATTTTGAAGTAGTTCAAAATGGAACAGTCAAAGAAAGAGTTCTTGCCTGTGTTAAGGTGTGAAATTGAGTAAGATTCAAAGCCTGACTACGGCAGAAGATAGAAAGAGAATGAAAGACATTCCCTATGCCTCAGCCTTATGTTCTATAAAGTATGCCATGCTGTGTACCAAATCTATTGTATACCCTACACTGAGTTTAGCAAGGGAGTACAATAGTGATCTAGGAGTAGATCACCGGACAGCGGTCAAGATTATCCTTAGTGGAATAAGGATATGTTTCTCGATTATGGAGGTGACAAAAGGTTCGTCGTAAAGGGTTACGTCGACGCAAGTTTTGACACTGATCCAGATGACTCTAAGTCTGAATCTGGATACATATTGAAAGTGGGAGCAATTAGCTAGAGTAGCTCCGTGCAGAGCATTGTTGACATAGAAATTTGCAAAATACATACGGATCTGAATGTGGCAGACCCGTTGACTAAACTTCTCTCACAAGCAAAACATGATCACACCTTAGTACTCTTTGGGTGTTAATCAGATAGCGAGGTGAACTAGATTATTGACTCTAGTAAACCCTTTGGGTGTTGGTCACATGACGATGTGATCTATGGGTGTTAATCACATGGTGATGTGAACTATTGGTGTTAAATCATATGGCGATGTGAACTAGATTATTGACTCTAGTGCAAGTGGGAGACTGAAGGAAATATGCCCTAGAGGCAATAATAAAGTTATTATTTATTTCCTTATTCTCATGA
Source organism: Aegilops tauschii subsp. strangulata (assembly GCF_002575655.3). NCBI lineage: Eukaryota > Viridiplantae > Streptophyta > Magnoliopsida > Poales > Poaceae > Aegilops > Aegilops tauschii. The sequence goes on along the minus strand of NC_053041.3, from coordinate 580,437,215 downwards.
TAAATGTTTATTATTCATGCTAGAATTGTATTAACTGGAAACGTAATACATGTGTGAATACATAGACAAAGAGAGTGTCACTAGTATGCCTCTACTTGACTAGCTCGTTGATCAAAGATGGTTATGTTTCCTAGCCATAGACATGAGTTGTCATTTGATTAACGGGATCACATCATTAGGAGAATGATGTGATTGACTTGACCCATTCCGTTAGCTTAGCACTTGATCGTTTAGTATGTTGCTATTGCTTTCTTCATGACTTATACATGACTATCGTTTAGTATGACTATGAGATTGTGCAACTCCCGTTTACCGGAGGAACACTTTGTGTGCTACCAAACATCACAACGTAACTGGGTGATTATAAAGGTGCTCTACAGGTGTCTCCAAAGGTACTTGTTGGGTTGGCATATTTCGAGATTAGGATTTGTCACTCCGATTGTCGGAGAGGTATCTCTGGGCCCACTCGGTAATGCACATCACTATAAGCCTTGCAAGCATTGTAACTAATGAGTTAGTTGCGGGATGACGTATTACGGAATGAGTAAAGAGACTTGCCGGTAACGAGATTGAACTAGGTATTGAGATACCGACGATCGAATCTCGGGCAAGTAACATACCGATGACAAAGGGAACAACATATGTTGTTATGCGGTTTGACCGATAAAGATCTTCGTAGAATATGTAGGAGCCAATATGAGCATCCAGGTTCCGCTATTGGTTATTGACCGGAGACATGTCTCGGTCATGTCTACATAGTTCTCGAACCCGTAGGGTCCGCACGCTTAAAGTTTCGGTGAGGATTGTATTATGAGTTTATGTGTTTTGATGTACCCAAGGTAGTTCGGAGTCCCGGATGAGATAGGGGACATGACGAGGAGTCTCGAAATGGTCGAGACGTAAAGATCGATATATTGGACGACTATATTCGGACATCGGAAAGGTTCCGAGTGATTCGGGTACTTTTCGGAGTACCGGGGTGTTACGGGAATACGGGGGAAGAAATATATGGGCCTTATTGGGCTTTAGGGGAGAGAGAGAGGCCGGCCGCGCGCCCCCCAATGACTAGTCGGAATTGGACTAGGGGGAGGGGTGGCGCCCCCTCCTTCCTTCTCTTCTCTCTTCCCCTTCCTTGTCTCCTACTCCTACTACATGGAAGGGGAGGAATCCTACTACCAGTGGGAGTAGGACTCCTCCAGGGCGCGCCATACGGGCCAGCCCTCTCCACCTCCTCCACTCCTTTATATACGTGGCCAGGGGGCACCCCATGGACACAACAATTGATCTCTTAATCTCTTAGCCCTGTGCGGTGCCCCTCTCCACGATATTCCACCTCGATCATATCGTAGAGGTGCTTAGGCGAAGCCCTGCGTCGGTAGCATCATCATCACCATCATCACGCTGTCTTGCTGACGGAACTCTCCCTGAAGTTCTGCTGGATCGGAGTTCGTGGGATGTCATCGAGCTGAACCTGTGCTGAACTCCGAGGTGCCGTGCGTTCGGTACTTGGATCGGTCGGATTGTGAAGACGTACGACTACATCAACCGCGTTGTCATAACGCTTCCGCTTTCGGTCTACGAGGGTACGTGGACACACTCTCCCCTCTCGTTGCTATGCATCACCATGATCCTGTGTGTGCGTAGGATTTTTTTTGAAATTATTACGTTCCCCAACAGTCCAATCCTCCTATACTGTGATGGCTTACTCTTCATATCTTGATGTGGTTCTCTGATTAGTGTAGCTGTATTAGACTCACTGTGAGATGTCCACTCTTGTTTTGTTAACAAACATGAACTGTTAAGTCATCTATTCCTGGCTGTTGCTTCTGTTAAGTATATATGTGTGCTTTCTGATTTGTAAGCATAGGTGGTTATAGGTTGCTGTGATGAATATAAATATTAACAAGTGCTCATGCATGACGGTATACTAGAGCTAGTTGTATGTGCTCATTACCTTCCCGTTGTCACTTTGTCAGCATCAATCCAACCCAATGAATCTAAGCTGCTCGTTTAGTTCTCGCCATCTGTGGTAGCCAACAACTAACCGATCTAGCTGCCTTGAACTTGTTCGTCCACCCAATTAATGCACTACGAACAGATTCTCTGTGTGTCTGTCACATTACTCTAGTCCATTACATGCATGCATGATAGGTTGCATCAATGCAAGAGCAATTTGACCATTCCAGAACGAGGTTAATTTGTAGCAGTGAGGTCATTGAATTGTTTTCTATGCCATGGTACGATTATGATTGGGATGATCCACTTAACAGAATGTACAAGTTTATATGACATTCTATCTAGGTTTGTCAGCAATGGATGATTGGCACTGATAATCGTTTACATTTGAAAGATACATGGCATGTTCCTATTGTACAGTTGTTTGCATGTTCCTATTGCACTGATCATCACTATTGGCAAATGCTATTGCCTGATATAATAGAAGTATGAGCACTCAACCATTGTACACTTGTTTGCATATTTGTTTTGTATTTTTTATAAATGATGATTGTGAAAGATGTTCACATGTTAATTTTTGTTGACTAAAATCTCTTATGCCCTTGACTTAGCTTGACCCAGAATAGCAGCATCCTTGATGCGTACTGACCTTCACCTTGTTTTTTCTCTCGCAAACTCAAAGGAGGCCGTATGCAAGGCACCTCCTGATGGATATTGCTTGCTGGCTTCTACTTTTTGAATGCTTGTGCCGCAGCTTCATACTGTGCTTGTCTAGTTGTTTGAAAGCTTCTGTTGCTAGCCTACTAGGCTGGTACTAGCTTGAATAGGTCTGCACTTGTGGTGGTGGTGGTGGTGGTGCTGCTGATTTAATGCTTACGCTCATGCTGCTGTTGATGAAATGCTTATGTTGTTGCTGCATACTTATGCTACTGATTCAGTGCTTCGGTAGCAGTAAGTTGTTGATGCATGTTACCTTTGTTTCTGTCTATGCCTTCACTAGAGTTTTGCTAGCCAATTAGTCATCTGGTTAGCATTTCGAAATATGAAAAATGCATGTGAGCACTGCTGCCGGCTGTTTGGCGTCCTATGTATTTTTTGCTGCTAGTCTCAGAAATAATGCATGAATGGCATCAAAACTGCTTCATGCTATCTCTCGGGAAAAGTAGATGCTAGTTTGATTACTATCTGTACATTATCAGGTCTACTTGATGCAAGTCTCTATTATTTGTTTGTCTCTTTTGACATATTGCTTTTTCTTTTTGAATGTGCAGGTTATTTGCATCATTTATTGATTAGGAGATGATGGTGATCTTATGTTGTTGCGGGGAACCTGTGAGATAAAGTTTATGTGCTTTGAACCTGCAAGATACAGTTCTGTATAATGTTGTGTCAGATAAAAGTTATGTACTTGTGAACATAGGAGATAAGTTATTGATATGTGTTGGTCTGTCTAATGTTATGCGAGATAAAGTTGTGTCAGAAAGTTTTCTATACTTGTCGTGGTTTTGTCACGGCAGATGTCCTAGAGAAAGGACTTAGTCGTGGAGCCATCGCGACTGGTTAGCTTAAAGGGGTTAAAGCGTACAAGGGACACAGAGAGTTTATACTGGTTCCGCCCCTTGCGGTGAAGGTAAAAGCCTAATCCAGTTGTCGTGGAATTGCTAAGGTTTCGATGACGAGGGAGCAAATACGCTTTGCCTGAGTCTCGAGTTGTTGTGTGTTGTCCCTAAACCGCCGCCGGGTCGTCCCCTTATATACATGGGTTGACGCCCGTCGGTTTACAGGGTTCCGAGGCTGGCTCATAAACGTGTCCGTCCCGGTCTCTACTATTTCTGCCTTATAGTACAAGCATACATATCAAGGTCGGTTTATGACTACAGGCCTTAATCTGTCTTTGGGCCCTGGGCCTTCATAAAGCGCCATTTTCTTTGTCTTCACGAGCTTCAGATATAGTGAACCATTATGGGGTTAACCCGGCCTCGCCTGGCCGGTTTACGCCCAGTAGTAATATCCCCAACATTAGGCCCCATATTGATTTGAAGTGGTTCATGTCAATCCTCAATACTTAAGAAAATTTCTTCTTCGGCACCTTCGCATAATCTTGTAAACCGCCGTGACGTCACCTTCCAGGACCATGATAAATCGCCATGATGTCATTTATTAGAAACTGCGCAGAACCCACCTTCATTAATGGGCCTTCGACAATCGAGGCAACAATTGTCACATATCCCATTTTTCGGGCTCCTCGATTCTCGCGCCTGCCTCTTATCCATTCACCTTATAAATAAGGCCGAGGAGTCCTTTTTACTCCGCCCCCCCGTGCCTCTTCGTATCCTCTTCTTCCTCGTGGCGACTGAACCTTCGAGCTCTGCCGCCGCCATCGATCTTCTCATCTGCCTCACCAACGGCCGCTGCATCAACCTGTTCGTACCAGAAAGCCGCGGCGTCTCTCCGCTGTTCCTCTGTCAATGGTAAGCATTTTATTCTTCCACCCTAGATCCTACCATTAGGGTTTGTACTCATCAGAGTTCTTCGAAGTTCTTGAAGTTGTTCTTCCTTGTTCCTCTTCAGTAGTACCCATGGCGAGTTAGATCGATATTTTCCTGTGCCCTTGTAGTTTACACTCCTTTTTCCTCATTAGGGTATCTACTTTATATAAAACTCCTCTGAACTTGCTGAACTATTCGAGCACTTGAAATTAGATCAGAATATATTTTGATTTTCTGTCATACCACAGATCTGAAATTTATCACGTCAATCTGCGAAACCTGTTTTTCCTTTACTTAAGTACTTTAGATCTGTACCTTTCATACCAATGTAGGCGGTTTAGCTTTGCAAAAATGATAATCCGGTAGGTACCATTAGTCCCCTCGTAAACCGTCGATGCATTTATCTTTGCACTTTCTCCATTGTCAGACTCCGGTTTACCAATAAGAAACTCCGGTTTAACAATATGCATATATAATTGCACCGCTTTATAGTTATCCATTGCGAATCCTAAACCGGCAATAATCATGTTTCAGCTTCCCATTGAAATGGCCAAGCAAGTCTATGAATGCAACTGGGTTCCTTCTCGGGTCACTGAAGATCAGTTAAACAGATGTGTCGCAACCGGCGCTTTTGCCAAGAAAGAGGTCATTCACTGGAGGGCCCCTGGTACGGAAAATCCTCCTAACCCAAGGACGGAGAAGTAGTTGTTTTTGTTGACCATCTGGGTCGAAGTTTTAGCCCCCTCGGTTCAAAATTCTTCTGAGATGTGCTTGCCAGTTTTCAGCTTCACCCTCAGGACATCGGTCGAAACTCTCTGTCCAACATCTGCATTTCCAAGTCTTTTGTGAGGCTTATCTTCAGGAGGAACCCACAGTTGAATTGTTTAGGGATTTCTTCCATTTAAACCGTCGCACAGAGTTCACAGATGGACCCAATACTGAACTTGGCGGAATGGCGGTTCAGAAAAGGAAGGAAGTCAGCTTCCCCCATGCCAAGCTTCATAGTCACCCCAAGGAGTGGAACCAGACTTGGTTTTATTGCAAAGACACATCTCCAACTGATGAAAACCCTTTGCCGGATTACCGCCCTCACCGTCTTAATTAGCAATACACATCCCTTTCCTCAGAGGTTAACTGCAAAGGAAAGAGCCAATTATGCCCCACAACTGTCATAGCTTAGAGCCTTCATGGCGAACGGGTTAACAGGTGTTGACTTTGCTCGTTGTTGGATAAGCTGGAGCATTCTGCCCTTAAGCCGGCGCCCCGGTTTGATGTGTGAATACACAGGGAGCTTGACCGATCCTCAACGACATATCAATATTCAGCTAACAGAGGCTGAAGTTACAGAGGCTGTCAAGAAAATGTTGAATGAACCGGAGGCCGTCTGCGGCCAGATCGGATTAAGTCCTTTCTGCACTTCCAACAAACCTCCATCTGTAAGAATCATATGACTTCTTTGTTTTTAGCTTAATCCTTTAAAACATTCTCTCAAAATGTTGTTTATCTTTGCCAGGGTGATGATTCGTTCTGGAAGAAAAAACCACAGGATAAACCGGCGAAACCGCAAGATAAACCGGCAAAGCCACTTCGCCCCGAAGACCAAGGTTGTGAAAAAACCTGCCAAGAAACGGACCACTGCGTCTTCTGAGGCAAACGCAGATGCCAATGAGGCTAATTCAGACTCAGAGGTTGAACTTGACTCTCTTGGTTCATTTTTCATACACCTCATTGACAATGATTATTATCAGGACGACGCTGAAGGTAGTCAAGCTGATGACGTTGAGGTAATTATTCTTTCCTCCGATTCAGATCCTCTGCCAACATCAGAAATCCGTCAAGCAAACCGGAAAGTAAAATTTTCTCACCCCCTTGCTCACTTGGACCCAAACTTTCTTTTGAAGACGCATCAACACGAAGCTCGCCACACAACCCGGCACAGCGGCCAGGTAGTTACCTCCGCCGGTTTACCGAACACTCCGGTTCGGAAATACCGATCAGAGGTCTCTTATACCCTTGTCACTTCTTGCCCCAAGGCGGGTTGTTTCCGACAGCCTCTTAACCCGTCTGATTCGAATTATCAGGGAACACCTCACTCATCTTCTGGCGAGTCAACAGCTACACAACTTCCTGCCCTCAAGACAGTCCCTGGGTGAGTTATGCCTTAAACCGACTCTTAATACCTTATATTCACCTGATATATTGACATTTTATATTTGTTCTATTCAGTGCCAAGCCTCGACCCAGCAAGAAGGCTCAGCTAAATAAACCGATTGACGAAAATGTGGTTGTTGAACTGGAAAAGACTCCAGATCCGGAAGAAAGCGATGCTGATGCCATGCTTAATGATCCGCCGCCTCAATGTCATGATTTGTTTACTAAACAAGTAGAAATTGACACCACAAGCCATGCTGCCAAACCGACCAGCCCGGTCCGACCTAATGATTAATCAGCCAGTCCAGCTAAGGCTACTGACAAACCGCCAACTCCCATGAAGGCTGCTGATGATAAAGATGATGATGTTATGATTACTGGTGTCAGGCACACCGCTCTTGGCAACCCGGTTGCTTTATCGAAACATAGCGCCAAGGATGAACTTTCTGCTATGGGGAAAGGCAAATGGAGCACCGATTTGTCCAGCTACGCCCATCTCAACGCCCAAGACATTCACTCTGGCTTCTTGAACCGTCTGTACACCAGTCGTGATTATGAAGCCGGTTTAGTAAACTTGATGGAGGAGCGATACGAGGTAACTAATGCTCAACTCTACATTTGTTTCACTTTTTAATTCCAAATATCAACTCCAGTAGCCCCCAAGTGACGGTTTATGATATCAATCTAAACCGGGACTTAGTAATAACTTAGCTTTCCATGCTTAGCCTCCAGGGACCGGGTTATCTCTTTAAGATGAACCGGTATTGTAGAATTGCAATACTGTATCTTTCACTGGTGTAGCCCCCAAGGGCCAGTTTAACTTTGTAAAGATGAACCGGGACTTTTTAAAAGACTTCCCAGATCAGTACTTTGAGCAAACATACATTAGCCCCCAAGTGCCAAGAGTAATACTTGTATTGTGCTTGGGACTTGTAGAAATTTCCGAGAACAAGCAAATATGCATTAGCCCCCAAGCATCAGGTGCATAACTTGTTATGCGCCTGGTACTTCAAACATATATTACCAACTCAATATACTTATGTCTGTTACAGGCTGAGCTGAGCAAAAAGGAAGCTCAAACCGCTGATCTGCAAGAGAACATCAAATCCCAGCAAGCCGAAACCTCCAAGGCCAAGGAAGAGTTGGCCATCGCTTTAGACGCTATGGAGAAACTGAAAGAGAGCTTCAACAAGGAGCGGGCGGATTGGGAGACAGAAAAATCTGCTTTGCAAAAAAGAGCCGAGGACGCAGAAGCAACTCTTAAACCGGTGGTAGATGAGCTGACTGGCGTAAAGCGGCAGATACATGCCATGACTGCCGCTGTGTTCAGTAAACATCCTTGCTTTACACTTTCAACATATCTTCCCATACGTTGCCGGTTTACTGACGTTTGTAATGATGCAGGAACTCGTATTAGTCATCTGGGCTCTGATGTACAGAAGAAGCTGAAGGCTGCCTACACGCTGATAGAGCAGTTGTATACTGGCGCGCAATGAATCATCTACACCGCTTCACACAATAAACCGCCCCCAACGTTAATCAAGGATACCTTAGAAAGGCTGTCTATGCTTCCTGCCCGGGTAGAAGAACTAAAGAGATCTGCTGCAAGGGCTGGTGCTCTGACCGCACTAACCCGGGCAAAAGCGTGGGTGCCTGCTCTTGATCCGGAGGATGTCAGCAAAGGCTATCCGAGCTTAAAAGAAGACGGATCAGAATTCGGGAATGATGACCTTCGAGCAATAAACCGGGAAGTACGTCCGTTAGCTTGCCAATTAGCTGAAGAAGCTGATCTTTCACATTATCAGGCAAGTTATGACGTTAACAACAAACGGGTGGCCGCACCAACTCCTGAGGTTCAAAATCTCATCTCGCCAATTCGTAAGCACACTTATGCCGCTGACATTGAACCGTCCACCCTTAGAAGAGACGAGGCCGTGTTCCAAGCCCTAACTGGGATCGACTGGACAACTATTGACTTCCAGCCGCTGGGTAGAGACGAAGAGGATGAACCGGTGCAAGATGATCCGCAGCCGTCAGGTCAAGCTGGAGACGAATCATGATCTGGAGGCCGGTTTAGTCTTCCACGTGCTGCAATGCTTATTGAGAAACAATTTTCCTTTTGGGCACTGAAATGCCTTGTAATAGGCTAGTTAAAACACTTGGTCTGTTATGCCTTCGTGCATATTTATTTGTGCCTGATACTTGTTAATCCGCCATGCTTAAGACATGATGTTCATAATCCATATCCAGTTATGCAAGCTATCCCATTAGACAAGAAGCTGAAAGTGCCCTGGCAGTTTACCGCCGGACGGGTCATGATGCCCAGATATATAGCCAGGGTTTATAACCAAGGCTGTAAAAATATATTCAAATATGAAAATAATTGATACATGTGAAGTTGAATCACAATGTTGGCTGACCAACGTTGGTAGTCAGGGTGATAACCCCAATCTTGAGTAATTATAACTCCTTTTATACCGTGCCGGTTTATGATAAAACTGTGCCAGGTTGTGGTAAACACCAGTTTATTCAATGCTGGCGAATTAAAGTCGAAACCAGACCGGGTTAAGAAACTCCGGGTTATAAGTGATTACGTACTGACAACTTGTAGTTGACAGCCTAACTGGGTTGATGAACACCGGTTTATCAAAAAACATCATAAGCCTTGTCAAAAGAGAGAAAAACTTGGCAAAAAGCAAATGAAAACTTGTAGTCGAGGCTTTTCACGGGCCGCCAGGCCCCAAATTCGAGGCTTTTCATGGGCTACCAGGCCACTGAGTTAAACCATTTTACGAAGCCTTTTAAGATGGTCCTCAATCCTTAACCAATCGTCGTTTTAACTTGACAAGTTCAGGGTCTTATCAGAGTAATTTGTCAAAGTTCGACGGGTCATACCAGGTTTACCTGGGTGGAGTGACTTACTTAAGCAGGCAGGCTAACCCGGGGTTTTAGGTGTATACACCAGGCTTCCAAGCCGTGGCTTGACAGCCTATTACAAGTGTAGATTCTTTGTTCATTGCGACAACAAAGAATCCCCAAGTAACATTTTGAGCTGTGCTCAGTGGGTGCCTATGTTTGAGTTTTTGTTTTGCAACACTCTCTTTGGCGCCAGAGTAATTTGGCTTTGAGCCGATCAAGAGGTGTGACTATGGTTCGAATACGACCAAGCCCCCAAGTGATATTGTGGCATTGCGCCGATCAAGAGGTGTAGCTATGGTTCAAATGCAACCAAGCCCCCAAGTGATTTTTATATAAAGCTTTAATAAGGTGAATCAAGGGGTAAACCGGACGCCGCTTTATGTATGGAAGCCCCCATGTAACCACACATGATATAAGAAAAACAACAGATACCCCGCTTTAGCTGAGGCTCCGGTTTATTATATTAATCATAATATATACATTGTCATAAATATGTACATGAGTAGAGCCTGTGTCTCAAGTATAGTAAGGCCGAAGATGAGCAATATTCCACGGCCGGTGGGTCTCCTCCTCCGATTTACGTGAGTCTTTGCGCTCTCGAACATCTATAAGGTAGTATGACCCGTTGTGCAGATTCTTGCTGACCACAAAAGGTCCTTCCCAAGGTGGGGATAACTTGTGCATATCCGTCTGATCCTGGATGAGTCGGAGCACGAGGTCGCCTTCTTGAAAAGTTCTGGTTCTAACCCGACGGCTGTGATAGCATCACAGATCTTGCTGATAAATCGCCGAACGGGCTGCTGCAATGTCACGCTCCTCATCTAACAGATCAAGTGGTTCTTGTCGTGCCTTCTCATTGTCAGCTTCAACATACGCCGTTACACGAGGTGAGTCATGACGGATGTCACTAGGAAGAACCGCCTCCGCTCCATAAACCATGAAAAAAGGCGTGTAACCCGTCGATCTGTTGGGTGTGGTATTGATGCTTCATAACACAGAAGGTAACTCCTCTACCCAACAACCCGGCGTCCATTGCAGAGGAACCATAAGCCGGGGTTTGATGCCTCTCAAGATCTCTTGATTGGCCGTCTCCGCTTGACCATTGGACCGGGGGTGAGCCACTGATGATATGTCAAGCCGGATGTGCTAACGTTGACAGAACTCCTTCACGACACCTTTTGAAAGATTGGTACCATTGTCTGTTATAATGCTGTGTGGAAAGCCAAACCGAAAAATCACTTTTTTGATAAATTGAACCGCCGTGGCCGCATCACACTTACTGACTTGCTCTGCCTCCACCCACTTTGTGAACTTATCAACCGCCACCAAAAGGTGGGTCTTCTTGTCCTTGGATCTCTTAAAGGGCCCAACCATATCCAGCCCCAAGTTGCAAACGGCCAAGTGATTGGAATCATCCTCAATTCTTGAGCCGGTACATGAGCGCGTCGTGAGAATTTTTGACATCGATCACACCTTTTGACCAAGTCCTCGGCATCAGCACGAGCCGTCAACCAATAGAAACCGTGACGCAACGCCTTGGCTACCAGAGATTTTGAACCGGCGTGGTGACCACAATCTCCTTCGTGGATCTCACGCAAAATTTCACGGCCTTCTTCAGGAGACACGCAGTGTTGGAACGCCCCTGTCACACTGCAATGATGTAACTCCCCATTGATAATAATCATGGACTTGGACCGCCGGATTATCTGCCTAGCCGAAGTTTCATCTTCTGGTAACTCGCCCCGGTTCATATACGCCAAAAATGGAACCGTCCAATCCGGGATAACATGAAGAGCCGCCACCAACTGAGCTTCCGGATCAGGAACAGCCAAATCCTCTTCACTAGGGAGTTTGACGGACGGGTTATGCAGCACATCCAGGAAAACATTGGGTGGAACCGGTTTACGCTGGGAACCCAAGCGGCTTAAAGCGTCCGCCGCTTCATTCTTCCGCCGGTCCACATGATCGACCTGATAACCTTTGAAGTGACCTACAACAATATCCACCTCTCGACGATACGCTGCCATGAGTGGGTCCTTGGAATCCCAAGTATCGGACACTTGTTGAGGCACCAGGTCCGAGTCACCGAAGCACTTAACTCGGCTTAGATTCATCTCTTTAGCCATCCGAAGACCATGGAGTAGAGCCTCATATTCAGCTGCATTGTTAGTGCAAGGGAACATTAAACGGAGAACATAACAAAACTTATCACCTCGTGGGGAAGTTAATATGACTCCAGCCCCCGAGCCCTCCAACTGCCTGGACCCATCAAAATGAATAGTCCAATAAGTATGATCCGGCTTCTCTTCCGGCGCCTGTAGTTCTGTCCAATCATTGATGAAATCCATAAGTGCCTGAGATTTGATCGCCGTCCGGGGTATATATTTTAACCCGTGAGGCCCAAGCTCAATAGCCCACTGAGCAATCCGACCAGTTGCTTCCCTGTTCTGGATTATATCCCCCAAGGGAGAAGATCTGACCACCGTGATGGGATGACCTTGCAAATATTGCTTAAGCTTCAGGCTTGCCATGAAAACTCCATACACCAGCTTCTGCCAATGCGGGTACCTTTGCTTGGATTCAATAAGTACCTCACTGATATAATAAACCGGCCGTTGAACCGGGTACTCCTTTCCGGCCTCCTTGCGCTCCACCACAATAGCCACGCTAACATCCCGGGCGTTAGCTGCCACATATAGCAACAATGGCTCTTTATCAATAGGAGCAGCAAGAACCGGCGGATTAGCCAGCTGCCGCTTTAAGTCCTCAAATGCTTCATTGGCGGCGTCACTCTAGACGAAGTTATCCGTTTTCTTCAGCATATGATATAAAGGGATGGCCTTCTCCCCAAGGCGACTGATAAACCGGCTCAACGCGGCAATCCGGGCTGCCAGGCGTTGAACATCATTAATACACTTCGGTTTAGCCAAAGAAGTTATAGCCTTGATTTTCTCCGGATTAGCTTCGCTGCCTTTGTTAGATACCAGAAAACCCAAGAGCTTGCCTGCCGGCACACCGAAAACACACTTGGACGGATTAAGCATCATTTTATAAACCCGCAGGTTATCAAAGGTCTCCTTCAAGTCATCTATCAACGTCTCCTTCTGTCTAGATTTTACCACAATATCATCCACATAAGCATGAACATTGCGGCCGATCTGATCATGAAGACAATTCTGGATACAGCGCTGATAAGTCGCCTGGGCACTCTTGAGCCCAAAGGGCATAGACACATAGCAGAAGGCTCCAAAAGGAGTTATGAAGACTATCTTCTCCTGGTCCTTAACTGCCATTTTGATCTGACGATAACCAGAATACGCATCCAGAAAGCTCAAACGCTCGCAACCCGCCGTAGCATCAATGATTTGATCAATACGCGGGAGGGCAAAAGGATCTGGGGGGCAAGCCTTGTTGAGATATGTATTGTCCACACACATACGCCAAGTGCCGTTCTTGTTAAGTACTAGCACCGGATTAGCCAACCACTCAGGATGAAACACTTCGATGATAAACCCAGCCGCCAAGAGCCTGGCTACCTCCTCACCAATAGATTTGCATCTTTCTTCATTGAACCAGCGAAGAAACTTCTTGACCGGTTTAAACTTGGGATCAACATTAAGTGTGTGCTCAGCGAGTTCCCTCGGTACACCTGGCATGTCAGAAGGTTTCTACGCAAAGATGTCCCGGTTCTCACGGATGAACTCGATGAGCGCACTTTCCTATTTTGGATCCAAGTTAGCGCTGATGCTAAACTGCTTGGATGAATCGCCAGGAACGAAATCAACAAGCGTAGTCTCATCAGCCAATTTAAACTTCAAGGTCGGTTCATGCTCTGTAGTTGGCTTTTTCAAAGAAGTCATATCTGCCGGATTAACATTGTCCTTGTAAAACTTCAAATCCTCTGTTGCACAAACCGATTCAGCGTATGCCACATCACCTTCTTCGCATTCCAAAGCGATCTTGCGGCTCCCGTGCACTGTGATAGTCCCCATATGGCCCGGCATCTTGAGTTGCAGATGGACATCACAGGGCCTTGCCATAAACTTAGCATAAGCCGGCCGTCCAAACAGGGCATGATATGGGCTCTTGATTTTCACCACCTTGAAGGTCAACGTCTCTAATCTTGAATCGTGGTCATCACCGAAAGCAACCTCTAGAGCTATCTTACCAACTGGATATGCCGATTTACCAGGCACCACACCATGGAAGACCGTGTTGGACGGTTTAAGATTTTTATCTGTTAACCCCATGCGACGGAGGGTTTCATAGTAGAGGATGTTGATACTACTCCCCCCGACCATGAGTACTTTGGTGAACTTATAACCTCCTACCTGAGGTGCCACCACCAATGCCAGATGACCCGGATTATCAACCCGGGGTGGATGATCCTCTCGACTCCACACAATGGGCTGTTCAGACCAGCGTAAATAACGGGGCACCGCCGGTTCAACGGAATTCACTGCCCTTTTATGAAGCTTCTGATCGCGCTTGTCCAGGCTAGTGGTGAAGACGTGATACTGTTCGCTATTCAACTGCTTCGGGTTACGCCGGTAACCCGACTGCTGTTGCTGCTGATTTCCTTGATGATTATAACCACCTTGGTTGCCCTGATTGCCTTGATTGCCATGCCCACTCTGATTACCGTGAAAACCTGAACCGGAACTGCCTCCACCATAACCCGCCCCATGAGATCCAGGGCCTGAACCGCCACCCGGTCCATGATCATACAGAAAAAATCGGAATTTTTTAACTCCTGCATGATATAACAATCCTTCCAGAGGTGCGTGGCCGGTTTCTCCTGCGACCCGTGCTTTGGGCAAGGCTGGTTTAACAGATAAGACAGGCCCTCCGGATTAGGGCTTGGTCCTCCACTACGTCGGGGCGGTTTACCCTTACGCCGCTGGCCCTTGTCCTGCGCGTTGGTATTAGCCACAAAATCCAAACTGCTATCCACTTTACGCTTACCATTGTTTCCATAACCCGCCGGGTTGTGCTGCTGCCCCTTGGTATTGCCGCTCTCCTTTCCCTTCCCTGTCTTCTCATCGTCAGACTCAGGATCCTTGGTACTATCAGAGTCGGCATACTTCACTAGAGCGGCCATAAGAGTCCCCATGTCATTGCAGTGACGTTTGAGTCGTCCCAATTTCAACTTTAGAGGTGTAAACGGCAATTTCCTTCCAACGTCAAAACTGCTGTGTCAGCGTTGATGAGGTTTGATGAATGCAAGATTTGCGAAACCCAACGCACCCAATGGGTTGTTGATTCTCCTTCCTCCTGAACACATGCAGCCAAGTCCACAATCGACATGGGCTGCTTGCACGTGTCTTTGAAATTCTGAATAAACCAGGCCCTCAACTCGGACCATGACCCAATGGAGTTAGCTGGCAAATTTTTCAACCAAGTGTGAGCCGTTCCTTCCAACATCATGATAAAGTATTTAGCGCACGCCCCATCGTCCACATCCAGCATCTCCATTGCCATCTCATAGCTTTCAACCCATGACTCGGGGGATAAATCGGCGATGTAATTTGGCACTTTACGTGGGCTTTTGAAATCCTTGGGCAGGCGCACGTTGCGCAGCGCTGGAACAAGACATGGCACTCCCAAAGGGCTGGAAGTAACCCCTGGTTCCACCGACGTGGTTGGACGAACCGGAGTAAGTTGGCGGGCCTCATGGTGTGCCGCTAACTCGGCCTCTCGACGTGCTCTAGCGCGATCCACCACATCCCGAGCATCGCCGCCGCCACCCGCCGGGTTATGGCCACAGGGCGGATCACGGTTTCGCGCACTACTTGACACGGCCGGTTCATCAATACGCCTGCTGTAGCTCCGGCTTGGGCGGGGAGTAGAATGGATCCTTTCGCGACTATAGGAATAAGCCTGCTGCTGAGTTAAAGCTGTGTGAAGGAGCTCCCTAGCCCGTCGGGTCTCGACCGCTACTGGGAACTCACCTTTGATCGGGAGGGCCGCCAGTCGTGAAGCGGCAGCGACAATGTTATCCATCAGGTTAGAATAGTGACCCGGCGGCGTTGGGACGTGCTGCGACGGAACATTGTTCTGACAGGGCGGATCTGTTGGACGCGGCTGAACCGGCGCTCCCGTTTTAGGTGCCTCTGCCCGGTTTACCGCCGGCGGATTACTGGTCCATGCTCCTGGGGTATTAAAGAGGTTCCTAGCCTCATAAACCGGCGGCAGGTGAGACCAGTATCTTCTCCTCATGACATCATTTGACGCACTCTGATCCAACATAAGCCGAT
This sequence comes from Aegilops tauschii subsp. strangulata, assembly GCF_002575655.3. Taxonomy (NCBI): domain Eukaryota; kingdom Viridiplantae; phylum Streptophyta; class Magnoliopsida; order Poales; family Poaceae; genus Aegilops; species Aegilops tauschii. Next base: position 580,421,443 of record NC_053041.3, on the reverse strand, counting down.
AAGCCTGTGCATCCAATGCGGCTCGTTCCGCAGTCATCCTGGCATCCTCAGCTGCCAGGTCGGCCTTGGCCTGAGTTATCTGATCTTTTACCTTTGCAATTTCCGCATCATGCTCATCCCGATTGGCCGGGTTAACCTCCGCCATCAATGTTGCTAAAGAGTCGAATAAATCAGATAAAACCTGAGCTGGCTGTCGCACGGGGCTTCCTGCCCCGGCCGCTATTGCTGCTACTGATCCGGAAATCATCGCCGCTGCTGTCGAAGAGTGGAGCGCTGGCTGTGTACCGGCCATGAAGATCGCGACCGGAACAAAGAGGTCCAGAATACTGTCGCCATCGGAACAGCCCCCGATCCGGCCATCTTGCAACTAGTACAATGACTCGCTCTCCCCGGTCGATGACTCGTCGCCGGAATAAACGACGGTTTCACCACCAGATTTCGATCTATCCTCAGATTCCACTCCGTGGATCATTCCCACGAAGGCACGCTTCATGACAGGCTTAACCCGGGCAGATCTCGCATGCTGAGCCATTTTGACGATGTCGGTGAAGATGTCCGGCTCAGGGCCCGGTTCGCCGATCTTGCCAATGAAAACGTGTATGCCGCCGAAGGGGACCCGGTACCCGTACTCGATTGAGCCGGCCTCGGGGCCCCAGCCTGCGTCGTCGATGTAGAGCTTGCCGCGACGACTCTTGGTCATCCGGCCCACAGCCTAATCCTTGAGTTCTTCGAAGCTGCCCTCTAAGGACTCGAAACCATCTTGCGATAGCCCCACGGTGGGCGCCAACTGTCGTGGTTTTGTCACGGCAGATGTCCTAGAGAAAGGACTTAGTCGTGGAGCCATCGCGACTGGTTAGCTTAAAGGGGTTAAAGCGGACAAGGGACGCAGAGAGTTTATACTGGTTCGGCCCCTTGCGGTGAAGGTAAAAGCCTAATCCAGTTGTTGTGGAATTGCTAAGGTTTCGATGACCCGGGAGCGAATACACTTTGCCTGAGTCTCGAGTTGTTGTGTGTTGTCCCTAAACCGCCGACGGATCGTCCCCTTATATACATGGGTTGACGCCCTTCGGTTTACAGGGTTCCGAGGCCGGCTCATAAACGTGTCCGGCCCGGTCTCTACTATTTCTGCCTTATAGTACAAGCATACATATCAAGGTCGGTTTATGACTACAGGCCTTAATCTGTCTTTGGGCCCTGGGGCTTCATAAAGCGCCATCGTCTTTGTCTTCATGGGCTTCAGATATAGTGAACCATTATGGGGTTAACCCGGCATCTCCTGGCCGGGTTACGCCCAGCAGTAATATCCACAACAATACTTGTGTTATTACTGTGGGAAAGAAGTATTGTTACTATACTGATTTGAGAATATTGGCTGTAAATAAAAGAGGGCTTGGCCCACTATTAGATTGTAAAAAGGCCATGTCCGGAATTTATATTGCACTCAATACTTTGGCTCTAAAAAGGCCATGGCCCAAACTATGTTGGACTTGTTTCTAAAAACAACAATATAAATTTCAGATTCTAAAAAGGTTGAGGCCCAAAAAATGGATTGTAGAAGACTCCATCTCAGAAAAAAATCCTAACTGTTGGGCCAGGCCCATTTAGCTAATCAAAGCACAGGGAAAAAATAAATTAAATGGGCGGAATTGTTGGGCTCGGCCCATGTAAAGCATCGAATTGGACCAGGCTGAATCTTATCAACGACGTTTTCAATTGGTCGCAATTATGCCACGTCGGATCCGACATGGCCTGGGCAGACAGCCAGTGAACAATACAAAAGGTCATTGGTTCAACGACCTTCTGTTTTGGTTGTAAACGTCTACGACCTTATCCCGAAGAAGGTCGTTAATTTCAGTTTACGACGGCCAGCTTTTGACCATCTGTTTTTGGTCACAAAAGGTCGCAAATGGAAAACAATGACCATTCAGTGACCAATAGTGATGGTCACAAGTTGACGTATTTCTTGTAGTGAAGGAGGAGGACGTCACCGAGCTGAACATGTGCTGAACGCGGACGTGCCGTACGTTCGGTCCTCGATCGGTTGGATCGCGAAGAAAGTTTGACTACATCAACCATGTTGTGAAACGCTTCCGCTTACAGTCTATGAGGGTACGTAGACACACTCTCCCTCTCGTTTCTATGCATCTCCATGGATAGATCACTGGATGAGCGTAGAATTTTTTTTGTTTTCCATGCAACGTTCCCCTACAGTTTTAACTACTTTTTTGCTATATTTAAGAAATTAATGTGTTTCTTGGCATTTAACAAATATAATAGAATTTGAACGGCAAGTGCATGTAATATTTGGCAAAATGGGTTGAAAAATATTATTTGTGTGCTTGAGCACGTGTTTACGCCTTATACAAGAAAGCAAGATGATCTCCAAACATCATGGTGCCAATACTTGACCCCGACCATGCAGCTTATTTGTTTTCTAATTCTAAAAATCTGAACAAAGTGTGAAAAGCATGAAACCTAGCATGGTGTCATGATATCGTCCGGTAGAGGTCTCTAAAATTTTAAGAATGTTTCACAAAATGATGTACACTTCTTGGAAACCGAAAAATCTCCAAGGGATATCGTGGTTTCGGGAGGAAACATGTCAGGTTTCAAGGCAAGGAGTCAGTGACTTCATCTTTGACCTTCACACATTTTCTATACTCACCATACACCATAACATGTTTGTATAAATTGGGCATTTTCCTGATCTTGTTTGCTATATTTAGGTCATTAAGTGTGTTTCTAGGCATTTAACTGATATAATAAAATTTTAAACTGCAAGTGCTTAAAAAGTTACCTAAACTGAGTTCAAAAATTAATGGAACTTCCCATGGTATAATTATATGATCCGTAGAGGTTATGATAGATAAAGAGAATGCTTCATAAATTTTTCAACGTAGACTTCTGAGAAACCGAACCGTTTCCAAGGAAGAATCGTGATTTTCAGAGGGAACATATCCGGTTCGAAGGTGAAGTGTTGGTTGCTTCACCATTAGAAATTTAAACATTCTCGACACTCAACATACGCCATCACATGTTTCATGTCTAAATTTGGCATTTTCATGAGTTTGTTTGCTATATTTAATCCATTAAATGCATTTCTAGTCATTTAATGGATATAAACCAAATTTGAACTATATGGGCATCTGCAACACCGACCCGCTAACCTCTCGCATGTGTCTGGACCGGGCTGTCCTGACAATAGAAGCCATCTAACACAGGCCTGTATTGGTCCGCAGGGCGGTCCGGATGCCATTTCTCCCACAAACCAGAGACAAACAGGGGGGGCTTTGCAGGAGTCCGGACCGATCCCACACCCTCTTCTGACCGCCCTGGCGCACAAAAAACCCCTCCCCCTCCCACGCGTTTTCGGTCAGCGTCGCTCCAGAGTGTCTGTGCCCGCATTCATGCCCGGCCAGAGTGGACGTGACCGCACACTAGCACCGTCATTGAAGCGGCGCGCCGGCCAAGAGAGCACCGCCTGCGTCACTTCCCTATGCAGGCGACTGCCGCGTGCTCAAACGATATGAGGGACGCCCGTCCATCTGTATGCCGCCCACATTGATGGCACGCGGTTGTCGAGGCGTCTCCTCCGCCGCCACCTATCCATTCCTCTGCTGCCCACCATTGCTATAAAACCGGTGCCCCGACCATAGCCGCAGTCATCCACCTTCGATCCCTCTCCACACCACTCCCACCATGGATTCCTCCTTCGCCAAAGCTATCTAGGACGGGCTGGCGTTAGATTAGAAGAAGGAGGCAGCCACCATTGCTACCAGCTGGCTGGCCGGCAGGCAGCCAGAGTACGATGACGTCCCAATGGAGGACATTGCCAACGACGAACCGATGCCACCCTCCTACTCCTCCGCGTCAACCTCGCCGCTGCATTGCACCATGACCATCAGCGAGGCTACTGCCCATTACATGGACATGGTGCGGGAGGAGCGGGAGGAGCAGTTCTGGGAGGCACAGCCCACGCTGCCTATAACCACCACCTCCTATAGGAGCACGTGCAGGCAGAGGAGTAGCTTGTCGCTCGTAGGGCTGTCGCGCCAGACGCAAACTTGGCGGAGCAAGAGGCACTGCTCGAGTCCTATTGCTCCGCCCGCGAGATCCGCCTTGCCCGGTGGCGGTACCGCCAGCGGGTGGTGGAGGTCGCAACCGCCTACAAGGAGAGTGACAACGTGGGCGGGGCGGTGTTTGGCGAGACTGGCGATGATGAGGAGGACATTGCCGAGTCCGCGCCCGCCGTAAAGACCATGAAGTCGGCACGTCCGCAGGCGCCGCCGACAGCGAGGAAGAGTAGTGAGTGGTAGGTCACCGCCGCTCATGTCCTAGGAAGGCCACCGCTCCTCCCCTCCCGTCGACACCAAGCTTGGTGGGCTCAACATCTTCGACCGATTAGTCGCTTGGCGGAAATCTGGAGGCGAGCAGCTTGACTTCCCGTGCCTCCGGAGGCGGACCTGGAGAGCGTCGAGGCGGAATTAGAGACGATGAAGCTTGAATTCGCGGGGCTCATGGCCGGACATGAGGAATGGGCGCTGACGGCCATTTAGACCTAGCCAGACGAGCTCCGCTAAGTTGATGTAAATGTAATGAAATCCTTCATGTTTAAATAAAACATGTCATGTTTATATGAAATCCGGCCGTGTTTTATATGAAATTTGGCCGTATTTGAATGAATTTCGTCCGGTTAGTTTGAGTTGTTTTCAAAATTTATGCGGCTAGCGTTGGATGTCGTCCTCCCGCATCTGTGTCCGCGGACGGATGCGGGAGTAAATTTGCGGCCTTCCGTTGGAGATGCCCTAAGTGTATGATTTTTTATTTGAAAAAAGGGTTGCAAAATCCTACTTGTGCTAATGAGTCTATATTTAGGCTTTATTCAAGAAAAGGAGAGGAATTCACAACATCAGGGTGCCAAGACTCGACCGCGAAGATGAAGCTTCATAGTTTTATTTAGAAAATGCAAACGAAGTTTAAAACACATGAAACCCTCCATCGTATCATTATATGACATCAATGTGCCTTGTAATTTTTTTGGAAGTTTTGGCAAGTGGTATGTTGTACACTGCACAGAAACCCTGAACCATCTCTGAGGACGAATTGTGGATTTGAGAACGAACAACTCGGGTTTGAAGACAAAGCGATGGTTGCTTCGTTGGTTAATCTTGAACCTTTTTCTACACTCAACATATGTTTTATATTTTCTGGGGTTGTATTTTATAATTCACTCACAAAATGAATTACTTGGCATTTTAATACATTAAGTGAATTTGTAGCGAAAATCCATCTCTGCACCTGAGCTCATCTGCACCAGCCGTGACAAAAAAATCAAAACAAATACTAGAAAAATTCAAAATATTCCAATTTTTTTATGTGGTATACAATTTGATGCGTGAGGTCCGCTCCAATTTTCATATCATTTGGACATTTGAGGAGCTCTTAGCAAAAAAGACAAATTGGGGGTCTATAAAAATGTTTACTCTTCACGTATTGTTTTGTCCTGATTTGTCTTTTTTTTGAGAGCTCGTCAGATGTCCAAATGACTTGAAATTTGGAGCGGGCCTCACGCATCAAATTTTCTACCATCAAAAAATTGGAATTTTTCATTTTTTTTCAATTTTTTATGATTTTTTTCTAACTAGGTGCAGATGAGCCTGGGCACCAAAACACCCTACTCAATTTGTAGCCCTTTTTCGGTCTTTTTCCTCAAAGGGTGTGGGGGCCTACCCCCTGCTTAACGGAGTTCTACCGAGGGGATGTAGGGACAAAACACGCTGCTACAAAAATAGCACCAAAAACTAAAGAAATAAAGGAAAAACATCTATGCCGAGTTCTTTGTAAGATACACTCAACAAAGGCCCTAATGTATTGATTAGTGGAACTGTAACACCGTCTTTAGTTGGGGTAGTTAGAGCTAGGGGATGGAAATTAAAGGGGTACGAGGCTTCAAATCTATTGTTTGGTTAGGGGGACTGGGAATTCATGTGGGAATAGTCATTGGACTTAAGACTCCAACTCCCACCATTTTATTAAGAGGGAAATTGGAAGAGAATTGGTTTAGTGAGTCAATCTTAGCCCTTCATCATAACTTATGTTAAGTTCCCTTGTCTAATCCCTTGTCAATTCACACGAACACTAGTAGAAAACGGGCCTTTAGTCCCGGTTCTGGAACCGGGACTAAAGGGTCGGGGCTAAAGGCCCCCCCTTTAGTCCCGGTTGTGTTATGAACGGGGATTAAGGCCCTCCACGTGGCCACTGTCTGGAGCTCACTAAAAGATTTAAAAAAAAATTGGAAATAAAATTTGATTTTTCCTCGATTTTCAAAATTCTGAATTATTTGTATTTAATCTCTAATCACCCCCATCACTGCTCAATTTAATCTCTAATCACCCCTAACTTCCCGGCCGGTCACCCATGCTCTCACCACTCCAGCCTGAGCACGCTTAACTTCCGAGTTCTATTCCCCCTTGTTTCCAAGTCTGCACTTGTTGTTTTCCTGACAATAGTAAGATGTCAATCCTATTAACCCTTAGGAGTTGAAGTTGAGCATGAAGTCACACGTTACACCATTTGAGTTTGAAACTATAATTCTTAAAACCAATAATTATTTAGTAACACTAATATTTCTTGAATAAGTAGTTTGACCATAGTTGGACTACAGTTTGACCATAGTTGGACTACAGTTTGACCAGAATTGAACAAAATTCAACAAAACTAAAATAATCATTTGGTACCACTAATATTCTTGAATAAGTAGTTTGACCATAGTTTGACCAGATTAACCAAAATTCAAAAAAACTAAAATTTGAGCATAACTTTGTTTCCTTTTAGAATTTGAGGATTTTAAAAATGTGCAAAACGGCCTACGGGTCAAAATCGGATGCGGATTTTCGTGCTGAACATTTTGATATATGATACTTTTTTTCGACATCGTATGCAAAAGATATCGTTGTTTTACTTTTTCATCACACTTTTTTGCAAAACATGTCCAAATTTATGTTTTTTAATTTTCATAACTAGTAGATGTAGTAACATAACTACATCTTGAAGGATTTTAATTTTTGAAGTTTTTTGGTGTCCATCCAATCCTACCGTCGACTACATCTCCTAGCACCGTCCTAGCAAGAGTCACAACTAAGGTTAACCAAGCCAGAGTAACGTTCTGTTAAAGTGGCAAAAAGAATTACTTTTGATATAACAAAACTAATTCTATCAACTATTATTATAGGCTAAACAACTATTAATACAAAACAATAGCAAAATTAATATTAATTATTTATAAAATTTTATCTACTGTTGTCTAACAGAAGCATACTACAACATTATAAAATCTACAGAAAGAACTAACTAAAATTAATTGAAAACAAGAATTAAAAGACTAAAACAACTATATAAGCAACGCACTACTGTTTTAATTAAAATCCTAATTTATATTATTTTAAAAATAACCAAATAAATCTTACTGTGACAACAATTTGACATGAGACTAGGAGTAAAAAGAATTAAATTCAAAACTATTTTTAAACTCAAATTATTCACAATCTAGTGTTTGAAGCAAATTTGAACAAATTCACATTCAAATCATTCAAATTTGAAAACTAATGGCACAAACAGAATCTAGACAAAATTTGAATCAAATGCAAAAAGAATCACTCAAACATATCAAATATCCTAAAAGATATAAGCAATTTGAAACAGAAACAAAAAACAAAAAAGAAATTTCAGAACCCCTTTAGTCCCGGTTTGAGACACGAACCTGGACTAAAGGGCATCACACCCTTTAGTCCCGGTTCGTTTCTCGAACCGGGACTAAAGGTCTAATCTTTAGTCCCGGATTGAGATACGAACCGGGACTAAAGGGCATCGCACCCTTTAGTCCCAGTTCGTGTCTCAAACCGGGACTAAAGGTCCCATTTGAACCGGGACTAATGCCTTTCCGACGCCCTAGCCGCTTGAACCGGGACTAATGCTCACATTACTCCCGGTTCGTAATGCAACCGGGACTAATGTGTACATTGAGAGTGGACCAAAGCCCTGTTTTCTACTAGTGGAACCAAACAAGGGAACGCAATTTCTCCTCAAATTCTCACACATAATTCCTATCATACGCCAAACAAAGGATTGGGAATAAAATGACTCATCCCATGTCTAATCTCAAAACAACTTCCTGCTCTAAATTCCCATTCCCCTTCCCAAATATTGCCAAACACGATGTAAGTCCCATGCATGGATCTCCTCCCCACAGTTGGATTCTCTAAGATCCAACGACTTCCATCCATTTCTCCTTATCCCTTCCCTCCTCTCTCTCTCTCTCTCTCTCTCTCTCTTCTTGTCCTCGCAACAAAAAACCTAGCCGCCTGACCACCCTCTTTCTTCCTCGCTTGCCACCATTCCTACTCCGTTAGTTGTAAACTAGAAGGAGCTCTCCTTCTATTGAGCTCGCCCTATGGCGCGGGACTCAGCCTGACGATGATGGATGCTACTTCTTGAGCTTGCGTTGATTTTATTTCCTTGAAGAGGGAAGGGTGATGCAGCAAAGTAGAGATAAGTATTTCCCTCAATTAAGAACCAAGGTATCAATACATTAGGAGGCACAAGCAAGTCCCCAATAGATGCACCTACAGAAACTAACAAACACTTGCATACAACACGAAAAAGGGGTTGCCAATCCCTTCGCGGTCACTAGCAAGAGTGAGATCTGATAGAGATAGGTATAAAAGATAAGTAAAAAGGTAAAAGTAAATAAATTGCAGCAAGGTATTTTATAGATCTGAAAATAATAGGTTTCACTAGAGGCTTCTCTATTGAAGAAAGCATATGGTGGGTGAACAAATTACTGTTGAGCAATTGATAGAAAAGCACATAGTTATGACGATCTAAGGCAATGATCATGAATATAGGCATCACATCCGTGACAAGTAGACCGACCCCTGCCTACATCTACTACTATTACTCCACACATCGACCTCTATCCAGCATGCATCTAATGTATTAAGTTAACAAGAACGAAGTAACGCCTTATGCAAGATGATGTAGAGGGATAGATCCAAACAATATGGTAAAACCCCCATCTTTTTATCCTTAGTAACAACAATACAATACATGCCTCGCTACCCTACCGTCATTGGGTAAGGACACCCCCAGATTGAACCGAAAACAAAGGACCTCTCCCACTGCAAGATAGATCAATCTAGTTGGCCAAACCAAATCAATAGATCAGAGAGAAATACAAAGCTATCTTAATCATGCATAAAAGAGTTCAGAGAAGACTCAAATAATATTCATAGATAATCTAATCATAAACCCACAATTCATCGGATCTCAACAAATACACCGCAAAAGAAGATTACATCGAGTAGATCTCCATTAACGGCCCGTTATTCCATTGGGCCGTTTCCAGCCCAAGTTATCTTTTGGCCTTCTCCGGGCCCATTGATTCTTGGGCTCATTTGCAGCATTCAGTTACATACGGCCCGTTACTGTCATTTTCTGCTTGTGGGCCAAATTCAGCCCGTCGTTACAGTCGGCCCGTTTGCGCACCGTTAATACGTTGGGCCGTTTTCATGTCAAAAAAAACCCGTTGTGCTGTTTTCATAGAGTTATCAAATACGGCCTATTAATGGCCTGTTATGGTCCACGAATAGTACGACCCATGATTGGCGAAATGATGATACGCCCCGTAGAAGGCCCATGGATCCTACGGCCCGTATGAGGCCCATGGATAGTACGGCCCGTAGAAGGCCCATGGATCGTACGACCCGTAGAAGGCCCATGGACCCTACGGCCCGTAGAAGGCCCATGGACCCTTAGGCCCGTATAGAAGGCCGATGGATCCTACGGCCGGACGAAGGCCCATGGATCATATGGCCTACAGGAGGCCCATGGTTACAATAGTCCGTGTGTTGCCACGATTATTTTGGCCTAGTTACCAAAAATACGCTATTGTGGCCACTAGAAAAAAAACAGAAAAAGAACTGCAGTGACTACAAGCAAACAAGTAAACAAGACAATAAGGAAATAAATAAGCAAGCAATTAACGCTAGCCTATTACCGCTATTACACATATTACATCCACTGGGCATCAAAGTTCGCCACCAGTGCAAATATAGGGAACAAAGCAGCACATTACATACACTGGCCGTCAAAATTGGCCACCAGTGCAAATAAACGCGGCAGCAAAACAAGAGCATAACTGAAACAACTTCAGAAGAGCTCAAGAAACGTTATCCTGGGTATCCACCAAGCTGCCAATAAGCTTAGCAAGATGATTAGCTTTGTCCTGTTTGGCGCTAAAATCCTCCAACACTTGCTGTTGCACCAGAAAGTATGCATCTGCATGCTCCAGGAACTTCCGTAGTCCTTCCGCTTCTTGTCGCAGCACAGCTGATCGATGTCTTTCAGCTTGTAGTTGAGACTCAAGAAACCGAACTGATTCAGACAGTGAGTTTGGATAGCTTGTGCAAGCGGTAGTGGCCAGTCACTCGAACACTAAACCAAGACAGGACTTTGGGGTTGTCTCGCTGTCTTCAAGATAGTCTTCCTTAGCTATTTTATCATCTTTGTTGGAGACCAACAAGGATGTGTCAATATCCTGAACCTTATCTGCATTACTTCCTTTACCATTGCTTAATAAGGCACTCTTCCCCAATATTCTGTCAGCATTCTAAAAGAAGAAACAAGCAGACACATAACAAGTTTAGCATGTACTAGTATATGAAACTCATTTTGGTGAACCAGTTCATTAGTAAGGTGGACAGGATTAAACTACCAAGTCTTCTATTGCCAAGTACTAGTACATAATAAAAGCATCAAACAAACATATATCTATGTCCTATGGTCACTGCATTGTCTTGCCAAATCAAAATAGCGACACGGTTCAAATCATATCAGTTCAAGACAAAGCAGCAGTGAAAGAATACAAAGCGTGGGAAACTACACGGCACAACAAGATTTCAGATGGGTACCACGGGTCTACATGTACAACAACACTATTGGCTCTGTTGTGATGCTAGTAATGTGCATGATATGAAAGTCAACTGTATACACAATTGAAATTGAAATCAACAGAGCTATTGATAAGAGCAAACCTGTTAAAGAAACATGCGTGAACATACCTGCTGTGCCATTGGAGTTTCGATTGGATCCTTCAATTTAAAAATAAGTTTATATGAGTAAATACAGTGATACAAGAGCAAAGCAATCATAGTTAAAAAAGGCGCGCCTAAGCGAGCTCTTAAGCGCGCCTAGGCTCTAAGCGTTGGCAAAACGCATTGCGCATAACTACGCATAATCTGTGCATAACTGCGCATAAGCATGCGCTTTGGTTAGTAAAGCGCAAGGCGGTGGAAAAATGCACAATTAACGCCTAGCGCTTTTTTGAACTATGATAGCAATGGAATCTTAAATTAGAACAGTTGTTCTTCAGGTTTAGGCACTTGTTCTACATGAACAGAGTACAGTAAGACGCAAGAATATAATACTAAAAAATAGAAAATGAGCTCATAGACCTTACCACATTCTTGGTTCGGGACCAGTACAGAACAAGGTGTTCCCAGTCATCGTCCAGTAAATGTGTCTCAGGAGAACGTAAGGGAATTTGATGAGTTTCTTTGCCGGTGAAGTACGTTTTCTTCAGGTAATTCTGATACTGGCACCAAGAATTCTTGAAGATAGCAGAGGTATTAGCACAGGTTACCTCATCTTAAGTTTCCAAATTGGTCCTTCTCTATAGAGAAAAATGGGAAAATTTGCTGTATTATAACCATCATGGAGGTAGGATGTATGGGACGAAGCAAAGTAATTGCCACGAATAACATTACTTACACATAACTCCTGGACAAACACCTGCAACTGGCATTTTCCTTCATCTTCAGTATAATATTTCCAAGATGGGAAGATACGCACATACGATTTAACAACATCAAATGCGATAGATGCTAAACTACGACTAGCTGGTTGTGCTTCCTCCACAGGAATAGGCGTACTAACTGGTGGAGTTGGGGTTCGCCGTGATAGTACTGGCCCTTTGGGCACTGGAGCTGCCTTACTAACTGCTCTTGTTTGGGAGCTCTGTGGTGGAGATGGTGCTGTGTCAACAGGAACTGGGTTACTATCGGCTGGGGTTGGGATTAGATTGGGTGAAGTTGGTTCTCTCTCCATTGCAGTAGGGGTACAATCTGCGAGAGTTTGGGTTATGTGTGGTAGGGCTGGTTCTTGTGCATGTACAACCGGGGTGCTATCTCCACCAAGAGGTAGCACTGTTTTATTTCAAGACCATGCTTTTAGTCCGCTAGATACTGGCATCACCCGCTCCAATTCAAATGGCTGATAAACAGGAAACATAGTTGAATGTACAGACATTGTATGAGAGACAGATGCAATAGATAGTGTGGAAAAAAGAGGGCATGAAATAGTTGACATGTATATTGTTTAACTAAAACGGATAGCATGACATAATTTCACATATATGATGTCTATCTAAACTGGATAGCATAGCATAACATAATTCAAAGATATGATGAATAACTAAACAGGATCGCATGACATAATTCACCTACATGTTATCTAAGTAATCAGGATCGCATCATTTAATTCACATATGTGATTTATATGCTAAACAGAGGGCATTCGATATGATGTATGAACTAAGAACATGGTGTTGAATATTGTGTATATTATGTCTAAACTATGCGATGCAAGACACTATATGCATGATATGAGCAGTATAACCGTGCCAAGTTAGAGCATACACCTCAGTGGGGGAATAGGACTGGTCATCTGTCTCTGAATCCATCTCTGAGGAGCTATTGGGACCCAACAAGAGATCTGCTTCGACAGGTAGCACTGTCTGCTCTGAAGGCCTTGTTTTCACTCCAGATTTTTCCATCTCCCACCCAAATGGCCGATTCACAGGAAGAGTAGTTTAATGTACAAACATTGTCGACAAATGGAAATGTAATGAAGAAAAGGATGGGCAAGATATCATTCAAATATATGATGCCTGGTTAAACAGGATGGCATTGCACATTTCACATATATTATGGCTGGCTAAAAGACATGAGACTGCATAATTCCCATATATGATATAGAAACTAAACAGGTGGCATTACAGAACATGTCTAAACTAAGCAGATGACATATATGATGTCAAAAGTAGGGACTGCAAGGCAACATATGCATGATATGACTAACATCATCATGCCAAGGTAGAGCAAACACCTTGGGGGGTAAATAGGAGTGGTCAGCGGCATCTGAATCCGCCTCAGAACAGATATCTTCCTCTGGATTACAATCTGGAGAGGGGTGGGGAGGGTTTGCCATTGAACCCACCATGGAGCGATGTCTGCATGACATTGTATTTCCGCGCAAAACTCTTCTCTTTTTCTCTACATGTTCAGCATGACTGTGTACAATAACTGACAAGCATACGAAAAAAATATGGTGAGATTATGTAAGCAGAGCATGCAGAAATTTAGAGTGATGGTTTAACAATCAGTGGATCGACGTTTTTCCGTTGAACCAAAATAGCCCTAATGGATCGATGTGAATGTATAGTAATAAGTGATGCAACAAGTGTACAACCTCTTTGCCGTAGCCGTGTTGACCTCAGCATCATTGGGTTGGTCGCTGAAGCAGTTGAGGCAGAGGTGGCTGTCGGAGGTGTGGAGGGAGATCTGAGGAATCTGTAGACGGCGTCCAGGGCACTGCCTGTTGTGATGGATCGTTCTGTCGTTGGAGCAGCTCCGGTGAGCCGTAAGACGTCAAGGCTGAAGCAGCACAAGACAGACATCGTCAATCTCAAGTGGGATTCTAATAGCATCTCCAATAGATGATGTAAAATGGATGTAAAATTAACATCACCAAAAACCACCTGACTACAACAGATGAGGTAAAAACTGTTGACTCTGAACTTAACTGTCGAAACTGAAATTTACTGTGTATTCTGAATGCTACTGTCGAAACTGAACGCAATGGTAGCAGAGAGGCACTTGACATGTAGTTTAGGGAGGGCCTGCAGTTCATCTTCAACCTGCACCCCCCTGAGCCGCCAGCCTCCACCGGCCGAACCGCCGGCCCAAGCGCCGCCTTGCCGCCCGAAACAACTCGCCACCGCCGCCCCGGCCAGCCCTCTAGGCCCCGCACCCCTACCCTGAACCCTAGATAGATAGTGGGGTACCGCTCCGGCGAGCCCCCGTCCCCGTTGCGGGTGGTTCTTCCTTAACTCCGGCGAGCCCCCCCCCACCCCTGAAAATCGACGGACCCAAAAGTCAATTCAGTCGACTGAAGTGTGGCCTAATCGGAGCAGAGCAGCAGCACGAGCGAGGGGGAGAGCAGCAGCAGCAGCTGGGCGAGCGAGCGAGAGCCGGAGCAGCAGCAGCAGCGCGAGCGAGAGCCAGAGCAGCAGCAGCAAATCCGGCTGGTATGGACGCCGCCGCCGAAGGGGCCTCGCACCAGGGGAGAGCCGCCGGGGAGATGTCGCCCGCGGCGTCGGCTTCAAGGTAGCCGCTCCATGGGGATGCGGGATGGAGCACCGTCGGCGCCGGGAGGTCGAGTTAAGGAGAAGGTGTGATGCGATGAGTGTACAACCTCTTTGGTGGCGCCGATAGGCCTCGGCTTCGTCCGAGGAGTCGGTGAGGATGATGCGGTTCCAGTGGAGCAGGTTAAGTCGGCGCTGTGGGGATGGAGTAGCCGCGATAGACGAGGCGATCGTCGTAGCAGCTCCTTGGACGTGGAGGACGGGGCGGCTGAACCGGCGGGACGGCGAGATGGACGACGGATCCTCATCCGGGGAGGTGGACGAGGGACGTCGAGCTGTTGCGGTGGACGATGTCGTCGGGGAAGAGGCTCCGGCTGGGCAGCGGTGACGTGGCGGACGGAGGAGGGTGGGGTTTCGCGGCTGGTGCGGAGAGGTTATGGCGGCCTGGGATTTTGAATGGCGAAAAGGGGGCGATGGGAGGGGGTGAAGCATGACTTAGGGACGCACTTGTCCAAAATGTTGGGTGTGTTACAAAAGTACCCCCCACCGATTTGAACTAGCGGCCCTTTCGGCTCAGGGTTAGAAGGGGGATTTCGCGTGTCGGGATTTGGTAGCTGGAGGGAGTTTTCGCGCGCGTTGTAATTTCGGGATAGCAAGGCGCGGGTTGTGAAGGCGCCAGTTTTGGGAGCACGATATCTGAATTTTCGGGATATAACAAGACGCGGGTTGAATTTTAGGGACAAGCCTAACGTGTAGTAATATTGTACTTGTACGTACCAAATCAATTCGTACTTCCCTCAACCAAAAAGAAAACAAAAAAAAATAAAACTATTAACACCACACGAAGAGAGAGTCATGCCCCGTTTTACTATACAAATGCTATTCAAAGCTACTCCCTCCTTCCATCTATATAGGGCCTAATGCGTTTTTCGATGCTAACTTTGACCAAATATTAGAGCAATGATATATGACATGCAACTTACACAAAGCACACCGTTAAATTTGTCTGTGAAAGGTTCTTTCAATGATATAATTTTCACATTGTGCATGTCATGTACTATTAATCTTGTCAATAGTCAAAGGCGGTCTTAAAAATCTCATTACGCCCTATATAGATGGAAGGAGGGAGTATGAATCCATGTTATGTCCGATTAAATTTTTTCGCTTGCTGTATAATGCATGTAACCTACTCATACCAAAATTTTAGTGCATTCCAAATGTCTATACTACCGCTGCAATTCGAACTAAATTAGAATTCGTTTATCTATTTCAATAAGAATCTACAATCATGATTGTTGCCAACTTCAACCATCATAGTTTCCTTGCTATCCGCCAGATATAAATTGGACGGCCTATAATGGAGGATGGCGGGCACACCATCATCAACAACTCCATTGTTTTATAAGAGTAGAGATAAAATATATTAAATGTAGTATAACATGTTCATAACCACACCATGTGTATCACCGTTATATATATTCACACATGCGTCGGTTTGAAACACTATGATAAATTCTTCAAATATCCGAATTCGCTTTTTATAATGAAGTATATATGATGTCTATTCGTCTTTTACACCCACACAACCCTCTTATCTTTGTAGCTAGCGCTAACTTTCTCTTGTGCATGCACACGCCCACATCCCTCTCACCCTCCCTCTGCATTCTCTAGCTCCATCGCGCAAATTCGTCTTTTCACTTTTGGTCGTTCACCCACGGTGTGTGTAGGCCCCCCAACTCCTTCTTTACGGCACAGATCGATCGATATGCCTCTCTAGCCAGGTGTGCCTAGCACAAACACAAGCTTCCCCTCTTCTCTTGTCACCGTCCATGCCTCACTCCCACCACTCTTTTCATCGTTCTCGTACTCGCACACTCCTCCCCCTCGATATAGTATGCCTCTCGTACCACCTCCTACATGCATCCCTCTCTCTCTCTATCCTTCTCCGCGTGCCTCATTTGCTTCTAACACACACATGCATGTATACCGATCGATCTCCCAACATATACCTAGATCGACTTTAACTACCCCCCCCATCGATCGACGTACCTCACAAGTTATGTCTCTCCTTTCTCTAACAAAGGGCGATTGATCTTCCTATGTAGTTACGTCTGCTTACCACAGCCACATCGTCCCCCCTCATCATTCATGCATGCCTCCTGACCCGTCTCTCACACGCACGTGCACAGACAACAAGCAGCCATCTCCTCTCTTATTGATATTGCGGGCGTGCCCTCCGTTTGTCTAGCAAGCCTATCCCACCATTTGTTAGAAGCAACTCCACTACCACCCCCTCCAACACTCTAGCTCTGTCTCTCTCCCAACCTTATTCCTCTCCTGCACATATGCATGGATGTCGATCGATCTCCCTTAATACATGAGGCAGATCGATCTCCTTAATACATGAGGTAGGCCTCTCTCCTCCTCCACACATATACCAGCCATTGTACATCTATAGTTAATTGGGCCTCCCTCTTCCCCCACCACACACCCATAGTCGAGTGCTGCAGGTAGGTATCCATGCCACAGAGACAAACTGCACATGTCCCATCTCACGTTCCAGTAGGCCAGCCACTCTATATCTTTGACATGGCCACACACAAATTCGATGGCACTCTTTATCGATCGCACTACTAGAAAAAGGGCTATAGATGGAATGGCCACTAATGGCGCACCAGACATGTGGTGCGCCATTGCTATGTAGCAGTGGCGCACCATGTGCTGGTGCGCCATTAGTGTGAAATACACTAATGGCGCACCAGAGACATGGTGCGCCATTAGTACCAAATTTTATTTTTTTTATTTTGCCAGACATACTAATGGCGCACCAGGGCACAGTGCGCCATTACTAGTTGTAACTAGTAATGGCGCACCAGCAACATAGTGCGCCACTACAATATTTTTTTATTTTTTACTTTTTTGCAAAACTACTAATGGCGCACCTGGGGCAGTGTAGTAATGGCGCACTGCTCCCTGGTGCGCCATTAGTGCTATTTTTTTGCAAAACTACTAATGGCGCACCACCAGCAGGTGCGCCATTAGTAACCAGGGTTACTAATGGCGCATTAGGTGGTGGTGCGCCATTAGTAACCTGGGACGAGCTAGATATTTTGGACAGCCACACCTACCCACTCACTTTCCCCACTTCATTCTCTCCTCCCTCCTCCAAGCTTGTCTCGGCTGCCTCCTCCTCCTCACCTCATTTGCACCATAAATTCATCCAAATTACGTGGTTAAACCCCCTTTTTTGATAGGTAAGTAAGGGGGAAGCTATCTTTATGTTGTTCTCCCTCCAACAACGTGCACATGCACTTTTTATGTCCTAGCTAGATCTATGTATGTTTGTGGTGTTGCATATGTTTGTGGTGTTGCATATATGTTTGTGTTTGCAGGTACCGGTATTTGAAATGCGATAGTTGCCAATATTTTGCCGGAATGTTGATTCTTTTCCGTTTCGGCGAGAATTTTGGCACTATGCATTCTTTTTGGTCCTATTTCTAGGGAAAGTCATGCCAAATTTTTTCTTGGTTCTAAAATATCGTTTTGCTCTACCACGCAGGTGACCATGGTCCGCACGATGACCGAAGGCATCGTGAATAGGTTTTTGAGCTCCGCGAAGGCCGAGATGCTAGAAAAGAACGAGACGGAGATAAGATGTCCGTGTCGAAGATGCAAGCTGAAGAGCCTTATTGCGGACCCGGATTCCGGGCAGGTGTGGGACCACCTGCTCTTGCGTGGTTTCATGGATGGCTATCGGTGGCAAGGTGATGAAGATGACTATGAAGTCGTCCATGGGGGTCGGGCAAGAAATGAGGATGGGCAGCAAGACAACCACCGCGGCTCGGGCGGGCGAGAAGCCGAAGAATCTCCAGGACATGATCACGACGGTTATGCTGTACACAGTCATCATGTAGAAGATGCCGGACATGATGATGAGGAAGATGCGGGAGTAGACGAAGGGCATGATCATGAAGATGAAGATGCCGGCGGAGCAGACGACGATGGACCATCGATGGGTTGGGTGCAGGACCCTCATATTCAAGAGCTGCTTCTCAAGCAGACGGATAACGCAAGAGCTGCCGCCCGAGAGAAAGCCAAGCTGGATCAATTGGAGATAGACGCGGTTACTCCATTGTATGAAGGATGCAGGCCCGAGGATACCCGCCTGAAAGTAACGCTCATGGCTCTGGAGATGAAGGTAAAGCACAAAATGACCGACGCATGCTTCGACGAGAACATGTCATTCTGGCACGGACGTCTTCCCAAGGGGAACAAGTGTCCGACCAGTTTCGAGGAGGCGAAGAAAATCATGTGTCCTCTGGATTTACCGCACGTGAAATACGATGTGTGCATGAACAATTGCATCATTTATCGGGACGAGCACGCGGAGTCTACCATATGTCCGGTGTGCGGCGTCACTCGATACAAGAAGAGGAAGAAAGCTCCTCGAAAAGTGGTGTGGTACTTTCCGATCACTCCTCGTCTGCAGCGGTATTTCGCGGACCCTAAGGTAGCAAAGCTCCTGCGTTGGCACGCGGATAGGGAGGAGAAGAAGCGAGAAGATGACGCAAATGATTCGGGGATAAATAAAAAAGACAAGATGCTGAGTCACCCTAAGGATGGGAGCCAGTGGCAAGCGTTGAACTTCGAACACCCAGAATTTGGGAACGATCCAAGGAACATCGTGCTGGGCATGAGCACCGATGGAGTCAATCCGTTTGGCAGCCAGAGAAGCACACATAGCACCTGGCCTGTGTTTGTGTGGATGTACAACCTTCCCCCCTGGTTGTGCATGAAGAGGAAGTACATTCACATGAGTATGCTAATTGAAGGGCCGAAACAACCAGGGAACGACATCAATCTGTATCTGGGGCTGCTGGAAGAGGAGCTAGACATGCTGTGGAAAACGCCAGCCAATACGTGGGACGCCGCAGAGAAAGAATATTTCCCTATGAGAGCCGCACTGCTCACGACGGTGCACGACTATCTCGGTTTCGGATATCTCGCGGGGCAGGTGGTCCACGAATTTTCTGGATGCGTCAGGTGCATGGATGAGACAACGTATCGCCAGCTAGATAGAGATCCCAGGTCTTCGAAAACCGTGTTCATGGGACATCGAAGGTGGCTTCGCGACGATGACCCGTGGAGGAAACGCAAGGATCTGTTCGATGGTGAAACCGAACCCCGAAGACGCCCGCGTACGAGGAGCGGCGAGGAAATAGACGTGCTGTTCAAAAATTGGAAAGATTGCCCACTGCCGGGAAAGAAGCAAAAGGCGCCAGAGCCGGGAAAGAAGCGAAAGGCGCCAGAGCCACTGCTGAAGGTATGGAAAACGAGGTCTGTTTTCTGGGACTTGCCGTACTGGAAGATCCACCGTGTGCCTCACAGCCTTGATGTCATGCATATCACGAAGAACGTGTGCGAGAGTCTGCTTGGTACCCTGCTCAACATGCCAGAGAGGACCAAAGATGGGCCGAAAGCAAGGGCAGACTTGAAATCAATGGGCATCAGGGAGGAGCTTCACGCTAATGATGATGATGATGATGAGGCGAAGCAGGACACGGAAAGTCGTCGCAAAGGCAAAAAGGCCAAGAAGACCGGAAATGACTTCCCTCCCACGTGCTTCACTCTAAGTGAGGAGGAGATCGATCAGTTTTTCACCTACCTCGTAGGAGTAAAACTTCCTTACGGTTACGCGGGGAAGATAAGCAGATACCTAGACTCAGTGAAGCAGAAGTTCAGCGGATGAAGTCTCACGATTGTCACGGGCTGATGACGCAGATACTTCCAGTTGCAATCCGTGGGATCATGGACGCGCACATCCGTGAAACGCTATTTGGCCTATGCAACTTTTTCGACGTCATCTCTCGAAAGTCGGTTGGCGTGAGGCAACTCAGAAGGCTACAGGAAGAGATCGTGGTGATACTATGCGAGCTTGAGATGTACTTCCCTCCCGCATTCTTCGACGTTATGGTGCATCTGCTGGTCCATATCGTGGAGGATATCATCCAACTCGGGCCGACGTTCCTGCACATCATGATGCCGTTCGAAAGGATGAATGGTGTCATCAAAGGATACGTTCGCAACATGTCACGTCCAGAGGGAAGCATAGCCAGGGGCTTTCTGACCGAAGAGTGCATATCCTACTACACGAATTAGCTAGGCATCGAGAACCCCATTGGTCTGCCCGTCAACAGGCACCTCGGCAGGCTCGCTGGATGGGGTCACCGTGAGGGTCGCCGCGAAATGCATGTCGACTTCGATGGTCGACTCGCCAACTTTGAAAGAGCAAACCTAGTCGCGCTACAACACATAGACGTGGTCGATCCTTGGGTGGTAGAGCACAAAACGTTTATTGAGAAGACGTACAATGACCGAGGCCAACAGACGACGGACGGAGATATAATCAAAGAGCACAACTCATGTTTCACGCGTTGATTCAAGCAGAAGCTTCTGTCGTACCCTTTACATGAGGATTCTTCCGCGGAAGAACAACTCATATTCGCCTTGTCACAGGGCGCCGAGCACAACCTGATGACGTATGAGGCATACGATATCAACGGCTACACATTCTACACCGAGGACAAGGACATGAAGAGCGATGGTTATCAGAACTCCGGGGTAACGATGGAATCCTACACCGGTAACGACAAGGACAGATACTATAGAAGGATCGAGGAGATCTGGGAGCTGAGCTACGCTGGAGAGAAGGTCCTGATGTTCCGTGTCAGATGGGCCAAGAGCGTCATAAAAGAAGACCGGTATTTCACCACCATGGTTATACCCGAAGCCAAATCCAAGACCGCAGGCGCGAACGTCACCGCGAAAAATGAGCCATGGGTACTGGCTTCCCAAGTGGACCAATGCTTCTTCATTACCGACCCATCAAAGCCCAGTCGTGTTGTTGTGAGGAGAGGCAAAAGGTAGATCATCGGATTGGATGGAGTCGCCAATGAGCAAGACTTCGACAAGTACGGCGACCCGAAGATGGAACATGACGACGACGATGAAGTATCAGCATACACCACAAGAAGAAGCAGGACCACCCTACCTAAAGGACGTCCGTTCAAGAGAAGAACTCCATTTACGAAAAATAAGGGCAAGAAGATTGTGAACAGATAGCTAGCTAAGATCGATTGTTTTTAAATTGTAGCCTTCATTTCTCGATTGTATTTCATGGGCACTTTTTGAACTCATGAATGTTTTTAAATTTCATGGACACTCGATCTCGATCCCCCTCCATCTCGATCGCTATCCCACCTCGCCAGATTCGGTCCCCCTCGCCGCCGAGCACCCCCCGCACCATCTCCCCCACTCCACCGGCCGCCGCCGCCGACCCCCCGCACCCTCCCCCACTCGACCGCCGCCGACGACCCACAGCACCCTCCCCCGCTCCACCGGCCGCCGCCGCCGACCCCCGGCCCGCACCCTCCCCCACTCCACCGTCGCCGCCGACCCCCGGCCCGCACCCTCCCCCGCTCCACCGGCCGTCGCCGCCGACCCCCGGCCCGCACCCTCCCCCACTCCACCGCCGCCGACGACCCCCCGCACCCTCTCTCCCGCACCCTCCCCGGCCCGCTCCACCTCACAAATGAATGCAACTAAATTTGCAAAAAAAAACAAATTTGATTATATTTTCAAATAACAAATTTGATGATATTTTTTAAAAAATCATTACTGTTTTTATAAAAAATATTACTGTTATGATTTAAACAAGTTTGAACATATTTAAGCACAAATAAATATCAAACAACATTTTAAATGCATAAAAACAAAAATTGGGGAGCCTGGGAATCGAACCCAGGACCTCCTAGTGTGTGTGCTGCGTGCTAACCAATCGGGCTAGTGGGCGTGTTCTGATGGAGATAGGGTTAGGTGGAATATAACCTGACCAGTCGGGCTAGTAAGTAAAACAAAATTCTAATGGCGCACCAGGGGGAGGTGCGCCATTAGAATCGACGTACTTGTTCCCCTCGCACTGTGGCCTCCCTCCCTCCCTCGCCAGATCCCCCACTCGACCCCAACCATACGCCGCCGCCCCTTGCTCTGGCCCCTCCGTCCGCCGCGCCTGCACGCCGTCGGCGACGCCGCCGCCGCTGTGGTCTTGCGCTGCCTCGACGCCGCCGCCCCGACCCCCGCGGGACTCCACCCCGCCGCCCCCGCACCCCCCGAACGGGATCGGCCGAGCGCGCGCCGCCCGCTCCTCTCCTCCTCCCTCCGACGAGCAAGAGCCTCCTCCGGCCCCTGCAGCAGCCGGCGAGCGCGACCCCGACGCGCCCATCCCGCCTGCCCCTGCCGTCCTCCGCCACCGGCCCCTGCTCTCCTTCGACCGCGGCGAGCGAGGACCCGGACGAGCTCGGACCCCGACCGCGACCCCTTCGCCGACCCCGACCCCGACCCCTCCGGCGACCAGGTACCTCTCCTCCTTCCTCCTTCCTCCCTCTCTCCACCATTCCCCATTCCCTCCCTCCCTCCCCTCGACCGTGGCAGTGTAGGTCATCTGACAGGGTAGTCCATGGATTCAAACTAGCTAAAGGAGATTCAAACTACCGAACCTTTAGGTTAACAACTCAACACAAACCAATCCCTAAAGTACATAATCTAAAGATATAGTGATGAATTAGTCAGAATTGTGTATGATTGTGCCTAAAGTACATAATCTAAAGATACAGACAAAATAATTAGGGGAGCATGTGTGAATCTAAAGTATATTGTCAAGTTCCAACATTTGCTCTGTTGTCCATGTGGTTGATGATGATGATGATGATGCATAGTAGTTTTATGTTGTTGTAGTAGTTGTAGTTGTAGATACAGTAGCAGTATCATGTGCTACAGTAACAAGTTTGTAATGGAATAGCTGAACTATAATACTATTATTCATTTATGATAGTTTGTGAGATACAGAAATAGATAAATTTAAGTTTGTAATGGCTAACAGCCAGACATGTGAATCTGTTCTTGATACTCCTTTTCCCTTTTCTTAGAATCATCATATACAAATTAGAACCTTTCTAACATCTACATATTTCAGGTTTCCGAGGAGGTAAAGGAAGTGAAGTCCAGACAGTGCAGCAGCAGCAACACCTGCAAGGTGAGAAATATGTTCCTATTTATCTTTTTTTGCTCAAGTTCTTCAGTACATCATATAATATAGAGAAGTGCAGATCAAGTGGTGCAATCATATACATCTGGCCACTTATTTGCTCCAATGGCACAAACTTGAGCTGCTAGCATAAAAACTGTTGCAGGCGACAGACAGTGAGGAGCTACTGTCAAAAACTTGAGCTACTGTAAAAAAATCAGTTATGGCATCTAGAATTATGTCAGTTTTGTTTTGTAACTAGAAAACCAAAGTCTTAGGAATTCTGTCCAAACTGTAGTTTTCCGTATTCTGTCCAAACTGAAAACTGTTAAAAAGACCATGTGTTTTTTGGTCAAAATCGGCATGTAAAACTGAAATAATCAGTCATAAAGAATATCCTCAAGACCATGTGTTTCTTGGATTTCTGTAATGATGATGGAACATTATAAAGCATTGTACTCCAGTGTGTATGAAGGATACAAAAAATTTAGCAACTTCTCTGATTTTATAAAGTTGTTCTTATATGGGTGAAACTTCACTTGTTTTTAGGCTAGTGCAGGGTGTTGCTTTATTGTGATGCCTTTGAATTACTTGTGATCACATTGAGAAAGACTTGCAAAGATGATGATCATCTTTTACAGAAAACAATTTCTGTAAACACGTCAGTAACTTTGCTAGTTTGCTGGGTTTTGTCTCCGACCATTGTGTCGTGATGAATTTGCAGGTACCCCGAGAGGCCCTTGAGTTTGCTGGAATGTCGATTAACTTCCGTTCCGGCAAATTCGGGTACTCCATATGTCCTATTTTCAGCAAAGGTCATGCTGAAATTTTCCGTGAATTTTAGCATGACTTTGCTAAAAATAGGACATATGGGGTACTTGCGACTAATGCATGGTCGGGGTATCATAGTACTTAGTTAAGTAGGATCAACTGCCCCGCCATTCTTGCTGCATTAAACCATAGGTGGCAATAGAGCCAAGTGATTACGCCCAACTTAGAATTCTCCTTAGCATCGATAAACCCTAGATGATAAACCCAACATAGGTGGCAATAGAGCCAAGTGATTAGTGCCAAGTGATTAGGCCCAACCTAGGGTGCCTCGGCATTGATAAACCCTAAATGATGAAAACTTAACTTAGCATTTAGGGTGCCTCGGCATCGACAAACCCTAAATGATGAAACCTTGGCTTCTATAGGGTGCCTCGGTGTCGATGAGAACCTAAATGATGTACGCTTAGGCTTTTAGGGTGCCTCGGCGTCGACAAACCCTAAATGATAAAAGCTTAGCTTTTAGGATGCCTCAGTGTCGACAAACCCTAAATGATGAGACCATGATCTTGTTCCTTGACAATAACCAACTTTTCGACCAAACTTTTTTCCTATTTAAAGCGAAACATGGCCCACAACGATGAGGCCGGCGGTTCGGGCGGCAAGCAATTCTGGGAGCTGTCCCAGGAGATGGAGGAAGAACCTCACCGCTATGAGGACGCCGCGGAAGACACCGATCCTGACTACACAACCCCTAGTGGCGTCGGGGATGACACCACTGATGGTGCCGCCGAGGATGCCACCACGGATGATGGCGGCGCACGCACAGATGGCAGCCAACCGAAGAGGCAACGGTAGGACCGGCGCCCGAACTTGCTCGGCACCGTCAAGGAGGAATTTACTGAAGTGAACTCCGACGGGCATCCAACGGCGCCCAAACATGTAGTCAAGGGGTACTCGGTTCAGCTCGGGTGCATTCTCCGGAGCACCGTCTCGATCAACACCGAGAACCTAAGGCATAAGGACCGAGGGAATTTGCGCAGCCTCCTCTTCACGAAGCTGCACGAACGATACAAGTTCCCCGATGAGTTTGCAAACACACGCCTCTCAGGGAATAAAGTGAACAGTGCCGCCCTCACGAGGATGAGCACGGCCCTGTCTACATGGAGAAGCACGGTGAAGGCAATGATTGAAAAAGGTGATAGTTATGAGAAGATCAAGGCGAAATATCCTTTGATGAGCGAAGATGACTACAAGGAGTTCAAGATCAAGTGCGAGAGCAGCGCAACCTCCGAATCAAGTCAGTGGGGGAAAGAAATGCGGCAGTTGAACTTAGGGGTCCACCAACTCGGTCCCGGCGGTTACAGAGTGGCGGAGCCTATATGGGACAAGGACGACGCGGAGCGTGCCGAGCAAGGCCTACCGCCCCGCTTCGAGAAATTCCCTGACAAGCAGACCAGGAACTTTGTCAGGGCCCGGTACAAGGAGGACCCGGTAACAAAGGAGCTTACCACGGATCCGAAGACCAGGGCGCTTGAGCTTGTTCTTGTAAGGAATAGACCCCCGCGTAATTAGCTCCATATGGTTGCATTCTAATTAATGAAGCCAAATTTCTAAATGGTTCACATTCCTTCCGCAGGAGGCTGAAAGCAGTAGCGTGGGGTCATCTCAGAGCTCCCCTTTTGACACCCCTTTAAATAGGGCGTTGAACGTAATGAAAAACAAGGATAAGCTCAGTAAGCCACCGCGTGTTCGAGTTGGTCGATGTCGCCAAGGGCAGAATCGTTCAACCGGGCAACCGCGTGTTCCATGGTAATCCGATGCCACCCACCTTGTATAGGGTTGAACTGGTTCGGGTGCTGCCAGGCTGTGACGAGTTGTTACCTCCGATTCGACCCGCTGGGGCCGACGAAGATGATGTGATGACCCTCAGCGCATGTGTAAGTTGGCCCCTGCTTTGGCCGAAGAGCCAGATTCGTTTGGGGGCGGGGGACACCACCCCACAGACAAGACCGCCAGTCGTGCCAGCGCGAAGCCATGGCAAGAACGCCGCAACGCTACCGGACATGCCGGACATCCCTATGGCACAGGATCCGGACATGCATATGGCACAGGATCCGGACGACGACGACAACGACGATGGTACATTTATCAACGTCGATAAGTACTTTGCCGAACATGGGTACGGTGACAAGTTCTGCGGGCCTCCTTCTCAAGAACCCAATCCTCAAAAAGATGACCGCGATCTAGCTGGTACGGCGGAGAAACCCAATTGCAACAGGCGTCGTGTGGCGTTCAGTTCTCAGGAGACGCCTCCAGCTGCCGCCTTCACCGAGCCTCAGATAGCTGAGGTGCCAAATATTATCAGCCCCAACACGCTCAAGAAGGCGGTCTGTGAGCAGAACTCGATCCCATTACAGCAGATCAAGAAGAAGGGACGGAAACGAAAGACTAACAAGGGCGCCAGTGCGGGCCAGCCGGCACCGAGTACGATCCGTGCTCAGGACGGGCCACCTTCACCTAAGGATATCTCGAGGAGGGTGCATGTGGCGGGTAGGCTGATGCTACCGATAAATATGCTCAATGCTGCAACCGGTGCTATGCGGAGTCTGCATGACAGTGTTCTTTCTTTGGAGAAGCGGCGTCTCAGAGAGAATGATGTGGCATACCCAGTTTTCGTGGCCAAGGTGCCAGAGGGCAAGGGCTTTGTGGATAGCGCCGTCGGGGGTAGGATCGTCCTGCGGTTTGATGACATCTTTGCTATGCTTAACCTTCATCCGCTGCACTACACCTTCGTTCGGCTGTTTTCGCTGAGTATGGAGATGCGGATCATTAGAGACAAGACCCCGGACATTGTGATAGTCGACCCCTTCTACATGCGTGCCAAGATCTTGGGCAGCGCTGGGGACCGGCAAGTCGCGAGTTCACACCTCGAAGGCGTCATTCTGGCAAACCCAGATAAGGATAACTTCCTCGTGCCTTACTTTCCCGAGTAAGTCATATCCTAACCGCCCCGTAACATATGATTTCTTAGATTTCGATCGTTCTTTTTTTTCTAACATTCCATGTTCTGTGCAGTGACACACATTGCACACTCATCCTCTTAAGCCCGAAATATTCCATGGGCACGTATTTCGACCCGGACCGTGACTCCAAGATAGACTACACAAATATCAAGAAAGTTCTTGATGACGCTCTCCCCGGCTACGCCGCATCTGGAGGCACCTTTAAGAGGCCGGTTCATAGGTACGGCAGGCACGTGTTCACCCACAATACGACGTTCCCCCACGTCAAGCAGCCGCCTGGCGGTCAGAAGGATGCCTACTACGCCCGCCATCACATGGGGGCGATCGTGCGGGCCATAATCACCTTCTGCTACCAAATAATCTCAAAGATTGGGCCGCAAGCTTGGCGGCAATCCAGGACGCGGACATCCGACAAGAATTCTTTTGCATCCAGTCGGAGTTTGCAGAAATCATCCATCAAGATATCCTTCGTACCTCGGGGCAGTTCTACCTCAAATTTCAACCGTCCAACAGCGAGATAGACACAACGCTACAAATGCAGGCTGACAACGCCCGCGACTTCATGACCATCACGACAGACGGCGGCTTCATCCACGCTCCGGTCCCATGAGTCGAGTCGAAAGTAGTGATGCTATGTGTAGTTCTGAAACATTCATTAGCTCATGTTGTAATTAAACTTTAGTGAACTTGTATGTCTCTTTGGTTTGGACAGTCGTTCAACTTAGATGTAATCGATGCTATTTGTTAGTAGGACCATGAATCGTGCTATTAATGTCTTGCTTTTCTCTTTCGATCCTTTTGTTGCATACTTATATATTGCTTATGTATTGTCTGTTGTTTGGCTAGTGCATAGAGATGCCGTCGTATGTCGTGTACAAGGGTAAGGTTCCTGGAGTCTACGACAACTGGGAGGAGTGTCGGAGACAGGTTCACCGTTTCAGCGGTAACAGTTACAAAGGGTACACCACTAGGGCGGAGGCGGAATCTAGATATGCGCACTATCTAGCGGGAGAGAGGAGGGAGCGTTGGAGGAACCGGATGAAGACCAGTTTCATCGCGATGATGCTCATCGTGATGACCGCAGCTCTCTTCTATGTGATGGTAGTTTAGATGATCGATATCGACTTGTAATGTGAAGACAAACTCGCTACTCGCCGTCTGACTTGTAATGTTCTATCTTCGTTCGGTCTTTTGAATTCGGAGACTAATATGATGAATTGTATTCGGAGACTAATCTTCTATTGTATTCGATGAATCTGCTGTTGCTGTGTCCTGCTGCTTATATTCTGTCCAATAATATATTTTGTAATCTGTGCAAAAATCAGAAAAGAAAAAAAATCCCTAATATACATACTAATGGCGCTGTCAACGTGCGCCATTAGTATGCCAAAGGATACTAATGGCGCATCGCAGCGCAGTGTGCCATTAGTATGCCAGAGGGTACTAATGGCGCATCACCCAGCAGTGCGCCATTAGTATGCCGAAGGATACTAATGGCGCATCACACCGTAGTGCGCCATTAGTATGGCAAAACACATGTGTATATATGGCCCCCTGGGAGGCATACTAATGGCGCACCGTGGCCTATACTAATGGCGCACCGTGGCCTATACTAATGGCGCACTGCCCGGTGCGCCATTAGAGTACCAGATACTAATGGCGCATGGCGTGATGCTAGTGGCGCACCAGTAGTGCGCCATTAGTAGGCAAAACTGGTGCGCCACTAGTAAGCCTTTTTCTAGTAGTGTCGCGCGCGCACACACACACATCATCCCTCTCTTCGATTCTATGGACACCTCAAGCCGATGATACCTCCACTCTCTTCTCGTGGATCGCCCCCTCTATATATATGTTATATCCAGGACTCTATTTCACACACATTGCATATGTTACATTTTTTGATTGACCCCCCCCCCAAAACTCTCAAGAACCCACACACTATATCTCTCTAGGTTTGTATCTCTCTCACACAACCCCACGTAGGTGGTGTACCTATACCAGAAGAGAATAGGTGCACCGTGCACGTACTCATGCTTCGTGCCCAGCCACACCCGCGCGGGTACACGGTGGAGCTCATTTCTTTACGAAATGGCAGCCCACGTGCTAATTTGAACGCCTGTAGCGGTTGTTTACCTAGGGAGGTCGTGTACCACGTGTGCACGAAACAAAGTTCGACTTGACGCATTGCCGCGTTATTTTTAAATAAAGTTATAGCACTCAATGGCACGTACATAGAATATAAAACGATTTTTAGGGAGAAAAAGGTAGTCCGCTCACTATATACAATGGAGCCTGCCTGCCTGGTTTGTCGCTCTTCAGAGTATCTCACACAAGGCTGCGGTGGCCTCTCTCTCTCTCACCGTTGGTCACTGATCCGGCTGCATCCCGTCCGCCGGGGGAAAGGGAGTGCGGTGGCCTCTCTCTCTCTCACTGTTGGTCACTGATCCGGCTGCATCCCGTCTGCCGGGGGAAAGGGAGTGCGGTGGCCTCTCTCTCTCTCACCGTTGGTCACTGATCTGGACGCATCCCGTCCGCCGGGGGAAAGGAAGGAAGTGCATCGTATCTCCGTTTGACGGCGCCGAGGCAGCACGTTCTCTCTAACCAAGCTCCGGCGCGGCAGGGCCTACGCCACCTGCTCGAAGATTCCGCCCGCTGCCGCTCACCTAGTTACATCCCGACGACCTCCAGGTATCCCCTCCGGCCTTGCTCCACTGCCCGTCTGCCCACGTCGCTGCATGTGGATCTTCCATAGTTCTTTGCCCAAAAGGTAGCTCGTCTGGCGTACTTTCCATATTGCATTCTCGTCCTCACACCATTTTAGACAAACACAACTGTGTTCTTATCTTCCCTTAGGACAAGGAATATGCTTCTTTTTTGTCGTCGCATGTGTCATCAACTGTTATTGGCAGTAATTGTTTCCTTTCTACTCGTTGCTATTGCGACCTTTTGGTGAACTACACAAATCACTTTTTTCTTAAGAGTGTTTTGTGCAGTTGTACTAAAATGTCACACGGGCAACGTCTCTATATTTCAGTGCGACTGCACAGAGGAGATTGGTTTTGCTCTATCCTCCTCATCCAACTCCGAGCATAATCTTCTCCAACTAGTTAGTCTTAAGAGAGACTGCAAAGGTGACCGGCTTCTATTTGTGTGTTTATTGTTTCATCAACAGTCCTCTATTATCGTAATCACACTTAATATCTTTGGAACAGGGACGCTCAGCTCTATTTTAGTGGAACTGCACAAAATGATCGGAATGTTGCATGCTCCAGACAGCTACTTTTTTCCCAACATGCCTTGTTGATTTAGACAGAGTTGGGGGGACGTTGCTGCCAATGAAAGCATTGATTAATTTTAATTTAACACCTTCTCACAACTCTGTCTTCAGTTGTGATGTAATTATTAGCTCTGATCTGCTAATAATTGACATGCATTAGCAAGGAAGTTAGTGTGATAGCATTGTTTCCGAAAGCTCACAAAATCTGAAAGCTCACACCATTGTACAATTTCATGTCGCCGGAAAATTATTTGTATAGTACGTCAATTATGTAAACAAATGATGGAAGCTTGATAGCATTGCCAGAAGCCTCTTCATCATCCGGGTCCATGTGCCATGCACAAAATTATACTCCTTCGTTCCTAAATATTTGTCTTTTTACAAATTTCAAACGGGCATATTTTAGAGTGTAGATTCACTCATTTTGCTTCGTATGTGTACTCCCTCCGTTCCTAAATATTCTATTCGTCTTTCTAGAGATTTCAACAAGTGACTACATACGGAGCAAAATGAGTGAATCTACACTCTAAAATATGTCTATATACATCCGTATGTGCCAGTCCATTTGAAATCTCTAAAAAGACAAATATTTGAGTAGTCACTCGTTGAAATCTCTAGAAAGACAAATACTCCGGAGTATATTTAAGAACCGAGGGGTTAGTGCACAACCGCATGGGAGACTCAGCCCGGTCGTTGCGCCGCATTAATAGTGAGTAATGAGCAGTCAAATCATAAGCCCCACCTTTCCCACAGTAAGTTGCTCTGAAGAAGCAACCATCAATACGCTCTTCTTTGAATTCGCTCATACTACTCCATCCGTCACAGTTTATACAGCGCGCTTCAGAAAAAAGTAAAAAAATCTGTGGGACCAAGGCGACTAGCGATCGGCCTGAAAAATAGCATTGGTAGTTATAGCACGGCATCTATTACTAGAGGGGATAATGCGTACACACATGCATGCAGTGCTTCCACCCCGGGCACACACATGCATGCACTTACTCCACTCCGTAGTAGTACCGTACATGGAGAGAAAATTGTGGACTTGATTGCGGTTACCAGGCCCTTATTAATTGAGCATTAAACCAAACGCGTCTAAAGTCTCTCTGGTGGTGGAAATGCATTGAGAGAAATGCATCATAATGAAGCGCGCCCTGTAAACTATGACGGAGGGAGTAGTATGAAGGTGCAAAACCAAGTACACGTATGGCCAGTCGGTCAACGCACCTCCTCTTGGCATATCACTGACATGTGGGATAGGAGTGTGAGCAAACCGATCTCAATTGATGGCAAAGAGCCAACCCGCCGTTCCTTGAGAGAGACGAGGAGCGAGAACACACAGACGGGCTCGCACGGAGGCCAAGATATATTCGAGCATGGTTGGTTGATCGATATCATTCATTACATGTTGGGCTACCGTTTTCCGCCCTTCTCCGGAATAAACGTGTACTTTATCAGAGATAAAAAAAAGAGTACAGACGCTCCACCATGCGGTTCTAGTAGTAGCACTAGTAGAAAACAGGGCTTAGGTCACAGGGCAGTTTTCACATTAGCCCCGGCTCAGTCACGAACCCGGACTAATGTGAGCATTGGTCCCGGTTCGTGCGGCCAGGGGCCTGCCGGGCCTCGTGGGGGCATTGGTCCCGGTTCGTCCGGACCCTTTGGTCCCGGTTGGTGGGACAAACCGGGACCAATGGGCCACGCTCCTGGCCCACCACCCTTTAGTCCCGGTTCATACCACAAACTGGGACTAAAGGCCAGTGTTTAGTCCCACCTCGCCAACCGAAGGGCGCTCACACCAGTTTATAAGCCCGTCCCTCTATGCCTTGTTGAGCTTCTCTTAAAGTGAAAATAGATGCCCTTATACAGGGAATTTCACCTAAATTCACAGTAAATTGAAATTTACTGTGAATTTAGGTTTAATTTTCTCTATAAGCGCATCTATGTTCATTTTTTTATATTTATAAAATAAATAAACCTTAATAAAATAAATAAAACTAAATAAACCTTAATAAAATAAAATAAAATAAACTATAGTAACTACAATAAATAAACCTTAATAAATTAAGTAAAAATAACAGCAGTAAAATAAATAAAAATAGCAGCAGTAAAATAAATAAAAATAAAATAATTAAAGTAAAATACATAAGTAATTAGAAATAAAATAAATAAGTTTTTTGTTGTAAGTAGAAACAAAACAAAACAAATAAAGCAAAAGAGAAAAAAAACACGTCCCTCTCTGCCTTGTTGAGCTCCTCTCAAAATGAAAATAGATGCCCTTATACAGGGAATTTGGCCAAAATTCACAGTGAGTTTCTCTGAAATTCATAGAAATTTATTATGAATCTAGGTTGAATTTTCTCTATAAGCGCATCTATGCTCATTTTTTTATGTTGGGGTCGGCGATCTTTACAGACTTTTTGTGTGTTGAATATGCACCATTCAAAATCAGTCTCTGCTTTGAATGGTGCATTTTGAACACACAAAAAGTCAGGAGTTCAAATAAGTTTTAAAAAATGAAATCCCTTTGTAACAGACGAGTTTCCGGATGAAATCCTGATACTTTGAAAGAGATTGTCCGTTTTGTACACGAAGTGCATCCAGTTTTTGCCGTAACCCTCTCAACTTTCTTGCACATCCTATGTGGATGAAATGATTATATCATGCCAACTTTCAACCTTTTGAGAGTTCATTTGAAATGATTTTCAATTTTAGGGTCTTATAGCTCAAAATAATTAGTAAATGCATGAAAAATAACAAATGAAGTCAGAAAGGATTGAAAAATGATGATGTGGCTTTGAATGGTGCATTTTGAACACACAAAAAGTCAGGAGTTCAAATAAGTTTTAAAAAATGAAATCCCTTTGTAACAGACGAGTTTCCGGATGAAATCCTGATACTTTGAAAGAGATTGTCCATTTTGTACACGAAGTGCATCCAGTTTTTGTCGTAACCCTCTCAACTTTGTTGCACATGCTATGTGGATGAAATGATGATATCATGCCAACTTTCAACCTTTTCAGAGTTCATTTGAAATGCTTTTCAATTTTAGGGTCTTATAGCTCACAATAATTAGTAAATGCATGAGAAATAACAAATGAAGTCAGAAAGGATTGAAAAATGATGATGTGGCTTTGAATGGTGCATTTTGAACACACAAAAAGTCAGGAGTTCAAATAAGTTTAAAAAAATGAAATCCCTTTGTAACAGACGAGTTTCCGGATGAAATCCTGATACTTTGAAAGCGATTGTCCATTTTGTACACGAAGTGCATCCAGTTTTTGCCGTAACCCTCTCAACTTTCTTGCACATGCTATGTGGATGAAATGATGATATCATGCCAACTTTCAACCTTTTCAGAGTTCATTTGAAATGCTTTTCAATTTTAGGGTCTTATAGCTCAAAATAATTAGTAAATGCATGAAAAATAACAAATGAAGTCAGAAAGGATTGAAAAATGATGATGTGGCTTTGAATGGTGCATTTTGAACACAGAAAAAGTCAGGAGTTCAAATAAGTTTTAAAAAATGAAATCCCTTTGTAACAGACGAGTTTCCGGATGAAATCCTGATACTTTGAAAGAGGTTGTCCATTTTGTACACGAAGTGCATCCAGTTTTTGCCGTAACCCTCTCAACTTTCTTGCACATGCTATGTGGATGAAATGATGATATCATGCCAACTTTCAACCTTTTCAGAGTTCATTTGAAATGCTTTTCAATTTTAGTGTCTTATAGCTCAAAATAATTAGTAAATGCATGAAAAATAGCAAATGAAGTCAGAAAGGATTGAAAAATGATGATGTGGCTTTGAATGGTGCATTTTGAACACACAAAAAGTCAGGAGTTCAAATAAGTTTTTAAAAATGAAATCCCTTTGTAACAGACGAGTTTCCGGATGAAATCCTGATACTTTGAAAGAGATTGTCCGTTTTGTACACGAAGTGCATCCAGTTTTTGCCGTAACCCTCTCAACTTTCTTGCACATGCTATGTGGATGAAATGATGATATCATGCCAACTTTCAACCTTTTCAGAGTTCATTTGAAATGCTTTTCAATTTTAGGGTCTTATAGCTCAAAATAATTAGTAAATGAATGAAAAATAACAAATGAAGTCAGAAAGGATTGAAAAATGGTGATGTGGCTTTGAATGCTGCATTTTGAACACACAAAAAGTCAGGAGTTCAAATAAGTTTTAAAAAATGAAATCCCTTTGTAACAGATGAGTTTCCGTATAAAATTTAAACTATTCAAATTTGGAAACTAATGGAGTAACAGAAAGTTTATAATTATTCTGAGCTAAAAGCAAAAAGAATAAAAAAAATAAAGAAAAAATCAAAAGAAAAATAAATAATTCAAAAAACAAAAAAATACAGGAAAAAATAAAAAATGCTGCCTAATGGGCCACACGGCCTGCATACGACTAGAAACCCATCTGCACATGGGCCAGGATGTAGGCCCGCAGGCCCAATAGGCCCAACATGGCAGTGACAAAGGTAGGCATGTAATGCCTGCATATTAGAGAGGAGCTCAGCACCTGAGCTGCAACGCAGCTTATAAACAGGTGCTGAGCTCTCTCAGCTAGCGAGGTGGGACTAAACTTCCCACCGCACCGCGCCAGCACATTAGTCCCGGTTGGTGGCTCCAACCGGAACCAATGCTCCCCTTTGGTCCCGGTTGGTGCCACCAACCGGGACCAAAGCCCTCTGCTTCCCGCCCTTTGCGCTGGTGAAAAGAGGCCTTTGGTCCCGGTTGGTGCCACCAACCGGGACTAAAGGGTGGGTATTGGTTCCGGTTTGTGCGTTGAACCGGGACCAAAGCCTTTGCTATATAAGCAGCACTTAGGAAATTTTCAGATTTCCATCGCCAGTTTCCCCCCGCCCGACGACGCCGCGAGCTCGATCTACGCGGCCAGGCTGCCCCGCCGCCGTCGCCGTCGCTCGTGCCCCCGAGCCCACGCCATCGCCCGTCGTCGTCGTCCTCCACAACCCGCCGTCGGCCTCCGCCGCGCTCCCCCAAGCCGTCGCCCGTGCGTCACCGTCGCCCTCCGCCCCCGGCCCGCCGCGGTCGCCGTCGCCCTCCGCCGCCCACGCCGTCGCCCTCCGTCGCCCGATGTGAGCCGCCGCCACGCCATGGCTCTGTTTATTTTTTTTCATATAATTTGTATTATTTTTTTGTTCATTGCATTTTTCATATATATAATGTATATATATATGTATGTGGTAGCTATATGATGAATGGATGTGGCTATGTATGTATGAATATAATGTTCATATAATTTTATAGAACTATGTATGTGTGACTATAATGTAGCTATATGATTTTAGGTTAGTGCTTAGTAGTTGAACTAGCTAGTTGATTTAATAAAACTATTTTATTAAATTTTACTATATATAGAAGTAGTTTATTTTTAGTAAGAAGTACTTTATTTTATATATTTATAGTAAGTGCTTAGTAGTTGAACTACTTGATTAATTAATAGAACTATTTTATTAAATTTTACTATATATAGAAGTAGTTTATTTTTAGTAAGAACTACTTTATTTTATTTATTTATAGTAAGTGCTTAGTAGTTGAACTAGTTGATTAATTAATAAAACTAATTTATTTTATTTATAGTAAGTGCTTAATTAGTAGTTGAACTAGTTGATTTAACAAAACTAGTTTATTTTACTATAGAAGTAGTTTATTTTTAGCAAGGAAATTAATAGAACTAGTTTGTTTTTTTAGTTAAAGCAATTATTCCCGCATCGACGTCGACGATGCCTATCCCGCATCCTCGTCGTCGACTCGGCGGAAGAGGCCGGCTTGATCAGAGGGGCCATGTCCGGGACTGGGCTCCGCCGGGCTGGTTTTGGGAGGTGCTACCTTCCGGTGGGCGTAGGTTGGTGAGGAACCAGCCCGTCGTTGACCCGATCCTTGTTTGGTGGCGCTCGCGTGGGCCAGTGACGGTGCCGAGGCTTCCGGACACCGCGGAGGTGGTACGTCAGCGTGTCAGCGAGGAGGACCAGCACGTCCGTCGCTACATGGTTGCGTTGGAGGGCAGGTTCGACAATACCTGGCAGGTTCTTCAGGGATCTCACTGGAGCTATGATCCTGTGATGGTTCCGTCCCTTTGGGTGTCCACCGCCCGCGCCGATACCCGTCGGGCGCTACTGTTCTAGCTGTACTAGCGATGCTATATGTATGATAGTATTCGAGGTGTATTAGTGATAATATTCGACGATGTACGGACGCATGGAGATGATGTAGTTTTGCTTATAATTGAATGCATCCTAATTTGAATACTACTTTATTTTGTGATTTGATTTTGCTTATTGAATGCTCAAAGTGGAAAACGACTCCTATCCTACTTTGAATGCTAAAATTGGAGAGCACTATGATTAGTTGATAGCTTATAGGGTTTTTGTTTTCGCAGAAATCTAGGAGCCCTCGGCCCCTCCATCATCCCCGCCGTCGTCCCCGTCACCGCCCCCTCCGACATCGAGGTGAGACCAGCCAAATCCTCTTTTAGAAAGATAATTAAACGATATTTCGGGTTGATTGTAAGTCTGTCGAGTCTCCACCATATATGAGAGGACGAAGAATCCCGACTGTTGTCATGGGGGTAGCTTCTCCTTCGTTCCCGTGTGCTAGACAATTTGGTGTAATGCACTCGAGAACGAAAGGAGGAGCTACCATCACCGACGGTCGCAAATGTCAGAGAGGAATCAGTGAGGGAGAGTTCCACCATATATATATGAGAGGACGAAGAATCCCGACTGTTATCGTGGGGGTCGCTTCTCCTTTGTTCCCGTGTGCTAGACATTTTGGTGTAATGCACACGGGGACAAACGGAGGAGCGACCATCACCAACGGTCGAATGTATACACCACGTGAGCTGAGAGTTTTCAAGAAAAGACTCGACAAACCGATAGTCAACCCGTGATGAATAATAATGATCTAACTTAGGTTTTTTAGTACATATATTTAATTGTAGATGTTTAATATTTGAAATATGAACATAGGAAATGTCGTACTCGGACGACGAAAGTCTCCCGGGGGAGTGCGACTGGTGCCACGACGACCGAGGTCAGTGCGACAGGCCTCACCTGGACGAAGATTGGCGCTTCAGTATTAAGCTGGAGGAGACCTTCGATGTTGAAACGGTACGCAACGACGACAAGTGTTATTTTTTCGTAATTAAGCACGACTTCAACTATTTCAACGTGTACTTTTCATCTTTTAAAATTCGGCTAGCTTATCCCATGCCATGCAAGACGCTACGTCTTGGAGCGGATGGGTTTTGAAGACCATGAAAGTATGGAAACAAAGAAAATTCACCTAAGGACCCATCATGATATAGATTTTGAAGTAAAGCTGTATAATTCTGAGAGCGTAACCCATTTTGGTTGCAAAAATTGGGAAGCATTTTGCAAGATGTATGGTTTTGATGAGGGTATGCTTGTCACCATGGATCTTGGTGATCCAGACATCGAGCAAGACAATATGGACATTTGGGTCCTTGTTGATACGCCTCCAATTCTACCGCTATGTGAGTTTCTGAAACATAGTTATTAGCTAATTTATATTGTTCATTTCAAAATAGTTGACAGCTTATTTTCATTGATAGCTTATTTTGATTGTTCAAACAATGTGCGGAACATGGTAGACAGAACCTACTACACCGATGGCTCTGAGTTAACTTATAAGGAGAAAACTCATCCGGTCGGATTTTGTACTGATATTGAGAATTACAATATCTACAATCAAACTCCTCAACATTATGGTCAATACGTGCCACTAGTGCACGTGTTGAACTACGGTAACTACTATGGAGATACCCTGGTAAGATTTCTTACTATTACGACATCCGTGCATATTTTGCATAGTTCTAAAACTAGTACATCATTGCTAACTATGAAGTTATTACTATGTTTTTCAACAGATAATCCCAGAGGATTGTGTGCCTCATTTGATGTATCAGAATGGTAGGCTTGATGTTTTGAATATACAACCAGGTCATCCTACAAATCTCAACTGTCCATACCGGATTTCTAAAAGAAGTGGAGACATGCAAATCAAAGAATGGAAAAATGTATGGACAGTCGCAAGGAGGTTCTTGGAAGCAAAATGAAGCGAGGCGCAAGAATTGGAGACAGGATGATCTCCATTCTCCATAATGGAGAGTCAGGGTCTATATTGTTTTATGCTATTTTACCTTAAAGAGGGTATTTCGGTCCTACCTAATACTGATGATCATGTGCTAAGAACAATTAAGTAGGGTTGGTTCGATGACTGTGAGGATGATGATCGTATGACTTGTTATTAATAATGAGTAGAAGTTGTATGATGATGATTAGTAGGACTTGTTATTATATATGATGATGCATGATGCGTGCATGAAGAGTTATTATATATCAGCAGGTGAAATGAACATGGATTGGATTGAAGTGAAGGCAACATGCATGTGGTGCGTGTCGAAAGTAGTACAATCCAAACTTGATCAAGTTAGGATTAGTATTACTTTCGACATGCACCACATGTTGCCTTCACTTGAATCTAAGCCATGTTTAGGCATAGCAGTACATAGCGTTGCTAAACCAAGCACGGAGATATAAGAGAGGACACTTCTCTCTAATAGCTACCTAATAACAACCTAAATTAACCCCCCAAAACCCCCAAACCCCCCCCCCTTTCAAAAAAAACAAAAACCCCAGCCCCTGAAATGCTGATGCGTGGATGCCTATTGGTCCCGGTTGGTGTCACCAACCCGGACCAAAGGCCCTCCGTCCTGGGCTGGCCGCAGCGGCCACGTGGAGGACCTTCTGTCCCGGTTCGTGTAAGAACCGGGACTAAAGGCCAAGGGCATTAGTAACGACCTTTTAGTCCCGGTTCACAAACTGGGACAGAAGGCCCTCAAGAACCGGGACAATAGGCCCTTTTTCTACTATCTAGTACTACTCGTACTACTGCGCTTGGCTCTTCGCCTCTTCGAGAAGTCGAACAATGATGGTACTCCGCATGTTGGGTACTACAGTGTATGCCTCTGACAATCTGACACCGAATGGACTGATGCATGTCCACCGAGGGTAGGTTGCATTAGTCAAAAGGCGTAAGCGAGCTTCACCTTGTCCTGCAAGCTTCTCCTCGTTCTGCGAGTTGACGGGACACACCAAAACGTAGTGCTAGTCCATACTCCCTCCTTTCCGGTTAATATGGCTTAATCTTTTTTGCGGGTAAATGAGAGAGCTTTATTCATATATAAGCATTCTTAGGACGATCAGCCAAGACACTGGTCACTAGGAAGCGAGGTACCCCACAAAAAAGAAGTAGGGAGCGAGGTGTTTCATCAAGCCAGCTCTCGGCCACATTCAAAGTGCAGCAAGCACGGTTCGCACGAAGATGCACCGCACGGTTCGCACGAAGATGCGCCGCAAGGTTTGCTGGCTTGTTTACTTTGCGCTTGGCTGTTCGCCTATTCGGGAAGTCGAACAATAATAGCACTAGTAGTATAGTGTATGCTTCTGGCAATCTGACACCGAATTAACTGTTGCACGTCCACCGCCTGAGCAAGGGAGAGCTTG
Source organism: Aegilops tauschii subsp. strangulata (assembly GCF_002575655.3). Classification (NCBI taxonomy): domain Eukaryota; kingdom Viridiplantae; phylum Streptophyta; class Magnoliopsida; order Poales; family Poaceae; genus Aegilops; species Aegilops tauschii. Next base: position 580,381,249 of record NC_053041.3, on the reverse strand, counting down.
CATTAGTTCAAAGTTTCTCCTTGTCCTGCGAGCCACCGCGCGCAAGCTTCTCCCGTCCTGCAACCTTCTCCTCATTTGGCAAGTTGACGGGACACAACAAAGTAATGCTAGTCCATACTGCCTCCTCTCTGGTTAATATTGTCTTAATTTCAAACGAGATAAATACACTGTCTGTCACTGTATATTTGTAAAAATACGGTCAGTGGACTTCATAATACGCTCATTGCGCTCAATATATATATTTTCCGGTGTTTATACGGTCACTAGCTCACCCTGACTGAGTATGTGTGTGCATGCACGTGTAGGTTGAGCACTTGAGCGTGACCTTGTGTGTTCCGTCGTGTGCTCGGACATGCATGCATTAGGGCGTCGCGCGCGTTTTTGCGTCCATGTGTACGTGTGACTGTTGCATACACGTAGGGGGAGTACGTGTAGGGGCCACTAAGGAGCAGTCAAATCACACAGTAAGTTAGTCGGAAGAAGCAACCATCATTTCACTCTTGAATGACACGTACGCAATATAAAATGGTTGATATGGAGAGAATAAGAAAACCACTATATATACACTAGCATGAGCCTAAGCTACAAGCCTGCTTGCTTAGGTTGCCCTCTTCACAAGCATAGAACGACGGGCCTGATCCCGCAGCTGGGGGAAGGGAACAATGTTCTGCGTAGACGCGGTCGACATCGGCGAGGGAGAAAACCCACAGTCAGTGCGTCCCAATCGGGTGTCACCGCGGTATGGGCCGATGCCGCGTCCCAACCGCCCTTCTAGCTACAGCCTGACGTCCCAGGTAGTCCATCTTCCTTTTGGAGCCGGCTTGCTCCACTGCCGTAGCTCCATCTCCATGTCGATCTTTCTCTACTTCTACCGGCTTCTACTTGTGATGAGTTTATGTCTCACGAACTAGTGCCAGTACTATTATTCTAATCACACTTCTTCAATATCTTTGCCATCAGGGATGCTCAGGTCGATTTTAGTGGAACTGCACAAAAGCATCGTATGATCCGAGGGTGCTAGCCGTCTTTCCTTCGACAGGTTCTACCTGGCCAGGAAATTAAATCCTGTTTAGGGTTTAGGGTTTAAGTCGTAGTGACCCCATCAGTAGTTTTTCTTTCGTACACGCTCTCACAACTTTTTTCTTTAGTTGTGAAGTAAATATTGGCTATGATCTGTGAATCATTGAGATGCATCAGCATGCGTGTTAGTTTTACTTTGTATTTGATGGAATGTTGTAACGCGGCAACCTTGGAATAGGAATGAAAATGGAGTGGAAAGTTTCCGTTTTTCCGGAGAAAAAATGAAAACGGAGAGAAACCAACGTTTCGTTTCGTTGGATCGTGCCATCGAGCTAAACCAACGTTTAAATCACGTCTGTCGTGTTCGTGTCTCACCCTCCTCCACGACTCAACCCACACGGTCGCTCGGCATGCCACTCATCGCAAACCGAGTATACGATAACTTTCCCGCCTGCTTGTCAATGGATCGCGCCATGGAGTACTAGCACTACTGGAAGAGATTGACGAGTTGGGGGAGGACAGCTAGCTGTAGCACGGACTCTCAAGAACTTTTTACATGCATGTTGTAGCCGGCTATTGCGACCTTTGAACACGGAGCAGCCGCGTGCACCCGGAAGCGGCGCGGGCGACGCTCTCTCGGCCGGCGCGCCGCTTCAATGCCGGCGCCAGTGAGAGGTCGCGTCCACTCTGGCCCGGCATGAATGCGGCACTAACCGTTTCGGGCGGGAAGCACGCGCGGGTGATGAAGAGGGTTCGGGTTGGTCAGGACCGGCCGTGGCAGCGGTCCGGACGTGCGCAAACAAGGGATGTTGTACGTTAATATTGCTGCGTATATAATTAACAACGTAAATAATGTGCCAGTTGGACAAATATGATTGGAGATGGAGATGGAAATGGAATTTTACGTAAACACGGATATGCATGTCTATGTCTATGTGTGTGTGCGCGACAACTCTCGCGACCTGGAAGCGGGGGCGTGTTTTTGATCAAGTTTTCTTTCTTGGTACGTTAGAAAAATTGTCCGCCAGTTTTCGTTTCTTTTTTCCGGGAACGCGCGTATTCTATTTAAAACCACTGCTATGGAGAGATTTTTTTACTCCATTATAGCCTCTTGTTTGACAGAGTTTCTCCCGTCTCGCTCTCTCACCCTCTCCATATCAAAACAAGATGACAGTGTCCACTCTATCTCTCTCCTCACCAGTGGTCACAGATCCGGCCGAATCCCGTACACTGCGGGAGGTGAGGAGGTGCAGCGTTGACGTTGTCGCCGTCGGCGACGGAGGAAGCCGATGCGCACCGTCCTCTCGGAGTCGGCATTGGCGCGGACAAAGATCCTCCGTGCCCTTGTTCACTGCCGTCGTGTGGGCAGATCCCGCCCGCCCGCCTAAACGACATCTCGCCCACCTGAGGTATAACTTCTTGTACTGGTCCAGCTCCCCAGGTCGCTGCGTGCAGGTTTTCTTCTATGCGACTACTCCCCAGCTCCCCATGCATAGTAGCTAGGGTTCGTCGGCTGGTCCAACATCACCTACTAGTACTATTATAGAGGAAATGCCACTCGAAAAGTTGTCCTGATTTATGCCTCGGTGGAGGTATACATGTTGTTTCGACAAAAAGTACATGGTGGTTGTGCGGTCATTGTCCATATGGTGGTAGTACTATCACTGGTTAAATGAGGAAATGCTTTTTTTCTCGGGTATCCTGGTTTAGATCCCATCAAGATAATTATGATGCTTCTGTTTGTTGGTGTACTTTTGATTAATTCTAATTGACAATTGAGATGTCGTTGCTAACCCTTTTTTAAATTTTTGGAAACAGTGACGCGTGTCTCCATACCTGGGCATGTCTTCCTCAATTTTAGTGGAGCGGCACAAAATTGGATGGCCATTGTTGTTCCGCCTCACTGTCCTCTGCCACGTGGTTCTTCCTACCTCGAGCTTGATTACTGAGAAGAAAGAGACCACAGTGAGGATTTGTCGAACTTCATAGGTGCCTCACCCAAACTTGATGCCAAATGGATGATGCATCACCACGATGACCTATCGATGCTCAAGGTTGCGCCTCATGGTTGCGTCGGCTGGTGAAGCTGATCGATTTTCAATGAAAAACAACCTGTCTTCCATCAGTGCTCTTTGCTTGTTACGCACAAAGATGATATCTTCGTCAGTTCACCTTGGTTGCATTGGAGACGCAGTCGTCTTTCACTTTGGTGCAATTTTATCACACAATTGGCTATCAACCAAATGTTTCCTCGAAGAAGGATCGACGTTGGTACTAAGAGCATAAGTTTTGTATTGATTTCTAAGCCTTCTCACAACTTTGTCTCCAGCTCCCCTGTAATTTTATTTGTCCAGCTATTAACTTTGATTTTAAAATGGTGTGGACTAAAAACCCAAATGGACGTAGTAGCCCTCCATTTTTATTTACTCCACATATTAGATTTGACTGAAGTCAAACTTTGTAATACTCTCAAACCTTTCCGATAATTGAAATTAAAATTCTTTATTTGTACACACTCTCACACGTTTCCGATAATTTGGCGCATGTGTGGTTGTTCACTTAAGGGAGGGTAGTGTACCACACGTGAAGGACAGGAAGTGCAACCAGGACGCGTGGGCGTGGATCGTTAGTTCATCGGAAGTAGTACTAGTTTTCTTCACTGTACATTAAATAAAGAGTTTCGTTTCATACTTACACAATTTAAAACGATAGTTATGGAGAGAAAATGAAAACCACTCCACTATATATTAGTCGTATACACGAGAGTACTATATGGATGCAGCTTCATTGACTTAGTGCACCTGCCTTTGGATTTATGACTGGTGGGCCCAAACTGTGGCTGGCTCACCTGTCATACAGCCAAAAGCAGGTGCAGTGAAGGCACCGGAGCTCAGTCCGTACTACAGTAGTATATATATAAGCGGGAGCCTCAGCGCTTGTTCGCCAGGGTTTGCACTCTCCACACGCTCGCCGCACTACATATCTGTTACACGCTGGAGGCTCAGCGTTCATTTGCTAGGGTTTGCTATATTCACAGTCTCTCACCGTCTCTTCACCAGATCTAAACAAGACTTCGTTGGCCTCTTGTCTCTCTCTCCCCCTCACAGCTGGTGAAGGAGGCGTCCGTATCCCATCGCACCGGGAAGGGGAGGAGGTGTAGCGTTCACTCTAGCGCCTTTGGCGAGGGAGGCAATCCACTGCCGGCTGCGCTGTTCTCTTTCACCCAGCGCCTGTGCGGGAGGGCCACCGACCCCTTCTTCCTCGCTGCCGTACGTAGTGTGGGCAGATCCGACCTCCCGCCGCACGCCTTGCCACATCCCGACGACCCTAAGGTATAAGTTTATTTGAAACCGTCGTTGCTCTAGCTGCATGTGGATCTTTTTCGATCTGCAGTCGAATCTAGGTCTTGGTTCAAAGAGGAAAGAAGGGTGCGGTGGGCTGGAGCAAGAATCTAGGACGTGGTTCAATGAGGAAAGGAGGGGCGGAAAGTAGTATAGACTGGCTATCCAGCCGCTTTGTAGGTCGAAAAGGGAAAAAGAGGGTAACCCAGTACACACATCTGTAAGGAACCGATCTCTTTGTTGAAAAGGGAAAGAAACTGGGGGGTCGGGTAGTTTGTGCAGGACTAGATTTGCTGCCCTCACATAGGAAGAAGGTTCAAAGAGAACAAATATGGGACCAGCGCATATATGCTGCTTGACTACATACTTTGCATCACCCATTTATACGTGTGGACGCACATGGTGCTGGCATGTCCCATACAGCTATCTTGCTGTTGTTAATCTAAGAATGTCGCCGGAAAATTGAAGCAATGCCACTGTTAAAAGTAAATTACATTTTTTAACGAATGTTGTTTTAAGAGAATGTCTCTGTTAATATGAATCAATGCAACCGTTTTAGAAATGCTACTGTCCTACTTTGTTTTCCATCCAAGATAAGTTAGATGCTTCTTTCTGTCACCGTTTGTTTCATCCTCCTTTATCGGCAAGTAATTGTTTCCTTTTTTGCCTCTGTTGAAACAGGGCTACCGATTCAACTTGTTGCTATTGCAACATTTTGCTTCGCTACTCGAAACACTTATGTTTTAAGAGTGTTTTGTGCAGTTCAACTTGAATGTCACACTGGTGACTTTGCTTAATTTTGGTGGAACTGCACAAAAGGAGATCGAGATTCGTATTTTACCTTTGTCGGTCTCATGAAAGGTCAGTACAGGCCTTCATCCACATGATTGTGCAGTGTGCTTTGAGATGTTGTGCTACTTGTATTGGTACTGTTTTAAATAAATGTTGAATTGAAGCTATTGTATTGCAATCTTTTCCCATTAAGTAGTGAACAAAAATGGGACCAACCCAGACATGATGCTTGTTGCTTTGTTACAACAAACTCTGCATCACCCCCTTTATAAGTAGATGGAAGCACATACTGTTGTTGTGCCCACTCTCCCCTGGAACTGTTTATGCTTTTCGTTAATCTAATGCCGCTGGTAAAATTAAGCAATGCCACTCTCAGAATTAATTAACTACTGAATCTTAGTTCAAAACTGCAACACTTGTTAGGAATGGTACTATCCTGCTTTGTAGTTCTTTCTACATGTTTAACCAAGGTATTGTTAAGATAATGTCTCTGTTAAAATGAATCAGTTGCATTGTTTTAGGAATGGTACTTTTCTGCTTTGTCGTTATTTATACATGTTGAAACAAGGCATTGTTAAGATAATGTCTCAGTCAATATGAATGAATCACACTGATGGAGAATTGCTACTCTGTTGCTTTGATTCCCATTAAGATAAAGTAGATCAGTAGATGCTTTTCTTCTGGGAGTACAAGTCATCAACCGTTATTTCTCAGTAATTGTTTCCCTTATACCTATTGTTGCTTACAGGGCTATCAAAATTAAAGCTCGGTTTTATTCCAACTTCGATTTTAGTTGAACTGCACAAAAGGAGCCAATGTGTCCAAGGCAAACTGCTGCATTACTGGGTCCAGTTGGTCGTTCCACTTTGCAGAAAGAAGCATTCACTGTTTGCGCTACATTACAGAAGGAATGACCGAGAAGCTTTACAGAGTATTATTAGACACCGGTGACATGACTAGTCTGCAGAGACGATTCGCAATTTAACAACACGTGGAGTGCCCTGGGCAAAAAGTGCCCAAACAAGTACAAGAAGCTACGACAGGACTCCACGATCATCGGCATTACATATTTTGAATGGGAAAAGCTCGTCAAAGTTTAATCATTGATGTTAGCAAGAAGACGTTAGTTTAATATATTGGAATTGGAAAACCTTGTCAAAATTTGCTCATTGATTTTAGCCAGAAGACATGCATTTGATATTTTTGAGTGGGACGCCCTTGCTGTGAGCAGCGTCGAGTGTTTTTTCCTATTCATGTGTTTAATTTAAAAGTAAATAGTTACTCTACTGAGATATTCTTGTGTTAAGAGTTTGTTCTGAATATTGTCTATGTAATGCCAGGCCTTGTGTTTGATTGCAAAGTTGAGCTTGGAATGTTGTGGCATGCGGCATCACGAGCTGTTCACCGTGCCTCCTGAGAATAATGCTTCGTATTGTTTTGCATGTCGATCTAATGCCAGTGATTTGCTTGTTAAGAAGGTCATCCTCTTCTGTTGTTTCCGTGCTTAAGAAGTTCATCGTCTGATGTTTCATTCATAGCCTATACGACAAGTCGGGTAGGTTAGACGTGAAACCATATGATCTTCCGACCAACTCATGATATTAGGCCGTGATTGGATCGTCGTTTTCCAACCAAAACCGCTTGTAAAACTGACGCTTGTAAATTAAAGCAGATGGTCTCGGGCGAAGGCGCTTAGTTGGTCGATTTCGACTAGTAAAATATCGGAAGTACTTCACACACGATAAAAACGCTGAACAACACTCGGACGATTGCTAATCCAACCGTTAGCTGCTTTTTCAGCCTTGCCCATGGATGGCATGATACGCACGTTGTGCATGTATCGTCTGGTAATGTCGTCCATATAGTAGTGCTCGTAAAATATACAATGGTCTCTCAAATTACACGCGTAACCCGCCGGTTTTACTTACAGACCTCGGGCCCTCGGTTTCATTACGCCTGTATTTTACACGTTGTTTCCGATGACGAGTAAATTACACTTGTATGTTAATACAGGTTTGAAATAAACGAGAGCTCCCAAGCGCGGCCTTACCGTTTCATGCCGTCTCAGTTTCTCGAAGGTGCTCATAGGTGTCCGATGATCCTGGCTTCCTGAATGAGCAGCGGGCGCTATATCAGACCATCCGTAGGGCCCGCGAGGCCCTCTCCATTGTCCTTCGAGTTGTTGCGCTCGCCGTGGCGCCGAGCATTGTTAACATCGTCAACGAACATGAGGATTTAGGAGATGACTTTATTTTGACTGGATGACACTAGGGACCCACTAGGGCCATAGTCGTACGTACGCAACTGCCTCCTTATTATGTACAACTATATTTTTTTTGCTTTCTCCTGGTTTCCTGACATCACGGTCCCACACCATTGTCAACCTATGTAGTCAATATAAACGAGAGAATTGCACAAGGCACGGCCGACAGCTGGGACCAAGCAGCTCGAGCAGTATTTGTGTTTTTGAGGCATGAGCACTGCAGAGTTTTTCTTGGCGATGATTTCGTTGTTGTTTAGAGGAGAGCAGGGTATTAACTGGGCGGGCTGTGGCCCGTCTAGCCCAGGCCAAATATCCAGCCCATATACTAATTTTTTCAATATGAAAATGGCTAGCCCAGCTATACGTCTTTTTGAGGAATACCCAGGCAAGGTCAACTTGTTATTCTCCGCCCTGTTCGGCTGTAAATCTTTCCTAGGAGGGATGCATTAGGCTTAACAGGAAAATGGGCTTTAAAAAATAATAAATGGGATGTAATTATAAAAACTGGGCAGTAACTATAAAAAATGCACCAAACATGAAATTAGTTTATAAAATATTATTTATGGATTTTGAAAAACTTAAATTTTCATTGTTGCGCGCGCAATGTTTCGTTGGATTTTTACGTAATACAAATTTATATTTAATCTGACTAGAAATTTCGGGATAAAAATATTTCGGATCCCATGTGGGAAGTTTTATTGAATTCTGTCTTCAACGGTTGGTTGAAATTATTAATCGTTGTCCTAGCTAGAAAATGGGTTGTACTTTTAACAAACTGTAAATGGGTTGTTGTAAGTTCCATTAGAATTCAAAAATGGGATGTACATTCTTACAAAACACAAATGGGCTATAAGTTCTCTGCCACACACTTGTGGGCCTACTAAGTGATGTGTCCCCTAAAAAAAATAAGTTGACGCGTATGCAAGGCTTTGTCAACTTATTATAGTCAACACATGGTTCTAGCAGCAGTGGCCGTTGGATGTCTATCCAACGGATGTCGTGCTTCTTCTTCAATCTCGGATATTCTTAGCTTCGGCCGCCCAAAAAAGATTCCTCCCCCTGACATCTGGGGCGCACCGTTTCGGAGGCTGACCTGTGGGGCTACTAAGTTGGAGCGTACCAATGGCTTTGTCAACTTAGTCAATATAAACGATTCTAGCTTCAGTGACCGTACGATGACCATCCAACGGTCGTAGTGCTTCTTCACCTCTGGTCTTCTTGGTCCAGGCGCCCAAAGCAGCGCCGGTCGTGCCGCCTGCTCCTGCCTCTCGTGGCCGGCTGTGCTGCCGCGGAGGCCTCACCGCCCCCATACTACTCCCACCGCTGGCCAGGCCATCCCTCCACTCACCCACACCCCCTGTTATTCTGCGGCGACGGCAGCCTCACACCGCAGCCGAACCAGTGAACCATCGTACTCCTCTCCGCGCGGGCTTCCACTGCTGCGTCTTCCCCGGCTCCGCGTCGTCCCATTCCTAGGCCTCGCCGTCGTCCACCGCCCTGGTGCTCTCGGCGCGGCGTGGTCAACGTGGTCAACGACCGACTTCCATCGAAAGAGTACTGTACGTGGAGAGGCTGACAGCTGGGTTCACGGCGGCCACAAGGAAGTGCCTCCTTATTACGCGCAAAATAATTATTCCTCCACCTGACAGCGGGGACCCACCGGACGGGCCACCAGTATTTTGCGAAAAAAATTGTTTCCCCCTGACTGCTGGGACCCACCGGACGGGCCACCGTATTTCGTGAAAAAAATGTTCCCCCCGATGTCAGCTCGGACCCACCGGAAGTGCCTCCTTATTACGCACAAAAAATGAATACTCCCCGGCTAGCTGGGACCCACCTTGGTGGGAGGCTGACTTGTGGGCCTACTAAGTTGACGGGGACGAAGGGCTTTGTCAACTTTGTCAATATGAACGATTCTAGCTCCAGTGACCGTACGATGTCCATCCAACGGCCGTAGTGCTTCTTCAACCTCTGGTCTTCTTGCTCCAGCCGCCCAAAGCAGCGCCGGTCGTGCCGCATGCTCCTGCCTCCCGTGGCCGGCTGTGCTGCCGCAGAGGCCTCACCGCCCCCTACTATTTCCACCGCTGGCCAGGCCCTGCGGCGACGGCAGCCTCACACCGCAGCCAAACCAGTGAACCCTCGTACTCCTCTCCGCGCGGGCTTCCACTGCCGCTTCTTCCCCGGCTCCGCGTCGTCCCCTTCCTAGGCCTCGCCGTCGTCCACCGCCGTGGTGCTCTCCGAGCGGCGTGGTCAACGTGGTGAAGGAACGACTTCCATCGGAAAAGTACTGTACGTGGAGAGGCTGATAGCTGGGTCCACGGCCACAGCCCAGTTTTTTTGTGATTTGCCAAGTCGCTTTGTCAGGCCTGTTGGGCTGCAAATCTTTCAAGACGAGGAGAGCTTTCATTCGGCTGGCCGAGAAAATGGCCCATCAGTAATGAGAAATAGGCTGTACATTTTTAAAACACATCAAACCGGCAATTAGTTTCAAATATCTTTTTTTCATTTCAAGATTTTAAATTACATTAATTTTTATGCGTGGAGAATTTGTTGGATTTTATATTGATATACATTTATTTTTAATATCAGTTTGAATGTGAGTCGAAATTTCGGGATTAAAAACAGTTCGGACCGCACCGACCGCACCGAAATATGCAAAATTTCGTATAATTTTTTAACCGTGGCCACAATATGGGCTGTAATGCTAACAAAAAGAATATGGGCTCCAAAAAAACCTTAAAATTAGCAAATGCGCTGTAAATTATTAGAAATAATGGCAGATGGGCTATATGCTGTTTTCCATAGATTTGAGGCTTTCCTAAAAACAGGTTGATGCACAAGCACTGACTGTTGGATGTCCATCCAACGGCCATCGTGCTTCTTCAATCTCTGCTCTTCCTGCTCCAGCCGCTCAAATAAGCGTCGGCGGGACTGCCTGCTCCCTCCTCCCCGCGGCCGGCTGTGCTGCCGCGCAGGCCTCACCGCCCCACCGTACTCCAATCGCTGGCCTAGCCATCCCTCTACTCACCCACAGCTGCTGTTATTCTCCGGCGACGGCAGACGAACCAGTAAACCCTCATACAGTCGTACTCCCCTCCGCGTGGGAAACAACTGCCGAGTCTTCCCTGCCTCTGTGTCGTCCCCTTCCTAGGCCTCGCCGTCGTCCACCGCCGTGCTGCTCTCGGCGCGGCATGGTCAATGTGGTCAACGACCGACTTCCATCGGAAGAGTACTGTGCGTGGAGACGCTGACAGCTGGGTCCACGCCCGCAGCAAGGAAGTGCCTCCTTATTACGCGCAAAATAATTATTCCTCCACCTGACAGCGGGGACCCATCGGACGGGCCACCGTATTTGGCGAAAAAACGTTTCCCCTGACTGTTGGGACCCACCAGCTACACCTTCGCACGCAAGGAAGTGCGTCCGGGCAAAAAAAACGATTCGCCCCCCTGACTGCTGGGACCCACCAGCTACATCTTCGCACGCAAGGAAGTGCCTGACAGTCGGGACCCACCTGGACGAAGCGTACGTAGCGTTGTCATTCTGGTCGCGAACGTGTACGTACATATATACTGGTGGATGTAGAGGCGCGCACGTGTCGTAGTAGAGGCACGCACGTAGCATGTACACATACGTACAACGGCCAGGGTGCAAGAAAGAACATACGGCCACGTGTGTGTACATACGGGCGGGGTCTCGAACGCCTACTCGCGCATACGTACGGCGAGGGCTCGTTGACATGGGTGGGTCGGAACGGAGAAACAGCGTCGTCGTCGTGTTCATTGGGAGGCAACGGAATACGTCGTGTTCATGGGGAGGCAACGAAATGCGTCGTGTTCATCGGGAGGCAACGGAACGCGTGGGAGCCAACTCGCTGGGTGGGAACGGAATGCGTGGTCGTGTTCATCGGGAGGGCTTGGACGGAACAGGCGATGGAAACGAGGCCTGGCATACCGCACAACGGAGGAAACGGACCTCCTACGTTCGGAACAGGGTCCTGTTGATCGGAGGGGTGTGGCGTACCGCAAAACGAAGGAAACTGACCTCCTACGGTCGAAACGGGGTCCTGTTGATCGGGAGGGGTGTGGCGTACCGCAAAACGGACGAAACGGACCTCCTACGGTCGAAACGGGGGTCCTGTTGATCGGGAGGGGTGTGGCGTACCGCAAAAAGGACGAAACGGACCTCCTACGGTCGAAACGGGGTCCTGTTCATCGGGAGGGGTGTGGCGTACCGCAAAACGGGACTCCACGCGATACTGTTCATCTCCACCGTCGACCTCCTCCAGCCTCCACGGGCTACCGTCGACCTCCTCCAGCCTCCACGGACTCCTGTTCATCCAGCCTCCACCGCGCGCTACTCCACCGGCTACTGTTCATCCACCCCTCCACGGGCACCCCTCCACCGTCTACTGTTTATCCAGCCATCCACACCACGGGGTCCTGTTCAACCTGTTGGGGAACGTAGTAATTTCTAAAAATTTCCTACGCACACGCAAGATCATGGTGATGCATAGCAACGAGAGGGGAGAGTGTTGTCCACGTACCATCGTAGACCGACAGCGGAAGCGTTATCACAACGCGGTTGATGTAGTCGTACGTCTTCACGATCCGACCGATCAAGTACCGAACGTACGGCACCTTCGAGTTCTACACACGTTCAGCTCGATGACGTCCCTCGAACTCCGATCCAGCCGAGTGTTGAGGAGAGTTTCGTCAGCACGACGGCGTGGTGACGATGATGATGTTCCACCCACGCAGGGCTTCGCCTAAGCTCCGCAACAGTATTATCAAGGTGTAATATGGTGGAGGGGGGCACCGCACACGGCTAAGAGATCTCAAGGATCAATTGTTGTGTCTCTGGGGTGCCCCCTGCCCCCGTATATAAAGGAGCAAGGGAGGAGGAGGCCGGCCCTAGGAGGGGGCGCACCAAGTGTGGAGTCCTAATAGGACTCCCTAGTCCTAGTAGGATTCCACCTCCCATATGGAATAGGAAAAGAGGAAGGGAAAAAGAGAAGGAAGGAAGGGGCGCCCCCCTTCCCTAGTCCAATTCGGACCAGACCAACGGGAGGGGTGCGGCCACCCTTGAGGCCCTTTTCCTTCTTTCCCGTATGGCCCAATAAGGCCCAATACGTATTCCCGTAACTCTCCGGTACTCCGAAAAATACCCGAATCACTCGGATCCTTTCCGAAGTCCGAATATAGTCGTCCAATATATCGATCTTTACGTCTCGACCATTTCGAGACTCCTCGTCATGTCCCCGATCTCATCCGGGACTCCGAACTCCTTCGGTACATCAACATACATAAACTCATAATAAAACTGTCATCGTAACTTTAAGCGTGCGGACCCTACGGGTTCGAGAACTATGTAGACATGACCGAGACACGTCTCCGGTCAATAACCAATAGCGGGACCTGGATGCCCATATTGGCTCCCACATATTCTAGGAAGATCTTTATCTGTCAGATCGCATAACAACATACGTTGTTCCCTTTGTCACCGGTATGTTACTTGCCCGAGATTTGATCGTCGGTATCTCGATACCTAGTTCAATCTCGTTACCGGCAAGTCTCTTTACTCGTTCCGTAACACATCATCCCGCAACTAACTCATTAGTCACAATGCTTGCAAGGCTTATAGTGATGTGCATTACCGAGTGGGCCCAGAGATACCTTTCCAACAATTGGAGTGACAAATCCTAATCTCGAAATACGCCAACCCAACAAGTACCTTTGGAGACACCTGTAGAGCACCTTTATAATCACCCATTTACGTTGTGACGTTTGGTAGCACACAAAGTGTTCCTCCGGTAAACGGGAGTTGCATAATCTCATAGGAACATGTATAAGTCATGAAGAAAGCAATAGCAACATACTAAACGATCGGGTGCTAAGCTAACGGAATGGGTCAAGTCAATCACGCCATTCTCCTAATGAGGTGATCTCGTTAATCAAATGACAACTCATGTCTATGGCTAGGAAACATAACCATCTTTGATTAACGAGCTAGTCAAGTAGAGGCATACTAGTGACACTCTGTTCGTCTATGTATTCACACATGTATTATGTTTCCGGTTAATACAATTCTAGCATGAATAATAAACATTTATCATGATATAAGGAAATATATAATACTTTATTATTGCCTCTAGGGCATATTTCCTTCAGTCTCCCACTTGCACTAGAGTCAATAATCTAGTTCACATCGCCATGTGATTTAACATCAATAATTCACATCACCATGTGATTAACACCCATAGTTCACATCTCTATGTGACCAACACTCAAATGGTTTACTAGAGTCAATAATCTAGTTCACATCGCTATGTGATTAACACCCAAAGAGTACTAAGGTGTGATCATGTTTTGATTGTGAGATCATTTTAGTCAACGGGTCTGTCACATTCAGATCCGTAAGGATTTTGCAAATTTTTATGTCTACAATGCTCTGCACGGAGCTACTCTAGCTAATTGCTCCCACTTTCAATATGTATCTAGACCGAGACTTAGAGTCATCTAGATTTAGTGTCAAAACTTGTATCAACGTAACCCTTTACGACGAACCTTTTGTGACTTCCATAATCGAGAAACATATCCTTATTCCACTAAGGATAATTTTGACCGCTGTCCAGTGATCTACTCCTAGATCACTATTGTACTCCCTTGCCAAAATCAGTGTAGGGTATACAATAGATCTGGTACACAGCATGGCATACTTTATAGAACCTATGGCCAAGGCATAGGGAATGACTTTCATTCTCTTTCTATCTTTTGCCGTGGTCGGGCTTTGAGTCTTTACTCAATTTCACACCTTGTTACACAGGCAAGAACTCTTTCTTTGACTGTTCCATTTTGAACTATTTCAAAATCTTGTTAAGGTATGTACTCATTGAAAAAACTTATCAAGCGTCTTGATCTATCTCTATAGATCTTGATGCTCAATACGTAAGCAGCTTCACCGAGGTCTTTCTTTGAAAAACTCTTTTCAAACACTCCTTTATGCTTTGCAGAATAATTCTACATTATTTCCGATCAACAATATGTCATTCACATATACTTATCAGAAATGTTGTAGTGCTCCCACTCACTTTCTTGTAAATACAGGCTTCATCGCAAGTCTGTATAAAACTATATCCTTTGATCAACTTATCAAAGTGTATATTCCAACTCTGAGATACTTGCACCAGTCCATAGATGGATTGCTGGAGCTTGCATATTTTGTTAGCACCTTTAGGATTGACAAAACCTCCTGGTTGCATCATATACAACTCTTCTTTAATAAATCCATTAAGGAATGCAGTTTTGTTTATCCATTTGCCAGATTTCATAAAATGCGGCAATTGCTAACATGATTCGGACAGACTTAAGCATAGATACGAGTGAGAAACTCTCATCGTAGTCAACACCTTGAACTTGTCGAAAAACCTTTTTGCGACAATTCTAGCTTTGTAGATAGTAACACTACTATCAGCGTCCGTCTTCCTCTTGAAGATCCATTTAATCTCAATGACTCGCCGATCATTGGGCAAATCAATCAAAGTTCGTACTTTGTTCTCATACATGGATCTCATCTCAGATTTCATGGCCTCAAGCCATTTTGCGGAATTTGGGCTCACCTTTGCTTCTTCATAGTTCGTAGGTTCGTCATGGTCTAGTAACATGATCTTCAGAACAGGATTACCGCACCACTCTGGTGCGGATCTTACTCTGGTTTACCTACGAGGTTTGGTAGTAACTTGATCTGAAGTTACATGATCATCATCATTAACTTCCTCACTAATTGGTGTAGGAGTCACAGGAACAGATTTCTGTGATGAACTAATTTCCAATAAGGGAGCAGGTACAGTTACCTCATCAAGTTCTACTTTCCTCCCACTCACTTCTTTCGAGAGAAACTCCTTCTCTAGAAAGGATCCATACTTAGCAACAAATGTCTTGCCTTCGGATCTGTGATAGAAGGTGTACCCAACTGTCTCCTTTGGGTATCCTATGAAGACACATTTCTCCGATTTGGGTTTGACCTTATCAGGATGAAACCTTTTTTCACATAAGCATTGCAACCCCAAAATTTTAAGAAACGACAACTTTGGTTTCTTGCCAAACCACAGTTCATAAGGCGTCGTCTCAACGGATTTTGATGGTGCCCTATTTAACGTGAATGCAGCTATCTCTAATGCATAACCCCCAAAACGATTAGTGGTAAATTGGTAAGAGACATCATAGATTGCACTATATCCAATAAAGTACGGTTATGACGTTCGGACACACCATTATGTTGTGGTGTTACAGGTGGCGTGAGTAGTGAAACTATTTCACATTGTTTTAACTGAAGGCCAAACTCGTAACTAAAATACTCTTCTCCACGATCAAATCGTAGAAACTTTATTTTCTTGTTACGATGATTTTCTACTTCACTCTGAAATTATATGAACTTTTCAAATGTTTCAGACTTCTGTTTCATTAAGAAGATATACCCATATCTGCTCAAATCATCTGTGAAGGTCAGAAAATAATGATACCTGCTACGAGCCTCAATATTCATCGGACCACATACATCTGTATGTATGATTTCCAACAAATCTATTGCTCTCTCCATAGTTCCGGAGAACGACGTTTCAGTCATCTTGCCCATGAGGCACGGTTCGTAAGCATCAAGTGATTCATAATCAAGTGATTCCAAAATCCCATCAGTATGGAGTTTCTTCATGCGCTTTACACCAATATGACCTAAACGACAGTACCACAAATAAGTTGCACTATCATTATTAAATTTGCATCTTTTGGCTTCAATATTATGAATATGTGTATCATTACGATCGAGATCCAACAAACCATTTTTCGTTGGTGTGTATGACCATAAAGGTTTTATTCATGTAAACAGAACAACAATTGTTCTCTAACTTAAATGAATAACCGTATTGCAATAAACATGATCAAATCATATTCATGCTCAACGCAAACACCAAATAACACTTATTTAGTTTCAACACTAATCCCGAAAGTACAGGGAGTGTGCGATGATGATCATATCAATCTTGGAACTACTTCCAACACACATCGTCACCTCGCCTTTTACTAGTCTCTGTTTATTCTGCAACTCCCGTTTCGAGTTACTACTCTTAGCAACTGAACCAGTATCAATTACCGAGGGGTTTCTATAAACATTAGTAAAGTACACATCAATAATCTGTATACCAAATATACCTTTGTTCACTTTTACTAGTCTCTGTTTATTCTGCAACTCCCGTTTCGAGTTACTACTCTTAGCAACTGAACCAGTATCAATTACCGAGGGGTTGCTATAAACACTAGTAAAGTATACGTCAATAATCTGTATATCAAATATACCTTTGTTCACTTTGCCATCCTTCTTATCCACCAAATAGTTGGGGTAGTTCCGCTTCGGTGACCAGTCCCTTTGCAGTAGAAGCACTTAGTCTCAGGCTTAGGTACAGACTTGGGCTTCTTCACTTGAGTAGCAACTTGCTTGCCGTTCTTTTTGAAGTTCCCCTTCTTCCCTTTGCCCTTTTCTTGAAACTAGTGGTCTCGTCAACCATCAACACTTGATGTTTTTCTTGATTTCTACCTTCGTCGATTTCAGCATCACGAAGAGCTCAGGAATTACTTTCGTCATCCCTTGCATACTATAGTTCATCGTGAAGTTCTACTAACTTGGTGATGGTGACTAGAGAATTCTGTCAATCACTATTTTATCTGGAAGAAAAATTCCCACTTGATTCAAGCGATTGTAGTACCCAGACAATATGAGCACATGCTCACTAGTTGAGCGATTCTCCTCCATCTTTTAGCTATAGAACTTGTTGGAGACTTAATATCTCACAACTCGGGTATTTGCTTGAAATATTAACTTCAACTCCTGGAACATCTCATATGGTCCATGACGTTCAAAACGTCTTTGAAGTCCCGATTCTAAGCCGTTAAGCATGGTGCACTAAACTATCAAGTAGTCATCATATTGAGCTAGCCAAACGTTCATAACGTGTGCATCTGCTCCTGCAATAGGTCTGTCACCTAGCGGTGCATCAAGGACATAATTCTTGCAGCAATGAGGATAATCCTCAGATCACGGATCCAATCCGCATCATTGCTACTAACATCTTTCAACATAATTTTTCTCTAGGAACATATAAAAAATAAACACAGGGAAGCAACAACGCGAGCTATTGATCTACAACATAATTTGCAAAATACTATCAGGACTAAGTTCATGATAAATTTAAGTTCAATTAATCATATTACTTAAGAACTCCCACTTAGATAGACATCCCTCTAATAATCTAAGTGATTACGTGATCCAAAGCAACTATACCATGTCCGATTAACACGTGAGATGGAGTAGTTTCAATGGTGAACATCACTATGTTGATCATATCTACTATATGATTCACGCTCGACCTTTCGGTCTCTGTGTTCCGAGGCCATATCTGTAGATGCTAGGCTCGTCAAGTTTAACCTGAGTATTCCGCGTGTGCAACTGTTTTGCACCCGTTGTATTTGAACGTAGAGCCTATCACACCCGATTAACATGTGGTGTCTCAGCACGAAGAACTTTTGCAACGGTGCATACTCAGGGAGAACACTTTTATCTTGAAATTTTAGTGAGAGATCATCTTATAATGCTACCGTCAATCAAAGCAAGATAAGATGCATAAAGGATTAACATCACATGCAATCAATATAAGTGATATGATATGGCCATCATCATCTTGTGCTTGTGATCTCCATCTCCGAAGCACCGTGCTTGTGATCTCCATCTCCGAAGCACCGTCATGATCACCATCGTCACCGGCACGACACCTTGATCTCCATCGTAGCATCGTTGTCGTCTCGCCACCTTATTGCTTTTATGACTATCGCTACCTCTTAGGGATAAAGTAAAACTATTACATGGCGATTGCATCTCATACAATAAAGCGACAACCATATGGCTCCTGCCAGTTGCCGATAACTCGGTTACAAAACATGATCATCTCATACAACACATTATATCACATCATGTCTTGACCATATCACATCACAACATGCCCTGCAAAAACAAGTTAGACGTCCTCTACTTTGTTGTTGCATGTTTTTACGTGGCTGCTACGGGCTTAGCAAGAACCGTTCTTACCTACGCATCAAAACCACAACGATAGTTTGTCAAGTTGGTGCTGTTTTAACCTTCGCAAGGACCGGGCGTAGCCACACTCGGTTCAACTAAAGTGAGAGAGACAGACACCCGCCGGTCACCTTTAAGCAACGAGTGCTCCGAACGGTGAAACCCGTCTCACGTAAGCGTACGCGTAATGTCGGTCCGGGCCGCTTCATCTCACAATACCGCTGAACCAAAGTATGACATGCTCGTAAGCAGTATGACTTATATCGCCCACAACTCATTTGTGTTCTACTCGTGCATAGCATCAACGCATAAAACCAGGCTCGGATGCCACTGTTGGGGAACGTAGTAATTTCAAAAAAAATCCTACGCACACGCAAGATCATGGTGATGCATAGCAACGAGAGGGGAGAGTGTTGTCACGTACCCTCGTAGACCGACAGCGGAAGCGTTATCACAACGCGGTTGATGTAGTCGTACGTCTTCACGATCCGACCGATCAAGTACCGAACGTACGGCACCTCCGAGTTCTACACACGTTCAGCTCGATGACGTCCCTCGAACTCCGATCCAGCCGAGTGTTGAGGGAGAGTTTCGTCAGCACGACGGCGTGGGGACGATGATGATGTTCCACCGACGCAGGGCTTCGCCTAAGCTCCGCAACGGTATTATCGAGGTGTAATATGGTGGAGGGGGGCACCGCACACGGCTAAGAGATCTCAAGGATCAATTGTTGTGTCTCTGGGGTGCCCCCTGCCCCCGTATATAAAGGAGCAAGGGAGGAGGAGGCCGGCCCTAGGAGGGGGCGCACCAAGTGTGGAGTCCTACTAGGACTCCCTAGTCCTAGTAGGATTCCACCTCCCATATGGAATAGGAAAAGAGGAAGGGAAAAAGAGAAGGAAGGAAGGGGGCGCCCCCCTTCCCTAGTCCAATTCGGACCAGACCAAGGGGAGGGGTGCGGCCACCCTTGAGGCTCTTTTCCTTCTTTCCCGTATGGCCAAATAAGGCCCAATACGTATTCCCGTAACTCTCCAGTACTCCGAAAAATACCCGAATCACTCGGAACCTTTCCGAAGTCCGAATATAGTCGTCCAATATATCGATCTTTACGTCTCGACCATTTCGAGACTCCTCGTCATGTCCCCGATCTCATCCGGGACTCCGAACTCCTTCGGTACATCAACATACATAAACTCATAATAAAACTGTCATCGTAACTTTAAGCGTGCGGACCCTACGGGTTCGAGAACTATGTAGACATGACCGAGACACGTCTCCGGTCAATAACCAATAGCGGGACCTGGATGCCCATATTGGCTCCCACATATTCTACGAAGATCTTTATCGGTCAGACCGCATAACAACATACGTTGTTCCCTTTGTCACCGGTATGTTACTTGCCCGAGATTTGATCATCGGTATCTCGATACCTAGTTCAATCTCGTTACCGGCAAGTCTCTTTACTCGTTCCGTAACACATCATCCCGCAACTAACTCATTAGTCACAATGCTTGGAAGGCTTATAGTGATGTGCATTACCGAGTGGGCCCAGAGATACCTCTCCAACAATTGGAGTGACAAATCCTAATCTCGAAATACGCCGACCCAACAAGTACCTTTGGAGACACCTGTAGAGCACCTTTATAATCACTCATTTAGGTTGTGACATTTGGTAGCACACAAAGTGTTCCTCCGGCAAACGGGAGTTGCATAATCTCATAGTCATAGGAACATGTATAAGTCATGAAGAAAGCAATAGCTGTTGGAAATATGCCCTAGAGGCAATAATAAATGGTTATTATTATATTTCTTTGTTCATGATAATGGTCTATTATTCATGCTATAATTGTATTGTCCGGAAATCGTAATACATGTGTGAATGCATAGACCGCAACGTGTCCCTAGTAAGCCTCTAGTTGACTAGCTCGTTGATCAATAGATAGTCATGGTTTCCTGACTATGGACATTGGATGTCATTGATAACGGGATCACATCATTAGGAGAATGATGTGATGGACAAGACCCAATCCTAAGCATAGCATAAAAGGTCGTGTAGTTTCGTTTGCTAGAGCTTTTCCAATGTCAAGTATCTTTTCCTTAGACCATGAGATCGTGCAACTCCCGGGTACCGTAGGAGTGCTTTGGGTGTGCCAAACGTCACAACGTAACTGGGTGACTATAAAGGTGCACTACGGGTATCTCCGAAAGTGTCTGTTGGGTTGGCACGGATCGAGACTGGGATTTGTCACTCCGTGTGACGGAGAGGTATCTCTGGGCCCACTCGGCAATGCATCATCATAATGAGCTCAATGTGACTAAGGCGTTAGTCACGGGATCATGCATTGCGGTACGAGTAAAGAGAGTTGCCGGTAACGATATTGAACAAGGTATTGGGATACCGACGATCGAATCTCGGGCAAGTAACATACCGATTGACAAAGGGAATTGCATACGGGATTGATTGAATCCTCGACACCGTGGTTCATCCGATGAGATCATCGTGGAACATGTGGGAGCCAACATGGGTATCCAGATCCCGCTGTTGGTTATTGACCGGAGAGGCGTCTCGGTCATGTCTGCATGTCTCCCGAACCCGTAGGGTCTACACACTTAAGGTTCGGTGACGCTAGGGTTGTAGAGATATGTGTATGCGGAAACCCGAAAGTTGTTCAAAGTCCCGGATGAGACCCCGGACGTCACGAGAGGTTCCGGAATGGTCCTGAGGTGAAGAATTATATATAGGAAGTCCAGTTTCGGCCACCGGGAAAGTTTCGGGGGTTACCGGTATTGTACCGGGACCACCGGAAGGGTCCCGGGGGTCCACCGGGTGGGGCCACCTATCCCGGAGGGCCCCATGGGCTGAAAGTGGAAGGAAACCAGCCCCTAGTGGGCTGGGCGCCCCACCATGGGCCTCCCCCCATGCGCCTAGGGTTGCAAACCCTAGGGTGGGGGGACTTGCCCCTTGCCTTGGGGGGCAAGGCAACCCCTTCCCCCCCTTTGGCCGCCCCCCCCCTTGAGATCCCATCTTTAGGGGCCGGCGCCCCCCCCCAGGGGGCCTATATAAAGGGGGGGAGGGAGGGCAGCAACATACAGCCTTGGGCGCCTCCCTCCTCCCCTGCAACACCTCTCTCTCTCTCTCTCGCAGAAGCTCGGCGAAGCCCTGCCGGAGACCCGCTACATCCACCAGCACGCCGTCGTGCTGTTGGATCTCCATCAACCTCTCCTTCCCCCTTGCTGGATCAAGAAGGAGGAGACGTCGCTGCACAGTACGTGTGTTGAACGCGGAGGTGCCGTCCGTTCGGCACTCGGTCATCGGTGATTTGGATCACGGCGAGTACGACTCCGTCATCCACGTTCATAGGAACGCTTCCGCTCGCGATCTACAAGGGTATGTAGATGCACTCCTTTCCCCTCGTTGCTAGTAGACTCCATAGATGCATCTTAGTGAGCGTAGGAAAATTTTAAAATTATGCTACGATTCCCAACAGTGGCATCATGAGCCAGGCCTATGCGTAGTTACTATGCACGAGTAGAACACAAAGCAGTTGTGGGCGTTGAGTTTGCCAATTCTTCTTGCCGCTACTAGTCTTTTCTTGTTTCGGCGGTATTGTAGGATGAAGCGGCCCGGGCCGACCTTACACGTACACTTACGTGAGACAGGTTCCACCGATTGACATGCACAAGTTGCATATGGTGGCTAGCGGGTGTCTGTCTCTCCTACTTTAGTCGGAACGGATTCGATGAAAAGGGTCCTTATGAAGGGTAAATAGAAATTGGCAAATCACATTGTGGTCATACGTAGGTAAGAAACGTTCTTGCTAGAAACCTACAAACCACGTAAAAACTTGCAACAACAATTAGAGGACGTCTAACTTGTTTTTGCAGCAAGTGCTATGTGATGTGATATGGCCAGAAGATGTGATGAATGATATATGTGATGTATGATATTGATCATATTCTTGTAATAGGAATCACGACTTGCATGTCGATGAGTATGACAACCGGCATGAGCCATAGGAGTTGTCTTTATTATTTTGTATGACCTGCGTGTCATTGAATAACGCCATGTAAATTACTTTACTTTGTTGCTAAACGCGTTAGCCATAGAAGTAGAAGTAATCGTTGGCGTGACGACTTCATGAAGACACAGTGATGGAGATCATGATGATGGAGATCATGGTGTCATGCCGGTGACGAAGATGATCATGGTGCCCCGAAGATGGAGATCAAAGGAGCATAATGATATTGGCCATATCATGTCACTATTTGATTGCATGTGATGTTTATCATGTTTTTGCATCTTATTTGCTTAGAACGACGGTAGTAAGTAAGATGATCCCTTTTAATAATTTCAAGAAAGTGTTCACCCTAACTGTGCACCGTTGCGAAGGTTCGTTGTTTCGAAGCACCACGTGATGATCGGGAGTGATAGATTCTAGCGTTCGAATACAACGGGTGTTGACGAGCCTAGCATGTACAGACATGGCCTCGGAACACACGCAATACACTTAGGTTGACTTGACGAGCCTAGCATGTACAGACATGGCCTCGGAACACGGAGGACCGAAAGGTCGAGCATGAGTCGTATAGAAGATACGATCAACATGGAGATGTTCACCGATCTTGACTAGTCCGTCTCACGTGATGATCGGACACGGCCTAGTTAAACTCGGATCATGTTTCACTTAGATGACGAGAGGGATGTCTATCTGAGTGGGAGTTCATAAATAATTTGATTAGATGAACTTAATTATCATGAACTTAGTCTAAAATCTTTACACTATGTATTGTAGATCAAATGGCCAACGTTGTCCTCAATTTCAACGCGTTCCTAGAGAAAACCAAGCTGAAAGATGATGGCAGCAACTATACGGACTGGGTCCGGAACCTGAGGCTCATCCTCATAGTAGCCAAGAAAGATTATGTCTTAGAAGCACCGCTAGGTGAAGCACCAATCCCACAGAACCAAGACGTTATGAATGCTTGGCAATCACGTGCTTATGATTACTCCCTCGTTCAGTGCGGCATGCTTTACAGCTTAGAACCGGGTCTCCAAAAGCGTTTTGAGAAACATGGAGCATATGAGATGTTCGAGGAGCTGAAATTGGTTTTCCAAGCTCATGCCCGGGTCGAGAGATATGATGTCACCGACAAGTTCTTCAGCTGTAAAATGGAGGAGAACAGTTCTGTTAGTGAGCACATACTCAGAATGTCTGGATTGCATAACCGCTTGTCTCAGCTGGGAGTTAATCTCCCGGATGACGCGGTCATTGACAGAATCCTCCAGTCGCTTCCACCAAGCTACAAGAGCTTTGTGATGAACTACAATATGCAGGGGATGGAAAAGACCATTCCTGAGGTATATTCAATGCTGAAATCAGCGGAAGGGGAGATCAGAAAAGAACATCAAGTGTTGATGATGAATAAAACCAATAAGTTCAAGAAGGGCAAGGGTAAGAAGAACTTCAAGAAGGACGGCAAGGGAGTTGCCGTGCCCGGTAAACCAGTTACTGGGAAGAAGTCAAAGAATGCACCCAAGCCCGAGACTGAGTGCTTTTATTGCAAGGGAAGTGGTCACTGGAAGCGGAACTGCCCCAAATACTTAGCGGACAAGAGGAAGGCCGGCAACACCAAAGGTATATGTGATATACATGTAATTGATGTGTACCTTACCAGTACTCGTAGTAGCTCCTGGTATTTGATACCGGTGCGGTTGCTCATATTTGTAACTCAAAATAGGAACTACGGAATAAACGGAGACTGGCGAAGGACGAGGTGACGATGCGCGTCGGGAATGGTTCCAAGGTCGATGTGATCGCCGTCGGCACGCTACCTCTGCATCTACCCACGGGATTAGTTTTGAACCTCAATAATTGTTATTTAGTGCCAGCTTTGAGCATGAACATTGTACCTGGATCTCGTTTAATTCGAGATGGCTACTCATTTAAATCCGAGAATAATGGTTGTTCTATTTATTTGAGAGATATGTTTTATGGTCATGCCCCGCTGGTCAATGGTTTATTTTTGATGAATCTCGAACGTGATGTTACACATGTTCATAGTGTGAATACCAAAAGATGTAAAGTTGATAACGATAGTCCCACATACTTGTGGCACTGCCGCCTTGGTCACATTAGTGTCAAGCGCATGAAAAAGCTCCATGCAGATGGACTTTTGGAGTCTCTTGATTACGAATCATTTGACACGTGCGAACAATGCCTCATGGGTAAGATGACCAAGACTCCGTTCTCCGGAACAATGGAGCGAGCAACCAACTTATTGGAAATCATACATACCGATGTGTGTGGTCCAATGAGTGTTGAGGCTCGCGGAGGATATCGTTATGTTCTCACTCTCATTGATGATTTAAGTAGATATGGGTATGTCTACCTAATGAAACACAAGTCTGAAACCTTTGAAAAATTCAAGGAATTTCAGAGTGAAGTTGAGAATCAACGTGACAGGAAAATAAAATTCTTACGATCAGATCGTGGTGGAGAATATTTAAGTCACGAATTTGGTACACACTTAAGGAAATGTGGAATAGTTTCACAACTCACGCCGCCTGGAACACCTCAGAGAAATGGTGTGTCCGAACGTCATAATCGCACTCTATTGGATATGGTGCGATCTATGATGTCTCTTACCGATTTACCGCTCTCATTTTGGGGTTATGCTTTAGAGACTGCCGCATTCACTTTAAATAGGGCTCCGTCGAAATCCGTTGAGACGACACCGTATGAATTATGGTTTGGGAAGAAACCTAAGCTGTCGTTTCTAAAAGTTTGGGGATGCGATGCTTATGTCAAGAAACTTCAACCTGAAAAGCTCGAACCCAAATCGGAAAAATGCGTCTTCGTAGGATACCCTAAGGAAACCATTGGGTATACCTTCTACCTCAGATCCGAAGGCAAGATCTTCGTTGCCAAGAACGGGTCCTTTCTGGAGAAGGAGTTTCTCTCGAAAGAATTGAGTGGGAGGAAAGTGGAACTTGATGAGGTGATAGTCACCCCTTCCGAACCGGAAAGTAGCGCAGCGCGGGAAAATGTTCCTGTGGTGCCTACACCGACTGGGGAGGAAGTTAATGATGATGATCATGAAGCTTCGGATCAAGTTACTGAACTTCGTAGGTCCACAAGGACACGTTCCGCACCAGAGTGGTACGGCAACCCTGTCCTGGAAATCATGTTGTTAGACAACGGTGAACCTTCGAACTATGAAGAAGCGATGGCGGGCCCGGATTCCGACAAATGGCTAGAAGCCATGAAATCCGAGATAGAATCCATGTATGAAAACAAAGTATGGACTTTGACTGACTTGCCCGATGAACGGCGAGCCATAGAAAACAAATGGATCTTTAAGAAGAAGACGGACGCGGATGGTAATGTGACCATCTACAAAGCTCGACTTGTCGCTAAGGGTTATCGACAAGTTCAAGGGGTTGACTACGATGAGACTTTCTCACCCGTAGCGAAGTTGAAGTCCGTCCGAATCATGTTAGCAATTGCCGCATACTATGATTATGAGATATGGCAGATGGACGTCAAAACGGCATTCCTTAAAGGCTTCCTTAAGGAAGAGTTGTATATGATGCAGCCGGAAGGTTTTGTCGATCCTAAGAATGCTAACAAAGTATGCAAGCTCCAGCGCTCAATCTATGGGCTGGTGCAAGCATCTCGGAGTTGGAACATTCGCTTTGATGAGATGATCAAAGCGTTTGGGTTTACACAGACTTATGGAGAAGCCTATGTTTACAAGAAAGTGAGTGGGAGCTCTGTAGCATTTCTCATATTATATGTGGATGACATATTATTGATGGGAAATGATATAGAATTCTTGGAAAGTATAAAGGCCTATTTCAATAAGTGTTTTTCAATGAAGGACCTTGGAGAAGCTGCTTATATATTAGGCATCAAGATCTATAGAGATAGATCAAGACGCCTCATTGGTCTTTCACAGAGTACACACCTTGACAAGATATTGAAGAAGTTCAATATGGATCAGTCCAAGAAGGGGTTCTTGCCTGTATTGCAAGGTGTGCAATTGAGCACGGCTCAATGCCCGACCACGGCAGAAGATATAGAAAAGATGAGTGTCATCCCCTATGCCTCGGCCATAGGGTCTATTATGTATGCCATGCTGTGTACCAGGCCTGATGTAAACCTTGCCGTAAGTTTGGTAGGAAGGTACCAAAGTAATCCCGGCATGGAACACTGGACAGCGGTCAAGAATATCCTGAAGTACCTGAAAAGGACTAAGGATATGTTTCTCGTTTATGGAGGTGACGAAGAGCTCGTCGTAAAGGGTTACGTCGACGCTAGCTTCGACACAGATCTGGATGACTCGAAGTCACAGACCGGATACGTGTATATTTTGAATGGAGGAGCAGTAAGCTGGTGCAGTTGTAAGCAAAGCGTCATGGCGGGATCTACATGTGAAGCGGAGTACATGGCAGCCTCGGAGGCAGCACAGGAAGCAGTCTGGATGAAGGAGTTCATTACCGACCTAGGGGTGATTCCCAATGCGTCGGGCCCGATGACTCTCTTCTGTGACAACACTGGAGCCATTGCCCTTGCGAAGGAGCCCAGGTTTCACAGGAAGACCAGGCATATCAAGCGTCGCTTCAACTCCATTCGTGAAAGTGTTCAAAATGGAGACATAGATATTTGTAAAGTACATACGGACCTGAATGTAGCAGATCCGTTGACTAAACCTCTCCCTAGGGCAAAACATGATCAACACCAGGACGCAATGGGTGTTCGATTCATCACAATGTAAATAGATTATTGACTCTAGTGCAAGTGGGAGACTGTTGGAAATATGCCCTAGAGGCAATAATAAATGGTTATTATTATATTTCTTTGTTCATGATGATGGTCTATTATTCATGCTATAATTGTATTGTCCGGAAATCGTAATACATGTGTGAATGCATAGACCGCAACGTGTCCCTAGTAAGCCTCTAGTTGACTAGCTCGTTGATCAATAGATAGTCATGGTTTCCTGACTATGGACATTGGATGTCATTGATAACGGGATCACATCATTAGGAGAATGATGTGATGGACAAGACCCAATCCTAAGCATAGCATAAAAGGTCGTGTAGTTTCGTTTGCTAGAGCTTTTCCAATGTCAAGTATCTTTTCCTTAGACCATGAGATCGTGCAACTCCCAGGTACCGTAGGAGTGCTTTGGGTGTGCCAAACGTCACAACGTAACTGGGTGACTATAAAGGTGCACTACGGGTATCTCCGAAAGTGTCTGTTGGGTTGGCACGGATCGAGACTGGGATTTGTCACTCCGTGTGACGGAGAGGTATCTCTAGGCCCACTAGGTAATGCATCATCATAATGAGCTCAATGTGACTAAGGCGTTAGTCACGGGATCATGCATTGCGGTACGAGTAAAGAGACTTGCCGGTAACGAGATTGAACAAGGTATTGGGATACCGACGATCGAATCTCGGGCAAGTAACATACCGATTGACAAAGGGAATTGCATACGGGATTGATTGAATCCTCGACACCGTGGTTCATCCGATGAGATCATCGTGGAACATGTGGGAGCCAACATGGGTATCCAGATCCCGCTGTTGGTTATTGACCGGAGAGGCGTCTCGGTCATGTCTGCATGTCTCCCGAACCCGTAGGGTCTACACACTTAAGGTTCGGTGACGCTAGGGTTGTAGAGATATGTGTATGCGGAAACGCGAAAGTTGTTCGGAGTCCCGGATGAGATCCCGGACGTCACGAGAGGTTCCGGAATGGTCCTGAGGTGAAGAATTATATATAGGAAGTCCAGTTTCAGCCACCGGGAAAGTTTCGGGGGTTACCGGTATTGTACCGGGACCACCGGAAGGGTCCCGGGGGTCCACCGGGTGGGGCCACCTATCCCGGAGGGCCCCATGGGCTGAAAGTGGAAGGGAACCAGCCCCTAGTGGGCTGGGCGCCCCCCCCCCATGCGCCTAGGGTTGCAAACCCTAGGGTGGGGGGACTTCCCCCTTGCCTTGGGGGGCAAGGCAACCCCTTCCCCCCCTTTGGCCGCCCCCCCTTGAGATCCCATCTTTAGGGGCCGGCGCCCCCCCCCCCCCCCCCGGGCCTATATAAAGGGGGGGTCAAGTAGAGCTAGTCAAGTAGAGGCATACTAGTGACACTCTGTTCATCTATGTATTCACACATGTATTATGTTTCCGGTTAATACAATTCTAGCATGAATAATAAACATTTATCATGATATAAGGAAATATATAATACTTTATTATTGCCTCTAGGGCATATTTCAAGGGGAGGCAACGAAATACGTCGTGTTCATGGGGAGGCAACGAAATGCGTCGTGTTCATCGGGAGGCAATGGAACGCGTGGGAGCCAACCGGCTGGGTCGGAACGGAGTGCGTGGTCGTGTTCATCGGGAGGGCTTGGACGGAACAGGCGATGGAAACGAGGCCTGGCATACCGCACAACAGAGGAAACGGACCTCCTACGTTCGGAACAGGGTCCTGTTGATCGGAGGGGTGTGGCGTACCGCAAAACGGAGGAAACTGACCCCCTACGGTCGAAACGGGGTCCTGTTGATCGGGAGGGGTGTGGCGTACCGCAAAACGGACGAAACGGACCTCCTACGGTCGAAAACGGGGTCCTGTTGATCGGGAGGGTGTGGCGTACCGCAAAAAGGACGAAACGGACCTCCTACGGTCGAAACGGGGTCCTGTTCATCGGGAGGGGTGTGGCGTACCGCAAAACGGGACTCCACGGGATACTGTTCATCTCCACCGTCGACCTCCTCCAGCCTCCACGGGCTACCGTCGACCTCCTCCAGCCTCCACGGACTCCTGTTCATCCAGCCTCCACCGCGCGCTACTCCACCGGCTACTGTTCAACCACCCCTCCACGGGCACCCCTCCACCGTCTACTGTTTATCCAGCCATCCACACCACGGGGTCCTGTTCAACCACCCCTCCACGGGCACCCCTCCACCGTCTACTGTTCATCCAGCCCTCCACCACACCACGGGGTCCTGTTCATCCAGAGGCAATGCCACCACTCACTGTTCATCCAAACCCCCCCCCCCCCCGGCAACGCTCACTGTTCATCCCAGAGGCAGCATCGATCGGCTTCAGTTAGCAGTAGTAGCGAAGGAATCGCTCGATCGGGTTCAGTTAACAGCCATCGATTGATCGCTCGGGTTCAGTAACGCGTAGCCTGCAGTGCAATCGCTCGGGTTCAGTTAGAGCCCAACGCCTCGCTCGGGTTCAGTTAGAGCCAACGCCTCGCACACACGCGCGTACGTGTACGAGAGAAACGCGCATCGCTCGGCCCCCGACCTCCCACCGTAACCGGGAACTCCCCGAAATTTTCCTCGCCCTCGCTTCTACCACGGTTTTTTCCGTCATGGACGACCCAAAGAATGTCATGCAGCTGCGTCTCCGGCCCGCCCAGGATGAAAAGCCCATTTTCTGTCATGATTTTTTGTCATAGAAGTAGGAGCCCACCACATCTATGATGATACCGGGTTTTGTCACAATTATCGTCATAGAAGTGTCATATGTATGACAGAAAAAAAATTCGTTCGGCCCAAAATGTCGCGGATGTGTCTTTTTTTTGTAGTGGATAGTCTGGCTGTCTGATTGGTTTCTTATTCTTTTGGATGAATTAATCCCTACTATGCGTGACCTAATTATATTCATTTTCTGGAGAGCCTGGCATTGAGAAACAACATGGTTTTTGGTAAGGGAAAGGAATCCGTGTCAGCCTCTGCAAGTTTTGTACATAATTATTGGGCGTCTTTTGGTAAGGGAAAGGAATCCGTGTCAGCCTCTGCAAGTTTTGTACATAATTATTGGACGTCGTTTGTCTCTTGTCATTCATACCTAGAGGTTGACTCGAAAAATAAAGGTTCTTTACTCCTTTTTCGGGTATAATATTGTACATATATATACACGAAGCTGCCGACCTAACGATCACGCTAGCTTACCTATATATGTAGCATAGTCTGACTCTAACTTAGACTTCTAAGCCTACCCGGACATACACACTGGCATGATGGGTAGATTAACGAGGTGCTCAGCTCGGCTCGTTAAGCTCATGCTCGTTAAGACTCAGCTCGTTACGAGTAGAAAACCCTTCGGCTCGGTTCATTTGAAGCTCGTGAGCCCTTGTTAAGAGATTATGTCATGTTACGGTATGTAGGATGAGTGTGTAGGTATGGTTTTCATGAAGGATGATGGTGACTACAAAAAAATTACACTACTTTGTTGCCTTCTATGCCGATTAGATTGAATCGTTGGGCTGAGATGCTACGAAATTTCTATCATGTAAGATGAAAATATATATTGTGTAGTTAGTAATGAGCTTAACGGGCTACTCATGAAGCTCGTTAGCTCTAAGCTTAGCGAGCCGAACTATCGAATGCTCATGAAGCTCACGAGCTTTAAGTTCTTGGTCTAGCCCTATGAGACGGACTCAACCAAGAGACACGGCGTGCAAAACCATACTACTAGTACACGAAGAACCCAGACTCACCTACGCTGTTATTTTTCCTAATCTAATCATCCGGCGACCTTGATCAACTTCACCTTCTCTCTCTAAATCTTGACATTTGTATTCCAGGTACTCCGGAAACAATATTTTTCCTGTAGTGGTACATGTGGATTTTTTTTCCAAAAAAAGTTTTGAATTTGATGTTTTGAATATTTTTTTAAAAGCTCCATGAAGCCTGAAATTTCAAAACTAATTTCCCCTTTGAATGTTTTAGCACGAAGATTATCTTTGAAATTCTCTGAAATTTTCATTGATAAAATAAACAACACAATATATTAAAAAAACCTCGGGTTTCTGACGGGCTAACTAGGAGGAACATGAGGATCTAAGAGATCGTGAGTGAGCATGTCCTACCGCGTGGCGACATTACAGCAATACTTGGTCGCATCCCAGCTGACAAGACGTTTATGCCGGTTAATTAACCAAATCCAAACTAGCTCTCTGCCCCACGCTTGACATGACATATCTGTATGCAATAATAAAATTAAACAGTGCCTGCCCAGAAGCATAGTACACAAAGGAAGGCGACAAAGAACAATTGGGTACATGGCCAAATAAAAAAAGTTACAACAAAAGCAGGATCAAGATCATTAGTACCATCCAAAGTTACATGACCATCCAAAGGTTATCCTTTTGCACTATGCAATATAAAAGCATGCACCAACAGCATCTACTAGATTCTAGATCATGCACTGCAATATGTTAAAAAGGCTACGCTATTCACACATGACAATCATATGTGTGCATGCATGCAATTGCTTCCCATGGCCTCACCACTACGTGTTGTCTTGCTACGGTGTGTGCAATTGGCATCGCTCTGCCCTCAGGACCACCCTGTGCTCCTTGTGTTGGATGTCATGGATGTGTAGTACCGGGTCAACTCGAGTCTAATACTGTGGGTGGCTGGCTACCTAGGGTCCTGCTCCTGTGTGGTTCTTGCCTCTTGGAGCAAGACGACAGAGAAAGAGCACTGTTGGTCACGAAGACATAGAACAGTGCAAGGTCAGGCTTCCCAATAGGGTATCATCTTATTCTGTTTGAATGCATCAAATTACTCCAACTAATAATTAATTAAGCCTGAGGTTTTGGGCATGCAATGACCAAGGTGCTGTTTTGGAGGTCTGCAATTGTTTTACCAGTAGTAAAATGGTGTGCCGTGCAGAGAGACTGTGCTGTTTGAAAACGAGAGCCCTTGCTTTGTTTGTATATGTGTGTTCACAAAGACTGCTCAGGTGGGTGAGATAGGCCCCCTTCCTGTTATGTTGTTTGCACATTTATATTCGATATTACTCCAAAGCATTGTAAACGACAAGTTGCAAAAAATTTACATGGTTACCTATGTCGGTAAATGGGACCTGCGCCAAGGCACATGTAGGTGAAAAGTGTACTATGACTCAAACCTCCCTGTAGTACTACTCCTTACCTACTCAAATGAATGACATATGTGAATGACCAGCTGCAAAAAGTTACTTCCTCCATGCGGGTATATTGGGCGCCTTCATATTTGGGTAAAACTTTGGTCATCTACATAACTAACAAAATACAATGTATATGACACAGAAAGTTTATTGTTGGATTTGTATTTAAAGGAGGTTTCAACTGTTCAATTTTTTTTGACATATAATTTAGATTCATTTAGTTAAATTTGTAGTACAAGTTTACAGATAATATGAGAAGCCCAAGTAAACCTGGATGGAGGAAGTACATGCTTAACTATGTCGTCAAACAGATGTATAACTCGTATAAGCTACCGACTTGTAGTATATTTGCTAGTGCTACCAAAATTTACGCGCGTTAGATAAAAGATGTACCATTAACATTTTCATGAAAAATAGTTTACGTACGTACATATTCACACAAGGATTGATCGTTAAAGCCGCTCCTTAGATACTGTGTAAAATCCATACATCTTCTGTTTTGCAAATGATGGGGGTACATAAATACACTCTGGCAGCCAAGGCAAATTCATGTATAATCATGCTCATTAAACAGAACAAAATACGCCACTGTGTACATGTAATTGGTTAGTACTACTATGTACTCCTACCAAACTACCAGATGAGAGACTTCGCTACTGCGCCCTGGACTGGAGTTCACTCACAGATGTGACATCGACTTGGCCTGGGCAGGCCACTGTGCAGTGTGCACCTATCCTACCTAGCTACGGGTACCCCAGTGTGCACTTATCTTACCATCGAAAGACAAGACACAAGCAATCTGGCGAACAATCCAGTGAGAATTCACCGGCCACAGGCTGGCGACCGATTGGACGTGGTATACCAAAAGACCGATTCTTTTTCCTGCGGTTAATGAGTGCCACCCTCGCAAAAATAGGAAGAAGAACAGTGCTGCGTGCGTACCCTCGTGTTTCTCCGTCCGGTCTCTTCAGGAATCAAATGATTTGAGAATCCATTGCCCATTTGGCCCTAATCATCAGGCACAAGGAAAGCAGACGGGCTCCCACGCCATGGCTTTGATGGCATCATAGCGATCTAGGTGTTCCATCAGCCTCGGCGGGAAGACACACGTCGACATTTCGACCAATTATACGTACGGCCGTTGAGCATTGACCATGATACGTTCCTTTCCTCATTTGAGATGGAAACTGTTCCACTGGACGTCTCTCAATCCCCTAGGCCGACAAAGGGTTGCGTCTGTGGATTTGTGGCTACCTGCGATTGGGATTCCAGCAAAGGGAGTAGTGGAGGTCAATGGGCCACTTGAGACGGACGTGCGCAAAATGGATATGCAAAGACGTCAATTTCTTTTAGCAAATGATCCGAACTTTGGACTAGGCAAAATACATACAAAGATCCATGATGAAACTAGTAGTACTAATTACATCAAGATTTTCAAAGTTTTCGGCTCGATATAGATAGACCTCTGACATTGATTCTTGTCATGGTACAACTCTTTGATTTTTGACATAGACACTGCTTAACTGATAATGATCCACAACTATCTAACACGTGGAACCTTTCAAGATTGTCAACCACACCTATCTCATGCATATGCACATTTACAATTTATGCCACGCGTACGTTCACTTCAGTAGTAAGATGACAGGTAATATCAAGTCAAGAAAAAAAAAAGATGGCCGGTCAAATCAAGTAAGAAAAAGACGACTCTGCTTAACTGATTATGTAGAGTTTATTAATTTATCTAGAAATCATGCAATGAATGCAAAGGAATGGAAAGGATTTCTATGTTTTTTGTAGGGCTTCGAGCACCAAAATTTGAGAAATATATACCTTATGAAAGCTAAGTAGAAAAATCAAATGCATATTTGACCAATGGAAAGAAGTGAATTTATATGTGCAAGACATACTGGCATACTAAGTAGCCCTTAAGACATTTGAGCTTATCTGCGTACATGATATGATGTTTAACTTCTTATCGTCTGTATCAAAACAGCTAGCTCTCACTCTATTTATCTCAACATGTAAGTATGCCACCTCAGCATGCAACTTGCAAGGGAAAAAGTCCACCTCACACATGCAACAATACATAAGAAAAGACCCACCTCAACATGAGAAAGTGCATGTGAATTTTCATTCATTTATGCTATTAATATTTAATAAATATTTCAACTGTACTATAAACAAATACGTTAACTCAAATGTACTCTCATATTATTACTCCAAGTGTTCATGTTTCGTACAACCAAATATGACTGAAATGCATTGCAGAACATTCCTGCAACAATGTGAGAGGTATCATCTAGTTGTGAATTTATGGATACCATGCATGAACCTCACTATGTGTTTTCAAACATTTTTCTTACAATATTTTGCTTAGTTTAAGAGTTGCAAATGTCACTGCAAAAAATATTTTACTTAGTTTAAGGAACATTTTGGTTGTGTGCATCGTGTTATGTAGAGGCGGGCATTCGCTTAGTGCAATTGTATCACCTCAGTATACCGACTGAATGAAAATGTCCTTTTCACAGAAAAAATCATGTGAAGAAACCGAGTTTTCACTAAATATGCTCGAAATTATAAAGATCAAGAAGTCCCTAGATATGCCACTCAACATGTAAGGCATGGTAGATTCTTCTGAAGTCATGTACAATAATAATGCTAGATGTAGGAGCTGTGTTAGATTTTCGAAAGGTGGAAGGAAGGGAATAAAACGAGATGATGTCGTTATTTGTCTACTCATCCTCCTCCTCCTAGTGGTCTGGCGCTTCCTCACGTTCATCATCTTCATCCTACCCCCCCCCCCTCCCGCTGCTCCGCCTCTTCGCCCTCCTACTTCTGCGCCTCCTCCTCCGGACTATCTGAATGCATACCGGTTGCAATGCGTG
The DNA here is from genome assembly GCF_002575655.3 of Aegilops tauschii subsp. strangulata. NCBI lineage: Eukaryota > Viridiplantae > Streptophyta > Magnoliopsida > Poales > Poaceae > Aegilops > Aegilops tauschii. Next base: position 580,345,874 of record NC_053041.3, on the reverse strand, counting down.
TGGCGCGATGCGCGGTGCGGGCCTCCTCCTCCGCCTGGCGCTCCGGCATCAAGAGCTTGTAGTAGGTCACCTTGTCGCGGACCATCGTGCAACCAACGTTGGATCTCGGACTATGGTGGAATAGGGATAGGTGGGGGAAGCAACATCGCAGGCAGGAGGGTAAGAATGGACTAGGGTTGCCTGGTAAGCCGGACTAGGTCGCTTGGGCGGCGCAATAATGCATCATCACCTAAACCGGTGGAGGTGCTCGTCAATCCAACAAGTATTAGTATTTAGTCTCAGCCGTCAGTCCTACATGGCGGCCTGTCCAGATGTCCCCATATCTGCCCCATATATTGGCTGGTTATCAGGGTTACCGGAGAGCCCCGACATTTGGGTTGGATTTGCACGGCCCGGTTGGGTGCCAAATTCGTGGCCGGGCAGGCCACCCCTGCTTTTAGGGTGGATACGAGGCGTCCAGTTGTAAATGCTCTTAATTACAGGGGCACCTACAACGCTAATTTTCCCCTTGTAGGTAAGTTGTCTATATCTTACACATAAGACACAAGTTGTGAGGTCTATTTTAACTTTTATAGGCATATCGTCATATGGTTATCTACAGCGTTGAAAACTGTAAAAAGTATACTTTATGCCGCTCCAAATGCTTCACCAGTGTACCATCTCTTTGCCCAGCACAGCACATAAGTATGATTTTTGTCTGTGTGGCGTATATCTAGTGGCGAGAGATATAGAACTGTCTCTTATCTTAGATATGGTCTCCACACCCAAATGATTGATATATTAGTAACTCTCATATTACCATCCAATTAGACTCAAATAATCTTAATAAAAGTAGGGTCTACAATGAAATACCAAACCCCTGTCAGATACCAAACATCTAACATGCATTAAGATATGGTGTTAAGAGAAGATGCATCGGAAATGGTCTTAGGCCCCACTTGTAATGAAGAAATGTGCAAAGACTTCAATGGTAGCTGTGTGGATTTTCTATGCAAATCCATGCAAGATTTATCATATAAATTCGATATCCTTTTGATCACCAACGTGCAAACCAATTGGAAGCACGCAACCGACATCATATCATATGAATCAAGATTTTTCTTGCCCACAGATAGAGAAATATACAGTGAAAGCATACGAGAAATCAAGGCAAAATAAAAGAAAGATGAAACATACAGATGACGCAAAATTCTGCAGAAAATGTCATGACAATGCTAGTCATAAGAACAAGTTAAAATCCTAGGAACACATCAGTAAGATCTGTTCAACGACAGGAAGAACGCAACAAATTAAATGCATGGAGCCATGAATCAATCGATCAGCAGTGCACATTCTAGCAGTGGAAATCCCCTTGACATTTCAATCGAGGCTTGGATTAATTATATCTGCATACACAAATCAACCAAGCATGCACGAACGCTGCTAGAAAGTAGAAACCCTACAGTAGCAAGGAGGAGGAGCACCACTAGCTCCCAGCAGGAAATGTAGCCAAAAGGGTGAATAGTGTTGGTAAGAAGAACAATAGTACGTTCATCGATCGATCTCGATGACACTCATCCTTCCATCGTTCCAATGATCGATCAAGATTACGGCTAGATATATAGACCTCCGAATTAACTTACTTAAGCCCTACCTTGCGATTGCTTTTGCTAGGATCGCATCCATGGATGCGGCCGGAAAGCTCGCTAGTTGAACACGGAGAGCGGCAGCATGCACCCCGCCGCGTGCGCCTCCGCCGCTGCCGCCATCGCCATGGCCATCTCGTCGCCGGTGCCGCCGCTGTGGCCATTGCTGTGGCCGTTGCTGTTGCCGCTGGAGCTGCTCGGGACGGCGGCGTCCGCCTCGTGGCCGCCTGGCATCAGGAAATGGGCGTGCATGTAGTGCTGCGGGTGCGGGATGAAGTAGTGCCCCTGCGCTGGCACGGCCCGCGCGACGAGGACCTCCGGGGCTCTCTCTGGGGGCGGCGCTGCTACATGCGTGGAGGCGGGTGGGGGTGGGGACGGCGCGGCCTTGGCCGCCTTCTGGGACGACGACGGCGGCGGGCGCTTCCGGCGCTTCTTCTCGTAGGCGATGCCACGTGCCTTGGCCTGGGAGTCGCGCACCTCGCGGAGGTAGAGGCGGACGGCGCGCGCGCCGAACGGGTTGGCCTCGGGCCGCCCGCCGTGCTCCTCGAAGGCGGCGCGCAGGCGGCCGACGAGCGCGTCGAGGCTGCCCCAGGCCTGGCGGAGTGGGCACGGGCACGGCGCCGGCGGGGAAGGGTGGCCGAAGAAGGGGCAGCCCGCGGCGTGCACCTTGGTCTTGCCGAACTGGTCGAGGTAGCGGAGGAACTCGAGGACATGGGCGCCGCTGCACCGCGAGAGCTCCAGTGGCGGGCGGTGGTTGCGAAGGTACTGCCCGAACGTGTGCCAGTCCCGGCGCTTCTGCGACTCGTACCGGCTCGGCCGCGCCGCCGCCTCCGCCGCCCCCGGGCTGTCCACCGGCGCTCCCTGCATGTCCGTCCTCTCCTGCTTTGACTTCAGATCTGCATGCGAGACGGCCGCCCGTTAGTACACACGGAGCTGCCTGAAACCAAAAGCATCTTAATTATCACTCAGCAGCCAGCCAGTGAGCTAGCTGCCCATCAGTTCGCGGCATGGTTCTTCAGCTCAGCTGATGGTGAGCCGACGAATCAAGCTAAGCATCGGCGAGAGTCTGTAGCTGTACATGCTATCTCTCTCGAGGGTGCACGAAAATCTGACACTAGGGTTTCCTAAAGGGGGAATCGAAGTGGATCGGCAGCAGCTGGTCCTGAGCTAGCTTGGAGTACGGTGCAGGCCCGGACCAGAGCGTGGCATCCAAGACGGCCTGAATCTGCTGAGCTCGGCCGCTGCAGCACAGCAGCATCAGCTAAGAAACTGACACACGCGCGCGCGCGCACGCGCTGGACCGCGGTCACCTCAGCCGCACAACCAGCAGCTAGCCGCTGGCCGCCGGAGGGCCCGGAGCTACAGTACGAGGAAGATCGACCACACATCTCACCTGGCAAGCACGCGGTCGACGGCGCCGTCCGGACGACGGAGCAGCTCGGGTAGAAGGAGAGATCGATCGACGCCGAGCCGAGGGAGCGAGCGGGCGATTGGGTGTGGTGGCGAGGGGAGGAGGAGGAGAGGGAGGAGGGACAGTGGGGTGGGCGGGGGTGTGTGTATATAGGTGGGTAGATAGCCGCGGCACGGGCGCGCGGAGGGGGGAGGGGAGCCGTGGGAAAGCTGCTGTGGGGGTGAGGGGACGGAATTGAGCTGGGGGGAGCTAGCTAGCTACTGTAGCTAGCTTTGTTGATGATGCGGGCGGGTGAGAGTGAGTGGGGAGACGGAGACCGACCTGACCGGTGGCGGTGAGTGACCCCAATCATTTAAGCCCATGGCAGGTGCAACAGTGTTCCTGATGTATCTACGTACGTACGTATGCACCCACCCGCCCGCCCGTGTTTGTATTTCTGCATGCGATTTATGAATTTATGTACGTCCATTCTCCGAAAGTTCTTCTCGTGTGCATGTGAACTATATGTTCAAACCATTTTTTTGTAATCCTGTATATATATATACGAGAGTCATCTCATTAGCGAATTTATCTCAACATGCAAATACAAGCATGTCACCAGACCATATACAATTATATATAAAAAAAGGATAAGACGACCTCAACATCCAATCATGTATAGAAATAAACACACCACAGCCACGCTTGAATTATTCTACTTATATTTAATAAATATTTTTACAAATATGCATAAGCAAATACTTCTTTCGTCACAAAATAAGTGTCACTCACTTGGTCCAAAGCCCAAAGTAAGTGTCGCTGACTTGGTACAGCTTTGTACAAGTTAGCGACACTTATTTTTGGACAGAGGGAGTATAATAGAGTTAATTCTATTTTTCACCCCATGATTCACCCTAGTGGCAAAATATACCCAATTTTGAGAAATCTACAATTTATATCCCCATTTTCACCTTTGTGCCAAATTTTATCCATAAGCGAAATTTTCCCCAATTGAGTTTTGACTAGGCATGTCATGTAGATGGTTTTTATTTGTCTAAAAAGATGTATATGATTTTTATTCTGTGTTAGGTCCCGTTTGGTTTTTCTACATGCGAAAACCAGTTCAGCGACGCACCATACCCTGGTCCGTGCCACACCCGGGTCGAACCGCACGCACCTCGCCGCATCCTCATCCTCGTACAGCGCCGCACCGCATCACCCTCTTCGCTCGATCACCCCCTCCCGAATCCCTAGTTCCCAAATCACCCGAACTCGCGAGCCACCGTTTGCCTGAATCATCGCTGCCACGAGCCAGCCTCACCATCGTCACCATCACTTCTTCCACCATGTCTACCTCTAACTCGATCCAATCAGGTCAGCGCAACCGCTCATTTGTGGTGCCATTGATTCCTTTGTCCTGAATGTGGCAAAATGGTCAAATTCTACCTCTCCACCACTGAGGAGCATGACTGTTGGGTGCTTTACAAGTGCAAGAAGCGCGGTGTAAGTTCTAATCTGGTCCATGTCAATGATGTATGTTTGATTTCTGCTAGCTGCAAAGTTCTGATTTTTTTTTCTTTGTGCTTCATAGGTAACTTTTGATTTCTAGCGTTCTGAGCTAGAGTCTGTGCAGCATCTAGTTAATACACAGATCCATCTTGGTGATGTTGTTGCTGATGTAATTGGTGCAACAAAGTTAAAAATGGAAGAAGTTGAGCTGGCAAGAGGGTGAGGAATGTAGGTAGCAACAGAGGCATTGCAGGCAGAGGGAATCGATGTAGAGTCAATTTTTGCAGTAGCTATAGTTAGTGCAATGCAGCTGTCATGACCAAGCAACGAGTAGCTATGTTGTTAGGACTAGGGAGAGAAGTGTTGTTTGTGCTGAAGCTAGTGTTTGCAAGTGTGATGGTGCCGTGTGTGGTCTGTTTGTTCTTAGTTCTGAAGAAATGAAGTGTTAGTTTGTAAGTAGCAAGGTTGTAAGGGATGATCATTGGTACTTTTTCCTATGGTTGTAATATGATCAATGAATGGAAATTTGCACTAGTTTGACACTATCGCTGGCACAATTCTGTTTTGAATTTGTATTCGCAAATGTGAAGGCCAATTAATGCATAAGCACATGTTACTAAATTTGCACATGAAAGTGGGCGCCAATGTGGACATGCCAAAATGGTATTTCCAAGTACAGTCAAGTTAGCTTGTGCTTGCAAGTACCCATTGACAAACAAAGATAGCATACGGGCTTGTAGTTTCAGACAACGTGTTTTCGGAGAAGTTCAAAGATAGCAGGGCATAATGGCATAGATTGTTCATATAGATAGCAAATTGGCACTTTCAAGCTAACATAGCACTAAAATAGATAACATGGATCATAACAAATTTGTCACTTACTAAAACTGAAACTTAAGATACTCTTACTTAAACTTAACATTACACTAAAATACATTGTACATACATTGACAAACATATACACTTACTGAAGTTGACTTGAAAACACTGATTTTTCAAGTGGTAGAACTTGAATCTTCATGAGCTACTACAGTGCACTAGTGAGACGCGTCGAGCAGCGGTACCCATGACGGCGGTATCCCGGTGCGTCCAACTCCATTGGCATGGTGGTGCTGCCTGGCTGTGGTGGTACGACGACCATGCCCAGCTCCGCTACCAATGGTGCCACCACCTCCACCTCCTCCTACACCTTGTCGTTGTTATCCAGGGCAATGATCAGCGGCCTTCCATAGCCTGGCCTGCAGGGCCACATTCTGCACCGCTTCCTAGTGGCGTGAGCAGTGCCCTACCCACGGAGCAAGCTATCATGGGTTGCGAAGGCTGCCTCCTTGATTGCTAGAGTAGCACATTCATTGGAAAGACACCTTTTAGTTCATCTCCTTCATCATTTCATTGGCCACAACGGCGTCGACAGTGTTACCAAGCGTCTGCATACTGGTGAACTTTGTGGCGATCTCCATATTGTCGACAAACTTACCGTAGTCGCTGCGTGGGCTCGCGAGGATCATGGCCACCCTTCCCAGACCGACGGGGAATGGGTTGGATATGCTTGATGGACCAGCCTTGGTGGTATTCTGTGTTGAGGAAGACAAAGATAGAGTGTTGGTGTTTTCCTATGATGGGGAAGAGGAAGAGAGAGTGGTGGTGCAGTGGTTAGCTAGGAAGATAGGACTTGAGTTAAAGATAGATGGAGTGCTGAAGCGGTGAAGAGTTAAAGAGAGAAGTAATGCAATGGTAGTTGGGGTTAAATTGGCGCCCAATTTCAAAGATTAGAGCTAACTCAAATTTGAATAACTAATGTGTTGGTTAAATATTGATGTGATTCAAATTTGGTCTGTAACAGTACAGTCCAAATTTGGATATATAGAGTTTGAGAAGAAAACAGTTTTATACATGTAGTTTTAGACAATGGCACTAATTTATTTTTGCTCTGCATTGCATTTCAATATGGTGACTATTAGTTAGTTTCTTCCAGTATTTCAACTAATTAATGGATGTAATTTTATGTCAGTAAATGGAACTTTTTTGTGTAATTGTTTCATGGCCTTTAGAATTCTCTACTTTCAGAACAGTTTAGGCTAGGAACTGAACTATAACTGTGACCTCTGGGACAACAACAATTCATAGTTTTGGACAATGCACATGTATAGCTAGGATGATAATGGAAACTATAGGTTCACATACACATCACAATAGACAATGCATCACATCAACTAAAGGAACTACAGGTTCACATACACATTTCTGGCAGTTCAAACTAGTTCCACAAAAACTTGAAGTTCACATACACCATACATAGTAAATGGTAGCACCACACACAATCTATTAAACTCAGCAATCATGAACTCTAGCTTCTTGTTTTCTTCCTTGATCTTGTCCCTCGCTTTCTCTATCTTTGATCTAGGCATCTGGTGCATGGTTGCGGCTGAATTGTCAGCCATATTCTTTTTCTCCAGCTCTGCCTTGAGGCCACTCACAACCAGTTGTGCAATGCCTAACTCGGAGATTGCCCGCTCCTTTCCATCCACCATTTTTGCAAAGGCCATGTTCAAAAACCTGAGATCATTCTCCATCTTTGTATTCTCTCCAAGTATCCTACAATTTTCTTTAGCATTTAGACCATTTCCTCCGAGCCTCTCTCTATTCTACTCATCATACGTGCTACATAGCTTCAGCTAGGATCCTCTTGAAAGTGTTTGGGCACTCGGGATTAACCCACTCCAGAAAGTTGCACTTAAATTTTTCCTATGGAAGTTACAAAATATGAAAAGCAAATGTCTTGGTTTCATGCAAAATCTACACTGAAGCAATTGAACCGTGCACTGAATATTGCTCTGAAACCAACATATGTTACAACACTACACTGAATATCTTTGATACTATACTACTTTGAAACCAATTTCTATGAAAATTTACAACAATGTAGAGTGCACTGAATAGATCTCAACCTACACTACAACACTGAATATATCTGAACCTAAACTGAATTTCTGAAACTAAACACTGAATACACACTGAATATGTGTGAAACTAAACACAAAACCTACACTACACAATGAATATGTTTGCAACTTAACACTGAGTATGTACACATAGAATAATGCTGCAAATTCAATATGTCTGCAACTTAACAATGAATGTGTCTCCAACTAAGCATTCAATATGGCTACACTAAACAACTAATATGGCTACATAGACTATGTCTGAATATCCCTGGATATGACAGAATAGTCTGTTAAATTGGTCAATCACCACTAACCTTTTCCGCGCAAGCCAAGAACCTCCTACCACTATCCAGTGAATCAATGGCAACAAGCTTTCCATAGACCAGCTAGTCTTGCCTCACCTCTTCTCACTGCATGACATTCTTGAGTAGGTAATGTGGTCACAAAAAGGAAAAACCAAGTCAATATTTAGCCATAATAACCCACAAGTGTATGGGATCGTTTGTAGCCTTCTTCGATAAATAAGAGTGTCGAACCCAACGAGGAGATAAAGGTAGAACAAATATTCCCTCAAGTTCTATCGACCACCGATACAACTCTATGCACACTTGACGTCTGCTTTACCTAAAACAAGTATGAAACTATTTTGCAAGAATAAAACTACGAGTACTTTGCGAGAATAAAACTACGAATAAATTGCAAGATAACAAGAGTGGATAGCTTTTGTCAACAAGAAAGTCATTTGTCGCTAGGTGATCGATAACTAAACCGGTGATCATTGTTTCAATTTTATATGAGGGAGAGGCATGAGCTAACATACTTTCTCTACTTGGATCATATGCCCTTATGATTGGAAGTCTAGCAAGCATCCGCAACTAATAAAGATCATTAAGGTCATGAAACCCAACCATAGCATTAAGTATCAAGTCCTCTTTATCCCATATGCAATGACCCCCAAACTCGGGTATGTGTATTCTGTCACTCACGCCACCCACCATAAGCGAACCATTAACGTATTGCAACACCCTATAGCGTGGTTCCCTCCGTTTGCACGACACGGAGGGCACCGTTGGACAGCACCAAAATAAAATATACAGCTCAAACCAATCATGATCATCTATCAACCCATAGGACAAAACGAATCTACTCAAACATCATTGGATAACCATAGATCATTGGGAAATAATATATGGAGTTGACCACCATGTCTAAGTAGAGATTACAGCAGGGAGAAGGGTGTTACACCGCTGCATAGAGGGGGAGAAAGTTGATGCTAATGGTAGCCAGATTGTTGATGTAGATCGCCGTCACGATCCTTGCCCCGGCGGCGCTCCGGCACCATCAGGAGAGAAGGGAGAGAGACCCCTCCTTCTTCTTCTTCCTTGGCATCCCCCTAGATGGGAGGAGAGTTCCCCCTCTGGTCCATGGCCTCCATGGCAGCGGAGGGGCGGGAGCCCCTCCGAGATTGGATCTATCCCTCTGTTCTCTTCTGTTTCGCGTTCCTCAGATCTGACCCTTCACCGTTTCTTAAATTCCCGGAGATCCGTAACTCCGGTTGCGCTGAAAGTTTTACACGATTTTTTCCATAAACTATCTTTCTTGCGCCCGAAGAAGGGCCCCAACCGACTTACGAGGAGGGCATAAGACACCTGGGAGCGCCAGGGGGTGCCTGGCTCGCCTTGGTGGGTTGTGGTTGCTATGGGCCCCCATTTGCATTCATTCCAAGTCCCAAAAATCACATATATTCTAAAAAAATCTCCGTAAATTTTTATCGCGTTTGGACTTCGTTTGATATGGATTTTCTGCGAGACAGAAAACATGCAACATATACAAGAACTGGCACTGGGCACTGGATCAATATGTTAGTCCAAATAAATCATATAAAATGTTGCCAAAAGTGTATAAAAGTTGTATAATATTGGCATGAAAAAATCAAAAATTATAGAAACGACGGAGACGTATCAAGCCACAACAGGACAATCGACAATAGAAAATCATAAACTGAATTGCAGGTATGTCACTTACCACATGATTCCTGGCCCTTAGAGTAAGATAATACCTGAGTGGCACATTGCAATCACTAATATTGTGACTCATTTTATTGCAGTTGCCACACTGAACTTGGATTTTTCTGCGCTCTCCCAATTGCAGGAAATTTCTCATTAGCCCTTTCCTTCTACTTTGTTCGGTCTCGTGTTTGCTGGTGATAAAGAGGAGGATGATATCCAGCACGCCTGCATTAACCCATTCCGGCTTATGTAGAATAGGGAAAATCATGTGTGCATAATTGATACGTTTCATGACCCATAAGTATAGTGGATCGCAACAGTTTTTGAGGGTAGTATGTCAACTCAAATTTATTGATTTGACACAAGGGGAGCCAAAGATTATTTATAAGCCTTAGCAGTTAAGTTGTCAATTGAACCACACCTAACAAATAACTTTCTTGCAACAACTTATTAGCAGCACAGTAATATGACACTAGTGATACCAGAGTAACAGTACCAACAATAGTAATAAGTTTGCAAAGGAGTAGCAATGTGTTGTAGTATTAGTTGTAATGGAAACCATAGCAGAATATCGCAGGGATGGAGTAGCGATGGGGTGTTCACATGAGATTCAACATACAACTGTCATAACCTAGAGCGACAACAAACTAGCTCCAATTCATCAATGAAATGTAGGCATGTATTCCGTATATTGTCATATGTGCTTGTAATAGGAACTTGCGAAACATCTTTTGTCCTACCCTCCAGTGGTCGCGGGGTCCTAATGGAAACTAAGGGTAATTAAGGCACTCCTTTTAGTAGAGAACTGAAACAAAGTATTAACATAGTGAATACATGTAATCCTTAAGAAAATGTCATCCCCGTAGAGTATCCCAATTCTTGGGGTCTAGGGTTTAGAACGATAGCAGGTGCATACAACTTGCAGGTAAGATCAAGAACACAAATATATTCATGAAAACATAAAGAGTTCAGATCTAAAGTCATGGCACTCGGGCCCAAGTGACAAGCATTAAGCATAGCAAAGTTATAGAACATCAATCTCAGAACATAGTGGATACTACGGATCAAGCCGTAACAAATTCAACAATGATTACATAAGAAATCTCATCCAAATCACATCTACCTCCATATGCCTACAGAATATTACTTACACATGGATGTGAGCATCGTGAAATTGTTGATGGAGGCGGGTTCGTGATGACGACGGTGATGAATCCCTCTCTCTGGAGCAAAAAAGGAATCCAGATTAGGGCTCCCAACAAAGAACAATAGGTGGCGGCGGCTCCGTATCATAAAACGCGATGAAACATTTCTATGTTTTTTCGGAGGAGATGTGAATTTACAGTGCTAGAATCAGGTCAAGGCAGTGGCCAAGGCCCCACAAGGACAAGTGGCGCGCCTTGGGGTGTGGCCGTGCTACCTGGCTGTGTGGCCACCTGGTGGACCCCCACTGGTACTTCTTCACCCCAATATTCTTATTTATTCCAAAATAAAGTAAGTTTTACTCAAACCATGCAAATTAGATGACAAAATAATAGCAAACGTGTTTGGAAAAGTAGATACATAGGAGAAAACGTCTCAAAATTATCTGTAGGTTTTTATTGTTTCATCCTATATTATACCACTTTTAGATACTTTCTATAGCAATTTATATTATTTAGATATTGATACTATTTAGTGAGCATCTCTTGCCATAATCCTCTGAATATTATTTAGTGAGCATCTCTTACCATAATCCATTAATCGTTTCCATTTTTACAAAGCCATTTGGTTACCGACAATTGGTTCATGACCTCCAGATCAAGAACCCACAAACCACCAAAGCTCTTAGGCGTGCATATTGCAGGCCAATTCCCCAGGTGGTATTTTTTAACATCTTTAGATTCCTGCCAAAGCATTCTAGTCCTGCTGGAGTCCATACTTTTCAGGACACCCTTAGGATCTTCCAAAAATGAAAGCATGGATAAAGGTATATTGGTCAAGCAGGAAATAACCAAGATCACTCTGTTACCAATTGCGAGAAGATTCCATTTCTATACATCCATCATCTTACAAATCTTCTCATCCACTCGCTCCCATGGAACTCTAGTGAGTCTTTTTGCATCAACATGCATCACAAGATATTTCATGGAGAGTTTTTTCATCACTACAAGTAAAAATCTAACAATAACCAACTTCCCTTGTAACAACATGTCCTAAGCAAAAGTCTCTCTCGTATGAAAGTTGATCTTCAAACCAGAAACTTGCTCAAACACACACATGCTAAACATGAGGTTCTTTGCATTTTAAGGATTGTCTTCAAAATGGAGTATAGTGTCAATTGCATACTATAATAAAACTAAGCCCCCATCAACTCGATTCCGTATGAATGCACAGATCAGACCATTCTGTTGAGCCTTCCTCATCATCAAAGCTAATCCATCAGCAATGATATTAAAAAGTGGAGATAAGGACCCACATGATCATTAACCTTGATAACAACCTTTCTCCCCAAACTTACTTCATGACCAATCACACAAACATATCCAAATCCCTTAGCTTGCATCATCTAATATAAGAAAGGTCATTTGACTTTGTCATATGCTTTTTGAAAATTAATCTTCAACACAACATCCGTTTTTTTCTTTGATTGAATTTCATGAACATTATCATGTAGTAAAACTATCACTTTCATGATGGATCTATCTTTTATAAAAGTAGTTCAAGTATTAGCAATCAGTACTTCGATGACCAAACTCAGCCTTACTGCTACTTTTTGTCAATATCTTATAACTGGCATTCAACACGCATATAGGTCTAAAGTGTTGAATCAACTCAGCATTTTGAACTTTAGAATCAAAGCAATTACACCATGATTTAATCTCCTCACATCCAAAACAGCATTATGGAAAGCATGAAATAGCTATTTCAAGTCATAATTTATATCCTCCAAGAATTTCTGGTGAAACTCAATGGGCAATCCATCCGGGCAAGCTGCCGCCTTATTATGTTTCATACCAAAAACCAACCTCCTTTATCTCTTCCAAACAAAAATCTCTGGTAAGAAACACCAATCCTCTTCAGATAATTGATTGCACTCCAAACCCTCTAATTTATTAGAGGTAACATCAAGAGCTTCAATTCTTCATAGAAATCAGTAATATGTTCCACAAGGTCATCATCACCCTTAATTTCCACTCCATCTTAGAGCAAAACAACAATATGATTCTTCTTTTTCCTATCACTAGCCTTGATTTGAAATACCTAGTGTTTCCATCTCCTTCCAGTAGATCTATTTCACTAGCTCATTATCTCCACTGCATCTCTAAAAATTTCTTTAAATTGGTATCAAGAACTAACTTAAGCTCTATTTCACCATGTGACAAAGGTTGAACCTCCCTTTTTTGTAGAGTTCAATCCAACTTAGACAGAATTTATTTCTTAAGACTCCTGTACACCTCAACATTCAAATGCCAACCTTTCAAATGTCTACTCAATCTTATAACTTTCTCTTGCCACTTATCTAAATCATGTATGCAAAAAGCAGGAACATGCCAACTTTTCATGACTACATTCATGTAAAGGCTCTCTCTCAAAACCGAACATATCACTATGGGAGGTGAAACCCTAAACTCATGTGAAGGGAGCATTGATTATGTGCATCTTTGTCATACAAAGGACATGTGTCCTTATTGTGATGTATCCAGTTGAAGTTACATTATGATTCAATGAAAGTGTCACTTCACAGAGGGTGTTCTATCAAGGGGCGGAGACACGGACACCGGGGGGTGGGGTGGGGGATGCTATTAGGCCTTGTTGATTGTTGCATAGACTTAAGTTGAAGGGTGTTTACCTGGTGCATGTAGTGAAGTAGTATTTTATAGGGGTAAAGCAACGCATGGGGTTGCATGAGCGACACATGATGCCCCTAATCTAAATAAAGAGAAAGTCCACCTAACTTTGAGTTCCATTAGTAACTAAACATCCCTCAAAAGTAAGTTACATGTACAACTTGATGCTCCAGAAATAATTTCTGAGATGATTGCACTGTGTCAACCTTGGCTGCTATTTGCCAAATTACTCACTACCTGTTTCACGTCCGACACTATGATGAACTTTTGAGACCTAGGACCTCCAGAAAATGATAGTGCTTCACGGCATGCGACTGCTTCGAGAGTAGGGACATGCTGCATACTGAAAATAACAAGAGAGTAACTCCCCAAGTAATTCCCGTGATTTTTAGGGGTGTAACAACTCTTTTTTCAAGGAAGTTAAACCGAATCTTTACAATGTCATGTGGTTGAAGGAACCACACATGACTTCCTAAACCTGAAGATAAAGAAAATTTGGCTATAATACCAGCCTCAAAATTTGTAGACCTTCACTCATGAAAAAATTTACATTCCAAAAACTCTACAGAAGTAGCTTGAATCTCTTGAATAACAGCTACATGTTTCCCGCCTTGGTTTGTTTCAATGTCCTTGACCACCCTGACACTGTTCAAAGAAATAATCACCCGAGAGATGTTCAAGTGAATTGCCATAGCCTCGCCGCAAGCTAGGGCTTCCAAAGTAGATACATCTGTCACACCCATAAACATAATTGACGATGAGCCCAAGTAGTTACCAAGATGATCCCGACAGATAGCAGCAGGAGCTCCTCTATCTCCATATCTGCCCATCGCACCATCCACATTGATCTTCATAGTACCAGGCGGTTGTCTAATACAAGTTTCTCGGACATGAGCCTGAGCTGGTTGGCGCTCGACTTGCTGTTTATAGGGGATGGAGTTAATATCAGGGGTGAAGTGTTTAATAAAAAGACAAGTGGACATTAGTGACTGCTACCTCTTGAGCATGTGTTGGTTTTCCCTTGAAGAGGAAAGGGTGATGCAGCAAAGTAGCGTAAGTATTTCCCTCAGTTTTTGAGAACCAAGGTATCAATCCAGTAGGAGGCTACACGCAAGTCGCCTGGTACCTGCACAAACAAACAAGAACCTTGCAACCAACGTGATAAAGGGGTTGTCAATCCCTTCACGGCTACTTGCAAAAGTGAGATCTGATAAAGATAATAAGATAATTTTTTTGGTATTTTTGTTGTATAGATTGAAAATTAAAGATTGCAAAAATAAACGGCGACAGAAATAGCTAGTTGACGGGAGGTTAATATGATGGAAAATAGACCCGGGGGCCATAGGTTTCACTAATGGCTTCTCTGAAGATAGCAAATTCTACGGTGGGTGAACAAATTACTGTTGAGCAATTGATAGAAAAGTGCATAGTTATGAGAATATCTAGGCATGATCATGTACATAGGCATCACGTCTGTGTCAAGTAGACCGAAACGATTCTGCATCTAATACTATTACTCCACACATCGACCGCTATCTAGCATGCATCTAGAGTATTAAGTTCATAAGAACAGAGTAACGCATTAGGCAAGATGACATGACGTAGAGGGATAAACTCAAGCAATATGATATAAACCCCATCTTTTTATCCTCGATGGCAACAATACAATACGTGCCTTGCTGCCCCTGCTGTCACTGGGAAAGGACACCGCAAGATTGAACCCAAAGCTAAGCACTTCTCCCATTGCAAGAAAGATCAATCTAGTAGGCCAAACTAAACCGATAATTCGAAGAGACTTGCAAAGATATCAAATCATGCATATAAGAATTCAGAGAAGAATCAAATATTGTTCATAGATAATCTTGATCATAAACCCACAATTCATCGGATCTCGACAAACACACCGCAAAAAGAATTACATCGAATAGATCTCCAAGAGAATTGAGGAGAACTTTGTATTGAGATCGAAAGAGAGAGAAGAAGCCATCTAGCTAATAACTATGGACCCGAAGGTCTGTAGTAAACTACTCACGCATCTTCGGAGATGCCATGGTGTTGATGTAGTACCCCTCCGTGATCGATTCCCCCTCCGGCAGAGCGCCGAAAAAGGCCCCAAGATGGGATCTCACGGGTACAAAAGGTTGCGGCGGGTGGAAATAGGGTTTTGTGGTGCTCTCGGATGTTTTCAGGGTATATGAGTATATATAGGCGAAAGAAGTAGGACGGTGGAGCCACGAGGGGCCCACGAGGGTGGGGGGCGCGCCCTCCTACCTCGTGGCCGCCTCGTTCCTTCCTTGACGTCCACTCCAAGTCTCCTGGATTGCGTTTGTTCTAAAAACAATCCTCGCGAAGGTTTCATTCCGTTTGGATTCCGGTTGACATTCCTTTTCTGCGAAACACTGAAATAGGCAAAAAAACAGCAATTTGTACTGGGCTTTCGGTTAATAGGTTAGTCCCAAAAATAATATAAAAGTGCATAATAAAGCCCATTAAACATCAAAATAGATAATATAATAGCATGGAACAATAAAAAATTATAGATATGTTGGAGACGTATCAAGCATCCCCAAGCTTAATTCCTGCTCGTCCTCGAGTAGGTAAATGATAAAAACAGATTTTTTGATGTGGAATGCTACCTAACATAATTTTCAATGTAATTCTCTTTATTGTGGCATGAATGTTCAGATCCAAAAGATTCAAGATAAAAGTTCAATATTGACATAAAAATAGTAACACTTCAAGCATACTAGCCAAGCAATTATGTCTTATCAAAATAACATAGCCAAAGAAAGCTCATCCCTACAAAATCATATAGTTTGGCCATGCTTCATTTTTGTCACACAAAATGCTCCCATTATGCATAACCCGGATGACAAGCCGAGCAATTGGTTCATACTTTTTAACGCACTTCACCTTTTCAACCCTTACGCAATACATCAGCGCAAGCCATGGATATAGCACTATAGGTGGAATAGCATATGATGATGGGGGTTATGAGAGAAGACAAAAAAGGGAGAGAGTCTCACATTGACGCAGCTAATCAACGGGCTATGGAGATGCCCATCAATTGATGTCAACGCGAGGAGTAGGGATTGCCATGCAACGGATGCACTAGAGCTATAAGTGTATGAAAGCTCAAACTGAAAACTAAGTGGGTGTCCATCCAACTTGCTTGCTCATGAAGACCTCGGGCATTTGAGGAAGCCCATCATTGGAATATACAAGCCAAGTTCTATAATGAAAGATTCCCACTAGTATATGAAAGTAACAAAATAAGAAACTCTCTATTATGAAGATCATGGTGCTATTTTGAAGCACACGTGTCGAAAAAGGATAGTAACATTGTCCCTTCTCTCTTTTTCTCTCATTTTTTTGTTTGGGCTTCTTTGGCCTCTTTTTTTATTTGGGCTTCTTTGGCCTCTTTTTTCATTTTTATAATCTTTCCTCACATGGGACAATGCTCTATAATGATGATCATGACACTTTTATTTACTCATAACTCAATGTTACAACTCGATACTAGAACAAAAATATGACTCTATGTGAATGCCTCCGATGGTGTACTGGGATATGCGATGAATCAAGAGCGACATGTATGAAAGAATTATGAAAGTGGATTTGCGACAAATACTATGTCAACTACAAGATCATGCAAAGAAATATGACAATGATGGAGCGTGTCATAATAAACGGAACGGTGGAAAGTTGCATGGCAATTAATCTCGGAATGGCTATGGAAATGCCATAATAGGTAGGTATGGTGGCAGTTTTGAGGAAGATATAAGGAGGCTTATGTGTGATAGAGCGTATCGTATCACAGGGTTTGGATGCACCGGCGAAGTTTGCACCAACTCTCAAGGTGAGAAAGGGCAATGCACGGTACCGTAGAGGCTAGCAAATTGCGGAAAGTTAAGAGTGCGTATGATCCATGGACTCGCATTAGTCATAAAGAACTCATATACTTATTGCAAAAGTTTATTAGCCCTCGAAGCAAAGTACTACTACGCATGCCCCTAGAAGGATAGATTAGGAAAAGACCATCGCTCGTCCCCGACCGCCACTCATAAGGAAAGCACTCAAAGAACACCCCATGCTTCAAATTTGTCACACAACGTTTACCATACGTGCATGCTACGGGACTTGCCAACTTTAACACAAGTATTTCTCAATTTCACAATTACCCAACTAGCATGACTCTAACATTACCACCTTTATATCTCAAAACCATTATCAAGTATCATAGTATTCTATATGAAAGTTTTTATCATACCCATCTTGAATGCCTATCATATTAGGACTAATTTTATAGGCAAAGAAAATTACCATGCTGTTCTAAAAGACTCTCAAGATAATATAAGTGAAGCATGAGAGATCAATAATTTCTATAAAATAAAACCGCCACCGTGCTCTCAAAAAAATATAAGTGAAGCTCTAGAGCAAAATTATCTAGCTCAAAAGATATAAGTGAAGCACATAGAGTATTCTAATAAATTCCGATTCATGTGTGTCTCTCTCAAAAGGTGTGTACAGCAAGGATGATTGTGGTAAGCTAAAAAGCAAAGACTCAAATCATACAAGACGCTCCAAGAAAAACACATATCATGTGGTGAATAAAAATATAGCCTCAAGTAAAGTTACCGATAGACGAAGACGAAAGAGGGGATACCTTCCGGGGCATCCCCAAGCTTAGGCTTTTGGTTGTCCTTGAATTTTACCTTGGGGTGCCTTGGGCATCCTCAAGCTTAGGCTTTTGGTTTTCCTTGAATTTTGCCTTGGGGTGCCTTGGGCATCCCCAAGCTTAGGCTCTTGCCACTCCTTATTCCATAATCCATCAAATCTTTACCCAAAAACTTGTAAACTTCACAACACAAAACTCAACAGCAAATCTCATGAGCTCCGTTAGTATAAGAAAACAAATCATAACCTTAAGTACTGTAATGAACTCATTATTTATTTATATTGGTGTTAAACCTACCGTATTCCAACTTCTCTATGGTTCATACCCCCTGATACTAGCCATAGATTCATTAAAATAAGCAAACAGCACACGAAAAACAGAATCTGTCAAAAACAGAACAATCTGTAGTAATCTGTATCAAACGTATACTTATGTAACTCCAAAAATTCTGAAATAAATTGGTGGACGTGAGGAATTTTCCTATTAATCATCTGCAAAAATAATCAACCTAAAATCACTCTCCAGTAAAAAATGGCAGCTAATCTCGTGAGCGTTAAAGTTTCTTTTTTTTTACAGCAAGATCAAAAAGAATTCACCCAAGTCTTCCCAAAGGTTCTACTTGGCACAAACACTAATTAAAACATAAAACCACATCCAAAAAGAGGCTAGATGAATTATTTATTACTAAACAGGAACAAAAAGCAAGGAACAGAATAAAATTGGGTTGCCTCCCAACAAGCGCTATAGTTTAACGCCCCTAGCTAGGCATTGATAATTTTAATGACGCTCACAAGAAAGATAGCAATTGAAACATAAAGAGAGCATCATATAGCATGCGAAGAACACATCTAAGTCTAACATACTTCCTATGCATAGGCATCTTATAGGCAAAAAATTTATCAAGGCAAGCAAATCCTAGCATAAGCAAAGGAGAAGAAGGAAACAAGATCAATCTCAACAAGAAGAGAGGTAATTTAGTAACATGAAAATTTCTACAAATATTTTCCTCTCTCATAATAATTACATGTGGGATCATAAGAAAATTCAACAAAATAGCTATCACATAAAATATTTTCAACAGTACCCACATGCATGCGAAGTTTACACTCTTCCAAAATAGTGGGATTAACATTAACTAAAGTCATGACCTCTCCAAATCCACTTTTATCAAAAATTCCATAAGATTGAACATTCTCCAAATATGTGGGATCTAAAGTTCACACTCTTACAAACCCATTTTCAATATTATTGCAAACACTATTATCAATCTCATATTCATCATGGGGCTTAAATAAATTTTCAAGATCATAAGAAGAATCACCCCAATCATGATCATTGCAACAAGTACTAGTCATAGTAAAACTAGCATCCCCAAGCTTGAGGTTTTTCATATCATTAACACAATTGACATCAATAGAATTTATAATAACATCATTGCAATCATGCTTTTCATCAAAGGAACTATCGTGAATCTCTTCATAAATTTCTTCATCACAATTTTCAGATTCATGAATTTCCAGCAAAACCTCATAAAGATAATTCAGTGCACTCAAATCACTAGAAATTGGTTCATCCTAATTGGGTCTCTTAAAGAGATTAGAAATGGGATGAGGATCCATAAAATTTTAGCAAGCAAAGATGCAAGAAAAAAGAAGACACATGGTAACACAAGATCGAACGGAAGGAGGGCGAATAAAACGGCAAGGGTGAAGTGGGGGAGAGGAAAACGAGAGGCAAATGGCAAATAATGTAATGCGAGGGATAAGAGTTTGTGATGGGCACTTGGTATGTCTTGACTTGTGTGTAGATATCCCCGGCAACGGCGCCAGAAATCCGCACGTTGGCGGGAGATCAAATCTTGCCTTTACTTGGCGTAAACCTCCCCGGCAACGGCGCCAAAAATCCGCACGTTGGTGGGACATTAAAATCTTGACTTGACATGGCGTAAAAACCTCCCCGGCAACGGCGCCAGAAATCCTTCTTGCTACCTCTTGAGCATGCGTTGGTTTTCCCTTGAAGAGGAAAGGGTGATGCAGCAAAGTAGCGTAAGTATTTCCCTTAGTTTTTTAGAACCAAGGTATCAATCCAGTAGGAGGCTACACGCAAGTCGCCTTGTACCTACACAAACAAATAAGAACCTCGAAACCAACGCGATAAAGGGGTTGTCAATCCCTTCACGGCCACTTGCAAAAGTGAGATCTGATAAAGATAATAAGATAAATATTTTTTTTATTTTTGTTGTATAGATTGAAAAGTAAAGATTGCAAAAATAAACGATGACAGAAATAGCTAGTTGACGGGAGATTAATATGATGGAAAATAGACCCAGGGGTCATAGGTTTCACGAGTGGCTTCTCTCAAGATAGCAAATTCTACGGTGGGTGAACAAATTACTGTCGAGCAATTTATAGAAAAGCGCATAGTTATGAGAATATCTAGGCATGATCATGTATATAGGCATCACGTCCGTGTCAAGTAGACCGAAACGATTCTGCATCTACTACTATTACTCCACACATCGACCGCTATCCAGCATGCATCTAGAGTATTAAGTTCATAAGAACAGAGTAACGCATTAGGCAAGATGACTTGATGTAGAGGGATAAACTCAAGCAATATGATATAAACCCCATCTTTTTATCCTCGATGGAAACAATACAATACGTGCCTTGCTGCCCCTGCTGTCACTGGGAAAGGACACCGCAAGATTGAACCCAAAGCTAAGCACTTCTCCCATTGCAAGAAAGATCAATCTAGTAGGCCAAACTAAATCGATAATTCGAAGAGACTTGCAAAGATATCAAATCATGCATATAAGAATTCAGAGAAGAATCAAATATTATTCATAGATAATTTTGATCATAAACCCAATTCATCGGATCTCGACAGACACACCGCAAAAATCGAGGAGAATCGAGGAGAACTTTGTATTGAGATCCAAAGAGAGAGAAGAAGCCATCTAGCTAGTAACTATGGACCCAAAGGTCTATGGTAAACTACACACGCATAATCGGACAGGCCATGGTGTTGACGTAGAAGCCCTCCGTGATCGATTCCCCCTCCGGCAGAGCGCCGGAAAAGGCCCCAAGATGGGATCTCACGGGTACAGAAGGTTGCGGCGGTGGAAATAGGGTTTTGTGGTGCTCTCGGATGTTTTCAGGGTATATGAGTATATATAGGCGAAAGAAGTATGTCGGTGGAGCCACGAGGGGCCCACGAGGGTGGGGGCATGCCTACCCCCTGGGCGCGCCCTCCTACCTCATGGCCGCCTCATTGTTTCCTTGACGTCCACTCCAAGTCTCCTGGATTGCGTTTGTTCCAAAAACGATCCTCGCGAAGGTTTCATTCCGTTTGGATTCCGTTTGACATTCCTTTTCTGTGAAACACTGAAATAGGCAAAAAACAACAATTTGCACTGGGCTTTCGGTTAATAGGTTAGTCCCAAAAATAATATAAAAGTGCATAATAAAGCCCATTAAACATCCAAAACAGATAATATAATAGCATGGAACAATCAAAAATTATAGATACGTTGGAGACGTATCAGTGACTGAAATTCCTATTCATATAAGTTTTCCTTCGTGCATACCATACTGCCCACAAGCTCACTACTGATACGTCTCCAACGTATCTATAATTTTTGATTATTCCATGCTATTTATTATCTATTTCGGATATTTTATATGCGTTAATATGCTATTTTATATTATTTTTTGCACAAACTTATTAACCTAGAGCCAGTGCCAATTCCTGTTTTTTCCTTGTTTTAGAGTTTCACAGAAAAGGAATACCAAACGGAGTCCAAATGAAATGAAACTTTCACGAAGATTTTTCTTGGACCAGAAGACATCCAGAGGACTTGGGGTACGCATCAGGGAAGCTACAAGTCACCCTGCCTGTCGTGGTGGGCGCACGGCAGATGCCAAGGGATGGCTAAAGAGAGGAGGAGGCTCGAGGGCGCTGGTGGACTCCAGAGGCGAGGTTGGCATGAGCGGGCGCGGGACGCAGGACATACCCAGGTTCGGGGCTCTCCGGAGAGATAATACCCCTAGTCCTGCCGAGTATAGTTGGATGATCGATAGTACAATGTTGCTCCTGGAGCTGTATGGAGGAGAAAGGAAGCTGGCCAAGGCTTGGGTTGCTCC
Source organism: Aegilops tauschii subsp. strangulata (assembly GCF_002575655.3). Lineage (NCBI taxonomy): Eukaryota > Viridiplantae > Streptophyta > Magnoliopsida > Poales > Poaceae > Aegilops > Aegilops tauschii. Next base: position 580,323,743 of record NC_053041.3, on the reverse strand, counting down.
TTCTCTCCGGTGTTGCTGTTTTTTGGCTAGTCCTCTTGCTCGCCCCTCGAATGACCGTGGGCTTCAGGGGGTTTTATAGTTCAACCCCCCGGGGGTACAATGGTAATGTTATAAGTCGGTGGGTCCGGGGACCCGGGCTGGGTCCCGCTGAGGGCTTGTGGTTCGCCGGGTTCCCCTAGGTGCGGGCCCTGCAAGCCTAGGGGGACTATGCGCCGTCTTGTCAATCGTCAGGGCGTGGCCGGGTTGAGTCGCGTACAGTGCTCTCCGTCAGGTTGCCGCTTGCTGTCGTCAGCGGTGAGGGCGGGGGCATTGTAGCCATGCCGGCCCTGGTCAGCGGGTAGGTGAGGGGCACTGTTGCCACGTTTGAAAGATCGTGGATGTCGCCTAGGGGGGGTGAATAGGCGCTTTAAAATAATTACGGTTTAGGCTTGAACAAATGCGGAATAAATCTAACGGTTAATTTGACAAGCACAAAACCTAAAACAACTAGGGTCACCTATGTGCACCAACAACTTATGCTAAGCAAGGTAAACAACTAAGTGATAGCAAGATATATGACAAGAAACAATATGGCTATCACAAAGTAAAGTGCATAAGTAAAGGGCTCGGGTAAGAGATAACCGAGGCACGCGGAGACGACGATGTATCCCGAAGTTCACACCATTGCGGATGCTAATCTCCGTTTGGAGCGGTGTGGAGGCACAATGTTCCCAAGAAGCCACTAGGGCCACCGTAATCTCCTCACGCCCTCGCACAATGCAAGATGCCGTGATTCCACTAAGGGACCCTTGAGGGCGGTCACCGAACCTGTACAAATGGCAACCCTTGGGGGCGGTCACCAAACCCGTACACTTTGGCAACCCTTGGGGGCGGTCACCGGTACCCGTCAAATTGCTCGGGGCGATCTCCACAACCTAATTGGAGACCCCGACGCTTGCCCGGAGCTTTACACCACAATGATTGAGCTCCGAACACCACCAACCATCTCGGGCGCCCAAGCACCCAAGAGGAACAAGCTCAAGGGCACCAAGCACCCAAGAGTAATAAGCTTCTCAACTTGTAACTTCCACGTATCACGTGGAGAACTCAAACCAATGCACCAAATGCAATGGCAAGGGCACACGAAGTGCCCAAATCCTTCTCTCTCAAATCCCACCGAAGCAACTAATGCTAGGGAGGAAGATGAGAGGAAGAACAAGAAGGAGAACACCAAGAACTCCAAGATCTAGATCCAAGGGGTTCCCCTCACATAGAGGAGAAAGTGATTGGTGGAAATGTGGATCTAGATCTCCTCTCTCTTTTCCCTCAAAAACTAGCAAGAATCCATGGAGGGATTGAGAGTTAGCAAGCTCAAAGAAGGTCAACAATGGGGGAAGAACACGAGCTCAAAGGATAAGGTAGAATGGGGAAGAAGACCCCCTTATATAGTGGGGGGGAACAATCGAACCGTTACCGCCAAAACAGCCCCGTAGAGGGCGGTACTACCGCAGGAGGCAGCGGTACTACCGCTGATCACAGCGGTACTACCGCTCCCCCGGGCGGTACTACCGTGGAGTCTGGAGGGCAGGAGAGTGACAGACCTGAGCGGTACTGCCGCGGTGGTTGGGCGGTACTACCGCTAGTGAGCGGTACTGCCGCCCTACTGCCGCTGCGAAGTACCGCACTATCCGACACGAAAAATGACCCCTCGAGTCGACGCGGTAGGGGCCTGGTACCGTAGCGGTACTACTCCTGAGGACCCACCAGCGGTACTACCGCTGCGGAGCGGTACTGCCGCTTGTGACCCCTAAGCGGTACTACCGCTGGGTACCGCGGTACTACCGCTGGGACCATCCTAAAGCCACTTCCACGAAAACAAGAATACTCAATGGGAAACCAAAACTGCCATAACTTCTGCATATGAGCTCCGAATTGAGCAAACTCAAGCTTGTTGGATACAAGATGACGAGTAGCATCAAAACAGCGAGTATGCCAAAAAATAGAGGAGTGAAACCTCCAACCGAGAAGAATCGGCATAACCTTCCAACATTGAAAACATCATAGAAGATGCGAGTGAACTCCGTTTTCGATGAACTCGAGCTTGTCATCAAGATGACCATAAGCTCCAAAACTCACAAAGAGAAGAACCAAACAAGAACCAAGAAAGATGATGCAAGGATGCAATGGTTTGAGCTCTCTACAAATGATACGATCAAGCTACTCATCTAGAGCCCCCCTTGATAGTACGGAAATCGATCCTATAACCCGGTCTCCCAACTACCATCATGAGACCGGTAAAATAGAAAACCTATCAAGGGCATGTTCGAAATATGCCCTAGAGGCAATAATAAATTAGTTATTATTATATTTCCTTGTTCACGATAATCGATTATTATCCATGCTAGAATTGTATTGATAGGAAACTCAGATACATGTGTGGATACATAGACAACACCATGTCCCTAGTAAGCCTCTAGTTGACTAGCTCGTTGATCAATAGATGGTTACGGTTTCCTGACCATGGACATTGGATGTCGTTGATAACGGGATCACATCATTAGGAGAATGATGTGATGGACAAGACCCAATCCTAAGCCTAGCACAAGATCGTGTAGTTCGTTTGCTAAGAGCTTTTCTAATGTCAAGTATCATTTCCTTAGACCATGAGATTGTGCAACTCCCGGATACCGTAGGAATGCTTTGGGTGTACCAAACGTCACAACGTAACTGGGTGACTATAAAGGTGCACTACAGGTATCTCCGAAAGTGTCTGTTGGGTTGGCACGAATCGAGACTGGGATTTGTCACTCCGTGTAAACGGAGAGGTATCTCTGGGCCCACTTGGTAGGACATCATCATAATGTGCCCAATGTGACCAAGGAGTTGATCACGGGATGATGTGAGTTACGGAACGAGTAAAGAGACTTGCCGGTAACGAGATTGAACAAGGTATCGGGATACCGACGATCGAATCTCGGGCAAGTAACATACCGATAGACAAAGGGAATTGTATACGGGATTGATTGAATCCTCAACATCGTGGTTCATCCGATGAGATCATCGAGGAGCATGTGGGAGCCCACATGGGTATCCAGATCCCGCTGTTGGTTATTGACCGGAGAGTCGTCTCGGTCATGTCTGCGTGTCTCCCGAACCCGTAGGGTCTACACACTTAAGGTTCGGTGACGCTAGGGTTGTAGAGATATTAGTATGCGGTAACCCAAAAGTTGTTCGGAGTCCCGGATGAGATCCCGGACGTCACGAGGAGTTCCGGAATGGTCCGGAGGTAAAGATTTATATATGGGAAGTCTTGTTTTGGTCGCCGGAAAAGTTTCGCACTTTATCGGTATTGTACCGGGAGTGCCGAAAGGGGTCCGGGGGTCCACCAAGGGGGTCCACCAGCCCCGGGGGGGCACATGGGATGTAGGGGGTGCGCCTTGGCCTATATGGGCCAAGGGCACCAGCCCCAAGAGGCCCATGCGCCAAGAGATAAGATAAAAGGAGAGTCCTAAAGGGGGAAGGCACCTCCGAGGTGCCTTGGGGGGGAAGGACTCTTCCCTGGCCGCACCCTTCCTTGGAGGAAGGGCCAAGGCTGCGCCCCCCCTCTCCCTTGGCCTTATATATAGTGGGGGGAAGGGAGGGCAGCAATACCTAAGCCCTGGCGCCTCCCTCTCCCTCCCGTGACGCACCTCCCTCCTCCCGCAGCGCTTGGCGAAGCCCTGTTGGAATCCCGCTACTTCCACCACCACGCCGTCGTGCTGCTGGATCTCCATCAACCTCTCCTCCCCCCTTGCTGGATCAAGAAGGAGGAGACGTCGCTGCTCCGTACGTGTGTTGAACGCGGAGGTGCCGTCCGTTCGGCGCTAGGATCATCAGTGATTTGGATCACGACGAGTACGACTCCATCAACCCCGTTCTCTTGAACGCTTTCGCTCGCGATCTACAAGGGTATGTAGATGCACTCCTCTCTCTCATTGCTAGATGACTCCATAGATTGATCTTGGTGATGCGTAGAAAATTTTGAATTATTGCTACGTTCCCCAAACAGTGGCATCATGAGCTAGGTCTATGCGTAGTTTCTATGCACGAGTAGAACACAAAGTAGTTGTGGGCGTAGATGTTGCCAATTCTTCTTGCCGCTACTAGTCTTATCTTGTTTCGGCGGCATTGTGGGATGAAGCGGCCCGGACCGACCTTACACGTACGCTTACGTGAGACAGGTTCCACCGACTGACATGCACTAGTTGCATAAGGTGGCTAGCGGGTGTCTGTCTCTCCCACTTTAGTCGGAACGGATTCGATGAAAAGGGTCCTTATGAAGGGTAAATAGAAATTGGCATATCACGTTGTGGTTTTACGTAGGTAAGAAACGTTCTTGCTAGAAACCTATACAAGCCACGTAAAAACGTGCAACAACAATTAGAGGACGTCTAACTTGTTTTTGCAGCATGTGCTATGTGATGTGATATGGCCAGAAGATGTGATGAATGATATATGTGATGTATGAGATTGATCATATTCTTGTAATAGGAATCACGACTTGCATGTCGATGAGTATGACAACCGGCAGGAGCCATAGGAGTTGTCTTTATTTTTGTATGACCTGCGTGTCATTGAATAACGCCATGTAAATTACTTTACTTTATTGCTAAGCGCGTTAGCCATAGAAGTAGAAGTAATCGTTGGCGTGACAACCTCATAAAGACACAATGATGGAGATCATGGTGTCATGCCGGTGACGAAGATGATCATGGTGCCCCGAAGATGGAGATCAAAGGAGCAAAATGATATTGGCCATATCATGTCACTATTTGATTGCATGTGATGTTTATCATGTTATGCATCTTATTTGCTTAGAACGACGGTAGTAAGTAAGATGATCCCTCACTAAAAATTTCAAGGGACGTGTTCCCCCTAACTGTGCACCGTTGCGAAGGTTCGTTGTTTCGAAGCACCACGTGATGATCGGGTGTGATAGATTCTAACGTTCGAATACAACGGGTGTTGACGAGCCTAGCATGTACAGACATGGCCTCGGAACACATGCGAAACACTTAGGTTGACTTGACGAGCCTAGCATGTACAGACATGGCCTCGGAACACAAGAGACCGAAAGGTCGAACATGAGTCGTATAGTAGATACGATCAACATGGAGATGTTCACCGATGATGACTAGTCCGTCTCACGTGATGATCGGACACGGCCTAGTTTGACTCGGATCATGTATCACTTAGATGACTAGAGGGATGTCTATCTGAGTGGGAGTTCATTAATCAGATGAACTTAATTATCATGAACATAGTCAAAAGGTCTTTGCAAATTATGTCATACGCTTTAGTTCTACTGTTTAAGATATGTTCCTAGAGAAAATTTAGTTGAAAGTTGGTAGTAGCAATTTTGCGGACTGGGTCCGTAAACTGAGGATTGTCCTCATTGCTGCACAGAAGGCTTATGTCCTTAATGCACCGCTCGGTGTGCTGAACCTCAGCGTCGTCTGTAGATGTTGCGAAACATCTGACATACACGTTTTGATGACTACGTGATAGTTCAGTGAGTAATGCTAACGGTTTAGAATTGTGGCACGAGAGACGTTTTTGAAACGTCGCAGAACATATGAGATGTTCCGAAGACTGAAATTGGGATTTCAGACTAGTGCCCACATCAAGAGGTATGAGACCTCTGACAAGTTTCTTAAGCCTGCAAACTAAGGGAGAAAAGCTCAATCGTTGAGCATGTGCTCAGATTGTCTGAGTGCCACAATCGCTTGAATCGAGTGGGAGTTAATCTCCCAGATGAGATAGTGATGGTTCTCCATAGTCACTGCCACCAAGCTAGTAGAGCTTCGTGATGAACTATATCATATCAGGGATAGTTATGATGATCCTTGAGCTATTCGCGATGTTTGACACCGCGAGAGTAGAAATCAAGAAGGAGCATCAATTGTTGATGGTTAGTAAAACCACTAGTTTCTTGAAGGGCAAGGGCAAAAGGGATACTTCATGAAACAGCAAGTCGTTTTCTGCTCTAGTGAAGAATCCCAAGGTTGAACCCAAACCCGAGACTAAGTCCTTCTTAATGAGGGGAACGGTCACTAAAGCAGTACTACCCTAGATACTTGGTACATGAGAAGGCAGACAAGGTCGACAGAAGTATATTGGATAGACATTATATGAATGTGTACTTTACTAGTACTCCTACCAGCACCAGGGTATTAGATACCGGTTCGGTTGCTAAGTGTTAGTAACTCGAAATAAAAGCTGCGGAATAAACGGAGACTAGCTAAAGGTGAGATGACGATGTGTGTTGGAAGTGTTTCCAAGGTTGATGTGATCAAGCAGCGCATGCTCCCTCTACCATCGAGATTGGTGTTTGCGTTGAGCATAAACATGATTGGATTATGTTTATCGCAATACGGTCATTCATTTAAGGAGAATAATGGTTACTCTTTTATTTGAATAATACCTTCAATGGTCTTGCACCTAAAAATAAATGGTTCATTGAATCTCGATCGTAGTGATACACATGTTCATACCAAAAGTAATGATAGTACCACATACTTGTGAAACTGCCATTTGAGTCATATTGGTATAGAACGCATGAAGAAGATCCATGTAGATGGATCTTTGGACTCAGTCGTTTTTGAAAAGATTGAGGCATGCGAACCATGTCTATTGGTATATATGCGTGAAGAAACTCCATGCAGATGGATCGTTTGGACTCACTTGATTTTGAATCACTTGAGACATGCAAATCATACCACATGGGCAAGATGACTGAAAGGCCTCGTTTTCAGTAAGATGGAACAAGAGAGCAACTTGTTGGATGTAATACATTTTGATGTGTGCAGTCCAATGAGTGCTGAGGCATGCAGTGGATATCGTTATGTTCTTACTTCACAGATGATTTGAGTAGATGCTGAGTGTATTTACTTGATGAAACACAAGTCTGAATTATTGAAAGGTTCAAGTAATTTCAGAGTGAAGTTGAAGATCGTCGTGACAAGAAGATAAAATGTCTGTGATATGATCATAGAGATGAGTATCTGAGTTACGAGTTTGGCATACAATTAAGACATTGTGGAAAGTGTTTCACAATTAATACCGCCTGGAACACCATAGTGTGATGGTGTGTCCGAACATCATAGCTGCACCCTATTGGATATGGTGCATACCATGATGTCTCTTATCGAATTACCACTATCGTTTATGGGTTAGGCATTAGAGACAACCGCATTAACTTTAAAAGGGGCACCACGCAATTCCGTTGAGACGACACCGTTTAGAGAAACCTAAGTTGTCGTTTCTTAAAAGTTTGGGGCTGCGATGCTTATGTGAAAAAGTTTCAAGCTGATAAGCTCGAACCCAAAGCGGATAAATACATCTTCATAGAAAACCCAAAACAGTTGGGTATACCTCCTATTTCAGATCTGGAAGCAAAAGTAATTGTTTCTAGAAACGAGTCCTTTCTCGAGGAAAAGTTTCTCTCGAAAGAATTGAGTGGGAGGATGGTGGAGACTTGATAAGGTTATTGAACCGTCACTTCAACTAGGGTGTAGCAGGGCACAGGAAGTTGTTCCCATGGCACCTACACCAATTGAAGTGGAAGCTTATGATAGTGATCATGAAACTTCGGATCAAGTCACTACCAAACCTCGTAGGACGACGAGGATGCGTAATACTTCAGAGTAGTGCGTGATCCTGTCTTGGAAGTCATGTTGTTGGACAACGATGAACCTATGAGCTATGGAGAAGCGATGGTGGGCCCATATTCTGACAAATGGTTAGAAGCCATGAAATCCGAGATAAATGGATCTTTAAGAAGAAGACGGACATGGACGGTAATGTTACCGTCTATGAAGCTCGACTTGTGGAAAAGAGTATTTTCACAAGTTCAAGGAGTTGACTACGATGAGATTTTCTCATCCGTAGCGATGCTTAAGTCCGTCGGAATCATGTTAGCATTAGCTGCATTTATGAAATCTGGCAGATGGATGTCAAAACAAGTTTCCTTACCAGTTTTCGTAAGGAAAGGTTGTATGTGATACAATCAGAAAGGTTTTGTCGATCCTAAGGATGCTAAAAGGTATGCTAGCTCCAGCGATCCTTCCATGGATTAGAGAAAGCATCTCGGAGTCAGAATATACGCTTTGATGGAGTGATCAAAGTTTTTGGGTTTATACAAAGTTTGTTAGAAACTTGTATTTACAATAAAGTGAGTGGGAGCGCTACAACATTTCTGATAAGTATATGTGAATGACATATTGTTGATCCGAAATGATGTAAAATTTCTGGAAAGCATAAAGGGTTGTTTGAAAGGAGTTTTTCAAAGGAAGACCTGGATAAAGCTGCTTACATATTGGGCATCAAGATCTATAGAGATAGATCAAGACGCCTGATGATACTTTCAAAGAACGCACACCTTGACATGATTTTGAAAGAGTTCAAAATAGATCAGCAAAGAAGGAGTTCTTGGCTGTGTTACAAGGTGTGAGTATTGAGTAAGACTCAAGACCTGACCACAGCAGAAGAGAGAGAAAGGACGAAGGTCGTCCCCTATGCTTTAGACATAGGCTCTACAGTATGCTATGCTGTGTACCGCACATGAAGTGTGCCTTCCCATGAGTTGGTCAAGGGGTACAATAGTGATCCGGGAATGGATCACATGACAGCGGTCGAACTTATCCTTAGTATCTAGTGGACTAAGGAATTTTCTCGATTATGGAGGTGAAAAGGAGTTCGTCGTAAAGGGTTACGTCGATGCGAACTTTGAAACTAATCCGGATGATTCTGAGTAGTAAACCGGATTCGTATAGTAGAACAATTATTTGAAATGGCTCCAAATAGCGCGTGGTAGCATCCACAAGATGACATAGATATTCGTAAAGCACACACGGATCTGAAAGGTTCAGACCCGTTGACTAATAACCTCTCTCACAAGCATAACATGATCAAATCAGAACTCATTGAGTGTTAATCACATAGAGATGTGAACTAGATTGTTGACTCTAGTAAACTCTTTGGATGTTGGTCACATGGTGATGTGACCGGTGAGTGTTAATCACATGGTGATGTGAACTAGATTATTGACTCTAGTGCAAGTGGGAGACTGTTGGAAATATGCCCTAGAGGCAATAATAAATTAGTTATTATTATATTTCCTTGTTCACGATAATCGTTTATTATCCATGCTAGAATTGTATTGATAGGAAACTCAGATACATGTGTGGATACATAGACAACACCATGTCCCTAGTAAGCCTCTTGTTGACTAGCTCGTTGATCAATAGATGGTTACGGTTTCCTGACCATGGACATTGGATGTCGTTGATAACGGGATCACATCATTAGGAGAATGATGTGATGGACAAGACCCAATCCTAAGCCTAGCACAAGATCGTGTAGTTCGTTTGCTAAGAGCTTTTCTAATGTCAAGTATCATTTCCTTAGACCATGAGATTGTGCAACTCCCGGATACCGTAGGAATGCTTTGGGTGTACCAAACGTCACAACGTAACGGGGTGACTATAAAGGTGCACTACAGGTATCTCCGAAAGTGTCTGTTGGGTTGGCACGAATCGAGACTGGGATTTGTCACTCCGTGTAAACGGAGAGGTATCTCTGGGCCCACTCGGTAGGACATCATCATAATGTGCACAATGTGACCAAGGAGTTGATCACGGGATGATGTGAGTTACGGAACGAGTAAAGAGACTTGCCGGTAACGAGATTGAACAAGGTATCGGGATACCGACGATCGAATCTCGGGCAAGTAACATACCGATAGACAAAGGGAATTGTATATGGGATTGATTGAATCCTCAACATCGTGGTTCATCCGATGAGATCATCGAGGAGCATGTGGGAGCCAACATGGGTATCCAGATCCCGCTGTTGGTTATTGACCGGAGAGTCGTCTCGGTCATGTCTGCGTGTCTCCCGAACCCGTAGGGTCTACACACTTAAGGTTCGGTGACGCTAGGGTTGTAGAGATATTAGTATGCGGTAACCCGAAAGTTGTTCGGAGTCCCGGATGAGATCCCGGACGTCACGAGGAGTTCCGGAATGGTCCGGAGGTAAAGATTTATATATGGGAAGTCTTGTTTTGGTCGCCGGAAAAGTTTCGCACTTTATCGGTATTGTACCGGGAGTGCCGAAAGGGGTCCGGGGGTCCACCAAGGGGGTCCACCAGCCCCGGGGGGGCACATGGGATGTAGGGGGTGCGCCTTGGCCTATATGGGCCAAGGGCACCAGCCCCAAGAGGCCCATGCGCCAAGAGATAAGATAAAAGGAGAGTCCTAAAGGGGGAAGGCACCTCCGAGGTGCCTTGGGGGGGGAAGGACTCTTCCCTGGCCGCACCCTTCCTTGGAGGAAGGGCCAAGGCTGCGCCCCCCCTCTCCCTTGGCCTTATATATAGTGGGGGGAAGGGAGGGCAGCAATACCTAAGCCCTGGCGCCTCCCTCTCCCTCCCGTGACGCACCTCCCTCCTCCCGCAGCGCTTGGCGAAGCCCTGTTGGAATCCCGCTACTTCCACCACCACGCCGTCGTGCTGCTGGATCTCCATCAACCTCTCCTCCCCCCTTGCTGGATCAAGAAGGAGGAGACGTCGCTGCTCCGTACGTGTGTTTAACGCGGAGGTGCCGTCCGTTCGGCGCTAGGATCATCAGTGATTTGGATCACGACGAGTACGACTCCATCAACCCCGTTCTCTTGAACGCTTTCGCTCGCGATCTACAAGGGTATGTAGATGCACTCCTCTCTCTCATTGCTAGATGACTCCATAGATTGATCTTGGTGATGCGTAGAAAATTTTGAATTATTGCTACGTTCCCCAAACAGTGGCATCATGAGCTAGGTCTATGCGTAGTTTCTATGCACGAGTAGAACACAAAGTAGTTGTGGGCGTAGATGTTGCCAATTCTTCTTGCCGCTACTAGTCTTATCTTGTTTCGGCGGCATTGTGGGATGAAGCGGCCCGGACCGACCTTACACGTACGCTTACGTGAGACAGGTTCCACCGACTGACATGCACTAGTTGCATAAGGTGGCTAGCGGGTGTCTGTCTCTCCCACTTTAGTCGGAACGGATTCGATGAAAAGGGTCCTTATGAAGGGTAAATAGAAATTGGCATATCACGTTGTGGTTTTACGTAGGTAAGAAACGTTCTTGCTAGAAACCTATACAAGCCACGTAAAAACGTGCAACAACAATTAGAGGACGTCTAACTTGTTTTTGCAGCATGTGCTATGTGATGTGATATGGCCAGAAGATGTGATGAATGATATATGTGATGTATGAGATTGATCATATTCTTGTAATAGGAATCACGACTTGCATGTCGATGAGTATGACAACCGGCAGGAGCCATAGGAGTTGTCTTTATTTTTGTATGACCTGCGTGTCATTGAATAACGCCATGTAAATTACTTTACTTTATTGCTAAGCGCGTTAGCCATAGAAGTAGAAGTAATCGTTGGCGTGACAACCTCATAAAGACACAATGATGGAGATCATGGTGTCATGCCGGTGACGAAGATGATCATGGTGCCCCGAAGATGGAGATCAAAGGAGCAAAATGATATTGGCCATATCATGTCACTATTTGATTGCATGTGATGTTTATCATGTTATGCATCTTATTTGCTTAGAACGACGGTAGTAAGTAAGATGATCCCTCACTAAAAATTTCAAGGGACGTGTTCCCCCTAACTGTGCACCGTTGCGAAGGTTCGTTGTTTCGAAGCACCACGTGATGATCGGGTGTGATAGATTCTAACGTTCGAATACAACGGGTGTTGACGAGCCTAGCATGTACAGACATGGCCTCGGAACACATGCGAAACACTTAGGTTGACTTGACGAGCCTAGCATGTACAGACATGGCCTCGGAACACAAGAGACCGAAAGGTCGAACATGAGTCGTATAGTAGATACGATCAACATGGAGATGTTCACCGATGATGACTAGTCCGTCTCACGTGATGATCGGACACGGCCTAGTTTGACTCGGATCATGTATCACTTAGATGACTAGAGGGATGTCTATCTGAGTGGGAGTTCATTAATCAGATGAACTTAATTATCATGAACATAGTCAAAAGGTCTTTGCAAATTATGTCATACGCTTTAGTTCTACTGTTTAAGATATGTTCCTAGAGAAAATTTAGTTGAAAGTTGGTAGTAGCAATTTTGCGGACTGGGTCCGTAAACTGAGGATTGTCCTCATTGCTGCACAGAAGGCTTATGTCCTTAATGCACCGCTCGGTGTGCTGAACCTCAGCGTCGTCTGTAGATGTTGCGAAACATCTGACATACACGTTTTGATGACTACGTGATAGTTCAGTGAGTAATGCTAACGGTTTAGAATTGTGGCACGAGAGACGTTTTTGAAACGTCGCAGAACATATGAGATGTTCCGAAGACTGAAATTGGGATTTCAGACTAGTGCCCACATCAAGAGGTATGAGACCTCTGACAAGTTTCTTAAGCCTGCAAACTAAGGGAGAAAAGCTCAATCGTTGAGCATGTGCTCAGATTGTCTGAGTGCCACAATCGCTTGAATCGAGTGGGAGTTAATCTCCCAGATGAGATAGTGATGGTTCTCCATAGTCACTGCCACCAAGCTAGTAGAGCTTCGTGATGAACTATATCATATCAGGGATAGTTATGATGATCCTTGAGCTATTCGCGATGTTTGACACCGCGAGAGTAGAAATCAAGAAGGAGCATCAATTGTTGATGGTTAGTAAAACCACTAGTTTCTTGAAGGGCAAGGGCAAAAGGGATACTTCATGAAACAGCAAGTCGTTTTCTGCTCTAGTGAAGAATCCCAAGGTTGAACCCAAACCCGAGACTAAGTCCTTCTTAATGAGGGGAACGGTCACTAAAGCAGTACTACCCTAGATACTTGGTACATGAGAAGGCAGACAAGGTCGACAGAAGTATATTGGATAGACATTATATGAATGTGTACTTTACTAGTACTCCTACCAGCACCAGGGTATTAGATACCGGTTCGGTTGCTAAGTGTTAGTAACTCGAAATAAAAGCTGCGGAATAAACGGAGACTAGCTAAAGGTGAGATGACGATGTGTGTTGGAAGTGTTTCCAAGGTTGATGTGATCAAGCAGCGCATGCTCCCTCTACCATCGAGATTGGTGTTTGCGTTGAGCATAAACATGATTGGATTATGTTTATCGCAATACGGTCATTCATTTAAGGAGAATAATGGTTACTCTTTTATTTGAATAATACCTTCAATGGTCTTGCACCTAAAAATAAATGGTTCATTGAATCTCGATCGTAGTGATACACATGTTCATACCAAAAGTAATGATAGTACCACATACTTGTGAAACTGCCATTTGAGTCATATTGGTATAGAACGCATGAAGAAGATCCATGTAGATGGATCTTTGGACTCAGTCGTTTTTGAAAAGATTGAGGCATGCGAACCATGTCTATTGGTATATATGCGTGAAGAAACTCCATGCAGATGGATCGTTTGGACTCACTTGATTTTGAATCACTTGAGACATGCAAATCATACCACATGGGCAAGATGACTGAAAGGCCTCGTTTTCAGTAAGATGGAACAAGAGAGCAACTTGTTGGATGTAATACATTTTGATGTGTGCAGTCCAATGAGTGCTGAGGCATGCAGTGGATATCGTTATGTTCTTACTTCACAGATGATTTGAGTAGATGCTGAGTGTATTTACTTGATGAAACACAAGTCTGAATTATTGAAAGGTTCAAGTAATTTCAGAGTGAAGTTGAAGATCGTCGTGACAAGAAGATAAAATGTCTGTGATATGATCATAGAGATGAGTATCTGAGTTACGAGTTTGGCATACAATTAAGACATTGTGGAAAGTGTTTCACAATTAATACCGCCTGGAACACCATAGTGTGATGGTGTGTCCGAACATCATAGCTGCACCCTATTGGATATGGTGCATACCATGATGTCTCTTATCGAATTACCACTATCGTTTATGGGTTAGGCATTAGAGACAACCGCATTAACTTTAAAAGGGGCACCACGCAATTCCGTTGAGACGACACCGTTTAGAGAAACCTAAGTTGTCGTTTCTTAAAAGTTTGGGGCTGCGATGCTTATGTGAAAAAGTTTCAAGCTGATAAGCTCGAACCCAAAGCGGATAAATACATCTTCATAGAAAACCCAAAACAGTTGGGTATACCTCCTATTTCAGATCTGGAAGCAAAAGTAATTGTTTCTAGAAACGAGTCCTTTCTCGAGGAAAAGTTTCTCTCGAAAGAATTGAGTGGGAGGATGGTGGAGACTTGATAAGGTTATTGAACCGTCACTTCAACTAGGGTGTAGCAGGGCACAGGAAGTTGTTCCCATGGCACCTACACCAATTGAAGTGGAAGCTTATGATAGTGATCATGAAACTTCGGATCAAGTCACTACCAAACCTCGTAGGACGACGAGGATGCGTAATACTTCAGAGTAGTGCGTGATCCTGTCTTGGAAGTCATGTTGTTGGACAACGATGAACCTATGAGCTATGGAGAAGCGATGGTGGGCCCATATTCTGACAAATGGTTAGAAGCCATGAAATCCGAGATAAATGGATCTTTAAGAAGAAGACGGACATGGACGGTAATGTTACCGTCTATGAAGCTCGACTTGTGGAAAAGAGTATTTTCACAAGTTCAAGGAGTTGACTACGATGAGATTTTCTCATCCGTAGCGATGCTTAAGTCCGTCGGAATCATGTTAGCATTAGCTGCATTTATGAAATCTGGCAGATGGATGTCAAAACAAGTTTCCTTACCAGTTTTCGTAAGGAAAGGTTGTATGTGATACAATCAGAAAGGTTTTGTCGATCCTAAGGATGCTAAAAGGTATGCTAGCTCCAGCGATCCTTCCATGGATTAGAGAAAGCATCTCGGAGTCAGAATATACGCTTTGATGGAGTGATCAAAGTTTTTGGGTTTATACAAAGTTTGTTAGAAACTTGTATTTACAATAAAGTGAGTGGGAGCGCTACAACATTTCTGATAAGTATATGTGAATGACATATTGTTGATCCGAAATGATGTAAAATTTCTGGAAAGCATAAAGGGTTGTTTGAAAGGAGTTTTTCAAAGGAAGACCTGGATAAAGCTGCTTACATATTGGGCATCAAGATCTATAGAGATAGATCAAGACGCCTGATGATACTTTCAAAGAACGCACACCTTGACATGATTTTGAAAGAGTTCAAAATAGATCAGCAAAGAAGGAGTTCTTGGCTGTGTTACAAGGTGTGAGTATTGAGTAAGACTCAAGACCTGACCACAGCAGAAGAGAGAGAAAGGACGAAGGTCGTCCCCTATGCTTTAGACATAGGCTCTACAGTATGCTATGCTGTGTACCGCACATGAAGTGTGCCTTCCCATGAGTTGGTCAAGGGGTACAATAGTGATCCGGGAATGGATCACATGACAGCGGTCGAACTTATCCTTAGTATCTAGTGGACTAAGGAATTTTCTCGATTATGGAGGTGAAAAGGAGTTCGTCGTAAAGGGTTACGTCGATGCGAACTTTGAAACTAATCCGGATGATTCTGAGTAGTAAACCGGATTCGTATAGTAGAACAATTATTTGAAATGGCTCCAAATAGCGCGTGGTAGCATCCACAAGATGACATAGATATTCGTAAAGCACACACGGATCTGAAAGGTTCAGACCCGTTGACTAATAACCTCTCTCACAAGCATAACATGATCAAATCAGAACTCATTGAGTGTTAATCACATAGAGATGTGAACTAGATTGTTGACTCTAGTAAACTCTTTGGATGTTGGTCACATGGTGATGTGACCGGTGAGTGTTAATCACATGGTGATGTGAACTAGATTATTGACTCTAGTGCAAGTGGGAGACTGTTGGAAATATGCCCTAGAGGCAATAATAAATTAGTTATTATTATATTTCCTTGTTCACGATAATCGTTTATTATCCATGCTAGAATTGTATTGATAGGAAACTCAGATACATGTGTGGATACATAGACAACACCATGTCCCTAGTAAGCCTCTTGTTGACTAGCTCGTTGATCAATAGATGGTTACGGTTTCCTGACCATGGACATTGGATGTCGTTGATAACGGGATCACATCATTAGGAGAATGATGTGATGGACAAGACCCAATCCTAAGCCTAGCACAAGATCGTGTAGTTCGTTTGCTAAGAGCTTTTCTAATGTCAAGTATCATTTCCTTAGACCATGAGATTGTGCAACTCCCGGATACCGTAGGAATGCTTTGGGTGTACCAAACGTCACAACGTAACGGGGTGACTATAAAGGTGCACTACAGGTATCTCCGAAAGTGTCTGTTGGGTTGGCACGAATCGAGACTGGGATTTGTCACTCCGTGTAAACGGAGAGGTATCTCTGGGCCCACTCGGTAGGACATCATCATAATGTGCACAATGTGACCAAGGAGTTGATCACGGGATGATGTGAGTTACGGAACGAGTAAAGAGACTTGCCGGTAACGAGATTGAACAAGGTATCGGGATACCGACGATCGAATCTCGGGCAAGTAACATACCGATAGACAAAGGGAATTGTATATGGGATTGATTGAATCCTCAACATCGTGGTTCATCCGATGAGATCATCGAGGAGCATGTGGGAGCCAACATGGGTATCCAGATCCCGCTGTTGGTTATTGACCGGAGAGTCGTCTCGGTCATGTCTGCGTGTCTCCCGAACCCGTAGGGTCTACACACTTAAGGTTCGGTGACGCTAGGGTTGTAGAGATATTAGTATGCGGTAACCCGAAAGTTGTTCGGAGTCCCGGATGAGATCCCGGACGTCACGAGGAGTTCCGGAATGGTCCGGAGGTAAAGATTTATATATGGGAAGTCTTGTTTTGGTCGCCGGAAAAGTTTCGCACTTTATCGGTATTGTACCGGGAGTGCCGAAAGGGGTCCGGGGGTCCACCAAGGGGGTCCACCAGCCCCGGGGGGGCACATGGGATGTAGGGGGTGCGCCTTGGCCTATATGGGCCAAGGGCACCAGCCCCAAGAGGCCCATGCGCCAAGAGATAAGATAAAAGGAGAGTCCTAAAGGGGGAAGGCACCTCCGAGGTGCCTTGGGGGGGAAGGACTCTTCCCTGGCCGCACCCTTCCTTGGAGGAAGGGCCAAGGCTGCGCCCCCCCTCTCCCTTGGCCTTATATATAGTGGGGGGAAGGGAGGGCAGCAATACCTAAGCCCTGGCGCCTCCCTCTCCCTCCCGTGACGCACCTCCCTCCTCCCGCAGCGCTTGGCGAAGCCCTGTTGGAATCCCGCTACTTCCACCACCACGCCGTCGTGCTGCTGGATCTCCATCAACCTCTCCTCCCCCCTTGCTGGATCAAGAAGGAGGAGACGTCGCTGCTCCGTACGTGTGTTGAACGCGGAGGTGCCGTCCGTTCGGCGCTAGGATCATTAGTGATTTGGATCACGACGAGTACGACTCCATCAACCCCGTTCTCTTGAACGCTTTCGCTCGCGATCTACAAGGGTATGTAGATGCACTCCTCTCTCTCATTGCTAGATGACTCCATAGATTGATCTTGGTGATGCGTAGAAAATTTTGAATTATTGCTACGTTCCCCAAACAGTGGCATCATGAGCTAGGTCTATGCGTAGTTTCTATGCACGAGTAGAACACAAAGTAGTTGTGGGCGTAGATGTTGCCAATTCTTCTTGCCGCTACTAGTCTTATCTTGTTTCGGCGGCATTGTGGGATGAAGCGGCCCGGACCGACCTTACACGTACGCTTACGTGAGACAGGTTCCACCGACTGACATGCACTAGTTGCATAAGGTGGCTAGCGGGTGTCTGTCTCTCCCACTTTAGTCGGAACGGATTCGATGAAAAGGGTCCTTATGAAGGGTAAATAGAAATTGGCATATCACGTTGTGGTTTTACGTAGGTAAGAAACGTTCTTGCTAGAAACCTATACAAGCCACGTAAAAACGTGCAACAACAATTAGAGGACGTCTAACTTGTTTTTGCAGCATGTGCTATGTGATGTGATATGGCCAGAAGATGTGATGAATGATATATGTGATGTATGAGATTGATCATATTCTTGTAATAGGAATCACGACTTGCATGTCGATGAGTATGACAACCGGCAGGAGCCATAGGAGTTGTCTTTATTTTTGTATGACCTGCGTGTCATTGAATAACGCCATGTAAATTACTTTACTTTATTGCTAAGCGCGTTAGCCATAGAAGTAGAAGTAATCGTTGGCGTGACAACCTCATAAAGACACAATGATGGAGATCATGGTGTCATGCCGGTGACGAAGATGATCATGGTGCCCCGAAGATGGAGATCAAAGGAGCAAAATGATATTGGCCATATCATGTCACTATTTGATTGCATGTGATGTTTATCATGTTATGCATCTTATTTGCTTAGAACGACGGTAGTAAGTAAGATGATCCCTCACTAAAAATTTCAAGGGACGTGTTCCCCCTAACTGTGCACCGTTGCGAAGGTTCGTTGTTTCGAAGCACCACGTGATGATCGGGTGTGATAGATTCTAACGTTCGAATACAACGGGTGTTGACGAGCCTAGCATGTACAGACATGGCCTCGGAACACATGCGAAACACTTAGGTTGACTTGACGAGCCTAGCATGTACAGACATGGCCTCGGAACACAAGAGACCGAAAGGTCGAACATGAGTCGTATAGTAGATACGATCAACATGGAGATGTTCACCGATGATGACTAGTCCGTCTCACGTGATGATCGGACACGGCCTAGTTTGACTCGGATCATGTATCACTTAGATGACTAGAGGGATGTCTATCTGAGTGGGAGTTCATTAATCAGATGAACTTAATTATCATGAACATAGTCAAAAGGTCTTTGCAAATTATGTCATACGCTTTAGTTCTACTGTTTAAGATATGTTCCTAGAGAAAATTTAGTTGAAAGTTGGTAGTAGCAATTTTGCGGACTGGGTCCGTAAACTGAGGATTGTCCTCATTGCTGCACAGAAGGCTTATGTCCTTAATGCACCGCTCGGTGTGCTGAACCTCAGCGTCGTCTGTAGATGTTGCGAAACATCTGACATACACGTTTTGATGACTACGTGATAGTTCAGTGAGTAATGCTAACGGTTTAGAATTGTGGCACGAGAGACGTTTTTGAAACGTCGCAGAACATATGAGATGTTCCGAAGACTGAAATTGGGATTTCAGACTAGTGCCCACATCAAGAGGTATGAGACCTCTGACAAGTTTCTTAAGCCTGCAAACTAAGGGAGAAAAGCTCAATCGTTGAGCATGTGCTCAGATTGTCTGAGTGCCACAATCGCTTGAATCGAGTGGGAGTTAATCTCCCAGATGAGATAGTGATGGTTCTCCATAGTCACTGCCACCAAGCTAGTAGAGCTTCGTGATGAACTATATCATATCAGGGATAGTTATGATGATCCTTGAGCTATTCGCGATGTTTGACACCGCGAGAGTAGAAATCAAGAAGGAGCATCAATTGTTGATGGTTAGTAAAACCACTAGTTTCTTGAAGGGCAAGGGCAAAAGGGATACTTCATGAAACAGCAAGTCGTTTTCTGCTCTAGTGAAGAATCCCAAGGTTGAACCCAAACCCGAGACTAAGTCCTTCTTAATGAGGGGAACGGTCACTAAAGCAGTACTACCCTAGATACTTGGTACATGAGAAGGCAGACAAGGTCGACAGAAGTATATTGGATAGACATTATATGAATGTGTACTTTACTAGTACTCCTACCAGCACCAGGGTATTAGATACCGGTTCGGTTGCTAAGTGTTAGTAACTCGAAATAAAAGCTGCGGAATAAACGGAGACTAGCTAAAGGTGAGATGACGATGTGTGTTGGAAGTGTTTCCAAGGTTGATGTGATCAAGCAGCGCATGCTCCCTCTACCATCGAGATTGGTGTTTGCGTTGAGCATAAACATGATTGGATTATGTTTATCGCAATACGGTCATTCATTTAAGGAGAATAATGGTTACTCTTTTATTTGAATAATACCTTCAATGGTCTTGCACCTAAAAATAAATGGTTCATTGAATCTCGATCGTAGTGATACACATGTTCATACCAAAAGTAATGATAGTACCACATACTTGTGAAACTGCCATTTGAGTCATATTGGTATAGAACGCATGAAGAAGATCCATGTAGATGGATCTTTGGACTCAGTCGTTTTTGAAAAGATTGAGGCATGCGAACCATGTCTATTGGTATATATGCGTGAAGAAACTCCATGCAGATGGATCGTTTGGACTCACTTGATTTTGAATCACTTGAGACATGCAAATCATACCACATGGGCAAGATGACTGAAAGGCCTCGTTTTCAGTAAGATGGAACAAGAGAGCAACTTGTTGGATGTAATACATTTTGATGTGTGCAGTCCAATGAGTGCTGAGGCATGCAGTGGATATCGTTATGTTCTTACTTCACAGATGATTTGAGTAGATGCTGAGTGTATTTACTTGATGAAACACAAGTCTGAATTATTGAAAGGTTCAAGTAATTTCAGAGTGAAGTTGAAGATCGTCGTGACAAGAAGATAAAATGTCTGTGATATGATCATAGAGATGAGTATCTGAGTTACGAGTTTGGCATACAATTAAGACATTGTGGAAAGTGTTTCACAATTAATACCGCCTGGAACACCATAGTGTGATGGTGTGTCCGAACATCATAGCTGCACCCTATTGGATATGGTGCATACCATGATGTCTCTTATCGAATTACCACTATCGTTTATGGGTTAGGCATTAGAGACAACCGCATTAACTTTAAAAGGGGCACCACGCAATTCCGTTGAGACGACACCGTTTAGAGAAACCTAAGTTGTCGTTTCTTAAAAGTTTGGGGCTGCGATGCTTATGTGAAAAAGTTTCAAGCTGATAAGCTCGAACCCAAAGCGGATAAATACATCTTCATAGAAAACCCAAAACAGTTGGGTATACCTCCTATTTCAGATCTGGAAGCAAAAGTAATTGTTTCTAGAAACGAGTCCTTTCTCGAGGAAAAGTTTCTCTCGAAAGAATTGAGTGGGAGGATGGTGGAGACTTGATAAGGTTATTGAACCGTCACTTCAACTAGGGTGTAGCAGGGCACAGGAAGTTGTTCCCATGGCACCTACACCAATTGAAGTGGAAGCTTATGATAGTGATCATGAAACTTCGGATCAAGTCACTACCAAACCTCGTAGGACGACGAGGATGCGTAATACTTCAGAGTAGTGCGTGATCCTGTCTTGGAAGTCATGTTGTTGGACAACGATGAACCTATGAGCTATGGAGAAGCGATGGTGGGCCCATATTCTGACAAATGGTTAGAAGCCATGAAATCCGAGATAAATGGATCTTTAAGAAGAAGACGGACATGGACGGTAATGTTACCGTCTATGAAGCTCGACTTGTGGAAAAGAGTATTTTCACAAGTTCAAGGAGTTGACTACGATGAGATTTTCTCATCCGTAGCGATGCTTAAGTCCGTCGGAATCATGTTAGCATTAGCTGCATTTATGAAATCTGGCAGATGGATGTCAAAACAAGTTTCCTTACCAGTTTTCGTAAGGAAAGGTTGTATGTGATACAATCAGAAAGGTTTTGTCGATCCTAAGGATGCTAAAAGGTATGCTAGCTCCAGCGATCCTTCCATGGATTAGAGAAAGCATCTCGGAGTCAGAATATACGCTTTGATGGAGTGATCAAAGTTTTTGGGTTTATACAAAGTTTGTTAGAAACTTGTATTTACAATAAAGTGAGTGGGAGCGCTACAACATTTCTGATAAGTATATGTGAATGACATATTGTTGATCCGAAATGATGTAAAATTTCTGGAAAGCATAAAGGGTTGTTTGAAAGGAGTTTTTCAAAGGAAGACCTGGATAAAGCTGCTTACATATTGGGCATCAAGATCTATAGAGATAGATCAAGACGCCTGATGATACTTTCAAAGAACGCACACCTTGACATGATTTTGAAAGAGTTCAAAATAGATCAGCAAAGAAGGAGTTCTTGGCTGTGTTACAAGGTGTGAGTATTGAGTAAGACTCAAGACCTGACCACAGCAGAAGAGAGAGAAAGGACGAAGGTCGTCCCCTATGCTTTAGACATAGGCTCTACAGTATGCTATGCTGTGTACCGCACATGAAGTGTGCCTTCCCATGAGTTGGTCAAGGGGTACAATAGTGATCCGGGAATGGATCACATGACAGCGGTCGAACTTATCCTTAGTATCTAGTGGACTAAGGAATTTTCTCGATTATGGAGGTGAAAAGGAGTTCGTCGTAAAGGGTTACGTCGATGCGAACTTTGAAACTAATCCGGATGATTCTGAGTAGTAAACCGGATTCGTATAGTAGAACAATTATTTGAAATGGCTCCAAATAGCGCGTGGTAGCATCCACAAGATGACATAGATATTCGTAAAGCACAAACGGATCTGAAAGGTTCAGACCCGTTGACTAATAACCTCTCTCACAAGCATAACATGATCAAATCAGAACTCATTGAGTGTTAATCACATAGAGATGTGAACTAGATTGTTGACTCTAGTAAACTCTTTGGATGTTGGTCACATGGTGATGTGACCGGTGAGTGTTAATCACATGGTGATGTGAACTAGATTATTGACTCTAGTGCAAGTGGGAGACTGTTGGAAATATGCCCTAGAGGCAATAATAAATTAGTTATTATTATATTTCCTTGTTCACGATAATCGTTTATTATCCATGCTAGAATTGTATTGATAGGAAACTCAGATACATGTGTGGATACATAGACAACACCATGTCCCTAGTAAGCCTCTTGTTGACTAGCTCGTTGATCAATAGATGGTTACGGTTTCCTGACCATGGACATTGGATGTCGTTGATAACGGGATCACATCATTAGGAGAATGATGTGATGGACAAGACCCAATCCTAAGCCTAGCACAAGATCGTGTAGTTCGTTTGCTAAGAGCTTTTCTAATGTCAAGTATCATTTCCTTAGACCATGAGATTGTGCAACTCCCGGATACCGTAGGAATGCTTTGGGTGTACCAAACGTCACAACGTAACGGGGTGACTATAAAGGTGCACTACAGGTATCTCCGAAAGTGTCTGTTGGGTTGGCACGAATCGAGACTGGGATTTGTCACTCCGTGTAAACGGAGAGGTATCTCTGGGCCCACTCGGTAGGACATCATCATAATGTGCACAATGTGACCAAGGAGTTGATCACGGGATGATGTGAGTTACGGAACGAGTAAAGAGACTTGCCGGTAACGAGATTGAACAAGGTATCGGGATACCGACGATCGAATCTCGGGCAAGTAACATACCGATAGACAAAGGGAATTGTATATGGGATTGATTGAATCCTCAACATCGTGGTTCATCCGATGAGATCATCGAGGAGCATGTGGGAGCCAACATGGGTATCCAGATCCCGCTGTTGGTTATTGACCGGAGAGTCGTCTCGGTCATGTCTGCGTGTCTCCCGAACCCGTAGGGTCTACACACTTAAGGTTCGGTGACGCTAGGGTTGTAGAGATATTAGTATGCGGTAACCCGAAAGTTGTTCGGAGTCCCGTATGAGATCCCGTACATCACGAGGAGTTCTGGAATGGTCCGGAGGTAAAGATTTATATATGGGAAGTCTTGTTTTGGTCGCTGGAAAAGTTTCGCACTTTATCGGTATTGTACCGGGAGTGCCGAAAGGGGTCCGGGGGTCCACCAAGGGGGTCCACCAGCCCCGGGGGGCACATGGGCTGTAGGGGGTGCGCCTTGGCCTATATGGGCCAAGGGCACCAGCCCCAAGAGGCCCATGCGCCAAGAGATAAGATAAAAGGAGAGTCCTAAAGGGGGAAGGCACCTCCGAGGTGCCTTTGGGGGGAAGGACTCCTCCCTGGCCGCACCCTTCCTTGGAGGAAGGGCCAAGGCTGCGCCCCCCTCTCCCTTGGCCCTATATATAGTGGGGGGAAGGGAGGGCAGCAATACCTAAGCCCTGGCGCCTCCCTCTCCCTCCTGTGACGCACCTCCCTGCTCCCGCAGCGCTTGGCGAAGCCCTGTTGGAATCCCGCTACTTCCACCACCACGCCGTCGTGCTGCTGGATCTCCATCAACCTCTCCTCCCCCCTTGCTGGATCAAGAAGGAGGAGACGTCGCTGCTCCGTACGTGTGTTGAACGCGGAGGTGCCGTCCGTTCGGCGCTAGGATCATCGGTGATTTGGATCACGACGAGTACGACTCCATCAACCCCGTTCTCTTGAACGCTTCCGCTCGCGATCTACAAGGGTATGTAGATGCACTCCTCTCTCTCGTTGCTAGATGACTCCATAGATTGATCTTGGTGATGCGTAGAAAATTTTGAATTATTGCTACGTTCCCCAACAGGGCAAACCTTTGCCTTGCACATGGTCCACTTGAGCTAGATGATGACGATCTTGACTCCCTCAAGTTGGACCACCTTTCTTGGTTGCGTTGGCTCGATGAAGACTAGTTGATTGCTCCCCCATACTCCACTATGGTTGAGCCACTCTTCCGCACATCTTCACAAGTCCATTGTCACCACAATGGATGGCAAGCTTCAAGCACTTGATCTCTTCGTGATGCTCCACTTGAACTTGCACACGGCAATCTTGATGATGATCACCACTTGATGTCATCCTCTCCATGGGTTGAGTGATATCTTCCTCTTGACGCAAGCCCATGAACACGAACCTAACCCCACATAGAACTCTCACATAGACCATGGGTTAGTACACAAAGCACAATGGACAATGCTTACCATACCATGGGATCACTTGATCCCTCTCGGTACATCTTCTACGCTTTGTGAGTTGATCAACTTGATTCACTCTTGACTTAGTCTTGATCAACCTAGAATCTTTCCAACTCTCTTCATTTGGATGATGTCTTGAAGGTAAACATGAGTGATCACACAATCTTCTTCTTCAAGACATGCTTGCAATAAGCTCAACTCTCACATGACCAATCTTTGGATAATTCCTTAATAGCACCTTGGTCAACACAAACTCTCCTTGAAACCAACACATGTACTCCAAGAAAAGCCTACGGACAAAACCTTCAAATATAACTCAAGGCAACCATTAGTCCATAGAGATTGTCGTCAATTACCAAAACCAAACATGGGGGCACCACATGTTCTTTCAACGTTCCTGCTGACCAGAGGCATGGGCGGGGCACTGTTGCCTCGGTCATCGTTTATTGAAGTCTCGTCCCCATCGTACGACCTGGATGGGACAGGAGTTGACCCGCGGCTGGATTGCGTAGCACGCCATGGGTGGCGCTGGCCTGTTGAGGAGGCTTCGGCCGTGCCGGGCTCGGCTGTCTGGCGCCAGTTGTTGAGGCCGAGTCGACGTGTCTTGCCGGGTCGGCTAGTTTGGCCGGCTTGCGGGGCTTGGCCGGGTCGAGCGACCCGGCCAAGCGTGTGCCGGTATGGAGGGGCGGTGCTAGCCCCGTTGTTTTTGAAGAGGATCCGGGTTCCGTTGCCTGCCCGGGGTCCATCCCCCCGACACTGCCAGAGGGGGATTCGATAACGGAGGGCTTCTACATCAACACGGTTGCCTCTCTGATGAAGTGTGAGTAGTTTACTTCAGACTTACGGGCCATAGATAGTAGCTAGATGGCTTCTTCTCTCTCTTTGATTCTCAATACCATGTTCTCCTCGATGTTCTTGGAGATCTATTTGATGTAATACCTTTTTGCGGTGTGTTTGCCGAGATCCGATGAATTGTGGATTTATGATCAGCTTATCTATGAATATTATTTGAATCTCCTCTGAATTCTTATATGCATGATTTGATATCCTTGCAAGTCTCTTCGAACTATCAATTTGGTTTAGCTAACTAGATTGGTTTTTCTTGCAATGGGAGAAGTGCTTAGCTTTGGGTTCAATCTTGCGGTGCTCGATCCTAGTGACAGAAGGGGAACCGACACGTATTGTATTGTTGCCATCGAGGATAACAAGATGGGGTTTTCATCATATTGCTTGAGTTTATCCCGCTACATCATGTCATCTTACTTAAAGCGTTACTCTGTTCTTATGAACTTAATACTCTAGATGCAGGTAGGAGTCAGTCGATGTGTGGAGTAATAGTAGTAGATGCAGGCAGGAGTCGGTCTACTTACCACGGACGTGATGCCTATATTCATGATCATTGCCTTAGATATCGTCATAACTTTGCGCTTTTCTATCAATTGCTCGACAGTAATTTGTTCACCCACCGTAATATTTTCTATCTTGAGAGGAGCCTCTAGTGAAACCTATGGCCCCCGGGTCCATTTTCCATCATATAACTTTCCGATCTACAATTTTAGTTTTCGATTTACTTTGCAATCTTTTACTTTCCGATCTATAAATCAAAAATACCAAAAATATTTACTTTACCGTTTATCCATCTCTATCTAATCTCACTTTGCAAATAACCGCGAAGGGATTGACAACCCCTTTATTGCGTTGAGTGCAAGTTGGTGTTTGTTTGTGCAGGTATACGGTGACTTGTGCGTTGTCTCCTACTGGATTGATACCTTGGTTCTCACAACCGAGGGAAATACTTACTCTACTTTGCTGCATGATTTCTGGCACAAGGGAAAAATTAACGCAAGCTCAAGAGGTAGGAGGAAGAATTTCTAGCGCCATTGCCGGGGAGATTTACGCCAAGTCAAGTCAAGATTTGATCTCCCGTGAACTTGCCAATTTCTGGCGCTATTGCCGGGGAGATCTACGCCAAGTGAAGACATACGAAGTACCATCATAAACTCTCATCTCTCGCATTACATTATTTGCCATTCGCCTCTCATTTTTGAAAGGGTCGAGAAGAGGTGTTGTCGGTGTCAAAATCGGCGGATCTCGGGTAGGGGGTCCCGAACTGTGCGTCTAAAGCGGATGGTAACAGGAGGCGGGGGACACAATGTTTACCCAGTTTCGGGCCCTCTCGATGGAGGTAATACCCTACTTCCTGCTTGATTGATCTTGATGATATGAGTATTACAAGAGTTGATCTACCACGAGATCGTAGAGGCTAAACCATAGAAGCTAGCCTATGGTATGATTGTTGTTGTCCTACGGACTAAACCCTCCGGTTTATATAGACACCGGAGGGGGCTAGGGTTACACAGAGTCGGTTACAAGGGAGGAGATCTACATATCCGTATCGCCAAGCTTTCCTTCCACGCCAAGGAGAGTCCCATCCGGACACGGGACGAAGTCTTCAATCTTGTATCTTCATAGTCCAACAGTCCGGCAAAAGGATATAGTCCGGCTGTCCGAGGACCCCCTAATCCAGGACTCTCTTAGTAGCCCCTGAACCAGGCTTCAATGACGATGAGTCCGGCGCGCAGATTGTCTTCGGCATTGCAAGGCGGGTTCCTCCTCCGAATACTCCAGAGAAGATTTTGAACACAAGGATAGTGTCCGGCTCTGCAAGACAAATTCCACAAACCACCATAGAGAGAATAATATTCCCACAAATCTAATCTGCCGACGCATTCTGCAGCATGACATCACACCACGGCCCGGTCATTATTCGGACCGTTTTTCACAACCAGCCACTGCACATATCGCGAGGCGGTTTCCTTGGTACGTCTTGTCGAAGCAGAGATCGTGTCCCCTTATCACGGGATTTTCATCAATACGGGTGTGGGTAACCCAACTGCACCATCAATTACGGCGCTTGTGGAATAAGAGGCTTTACCAGGCAAGCGGGGAGGCGTGGAACCCCTGCTGCCTTTATAAGGGGATAAGAACTCCCTTTCGCACCCACACTTTCTACTTCCCGATTCATTCCCTTCTGCTCAAGCTCCAGCGCCCAAGCGTTCATCTTCTCTGCCCACAAAAGGTCTTCCCAAGATGTCCGGATCCATAGCAGGAGGCAAATGGATGGCCTCTACCGTCTGAGAGAAGGGTATCAAAAAGCTTCGGGAGGCCGGGTACCTGACCAAGAAAATCAGCCACCGTCTCCCGACGGCGGGACAGATCGTCCCTACTCCGGAATCCCACGAGAGGGTTGTATTCCTCCCTCACTTTGTCTGCGGGCTAGGGTTTCCCCTCCACCCGTTCGTTCGTGGCATCATGTATTATTACGGGATCGATCTTCATGATCTGTCCCCTAATTCCTTCCTCAACATCTCGACATTCATTATCGTGTGTGAGGCTTTTCTCCGCATTTCGCCGCACTTCGGTTTATGGCTGAAGATTTTTAATGTGACGCCCAAGGTGGTGGGCCGCGAGGCACGCCGAGTGCGGGGGCGCCATGGTGAGCAAGATGCCCAACGTCATATGGCCAATGGGAACCTTTAATGATTCTGTCAAGGAGTGGCAACAGCAGTGGTTTTATATCACTGAGCCGTGCGGCACGGCATGGGCCGCCCCTCCCGAGTTCTGATCCGGCGCCCCCTGCGGCTTACATCCTGGGTCAAGAAAGGCCTAGACTGGTCCTCGTCCGATGAACTGTCGGTGCTCCAGAAGCGCGTTGAGGACATGGGAGACAAGAACATCGAACTTGTCAATGTGGTCCAGGTGATGTTAGTTCGCCGGATCTTGCCTTGTCAGGACCGGACTTGCAATTTATGGGAATTTGACCCGGCCAGGCACCAGACCTTGCGAGAGCTTTTCGGCTCCTCGCACAAGGACATTTGGAAGGTGCTTTTCAAGTCCGCAAATCGTGGCCGGACTCCGCCGAGGACCGTGGGTACCAACTGTCCCGCCCGGCAAATTTGGAAAGTTATCAAACTTTTCTATCCGCGTAACCCAAAGGAAGCGCTTAACGTGTTTTATACAACTCTCCTAGGGCTGGACGAAGAAGGCGGAGAGGATCCATTGTCCGGCCCCGCTGCCCGAAGAACCGGCCATCCCACTTATGACGAAGATGTTGTTCCCGGCGCCTTACAAGGTGCCGAAGAGGACGGCCGAGAAGGAGGCCAAAAAGACCCGGGGCGGCCTTCGTCGCCGCGGCACTTCGGACACAATATCCGAAGGCTCCGATGCCCATTCCGCCTACGAAGAGGAGGAGGAGGAGGAAGATGACTCCCCTGCGGGGGGGGGGGGGGAAGAAGAGGACGGCATCCGCATACTTGGAGGCCAAGCTGCCCAAAAGGGGAAAGGTTCCTCTTCCGGAGGAGTCCACTGCCGCCGCCGACAGCGGCCCGACATGGGATCCCAGGGCCCAGCCCCTGGTGAACTCGTAAGTATATAAAATCCGAGTACGTTTTAGGCATTCGGACTCATTGTGGCCTAGTATTTTAACCTAAGCCATATTTTTTTTAGTCCGGTGAGGTCCCGTACCAAACAATCCTCATCAGAGGACTTGCTGAGCTCAAACGCTATGGAGAGCCGGACGCCCCCAAAGGCCCCTTCCTCCAAACAGGTGCAAAACACCGAGGCTTTGTCCTAGAAGGACCCCGGCCAAGGAGGAAAGGAAAAAATCATGTAGGCGGCGCCTGGAGGTCAATCCTCAGGGGCCGGACACGTTGGGGAAAAGATTCCCATGGGGCTGACGGCGGGGGCGATCCTGAGTTCGGCTCCCAGCCGGATGCGATTCCAGAGACCTATACGGCTCCAGAATCAAGCAGGCAGCCTCCCTCGGGTGGAGGGGGCGTGCTTGTTCCATCGGCGACCTCTGTCCATCCAGAAGTTTCGGATGCTTTGTTGGTGGCGTTGAAAAACGCCTCCATCGTTGGTGAACACCGTGCCCTTATGGGTGGGGTGATTGAGAAGATTCAGTCAACTGAGAGTGGACTGAACGAAGCCTGTATCAGCCTTATAAGAGGCTTTGAGGTATGTTTTATGAGTTGTCGAAGAGTGTCATAGTATAGATAGTAGCCCCTGATACACTGTTCGGTGAAAGAAAGAACCGGACAGGGGATCGAATTTATGATCGTAGGAAGACTCATTGAATAACATTGATTTCTCTTCTATTATATGCAGGCGTCTGTAGCGGCTGCTGCTTCTCGTACTGCAGAGATCTCCGGACTGAATCGAAGTCTGGAGCGGGCCAAAGAAGAACTTGGCCAATTGAGAATGAAGTTGAGAGATAAACAAGGTATGCACAAGCCTTGCTCGCGTTTATTGCGAATGAATTTTCAGTATGAAATAAGCTTCATGATTTGTGCTAGGGATTGTGACCGAAGTCTAGGCCCTTTAAAAGGCCGTGGCCGAGGCCGAGGAAAAGGCGGCCACTGAGCAGGCTCTTCGTGAGGAGCACGAGGCCAGGGTTATTAAGGCTGAGCAGGAGCTGCAAGAGGCCGTGAGGAAGTGCGAGACCTTGGAGCAGAGCTTAACGGAGAAGGAATCCGAACATACCCAGGCGCATCAGGCCGCGAGCGATGCCCGGGGGGAAACCCAAAGCGCCATGTAGGGGATCCAAGAGGCAAGGAAGATCGCGGCGGGTAAGGCTTTTTCCATGTAAAGCAAGTATTTGAGGGGAAAACTATATTTTTAATTTTTAATCCGGATTTCTCAGGGGTATTTGCCGAGCTACCCCGCAGCATATCAGATGCCGCCCAATTCTACCGAGCCAAAGAAAGGAAAACAGTATTTGGCACCGAATTATCCGGTGCCTTTTGCCAATCAACTGAAATAGCTGATCGAATTGCATAAGGCGGCGGAACTAGTCATGAAAGATTTGGTTATCCGGCTATGGCCTGCTGAGCCGATTCCAAGCAGGTACTTCGGGCTCGTGAAGCGGCTTGTAAGCGCTTGCCCTCGACTTGACGTCATCAAGCGGTTGGTCTATATAGAAGGTGCGCGAAGGGCCTTCGCCCGCGCAAAGGTGCACTGGGGGAAGATGGATGCTGAGAAGCTGATGACCGAAGGGCCGCCAGAGGGAAAGGAGCACCGCAAGCCCGAATTGTATTATGAGAGTGTCCGGAAAGGGTCCTACCTTGCAGCAGAGCTATGTACCAAGGACATTATATTCCCATGAATGCACATCATGTTGTCTTTTGTAATGTTTGAACAAGGTCATTGATTTGTTGCTTGTCATATAAAAGTTTACCCTCCTGTGCGGCCGTTTTATATGTTAAACCTGAGAGTTGGCCAGTCGTCGGCTTCTGCCCCCACGTAAGAAGTACGGGGGTGTTCGGGATAAACCTGAGCACTCTTTATCCCAGTTTTGGATCCTTCGAAGGAGGCGCTCAGCACAACGAACCAGGCAATCAGACTATAGGGCTTTATCACTCTCACTTAGCCATAGGAGCTTTAGTATTGTAGGCGCAGCCCCTGGTGTTCGGAAGACCGTACTAGGGGCTCTATGAGCACCTGATCGGGAAAAAACCGATCCATCGCACGCTGCATTGGTTATGGCATTATGCGGGAGAAATCCTTAAAGATTTTGTGACCTCTCGAACAACTGACCAACTCTCGCCGTATCATGACAGTCAGTTTTCGGCTTTCTCTACTGAGGTGCTCGTCCGGAAGAACCGGGACACAATCGCAGTAGTTCTCCCAGCGCTACCTTAGCCGATATAGCGGAACGTAAGGTACCAAAACGTGGGAGCCGGGCAAACCCAACTATTGACCCAAGACATGATTCGGAGCCGATGCATATAATGCTATAGGTTCGGGGTGCCGAACTTCCATGAAGGTGTTCGGACTTTATTGCCGTATTATGGGTAAAACGAAGCCCCTGGCATATTTTAAAGCATATCGCTATGTACGGATGCCACTTGACATAAGAATTTCAATAGGAAATAACGGCAGGTAAACGTCATATAGATCCACATGTTGTATTTAATAGTATGTCTATGCGTATGAGTACAAGTAATGTGATAAAAAGGAAATATGATGGCGGAACCTATTGAGACCAGGGGGGAAGAAGCTGAGTGCAGATCCATAATATAGCCGGATGGTTATTGCGGGGAATATCTAAGGATTCCCTTGCATGTTCCAGCTGCCTTCGTATAGCCCGTCCTGGTCGGCGCAAAGGTGAACCTGCGAAGGAAATGTAAGAAATATTTGCGTGCCGAAGAGCGGTTGAGCCGCTGAGTTCGGCCCGTCCTGGCATTCGCCGGAGTGTTTAATTGAGCACTGGACGAGCCGGGCTATCGTTCTGGGAAGCAGTTCGGGGTCCCTTAATGGTTTCCGGGAGTCTGGACGTTGATTCGAGGTTCGGCTACAAGGTACCGCTCGTTGCCTCTGCTGCTAAAGCAGTGGTGTATTTGTTTGTGCCGGGGGAAGGTTCGGCCTTGCCATTGACCGTGATGACGCCGCGTGGACCGGGCATCTTGAGCTTACGGTAGGCATAATGTGGCACCGCGTTGAATCGAGCGAACGCGGTTCGTCCGAGCAGTGCCTGATAATCACTGCCGAAAGGGACTATTTCGAAGATTAATTCTTCGGTACGGTAATTTTCTGGTGATCCGAAGACTACCTCGAGGGCGATGGAGCCTGTACAGCTGGCTTCCACTCCTGGTATAATGCCTCTGAAAATGGCTTTAGTGGGTTTGATCGCCGAATGATCGATGCCCATCTTGCGCACTATGTCCTGGTAAAGCAGATTTAGACTGCTGCCTCCGTCCATAAGGACTCTAGTGAGGTGGAACCCGTCTATTATCGGGTCGAGGACTAGTGCGGTTGGATTGCCATGATTGGCGTTAACCAGACGATCCGTGCGGTTGAAAGTGACCGACCCTAGTTTATATTGTGGGACGACTAGTTCCGTTAAGTCGGCATCCCTAAGGGTGCGTATCCGGTCCGAGTTGTAAAATTTGGGTGGTATTTACCACGTTCACCGATTGAATGTGCGGGGGGAATTTCCTTTGCCCTCCTGTGTTCGGCGATCTAGGCTCTTCGTCGCCATCATCGCTTTGAGGCCCCCCTTCTCTGTCTTTGGCGCCTACCCTGCCGGCCTGTTTGAAGACCCAGCATTCTCTGTTGGTATGGGTGGCTGGCGCTCCTGGGGTGCCATGGATTTAGCATTGGCGATCGAGTATGCGGTCCAAACTGGATGGACCCGAATTATTATTCTTGAGTGGCCCCTCCCGCTGACCGGACTTTGAGCCCCTGAACGCGGCATTGACTGCCGTATTTTCGGCATTTTCACCATATTTGCGGCCCTTGTGTTTGTTGCGTCGTGGTTTGCCATTGCTATCCCTCGCTTCTGATGTGCCAGGTTTGCTTGCTGTATTGGTACTACGAGCCAACCAGCTATCTTCGCCCGCGCAAAAGCGGGTCATAAGTGTCGTGAGGGCTGCCATGGATTTTGGCTTCTCTTGGCCGAGGTGCCGGACGAGCCATTCGTCACGGATATTATGCTTAAATGCCGCTAAGGCCTCTGCATGCGGACAGTCGACTATTTGGTTCTTCTTGGTTAGGAACCGGGTCCAGAATTTCCTGGCCGATTCCCCTGGCTGCCGAGTTATATGACTTAAATCGTCAGCGTCCGGCGGTCGCACATAAGTGCTTTGGAAATTGTCCAGGAATGCCTCTGCCAGGCTCTCCCAACTTCCGATGGAGTTTGCCGGCAAGCTATTGAGCCAATGCCGAGCTGGCCCTTTGAGTTTTAGCGGGAGATACTTGATGGCATGTAGGTTATCCCCGCGGGCCATGTGAATGTGGAGGAAGAAGTCTTCTATCCATACCGCGGGGTCCGTAGTACCATAATATGATTCAATGTTTACGGATTTAAACCCTTCTGGGAATTCATGATCCATTACTTCATCAGTGAAGCATAGGGGTGTGCGGCGCCTCTGTGCCGGGCTATATCACGACGCAGTTCATACGAGTCTGGTCTGCCGTGTTCGGCTCGGCCGGATTTGCATTTGGTGTATCCGGCGTGACGATCATCGTCATGTGTTGGTGCGCGCGCCCGTGATCCGTAGATCGATCTTGCATGTTTTGCCTTGTTTTCCAATACGTCTCGCAGGTCCTGCGTGTTGCCCCGGGCCTTGGTATTTTTGTTTGAGTGGCGGCGGGGTGCGGGCTGGACTTCGGGCTGATATGCCTGTCTGTCTCAGCCACGAGGTGGCCGATCTGCCGCATCATACGCTGGTGGTGTATGTTTTAATGCTTCCTTCTCGAGTCGAGGTAGCAACCTGCGCTTTGGGTAACTCTTGGTTGGGCGCTCGAGTTCGAATTCCTCGGCTGCCAGGACTTCAGTCCATCTATCCGCTAGCAGATCTTGATCAGCTCGAAGCTGTTGTTGCTTTTGCTTCAGGCTGTTTGCTGTAGCAATAAGCCGGCGCTTGAAGCGCTCCTGCTCGACGGTATCCTCAGGCACGACAAATTCTTCGTCGCCGAGGCTCACTTCGTCTTCAGAGAGAGGCATGTAATTGTCATCCTCTGATTCTCCGTTTGCTGCCTGTTCCGGAGGGGTAGCTTGTTCATCCTCCCGCTCGAGGTCTGGCTGGAGGGGATTATCATCGTCTTCGGCACTATCCGGAGCATTATTGTCTCTTGTGCCGGTATCGCTGCTTTTGCTATGGCGAGACTTAGAGCGGTGCCGCTGACGTCGGTGCTTGGGTTGCTTCTTGGAGGGATTATCCTCCGTTGTCTTGTCGCCATCCCCTTCTTTGGGGGTGTCCACCATGTTTATGTCATAGGATGAGGTGGCCGTCCAGCGCCTTATGGGCGGTGGTTCTTGTTCGTCTCCTGCATCGTCGTCCATACCGTCGATGTCTTCGGAGGCGAAGTCGAGCATGTCGGTTAAATCGTCGACAGTGGCTACTAAGTGGGTGGTGGGTGGGGCGCGAATTTCTTCATCGTCCGCATCCCATTCTAGCCGGAGATAGTTCGGCCAAGGGTCTCCCGACAGGGAGAGAGACTTCAACGAGTTTAGTACGTCGCCAAAAGGCGAGTGCTGAAAGATATCCGCCGAGGTAAACTCCATGATCGGTGCCCAATCGGATTGGATGGGCACGGACACAAGCGGCTCGGAGTCCGTGGCCGGGGACGAATCCAACGGTTCGGCAACACGGGTCTCGTAGGAGGTAAGGTCAGTATTAAGCGTTATCGCCACTGAGTGTGCGGCCTCCGTGGCGGGGTCCATCCACCCGTCCACAGATGGCGTAATTTGTTCTGGATTGAGGGTCGTAGTAGTTGCAGGTGTGATCTCCCGAACACAGTCCAACGGTAGAGCTATTCATGCTCGTCGTGATTGTGGGGCGCACCTGACATGGGCTCGAATCCGTCGAAGATCAAGTCTCCGCGGATGTCGGCAGAATAGTTCAAGTTTCCAAACCTGACCTGATGGCCAAGGGCGTAGCTATCAATCTGCTCCAGATGGCCAAGCGAGTTTGCCCGCAGTACGAAGCCGCCGAATACGAAGATCTGTCCGGGGAGGAAAACCTCACCCTGGATCGCATCGTTGCCGATGATCGAAGGAGCCATCAATCCTTATGGTGACGGCACAGTGGAACTCTCAATGAAAGCACCAATGTCGGTGTCAAAACCGGCGGATCTCGGGTAGGGGTCCCGAACTGTGCGTCTAAGGCGGATGGTAACAGGAGGCGGGGGACACAATGTTTACCCAGGTTCGGGCCCTCTCGATGGAGGTAATACCCTACTTCCTGTTTGATTCATCTTGATGATATGAGTATTACAAGTGTTGATCTACCACGAGATCGTAGAGGCTAAACCCTAGAAGCTAGCCTATGGTATGATTGTTGTTGTCCTACGGACCAAACCCTCTGGTTTATATAGACACCGGAGGGGGCTAGGGTTACACAGAGTCGGTTACAAGTGAGGAGATCTACATATCCATATCGCCAAGCTTGCCTTCCACGCCAAGGAGAGTCCCATCCGGACACGGGACGAAGTCTTCAATCTTGTATCTTCATAGTCCAACAGTCCGGCCAAAGGATATAGTCCGGCTGTCCGAGGACCCCCTAATACAGGACTCCCTCAGGTGTCCAGAGGGGGTGATTAGACCCTCAACAAAGAAAAGTAGCAGTTTTTTATTTCTTCAAGTTAAGGTGGAGTTTTAGCACAAGTTTAAACATTCACAATACATTTCAAGCAAGCATGGCAAGAGTATATGAGCAGCGGAAAGTAAAACATGCAAGTTGCAAGAAAGTAAAGCGATGGTATTGGAGTGTGCAAACGCAATTGGAGACACGGAGATTTTTGGCATGGTTCCAATAGGTGGTGCTATCGTACATCCACGTTGGTGGGGACTTCAACCCACGAAGGGTAACGGTTGCGCGAGTCCACGGAGGGCTCCACCCACGAAGGGTCCACGAAGAAGCAACCTTGTCTATTCCACCATGGCCATCGCCCACGAAGGACTTGCCTCACTTGGGTAGATCTTCATGAAGTAGGCGATCTCCTTGCCCTAACAAACTCCTTGGTTCAACTCCACAATCTTGACGGAGGCTCCCAAGTGACACCTAACCAATCTAGGAGACACCACTCTCCAAAAGGTAATAGATGGTGTGTTGATGATGAACTCCTTGCTCTTGTGCTTCAAATGATAGTCTCCCCAACACTCAACTCTCTCTCATAGATTTGGATATGGTGGAAAGATGATTTGAGTGGAAAGCAACTTGGGGAAGGCTAGAGATCAAGTTCTTGTGGTTGGACTGGAATGTCTTGGTCTCAACACATGAGTAGGTGGTTCTCTCTTAGAAAATGAATGCTGGAAGTGTAGGCACGTTCTGATGGCTCTCTCCACGAATGGAGGAAGGGTGGAGGGGTATATATATCCTACACACAAAATCTAACCGTTACACACAATTTACCAAACTCGGTGGGACCAAATAGTGAAACTCGGTGGGACCGATTCACTTCAGAATGTGAACATTAGGATTTTCGGTGGGACCAACATGATCAACCCGGTGGGACCGATGTGCTAGGGTTAGGGTAAAACCTCAAGTTGGTTTGACCGATTACACAAACTCGATGAGACCGATTTTAGTAATGAGCAAACATAGAATTGGTCAATCAAACTCGGTGGGACCGAAGTAATTACAACAGGTAATCAGAGAGTTTGGAAGCCCATCTCGGTGAGACCAAGATCCCAGGTGAGACCGAATTGATTAGGGTTTCTGGCAGTGGCTATGTCAAGTGAACTCGGTGGCACCGGCTAGGTCAAATCGGTGGGGCCAAATTTGACTTTAGTTTTAGGACATATGTGGAAATGAGAAAGTGGTTGAGGGCTTTTGGAGCATATCACTAAGCATTTTGAGCAAGCAAGCCATTAAAGTAACACCTCATCCCCTTTTAACAGTATTGGCTTTTCCTATCGACTCAATGTGATCTTGGATCACTAAAATGAAAATGTAGAGTCTTGAGCTTTTGCCAATCTTTGTCCTTAGCATCTTGAAGGGGTTCCACATATCTTGTCCATGCCATGCCAATCCACTGTTGAACTCATCTGGAATATACTAGATAAAAATATTAGTCCAACAAGAGATATGTTAACATTAATTACCAAAATCACCCAGGGAGCACTTGTGCTTTCAGTTTTCCTCTCCCCCACTTCTAAAATGATTTTCGAAAAGATTTTCCTTTTCTTCGCCTCTCTTCCGTTCGCCTTCTTCGTTTGCCTTTTGTGTTGTTTGGTTACTAGATCCATTTGTTGTCACCATGTCAGAAACTGGGGAGGTTATCGTTGAAAAGAATAGTAGTAACGATGGGGGAAACTTTGATGCTTTTGCTAATTCCAATCCTCATGAAGAATCTACTATCTTGCACGCTAAGAAATTCCGCATAGGTAGCGAATATATTATTGGAAAAGGGGTTATTCAAGATTTCTTTACTTGTGCCGGTGCACTCCCCAATTTGGGTGGATCTATCCTCCATAAAACTAGTAGTCTCACGGATGTTATATCTTTGCTCGTTGTTTAACTTGAAAGACAATTTGTTCATATGCATCCTTCCATACAAAGATTTTTTCTAGAATTTTCTAACATTGAGCATTCTTCGGTTAAGTGCGCCGCTACTATATTCCTAGCACATGAGTTTAGATTTATTATGAAAGAAGCTAGTAAAATTTTCACACATTATAAAGTTGAAGGTGGCCGTCCTCCCATGTTGCTTATAACGAAAATTTCATCAAGAGGACATAATGCGTTTACGATCTTTAGATCATGTTGCTTATAACAAAAATTTAAGAAAGAGGGTTCCCACCGATGTTTTAGTTGATAAGATTTCTGAGCTTAATGATGATTTTGCTATACAAAACAACGGATTGGGTTTCTCTCTTGGACACAAGATCATAACTTTTTTCCAAAACAATGCTTATAATGATGAGTTGGTCATACAATATGAAGGGCCGAAGGAGGAACCAATTCCTCCCGAGATCGATCTTGGGGATTCTTATCCAATTAAATTTTAGCCCTTTTGATTACTTTTGCTTACCTCAAAGAAAACTTGTGGCTGAACTAAGGGAGTATGAGATGAGTTTTCGAGATTTGACATATCATTATTACAATTACACCTAGATCTATTCGTGTTTTATGCCTAGCTAAGGGCGTTAAACAATAGCGCTTGTTGGGAGGCAACTAATACGTCCATTTTGCATCATGTTTTCCTACTGTTATTTATTATGTTTTTATCCATAATAATGCTTTTTGGAGTAATTCTAATGTCTTTTCTCTGATAATATGCAAGGTATACACAAAGAGGGAGAATTCCGGTAACTGGAAATCTGGACCTGGAAAAGCTGCGTCAGGCCACCTATTTTGCACAACTCCAAACAAGTTGAAACTTCACGGAGATTTTTTATCAAATATATGATGAATATTGGAGCAAATAACTACCAGAGGGGACCCACCAGGTGCGCACAACCCACCTGGGCGCTAGGGAGCCCAGGCGCGCTCTGGTGGGTTGTGCTCATCCAGGCCCACCTCCGGTGCCCATCTTCTGGTTTATAGGTCATTTTGACCTAGAAAAAAATAAGGAGATGAGTTTCGGGATAGAGCGCCGCCATCTTGAGGCGGAACTTGGGCAGGAGCACTTTTTCCCTCCGGCAGAGCGATTCCGCCGGGGGAACTTCCCTCCGGGAGGGGGAAATCATCGTCATCATCGTCACCAACAACTCTCCCATCTTGGGGAGGGTTATCTCCATCAACATCTTCAACAGCACCATCTCATCTCAAACCCTAGTTCATCTCTTGTATTCAATCTTGTTACCGAAACTATAGATTGGTGCATGTGGGTGACTAGTAGTGTTGATTACATCTTGTAGTTGATTACTATATGGTTTATTTCGTGGAAGATTATATGTTCAGATCCAATATGCTATTTAATACCCCTCTGACCTTGAGCATGATTATGATTTGTGAGTAGTTACTTATGTTCTTGAGGTCACGGGAGAAATCATGTTGCAAGTAATCATGTGAACTTGATATGTGTTCAATATATTGATAATATGTATCTTGTGATTCCCTTAGTGGTGTCATGTGAACGTCGACTACATGACACTTCACCATATTTGGGCCTAAGGGAATGCATTATGGAGTAGCAATTAGATGATGGGTTGCGAGAGTGACAGAAACTTAAACCCCAGTTTATGCGCTATTCCGTAAGGGACCGATTGGATCCAAAAGTTTAATGCTATGGTTAGAATTTATTCTTAATACTTTTCTCATAGTTGCGGATGCTTGCGGGAAGGTTAATCATAAGTAGGAGGTTTGTTAAAGTAAGAACAGCACCTAGGCACCGGTCCACCACATATCAAATTATCAAAGTAGCGAACACAAATCGAACCAACATGGTGAAAGTGACTAGATGAAATTCCCGTGAACCCTCAAGAACGCTTTGCTTATTATAAGAGACCCTTTTGGCCTGTCCTTTGCCTCAAAAGGATTGGGCTACCTTGCTCCACTGTTTTTACTACTATCGTTACTTGCTCGTTACAAATTATCTTGCTATCAAACTACTCCGCTACATACAATTTCAACACTTGCGGACATTACCTTGCTGAAAACCACTTGTCATTTCCTTCTGCTCCTCGTTGGGTTCGACACTCTTATTTATCGAAAAGAGCTAGAATTGATCCCCTAATCTTGTGGGTCATCAAGGTTATTTTCTGGCGCCGTTGCCGGGGGGTGAAGCGCCTTTGGTAAGTGGAATTTGGTAAGGAAACATTTATATGGTGTGCTGAAATTTATTGTCACCTGTTACTATGGAAAACAATCCTTTGAGGGGTTTGTTCGGGGTATCTTCACCTCGACCGGAACCACAATTAGCTACCCCTCAACCTACTGCACCTACAGCAAATATGTAATATGAAATTCCTTCGGGTATGATAGAACAACTGCTAGCTAATCCTTATGCAGGAGATGGAACTGAACATCCTGATATGCACTTCATATATGTAGAACAAATTTGTGGATTGTTCAAGCTTGCAGGTTTACCCGGAGATGAAGTTATGAAGAAGGTTTTCCCTTTATCTTTGAAGGGAAAAGCATTGGCATGGTATAGGCTATGCGATGATATTGGATCTTGGAATTGGAATCGATTGAAATTGGAGTTCCATCAAAAAAATTATGCGATGCATCTAGTTCATCGTGAGAATTATATATATAATTTTTGGCCTCATGAAGGAGAAAGTATCGCCCTAGCTTGGGGGAGGCTTAAGTCAATGTTATATTCATGCCCCAAGCATGAGCTCTCAAGAGAAATTATTATCCAGAATTTTTATGCTCGGCTTTCTCGTAATGATCAAACCATGCTTGATACTTATTGTGCTGGTTCTTTTATGAAGAAGACTATTGAATTCTGGTGGGATCTATTGGAGAGAATTAAACGCAACTCTGAAGACTGGGGACTCGACGAAGGTAAAGAGTCAGGTATTAAACTTAAATATGATTGTGTTAAATCTTTTATGAATACGGATACTTTTCAAAAGTTTAGCACTAAATATGGACTTGAATGTGTGATAGTAGCCTCATTTTGTGAATCATTTGCTACTCATGTTGATCTCCCTAAAGAGAATTGGTTTAAATATCACCCACCTATTAAAGAATAAATTAAAGAACAGGTACCGGCTAAAGAAGAAACCATAATTTATAATGTTGATCCAGTTGTTCCTTCTGCTTATATTGAGAAACCACCTTTCCCTGTTAGGATAAAGGAACATGCTAAAGTCTCAACTGTGGTTAAAAAAAGCTATATTAGGACACCTAAACCTGATGAACAAATCAAAGTAGAACCTAGTGTTGCTATGATTAAGGAACTCTTGGAAGAAAACGTAGATGGGCATGTTATTTACTTCTGTGAAGAGGCGGCTAGAATTGCCAAACCTGATAAAAAGGATAATCATAGACCTGTTGTTGGCATGCCTGTTGTCTCAATTAAAATAGGAGAACATTGTTATCATGGTTTATGTGACATAGGTGCTAGCGTAAGTGCTATTCCTTACACCTTATACAAAGAAATTATGAATGACATAGCACCTGCAGAGATAGAAGACATATATGTTACTATTAAACTTGCTAATAGAGACACTATTTCACCAATTGGGATTGTTAGAGATATTGAAGTCTTCTATGGGAAAATAAAATACCCTACTGATTTTCTTGTTCTTGGTTCCCCACAAAATGACTTCTGTCCCATTATCTTTGGTAGACCTTTCTTGAACACCGTTAATGCTAAAATAGATTGTGAGAAACAAATTGTCGGTGTTAGCTTTGGTGATGAGTCTCATGAGTTTAATTTTTCCAAGTTTAGTAGAAAGCTTCATGAAAAAGAATTGCCTAGTAAGGATGAAATAATTGGTCTTGCTTCTATTGCTGTGCCACCTACTGATCCTTTAGAACAATATTTGCTAGACCATGAAACTTATTTACATATGCATGAAAGAAATGAAATAGATAAGATTTTCTTTGAACAACGTCCTCTGCTTAAATACAATTTGCCTATTGAAACTCTAGGAGGTCCTCCTCCACCTAAAGGTGATCCTGTGTTTGAATTAAAACAATTGCCAGACACTTCGAAATATGCTTATCTTGACGAAAAGAAGATATATCCTGTTATTATTAGTGCTAACCTTTCAGAACATGAAGAAGAAAGATTATTGAATGTTCTAAGGAAGCACCGAGCTGCTATTGGATATACTCTTGATGATTTAAAGGGCATTGTCCCACTCTATGTCAGCAGAAAATTAATATGGAACCTGATGCTAAACCCATTGTTGATCATCAACATCGGTTAAATCCGAAGATGATACGAACAGAAATATTAAAACTTCTGGAAGTAGGTATAATCTATCCCATAGCTGATAGTAGATGGGTAAGTCTTGTTCATTGTGTCCCTAAGAAAGGAGGTATTACTGTTGTTCCTAATGATAAGAATGAAGTTATTCCACAAAGAATTGTTACAGGCTATCGAATGGTAATAGATTTTAGAAAATTTAACAAAGCAACTAGAAAAGATCATTACCCTCTGCCTTTTGTTGATCAAATGCTAGAAAGATTATCTAAGCACACACATTTTTGCTTCCTTGATGGATATTCTGGTTTTTCACAAATAACTGTTTCTCAACCTGATCAAGAAAAGACCAATTTTACTTGTCCCTTTGGAACTTATGCTTATAGACGTATGCCTTTTGGTTTATGCAATGCACCTGCTACCTTTCAAAGATGTATGACTGCTATATTCTCTGACTTTTGTGAAAAGATTTTTGAGGTTTTCATGGATGACTTCTCTGTTTATGGGAAGTCATTTGATGATTGTTTAAGCAATCTGATCGAGTTTTGGAGAGATGCGAACAAGCAAATCTTGTCTTGAATTGGGAGAAGTGCCACTTTATGGTTAATGAAGGTATTGCCTTGGGTCATAAAATTTCTGAAAGAGGTATTGAAGTGGACAAAGCTAAGGTTGATGCAATTGAGAAAATGCCATGTCCTAAAGATATCAAAGGTATTCGTAGTTTCCTAGGTCATGCTGGTTTCTATAGGAGATTTATCAAAGACTTCTCTAAAATTTCTAGGCCTCTTACAAATCTTTTGCAAAAGGATATTCCTTTTATTTTTGATGATGATTGTTTAGAAGCCTTTGAAACACTCAAGAAAGCATTAATTTTTGCACCTATTGTTCAACCACCTGATTGGAACTTGCCTTTTGAGATTATGTGTGATGCTAGTGATTATGTTGTTGGTGTTGTTCTAGGACAAAGAGCTGGTAAGAAACTAAATGTTATTCATTATGCTAGTAAAACTCTAGACAATGCTCAAAGAAACTAGGCAACTACTGAAAAAGAATTCTTAGCAGTGGTGTTTGCTTGTGATAAATTTAGACTTCATATTGTTGATTCAAAAGTAATTGTTCACACCTATCATGCCGCTATTAAATATCTAATGGAAAAGAAAGATGCTAAACCTAGACTTATTCGATGGGTTCTCTTGCTACAAGAATTCGATTTACATATCACTGATAGAAAAGGAGCCGAGAACCCCGTAGCTCATAACTTTTCTAGGCTTGAAAATGTGCCTGATGACCCACTACCTATTGATGATAGTTTTCCTGATGAGCAGTTAGCTGCAATAAATGTTGCTCATAATACTCCTTGGTATGCTGACTATGCTAATTACATTGTTGCTAAATATTTACCACCTAGCTTTACATATCAACAAAAGAAAAAAATTCTTCAATGATTTGAGACACTACTTTTGGGATGAC
This sequence comes from Aegilops tauschii subsp. strangulata, assembly GCF_002575655.3. NCBI lineage: Eukaryota > Viridiplantae > Streptophyta > Magnoliopsida > Poales > Poaceae > Aegilops > Aegilops tauschii. The sequence continues at coordinate 580,280,168 of NC_053041.3, read as the reverse complement.
CCACATCTTTATAAAGAAGGAGTAGATGGTATTATTAGACGTTGTGTACCTGAGCATGAATAGGGACAAATCCTACAGAAATGTCACTCTGAAGCTTATGGAGGGCATCATGCTGGAGATAGAACTGCTCACAAAGTATTGCAATCTGGATTTTATTGGCCTACTCTCTTCAAGGATGCCCGTTTGTTCGTCTTATCTTGTGATGAATGCCAAAGAATATGTAATATCGGTAAGCGTCAAGAAATGCCTACGAATTATTCACTTGCTGTGGAACCATTTGATGTTTGGGGATTTGATTACATGCGACCTTTTCCTTCCTCTAATGGGTATACACATATTTTGGTTGCTGTTGATTATGTTACTAAATGGGTAGAAGCTATTCAAACCAGTAGTGCTGATCACAACACCTCAATTAAAATGCTTAAGGAAGTTATTTTCCCAAGGTTTGGAGTCCCTAGATATTTAATGACTGATGGTGTTTCACACTTTCTTCATGGAGCTTTCCGTAAAATGCTTGCCAAGTATGATGTTAACCATAGAATTGCATCACCTTATCATCCTCAGTCTAGTGGTCAAGTTGAACTTAGCAATAGAGAAATACAATTAATCTTGCAAAAGACTATTAATAGGTCCCAGAAGAATTGGTCTAAGAAATTAGATGGTGCACTTTGGGCTTATAGAACAGCATATAAAAATACTCTGGGTATGTCTCCTTATAAAATGGTTTATGGGAAAGCTTGTCATTTGCCTCTTGAGTTAGAACATAAAGCATATTGGGCAATCAAAGAACTCAACTATGATTTCAAACTTGCCGGTAAAAAAGGTTATTTGATATTAGCTCATTAGATGAATGGAGAACCCAACTTATGCAGATGCCAAGTTATTCAAAGAAAAAGTTAAAATATGGCATGATAAAAGAATCCAAAAGCGTGAGTTGAAAGCCGGAGAATATGTTCTTCTGTACAACTCTCGTTTCAGATTCTTTGTAGGAAAACTCCTCTAAAAATGGGAAGGCTTCGATGTTATCGAAGAGGTTTATCGGTCTGGAGCTATCAAAATAAATAATGCCGAAGGTACTAATCCACAGGTTGTCAATGGACAATGAATAAACATTATATCTCAGGTACTTCCATTAATGTTGAATGTAATATTATCCAAACTTTGACACTGGAAGAGCACATAAAAGAGTCCTTCCTGAACGCTCCAGAATCGTGAAAATAAAGAGGTACGTGATACGGTAAGTAAACGGACTCCGAAAAATCCGCAAAAATATTTTTTGTCAGTTTTGGAATATTCAGAAAATTGGGAAAATAAGAAACTTCCGAGAAGCGTACCCTGGTGGGCACAAGACACCAGGGCGAGCCTGGCAGCCAGGAGCGCCCAGGTGGGTTGTGCCCACCTGGGATACCTTCCGGACTCCGTTTTCTACAGTTTGCTTGTCCCCCAAGATAAAAAAATCTTTATATACTCCCCGAACCTGCTGATCACCGTATCATGGAGAAATCTTCTGTTCTCTTTTCTTGTTGTTTTCTTGACAGATCTGAAAATATGTCAGCCCAAGACTCCGAGGGTGAGAGCTATGTTGCTGATTTCATCACAAACCCAAGTCTTATGGGGATGTGGAGCACTATGGCTGGACCACGGAGTAAGAGGAGGACTATTATCCTAGGGAGAAGCATGAGACGAGCTCGAATGAGGACGAACCTCCGCTACCTCAACCTGGGGACATGCATGTGGAATTCAAGAAGTCAAGCCTTCCAAGTAAAGCAAAGAGGCCTAAGGTTCAGTTTATACCTTTTCGGCATTTGCAGGAATGCAAGCAGGACTTATGTAAGAGGGTACTTGGGCTCAAGCAGGAGGTCAGTGAATTGAAGTAGGAAAATTCCGTCCTCAAGCGTAAGCTAAGGAAGAAGGACATGATCTCTCCATCACCACCACCTTCTTCTTCATCACCAAAGGAAAATTGAGTATCGGGTATGGGCACTCCCCTTGGCTTTCGCCAAGCTTGGGGGAGATTCCCCAGTATCGTATCATCGCCACTATCTTTTTTCCTTTACTTATCTTAGCTCGATCTTTTGCTTAGGTGAATGAAAGTTTAGTTCGATCCTTTCTTTTCGAGAGTTTGCTTAGTGATCTATCCTGGTAATTGTGTGCAAGATATATAATAAAGTTTAGTTTGAGTTTTTGCTTTCTTTACTTTCTTGTTGCAATAAAATAAAAAGATATAAATAAAAAGAAAGGGAATAAATCAAGAAGATCATATACTAATCTTATGGTAGGTGATGGCACCACATAAGGAAAAGTATAAGTAGAAAATTTTATTAGAGATTGACAAACATAGCATTAGCTAGTCAATGATGCAACTCATGAAAGAATTAATAATGGAAGAGAAGATTCACATATAAATATACTATCCAGAAATCTTTTGTGATTGTGAGCCCCCATCAAAATATTGTATGCCAAAATTGTTGACGTTGGACAAGGAAGACAACTTAATGATTTATGTTTGTTCATATTCACATAGAAGTCATATTGTCATAGATCCTTTAACATGTGCTTCTTGCCCCTATCTCTGCTAGCCAAAAATTCCGCACTAAGTAGAGATACTACTTGTGCATCCAAAAACCCTTAAATCCAAATCTTATTTTCAAGTGTCCACCATACCTACTTAGGGATTGAGCAAGATCCCTCAAGTAAGTTGTCATTGGTGCAAAAAGGCAATAAAAAATTGCTTCTAAATGTGTGAGATCATTTAGTGTAAGGGAAAATTGAGCGTTGCATGAACTTGTGATGGTGAAGAATAAAAGCGACAGACTACATAATAAAGGTCGCTATCACAAGGGGCAATGCAACGTGACGTTCTTTTGCACTAAGGGGGTGAGCATACAAAAATAAGCTCATGGCAACCTCTGCTTCCCTCTGCGAAGGGCCTATCTTTTACTTTTATGTATTTACTTTTATGCAAAGAGTCAAAGTTTTCTCTCTATTCCTTTTTATTTTCTCCTTTGGCAAGCATCATCTGCTGAGTAAAGATCTAGGCACATATGTCCAATTGAATATGGGTAGCATAAGTTATTATTGTTGACACCAACCTTGAGGTGAATACGTTGGGAGGCAAAACTATAAGCCCCTATCTTCTTATGTGTCCGGTTGAAACGTTTTGCTCATGTGTATGCGGTGAGTGTTAGAAATCATAGAAGACTATATGATGGTTGAGTACGTGGACTTGCCTAAAGGCTCCGATACGTGACCCTGCCTGAAAAGATGATGAATTGTAGTTGCAAAGTTGACTGAGAACATAGTTTGTTGGTTCCTAATAGAGTTTTTGCTTTAGACTTCGTTTGTGTGATGAACTGTTACTTATTCATGAGAAGTATATGATAAAAGTTCTATGATAATAGCCCTATGTTTAATTTTGTTGCTGTTATAATGATCTACATGATGCTTCTATGTCTGTATTTTGTTTTTATCGACACCTCTCTCTCTAAGCATGTGGACATGTTTTTCGATTTCGGTTTTCGCTTGAGGACAAGCGAGGTCTAAGCTTGGGGGAGTTGATACGTCCATTTTGCATCATGTTTTCCTAATGTTATTTATGATGTTTTTATCCATAATAATGCTTTTTGGAGTAATTCTAATGCCTTTTCTCTCATAATATGCAAGGTATACACAAAGAGGGAGAATTCCGGCAGCTGGAAATCTGGACATGGAAAAGCTACGTCAGGCCACCTATTCTGCACAACTCCAAACAAGCTAAAATTTGACGGAGATTTTTTATCAAATATATAATGAATGTTGGAGCAAATAACTACCAGAGGGGTCCCACTAGGTGGGCACAACCCACCTGGGCGCGCCAAGGAGCCCAGGCGCGCCCTCGTGGGTTGTGCTCACCCAGGCCCACCTCTGGTGCCCATCTTCTAGTATATAGGACATTTTGACCTAGAAAAAATAAGGAGAGGACTTTCGGGACGGGGCGCCGCCGTCTCGAGGCGGAACTTGGACAGGAGCACTTTTGCCCTCCAGCGGAGCAATTCCGCCGGGGGAACTTCCCTCCCGGAGGGGGAAATCATCGTCGTCATCATCACCAACAACTCTCACATCTTGGGGAGGGCTATCTCCATCAACATCTTCAACAGCACCATCTCATCTCAAACCCTAGTTCGTCCCTTGTATTCAATCTTGTTACCGGAACTATAGATTGGTGCCTGTGGGTGACTAGTAGTGTTGATTACATCTTGTAGTTGATTACTATATGGTTTATTTGGTGAAAGATTATATGTTCAGATCCAATATGCTATTTAATACCCCTCTGATCTTGAGCATGATTATGATTTGTGAGTAGTTACTTTTGTTCTTGAGGTCACGGGAGAAATCATGTTGCAAGTAATCATGTGAACTTGATATGTGTTCGATATTTTGAGAGTATGTATGTTGTGATTCCCTTAGTGGTGTCATTTGAACGTCGACTACATGACACTTCACCATATTTGGCCCTAAGGGAATGCATTGTGGATTAGCAATTAGATGATTGGTTGTGAGAGTGACAGAAGCTTAAACCCCAGTTTATGCGCTATTCTGTAAGGGACCGATTGGATCCAAAAGTTTAATGCCATGGTTAGAATTTATTCTTAATACTTTTCTCATAGTTGCGGATGCTTCTGGGAGGGTTAATCATAAGTAGGAGGTTTGTACAATTAAGAACAGCACCTAAGCAACAGTCCAACCACATATCAAATTATCGAACTAGCGAACACAAATAAAACCAACATGGTGAAAGTGACTAGATGAAATTCCGTGAACCCTCAAGAACGCTTTGGTTATTATAAGAGACCGTTTTGTTTTGTCCTTTGCCTCAAAAGGATTGGGCTACCTTGCTGCACTTTTGTTACTACTATCGTTACTTGCTCGTTACAAATTATCTTGCTACCAAACTACTCCGCTACTTACAATTTCAGCACTTGCAGATATTACCTTGCTGAAAACCACTTGTCATTTCCTTCTGCTCCTCGTTGGGTTCGGCACTCTTACTTATCAAAAAGAGCTACAATTGATCACCTATACTTGTGGGTCATCAAGGCTATTTTCTGGCGCCGTTGCTAGGGAGTGAAGCGCCTTTGGTAAGTGGAATTTGGTAAGGAAACATTTATATATTGTGCTGAAATTTATTGTCACTTGTTACTATGGAAAACAATCCTTTGAGGGGTTTGTTCGGGTTATCTTCACCTCGAACGGAACCATAATTAGCTAACCCTCAACCTACTGCACCTACAGAAAATATTGAATATGAAATTCCTTCGGGTATGATAGAACAACTGCTAGCTAATCCTTATGCAGGAGATGGAACTGAACATCCTGATATGCACTTGATATATGTAGAACGAATTTTTGGATTGTTCAAGCTAGCAGGTTTACCCGGAGATGAAGTTATGAAGAAGGTTTTCCCTTTATCTTTGTAGGGAAAAACATTGGCATGGTATAGGCTATGCGAAGATATTGGATCTTGGAATTGGAATCGATTGAAATTGGAGTTCCATCAAAAAAAATTATCCTATGCATCTAGTTCATCGTGATCGGAATTATATATATAAGTTTTGGCCTCGTGAAGGAGAAAGTATCGCTCTAGCTTGGGGGAGGCTTAAGTCAATGTTATATTCATGCCCCAATCATGAGCTCTCAAGAGAAATTATTATCCAAAAAATTTATGCTCGGCTTTCTCGTAATGATCAAACCATGCTTGATACTTCTGGTGCTGGTTCTTTTATGAAGAAGACTATTGAATTCCGGTGGGATCTTTTGGACAGAATTAAATGCAACTCTGAAGATTGGGAACTCGATGAAGGCAAAGAGTCGGGTATTAATCTTAAATATGATTGTGTTAAATCTTTTATGAATACTGTTGCTTTTCAAAAGTTTAGCACTAAATATGTACTTGACTCTGACTATAGCCAGACTATAGGATTTTGTAGGGATAAGCTTTCTTTGGCCATGTTATTTTGAGAAGACATAATTACCTTTTTAGTATGCTTGAAGTATTATTGTTTTTATGTCAATATTAAAATTTTGCTTTGAATCATATGGATCTGAACATTCATGCCACGATAAAGAAACTACATGGATAAATATGTTTGGTAGCATTCCACATAAAAAGTTCTGTTTTTATCGTTTACCTACTCGAGGACGAGCAGGAATTAAGCTTGGGGATGCTTGATACGTCTCCAACATATCTATAATTTTTGATTGTTTCATGCTATTATATTATCTTTTTTGGATGTTTTATATGCATTAATATGCTATTTTATATTATTTTTAGGACTAACCTATTAACCTAGAGCCCAGTGTCAGTTCCTGTTTTTTCCTTATTTTAGAGTTTCGCAGAAAAGGAATACCAAACGGAGTCCAAACGGAATGAAACATTCGCGATGATTTTTCTTGACGAGAAGACACCCAGAGCAATTGGAGTACACGTCAGGGAAGCTACGAGGCCCCTCGTGACTCCACCGACCTATTTCTTCCGCATATATATTTGAAAATATTCCAAAACCTACCAGGAGAGCCACGAAAACACTTTTCCACCGCCGCAACCTTCTGTACCCGTGAGATCCCATCTAGGGGCATTTTCCGGCATCCTACCGGAGGGAGATTCGATCATGGAGGGCTTTTACATCAACACCATTGCCTCAACGATGAAGCGTGAGTAGTTTACTTCAGAACTACGGGTCCATAGCTAGTAGTTAGATGGCTTCTTCTCTCTCTTTGATTCTCAATACCATGTTCTCCTCGATGTTCTTGGAGATCTATTTGTTGCAATACCTTTATGCAGTGTGTTTGCCAAGATCCGATGAATTGTAGATTTATGATCAGCTTATCTATGAATATTATTTGAATCTCCTCTGAATTCTTATATGCATGATTTGATATCTTTGCAAGTCTCTTCGAACTATCGATTTGGTTTGGCCTACTAGATTGGTTTTTCTTGCAATGGGAGAAGTGCTTAACTTTGGGTTCAATGTTGCGGTGCTCGATCCTAGTGACAGAAGGGGAACCGACACGTATTCTATTGTTGCCATCGAGGATAACAAGATGGTTTTTTTATCATAGTGCTCGAGTTTTTCCCGCGACATCATGCCATCTTACTTAAAGCATTACTCTGTTCTTATGAACTTAATACTCAAGATGCAGGCAAGAGTCGGTCGATTTGTGGAGTAATAGTAGTAGATGCAGGCAGGAGTCGGTCTACTTGACACGGACATCATGCCTCTATTCATGATCATTGCCTTGGATATTGTCATAACATTGCGCTTTTCTATCAATTGCTCGGGAGTAATTTTCTTCACCCACCATAATATTTTCTGTGTTGAGAAAAGCCTCTAGTGAAACCTATGGCCCCCGGGACTATTTTCCATCATATAACTTTCCGATCTACAATTTTAGTTTCTGATCTGCAATCTTTTACTTTGCGATCTATACATCAAAAATACCAAAAATATTTACTTTACCGTTTATCCATCTCTATCAGATATCACTTTGCAAATAACTGTGAAGGGATTGACAACCTCTTTATCGCGTTGGGTGCAAGTTGGTGTTTGTTTGTGCAGGTATACGGTGACTTGTGCGTTGTCTCCTACTGGATTGATAACTTGGTTCTCAAAACTAAGGGAAATACTTACTCTACTTTGTTGCATCACCCTTTCCTCTTCAAGGGAAAAACCAACGCAAGCTCAAGAGGTAGCAACTACCACCTCTGTAAAATCATCCCACTGCAACAAATCATGCGTAGTTTCTAGCCATAATTTTTCATTTGTAATCCTCGTCACTACCATGTGTTCCACACTACCATCCTTTGCTAGTGCCCACACTAGCATGGCCATACAACACTCGCACGATTCCAAGAATCACACATGTCACATAAAGGACAGTTGTAAGGGCATCTTCTGCCTTAGAGTTTTGGTGATGATGACAACACACGTGTGGACTAATTGTGCGCCCTAGTTTTCTGAGGTACACATTGTGTGGCGCAAGACGTTTAGGCCTTCCCTCTATGCGGAAAAGATCGAAGACGGAGTTTCCGACATTTTTATCCCTTTGGTCACAGGATATCCGTACTATTAAGAGGGAATCCACATCAGGAGGTATTGGGTGAATCACTACACATACACATTCTTTGCACACACCATATACCCTCCGTTCGAGGAGAGAGTGGTTCCCAAAAGTCCTCTGTGACTGTGCAGTTTTGCTCATGGCGGTAGTACCGCTCTCTTGAGCCGTTGTACCGCTGGCATGCAGTTCCGGTCAAACCACCGCTCCAAGTAACGCTCAGGGGTGACACCCCTTCTGTACCGGGTACGGTGGTAGACTGGTGGTGGAACGGAAGTTCCGGTTTGTCTTGACTAACTGGTACTACCGGTGTTCAGGACGGTAGAACCGCCTGGAACTCCACCGCCCAGGTATTGCTAGTCCGGTGGTAGCTCCGGCCCAACCACCGCTCTACCGGTTGTGGAGCGGTAGTCAAGCGGTGGTGGAACGGTAGTTCTAGTTTATTCCGATATACCGGTACTACCGGTTGCTCCACCAGAAGTACCGCCCTGGTGCCCTAGCAGGGGTTTCCCGCATACACCAGTTGTACTGGTGATCTTTGCGGAAGTACCGCTCCTATGGGTTTCTGCGCATAATGGTTGGATTTGAGTCGACCCTATTTAAGGAGGTGCTTCTCCCACCTCCCACTTATTTCTTGCCTCTCTCTCTCTCTCCTCCATTAATGCCCTTAAAGCTTTCTTGCCCGATCTCTCTCTCTAGCCACTCAAACTTGTTGATTTGCTAGGGATTGAAGGAGGAGACCTAGATCAACACTCTCACCAAAGGATACTTGATTCCCCCATACTTTCTTCTGTGGATTTTGTTACTCTTGGGTGCTTGGGCGCCCTAGACGGAAGATGTCACTTCGGAGCCACATTCCATTGTGGTGAAGCTCCGGAGTTTCGTTGGGAGCCTCCAATTATGTTGTGGAGAGAGCCCCAACCTTGTTTGTAAAGGTCCGGTTGCTGCCTTCAAGGGCACCAATAGTGGAATCATAGCATCTCACATTGTGTGAGGGCGTGAGGAGAATACGGTGGCCCTAGTGGCTTCTCGGGGAGCATTGTGCCTCCACACCACTCCAACAGAGTCGTACTTGTTGGGGAACGTAGTAATTTCAAAAAAATTCCTACGCACACGCAAGATCATGGTCATGCATAGCAACGAGAGGGGAGAGTGTTGTCCATGTACCCTCGTAGACCGACAGCGGAAGCGTTATCACAACGCGGTTGATGTAGTCGTACGTCTTCACGATCCGACCGATCAAGTACCGAACGTATGCCACCTCCAAGTTCTACACACGTTCAGCTCGATGACGTCCCTCGAACTCCGATCCAGCCGAGTGTTGAGGGAGAGTTTCGTCAGCACGACGGCGTGGTGACGATGATGATGTTCCACCGACGCAGGGCTTCGCCTAAGCTCCGCGACGGTATTATCGAGGTGTAATCTGGTGGAGGGGGGCACCGCACACGGCTAAAAATATCGTATATCAAGTGTGTTCTTAGGTGCCCCCCTGCCCCCGTATATAAAGGAGCAAGGGGGAGGCCGGCTGCCCTAGGCGCGCCAAGGAGAGAGGGGGAGTCCTCCTCCTAGTAGGACTAGGACTCCCCTTTCCTAGTCCTACTAGGAAAGAAGGGGGGAAGGAAAGAGAGGGAGAGGGAGAGGGAAAGGGGGCTGCGCCCCCCTCTCCTAGTCCAACTAGGACTCCCCTTGGGAGGGGGCGCGCCACCTTATGGCTGCTGCCCTCTCTCTCCCCTCAAGGCCCACCAAGGCCCAATACTTCCCCGGGGGGTTCCGGTAACCCTCCGGTACTCCGGTTTAATTCGAAACTTCTCCGGAACACTTCCGGTGTCCGAATATAGTCGTCCAATATATCAATCTTTACGTCTCGACCATTTCGAGACTCCTCGTCATGTCCGTGATCACATCCGGGACTCCGAACAACCTTCGGTACATCAAATCACATAAACTCATAATATAACTGTCATCGTAACTTTAAGCGTGCGGACCCTTTGGGTTCGAGAACTATGTAGACATGACCGAGACACCTCTCCGGTCAATAACCAATAGCGGGACCTAGATGCCCATATTGGCTCCCACATATTCTACGAAGATCTTTATCGGTCAGACCGCATAACAACATACGTTGTTCCCTTTGTCATCGGTATGTTACTTGCCCGAGATTCGATCGTCGGTATCTCGATACCTAGTTCAATCTCGTTACCGGCAAGTCTCTTTACTCGTTCCGTAATACATCATCCCGCAACTAACTCATTAGTCACAATGCTTGCAAGGCTTATAGTGATGTGCATTACCGAGTGGGCCCAGAGATACCTCTCCGACAATCGGAGTGACAAATCCTAATCTCGAAATACGCCAACCCAACAAGTACCTTTGGAGACACCTGTAGAGCACCTTTATAATCACCCAGTTACGTTGTGACGTTTGGTAGCACACAAAGTGTTCCTCCGGTAAACGGGAGTTGCATAATCTCATAGTCATAGGAACATGTATAAGTCATGAAGAAAGCAATAGCAACATACTAAATGATCGGGTGCTAAGCTAACGTAATGGGTCATGTCAATCACGTCATTCTCCTAATGAGGTGATCCCGTTAATCAAATGACAACTCATGTCTATGGCCAGGAAACATAACCATCTTTGATTAACGGCTAGTCAAGTAGAGGCATACTAGTGACACTCTGTTTGTCTATGTATTCACACATGTATTATGTTTCCGGTTAATACAATTCTAGCATGAATAATAAACATTTATCATGATATAAGGAAATATATCATACTTTATTATTGCCTCTAGGGCATATTTCCTTCAGTCTCCCACTTGCACTAGAGTTAATAATCTAGATTACATAGTAATGATTCTTACACCCATGGAGTCTTGGTGCTGGTCATGTTTTCCTCGTGGAAGAGGCTTAGTTAACGGGTCTGCTACATTCAGATCCGTATGTATCTTGCAAATTTCTATGTCTCCCACCTGGACTAAATCCCGGATGGAATTGAAGCATCTTCTGATGTGCTTGGTTCTCTTGTGAAATCTGGATTCCTTTGCTAAGGCAATTGCACCAGTATTATCACAAAAGATTTTAATTGGTCCCGATGTACTAGGTATGACACCTAGATCGGATATGAACTCCTTCATCCAGACTCCTTCATTCGCTGCTTCCGAAGCAGCTATGTATTCCGCTTCACACATAGATCCCACCACGACACTTTGCTTGGAACTGCACCAACTGACAGCTCCACCGTTCAATGTAAATATGTATCCGGTTTGCGATTTCGAATCGTCCGGATCAGTGTCAAAGCTTGCATCAACGTAACCCTTTACAATGAGCTCTTTGTCACCTCCATATACGAGAAACATATCCTTAGTCCTTTTCAGGTATTTCAGGATGTTCTTGACCGCTGTCCAGTGATCCACTCCTGGATTACTTTGGTGCCTCCCTGCTAAACTTATAGCTAGGGACACATCAGGTCTGGTACACAGCATTGCATACATGATAGAGCCTATGGCTGAAGCATAGGGAACATCTTTCATCTTCTCTCTATCTTCTGCAGTGGTCGGGCATTGAGTCTTACTCAATCTCACACCTTGTAGTACAGGCAAGAACCCTTTCTTTGCTTGATCCATTTTGAACTTCTTCAAAACTTTGTCAAGGTATGTGCTTTGTGAAAGTCCAATTAAGCGTCTTGATCTATCTCTATAGATCTTAATGCCTAATATATATGCAGCTTCACCGAGGTCTTTCATTGAAAAACTCTTATTCAAGTATCCCTTTATGCTATCCAGAAATTCTATATCATTTCCAATCAGTAATATGTCATCCACATATAATATCAGAAATGCTATCGAGCTCCCACTCACTTTCTTGTAAATACAGGCTTCTCCAAAAGTCTGTATAAAACCAAATGCTTTGATCACACTATCAAAACGTTTATTCCAACTCCGAGAGGCTTGCACCAGTCCATAAATGGATCGCTGGAGCTTGCACACTTTGTTAGCTCCCTTTGGATCGACAAAACCTTCCGGTTGCATCATATACAACTCTTCTTCCAGAAATCCATTCAGGAACGCAGTTTTGACATCCATTTGCCAAATTTCATAATCATAAAATGCGGCAATTGCTAACATGATTCGGACAGACTTAAGCATCACTACGGGTGAGAAGGTCTCATCGTAGTCAATCCCTTGAACTTGTCGAAAACCTTTCGCAACAAGTCGGGCTTTATAGACAGTAACATTACCATCAGCGTCAGTCTTCTTCTTGAAGATCCATTTATTTTCAATGGCTTGCCGACCATCGGGCAAGTCAACCAAAGTCCATACTTTGTTCTCATACATGGATCTCATCTCGGATTTCATGGCTTCAAGCCATTTTGCATAATCTGGGCTCACCATCGCTTCTTCATAGTTCGTAGGTTCGCCATGGTCTAGTAACATGACCTCCAGAACAGGATTACCGTACCACTCTGGTGCGGATCTTGATCTAGTTGACCTACGAAGTTCAGTAATAACTTGATCTGAAGTTTCATGATCATTATCATTAACTTCCTCACTACTTGGTGTAGATGTCGTAGAAACTGATTTCTGCGATGATCTACTTTCCAATAAGGGAGCAGGTACAGTTACCTCATCAAGTTCTACTTTCCTCCCACTCACATCTTTCGAGAGAAACTCCTTCTCTAGAAAGGATCCATTCCTAGCAACGAATATCTTGCCTTCGGATCTGTGATAGAAGGTCTACCCAACGATCTCCTTTGGGTATCCTATGAAGACACATTTCTCCGATTTAGGTTCGAGCTTATCAGGTTGAAGTTTCTTCACATAAGCATCGAAACCCCAAACTTTAAGATACGACAACTTTGGTTTCTTGCCAAACCATAGTTCAAAAGGCGTCGTCTCAACGGATTTCGATGGTGTCCTATTTAGAGTGAATGCATCCGTCTCTAAAGCATAACCCCAAAACGATAGCGGTAAATCAGTAAGAGACATCATAGTTCGCACCATATCTAATAAAGTATGATTACGACGTTCTGACACACCATTACGCTGTGGTGTTCCGGGTGGCGTGAGTTGCGAAACTATTCCGCATTGTTTCAAATTTAGACCAAACTCGTAACTCAAATATTCTCCTCCACGATCAGATCGTAGGAATTTTATTTTCTTGGTACGATGATTTTCAACTTCACTCTGAAATTCTTTGAACTTTTCAAATGTTTCAGACTTATGTTTCATTAGGTAGATATACCCATATCTGCTCAAATCATCTGTGAACGTGAGAAAATAACGATATCCGCCACGAGCCTCAATATTCATCGGACCACATACATCTGTATGTATGATTTCCAACAAATCTATTGCTCTCTCCATAGTTCCGGAGAACGGTGTTTTGGTCATCTTGCCCATAAGGCACGGTTCGCAAGTACCAAGTGATTCAAAATCAAGTGATTCCAAAATTCCATCAGTATGGAGTTTCTTCATGCGCTTTACACCGATATGACCCAAACGGCAGTGCCACAAATAAGTTGCACTGTCATTATTAACTCTGCATCTTTTGGCTTCAACATTATGAATATGTGTATTACTACTATCGAGATTCATTAAAAATAGACCACTCTTCAAGGGTGCATGACCATAAAAGATATTATTCATATAAATAGAACAACCATTATTCTCTGATTTAAATGAATAACCGTCTCGCATTAAACAAGATCCAGATATAATGTTCATGCTCAACGCTGGCACCAAATAACAATTATTTAGGTCTAAAACTAATCCGGAAGGTAGATGTAGAGGTAGCGTGCCGATGGCGATCACATCGACTTTGGAACCATTTCCCACGCGCATCGGCACCTCGTCCTTAGCCAAACTTCGCTTAATTCGTAGCCCCTGTTTCGAGTTGCAAATATTAGCAACAGAACCAGTATCAAATACCCAGGTGCTACTGCGAGTATTAGTAAGGTACACATCAATAACATGTATATCACATATACCTTTGTTAACCTTGCCATCCTTCTTATCCGCCAAATACTTGGGGCAGTTCCGCTTCCAGTGGCCAGTCTGCTTACAGTAGAAGCACTCAGTTTCAGGCTTAGGTCCAGACTTGGATTTCTTCTCCTGAACAGCAACTTGCTTGCTGTTCTTCTTGAAGTTCCCTTTCTTCTTCCCTTTGCCCTTTTTCTTGAAACTAGTGGTTTTACTGACCATCAACACTTGATGCTCCTTTTTGATTTCTACCTCCGCTGCCTTTAGCATTGCGAAGAGCTCGGGAATCATCTTATCCATCCCTTGCATGTGATAGTTCATCACGAAGCTCTTGTAGCTTGGTGGCAGTGATTGAAGAATTCTGTCAATGACACAATCATCCGGAAGTTGAACTCCCAGTTGAATCAAGTGATTATTATACCCAGACATTCTGAGTATATGCTCACTGACAGAACTATTCTCTTCCATCTTGCAGCTATAGAACTTATTGGAGACTTCATATCTCTCAATCCGGGCATTTGCTTGAAATATTAACTTCAACTCCTGGAACATCTCATATGCTCCATGACGTTCAAAACATCGTCGAAGTCCCGGTTCTAAGCCGTAAAGCATGGCACACTGAACTATTGAGTAGTCATCAGCTTTGCTTTGCCAGACGTTCATAACTTCTGGCGTAGCTCTTGCAGGAGGCCTGGCACCTAGCGGTGCTTCCAGGACGTAATTCTTCTGTGCAGCAATGAGGATAAGCAAGATACTATCAGGTACTAAGTTCATGATAAATTTAAGTTCAATTAATCATATTACTTAAGAACTCCCACTTAGATAGACATCTCTCTAATCATCTAAGTGATTACGTGATCCAAAGCAACTAAACCATGTCCGATTAACACGTGAGATGGAGTAGTTTCAATGGTGAACATCACTATGTTGATCATATCTACTATATGATTCACGCTCGACCTTTCGGTCTCTGTGTTCCGAGGCCATATCTGTACATATGCTAGGCTCGTCAAGTTTAACCTGAGTATTCCGCGTGTGCAACTATTTTGCACCCGTTGTATTTGAACGTAGAGCCTATCACACCCGATTAACACGTGGTGTCTCAGCACGAAGAACTTCCGCAACGGTGCATACTCAGGGAGAACACTTTTGTCTTGAAATTTTAGTGAGAGATCATCTTATAATGCTACCGTCAATCAAAGCAAGATAAGATGCATAAAGGATTAACATCACATGCAATCAATATAAGTGATACGATATGGCCATCATTATCTTGTGCTTGTGATCTCCATCTCCGAAGCACCGTGCTCGTGATCTCCATCTCCGAAGCACCGTCATGATCACCATCGTCACCGGCTCGACACCTTGATCTCCATCGTAGTATCGTTATTGTCTCGCCAACTTATTGCTTTTACGACTATCGCTACCGCTTAGTGATAAAGTAAAACTATTACATGGCGATTGCATCTCATACAATAAAGCGACAACCATATGGCTCCTGCCAATTGCCGATAACTCGGTTACAAAACATGATCATCTCATACAACACATTATATCACATCATATCTTGACCATATCACATCACAACATGCCCTGCAAAAACAAGTTAGACGTCCTCTACTTTGTTGTTGCATGTTTTACGTGGCTGCTACGGGCTTAGCAAGAACCGTTCTTACCTACGCATCAAAACCACAACGATAGTTTGTCAAGTTG
Organism: Aegilops tauschii subsp. strangulata; assembly: GCF_002575655.3. Lineage (NCBI taxonomy): Eukaryota > Viridiplantae > Streptophyta > Magnoliopsida > Poales > Poaceae > Aegilops > Aegilops tauschii. The sequence goes on along the minus strand of NC_053041.3, from coordinate 580,264,381 downwards.
GTGCTGTAATAACCTTCGCAAGGACCGGGCGTAGCCACACTCGGTTCAACTAAAGTGAGAGAGACAGACACCTGCCGGTCACCTTTAAGCAACGAGTGCTCGCAACGGTGAAACCAGTCTCGCGTAAGCGTACGCGTAATGTCGGTCCGGGCCGCTTCATCTCACAATACCGCTGAACTAAAGTATGACATGCTGGTAAGCAGTATGACTTATATCGCCCACAACTCACTTATGCTCTACTCGTGCATAGCATCAACGCATAAAACCAGGCTCGGATGCCACTGTTGGGGAACGTAGTAATTTCAAAAAAATTCCTACGCACACGCAAGATCATGGTGATGCATAGCAACGAGAGGGGACAGTGTCGTCCACGTACCCTCGTAGACCGACAACGGAAGCGTTATCACAACGCGGTTGATGTAGTCGTACATCTTCACGATCCGACCGATCAAGTACCGAACGTACGGCACCTCCAAGTTCTACACACGTTCAGCTCGAAGACGTCCCTCGAACTCCAATCCAGCCGAGTGTTGAGGGAGAGTTTCGTCAGCACGACGGCGTGGTGACGATGATGATGTTCCACCGACGCAGGGCTTCGCCTAAGCTCCGCGACGGTATTATCGAGGTGTAATCTGGTGGAGGGGACACCGCACACGGCTAAAAATATCGTATATCAAGTGTGTTCTTAGGTGCCCCCCTGCCCCCGTATATAAAGGAGCAAGGGGGAGGCCGGCTGCCCTAGGCACGCCAAGGAGAGAGGGGGAGTCCTCCTCCTAGTAGGAGTAGGACTCCCGTTTCCTAGTCCTACTAGGAAAGAAGGGGGGGAAGGAAAGAGAGGGAGAGGGAGAGGGAAAGGGGGCTGTGCCCCCCTCTCCTAGTCCAACTAGGACTCCCCTTGGGAGGGGGCGCGCCACCTTATGGCTGCTGCCCTCTCTCTCCCCTCAAGGCCCACCAAGGCCCAATACTTCCCCGGGGGGTTCCGGTAACCCTCCGGCACTCCGGTTTAATCCGAAACTTCTCCGGAACACTTCCGGTGTCCGAATATAGTCGTCCAATATATCAATCTTTACATCTCGACCATTTCGAGACTCCTCGTCATGTCCGTGATCACATCCGGGACTCCGAACAACCTTCGGTACATCAAATCACATAAACTCATAATATAACTGTCATCGTAACTTTAAGCGTGCGGACCCTTTGGGTTCGAGAACTATGTAGACATGACCGAGACAGCTCTCCGGTCAATAACCAATAGCGGGACCTGGATGCCCATATTGGCTCCCACATATTCTACGAAGATCTTTATCGGTCAGACCGCATAACAACATACGTTGTTCCCTTTGTCATCGGTATGTTACTTGCCCGAGATTCGATCGTCGGTATCTCGATACCTAGTTCAATCTCGTTACCGGCAAGTCTCTTTACTCGTTCCGTAATACATCATCCCGCAACTAACTCATTAGTCACAATGCTTGCAAGGCTTATAGTGATGTGCATTACCGAGTGGGCCCAGAGATACCTCTCCGACAATCGGAGTGACAAATCCTAATCTCGAAATACGCCAACCCAACAAGTACCTTTGGAGACACCTGTAGAGCACCTTTATAATCACCCAGTTACGTTGTGACGTTTGGTAGCACACAAAGTGTTCCTCCGGTAAACGGGAGTTGCATAATCTCATAGTCATAGGAACATGTATAAGTCATGAAGAAAGCAATAGCAACATACTAAACGATCGGGTGCTAAGCTAACGTAATGGGTCATGTCAATCACGTCATTCTCCTAATGAGGTGATCCCGTTAATCAAATGACAACTCATGTCTATGGCCAGGAAACATAACCATCTTTGATTAACGAGCTAGTCAAGTAGAGGCATACTAGTGACACTCTGTTTGTCTATGTATTCACACATGTATTATGTTTCCGGTTAATACAATTCTAGCATGAATAATAAACATTTATCATGATATAAGGAAATATATAATACTTTATTATTGCCTCTATGGCATATTTTTTCAGTACTTCCTCAAAGGGAAGGAACTTCAGTAAGACATCCTCGTCTTCACCGGCTCCACTCTTGGTTATCTCGTACCTTTACTTGTGCAAGGTTATATTGTGTTGCGTCCCTTGCTTGCTTGTGTACTTGATGTTGTTGCATCATATAGGTTGCTCACCTAGTTGCATATCTAGACAACCTACTTTGATGCAAAGTTTAAATTGGTAAAGAAAAGCTAAAAATTGTTAGTTGCCTATTCACCCCCCCCTCTAGTCAACTATATCGATCCTTTCAATTGGTATCAGAGCGTCGTATCTTTATTAAGGAATTTGCCATCCGAAGAGTATGGTTGACACCGTAGACGGTGAGGAGGAGCACCCCAGTGTGATTCCGTCCTCGTCTACGATCGATGGGGCAACCTCGGTCTCACGTGAGGAGATCAATGTGGCGTTGGACACATTGAAAACCTCCATGACGGCCGAGGTCAAAGGCATGCTTAAGAACTTTCTTGATGGTGTTAAATTATCCACCGCACCGTTGGAAGTGGTCAATCCCACTAACAAGGTGACGGATGCTAACTCCGACAAGGGGAAGCTACTGTTGGGTTCTACCGTAGGGTGCATCGACTGCAAATTTGAATTTTCCTACGCGCAGAACAACCGGGAACATGCTACGGGAATGGATCACAGTTCGTTACCACTAGACGCGCAGTGTCGTGCAGCGGAAGAAGAGTTGGGGCAGCGCGTCCTCGTGGATCGTCTCCTCCTCGTCCGATCTCCCACGAACAACCGGCCGTCGGATCCCTCGTACAGGTTCGCCGGAGCGGCGCAAGTGCACTGCCTCTAACGATATTCGCGCGTGCAGGAGGAACACCGTGTGGCGGACTGCTAGGTCCGATCACACAGTCGGCGGCAAGTGGAGGTGTCTATTCGCAACACATGCAAACCCTAGTGACAGCGCTGAAGCGATCAATCGCATGAGTGTGCCGCACCTCCACTTTATATAGGCGTCCGTCGCGGGCTCAACACTTGGGCCTCGCACGGACCCTAAAGCCCACAAGTCTACTCGGCCAAAATCCGAATACAGCTCGGATTACATCTGAACAGTGTCCTCGGATTCGATCTCGTAGGTTCCTTCCCTTAAGCGTGCGACCCCTTAGGTTCAAGCTGGCTTGGTCGCAGTTCGGATCACCTCCGAACAGCACGGTTGGTAGCGGCGTCTAGCAAGGCATGCCGAACACCAAGCAAACTATGAAGCTGGTTAGCGAACCTGTACATCATACTTCCATTCCTTTTTCCACACGATATATGTTGTCGGGCTCAAGGCGAGTCTGTCATCCTTGTGGTAGCCCGACCTCTTTCTCTTTTCAGTGATGCCGACCACTATCCGGATTATCTCATAATCCTTGTCGCATGGCCATGCTTATCCTGGTCGGATCACACGAGGGGCCCAGAGTATATCTCTCCTGGTCGGAGTGGCAAATCCCATCTTGCTCAACCATGTCTCGCAGCATGGGTCTGGACAAGCCTAAAACCTACCTTTGTAACTACCCAATCATGGAGTAGCATTTGGTCGGCCCAAAGCAGGTCTGTCACCATCCCGAGTACATGTGCCACCTCAGGTCTTAGGACATAGAACGTATGTTGTACTAGAGACTCACAGATGACATATCGCTGCGTCTCATAGTTGGGTCTGTCCGACTCGGACCTTATCTCGACTCGGATCCGACTACGTCGAATCCGACCAGACCTTTCCAAGTCCATATTATCCGGTTAGCATCCAATGCTCCATGGCTAGTGAGACCAAGCCATCGACTGTGTCATATGCTAGTCTAGTCGGTTGCACGTCCACACGACCCTTTCGACTGCATCATCAAGTTTCTTGGACCAATTCTTTCTAGATCTATTAACAGTCTTTCGCAAAATTAATTTGAGCTCTCTATTACTAAGTTCTACTTGACCACTAGATTGTGGATGGTACGGAGATGCAATTCTATGATTAACATCATACTTAGCAAGCATTTTACGAAAGGCACCATGAATAAAGTGTGAACCACCATCGGTCATTAAGTATCTAGGGACTCCAAACCTTGGAAAAATAACTTCTTTAAGCATCTTAATAGAGGTGTTATGATCAGCACTACTAGTTGGAATAGCTTCTACCCACTTAGTAACGTAATCAACAACAACTAAAATATGTGTATACCCATTAGAGGAAGGAAACGGTCCATATAATCAATAGTTCATAGGCATTTCTTGACATCTACTAATATTACCAATTCTTTGACATTCATCACGAGACAAGACAAACTTACGGGCATCTTTGAAGAGAGTATGCCAATAAAAACCGGATTGCAATACCTTATGTGCAGTTCTATCTCCAGGGTGGTGTCCTCCATAAGCCTCGGAGTGACACTTGCGTACGATCTGTTCCTGTTCATGCTCAGGTACACAACGTCTAATAACACCATCTACTCCTTCATTATAAAGGTGTGGGTCATCCCAGAAGTAATGTCTTAAATCATAGAACAACTTTTTCCTTTGCTGGTATGTGAAACTAGGTGGTATAAATTTAGCAACAATGTAATTAGCATAATCAGCATACCATGGAGCAGTACGAGAAGCATTTATGACAGCTAATTGTTCATCAGGAAAGCTATCATCAATAGGTAGTGGGTCATCAAGAATATTCTCTAACCTAGATAAGTTGTCTGCAACGGGATTCTCAGCTCCCTTTCTATCAATAATATGCAAGTCAAATTCTTGTAGCAATAGAACCCATCTAATAAGTCTAGGTTTAGCATCTTTCTTTTCCATAAGATATTTAATAGCAGCATGATCAGTGTGAACGGTTACTTTAGAATCAACAATATAAGGTCTGAACATATCACAAGCAAATACAACTGCTAAAAATTCTTTTCCAGTAGTACCATAATTTCTCTGGGCAGTGTCTAGAGTTTTTCTAGCATATTGAATAACATTTAATTTCTTATCAACTCTTTGTCCTAGAACAGCACCTACAACATAATCACTAGCATCACACATAATTTCAAAGGGCAGATTCCAATCAGTTGGCTGAACAATAGGTGCGGAAATCAAGGCTTTTTAAGTATTTCAAATGCTTCTACACAATCATCATCAAAGATAAAAGGAACATCTTTTTGTAAGAGATTAGTCAGAGGCCTAGAAATTTTTGAGAAGTCTTTAATGAACCTCCTATAAAAACCGGCATGACCAAGGAAACTTCTTATACCTTGAATGTCTTTAGGACACTGCATCTTTTCAATAGCATCAACTTTAGCTTTATCAACTTCAATACCTCTTTCAAAAATTTTATGCCCCAAGACAATACCCTCATTAACCATAAAGTGGCACTTCTCCCAATTCAAGACAAGATTAGTTTCTTCACATATCTGCAAAACTCGATCAAGGTTGCTCAAGCAATCTTCAAAAGAAGTTCCATATACGAAGAAACCATCCATGAAAACCTCAATAACCTTTTCACAAAAATCAGAGAATATAGCCATCATGCATCTTTGAAAGGTAGCAGGTGCATTGCATAAACCAAAAGGCATATGTCTATAAGCAAAGGTACCGAAAGGGAAAGTAAAAGTGGTCTTTTTCTTGATCCTCTTTTGACACATGTATTTGAGAGAAACTAGAATAACCATCTAGAAAGCAAAAATGTGTATGTTTGGATAATGTTTCTAGCATTTGATCAATAAAAGGTAAAGGGTAATGATCCTTTTTAGTAGCTTTATTTAGTTTGCGGAAATCAATTACCATTCGATAACCTGTAACAATTCTTTGTGGGATCAATTCATCTTTATCATTAGGAACAACAGTAATACCTCCCTTCTTAGGGACACAATGGACAGGACTTACCCACTGACTATCAGCAACAGGATAAATTCTACCTGCCACCACAAGCTTTAGTATTTCTTTTCTTACCACTTTTTTCATCTTAGGATTTAAACGTCGTTGGTGATCAACAACCGGTTTAGCGTCTTTCTCCAATTTTATTTTGTGCTGGCATAGAGTGGGACTAATGCCCTTAAGATCATCCAGAGTATATCCAATAGCAGCACAGTGCTTCTTCAGAGTTTTCAGTAATTTCTCTTCTTCTTGCTCTGAAAGGTTAGCACTAATAATAACAGGGTATCTTATTTTCATCAAGATAAGCATATTTAAGAGTATCTGGTAATGGTTTAAGCTCAAACACGGGATCATCCTTGGGTGGAGGAGGATCCCCTAGGATTTCAACAGGAAAGTTGTGTTTCAAAATAGGTCCATGTTTAAAGAATACTTCATCTATTTCCCTTCTTTCATTCATAAACATATCATTTTCATGGTCTAGCAAATATTGTTCTAAAGGATCATTAGGAGGCACGGCAATAGAAGCAAGACCAATAATTTCATCTTGACTAGGCAATTCTTTATCATGGGGTTGTCTACGAAATTTAGCAAAATTAAACGCATGAGACATATCCCCTGAACCAACAGTAACAACATCCTTTTTGCAGTCTATCCTAGCATTAACAGTGTTCAAGAAGGGTCTACCAAATATAATGGGACAAAAGTTATCTTGTGGGGAACCAAGAACAAGAAAATCAGCAGGATATTTAACTTTCCCACACAAGACTTCAACATATCTAACAATCCCAACTGGTGAAATAGTATCTCTATTGGCAAGCTTAATTGTAACATCAATTTCTTCTATCTCAGCAGATGCAATATCATGCATAAATTCTTTGTATAAGGAATGAGGTATTGCACTTGCACTAGCACCCATATCATACAAGCCATGATAACAATGATCTCTTATTTTAACAGAAATAACAGGCATGCCTACAACAGGTCTATGTTTATTTTTACTATCAGGTCTAGCAATTCTAGCAGCTTCATCACAGAAGTAAATAACGTGCCCATCAATATTATCGGCCAAGAGATCTTTAACCATAGCAATACTAGGTTCAACTTTAATTTGCTCAGGGGGTATAGGTGTTCTAGTATTACTCTTACGAACCACAGTTGAAGCTTTAGCATGATCCTTTATTCTAACAGGGAAAGGTGGTTTCTCAATATAAGCGGTAGGAACAACGGGATCAACATTATAAGTGATAGTCTTTTCTTCAACTTTAATAGGTTCAACTACTTTTACTTCAATGGGAGGATGATATTTAAACGACTTCTCCTTAGGGAGATCAAGATGAGTAGCAAATGATTCACAGAAAGAAGCTACTATCTCAGAGTCAAGTCCATATTTAGAGCTGAATTCACGGAAAAAATCAGTATCCATAAAAGATTTAACACAATCAAACTTAGGTGTTATACCTGGCTCCTTACCTTCGTCGAGATCCTAATCTTCAGAGTTGCGTTCAATTCTTTCCAATAAATCACATCTGAATTCAATAGTCTTCATCATAAAAGAACTAGTACAAGAAGTATCGAGCATGGAGTGATTATTGAGAGAAAGCCGAGCATAAATTTTTTGAATAATAATTTCTCTTGAGAGCTCATGATTGGGGCATGAATATAACAGTGACTTAAGCCTCCCCCAAGCTTGAGCGATGCTTTATCCTTCGCGAGGCCAAAAATTATATATATAATTACGATCACGACGAACAAGATGCATAGGATAAAACTTCTGATGAAATTCCAGTTTCAGTCGGTTGTAGTTCCATGATCCCATATCATCACATAGCCTAAACCATGTCAATGCCTTTCCCTTCAAAGATAAAAGGAAGACCTTCTTCTTGATAACATCCTCGGGCATACCTGCAAGCTTAAATAATCCACAAACTTCATCCACATAGATTAGGTGCAAATTGGGATGCAATGTTCCATCTCCTGTAAAAGGATTAGCTAGCAGTTTCTCTATCATACCCAAAGGAATTTCAAAGTAAACATTTTCAGTAGGTTCAGTAGGTTGAGGAGCAACTCTTTGCTCTACTGGACGGGGTGAAGATACCCCGAACAAGCCCCTCAAAGGATTACTTTCCATAGTAACAAGTGACAGTGAATTTCAGCACACTATATAAATTTTTCCTTACCAAATTCCACCTACCAAAGGCGCTTCACTCCCCGGCAACGGCGCCAGAAAAGAGTCTTGATGACCCACAAGTGTAGGGGATCTATCGTAGTCCTTTCGATAAGTAAGAGTGTCGAACCCAACGAGGAGCAGAAGGAAATGACAAGCAGTTTTCAGTAAGGTATTCTCTGCAAGCACTGAAATTATCGGTAACAGATAGTTTTGTGATAAGGTAATTTGTAACGAGTAACAAGTAATGAAAGTAAATAAGGTGCAGCAAGATGGCCCAATCCTTTTTGTAGCAAAGGACAAGCCTGGACAAACTCTTATATGAAGGAAAACGCCCCCCGAGGACACATGGGAATTATCGTCAAGCTAGTTTCATCACGCTCATATGATTCTTGTTCGTTACTTTGATAATTTGATATGTGGGTGGACCGGTGCTTGGGTGCTGCCCTTCCTTGGACAAGCATCCCACTTATAATTAACCCCTATTGCAAGCATCCGCAACTACAAAAGAAGTATTAAGGTAAACCTAACCATAGCATGAAACATATGGATCCAAATCAGCCCCTTACGAAGCAACGCATAAACTAGAGTTTAAGCTTCTGTCACTCTAGCAACCCATCATCTACTTATTACTTCCCAATGCCTTCCTCTAGGCCCAAACAATGGTGAAGTGTCATGTAGTCGACGTTCACATAACACCAATAGAGGAAAGACAACATACATCTCATCAAAATATCGAACGAGTACCAAATTCACATGACTACTTATAGCAAGACTTCTCCCATGTCCTCGGGAACAAACGTAACTACTCACAAATCATATTCATGTTCATAATCAGAGGGGTTTTAATAGGCATAAAGGATCTGAACATATGATCTTCCACCAAGTAAACCAACTAGCATCAACTACAAGGAGTAATCAACACCACTAGCAACCCACAGGTACCAATCTGAGGTTTTGGGACAATGATTGGATACAAGAGATGAACTAGGGTTTTAGAGGAGATGGTGCTGGTGAAGATGTTGATGGAGATTGACCCCCTCCCTCTGAGAGGATCGATGGTGATGACGATGGTGATGATTTCCCCCTCCCGGAGGGATGTTTCACTGGCAGAACAGCTCCGCCGGAGCCCTAGATTGGTTCCGCCAAGGTTCCGCCTTGTGGCGGCGGTGTTTCTTCCCGAAAGCTTCCTTATGATTTTGTCCAGGGTGAAAGACTTCATATAGCAGAAGATGGACACCGGAGGCCTGCCAGGGGGCCCATGAGACAGGGGCCGCGCCAGGGGGGTAGGGCGCGCCCCCACCCTCGTGGCCAGGGTGTGGGCCCCCTCTGGTTGATTCTTTCGCCAGTATTTTTTATTAATTCCAAAATGTGCCTCCGTGAAGTTTCAGGACTTTTGTAGTTGTGCAGAATAGGTCTCTAATATTTGCTCCTTTTCTAGGCCAGAATTCCAGCTGCCGGCATTCTCCCTCTTCATGTAAACCTTGTAAAATAAGAGAGAAAAGGCATAAGTACTGTGACATAATGTGTAATAACAACCCATAATGTAATATATATATCGATATAAAAGCATGATGCAAAATGGACGTATCAATGTCCTCGATGGGAGAGTTGAAGTTCTTTCTCGGGTTCGAATTCAAGCAAAGAAGAGAAGGAACCTTCATCAACCAAGCCAAATACACTCAAGACATGCTCAAGAAATTCAAGCTAAGTGATGTCAAGCCGGCTTCCACTCCAATGCCCGTCAAATGCCAACTTGACATAGATCCCAATGGTAAAGCGGTGGATCAAAAGGTATATCGCTCCATGATTGGCTCCTTGCTTTACCTTTGTGCATCTAGACCGGATATCATGTTGAGTGTGGGAATTTGTGCACGGTTTCAAGCCGCACCTAAGGAAAGCCACTTTGTGGCAGTCAAGCGAATCTTTCGATATTTCGCTCATACCCCAAATTTGGCTTTTGGTACCCAAGAGGAGCAAACTTCAAGCTTGTAGGCTATTCGGACTCTGATTGGGCGGGAGACAAAGTGGATAGGAAGTCCAGTTCGAGAGGGTGCCAATTTCTTGGTTGCTCTTTGGTGAGTTGGTCTTCTAAGAAGCAAAGTTGTGTATCTCTCTCGTCCACCGAAGCGGAGTATGTGGCGGCCGGTAGTTGTTGTGCACAACTTCTATGGATGAGGCAAACTTTAAAGGATTACGGTGTCATTTGTGACAAAGTGCCTCTTTGGTGTGACAATGAAAGTGCCATCAAGATTTCTCTCAACCCGGTGCAACACTTCAAGACGAAGCATATTGAGATTCGGTATCACTTCATCCAGGATCATATTAGGCGAGGGGAGATCGAGATCAACTATGTCAACACTCATGATAACCTTGCAGATATATTCACGAAGCCTTTGGATGAAGCAAGATTTCGCGAGTTAAGGCATGAGCTAAATATCATTGATTCGAGCAATGTGGCTTGAACCTTTGCACACCCCTCCATACTCATCGTGATGTCTTGTTTAGGTGTAGCCATGGACATAGGGGGAGTATTGTTCTCTCAATGAACTCTTCCTCCCCCCATTATGCATAAATTGATCAAGTCTTTCACATTAACCATTTTTTATGGTACTTGTGCTTCAAAGACGAGTTTTGGTCATGGGCCCAAGGATAATTCTTCGCGGCGCCATTCCATTTGACTCAAACATAGGTGGCTCCGAGCACCACCCTTGTGCAAGGCTGTTTTCTTTGTTGTGTGTTTCCATTTGCCTTGCTTCTTTCGTTCTCCTAGATGCTTGAATTCTCCAAGGAGTGGCTTTTATTGTTTGCTTCTTGCACTCTTGGGGGCTTCATCATCATAATACAGTGTCTTGCTTCCATCCTAAGCCTTATCCTCCCAAGCCATCTTTTCAAATGTACACAAGTTTGGTCTCTTTGTGCATGGGCTGATGCATCTTGGTGGTACAACCGGTGGTCAGAACGGTTCTACCGTTCTTCCACTAAGTTGTGTAGTCCCAGCGGTACTTCCGGTCTTGCATGAGCGGTTCTACCGCGCTTGCTTGTACCTGTACCACTGGCCGGTAGTACCGGTATTTGGAAGGGGTACTACCGCTGCTTCTGGCGCGGAAGTACCGTCCTCAAACACCGACTAGCTACAGGAGCGGTACTACCGTTCTTCGGAGCGGTACCACCGGCTGGCATCTGGGCGCATATATAAAGGGCGCGAGCTGAAGGGGTGTTCTATTTCCCCTTCGCGCCCGTCCCGCGTCTGAACCCTAGCCGCCGGTTGCTCCCCCATTGCCCCGGAGCGCCCTCAGGTGTTCCGGATCGGTCAGCCCTTCATCGGATCCGTTCCGTGGAGGTCGCCTTCCTTCCGATCTCCTCCCATGGATACCGGTAATGCCCTGTTTCCTCTTGTTCTTAGGGTTCCTTTTGTTGAATCCTTCCTGTAGGGCATTGCTTGTACCGCATTTTTAGCCAAATGATTGGTGGGAGAGATCCTTATAAACTCCTCCTTTTCTTGTGCATTGTTAGAAGTAGGAATATTGCATCTAGATTCAAATTAGGGTTGTACCCGTTCTTTAACTCGGCAGATCCGCTCTTAGCGGTACTACCGCTCCTCACGAGCGGTACTACCACTCAGGCGGTTCTACCGGTCGAACAACCGGAACAACCGCTTTCTCTGAACATGTCTGCATTGTTCTTCTTCTACTTACGAACATGAGATTTATTCTTCTGATCTTGTGTACATTCCTCCCATCTTTGCTGGGGTATCTGTGTGCTCTCCGTGTGCGTGTGCAGGTGACTCTAGCGCTCGTGCTGCTCAGAGGTCTCAGAACACCAAGAAGAGGGCCCGTAGGGGCAAACCATTGGATGACAGTGAGGATACTCGCGAGGTTGTGATCCCTACCAAAGCCACACGCCGGGAGAAGTCTGTTGTTGCCAAGCAGCGTGTTGCCATGCCAATGCACAAATGGAAGCTTCCGGACTGGGAAAAGTTCCGTTTCCAGGATCCCTACTCTGTGGCACCGCCTCCTCGTTGGAACAACCCTCAATTTCGGAATGAGTTGCAGATAAGGATTGTGTCAGAAATTTTCAAGCACCACAAGAACAAGTTCACCCGGATGTGGTCCATTGACGTCGATCACTGGAGGGACAACCTTGGTTACTTTGGAGAGGCTCTAGAGATCTGTGAGGAGTTTGATTTGATCAAGCTCATGACTGTGAATTGTGACTTCGATGTGCATCTCATTCATCAGTTCTATGTTACCGTCCACTTCGGCACCGATGATGCGCGTCACCTGTCCTTTATGTGCCGTGATGAGTTCTTTCATGTCCCTTGGAGAGCCTTCTGCAATGCTCTTGGCTATGAGGATACCGGTTGGAGGGCCAAGGTGGTCTCCGTACTCACGACCGAGCCCACCCCATGGACAAGGTGAAGCTTGCCCCTCTGTACATCCCGGCTCATGGTATCGTGGGTAAGGCCAATGACCTTCTGCCAGTCTATGATATTCTGCATCGTGTGTTCCGCTGTGTGCTGCTACCCCCAAGGTTGGGAATCAAGACGATATTTATGGTTATCTTGTGGATTTGATTGTGGCCATGAAGACCAAGGGGTTCCGGTGCCACGTTTGATGTCTCTTAGTGGATGTGGGAGGAGATGTACAATACGGTGTGGTACCGCAAGGTACCGATCTATGCTCCTTTTGTGATGCAGTTTATGAACTCCGTTTGGGCAGTCCGTAGGCCAGGAGAACCTCTCACCACTCCGGCTAATCTCACGGAGCATGAGGTTAAGGTGTTGAGGAAGAAGAAGCATAAGTCTCCTCGTTTCCCTACGGGCAATTAGGAGGATGTGTTTGCTACCTCAGACGACGGTGACTTTGAGTTGGAGCCTGGGGCCCAGCCCTCTTGGGTCGAGAAGCTGACTACCAAGATCAAGAAGACTTTTTGCTTGCAGACTCATATTCAGAAGAAGCTCTACAAGGCTCATGTTGTTGAGAAGATGGCGCATCGCAGGCAGATTCAGTTGATGAGGCACCTCAATGTGCCAGATGTGAAGAGTGGCTCTGAGAAGACCATCACTCCTGAGGATACGTGGTGCTTGGCGAACTTTCAGTGGTCTGATGACGAGCCTGCAACCTCTGCTGTCTGTGGTCCTGCGGGTGTTATCACGGAGCCTGAGGAGACTGAGGAGTCTGAGGGTGCTGATGATGCTGATGATGATTCTGATATCTCAGCGGCAACTGGCGAGGAGATCTACTGAGCCCCCGGGCGTTAGCTTCGCTCTTTTCTTTTTTGGTGTTTGGATCCCAAAGGGGGAGAGAGCTCTATTAGGTCACGGGAGTTGCATGGGGGTGTTCGTTTGCAGTTGTTCTTGTGAGTTCATTTGCAGTTGCTCTTTCTAGTGTCTTGTAAACTTGTCCTGTGTTGTGACCTTGTGCATGGTGTAAGACATGCGTCCCTTATCTATTTATCTATGCACTCATCTATCAGTAGAGCTTGCGTGTTGATGGTGCCCTTATCCTTGGCTCTACTGCTTTATGTATGGTATTTTGTTTTGCTGTCACTGGTTGGTCTATAAAATCTAGGGGGAGCATTGATCCTAGTGTGAGCATTTTGCATTCCAAAAGCAAACTCTAAATAGTACTCACACTCAGGGGGAGCCCCATCTATATTTTCTAGATCTCCCGTGCTTTTCGTGTGGTTGTCATAATCCACCAAAAAGGGGGAGATTGTAAGGGCATCTTCTGCCTTAGAGTTTTGGTGATGATGATAACACTCGTGTGGACTAATTGTGCGCCCTAGTTTTCTCAGGTACACATTGTGTGGTGCAAGACGGTTAGGGCTTCCCTCTATGCGGAAAAGATCGAAGACGGAGTTTCCGACGTTTTTATCCCTTTGGTCTTAGGATATCCGTACTATTAAGAGGGAATCCACATCAGGAGGTATTGGGTGAATCACTACACATACACATTCTTTGAACCCACCATATACCCTCCGTTCGAGGAGAGAGTGGTTCCCAGAAGTCCTCTGTGACTGTGCAGTTTTACTCATGGCAGTAGTACCGCTCTCTTGAGCGGTTGTACCACTGGCATGCAGTTCCGGTCAAACCACCGCTCCAACTACCACTCAGGGGTGACACCCCTCTCTACCGGGTACGGTGGTAGACCGGTGGTGGAACGGAAGTTCCGGTTTGTCTTGACTAACCGGTACTACCAGTGTTGAGGGCGGTAGAACCGCCTGGAACTCCACCGCCCAGGTATTGTTGGTCCAGCGGTAGCTCTAGCCCAACCACCGCTCTAACTACCGGTCTAGGGTGAAAACCTTCTGATTGTGGAGCGGTAGTCAAGCGGTGGTGGAACGGTAGTTCCGGTTTATTTCGGTACTACCGGTTGCTCCACCGAAAGTACTGCCCTGGTGCCCTAGTAGGGGTTTCCCGCATCCACCGGTTGTACCGGTGATCTTTGCGGAAGTACCGCTCCTATGGGTTTCTGCGCATAACGGTTGGATCTGAGGGGACCCTATTTAAGGAGGTGCTTCTCCCACCTCCCACTTATCTCGTGCCTCTCTCTCTCCTCCATTAATGCCCTTGAAGCTTTATTGCCCGGTCTCTCTCTCTCTAGCCACTCAAACTTGTTGATTTGCTAGGGATTGAAGGGAGACCTAGATCTACACTCACACCAAAGGAAACTTGATTCCCCCATACTTTCTTGTGTGGATTTTGTTACTCTTGGGTGCTTGGGTGCCCTAGACGGAAGAGGTCACTTCGGAGCCACATTCCATTGTGGTGAAGCTCTGGAGTTTCATTGGGAGCCTCCAATTAAGTTATGGGAGAGCCCCAACCTTGTTTGTAAAGGTCTGATTGCCGCCTTCAAGGGCACCAATACTGGAATCACGGCATCTCGCATTGTGTGAGGGTGTGAGGAGAATATGGTGGCCCTAGTGGCTTCTTGGGGAGCATTGTGCCTCCACACCGCTCGAACGGAGTCGTACTTCCTCAAAGAGAAGGAACTTTGGTAACACATCCTCGTCTTCACCGGCTCCACTCTTGGTTATCTCGTAGCTTTACTTGTGCAAGCTTATATTGTGCTGCATCCCTTGTTTGCTTGTATACTTGTTGTTGTTGCATCATATAGGTTGCTCACCTAGTTGCATATCTAGACAACCTACTTTGATGCAAAGTTTAATTTGGTAAAGAAAGGCTAAATGTTAGTTGCCTATTCAACCCCCCCCCTCTAGTCGACTATATCGATCCTTTCAACAGTGCTGAGTGTCAGCCATGTTCTTGTGATTCGAACTGTCCAAGGTAGGGATTGAGTGTTGCGCGAGAGCCACATGAACACCTTTAGTTTTGCAAGAACCAAAAGTCCCCACAAATCTATGCATTGCTTCGAAGCTAACACATGGTCTGAAGCACCACTATTTCCTTCTAGCCGGCCCTCCCTTGAGGCTTTCGTGTTTATCAACATATGGTAGGCGGAACGGACTGGAAAACATCCATTATTGTCAAATCCCAAGACCAAAAATCTGGTATGTTCCTTGTGCAAATAGAACTCCCAAAATTGAGGTGGCAAACATGGCTAAAAAAGTATTTCTCACCAGTTCTTCCCTCCATCTGGCATTAGTCCCATCAATAAGGTCCGAGACAAAAAAAAGGCGGTATTATTAGGGAGGGGAACTTTTGGTCTATGGGTGTACATACACCCTATATGGAAAACAAAATTAGTAATTAAATACAAAGTGAACAAATTCTGAAAATATTTTTCAAATAAACTTGATCTTCCATTGTACTTGTAAAAGAAATATACAAAAAGAAAAACCCAAGTTGACTTCTTTAAAAACACTAAAAAGTTGGCCAAAATAGCGCGAATAGTGACCTAAAATAGCAATAATATTTTTTTTGCCCTGGAGTCAACACTGGTTTTTTATTCGTGAAAAATTATATATACTAGTGCAAAAGAAAGTCAAGTTTATTTTAAAAAACTTCTAAACTTTTTTGACTATTTTGTAATAATAATAATTATTATTATTGCATGTGATGTGTATATACACCCAGGAACAAAAGGGTATTTTCTGGGTTATCATTAGTTGCAGTTATAGGCCTCATAGAATTTTTCCCTAGGTAAGCAGTTATGATCCCGACAAACAGCAGCTATGCAGCGAAGTGCGAGTAGCAGATTTTTAAAAAAAAATATAGTACCAGTACTAGACAACTGCTAACAAATTACATGAGCCCAAGCCCAATAGAAGCCTGTCAATCTTTTACTCCTAAGTCATCGTGGCTTGCAAACTGCCCGTTCTTTTCCACAAAGCAATCTGGCGCCGCCATTGTAACAATCAGTCAATCGTATCTGTGTCTCGCTGCTAGAGCCTAATCGTGATCTGCCTGCCGCTGCTCCCTGTCCGCGTGCCCCAGTAAACGACCAAGCCAGGACACCACCGTGATTCAGCCGTGTTGCTAGGTGCTCATGCACTCCGTGGATTTTGCACTCCCGCCGGCTGTCCAGCCTTCAGGTCTTTTATCACCTTAAATAGTCGTAGTGCTAGTATTTTTCTATACCTATAGGCTATATGTACTTGATGTAGTACTGAATTTTAAACCAGATGAATCCTACTCCACCCCTGGTTGTATCCTGCCTTTTTTCTGGCTCGTGGATTCAACCTAATACTTATACACAACTGAATCGTGTTTCTTTTTTGAAAAGGGGGAAATCACCTGCCTCTGCATCAGAGCGATGCATACGGTCACCTTGTCGTGTGAAATCCTTGCGCCAAGATTCAGAGAAACCGTAACAAAAAAACTAGTCCAAAAGACCAAAAGATTGACCTCGTCGGCGTGAGAGAGGGCAGGATCGATGCAGCTTGCAGTCAAGGCAGTAGCCTGGGAGACCGACGGGAGAAGGGCCGGACGTACGCATGGGGCCCTGAACGTAGACATCCACCTCGTGGGCGTGATGGCAGACAGGCAGCGTGAGTGAGTGAGTGAGTGATAGGGGGCGGTGATTCTTTCCACGGCAGGGAAAAAGGTCGTCACCTCACCCGTCTTTTCATCGGCCAGCTAGCTGCCCTCCTTCACCCGCTCACCACCACCTCTCACGCGGGGGCGGGGGCATTGATGCGTGGGGGCATGGAGACGTCCCGTCACCGGCGCAAGCCAACAAACCGCCGCTGCGCCACACTGTCGCCGACGCTGCTCCGTGTGGATGTGGTACGCATGGGCTTCCACCGCCCGGTCGGCGTCGCATCGATCTACGTACCAGTTAAAATCACCACCACGCACACAACGATTACTCTCTCTCTCTCTCTCTCTACTGTTCTGATATGCAGTTTTCGAGCATACGGGCAAAATGTATCGTGTACTCCCGTTGTCCCGTCATGTACTTTAATTGCATCCTGTTCTCTAGGTTAGCAGGTTACGTCCACAGTGCTGTGACACGTACGTACACAGTGTTTCGTTAACCCGGCATGTCATGGCCACCATGAGAAAGTGCACTAGAGGGTGAGAGAGCAACTGTAGCTATGTCGTGCATGCTCTCTCTCCTGGTGCATGTATTTTCTCCTCCTCTTCTGCTCCTAATTAAGTATAATTGGCTCATTAATCTCTTCTTTCTTTTTTTAGCTTGCAAGTGGACTCTTTCATTTTAGACTAATAAAGGCATCTCTCATTTCTGATTGGCTTTATCGAAACTGCTCTGCGGACGATAGCCCACGGACGAAATCTGAATGATGCCTATCTTTAACGGTGCCGATTTGCGAAATGATGCAATCTAATGGACGATTTGATCCATTGTTCAAAAACCAGGTGAAAAACTATCGACGTCCATATAGCACTGCTCTGGCTTTACAGATAAAGCTCCAAACGGCTACCACGAACAAATTCTTACCACCCCACACGCACCACACACCAAACATAGAGTTCGAACAAAAACTTAGCAGCTGGTATCAAAAGCACATCCTAAATCTATTTCCTACAAGCAAATAGTTTATTTTCTTTCACTTGATAGGAATTTTCCTAGTTGAATTTTCCGACCTTGTGGTTTCATCGGGATTTTTGCTCCAACAGACGGCGGCAACAACTCGATGCGAATGTAGCCGACAAAGATGATCTTCGACAAAGTTAGCAAGGGCGAGCTTCGACCAAGATGGCAAGGTAGGTTAGGGCTTTAGGGGTTTGCTGTTAAGATTTTGCCCTCGTATTGTTGTAGAAGGGAAGATGGCAAGATGGTGTTTCGTGAAGCGGTTCGTAGATGCGCTCTTTCCAGATGGGGCGCAAGATTCTTGGCTCTTGTTCGGTTGGTTGTTAGCATTTCCTTGTCTCTGGAATCTTGCCAACTCACCTCACATTCTCTTCATAAATCTAGTCAAATACTTTTGCCACCAAAGGGTCAATGAACCTCTGGACCTATTCACACACACACAAAAACTGGACCATCGAACAACCAGTACTGCCGCAACGAGCCATTGTTGTGTCGATGTTACCACTCCAGTACCAGTGCCGTGCTGGCCTCGTCGTTAACAGTCGAAAAGTTTTTATGCACGTATCCCTAATGACTAGCATCCTGGAGCTGCAGTCGCCGTTGTTGAACCCTTGAATAGGCCTGAAGCGCCTAACAATAGATCTCGCCATCACTCACGCAAGAGACACTAGGAATTTACGTCGGAGTTCCATCGACTCTGACTAGATGCACGAACTTTAGGAGGATTGGAGCCCAAAAGTTCAACTCGTAGAAAAACCATGATCCGCCCGAGGGCAGCCCATGTGAGGACTAAAAACACTGGCCTAAACTACTAGACTAAGCCGAGGCACCGAGATTTCCCTCTTCACCATCGGCCGTCGGAGTGACATACATATGTGACGAATCCACGGGTTCACTGGTGCGGCATGATGGAGAGGAGTTTGTCGTATGTATTGGGGACTCGATGTAATGACAAAGATGTGGAAATTAACTCTGGGTGAGTGGGTCCAATTGTATTCATATGCATATACATATATTTCATAATTCATATGTATTCCTTCTTTGGAAAACTTTTAATCTATTTATTTATTGTTAAGGTAGTACAAAGAACACAGAAGTAAAAAATACATTTAGATTCATAGATCGTCTAATGACGACTACAAACCACTATAGCGAGGTGAAGGCGGGCACGTGCATATATACCCAGCAGGCGCGCCTCTAGAGAGAGCGTCCATCGGACGCAAGAGAGAAGTAAAAAGGTGGCTGCATGTTAAAAAGAATAGGCCACCTCTCGATTGAAATCCCACGACCGGTCAAAATCAACTGTGATAGAAGAAAAAGAAAAAAGTCATGGCAATCTCGTTTTCTCTTTGGCGGCTCATCCTGCACGTACGTACAGTTGCACGTAAAAAGTTGCACTGTTCCAAATGGCCCCGTAGAATGGTGTGCCTGACGAGAGCACCGCAGGGCTACATTAACGCCATTGCTGGTAGCGTACGTTCTAGCTAGCTGCATGCTCGATACTCCCTCCGTTCCAAAATATAAGTCTTTTTAGACATTTCAAATGGACTACAACATACGGATGTATGTAGACATATTTTAGAGTGTAAATTCACTCATTTTGCTTCGTATGTAGTCACCTATTGGAATCTCTAGAAAGACTTATATTTTGGAACGGAGGAAGTACATCCCAATCCCATGCATGCATCTAATCGGCATGTTGGTTTTCATGCGTACGCACTGGTCCAAAAGTTGTATAGATCTTCACTGGTGGTCCAGGTTGCACAGTGCTCCACCGTAGAAAGTGTATCGTATGGTCTGGCGCGCTAATCATGCATGGTGGTCCACCGTACGTACTACGTGCACGTTTAGTTCGTTCTGTGGTCGGCGTACATAGGTGGGGCGCGTATGGCTGCCACCACCACCACATGCAAATGCTGGTCAAGGTATATACGTCCCTGGATCGAGGTATATAGGTCAGTATGAACGTAGAGTATTTGACAAGATATTTGAAATCTGGCAGAGGAAAAGAGCGCATGCCGACGCGCTTGTAAATGTTACTGGTCCGTACACGGTAAAGTCGATCACGCTGGCCGTGGCGCAGCGCATGCATGCACGCACGCAGGACGCAACTGGTAGTCGGCCTGTAGCTCGATCGATGGCGCAGCGGCAGCACTTTCTCCGGTCCCGTCGTGTCTCTCTCTCCCCCTGCGACGCATGCATCCATCACTTTCCTGGCCTGCGACTGCGAGCCACACGTGTGGGTGGACGCGAGTGCGCCTGCCTGCCTGCATGATCCATCGATCGATCAGATCATATCAGAGCAGATCAAAGGCTGCCTCTCCTCTCCTCTCCTCTGCGTGGACCAGCTGCCGGGGCGGGGCACGCGACGCTTCGCCGCACGTGAGCTAGAGCGCCTGTGCCGCTGCCTACACCTTGGCAGCTGCATCCATGCATGCATGCATGCTGTATGTGCCACCAAGGTCCGTGGCGGAAAGCTATGGCCACACTACCATGATTGACCGTCGTCGACGCGTCCGCGCCACGCATGATCCAGCAGATCAGCACCACGGTTTCTTCGGTGATCGTGAGTAATTGAGGAGCTAGCCACCACCGCAGGGGCCTACGCGTGTCAGCCTTTCTTTTCTCGAGCACGAGCGAGACTGAGAGAGCATGTGCCTGACCGATATTTTGTCGGAGTACTCGTTGGTCCTAAAGTCTCTGCAAGCGGCTGGACTACGCATGTTCTCTGTCCCAATGGCCCTCGTCTTCACTTGTCAAGAAAAGCACGTCCAAGTTCGCGGTGTCTTCTGCGACGTTTCAGACGAAGTAGGAGTCACATTATTTGTTTGTTACTATGACTTTTCTATCACATCGTTTTGGAAAAGATTAAACCTCAGCTGGGTCATTCAAACCCCAAAGGAAAAGCGGGTACAAATCCGCAGCAGCCAGAAGAAAAGTCAAATTACTCTTTTTTTAGAGAAGCATTTTAGTAAAAGAAAAATATAAGTGTGCATCGCACAAGCAGGCCCATGTGTTAAGAATCTAAATAGGAATCACTAAATGGATCATGGATACATGGGATTGAATCAAGGATACATATGCAGGTGTCTTCTATACAATTTTGCAACAGCAAGAAGAGGGGCGAACCAACCTATGGTTGGATTGCTAGAAAGACAGTGGTATTCCCAACCCACCAGGGCTCAAACCTGGTGCTCGCATTATTCCTGATTTATTTTAGGATTTTCGGCGATGCGCGTTCAGTGGGAAGATACGTTCTCGTCGAATAAAAGACGCCTGTGGTGACTTCGTCAATCTCAAGATGATATGCCGGCTCAGTCTCTTGGAGGTGCTCATAGGGGTACGTAGGGCCTCCATGTGTTTATAGGGATGAGTGTATGCGCGTATATATGAGCGCATGCGTCTGCACAATGTTCTCAGAAAAAGGGGGGGATGAGGGGGGGGGGGGTGTTCATGAGAGTAATAGATGAGTTGGGGAGGAGATTTGCCGAAGTTGGCGTCTCTGCCAAAGCAGTCAATTCCTAGGTTGGGAGAAACGCGGCTGCCACCTCCAAACCCTTGCCCCCGCCGCTTCCTCGCCCCCCTCCCCCACCCCACCCCTCATCTTCTCCGTCTGGTGGCAAGAGGAGTGGTGACCCGTCCATCTCGTTTTTCCATAGGTTTTGCTTCTCCGGCGACATCGACGAGGTGGTGGCGACGATAGTTTGTTGTACTAAGTTCTCTCCCTACCTCAACAACATCCGATCCGGCATCGACAAAGGTCTTATGAGAGTTTGTGTCCCCCGATCTATTGTTTCCCTTCAAATCTTGGCAGTTTATGTCTTTCAAGGAGAGATTTTAGCCGCCTTTTGGTGTGGCAACTTCGACATCTTCCTATGTGTACTTCTGTGGCTTGGCCCGGTTTCTCCAACCCTCTGAACTAATGGTGATGGATTGCAAGCCCGTTTTGTGTTGGGTGATGCTCCAGTCGATGCTGCTTCAATGATTTATAGATCTAGTCTCAAGGGGCTAGTGGCTATTGTGGTCTTCAAAGCCTGGTCTAGCGAGGGCGTTTGCAAGAGTCGTTTTTCTTTGTTGTTGGTTCAATGCAATTTTGAAGCTCTAGCGGCAAGCATACAATCGAAGGTAGAAGAAGGCTAGTATGCTTTTTAATGTAATTTTATTTTTTACTAGTCGTTCTACGTCCAGTTGTCTATCCATTATACTATTCTTTGTTTTCGTTGATATAATCAGATCTAAGATGACCTTTTGGTGGCTTTATTAAAAAAAGCAACCAATTCCTGGTAGATGTTCATCAATACCATCTTGGGTGCCCGGGTACTTTCTTTTGTAGCGCCACTATCTCGAGAATGGTCATCGGTCCATCAAGAAGGGAGAAGGCAGGGTCCAACACATTGTAGAAAACAGACCCATGACATTCTCCCCTCCTTGAAACTCGGCTTGTCCTCAAGCTGGTGTCGTGCCCTTACCGCCTGGTTCCCATAACACTTGATGTCCCTTGGTACTGTCGTAGTCGCGGTGGTAGCCAATGGCGAAGTGAACATGAGCGATGTCGAAGAAGCAAGCATTGGCGTGTAGTAGTGGAGGCTGAGGCGGTCCAGGTTATGGACTACGATGAAGTAGTAGTGGTGGTCGACTAAGGTGAGCGTTGTATTAATCCCTGACCTTGACAAAGATTCTGCTCATAAACAGAAGAGAAGACCATAATATCCATTGAATTCCAGTTGCAACCAACCACATCCTTTAGTTGCCAACAACTTGTTTCAATGGTCGTGAAATGCAAAGTGGTGAACCAACACCACTAGGATTCCAAAAACTGCTCAAGGCCAATGAAGCTAGTGTGTAAATATCGGAAGTAGCGACGACTTGTAATTGTAAGTGGAGATGGTTTGATATCTGAAACTGCCTGCAAGTTGTATGTATTTGAGGCGGTTTATACCAAATAACTACCTTCATCATGTCCAACACATAACTTCTCTAAATTGCTTTCACCCCCACCCTAGCCTATTTTTTCACTCCGGCCTCCCCCACACTTAGATGTTCCGTCGCCAACCCTCTGTCACCGGCAGATGGGGGTGGTGTTGTGTGTGACCTGTGCGGTCGCCATGCGACATCCTCGCTCCTCATGCCTCCACCTCACTCTGCTCGTCTAACTCCGGTATTTTGCCTTTCCGTCAGATCCCATCCTTAAAAATACCACATTCAATTAAAATTTTGAATTGCATTGCATAATTATGCAATACAATTACATAAATTAGTACAACATTACCATTACTAGACTTAGTACTACCACTACTAGACGTAATATAATACGATAAAACATGGTTAAACTAATCCGCGCTATAAGAGAGCTCAATGACCTCTGCGGTTGCTGGAGCCAGAGGCCTCATGGTCATGGGTGCTCCTTGGCATCCATGTCATTGGTTCCTACTCCTCATCGTCATCGGTGTCGCCATGCTAGGCGAAAATGATTTCGCATATGCGCTTAGCGATGGCGAAGGTGCGGCTGTTGGCGACGACCTCACGCTCATCCTCTATTGATTCCTAAGTGGTGTGATGCTTCACCGCCTCCTCCGGATTGACAAGGATGACAACAGTGTCCATGCGCACTGGTCCGAGTTTAGCCTCGGCGGCACAGTGCTCAATCATGGCCCGGAGGAACTCAGGTAGAGCATCCTCCAACGTGAGCCCCTCCCCCCAACACACACACATCGGTTTGCCCCTCCTCATTATCGTCCTCCTCCCCTAAAGAGGAGCTCGCCGCGACGCCCGTGATAGCGACCATGGCAAACGGCATGGTGAACCAATGCTAGATCACGGAATGGTGGCTAACGGCGTGGTGAACCGATGCTAGAACGCGTAATAGGGGCCGATGACTAGGTTTAGCGTGGGGTGACGGGTGGATTCATAGGGCAATCGGAGGTGATGGAATTAGGCGATGCCGCATACAAGGCCATGAAAGCCGGTGGTGCTCCTGCTGCTTCAAGTTATGTGTAAAAAATGCAACTTCTTCAACTTCACTCTCAAATGTAAATTACTTCAAATTCTCCATAACTGCAAAGTGCTACAGCTTCTCTGCAAACAACTAGTGTTTACTCGCTTATCTGGATTTAGCTTGCATTGTATTTCTAATAACCTAATTGTATTTTCGACATGTAGGTCAATTTTAGTTGCCTTGCTTGAAAAAACAAACAAATAGCTATGTCATATAGAGATATAAATGGCACCGACTATTGGCTCATGTTTGTTTGTTTGCTGCCACACATCCAGATCCCGAGGGGGGGGGGGGAAATGATCTTCTCAGTTTCACTATGTGCCTGTATGGGACTGCTCCGCTCCTTGAAATTCAGCTCCGCTCTAGAAAACGTAAGCCAAACGGGGCAGGTCCATGATATGCCGCTCCGCAAAAGAACTAGAATCTGGGGTACAACTCCCTGTTTTTCGTGAAGCTCTTTAGGGGGTGCTCCAAAAAATTATACAAGCTGGAATTGGAAGGAAATTACCCACCACTGCCATCATTAAGTCGATACCCCTTCACTTCTCCCCACTCATCCAATCAAATAGATCATCTCCACCAAATTTCTCATTCTTGAAGCTGGAGCTAGATGAAAGCCAAACATTCTCTTTGGAAGAATTGCAACCCCTGTATGAAACTGCTCCAAAGTGGATTTGGTGGAGCGGAACTAATTTTGATGGAGCATAGCAGTCCCAAACAGGCCCTATAAGCCAATCAGTATGCTATGTTATTTGCATGCCTTAGCCTATTCTGTGTATCACACAAGTGTTCTGTGGTACCCGTCAAGCATATAT
This sequence comes from Aegilops tauschii subsp. strangulata, assembly GCF_002575655.3. NCBI lineage: Eukaryota > Viridiplantae > Streptophyta > Magnoliopsida > Poales > Poaceae > Aegilops > Aegilops tauschii. The sequence goes on along the minus strand of NC_053041.3, from coordinate 580,239,574 downwards.
CTAGTAGCGAGATGGCAAGGTGAGATGGGTAGACTCCTCAAGACAACCAAGGGTAGATAGGCTAAGTTTACTATGAACTAGGAAAACTTTTCTACATGTTGGCTTTGAATTATCATATATGAATATGAGTGTTTTGTGTGAACTTATAAAATTGCAAATCAATGGTAATGTGCATGCCTTTGTATTTTTAGTGTTTTATGTAAATTTCAGTAGGTGGGTTGGTTACCCAATAAAACTAAATTGGCAATCCTGAAATAAACAATGAAGGCGGTTCTGAACTGAAACCATTTCCAATGAAGAAGTATTCCTGACGGTTATATATGGGGAACCGCCTTCGACACCTAAAGCTACAGGAATGACTATTCATGAGGAACCACAAGCGGGTCTACAAGCATTTCAGGCGGTTTTGAAACTGCCTCCGATGGTCTGATTATAAGCGACGCCGGCTTAGAGGTAGAATGAAAAATCGTCTCATGCTCATGTACCAAAACTGCTCCCGACACCTATTTTGTTGTAGTGTGTGATTCATGCAATGTGTCGTCCCCTTGTCTCATCGACATAATCCTAAGAAATTTGGTCCTCCAAACCGTACGAGAAACATGGAAATTTGTTTCCTTGCTTTACATGACTCCTGAATGAAATAAGAAAAACTCCTTATAATGTTGTCGGTCGTCTTAGTACTGAAGTCGACATACTTCGTGGCCTAAACTGTACATGTGCTTATACAATGATTGGTGTGGTTGACAATCTTGACAAGTGTCATGTGTGAAATAGTTGTGGACCATTATCAGCTAAGTAGAATCTATGTCCAATAAAAGAGTTGTATCATGACTAACAAGAAATAATTCAAGCCAGCGACTTGGAAAAATCTTGATGCTACCATTAGTTTCACCACGGATGTTTGTAGTTCTCTTCGGTTGTGAGTTTGTTCAGTTTGATGTACTTCACGTGTATTTTTTAACTGAAACCGGAGAACAATAGGTCTACGGTGATTTTTTTGCCTAGTCCGATAATAAAGTTGGATCATCTGCTAAAAGAGATTGGCGGCATTGCATAGACATTTTAAACACGTCCGTTCTAGTGGCCCGTTGACCTCCACTATGCCCTTTGCTCCAATCCCAACCGCAGATCACCACAAATCCGCGGACGCAACTACTTGGCGGCTGAGGGGATTGACAGGCGTCCGATGGAACAATTTTCATCTCAAAAGTGGAAAGGAACGTATCATGGTCAATGGACGTTTAATTGATCGAAATGTTGGCGTGTGTCTTCCCGCCGAGGGCGACGGAGCTTTTCTTGCGCGTGATGATTAGGGCCACAAATGGGCAATGGATTCCAAAATCATTTGATTCCTGAAGGGACTGGCCGGAGAACATGAGGGTACGCACATAGCACCATTCTTCTTCCTCTTTTTCCGAGGGTAGCACTCATTAACCAGAGGGAAACAATCGGATTGCCACCTCCAATCGATCCCCTACTTGTGGCCGGTGAATTCTCAATGGATTTTCCAGCAAAAATAAAATTCTCACCGGATTGTTCGTGTCTTGTCTTTTGATGATAGGCATGCGCGTCCCGTGGTACCGTAGCTAGGTACTATCTTCGTTCTGGTTTACAGGTTTTCTTCGTATTTTGTGTCAAATTTTGATCATAAATTTAACTAAAAAAATATTAATGCATGTCATCAAAAACTACATTCAAATACGAATCCAATAACATAATTTTTAATAATATGCATTAACATTTTATCAGTTGAATATTTGGTTAAAATTTGACAGAAAATACAAGGGGACTAATAAACCAGTATAGAGGTTGTAGGTTAGGTGCACAGTGCACTATGGCCTGCCCAGGGTAGGTCGATGTGACATCTCATGAGTGAACTCCAGTCCAGGACGCCGTAGCAAAATAGTTTGGTATAGTAGTGCCTTCGTTTTTGCGAAACACTCCCTCCGTAAAAAGTAAAGAGTGTTTAGATCATTATTTTGGAGGGAGTATTTTGGTAGAGTACTTACTCAAACCAATGATTTGAAGTATTTTTTTTCAGTTTAATTATCATGATTATATACATGAATTTATCTTGTCTGCCAGTGTATTTATGTACCCCATGGCACCATCAGGGCATCTCCAACGCCAAGCGCAAGAGGAGGATGCTAGGAAAGAAATCCCGTCCAATCGCCGGTTGCGTCCTCAAATCCTGGCGTCGGGTGCCGCAACGATGAAAAAAAACGGCAGTAAACCTCTTCCAATGCAAAGGTAAGAGGTGCTAAGTGCATTAAATAGTTTACCAATTGAACTCCCCAATGCATAGATGCTTAACTTGTTGCTAACTTACTTTATTTAATGATTTAGCACCTAAACTCTTTCATGCATTGGTCAACTTCTTTCATTTAAGTGGTTTGCCTAGGTTCGCGTGCTTGGCATTGATTCTTTCTAGGTCACCAAAGTGCTCTCTCTTTTCCTAAATTACTGCGCCATATCATTTTTTTTGCTTACGTGGCATGGTTAGCGCATGTCCACTGTTCAGCACCGGGAAGGTCCTTACCCTTTTTCCACACCAGAAGAGGCACCAGGCGCTGCTTTCCACCCGCATTTAGCGCCGAGCGTTAGACCAGATAACACTCGGGGGCTTTTAATTTTTTTTTGCTATTCTTTTTTCTGTCCAAGCGTCTAGATAAGCATCCACCATTGTAGATGCCCTCATTTGCAAAACAGAAGATGTATCAATATTTACACAGTCCTCTTGCATGGTTCGTAAAAGTACATGATATCTAATGAGCAACTTAATTTAAAGATCAATGTTTGTGTGAATATGTATGAAGTACTTATATACAGAACTATAAATACTATGAATATATTTTTCATCAACATGTTAATGATACATTTCAATCTAACACACTTAAACTACATTTTACTATTTAGTGTTTGAAGTAAACAAACGAAATTCATGCAAACACGGCGGATTTCATATACACCGGATGAAATTCATTATATTCAGACACACTTTAACTAAACCCTACTCTAAACCTAATCTAAATGATCGTCGGCGCCCGTTCCCCATGTCCGGCCATGAGCCCCGAGAACTGAAGCTCCGGCTCTTGCCTTCGCCCTCTTCGGTTCCGCCTCGGCGCTCTCCAACTCTGCCTCCATAGCCTCCGCCTCCGCAGCCATGAGCCCCAAGAAGTGAAGTTGTCCACCTTCACGTTGCCGCCAAGCGGCTAATCGGCCGAAGATGTTCAACTCACCAAGCTTGGCTTCAATTAGATGGGAGGAGCGGTGGCCTTCTTGGGACCCTCACAGCGGCAACCAAGCATACAATACTCTTCCTCGCTGCCGGCGGCACCCGCAGACATGTCGGCTTTGTCGTGGCGGCGGGGCGTGACTTCGGCAGAATCGGCGATGTCCTCCTCATTGTCGCTCTTGCCGAACACCTCATCCACCGCCTCGTCCATGTCATTGTAGGCGGCCTCCAATTTCACCTGATGGAGGCGGTACCACCAGCGGTCGCGGGGGATGTCGCGGGCGGAGAGGTAGGATTCGAGTAGCGCCTCCTACTCCGCCACGCCCATGCCCGACGCGATGGCTGTGCCGGCGGCGTGTTGCTCCTCCGCGCGCCGGTGCTTGAAAAGGAGGCTGAGGTTGTAGGCCTGGTCGGCCTGCGCCTGCCAGAAGTTGGCCTCCCGCTCCTCCCGCCGATGGTGATGTCGGCATGCACCGGCGAGGATGGTGGCGCCGGCTTGTCCTCCGTTGGGGCGTCGCCGGCCTTCATCTGCCTACCGGCCTGCCAGACGGCAACAATGGCGGCCATCTCCTTCTTCTGCTCCGATGATAGGGTGTCCCAAAGTGCTTTGGAGCGCGAGGAGGCCATGGTAGGCGTGGTGCGGAGAGGAGAAAGGGGCCGGAGGAGGGTAACTGTGGTTATGGCCAGGACTGAAGATAATATAGTGGGCGGATGGCAATGGGCCGCAGCGGTGTGGTTAATGGTGGACGGCAGACAGACGAACGGGTGGCGCCAGAGTAGGTTCCTCGGCAACCGCACATCATTAATGTAGGGTGTCGGACCGACGGAGTGTCGTTTGAATGCGGATCAATCGCCTACACCGGGAAGCGGCGCAGGAGGTGCTCTCTCAGCCAGCGCGCCGCTTCAATGCCGACATCAGTGAGAGGTCGCGCCCGCTCTGGCCGGGCATGAATGCAACCCTGACGCTCTAAAGTAGCGCTGACTGTTTTGGGCGGGAAGGGCGCACGGGCGAGGAAGGGGGTTAATGGTGGGCCAGGGCAATCAGAAGCGGACGTCTGCAAAGCCCCCCTAGTTTGTCCCCGGTTTGTGGGAAAAAGTGCATCCAGGCCATCAAGCGGACCGACACAAGACCGCATTGGATGGCGAAACACGTCCGGACCACGCGGTCCGGACGGTTGTGGGTGGCTTGACGTTCGGCGTTGAAGATGCCCCTAACCATGTAACTTTTTTGCAACTAGTCATTTACATATGTCATTTATTTAAGTTGGTAGTACTATATAGGGCCGATGTTTGAGCTATACATTTGCCATCTGCATATGCTTTGGTGCGGGTCCTATTACTGCATAGTTGGTACTGTATGTAACTGTTTTGCAGCTTCACATTTGTATATGCTTTGGAGTAATATCGAATATAAAGGTGCAAACAACATAAGCAGAAGGCGGGACCTATCTCACCCACCTGAGCAGTCTTTGTGAACACATATATGGAGTACAAACAAAGCTAGAACCCTCTCCTTTTCAAACAGCACAGTCTAAGCACACAGCACAGCATTATACTGCTGGTAAAAACAATTGCAAACATCCAAAACAACGTCTTGGTCATTGCATTGGATTGCATGCCCAAACCCTCGGTCCTAATTATTTAGTAATGTGATGCATTCCAACCGACTATTATGGATGCCCTATAGGGAGGCCCTGAGGTTGTACTGTCCTATATATATTTGACAAACAGTGCTCTTTCTCTGCCCTCTTGCTCCAAGAGGCAAGATCCACAGAGGAGCAGGACCCTGTGTAGCCACCTACAGTATTATACTTGAGTTGACCGGGTACACTCACAAATGATAATCATATGTGTGCATGCATGCCATTGCTTCCCATGGCCTCAGCACTACATGTTGTCTTGCTGCGGTGTATAGGCTTTGCAGCCCATTGGCGCTATTTTTTTAAATAATACATTTTTTTATTAAATTACAGAAATATTACGCTGAAAAAAGAATTTTCAAAAATAATACACCGTCGGCCCGCTGCAGGCCGACTGAGCCCAGTCAGCCCACAGCAGGCCGACTGGTGGCCCATCAGCTTGCTGCTGGCCGATTGGGCTGTCGGCCACCAGATCAAGCCCAGTCGGCCTGCAGTTGGCCGACAGGGTCCAGTCGGCCTGCAGTTGGCCGATAGGCCTGCAGTGGGCCGACTAGGCTCAGTTGGCCTGCTGTGGGCCGACTGGTGCATGCCACCATTTTTTTTCCGAATGATCGCTGGTTTTTTTTATAAAACTTTGACGTATTCCGCACAACCCTTTCCCGCCACCCATTTCCCGTCACCCATTTCCCGTCACCCGTTTCCCGCCACCCGTTTCCCGCCACCCGTTTCCCGCCACCCATTTCCCGCCAACCCTTTTCCGCCACTCGTTTCCCGCCACCCGTTTCCCGCCACCCATTTCCCGCCACCCAATTCCCGCCAACCCTTTCCCGCCACCCGTTTCCCGCCACCCATTTCCCGCCATACCGCAGTCGTTCTTTACCGCCATTTTCTCCTGTCTACCTATAAAACCCCCTTCAGACGGAGGTGGATAAGCATTGCAGTGTAGTGTAGTTGAGATGTCCCATTATCCTTTCGATCGTAGTTTTCACCCTGGGATGAGCAGGACTCTTCTGAGGCTAGCTACCGATTTCAGGATGGATAACAGGATAGTTCCATGGGACGAACTCACCGGTAGTGACACCATAATGAATGAGTTGGCTCACCAATTACGTAGGTCTGGGTGGCCTGAAAGGACCTATGAGGAGGTACGTAAAGAACTTCTTAGGTTGCATGACAGGTGGAAGAAGGTAGTCGTGCCGAAGAGTGAAACTTTCAGATGGATTGCAGCAAATAATCCATGTTTATGGACTGAGGAGAGCGAGGACGAAGATGATATCTTCATGCCGCCGCTTCCGGGTTCTGCATCGTCGAAGGGCAAGAGTTCTTCATCATCGAAGGGCAAGGTTTCTGCATCGTCGAAGGGCAAGAGTTCTTCATCGTCGAAGGGCAAGAGTTCTGCATCGATCGAGGATGATGATGATGACTTCATGTAGTTTTTATGTTGTATGTTGTGAGTTCAGTTACGTGCCATTTAATTTAGATGTAGTTCTATCTAGTTGTTTGTAATGTCTCGTTGTATGAATATTATGTTCTATCTAAATATGATCTTGTAGTTCCGATAACAGAGTACTAAAATAGAGTAGGCATATGTCTCGTACATAAGTACATAGTCATTTGTCTCATACATAGAATAGACATAAGTCTCACACAGAAATAGATGGTAATGTCTCTATTGATAGATAGGAGCGTCAGTGACGACGTCTGGCCTGGCGGGGAGGCGGATCTCGAATGACAAATTCATCACATATAACTCGGTTTCCTGTAGCAATGCAACTCAACAACCCTTTTCCATTCCCATTCGCTCAACATTTCTTGAATCTTGCCATCATCAGTTATGTCAATCAATTTTCTTTCCCCAGGGCCATCTGACTGCTTCCTGCTGACGTAGTACACAAAATCGTCTTCCTTCAACCCTTGCTTCAACATGAATTTAGTCTTCAACCAATCAAAAGTGAGGTCCACTTCACTAACTTGCACAACACTTGGAGAAAAGCCTTGGACATGAACAATAGGGCTAAGCACCCACTGAGTACCCTTAGCCATCTGCAACACACAAATCGCATTGAGTACCTAACCTACCCCTTAATATCCCCACTAACAAATATTAGACATGTCTATATATTACCAAGCTATATATTACAGAATATTAACGGAGCAACTAATACAATTCACCCACCTACAAGTATATTACGAATATTTGCCGTAACAACTACAAATATAGACAGATTAATATATTTGACTGGACTGCCTATATTACGGACCTTTTTTCTGGACTACTACATATACTGACACTCCTAAACACTTGACATCCACATATAGGACGGATTATTACCGGAGCAACTACACATTTTTACACAACTAATTAGTTGACATCTAAATATATTAACAAATACTACCGGAGCACCTACGAAAAATAAAATGTGGGCTGAAATATACCCTTGAAGCGTGCGTGCGAACGAAGAACGACGAACGGCGGCCACCAAACTGCCGGTGCTCCGGCTCCAACGAAGAACGACGAACAACAACTTCACCTCCACCACACTGCCCCAACTTCACCACCACCACACTGCAATGCTTATCCACCTCCGTTTGAAGGGGGTTTTATAGGTAGAGAGGAGAAAATGGCGGGAAAGAACGACTGCGGTATGGCGGGAAAGGGTTGGCTGGAAATGGGAGGAGGGAAACGGGTGGCGGGAAATAGGAGGAGGGAAACGGGTGGCGGGAAACGGGGCGGGAAATGGGAGGAGGAAAACGGGTGGCGGGAAAAAGTTGGCGCGAACATATGGCGGGAAAGGGTTCTTCATCATCGAAGGGCAAGGTTTCTGCATCGATCGAGGATGACAATGATGACTTCATGTAGTTTTTATGCTGTATGTTGTGAGTTCAGTTACGTACCATTTAATTTAGATGTAGTTCTATCTAATTGTTTGTAATGTCTCGTTGTATGAATATTATGTTCTATCTAAATATAATCTTGTAGTTCCGATAACAGAGTACTAAAATAGAGTAGGCATATGTCTCGTACATAAGTACATAGTCATTTGTCTCATACATAGAATAGACATAAGTCTCACACAGAAATAGATGGTAATGTCTCTACTGATAGATAGAAGCGTCAGTGACGACGTCTGGCCTGGCGGGGAGGCGGATCTGGAATCGGGGACCATCCCAACCTGTTGGGTGCCCTAATGTGACGAGGAGGAATCTCAGACTCTCCCTGGTCATGCTGTGTATCCTGTGTGGGGCCTGGTGGAGGAGTCCAAAACATGTTCATCCACTGGGTGTGCTGCAACATCTGAGCCTGTATGTTGTCCTCGGGATGTTGATCACTCCCCCGCGTATCATGTGATGCCGACATAGACGCCTGATATCCATAGGCTCCGACGCGATGGAACGTTTCATCATGAAGAATGAGGTCGCGTCAATTAATATTGAAAACAATAAATATGAAGACACATACCTGGTGGGTGTGACGTCTGCTCTGGCTCAAACACGAAACTGGACGAGGGACCGTGCTGCTGTGGCTGTGGAGATAACACGAAGCTCGACGAGGGACCGTGTTGCTGTGGCTGTGGAGAAAACACGAAGCTCGACGTGGGACCATAGTGCTGCGGGTGCCACGTAGAACTGCCAGGTTGGTCAGGACAGGGTGGCCTGGTTGTCGGCTGATGTGCTAGACGTGCACGTGGTTGATGTCGGTGCATGGAGTGACGCGGCTGCTCCTGCTGGTGCTGAACAACATCGGTTCTCCGGGTGCACGTGATAGCCTCGTACACAGTCCGTATCTTATTCTGAATTCTTTCCAAGAAGGGCTGTACCACTGGACGATGATGAAGAAGAGGTCTAGACGATAGCGATCGTCCAAAGGTGGTCACGTCGTCGTAGAGTTCGCGTGTCAAGGTAGCCTGCAAATTTCCATGACGATTAATAATGTCTGTCTCTTGCACGTCAAAGTATGTGACAACATTACGTAAAGAAAATATATCTTACCGCGTACTGCCTAGAGCCCGAAGTAGCATAGCTCGGGTACATATCCGACGGAGTAGGATCCGGTATCTCCTCTGGGTGGTAGTACTCAACAATGCGTAACCGTGTTCCGGTCATGTAGGGCCGCAAATAGAGATTGAATTCATCGAGATCGAAATTGTGATTCTCGTGCCATAGATTTGTGTTTGCTGTCTCCCATTCTATAACATACGGCTCTAGTCTAACTAGCCAGTCAGCAGTTGTCCTGTTCATGCTCTTCCTTGTCGTCCTAAAATTGTGGTGTGTGTTCAAAAATTACCTAAAGCTTCGAATGGAGTACTATGAAAGATAATGCAACATTGAAAAACTGGTTAATACCTGTGGATGTGTGCTGGCACCGGGTTCTCTATAGGGGGAGGTAGCTCCAATTGCAGAAGACCAAATTGCCTCATAACCTTCTGTTGTGCCATCTCCTCGACGAAGACATCGAAGATGATCTTAGATTTTGTCATCCAGTAATCTCGGTCCCTTGTGCATAGCACAGACATACCAGCAGGGTATCTCGCTTGTATGGCTGCTTCCGTGTAGGGCTGCCAGATGACCCCGGTGTACGCATCGAACTGCTCGTTCAATGCTGTGTATGCCTTCCTGGTCTGATCACTAGCAAAGCGTCTCTGCAGAGAAGAAAAGTTAGTAGCCGCTAGCATCGAACTATCTCTTGTGCAGAAAAAGTTGCATTAAACTACAACACGGTGCATACCTCGCGACGAGTCCAACACAGACCGAAAGTAGGCATGTCGATGCCGTCAACATCAAACATGGCGTCTATAGGCTCATGAACACGTACATCTGGTCGCCCTATAGAGAACCTCTCCCACGACCACAGCTATAGGAATAGAGGGCATCCAAGAAGGGCCGGCTTTCTCGATGTAAGCTGGCAACCGTTGCACATACCTCGGTATGTAGCCGCTAAGACCGCCGAACCCCAACTCCTCTGTCTGATCTGATCCGCCGTCTGAGCGCTCGCTATCTCGAGTGCCATAGGGATGTAGAGGGCGCTAATAGTGGTGACATGGTTCTCCGTGAACATCACCTTGCCGAAAAGCCACAGTAAGTAGGCCTCCAGGCTCCGAGTGATCTGTTCCGCAGTCAACGGCGCCCGGAAGTTCTGGATCTGCATTAAGCGAAGAGAAAGTTTTAATAAGCCGTAATTATTTTCTGTAAAACTTTATGCACGATAACTTGAAGATAATAGGTAGGGGAAATTACCCGGAAATTTAGCAACCACTCATACTTAGGTCCGTGATGCTCCCATACCGGATCCGGAGCATCCGGAAAAACACCATGAAAACGTTCTGTAAGAGCTCGCTCCCAACCAGCCGGTGCGTCCAACGGTCCTACGGCATGACCTGCCAATGGTAGTCCGAGCAAAAGTGACACATCCTCCAGAGTAGGAGCCATCTCTCCCCATCTGAAGTGAAACGTGTGGGTCTCTGGCCTCCAATGGTCCACTAAGCAGCTCAGCAAAGACCCATCGATGGCGAGGCGTTTCTCACCCGGGATAGACTCAACCAGACGCGCGAAAGGTAAAAGGCCGGCCCATTTCAACCTTCATCAGAGAACTTTTCAGTTAGTGTCTCCCATTTCAACCATTAATATGCATGTCAGTGTTCAAATTAATAAAGCACGTACCGCTGAAGCCATCCTGAGTGTATCTTCCAGTTTTCCTTAGGAGTGCGAGTGACCAGAGGCTCAAGCTTGCGCTCATACCATATCGCAGCACGATGACCCCTATCAATGTCCCCATTCAGCAACCACAATCCCGACATTCCTGCACATACAAAATTCAGAACATAGTGTCACACTTAATAAAAATTTAGAACATAGTGTCACACTTATTACAAATTCAGAACATAGTGCCACACTTAATAAAAATTCAGAACATAGTGCCACACTTAATAAAATTTCAGAACATAGTGCCACACTTAATACAAATTCAGAACATAGTGCCACACCACACTTAATACAAATTCAGAACAAACTAGTGCTAGCTTAGCTTCTTCCTCTTGCCCTTACTCCTCTACTGCCTCTACCTCCTCTTCTTCCCCGGTTGCCTCGTCCACACCCAGTGACGAAAGTGGGACAATTAGTGTCCCTATGGCCAAATTCATTGCATAGAATGCATTGCCTAGTCGGACCTCCTGCTTCAGATTCATCCATATCATTTCGGATGCGCTGACACTGCCGTCTGCCTCTACTTGTACGCATATGCTCTGGGTTTGGAATGTAACGCCTTTCGGCGGGGTTGACGCTGTTGAAATTACCCATTGATTGAAACCCATCAGCTCACCTGTCCAGGTATTGAGGACAGACTCTTTCAGAAAATATGGAGACACAAACGATATTGCGTCCATTCCAAGCTGCCCGCAAGCAGCAAGTACATGTGAGCAAGGTAGGTGAAGCAATTTCGTTTTATTGCATGTGCACTCACACGTTGGCCAGGCTTCATTGCCAATTTTCACCTCATGCGTCCTCAACTCATTTGCACATCCGAATTTGTTGTTGGCTAAGCGGACCTCAAACCTTCTTTCTTGATTACCGATGGCGACTACAGTGTGTGACCTAGCTTTTTGCATCTTGTTGTCCATGTACTTCGTGACTCTTTCACAGTACCGCGTATTTGGGTTGTTCAAGATATGCTGCTCTGCTATTTGACGTCTGTCTCTGAAATACTTGACGGTGCCATAGAAAATACCCTCAACGATGGCTGTAAGTGGCAATGCCCGGTTTCCTCTGAGGACAAAGTTGTATGTTTCCGCGATGTTCGTTGTCATGACACCGTACCTTGCTCCATGTGTGTCATGTAGCAAAGACCACCTCTCCAGAGGCTCATGCTCTATCCACTGCTCGAAGGTTTTAATCGACCTCCCGAGCCTTCTCCTAGTACCAGGTGGGTCAAAGCCTGGCAGGTCACATAGCCCAACAGGCTCCTCCTCCACGGCCGCTGTTCCTGTTGCCAACTGTGCAGCTACTGCTTCAACATGTGCCCTCACCGCTGCATCTCTTGCAGCTTTCCTGTCCCTCACGTGTCTCTGCGTGCACACATTAAGTCTGTCGCGTATCAAATTGTACTTCCATAACTGGTTCTGCTTGCAGAGTTTTTTGAACAGATTCATCAGGTTCTTATTTCTAAACTGCGAGAAGAAATTAGCCCCCACATGGCGCATGCACCAACAGATCTGCAAGTCCTGCCATGGAACTTGTTCCTCAGGGCCTGAGTTTGTCAGTGTCCTTATCGCACTGAGTATACCTGCATGCCTGTCATGAAGGATGCACACATTGGGCTTCTCCTTCACAACTGATATTTTCAACTACCTGAAGAACCATGTCCAACTTTCAATGTTCTCACTCTCCACAAAAGCAAATGCCAGTGGGACGACTTGATTTTGGCTGTCTTGACCTATGGCTGTTAGGATCTGACCCTTGTACTTGCCTGTGAGAAAAATACCGTCAACACATATCACCGGTCGGCAATGCCTGAAAGCTTCGATGCATACACCGAAAGAGAAGAAGAGACGATGCAACACCCTCATAGTTGGGAACTCTGCCATGAACATGTCTTGGATATCGATATAGGTGCCTGGATTCCGCTGCTGCAGGGTGTGGAGGAGGTGGACAACAGTGTCATATGCATCAAAATAAGAACCAAATCTCCTCTCAAGCGCTGCATGCCTAGCCCTCCAAGCCTTGCCATAAGAAATTCTATACTTGAACCTGGCGAAGACTTTTGTCTGGACTGCCTTCACTTCCATAGCTTTGCCCTGCACTATCTCATTCTAAAACAATCGAGCAATAAGCGTGGATGAAAGGTTGGCATGATCTTGAGGGATGCAGGGTATAAGACAAGTGTGATTAACTAAGTCACTTATCACCCAACTTGTGCCATACTTAGGGAGAAAGCCGTGCACCCTGGCGGGACAATCTGCGTTCTTGCATACCATTGTCAGGAATTTCTGACTGGACACCTGAGCTGTGAAAACCCTTTGCGTGGACATTGCCCAATTAATTATTGCATCCTTCAGGGCTTGCTTGTTCGGATACATAGCACCCGTCGCAATATTGTTCTGGTGATATTGCCAGGCTAAATCATGTCCATCATTCACGGTCATTGCAGATGATAAGTCATGATTCCACCATGCAGGATTCGGGACCTCCTCTGCATTTTCTTCTTCATCTGACTTGTCAGAATCATCGGCATGACCCCTTTCAACATCGGTGTCTTCTTCTTCCATCTGGTTCTGCATGTGCCCATCTACCTCGTCAGCGTCCACCTCGCCATTGTAATCACCATCGGCATTTCCTCCTTCTACCTGACTACTCTGCCCTGGTTCATAACCATAAGCATTTCCTCCTTCTACCTGACTGCTCTGTCCTTGTTCATAACCATAAGCATTTCCTCCTTCTACCTGACTGCTCTGTCCTTCGTAGCCACCCTCGCCTTCATGTGCAGTGACCTCCTTCACGACGGGAAGCACTAAAGCAATAGGATTGTATCCCCTTCGTTCACAACCTTGTAACCACCGCACCCAATCGGAGTCTCCCTCTATTGGCCTCAAATAAAAGTAAATTTTTGAACTTGACCGTGTCCACAATGCATGAACACCGACGGTGTGTGTTTCAGTATCAAGACCTAAACTTGCCGCAATCCATTCTTTCAACTGACTAACAGACCATGTTTGTGGTGCGCTCATTGCCACTTCTATGTGAGTAAATTCACTCAGATCTGCTCCCAACTCATTTGTTTGGACAGTACCAGGACCATAGTAAAATCTCAACTTCACTACATCGGACATCTCGACTCACCTATTTTTTTTCAACAACGAAATACAAGTATTAGACATGTCTATATATTACCAGGACAAATAGTAAATTTGACGATCAATATAATTTAATCCATGTGGACGATTATGATGAGTTGCTTGACTCTTGTTTTAATAATAATATAATAATAGATTATAGTTACGGTCCGTAATATAACCGACAAATATGATAATTCAGTTTATTTGAATAAATAGGCCCATGTTGATGTATTTTTTATTTTAATCTATTTTAAGAATAATTTAGAAAAAGGCATGCGTCTTTTTTCTACGATCATGTAAAATTCTTCCTTGCAAAGAAGTTTTTATCCGAAGTTTTTTTGTTAGTAGGCCCACGTTGAGGCATTAGCGAGGTGCTATTGCTTGTTATGGGTTAAACTACAGCGTGCCAGTTTAAAAAAAAATAGTGTGGCATTGAGACGTACTTTAGTTAATGGACTTTAGAAAATACGCAGAATAAAGGTTAGCGTGTAATCCGCTTCAATTTGGCATCGGATACGGACTGAAACGTTTTTTAACATGTAGTTGACCCGAACTCTTTAAAAAAATCTTGTCTCTTCTTTCGAACTTTTTATTCATGTTTCCAACTTCTTATCACGCACCTGTGTATGTGTCAAGTATTAAGCAACAACTTATTATCCCCACTAACAACTAATACAATTCACACACCTACAAGTATATTACGAATATTTGCCGTAGCAACTACAAATATTGACAGATTAATATATTTGACTGGACTGCCTATATTACGGACCTTTTTTCGGAACTACTACAAATACTTACACTCCTAAATACTTGGCATCCACATATAGTACGGATTATTACGGGAGCAACTACACATTTTTACACAACTAATTAGTTGACATCTAAATATATTAACAAATACTACCGGGGCAAATAACAATAATCGCACACAAAATTTATTTCACATCGAAACATATTAACAAATACTACCGGAGCACCTACGAAAAATGAAATGCGGGCTGAAATATACCCTTGAAGCGTGCGTGCGAACGAAGAACGACGAACGACGAACGACGAACGAAAAACTGCCGGTGCTCCGGCTCCAACGAAGAACGACGAACAACAGCTTCACCTCCACCACACTGCCCCAACTTCACCACCACCATGTAGGAGATATGCCCTAGAGGCAATAATAAATGATATTATTTATCTCCGAGTTCATAATTATGTTTATGTTCCATGCTATAACTGCTATGGTTCTCGAGTCTGCAATAACCACGAGGCTCGGAGGAAGACTCATATGCACGTGTGGAATAATAAACGGTAAAATGTATTCCTAGTCTGGCCTCTAAGACTAGCTCAAGTGTTGCATGATGGTTATGTTTTCCTGATCATGGGCATGTCTATGTCAGCAACCTTGAGGTCACAATGTTAAGAGAACATTTGTGTTGAATCGACCCGGCATGATGTTATGCTATGAGATTCATTCGTCACAAGTTTATTGGTACATAACACAGAGATGGTTAACGTTTGCATGATTCCTTAGACCATGAGAGTATCGAGTTTCTTCATGCTTGCTTCATGAACTTTGGGGTTTGTTAAACGTCATCCGTAAATGGGTGGCTATTACGGCGGCTTACGGGTTCATGGAAAAGTGTGTCAAGTAACTTGATAGCTCAAGATTGGGATTTGCTCCTCCGACGATGGAGAGATATCTCTGGGCCCTCTCGGTGTTACGGTATCCATCATCGTCTGGCCAGACACTTTGTGATTTGATCACGGGGATGCCGGAACACGATAACGAGAAAAGAGAACAATACCGGTAACGAGGTAGCTAGCATAGTGGACAAGTTGTTGATCCACAGGAATGCCAACATGTCTCACCTCGGGTATTTGTAACATATCGCGAAGCAACAGGAATAGCACACGGCAACTGGAGGTTCACTCGAATATTTATTCGTGTGGGTATAGGGGTCAATATGGGTGTCCACGGCTCCGATGTTGATCATTGATCGGAAGGGGTTCCGGGTCATGTCTATACTTCACCGAACCTATAGGGTCACACGCTTAAGGGTCATCTATCTGCTGAATACTAGACAGGGAGTCTGAGAGAAAATCACCGAAAAAGTTTCGGACACCGAAAAGTTTCGGACAGCGGAATCGTACCGCAGAGAGAGGTCATCGGATAAGTTTCGATGATACCGAAAAGTTGTTTCGGGATACACCATTAAGTCAAATTGGTTTCGGCACATGCCTGATAATTCTTGGAGGATGCCAGAATCATTCTGGAAGCTTTTTGGAATTTTCTGAGATAAAAACCGGAAATGTTCCGGAGCTGCCGGAGCCACTTCAGATGCGTTTCGCAGATGAAAATCACTAAAACCGGAATTGTTTCGGAACGCGTTGAAAATCATTTTAGTGGGTACTGGAAATGTTCTTAGCCCACATAAATATTTTCAGTTCGATCAGACGCTGAAAAATGTCGTCGTGAATAGTGAAAATCAGCTTTATGGTTACTTTATGGAAAGCCACCTTTTGGGGCTTTGCTCCAAAAGATCTTGGGGATGACATGGATGGATAGGAGCCATTTTTGGGGCCCCTCATGGGGGTGTGGCCGGCCACATGGGGTATCCCCCCTTGGGGACCCTCTAGTTCCTTGGTTTCACTCCTAGGTCCTTGTGGAAGGACTTCATTCATGTGCATTTTGGGTTTTTTGTGAAACTACCCTACCCCCTTGGGATTTCCTATAAACAGAGGTGGAGGGGCAGCCCTCCACACTCATCCCTTGCTCTCATACACATGCCATGCATTATCTGGCTTCTTCTCTCCCTCCCACGAAAAGAGTTTCGTAGAGCCGTAAGGCTGTCTGGGTTCCGGCAGGAACTAGTTCTGGACGGCGAAGCCCTGCCGGATAGATGACACCGTATGTGTGCAACTCTGTAGAGAGATCGTAGTTTCGGTCTTAGTTCGTGAGTGCCTCCCGAAGGGCTGTCCGTGTGACCGTCCGAGTTTCGAAGGTCCTCCCGAAGGGCTGTCCGAGTGACCGTTCGAGTTTCGAAGGTCCTCCCGAAGGGCTGTCCGCGACACCGTCCGGGGGGCTGTTCGACCGCCTCCCGGAGGGCTGTCTGAGGAGCAGATGAGGGTATACATCCTCGCGGTTGGGAGGTTGTAAATCCTAGCTGCGGGGATCTGCACCGCCGATCGTCATCGACTCTACTTCCCGCTGCGCTACGAGTCGGTAACGAAAAAGATCAAACCATGTATGCAGTCTCCATAGTGGTCCTGGGCTGGTGCGTAGGTCGGAAAATTTTTGTTTTCTGCTGCGTTCCCCTACACACCACACGGCCCCAACTTCACCACCACCACCTCCACCAAAATGCTCACCACGACCACCACGAGCTACCCGATCAGTAGATCGAGACCTCTTTTGGCTGCCCTAAATGAGTTGAATCCATTCACGGTGCCAAAATCGCGAAAATCTTGCTCATTTAGGTGTATAAATGGGTGGCATTTTTCTGTAGAGAGAGGACAAGGGAAGAACACAAAGAACAGAAGAAGAAGCGAGCAAGGGGAGAAGAAGAAGGGAGGAAGGGGAGGATAAGGCACGGGCCGGCCAGCGCGTCAGGTGGCAGCACCCTGTCGGCCAGCAGCTGGCCGATCGGCGGGCGGTAGGCCGACAGGGGCGCACCACGCCGACAGCCCAATCCCCCCCCCCTCGCGACGTGGCCCGACCAACCAGAGGCCGCCGCGTGCCAGCCGGGACTGCAGTCGGCCTGCTGCTAGCCGATCGGCCTGCTGTGGGCCGATTAGGCCCAGTCGGCCTGCAGCGGGCCGACGGTGTATTATTTTTGAAAATAATATTTTCGGCGTATTATTTCTGGAATTTAATAAAAAAATGTATTATTTAAAAAAAATTAGCCCCATTGGCATCGCCCTGGCCTCAGGCCAACTCCACTGCACGACCCCAAATTATTCGGCCCCGTCCGTTTAAGGTAAAAGGGACAAAACCAACGACCCAACGCGCAACCCCATCTTATTTTTCTGTCTGTTCGACCCCATTCATGACCCAAACTTGAGCTGGCTTTGGGGTAAAGCGGACACGAAACGGACGTCTCTGTGGCGTCCTCGTCCGTTGCATGTCCACCCCGGCCCCATGTGTCATCCCCACCTCTCTCTCTCCTCCATTTCACTCTCCGCCCGTGGACAAGCACCGAGAGCTCCCGTTGTGGACGAGCGTGGCGAGGCGCGGCCGGCGACGAGGCGGGCGGCGGCGCGGCGGGCGCGCGCGGGGCGAGGCGGGCGGCGGCGAGGCGAGAGCGAGCGGGGCGGGGCGAGCCGAGGCGCGAGCGGTCGGGTGTGGGGCGTTGCCGGCGCGGCGCGAGCTAGGGCGGTCGGGCGCGGCGGCTGCAGGCGGGGCGCGAGCGCGAGGCAAGGCGGGGCAAGGGGAGGCCGGCAGCCCGGGCCGAGGCGGGCGCGGGCAGGGCGGGGCGAGGGGAGGCCGGCAACGCGGTGGGCGCGAGTGCGGCGAGGCGAGGGCAGGCGGGGCGAGGCGGGCGCAGGGAGGGCGGGGCGAGGCGCGGGCGGTGGCGCGGCATGCGCGCGCGCGGCGAGGCGGGCACGGTCGGGTGGGCAGGGCGGGCCTGCAGGAGCGAGGCGAGGCGGCAGCGCGGGCGTGCAGGCATGGGCGCGACGTGCAGCGGCGGCGGGGCGAGGCGGGCACGGGCGGGGCGGCAGCGCGGGCGCGGGCGTGCAGGCGCGTGCGTGCAGGCGCGGCATGCAGCGGCGGCGCAACAGCGCGGGCGCGCAGGCGGCGGCGGGGCAGCGCGGGTGCGGGCGCAGGCGTGGTGTGCATCGGCGGCGGGGCAGAGGGGGCGCGGGCGCGGCGTGCAGCGGTGGCGGGGTAGCGCGGGCGTGCATGCGGCGACGGCGGGGCAGCGCAGGTGCTGCAAGTCGCGGCGCCGGCTGCGGGCTGGACGGGAGCACGGCGTGGGAGAGCGCCCCGGTGAGTGAGCGCGAGCGGCCACGGCAGGCGCGGACGGCAACTGACGTTTTGGGGTTAGTTGCTGCGGTGGGCGCCTCGAACACAAGCCAGACACGCATGTCCGTTTTCGTTCTCATTGCTACCCCAAACAGACAAAATCCGGATAAAACGAACGTCCATTTGGGGTCGTGCGGTGAAATTGGCGTCAGGACCACTCTGGTGCCTGTGTGTTGCATTTTGCATGGTCCACAATGTCATGGATATAGCGTAGCCTTTTTCTCAAATTGCAGTGCATATAATCTTTATTTTGCGAATACAGTGCAGATCATCTTGTAGAATATATAGTAGATGATGTTGGTGGATGCATTTATATTGCATGGTGCAAAAAGGATAACCTTCGTCCGTGTTTATTGATTCCCTTCATATTTTATGCCAACTTTAATTATATATTTAACTAACAAAATATAAGTTGTATGTTACAAAACTTATATTGTTGGATTCATATTTGAAAGAGGTTTTCAATATACTATTTTTAGAGTATAAAACTTAGTTTTGATAGTTAAATTAAAGATTAAAGTTTGACCTAAACTACAAGAAAGAACTAATAAACCAGGACATAGGTACTCTAGTAGATCTCGATTCTGCTTTTGTTGTACATTTTTTATTTGGCCATGTACCCAATTATTCTTTGTCCCTTCCTTGTGTACTGTATGCGCCAGGGTAGGCACTATTTGATTTTATTATTGCATACACATATGTCATGTCAAGCGTGGGGCAGAGAGCTAGTTTGGATTTGGCTAATTAACCGGCATAAAACTCTTGTCAGCTGGGATGCGACCAAGTATTGCTGTAATGTCGGCACGAGGTAGGACATGCTCTCTCATGCTCTCCCAGATCCTCATGTTCCCCAGGGCAAAATTTCGTGTTTTGACCTTTTTGTGGTATAAATTCGAGATCTGACTTTCGTTTGATTTTTTTTCGAGATTTGACCTTTTTCCTATCGCCACGAGGCACGACAGTTGGTTTCTATAGCCTACCGCCAGAACCTCTGGCGGTAGGAAACTTATCCACGTCAGCACCGGTAACGGTCTCTGTCCCCCCTCCGACCCATCCTACCGCCCCTGGTCCTGGCGTAGCTTGTGCGATCCTACCGCCAGAGGCCCTGGCGGTAGGGTGTGGGCAGTTATAAGCCGCGGGTCGGCCGCCCCACTCCCTTCTCCCCCACCCAGCCGCCCAAGAACAGAGATGTTCCTCTCACCCCCTCTCTCATCTCCTCCACTCCCCACCTCTGATCTCGTCTTTTCTTCACCGTTTTTGCGGATCGAGATGTCCCCGAAGAAAAAAAAGTAAGTTCCTTCGATCCCTCCAATTAGTTTTAGTCAAATAGGTTCCGATTCGTCGCATTACTTGATTCAAATCAATCCCCTTTTTGAACTAGATTTAAAAATTTGAACCCTAGGATTGATTTAGGTTGATTATAGATGTTATATTGTGTTAGATATGAACTCTAGTCACTAGTTGGTATGGTTATGTGAAGATGAGCCCTAGTTCATATTATTTTGGAAGGATTTTTTAATATGGTGCATGTTGGAGGAATTTATTGTGATATGATGATGCATGTTGATATGCTATGATGCAAGTAGTGGATATAGTTGGAGAACAAATGTTGAACCCTCAACTTCTCATCTCAATTTTTTTGTTAACAAAATTTATGATATGATGAATATTGGAGATATTTGTTTTGATATAGGATGCATGTGGATCTTATATGATGCAAGTAGTGGATTTGGTTGGAGTAAACATGGTTAACCCCCCAAGATGAACCCTAGTTCATGGTTTTTGTTGGAGAAATATGATATGACATGATATTGCATTTGACCCATCTTGATATATGTATTTTATTTAGTTAATGATGAACTTTTGTTATGCATCCATATGTTTAGGTCTGCAACCGGGGCGCAACCATCGCCCATTCATCTCCAACACGACCCGTCAGAGATGCCGCTCCCGTACGTGTACGAGTCCTTCCCCGAGATGCTGCAGCCGGTGGGATCTGTCTCAGACGAGGTCCTAGAGGCGACGAGGGCAGTGCGGTGGCAGGAGAGGGCAGAGCGGATCAGCGATGATGTCAAGTGTTGGTCGCGGAGTGTGAAGGAGTGGAAGAGAGTGATTGCAGAGATGGAGGCAGATCCAACTATCTCCATTGTCCGCCGGGAAGGGACCATTAAAGCTGCCAAGCAGCACTCCAACTGGGAGCTGCGCAATTTAGGCCGGAGGATCTACTTCGAAAGCAATGCGGAGGAGAGAGCCAGGATGCCGCCCCAAGTGCATCGGCGTTCGATATCATCAGCTGGGGAAGGGCGGAGGCGAAAACTCCAGCGGGCAAGGCAAGGTGGGAGTGCTTGAACGGTCGGATGCCGACCAGCGTTTCGCCTCCGCCTGAACCGGTGGATCCGCTGCCGTATCTGTCTCCACGGCCAGGCCTAACATACGAGGGGAAGATGTTTGCCCGCTCTATAAACTTGTCTTAAGAACTTGATGCACCGTTTGTTGGCTTTGCAAAAACTTTTGCGAAACTACTTGCGTTAGTTGGGGTTGTCAAACTATGTGGACAAGTTTACTATTTGCTATTTGCTATGTGGAACCTTTATGAATATGTGAGCTCATATTTTGCTTTCTTTGTGAAACTATGTGATAAAACTTTACAAAAGAACCAATCACTAAAACTTGTAAAAACCTAAACCATAAAACAATCACTAAAGTTTTATTAATGTGTATGTGATGCCCAAGTTTAATTGTTTGAGATATGTTTTTTAGGTTCTATATCATTGCTGTGATATTGCTTTTGAAAAGAAGCAAACAATTAAACTTGGAAACCATAAAACACAGGACCCTACCGCCAAGGACCCTGGCGGTAGGGTCACACAACTTACCGCCACACCCCCTGGCGGTAGGGCGAACCTACCGCGAGGGCACTTTGATATTTCGTCACAGAAACTTTGCGAGGCAAAAACCCAGCCACACCCGACCGCCAGGGGGTCTGGCGGTAGGGTTAGATAGGCTACCACCAGGTTCCCTGGCGGTAGGCTACTTATCCACGTCAGCTCGGGCAAATGGTCGCCGTCGTCCTCCGTCGCACCCTACTGCCAGGGACCCTGACGGTAGCCTGTCTAACCCTACCACCAGATCCCCTGGCGGTAGCAAAAGGGTCAGATCCCAAAAAATTTCCTAACAGGGGTCAGATCCTGAATTTGTATGCGAGAACGGTCAAAACACGAAATTTGGCCCCAGGAAACCGGAGTATCCTATGATATTTCTACCGCTCATATTATGTTGTTTGTTTTTATCGCAGAAATTGCACGGGATTCCAATGGGAATCCATGTGCTAAAACAAACACAAGCTGCTAATCAACTCGTGTGGTATCTAATACAAAATAGAAACTTGTGGGGTAACTACATCATGTTGTTCACAAAAAAGATTTCAGGGGGGTAGATGACCTCTGCACGATTGATATATCTATGATCGTTTCACATTCTGCACAATGAACGTGACACAGTTGTAGATGGACTGAGCGTTTCCCCTACTAATTTTGTCCTAGTGCATTGCGATGCTAATAAGCAACAAAAAACACTAAATGCATCTACAACCCCCACTTCCCCTCAAATGCCTGGGAGGACAGCCGGATACCGCCTAGATCAAAAACTACCACCCAACCAGACCACTTAGAGCATCTTCAGCCCCCTCCCCCAGGTTTTTTTCCCGCCGGCGCTGAAAAAACGGCCCAGACGCGCCCCTGGGAGCCCGTTTTTCGCAGGGCCGAAACTGGCGCCGGCGGACCCAGGCCGAACCCGGTGCGCTGGGGGCGCCGGGGAAAGCAATTTTGACGCGAACGGGGATGGGCCCGCCGAGTCAGCGAGACGCCGCTTCGTCGTCCTCATCGCCTCGGGTCCCGCGGGAATCAATGCCAAGGCTGCCGCGCTGGCACACCGGTCAGCCTACATTGATGCCTCACGGGCGGCGCAGTGAAGGCGCCCCCGACACGCGTCCCGCCCTCTCCCGCCACGCATCACCGGCTTGCAGGCTCTCACCGCCCCTCTTCGGCTAGAAAAGTCGTCCTCCCCGCCGGTGAACGCCATAGTCGCCACAACTCGCCTCGTCTCACCACAGAAACAACTATCCCCCCTCTTCCCACCGACGAGCAATGGCTGAGCGGTACGCCGGCGACGCCGCGATGGCGAATGGCTTCGGCCGCCGCTTTCTCCACGAGGACGAGGCGCGCCTCCTCTACGAGGCCGACTATCCGGCGCCCCCGGACATGCATGTGCCGGGCTCGTGGAAGTTGAGCGCCGACGGCGTCCCGGTACCACCGGTGCCTGAAGGGGCTGCACAGCGGGCCGAGATCACCCGCATCCGCTCGTCGCTGACGGATGCACAGCAGAACGAGCCGAGGTACGCCGCCGACAGCCACACGCTGTGGACGATGTACTTCGAGCGCCGCCGCGTAGACCAGATCGCCTCCGCCAACGGCATCATCCCCTGCGGACGCCTCAACACCGACGGGCCGGCGCGAGTGGTGGGGTGTGCCCTGCCGCACCCTCAAGGATGTCCTCGACCACATCAAAACCGGCAACATGCCGCGCCTCGAGTACCCGCCGCGCCAGTAATTCTCTCGTCGTCATGGCAGCTCCTGGACGTCGCGGCGCATGGAGCCGGGGACCTCCTCATCGTCGGGCTCCGGCTCGCCAGCGCTCCGCCCCGTCAAGCCGGAGCCGGAGGAGACGCTGCTTCGGCGCCGCACCCGTAGTGGTGTCCTCGTCATCAACGAGGGAGGCCGCCCCTCCCCGCGGTCCCTCCGCCTGGTCCGGCTGAAGACCGAGCCGGGGCTGCTCCCGTGAAGCCGGAGCACGTGGAGATGGCCGCCGCTGACGACGCCGCCCTCAAGTGGGCGAGGAAGGACTACGTCCGTGAGCAGGTGCTTGATACGACTCCAACATATCTATAATTTATGAAGTATTCATGCTATTATATTATCCATCTTAGGTGTTTTATATGCATTTATATGATATTTTATATGATTTTTGGGACAAACCTATTAACCTAGAGCCCAGTGCCAGTTTCTGTTTTTTCCTTGTTTTTGAGTATCGCAGAAAAGGAATACCAAACGGAGTCCAATTGACGTGCCAATTTTTGATGATTTTTTATGGACCAAAAGAAGCCCCCGGAGTAAAAGAGTTGGGCCAGAAGAGTCCCGGGCTGTCCACGAGGGTGGGGGGCGCGCCCACCCCCCTGGGCGTGGGCCCCCATCTCGTGGACGACTCGGAGACCCCCCTGACGTGAGACCTACGCCAACAATTCCTATAAATACAGAAACCTCCATAAAATAACCTAGATCGAAAGTTCCGCCGCCGCAAGACTCTATAGCCACGAGAAACCAATCTAGGCCCTCTCTGGCACCCTGCCGGAGGGGGCCATCATCACCGGAGGCCATGGAGGAGGATCCCGGAGGGGCCATCATCGCCATGAAGGCCAAGGACCAGAGGAAGAACCTCTCCCCATCTAGGGGGGAGGCCATGGTGGAGGAAGCACAAGGGGGAGAACATCTCCTCCTCTCTTTTGGTGGCGCCGGAGTGCCATCGGGAGGGGAATCATCGCCGTGGTGATCGTCTTCATCAACATCACCACCATCATCACCATCCTCATCTCTTTTACGCGGTCCACTCTCCCGCACCCCGCTGTAATCCCTACTTGAACATGGTGCTTTATGCCACATATTATGATCCAATGATGTGTTGCCATCCTATGATGTTTTTAGTAGATACCCTTTGTCTTTGGGTTGATTGATGATATAGATTGGTATGAGTTGTATGTTTTATTTTGGTGCTGTACCATTGTGCCCTCCGTGTCGCGCAAGCGTGAGGGATTAGGGTGTTGCAATACGTTTATGATTCGCTTATAGTGGGTTGCTTGAGTGACAGAAGCATAAACCCGAGTAAGGGGGTTGTTGCGTATGGGATAAAGGGGACTTGATGCTTTAATGCTATGGCTGGGTTTTACCTTAATGATATTTAGTAGTTGCGGATGCTTGCTAAAGTTCCAATCATAAGTGCATATGATCCAAGAAGAGAAAGTATGTTAGCTTATGCCTCTCCCTCATATGAAATTGCAATAGTGATTACCGATCTTGTTAACAATTGCCTAGGATAATTCTGCACACCGACCCATCATTATTCCACACTCGCTATTTATAATATTTAGTAATATAATCTAACTTTATGATAACAGCACCTATTTTTTTATTTTAGCTCTCCGATACCATGCAAAGTTATCCTCTTCATACCCACAATGTAGTTTTATTTCTCGTTTCTAGTTGGAAGCAAACGTTCGGTGTACGTAGAGTCGTATCAGTGGCAGATAGGACTTGAGAGAATATTGATCTTACCTTTAGCTCCTTGTGGGTTCGACACTCCATACTTATCACTTCCACCTTTGGGAACTGCTACGATTATTCCCTGCACTTGGGGATTATCAAGTTCTTTTCTGGCGCCGTTGCCGGGGAGCAATAGCGTGGGGTTGATATTCTCGTGTGTGCTTGTTTGCTTTCTTCACTAAGTAGATTTTGTTTTTCCTTTTTGTTTCTGTTTAGTTGTGGGTGAAACATACAAAAAAAATTAAAATAATGAATATACAAAAAAATTTACTTGCCTCTCATGCCTAAAAAGTTTTTCAATAAGAGAAGTGATTGGAAGGTTATGCATTGGAGAAGTGAGGGTCGACCTTGAACACTTGTGTTCATGCTCATGGAAAAAATGTAAAAAATTTCATGGAAGTTTCTCTGAAAATAATTATCCCCTTGTATATATCCATTGTATTATAAAAATAATGTGCCAAGCTTTGGTTTTAGGATGACTAGATTGCTTGTTTACTTTGTGCAGTACAAAAACAGAAACTTTGGTTGTAGCGTGTGAATTTACATTTTTTACTGGAAACTTTTTGCACATTACTTCTGTACAAATTGTTTAAATTTTCATATTTTTTTAAGAATTTTTTGGAGTTACAGAAGTTTACTAAACTTCCAGATTACTACAGACTGTCCTGTTTTGACAGATTCTGTTTTCTATGTGTTGATCGCTTATTTTGATGAATCTATGGGTAGTATCGGGGGGTATGAACCATGGTGAAGTTGGAATACAGTAGATAAAGTGCTAATATGAAATTGGAATGAGTTTGCAACAGTACCTAAAGGTAGTGATTTGCTTTAGTATACTAACGGATCTCACAAAGTTTTTGTTAAGTTTTTGTGGATGAAGTGTTCGAAGAACGAGGAGTTACCAAAGTGAGAAGAATAAAGAAAGGCAAGGGTTCAAGCTTGGGGATTCCCAAGGCACCCCGAGTAAATATTCCAAGGATGCTCAAGCATCTAAGCTTGGGGATGCCCCGGTTGGCATCCCATCTTTTTTCTTCAACAATTATCGGTATACCTCAGTTTTTGTTTTGTTCACATGATTTGTGTCCTTTGTGTTTTTCTTTTTCTTTAAGAACCATGCTAGTATGAGAGTCCCTTCATCAATTTATAGAATGATTCATGTGCTTCACTTATATCTTTTGAGTATGACCTTATAGAATGCTCTTTGTGCTTCACTTAAATGTTTTGAGTATGGTTTTATGGAATGCTTCGTGTGCTTCACTTATATATTTTGAGCTTGGATATTCATTAGTCTATATAAATTGTAGAATGCTCCATGAACTTCACTTATATCTTTTGGAGTATGAATAATACTATCATCTAAAGTGGGTTTGGAAGAGTGTCAACTTTAGGAACTAGTGATCCCACTATTTTGGAGGGTGTTGAATCTTAGTGTGATATTTATGAAAGTGGATTTGGAAGAGTGTCAACTTTTGTTAGTAATGATTCCACTATTTCGGAAGAGGTTCCAATTGATTATGAGAACAAACTTTCCATGATGATTATTGTGATGACATGTATGTTGTAAAGAATAATGTTAACCATGAAACTTGTCATCATGATTTTAATTTTCAATTGGATTATGCCTCACATGACAGTTATTTTGTTGAGTTTGCTCCCACTATTCCGAATGAGAAGAATTTTTGCTTATGTGGAGAGTAGTAAAATTTCTATGCTTGTAGATCATGAAAAGAATGCTTTATGTGATGGTTATATTGTTGAACTCATTTATGATGCTACTGAAAATTATGAGGGAGGAATACATGCTGGTAGGAGTTGCAAAAACATCAAGTTTCCTCTCTATGTGCTTAAAGTTTTGAAGTTATACTTGTTTTACCTTCCTATAAATTGTGTGCTCACAAAATCCCTAGGCATAGGAAGTGGGTTAGATTTAAATGTTCTAGTCATATTCTTCATGATGCTATCTTTATGTTTCAATTCTTATCTTTTATGTGAGCATCATTGAAATCATCATGCCTAGCTAAAAGGCATTAAAGAAAAGCGCTTGTTGGGAGAGAACCCAATATTTACCCTTACTTTTTGTGTGTGTTTACATGATTAAGCTACTGTAGTAACCATGTTTCATAGCTTTTGTTTCAATAAAGTGCCAAGTAAGACCTTTGGGAAGACTTGGGTGAAAGTTAATGTGATCTTGCAGTAAAAAACAGAAACTTTGTGCTCACGAGATTAGCTGTCATTTTTTACAGAAGAGTGATTTTTAGTTTATTCTTTTTGCAGAAGATTAATAGACAAATTCCTCACGTCCACCAATTTATGTCATAATGTTTGGAGTAGCAGAAGTATGGTTGCTGTTCAGATCATTACAGACTGTTCTGTTTGTGACTCATTCTGTTTTCATTGCATAGTTTGCTTGTTTTCTAGTTTCTATGGCTTATATTTCTCAATATAAATTGTAGAAATGATATGGTACAGTAGGCATTTTGTTAGAACAATTATGAACCTTGTCTTTGACAGTACCAAAGTGAATGGTTTACTCTTTATCATACTAACCTATCTCACGAAGTTCCGTTAAGTTTTGTGTGATTAAAGTTTTCAAGCTTTGGGTGAGATATCGATATGAGGAGAATAAGGAGTGGAAAGACCCGAAGCTTGGGGATGCCCAAGGTACCCCAAGGTAATATTCAAGGAAGACTCAAGCGCCTAAGCTTGGGGATGCCCCGGAAGGCATCCCCTCTTTCGTCTTCAAAACTATCGGTATACCTTACTCGGAGCTATATTTTTATTCATCACATGATATGTGTTTTGCTTGAAGCGTATTTTCAATTTTACTTGCTGTTTGAATAAAATCATTGGATCTGAAATCTTGAATGAAAAAAAATCCTCCCATGGCTAGTTAATTATTTGACTACTCTGTGTTCTCACTACTAGGAAAAGGCCTACTAATGGCGCACCTAATTTGGCCATTAATGGCGCATTAGTGGTGCGCCATTAGTAGCACGCCATTAGTATATTTTACTAATGGCGCACCACTGGTGCGCCATTAGTATACTAATGGCGCACCCCAGATGCGCCATTAGTATATACAACAGTGCGCCATTAGTATGCCTCCCAGGGGGCCATCTATACCCAGGTGCTTTGGCATACTAATGGCGCACAACAACAGGATGCGCCATTAGTAACTTTGGCATACTAATGGCGCACTATTTAGTGGCGCGCCATTAGTATCCTTTGCTATTTTTGAATTTGGATCTGGATCGCGATTTTTTTGCCCATTTTTTGCTCGTTTTTTTGGCTCATTTTTTTGCACGATATTATTTCAAATTTTGTTCCTGTTTTTGGATCTTGTACGTTCTTTTGCCGTGTTTTTTTGCCGGAGAGGAGGAGGAGGAGGTCGCCGGAGAGGTGCTCGCCTACATCGCCGGAGAGGAGGAGGAGGTCGCCGGAGCATCGGAGAGGAGGAAGGAGAAACCATGAGGGGAGCTCACCGAAGAGGAGGGAGGAGGAGCTCACCGGAGAGGAGGGAGTAGGAGCTCACCGGAGAGGAGGGAGGAGGAGCTCACCGGAGAGGAGGGAGGAGGAGCTCACCGGAGAGGAGGGAGGAGGAGCTCACCGGAGAGGAGGGAGGAGGAGCTCACCGGAGAGGAGGGAGGAGGAGCTCACCGGAGAGGAGGGAGAAGGAGATGAAGTGGAGGAGAGGTGGAGTGGAGGAGAAGAATGAAGAGGTAAGGAGGAGAGGACACGCCCAGCCATATATACGGCATAGTAATGGCGCACCGTGGGCAGGTGCGCCATTACTATTTTTTTGATTTATTTTGAATTTTGAAGGCGGGAAGATACTAATGGCGCACCATGGGCAGGTGCGCCATTAGTAACTTTTTATTTTTTTGATTTATTTTGAATTTTGAAGGCGGGAAGATACTAATGGCGCACCATGGGCAGGTGCGCCATTAGTAACTTTTTTTTATTTTTTTAATTTATTTTGAATTTTGAAGGCGGGAAGATAGTAATGGCGCACCATGGGCAGGTGCGCCATTAGTAAGTTTGATTTTTTTTGAATTTTTTTGCCTCTCCAGATCTTAAAAGCCCCGTATCTTTTTTTGTTTGAAAATTCGGATGTAACTTTTCAAGTAGATGATTTTTCATATAAAAAACTTTTTCATCCGAATTCGTATGCAAAAGTTATGCCCATTTTAAGAAATTCCAGAGAGATTTTGCAAATAAAGTCGAAATTCATATTTGTTAATTTCCCAACAACTAGACCACATATCACATGGGAAACTTATTTTATTTTATTTTTTTGACATTTCCGTCATTTTCTTTTATTTTTTTTAAAAACTGAAAAGGCGGTCCAGGGGGGGGTGCATTCGGTGGAATGGGCCAAGTTACTAATGGCGCACCGTGGGGGTGGTGCGCCATCAGTAGTTCACCTAGTAATGGCGCACCTCCCCAACCGTGCGCCATTAGTAGTTTTTTAAAAAAAAAATTGAAACAAACAAAATTTGTAACAAAATTACTAATGGCGCACCTGTGAGTGGTGCGCCATTAGTAGTTCAACTAGTAATGGCGAACTACTAATGGCGCACCACTCACAGGTGCGCCATTAGTAGTTTAAAAAATAAAAATAAAAAAATTTGAAAAAAAAATTTGAAACATAATTACTAATGGCGCACCGTGGGAACTACTAATGGCGCACCATCCCACGGTGCGCCATTAGTAGTTTTGAAAAAAAAAATTTACTAATGGCGCACCGTGGATGTGGTGCGCCATTAGTATTTTCACGCTAATGGCGCACCGACACATGGTGCGCCATTACTATTTAGTAACGGCGCACCACATGTACAGTGCGCCATTAGTGGCCATTCCATCTATAGCCCTTTTCCTAGTAGTGTCTTCACTTATATCTTTTGGAGTAGTTTGTCATTTACCCACGTGCTTCACGTATATTCTATGAGTAAATGGTTGAATGAATTGAATATCATAAATCTGAATTTATATATGTTTCATATGCTTATAACATGGGGAGTAATGACTTCACACATGATAATTATAGGTAGTAAACTTATTGAAAGTTAGCAACGCAGAATTGGTAACTTGAACAATTCATGAAAGAATATTGAAGGAAGAGAGATTTCACATATAAGTATACTATCTTGGACATCATTTGTGATTGTGAGCACTCATTAACATATGACATGCTAAAAAGTTGATGTTGGACAAGGAAGACAACTTAATGGGTTATGTTTTCCTATATCTGAAACGTTATATTGTCTTGGATCATCCAACATGTTGAGATTGCCTTTCCCTCTCATGCTAGCCAAATTCTTTGCACCAAGTAGAGATACTACTTGTGCTTTCAAACATTCCTTAACCCAGTTTTGCCATGAGAGTCCACAATACCTACCTATGGATTGAGTAAGATCCTTCAAGTAAGTTGTCATCGGTGCATGCAATAAAAAATTGCTCCTTAAATATGTATGATCTATTAGTGCGAAGAAAATAAGCTTTATACGAACTTGTGATAGGGAAAAAATAAAAGCGACGGACTACATAATAAAGGTCTTTATCACAAGAGGCAATATAAAGTGACATTATTTTGCATTAAGATTTTGTGCATCCAACCATAAAAGCGCATGACAACCTCTGCTTCCCTCTGTGAAGGGCATATCTTTTACTTTTATCTTCTACCCTTATACAAGAGTCACGGTGATCATCACCTTTCCTTTTTACACCTTTTCCTTTGGCAAGCACTTTGTGTTGGAGCGATCCGGATATATATATCCACTTGGGTGTAGGTTTTCATAAAGTATTATTGTTGACATTACCCTTGAGGTAAAAGGTTGGGAGGCGAAACTATAAGCCCCTATATTTCTCTGTGTCCGATTAAAACTTTGAACCCATAAATATCACGTGAGTGTTAGCAATTGTGAAAGATTAAATGATAGTTGAGTATGTGGAGTTTGCTGAATCAAAGCTCTAATGTAGACCCTTCACGAAATAAGATGAATTGCAATTGTTTGATGACTAAGAGCATGGTTTGTTAGTTTCAAGAAAGTTTATGATCTATACTTTAACATGTGAATAGCTTGTTACTTGATCATGAGAAGTTTTATGAGTTGAGCTCTGTTATGATATATAATGATGCTAGAAAAAGTGATTGAAACTATCATTGATAAAACTTGTGCACCTGCTAGCATTCACACTTCATAAATTATTTCTTTTATCATTTACCTACTTGAGGACGAGCAGGAATTAAGCTTGGGGATGCTGATACGTCTCCAACGTATCTATAATTTATGAAGTACTGATGCTATTATATTATCCATCTTAGATGTTTTATATGCATTTATATGATATTTTATATGATTTTTGGGCCTAACCTATTTACCTAGAGCCCAGTGACAGTTTTTGTTTTTTCCTTGTTTTTGAGTATCGCAGAAAAGGAATACCAAACGGAGTCCAATTGACGTGCCAATTTTCGATGATTTTTATGGACCAAAAGAAGCCCCCGGAGTAAAAGAGTTGGGTCAGAAGAGTCTCGGGTTGTCCACGAGGGTGGGGGCGCGCCCACCCCCCTGGGCATGGGCCCCTATCTCGTGGATGACTCGGAGACCCCCCTGACGTGAGACCTACGGCAAAAATTCCTATAAATACAGGAACCTCCAGAAAATAACCTAGATCATAAGTTCCGCCGCCGCAAGCCTCTGTAGCCACGAGAAATCGATCTAGGCCCTCTCTGGCACCGTGCCGGAGGCGGCTATCATCACCGGAGGCCATGGAGGAGGATCCCGGAGGGGCCATCATCGCCATGAAGGCCAAGGAGCAGAGGGAGAACCTCTCCCCATCTAGGGGGGAGGCCATGGAGGAGGAAGCACAAGGGGGAGAACCTCTCCTCCTCTCTCTTGGTGGCGCCGGAGTGCCATCGGGAGGGGAATCATCGCCGTGGTGATCGTCTTCATCAACATCACCACCATCATCACCATCCTCATCTCTTTTACGCGGTCCACTCTCCCGCACCCCGCTGTAATCCCTACTTGACCATCGTGCTTTATGCCACATATTATGATCCGATGATGTGTTGCCATCCTATGATGTTTTGAGTAGATACCCTTTGTCTTTCGGTTGATTGATGATATAGATTGGTATGAGTTGTATGTTTTATTTTGGTCCTGTCCTATTGTGCCCTCCATGTCGCGCAAGCGTGAGGGATTCCCGTTGTAGGGTGTTGCAATACGTTTATGATTCGCTTATAGTGGGTTGCTTGAGTGACAGAAGCATAAACCCGAGTAAGGGGGTTGTTGCGTATGGGATAAAGGGGACTTGATGCTTTAATGCTATGGTTGGGTTTTACCTTAATGATCTTTAGTAGTTGCGGATGCTTGCTAGAGTTCCAATCATAAGTGCATGCATATGATCCAAGAAGAGAAAGTATGTTAGCTTATGCCTCTCCCTTATATGAAATTGCAATAGTGATTACCGGTCTTGTTAACAATTGCCTAGGATAATTCCGCACACCGACCAATCATTATTCCACACTCGCTATTTATAATATTTAGTAATATATTCTAACTTTATGATAACAACGCCTACTTTTATATTTTAGCTCTCTAATACCATGCAAAGTTATCCTCTTCATACCAACAACGTAGTTTTATTTTTCGTTTCTAGTTGGAAGCAAACGTACGGTGTACGTAGAGTCATATCAGTGGCAGATAGGACTTGAGAGAATATTGATCTTACCTTTAGCTCCTTGTGGGTTTGACACTCCATACTTATCACTTCCACCTTTGGGAATTGCTACGATGATTCCCTGCACTTGGGGATTATCAGTGCTCCGCCAACGTCGGGCATACGCGGAGCACCTGGCCCGGCGTTGCGGGCGCGAGGAGGGGGGCGTCGTCATCCTTGACAGCAACGAGGAGGATGAGGCCGGGCCGTCCAACCCCCCCCCCCCTCCGTGCGTCGGCGACCCTGGCCAGGGTTGCAGTAGGGACGGGGGCGGCTCCAGCGGGGCGCGCGACGACGACGATGGCGGCAACTACACCCGTTTCTACATGCTCGTTGGCATGTAGAAGGCGGGCGGCGGCCACGACATAGTAGGGCTAGGCGTAGTTCGTATGAAAAATCGCCGAGTTTCGTATCAGATTGCCGAGTTTGCGTGATTTTTGCAGCGACCTAGGGGTGACGACTGGGAACGCAATCGCCCCCAGGCGACAACCAAACGCCGTTTCGGCCCCAAACGGCTCTTTTTCGGCGTCCTGCGGGGCCGAACGGCTGGAGATGCTCTTATAGGCAGCCCAAAAGTTGGGCTTATTCGGCACCCCTCAAACTCAGTTTATATGTAAGACGGATTCAGGGTCGCCCGGATATGCCAGGACGTCTACGCCACGTCAGACCGGTCCACTTTGACCCCTGAAATATCTCGTCACTATCCGCGTCCTCGGTCAAACCCTAGCCATATGCCACTCCACTCCACTTCCAGTCTTATCCGCCCAATTCCTCTCTGCTGACCATCGGTCGCGGGGAACAGATCTAAGTCCGGCAACTCCGGATCCATCGAATGGGACCTCGTAACCTGCTCAAAAGACGAGGAGATGGCCGTCCGGCTGGCTCACCGTCGATCCTGGGAGGATACCCCAGCTCAGGCGTCAGAGCAGCAGGCGCACACCGATTCGACTATCAGGGAATTAGGTGGCACGGACTCGGCGGCGGCAATGCGTCAATTAGCGGATCGGGGCGCGTGCCCACTTTGAATCTGGAACCAGCAAGCGGCGGTTAGAGGTACATGCGCGCCGCCAAGGACTACCCGCGGTGTCCGAGCAACCCCAATGCTAAGTCCTTGTCCCGTTAATGTTGGGCTCCAAGTCCCAAGGTCAACACGGGCAGTGCGCACGGCCATAGATTCCCCGGATGTCGCGGCAAAGCTGAGATCAAGGACCGACATGCCCGCCATGAGAGGGCCCAGGCATGCAGCGACGCGGAGGGCGAGTTGCACCACGTCACGTCGGATAAGGCCATAGATGACAAGGCCGTTGATGACGTTTGTGCACGAATCCTTGCGAAGCGGCAAGCCCAGGCGGCGCATGCCATCGCGGTGAAGCACACCCGGTCCTTCCGTGCCCTTGTCGGCCTGCCCCCAAAGAGGAGGAGGAGAAGGAGACCGGTGCCGCATCTGGCACCTCAATCTCCGAAGCCGAGCAGATCCATCTTGACCCCTATGGCATTTTCGAGCGTTACCACCACAACAATAGGAGAAGGACAAGGGCAAGAGCAAGAACGGCCGTGGGCGAATGTCGTAGCCCTGTTTACTAGTAGAACACGCCTAATTTTGGTAGCCCGTTGTCATGTATGATGATGAACTCCCCTATGATACGCCCTACTTTGCTATGTCATGTTTTAACTCTGTGTTATGGCCTACTTTGCTATGATGAACGAAGTACATCATGTGATCTATGTTGCACAGGATTGCATGGATTTAGGGGTTCAGATATGAGGGGAAGGGCTGCGTACACGGGCAAATGAGGGGAACAAGTTTTTCTTTGAATTTTCCTATTTTTTATTTTCTTTTCTCACATGCTAATTTTCCTATTTCTTAGAATGCATAAACTTATTTTGAATCATCGAACATTTTCAAAGTTCATAAATATTTTTAAAATTCATGAATATTTTAAAATTATGTGAATATTTTAAAATTTATGAACCTTTTTCAAATTTGTGAACATTTTTTAAACCCATGAATGTTTTTTAAATTCATGGACATTTTTTATGTGTGTGTTTCCATTCGCAACATTTCAATTTCCAGATTATTTTCAAACACATGAATTTCTTTTAATTTAGTGAACTTCTTCAAATAAAAAATATGATAGCGCTTCTGAGCTAGAAGTGGAGCAAGCGGGGAAAAAAGCGAGCCAACGGAGCAGGGAGCCGAGCTAAGCGAGCGAGTGCTTCATGGGCCGGCCCATGTGGGCATTATAAAGACAATTCCACGGGTTCCACACGGAATAAGAGCTCCATGGCGCTCACACAACCACCACGGGCTGACACCAAAGCCAAAACATGTAAGGACTCCACAACAACACACCTAACAACTCCGGTCTCCTCTCAGAATAAAGAGGCCATAAACTGACGACCAAGCCTTTGTTGTCACTAAGCTGTCAGCGAATTAGCCGGGAAAGAGTGCATAGACAAAGAGCTCGTTGCCGACAAGTTTTGGTCGGGTCTGACGGCAAATTGTTTGCTCATAGCTAAAGCAGGCTGTCGGCAAAGAAAAGCAGCTTGACAAAAGGAACGAAAAGGCTAGGGGAAAATGTTCATGTAGTACTCAGTAGTTGAGGCGCGAGCGCGGGAGGGGGATGGGCGACAGCAGGGGCGACAGCGTGGGCGACGCGACTGCGGTGTGGCAGCCAGCCGTGGCGGGGAAGACGGGCTGGACCGGGGTCCGGCGCACCACGAGCGTGCTTCAGGTGAGCGGCGGGGAGGGCCGCGCCGGCTCACCGGCAGCGGGGGCCGCAGGTCGCCACAACCGCTTCTGGGCGTTGGCGGCGGAGGACTCGGAAGAGGAAGACGAAGGCGGGGAGCTGGATCCGGAGCGAGGCCTGTGCTCGGCGCCGGCAGGGCCGTCGCTCGGTGACTTCGTGGCCTTGGCTGCGAAGCACGGCGGGGTGGCCTCGCGCTCGGGGCGCGGGCGTCGCTTCGCGGCGGGCGGCCGTGGCTCCAGATCCATTGCTTCTCGCATCTGGCAGCCGCCGCGGGAGCTCGACTCGGGCTCAGGTGCTGGCGGTTCGTCGGGGGCGGCGGCGAGCATCCGAGCCAAGGCGGCGGCGAGCCTGACGGAGTCGCAGATGGAGCTGTCCAGGGAGGACTGGCCGCGCCTGCCGGCGTCCCCCGTGGCGACGGCGGTGGCGGCGGCGGGGGCGACGTGCGGTCCCGAGCCGATGCGCTCGGCACCAGGCCCTAGGGTTGGGCCGGGTGGGCCGTTGGTGGGGGCCCCTTCGGGGTCGGCGCCGTGCGTGGAGCTGGCAGCGGCTTCTGGGCCTGGGCCGAGTGGACTAGGCCTGGAGTCGGCAGCGGCACCGCAGCCTCATGCTTCACAACGGCCCAACGCGCCGCGGCCCGTCTCTGGCCCGATCACTGGATATATATGGGTGAGGCGGGGCTGCCTGGATCCCCGTTTAGGGTTTCCAGCCACCACTCGCGAGGTGCGGCGCTTTGCCCACTCCGCTCGCTCGATCCAGATCTGCCCCCCTCCTCCCCCCTTCTCCAGTCCTTCGCGGCGGTGGTGATGGGAGACAGGCGTGCGGACAAGCGGCCGATGGAGGTCTCAGATCCGGAGGCGGAGCGGCGTAGGGAGCGGGAACTTCGTGACAAGGCGAAGCGTGTGATGCGCGAGCGCTCGGGTGGATGCGAGGCCAGAGAAGAGCGAGGCGGATCCCGCGACCAGGGCGGGCGCGAGGGGGATTGGGGTCCTCCTCCCCCGTGGTGGATCCAGCAGCAGGAGCGCAAGAAGAAAAAGAAGGTTCAGCAGCGGCGTCGCGAGCTTGAGAGGAAGCCCGAGCCGTTCCCCAGCGGTGGTGGGGGCCACGGGGACCCAAAGGCCATGAAGCCGAGGGCAGCTTCACTGGCGGTGGCACTGCCCTCTGCTCCCAAGGGTACGGCGGAGGAACCCATCCCAGTGGAAGTGGCGGCGGACGTGGAGTGCTTCAAGTGCGGGCGCCCCGGCCACTTCCAGTCCCAGTGCAAGTTCTTGCCCCTCTGTGTTCTCTGCAAGGAAGAAGGGCATGCGTCTGCACACTGCCCAACAAGGGGCCGGCAACTCCACCTCCAAATCATGGGCAGCGCCATTTCTGGGGAAGGCTTTTTCTGCCTAGAGTTCGAGGACGTGGACGAGGCCGAAGCACCCATAGATGCTCGCATCAAGAACGCGGCCATCTTATCTGCGGAGCCGGGGAAACTGAACCTACGGATTCTCAAGCAAGAATTGAAGCACATGGTGACAGGCGACTGGGACTGGCAGGTATCTCAAGTGGGGGATGATGATTTCGTGGTGGTCTTTCCTTCTGCAGACCTGTTACACATGGCGAAGTCTAGTGGTAAATTGTTTTTGTCCATCAATGACATCACTGCGCGGGTGCGCGACATGTTACACCAGGAGGTCCAACCCATGGTGATGCCGGAGACTTGGGTGCGTCTCCATGGCATCCCAAAGAAACATAGGCGTGAAGATCGCATCAGGGAAGGGTTCCGGATGCTGGGCAGGCCAATTGTGGTCGATGAACTTTCTCTGATCAGGTTGGGGCCTGTTCGGATGAAGCTTGCGTGCAAAGCCCCGGAGAAGCTCAATGGAGTTGTCGAGGTATGGTTCAACCATGAGGGATACCAAATCAAGGTGGAGCGCGAGACCCTGCCCAAAAGGGGTGGTGAGCGGGCCGTGCTGGGAGCGGGCCCTGCCAACCCCCCTGACAAGGACGCGAATCCGGGCGCTCGGACGCTGGG
Organism: Aegilops tauschii subsp. strangulata; assembly: GCF_002575655.3. Lineage (NCBI taxonomy): Eukaryota > Viridiplantae > Streptophyta > Magnoliopsida > Poales > Poaceae > Aegilops > Aegilops tauschii. The sequence continues at coordinate 580,201,997 of NC_053041.3, read as the reverse complement.
CACCGAAACGCACGGCAGGTCTGAACTAGGCAAGGAGTCGCAAGGGTGCGAGGGCGGCCCTCGTGGTGCGGAGTACCAGGATACCAAGATGACAGACAAGGGAGAGGACCAAGACGACAGCATTCAGGACACATCCATTGACACGGAAACTTGGGACAAGCTGGGTGCGTTGTCGGCCGAGATTGGTGCCATGGGGGTGGCGACACAGGACACCGCGGTCAGCGGGCCCCCGCTAGCTAGGTCGCTGGAACTTACCTTCAACGAGTACGGGTCCAACCTTGGCTCATCCCAGGTGGCGGCGACTTTGACTAGCGCGGGTGGGGTTTCCTCTGCTGTCCCTCCTTCTCTGCCAACCTCCTCACCAGTGGCTGTGGGGGTGGACTACGGTGGCGTGGTTAGCGAGCCAGCTGACAATACGCCTGCTCCGCGCCGGGGCTCCAACAGTGGGGGCAGGAAACCGAAGAAGACGGCGGGGAGGAAACCGGCGAACAAGCAGGCGATTGTGGTGGCGGAGGCGGAGAGCTCTGACCTTGGTGGTGAGTTGGGCGCAGCGCTGGGGACAACGGGGACTATCAACAAGGCCAGGTGCACCAAGGCGATCCCGGTGGTGCAGCGCGCCCCGAGCGTTCGGGCCAAGGCCAAGCTCGGCGACCTCTCCTCCTTGGAAAGCGCCAAACTTCGCACCGCTGACAAGAACATGGACGCCGCAGGTAATCCCTTGCCCTCTTTTCGCATTCTTAATTCCTCCTCAGATGAGCAACTAGTGAGCATTCTAGATGACTGCGGGGTGGAGACTCGTGTGGCGCAGCCCGAGATCGTTTCTCTTGTGCGCGCTAGGGAAGAGGCGCAGGCTGCGCTGGCGGCCGCTGCTGTGCGCTATGCTAACAACAGCGAGTTAGCCATTGTGCCAGTAGAGGCTGTTGCTGAGAGAGTGCCCGACGAGGTGTCACTAGCTAGGGAAGCTGGTGCCCTTCCTTCTAATGGCCGAGCGACGGCTAGGAAGAGAGTGGCGAAGGCGGTGACCTCTAGAGGTGTGCGCCTACGTAACAGGGTGATTTAGATGCGTTACATGTTCTGGAATATCCGTGGTTGTGGCCACGGTGGTCGACGCACGCAGCTCAGAGAATTCATGGTCAAAGAACATATAGACGTGGTTGCGTTACAAGAGACGATTAAAACTGATTTTACCTTTAGGGATTTGCTTGCTTTTGATCCTCTTCAACGTTTTGAGTGGCAGTGGGTTCCCTCTGTCGGTCACTCTGGTGGCATTCTTTTGGGTTGTAATAAAGATGTTTGTGATGTTCTGCATTGGGATGTTGGTGTGTTCCTTTTATCTGCTACTATTAAGCACCGTGTTTCTGGCCTGTCGTGGGTGGTTGTGTGTGTCTACGGGCCGGCTGACCACTCCAGATCGCCAGTGTTCCTACTAGAACTTACCACCCTGGTCGGGGCCAAAAGGGATATCAACCTCCCTGTGGTGGTAGGGGGAGACTTTAACTTAATTCGCTCGGGGGCGGATAAGAATAATGGCCGTATTGACTGGACAAGGGTGTCCTTATTCAATAATGCCATTGCGGCAGCAGCATTGCGGGAGGCCGCACGGACTGGTGCCAGATATACCTGGACTAACAACCAAATGCAGCCGGTCCGTAGCGTGCTAGATAGGGTTTTTTTTACTCCGGAATGGGAGGTCTTGTTCCCCATGTGCTCCCTCGTGGCGGAGACGCGCATCGGATCAGACCACGTCCCGCTTATTTTCTCCTCAGGGGAGGAGTTCATTCGTCGTAGCCCTCGGTTCTACTTCGAAACGGCGTGGTTTGAAGCAGAGGGATTTGCCCAGATGGTGGTCGAGCGTTGGGACGTGATTTGTGCTCATCTGGGACCTCAACGCGGTCCTGCAGAGGGCTGGGTCGCGGCTGCTAGCAAGCTGCGCGCCTACCTGCGTGGGTGGGGCGCTAATCATGGTAGCGAGTCCAAGAAAGAGCGCGCGCGCATAGTTGAGGCGATCTCGCTGTTAGATTTGGAGGCTGATGGCCGACCTTTCTCGGAGGCCGAGTGGGCGCATAGGTACGCTTTAGAGGATCAAGTGACAGCGATTTTACGCGCGGAAGAGGAATATTGGCGACGCAGGGGCGGAGTCAAATGGGTCACGAAAGGAGACGCAAACACTGGATATTTCCACGCCTACGCGAACGGGCGGAAAAGGAAATGCACCATCCTGCGTCTCCAAACAGAACAGGGTGTTCTGTTGGCGCAGGACCAAATCGTGGCCCATATCTACGAGTTTTTCATAGGCCTTTTGGGGACGGTCGCTGAAAAACCATTACGCCTTCGTGGTGATTTGTGGGATACCGCGGAGCGGGTCTCGCAGGAAGAGAACGATAGGTTAGCCCTTACATTCCTTCCTGAGGAAATAGACCAGGCCTTACACGGCATGAAAACGAGCACGGCGCCTGGGCCGGACGGTTGGCCAGTGGAGTTCTTTAAGACTTTTTGGCCCTGCCTTAAGCACTTGTTTTACGATATTGTCAATGGCTTCGCCTTAGGCACGGTGGATCTCTCCCGGCTGAACTATGGAGCCATTTGCCTTATTCCTAAGGTCAAAGGGGCGGATAATATCAAACTTTTTAGACCCATTACCTTGATCAACGTCCCGTTCAAAATTTGTGCGAAAGTGTATGCATCGCGCTTGGCTCCGGTCACCCAACGAGTGATTAGCTCTAGTCAAACGGGTTTCCTCAAACACCGTAACATTCTCGAGGGACCAATTGCGTTACAAGAGATCGTTCACGAGTTGAAAAGGACCAAGGCACAGGGAGTGCTTCTCAAATTAGATTTCGAGAAAGCGTACGATCGCGTGAACTGGGAGTTCGTGCGAGAAGTCCTCCTCAAAAAGGGGTTTGAGGCAGGATTCGTACATCGTATCATGCACCTCGTGTGTAGGGGGCACACGGCGGTCAATATCAACGGCACAATGGGCAAGTTCTTTCGTAACAAGCGTGGTCTCCGTCAGGGAGAACCAAGTTCCCCGCTTATCTTCAACTTTGTTGCGGATGCCTTGGCGGCCATGATTAATAAAGCAAGGGCAGCGGGTCACATTAAAGGGCTCGTTGCGCATCTGATTCCGGGTGGGGTCACGCATTTGCAATACGCTGACGATACGATGCTCTTACTCGAACCCGACGACCACAGCTTAGCAACTACCAAGCTACTCTTGCTTGCGTTCGAGATCTTATCAGGGCTTAAGATCAACTTTCTGAAAAGCGAAGTGATCACCATTGGGATGGATGATCTAGCTAGCTCGCGGGTTGCGAATCTCCTTAATTGCAAGCTAGGGAGCTTTCCAATTAAATACTTGGGCCTCCCGATTTCGACCAAGAAACCTACCATAGCGGAATGGGAACCGCTTTATGGGAAGGTCGCTAACCGAGTGAGCCCTTGGAGGGGTAGGTTTATGTCCTCGGCGGCGAGGCTAATCCTAACCAACTCGAGCTTATCTTCCCTCCCTATTTTCACTATGGGGATGTTCCTACTAGCGGATGGGGTTCACACAAGACTCGATACCCCTCGCTCCCGGTTCTTTTGGGAAGGAGCCGGGACCAAGCGCAAGTATCACTTAGTGAAATGGGCAGCAGCGTGTAGGCCAAAAACATTTGGCGGCCTAGGTATCACGAATTCTAAACTCATGAACGTGGCGTTGCTAACTAAGTGGTGGTGGCGTCTTGCCCAAAACGAGTCGGGGCTCTGGGCAGACATCCTTCGAGCCAAATATTTCCCGGAGGGGAATTTGTTTAAGGCTAAAACCAACGGTTCGGCCTTTTGGAACGGGATCCAAGCGGTACGACCGACGTTTTCAGTTGGTGCACAGTTCCGGGTAAACAACGGCAAGTCCACACGGTTCTGGCTCGACCGTTGGTGGGGTCAGGAGCCGTTATGGCAATCCCATCCGGAACTGTACCAACTGGCAACGGACACTAACATTTTCGTGGCCGATGCTTTACGCGTCCGCCCTCCAGCCATTTCGTTCATCAGGAATCTAGAGCCCAGGGAGGCTGCAAGCTGGGACGCTTTGACGGTCGACTTGGGTGGTCTGAACCGTAGCGCTGGGGCGGACACGATATCGTGGAAGTTGACCGCTTCTAAGCGATTTTCGGTCAAGTCCTTATATGACAAGCTATCTTCCGGACCTACATTAGATATAGCTTGGGGGCTATGGAAGGCTGCCATTCCTCTCAAAATCAAGATCTTCTTTTGGCAAATGTTTCGCAATCGCTTACCTACGTCGGACAACGTTGCCAAATGAAATGGGCCGGCGGACGGCACATGCACCACCTGCGGTTTAGGGGAAAACGCGAACCACGTCTTCTTTGGTTGTGTGCTTGCTAGATTTGCGTGGAGTGCAGTGAGAGACGCATTCAATCAAAATTGGAACCCTCAGTCTAGCCACGAATTGCTGTCTATCTTAACGGCGCAAAGAGGGGCCAATGCTAGGATAGTTTGGAGATGCGTTGGGGCGCTTCTTTGGTCCCTCTGGACGGTTCGTAACAAAATTACGATTGAACACAAATTCCCGACCCACCCCGCTGATATTATCTTCAAATGCCGTATTTTCCTTCAGGTCTGGGCTCCACTGGGGAAGAAGCGTGACATCGAGCGCATGAACGAGGCCATGGAGCTGATCAAGACATTCATGATGAAGGCGCGGCACGGGACGATGGGTGCCCCATGATCCTCCTCGTGCTGCTAGCTCTGGCCTTGATACTCCGCTTTTGTGTTTCCGAGCTTGTGGTTGTGTGCTACTTAGTTTTATCTTGAGCCATGGGCTCGTTGGACTTGTTTTTTTTGGTTTGTAAGTCTGTTTGTGTGGATACTGCCTGGTGGCTTTATTAAGTTAAAGCCGGACGCTTCTAGCGTCTATGTTCCAAAAAACAAAAGGAACGGCATGGATCATATACTCGTTGTTTTCCTATGTGGTTCTCACTTCAATGGTCCGAGTGAAAAAGGTGGAGAGCCAAGCAAGAAATGGTGTACTCACCATATGGATGCTGACAGGGTCGTATAGAGGGCATTTGAGAAGGTCAGTTGTAGATGCCCTAAGTAGTGGGGCACGGTCGTATCATATAGGTATATGCGGAGAGTCAGAGACCAGATATAGGATCTAATTGGTTGGATCGTTTTCATGCAACTTATCAGGTCAACGAATCAGGACCTGGAGGTCTCGAGCATCAGCTGTCCTGGAGGATGAACCAACACAACAATGTGGGTCGGTCGTGTGATGCCACCGCCACCACGAGCCACAACCGGGCCTGCCGGCCGCCACCAGGAGGGTCACCTCCATCGGCTTTGGTCCTTCCATGGCACCATGCCTCTACCCATAGCTTTGGACGCCATGAGGTCTAAGCGTCTAGAGCCAGTCGCTCAAATTGATTGACAGATGCCATAGTTACTAGTCGGATAAGGGATTGAAGGAAAAAGCTGACCGAACAGGACCCTTCATGTTGTCCTCATATGTCCAAGCTATTCGCAAACCCTCATAGACATTCCATATATGAGGGCAATATGAGGAGCGTCTGGGCATGTCCAGTCAGTTGCCATGTAGAATTTGGAACTCCATGGATCATCTTTTCTCTTTCTTTATTATTGCATTTCTTTCTCTCCCCCTCTCTCTTCATCTACACCAATCACATGCATGTGATTGGACATATAAGTATAAGGGTTTCTATCATTTATGTCGTTAGTTGTGTCTCACTACTCAGTTTTGTCACTAGGAATTTCAATTGCTTAAAGATAGCATCGCTCTGTTAGGCGCATGCTAAAAAATGCCACTATTCACCATTATTGTCATCTCAAAGCCCGTTTACCATGTTATAATGACCAATATACCCATGGACTAACATGTTAGCTCTCCCTCTATCTCACTACTATAAAGTGTGGGTCCTACTCGATTATCAACAATGTTCTTATTTTCCTCTAATATTATTCACTTGCTTACTCCTGACAAGTGGGGCCCACACTTATTGTCGTGAGATAGACAAAGTTGACATGTGGGTATAGGGGTATTTTGGTCATTTAACATGGTCAATGGGTTTGACCTGACAACAACGGTGTCTAATAGCATTTTTGAGCAAACATCAAATGCGATGACATTTTTTAGGTACCTAATAGCATTTTTAAGTAAGCATCTCCCAGAATGATGGAATTTTTTAGCAGTTGTAACTTCCGATGGAAAAATTGAGTAGTGGGACACAACTAGTGGCATAAATGATGCAAACCCTAAATATAATAGTGGGGTCATGGGTGCATGCACGGTGAAATAGTGGCATAAAATGGACACGCTCGAACACTGATCGAATCCATCCGCGAACGTTTAAGGGTCTAAATTTGCGCAATCCAATTGTAGATGCTCTCATCTCCTCCCGCGCTGGGTTTTCTATGGGGCTTTGCCTCCACCAGCCACCGCGTAGACCAATGGACGAGCCCTACTGTAGGATCGAAAGTATGTCTAGAGGGGGGTGATTAGACTACTTGACCAAATAAAAATCTAGCCTTTCCCAATTTTAATTCTTGGCAGATTTTAGCAACTTAGCACAAGTCAAGCAACCAACCTACACATGCAATTCTAAGAGTATAGCAGCGGAATGTAAAACAATTGCATACGAAGGTAAAGGGAGGAGTTTGGAGGGAGCAAACACAATATAGACACGGAGATTTTTTATCCGTGGTTCCGATAGGTGGTGATATCTTACATCCACGTTGATGGAGACTTCAACCCACGAAGGGTAACGGTTGCGCGAGTCCATGGAGGGCTCCACCCACGAAGGGTCCACGAAGAAGCAACTTTGTCTATCCCACCATGGCCGTCGCCTTGCCTGTACAAACTCCTTGGTTCAACTCCACAATCTTGACGGAGGCTCCCAAGTGACACCTAATCAATCTAGGAGACACCACTCTCCAAGAGGTAATAGATGGTGTGTTGATGATGAACTCCTTGCTCTTGTGCTTCAAATGATAGTCTCCCCAACACTCAACTCTCTCTCATAGGATTGGATTTGGTAGAAAGATGATTTGAGTGGAAAGCAACTTGGGGAAGGCTGGAGATCAAGATTTATGTGGTTGGAATGGAATATCTTGACCTCAACACAAGTGTAGGTGGTTCTCTATCAGAAAATGTATGTTGTAAGTGTAGGCATGTTCTGATGGCTCTCTCCACGAATGAAGAGTGGGTGGAGGGGTATATATAGCCTCCACACAAAATCTAACTGTTACCCACAAATCACCAAACTCGGTGGGACCGAATCAGAAAACTCGGTCAGACTGATTTAGTTCAAAATGTGAACGTTAGGATTTTCGGTGGGACCGACATGTCAACTCGGTGGGACCGATGTCATTAGGGTTAGGGCATAACGTAATCTTGGTGAGACCGATTACACAAACTCGGTTGGACCGATTTTGGTAATAAGCTAACCAGAGAGTTGGTCAGGCAAACTCGGTGGGACCGATTCGCTCATCTCGGTTGGACCGAAACGTTACGAAGGGGAAACAGAGAGTTTGCATTGCAATCTCGGTGGGACCGATCGCTCATCTCGGTTGGACCGAAACGTTACGAAGGGAAACAGAGATATTACAATCCCATCTCGGTGAGACCGAGATCCCTATCGGTGAGACCGAAAAGAGCAGGGTTTGTGGCAGTGGCTATGTCAAGTGAACTCGGTGGCGCCGGATAGATCAAATCGGTGGGGCCGAGTTTGACTTTTGGTTTGGGACATAAGTGGATATGAGAAAGTAGTTGAGGGTTTTTGGAGCATATCACTAAGCATTTTGAGCAAGAAACTCATTAAGCAACACCTCACCCCCTCTTAAAAGTATTGGCTTTTCCTATGGACTCAATGTGATCTTGGATCACTAAAAATAAAATGTAGAGTCTTGTGCTTTGAGCTTGAGCCAATCCTTTTGTCCTTAGCATTTTGAGGGGCCCACTTTCTTAACCCATGCCATGCCAATCATTGAGCTTTCCTGAAATATTTATCTTGAAATAGCATTAGCTTAATGAGCTATATGTTGTTAGGAATTACCAAAACCACCCAAGGATAGTTGCACTTTCACCTACAGTGGTTACCATTATTGCTTGTTATTATAATGTGCGATGGTTTTGGTATCCACCTCCGTCGGCCCTCGTCCTGTCTATGATTCAGATGTGGTATAAATATTATCTTTTATATCTATTTGGTTCATTTAGTGTTTATGACAATTATGCCGACCAACATGACATAGATGTTTTTATCTAGGAGGTATGTGAACCGGAGATTCCAACCGACCCTATTGTCGAGAGGTTAAATTTAGTTGAAGAAGAAAACAATTACGTGAAGAAAAAATTGAAAAGAATTGAGGAGGAAAATTTGAGATTGGAGTTGCAAGTTGCGGACGTCGTCGATGATCACAAGATCAAGATGGATGCAATGCGCTTGAAGATTATAAAGATTAGAAAATATGCCATTCATACCGAGGCTTGGTATCATTATGGCGTTGAATCAATTGTTACCTTAGTTGCGATTATGATCGCATTTGTTGTTGCATTGAAATGTTTTACATAGCTTCAATGTATGGTTTAATTAGATGCTCTAGAGAGCTATATGTTGTTCAATGAGAACTATATATGTATGAACTTTATGTAATTATTTTTTCAGTAATAACATTTGATCACTACTGTACTTTAGATTTAATGTGATGATGAACTTCTATTAATTTGGTCACTTCTGTATTCATGATGTTCTATAATGGTTTTTGACACACTTAATTATATATAATGCACACAGATGAACCGGCAATGGATGTACAGTAACAGACGCACCTCCGAGTACATTAAGGGCGTGCATAATTTTCTCGAAGTGGCTGAGGCAAACAAGCATAATGGTTTTATGTGTTGTCCATGCCCTATATGTGGGAAAACGAAGTCTTATTCTGACCGGAAAATCCTTCACACCACCTGCTTTATAAGGGTGTCATGCCACACTATAATGTTTGGACCAAGCACGGAGAAAGAGGGGTTATGATGGAAGACAACGAAGAAGAATAGGATGATGACAACTATGTGCCTCCTGAATACGGTGATGCTGCAATGGGGGAAGCTGAAGATCAAGAGGAATCAGACGATGTGCCCGATGATGATCTTCGCCGGGTCATTGCTGATGCGAAGAGACATTGTGAAAGTGAAAGGGAGAATTTGAAGTTCGATCGCATGTTAGAGGATCACAAAAAAGGGTTGTACCCCAATTGCGAAGATGGCAACACAAAACTCGGTACCACACTGGAATTGCTGCAATGGAAGGCAGACAATGGTGTATCTACACTACAAAAAAAGACACATCTGTGAAATTTTGGCCGAACGAATTTTTTTTGTCATACATATGACACTTCTATGACGATAATTGTGACAAAACCCGGTATCATCATAGATGTGGTGGGCTCCTACTTCTATGAAAAAAATTATGACAGAAAATGGGCTTTTCGTCCTGGGCGGGCCGGAGACGCAGCTGCATGACATTCTTTGGGCCGTCCATGACGGAAAAACGCGAGGAAAATTTCGGGGAGTTCCCGGTTACGGTGGGAGGTCGGGGGCCGAGCGATGCGCGTTTCTCTCGTACACGTACGCACGTGTGTGCGAGGCGTTGGCTCTAACTGAACCCGAGCGAGGCGTTGGGCTCTAACTGAACAAGCGATTGCACTGCAGGCGACGCGTTACTGAACTCGAGCGATCGATCGATGGCTGTTAACTGAACCCGATCGAGCGATTCCTTCGCTACTACTGCTAACTGAAGCCGATCGATGCTGCCTCTGGGATGAACAGTCAGTGTTGCGGGGGGGTTTGGATGAACAGTGAGCGGTGGCGTTGCCTCTGGATGAACAGGACCCCGTGGTGTGGTGGAGGGCTGGATGAACAGTAGAAGGTGGAGGGGTGCCCGTGGAGGGGTGGTTGAACAGGACCCCATGGTGTGGAGGGCTGGATGAACAGTAGATGGTGGAGGGGTGCCCGTGGAGGGGTGGTTGAACAGTAGCCGGTGGAGTAGCGCGCGGTGGAGGCTGGATGAACAGGAGCCCGTGGAGGCTGGAGGAGGTCGACGGTGGAGATGAACAGTATCCCGTGGAGTCCCGTTTTGCGGTACGCCACAACCCTCCCGACGAACAGGACCCCCGTTTCGACCGTAGGAGGTCCGTTTCGTCCGTTTTGCGGTACGCCACACCCCTCCCGATCAACAGGACCCCCGTTTCGACCGTAGGAGGTCCGTTTCGTCCGTTTTGCGGTACGCCACACCCCTCCCGATCAACAGGACCCCCGTTTCGACCGTAGGAGGTCCGTTTCCTCCATTTTGCGGTACGCCACACCCCTCCCGATCAACAGGACCCGTTCCGAACGTAGGAGGTCCGTTTCCTCCATTGTGCGTACGCCAAGCCTCGTTTGCATCGCCTGTTCCATCCAAGCCCTCCTGATGAACACGACCACGCATTCCGTTCCGACCCAGCCGGTTGGCTCCCACGCGTTCCGTTGCCTCCCGATGAACACGACGCATTCCGTTGCCTCCCCATGAACACGACACATTCCGTTTCCTCCCGATGAACACGACGACGACGCTGTTTCTCCGTTCCGACCCAACCATGTACACGAGCCCTAGCCATACGTATGCGCGAGTAGGCGTTCGAGACCCCGCCCGTATGTACACATACGTGGCAGTATTTTCTTTCTTGCACCCTGGCCGATGTACGTACGTGTACATGCTACGTGCGCGCCTCTACTACGACACGTACGCGCCTCTACTACGACACGTGCGCGCCTCTACTACGACACGTACGCGCCTCTACTACGACACGTGCGCGCCTCTACATCCACTAGTATATATGTACGTACACGTTCGCGACCAGAATGACAACGCTACGTATGCTTCGACCAGGTGGGTGCCGACTGTCAGGCACTTCCTTGCCTGCGAAGATGTAGCTGGTGGGTCCCTGCAGTCAGGGGGGCGAATCGTTTTTTTTGTCCGGACGCACTTCCTTGCGTGCGAAGATGTAGCTGGTGGGTTCCAGCAGTCAGGGGCAATCGTTTTTTGGTGAAATACGGTGGCCCGTCCGGTGGGTCCCTGCTGTCAGGTGGAGGAATAATTATTTTGCACGTAATAAGGAGGCACTTCCTTGCTGCGGCCGTGGACCCAGCTGTCAGCCTCTCCACGTACAATCCACGTCCGATGGAAGCAGTTCCTTGACCACGTTGACCACGCCGCGCCGAGAGCACGAGGGCGGTGGACGACGGCGAGGCCTAGGAAGGGGACGACGCGGAGCCGGGGAAGACGCGGCAGTGGATGCCCATGCGTAGAGGAGTACGACGGTTCACTGGTTCACTACGGTGTGAGGTTGCCGTCGCCGCAGAATAACAGGGGTGTGGGTGAGTAGAGGGATGGCCTGGCCAGCGGTGGGATTAGTAGGGGCGGTGAGGCCTCCGCCGCATCGCAGCCGGCCACGGGAGGCAGGAGCACGAGGCACGACCAGCGCTGGTTTGGGCGGCTGGAGCAAGAAGACCAGAGGTTGAAGAAGCACTACGGCCGTTGGATGGACATCGTACGGTCACTGGAGCTAGAATCGTGCATATTGACTAAGTTGACAAAGCCCTCCATCCCCGTCAACTTAGTAGGCCCACAAGTCAGCCTGCCACTATACTGGGTCCCAGCTAACTGGGGGAGTATTCATTTTTTTGTCCGTAATAAGGAGGCACTTCCTTGTGTGCGAAGATATAGCTGGTGGGTCCAAGCTGTCAGCGGCGGTAAGGTTTTTTCGTGAAATACAGAGGCCCTTTCGGTGGGTCCCTGATGTCAGGTGGAGGAATCATTATTTTGCGCGTAATAAGGAGGCATTTCCTTGCGTGCGGCCGTGGCCCCAGCTGTCGGCCTCTCCACGTACAGTCCACTTCAGATGCATGTCGGTCGTTGACCACGTTGACCAGGCCGCGCCGAGAGCACCAGGGCGGTGGATGACGGCGAGGCCTAGGAAGGGAACGACACGGAGGCAGGGAAGACTCGGCAGTTGTTTCCCACGCGGAGGGGAGTACGACTGTACGAGGGTTTACTGGTTCGTCTGCCGTCGCCGGAGAATAACAGCAGGTGTGGGTGAGTAGAGGGATGGCTAGGCCAGCGATAGGAGTACGGTGGGGCGGTGAGGCCTGCGCGGCAGCAGAGCCGGCAGCGGGGAGGAGGGAGCAGGCAGTCCCGCCGGCGCTTGTTTGAGCGGCTGGAGCAGGAAGAGCAGAGATTGAAGAAGCACGACGGCGGTTGGATGGCCATCCAACAGTCATTGCTTGTGCGTCAACCTTTTTTTTTAGGAAAGCCTCAAATCTATGGAAAACAACATACAGCCCATCTACCATTATTTCTAATAATTTATAGCCCATTTGCTAATTATTAAGGTTTTTTTGGAGCCCATATTCTTTTTGTTAGCATTACAGCCCATATTGTGGCCACGGTTAAAAAATTATATGAAATTTTGCATATTTTGGTGCGGTCCGAACTGTTTTTAATCCCGAAATTTCGACTCGCATTCAAACTGATTTAAGAAATATATGTATATCAATATAAAATCCAACGAATTCTCCACGCATAAAAATTAATGTAATTTAAAATCTCGAAATGAAAAAAAAAGATATTTGAAACTAATTGCCGGTTTGATGTGTTTGAAAATTGTACAACCCATTTCTCATTACTGATGGGCCATTTTCTCGGCCAGCCGAATGAAAGCTCACCTCGTCTTGAAAGATTTGCACCCCAACAGGCCTGACAAAGCGACTTACTTGGCAAATCACAAAAAAACTGGGCTGTGGCCATGGTCCCAGCTGTCAGCCTCTCCACGTACAGTACTCTTCCGATGGAAGTCGTTCCTTGACCAAGTTGACCACGCCGCGCGGAGAGCACCACGGCGGTGGACGACGGCGAGGCCTAGGAAGGGGACGACGCGGAGCCGGGGAAGACGCGGCAGTGGAAGCCCGCGTGGAGAGGAGTACGAGGGTTCACTGGTTCGGCTGCGGTGTGAGGCTGCCGTCACCGCAGGGCCTGGCCAGTGGTGGGAATAGTAGGGGGCGGTGAGGCCTCCGCGGCAGCACAACCGGTCACGGGAGGCAGGAGCATGCGGCACGACCGACGCTGCTTTGGGCGGCTGGAGCAAGAAGACCAGAGGTTGAAGAAGCACTACGGCCGTTGGATGGACATCGTACAGTCACTGGAGCTAGAATCTTCATATTGACTAAGTTGACAAAGCCCTTCGTCCCCGTCAACTTAGTAGGCCCACATGTCAGCCTCCCACCAAGGTGGGTCCCAGCTAGCCTGGGGAGTATTCATTTTTTTTGTGCGTAATAAGGAGGCACTTCCGGTGGGTCCGAGCTGACAGCGGGGGGAACGTTTTTTTTTTGCGAAATACGGTGGCCCGTCAGGTGGGTCCCAGCATTCAGGGGGCAAACGTTTTTTTTCGCAAAATACGGTAGCCCGTCCAGTGGGTCCCTGCTGTCAGTTGGAGGAATCATTATTTTCCGCGTAATAAGGAGGCACTTACTTGCTGCGGCCGTGGACCCAGCTGAGACTCTCCACGTACAGTATACTTCCGATGGAAGTCGTTCCTTGACCACGTTGACCTCGCCGCGTTCCGTTGCATCCATGCGTTCATGGGCATGGTGCGTCCCCACTGTCAGCCTCTCACGTACAGTCATCTTCCGATGACTCTCCGTTGTTGACCACGTTGACCACACCGTGCCGAGCGCACCCAGACTGGAACGACCCGGAGATGGGGAAGACGGGGCAGTGGAGTCGCAGATGGAGAGGAGTGGGAAACTTCACTGGTTCGGGTGCGCGGCAGCACAGCCGCGGTGCCGCCCACGGGAGACAGGAGCAAGACCAGAGGTTGAAGAAGGAGCACGGCTGTTGGATTAACATCCAACGGTCCAGCTGCTAGAATCATTTGTTGATTAAGTTGGCAAAGCCGTGCGTACACGTCCGCTTAGTAGGTCCACAAGTCAGTCACCAAATCTGACGGGTCCCAGCTGTCAACGGGATGAATAATTTTTTTTGCAAAACAAGGAGGCACTTCCTTCCGTGCGAAGATACAGCCGATGGGTCCCAGCTGTCAGGTGGAGAAATAATTTTTTTCACAAAACAAGGAGGTCCCTCCTGTAGCTGGTTCGAATCCAAACCTAGACTATGACTATATATGGTGCTATGCTACTCTGCAAGTAATGAAACTGACATATCCAACGTTCGCTTCTCCTCTTCTCTACTTACTCTGCCTAGCATCAGAAGCTCTGGCCGCAGCAACCATGTCCGCTGGCTACTCGTCCACCTGCTCTTCAGCAGGCAACAACCAGATATGCGCCAAGTCGCCACCCATACCATCGCCTGTGGGTCTCATCACACCCCCGCCGGCACGCGCACCATAGCCGATTGCTCATCGCAACCCGCTGCCGTTGGTGTGGTGCCACTGCTGCAAATCGCGCAGAGTCATCCGTCGCGTCTCAACCACAATCCGCAACCCTGGCCGAGTCTTCTACAAATGCCCGGATCATGGGGTAATAATATGTTTAAGTGTTGTTCTGCTGCTTTCAGTTGCTGATTTTTTTAATAGTTTGGTTGATGATCTTCCAATTTGATTCGTGCAGAAAAGGGAAGATTTGTGTGATTTGTATTTCTGGAAAGTTGCTGATGTGGGGGAATGCAACTACGCTGATTATTTGGTTAGCCGAGGAATCCCAATACCAGCAGGTTGGGGTGTTGGACAAGTAACTGAAGGAACGGCAGAAGAGGAAGATGCAGAGCAGAAGGTTAAAGATGCAGTTCCTCTGATCATGGCCAAGCAACAGCTGCTGAACGGCCTTGACAGCAATGAGGAGATGAAAGAGCTTGTGAAGATAATGGGCAAAATCAATGTGCTCTATAGGATGATTGTCTCTTTATTTGCAGTGTATGTAGCACTCGTGATGTATTCAGTGGCTACGACATGAGCACTTTGCTGAAACTAGTAATGAATGAAACCTGTGTAGCAGGCTGGGCGTAGTGTTGTGAACATCTAATGATTTCTATTAACGGAAATCAGGGGGTATCCCCTTTTGCTCATACAAATAAATAAATAGCAGAGGCCCTGTCGGGTCAGCTTTGTTCTCATTCGAAGACGTCGAGCAAATTGCAGTCCAACAACAAACTATGTCATCAAATTCAAGTTTCACAGCCAAATATGAGTACAACTAAACAACAACGTCATCATGTTTTAGTTGTCATACAATCACCAAACACAAATCAGCATACATAACAAGTGATGTTCTCACAGCAAAATACTAAACAACATGTTCATCAGGTTTCAGTTGTCATAGCAAACACAATTTCACATAGTAGATAAAAAAACATCTTCTGACAGGCAAATACGACAAAAGCAATGTAATCATCATCCGCAGCAGCAGCGTCAACATCTTCGCCATGTGTATCAGTCTGAATCGTAATTCCCCATGGTGTCATCTTCTTCTTCGTCCTCAACGTCCTCGAACGTTGGCTTCTTCTTGATCAACTCTTGTATGTCCACAGCACGACAGGCAATCTTTTCGCCGGCGTCATTGACGTGATGGTTCTCAAAGATATTAGGAACATCTGTGTTATCTTGTACATCAGGAGCAGTGTAAGCCTCATCTTGTTGTGCAACTTCATTAAACGAATTCCTCTGCTCAAACTTGTGCAATACTCTCCAGTCATCGCTACGTGCAAATGTGTCTTCCAAGAAAAATATCTGTGTTGCTTGATTTGCCAAAATAAAAGGCTCGTTGGTCTGGTACGCCGCCTTGACATTGATGGATTTGAAATAATCATCAGCTCTGGGTTTTGCGATCCTGGAAAACAGGTTATACCAACGACAGCACAACAGAACCACACACCGATGATCCTCGAAACTGGAGATATACTGCAACTGAACAATGTCTGTTATGTTAGCATACATTTCAGTTGTCTCTTTGTCATACGTATCTGTTCTCATGATGGCACTGTTTTGTGTCTTCCTGCCATCGTCTCGTGCAAGGGTGTTGTAGCGCACATCTCCAACAACGCAAGATTCATAATGTCTTACCCGAGTATCAGGACCCATTGCTAGTGAGTAAAGGGCATCATCAACTGCCTGCCCATCCTCCCGCATCTTCTTAACCTATGGTTAGGAAATAGACAAGCTGATCATCTTATGTACTCAATATATTAAAAAAACTGACAGTGCACTTCAAAAGCTTACATGGTTCTTGAACCATTTCGCAAATCCTGCCATAACCAGTTTGTCAATGTTTCTTGGATTCTGCGGCAGTAACTCCTCTTTGTAGATGCTGCACAACATAGTGATCGCGTCAAACATCTAAATATATAAGAATGTGCTGCAAGTTTAGTAGATTACGATGTATAAGCTGCAGTACTGCACTTACTTGATATAAGGTAGTATCTCAGGACAATTATTCAACACATACCAAACCATTTTGTCCAAATCTTTAGGTTTGTCCTCTTGTCGACTCTTCCCTGTAACTCGAACAGAATAATCGAAAACATTGAGCCCGGGATTGTCTTCACCCACCTCTTTTCTAAGCTGATCAGCTGTTTTAATGTATTTTGAGCAGAATGTCAACGCTTCTGTAGCAATGTAGGCCTCTGCAATGGAACCCTCGGGTCTAGCTCTGTTCCTAACATAGCCCTTGAAAGTGCCTAGCTGCCTTTCAATAGGGTACATCCAGCCATACTGTACTGGACCTCTAAGTAGTGCCTCATCAGGTAGATGAACAGCCAAATGCACCATCACATCAAAGAAGGCTGGAGGATATATCTTCTCAAGGTCGCATAGGATAGTTGGTATCTTGTCTCTAAGATGCTCCAAAGCATCTATCCTGATATTCCTACTGCAGAGTTCCGTGAAGAATTGTCCCAACTCTGCAACTGCTCTGTATAAGTCAGGGCGGCCCAATCCTCTAAGGATAACAGGTAAAACCCTTTGAAGTAGGACGTGGCAGTCATGAGTTTTCAACCCTTGTACCTTGTTTCCATCTGCACTGACTCTCCTTTCAGGGTTGGAAGCAAATCCATGTGGGAATCTCACACGTGACAGGACCTCGCAGAATTCTTTTCTTTTTACCTTGTCCAAGACGTACACAGCTGGTGCCATATCCCGTGGTTTACCTTCATCTTGCACCTGCAAATCCTTTCTGATACCCAGGTGTGTCAAATCAATCCTAGAGTTTAAGGTATCTTTCGTCTTGCCTTCAATATTAAGAAGTTTGCCGATAATGCTGTCACATATATTTTTCTCGATGTGCATCACATCAAGATTATGCCGTAGATCCAAATCTTTCCAATACTCCAAGTCCCACAAAGTGGACCTGCGGTTAAACAATAATCTCTCTTCTACCCTGCCACGCTTCCTTTTCCCGCTACCATTACCAGGATGGTTTCCTAGTGTAATATGCCTGACCTTCTCTAATTCCACTTGCAACTCATCGGCGGTGAGCCTCTTTGGCGCATAACGGTTGTCATGCTTTGCATTGAACACATGTCTTCGGTATTTTCTAGGATGCGGCTTGTCCTTGGCAAGGAAACGGCGGTGTCCAATGTAACAGATCTTGCTAAGTATTGTGTATGACAGCGGATTCCTGTCACATCGAACACATGCATTGTAACCATGTTTCGTTCGCCCTGACATAGTGCCCAAAGCCGGATAATCATGGATGCACCAAATTATAACAGCACGCAGAAAGAAATCAGCTGGTGGGCTGCTATATAGGTCTCGAGTGAGAACACCCTTCCATAGCTGTTGAAGTTCCTCCACAAGAGGCTCCATGAACAAATCAAAATCCTTTCCAGGACTTTTTGGACCTGGGATGAGCAAGGCCATCATGTAGTTTGATTCTTTGGTGCAGACATTTGGAGGCATGTTGTAAGGGATAACAAGCACTGGCCACATGCTATATGTGGCGCTCTGGTGGCCAAACGGCTTAAATCCATCTGAAGCTAAGCCAAGTCTAATGTGTCTCGGGTCAACAACAAACTCTTTGTGTTTATCATTGAAGCTTTTCCACTCACTACCATGAGATGGATGGCTCATTACATTCTGATCTCTGTACTCCTGGTTCCTAGAATGCCATAGTACATCCTCTCTTGTTTCAGCATCATGAAACAACCTCTGCAATCTTGCTATAATTGGAAAATGTCTCAGAACATTATGAGGAATCCTCTTCACAGCATCGCCATCTTTCCATCTTGATGATTTGCATTTCGGGCATTCACTTAAGTTGGCATAATCCTTCCGGAACAGAACACAATTATTCTTACAAACATGGATCATATCATATCCAATTCCAACTGCACAAAGGAAATTCTTCATTTTACTGTAGGTGTGTGGCAGCTCAGACGCATCTGGGAAAGATTCGTGGAAAGCAGCCAACATCGCATCGAATGATTTGTTGGTCATCCGCTCAGATGTCTTCACCTGAAGAAAGGTGACCATAGCTGAGAATACTGACAGCTTATTTCCTGGGGTGACAGCAACGTTGCATTGTTCCAACATGCGGGCCCACCGTTTTTCTTCTGCAGGTGAAAGTTCACGGAATGCACGAGCATTTCGTAGCATTGTTTCAATGTTGGTCAAACTCACTGGCTCCGCCACCACCACCTCCTCCTCTTCTTCCACCTGAGCATCAGGCAGATCAAGATGGTGATCTGCTGCTTCCACGTAGTCAATAACATTGACGTTCACAGCTTCACCATGATGAACCCACCTAGTATATGTGACCGACATCCCATACAAGTGTAAATGATTTTGCACAGTTGACTGGGATCTTGTAACTGAATTCATACAACTGCTACACGGGCAGAGCACATCTGATTTCGGACCACCGTACTCAGCTCTGATAAAGTTCATGAAGTTTTCAACCCCCTCGACATATGCACCGGAGAATCTTCGAGCAGAAGTTATTCAAGTCCTGTCCATCTGTTAGACATACAAATTAGTTCTTCTACTAGATATTACAGGTGCTTTTTTATGAAGTCTAGAAAAAATACCTAGGTCGATGTCTAAAGCTATGGCAAGATATTTGGACGAGCAGATCTAAGTAACGAAATATATGTAAAGCTAATTCAGCAAACAGATTTGAGTGCCAAATTATGGCAGGCTCTTTCAGCAGTCAATGAGGTCGAGCACACAGCCATCGAACTATCGAAGGCCATCGCAGCAACAAAGATCGAGTATAAAACAGTGTAGAGCTATTTCACCTAACAGATTGGCTACTAGACCATGGCAATCTACGTCACAATAAATATATGGCAGGATATTTTAGCAACTAATCGGCCTGGGCATGCCATCTCAGCTAAGCAGATTGAGTGCAGAATAGGGCAAGGAAGCTTCTTAAGCAGAGCATATTGATAGTAAACTACTTCGGTAAACAGTGAGATTAACAACGTCTATCAGCTAACATTCAGCGCTACACCGACATGAATGGGGCCTCAGTCTAGAATGCGCGTACCGTGGGAGAAGCTGACCGCCGTGCGTCTCCACACGAACGTCGCCAGCGGTGGCGACGCTGACCGCCGTGCGCCTCCACAAGAACGTAGCCAGAGGTGGTGGCGCGCTTGAGGACGGCGGTCTACGAGAGCGTACTGTGGGAGCGAGAGGATCGCCGAACCGCGGCGCCGACGTATCGGCGCGGCGGGGAGGGCAGCTTTGGTGGAGCCAATGGAGTGGAGGGGGACAGGGGGAGGGGGTTTGGGGAATATTATTGGCTAGTTGGCCGAAGGGCGGTTGAATCGGATTTGGGGGGAATTTTTGGGTGTGTGGGGGGGAGGATTTTCGCGCGGTGGGCGGGGGGAGTTTGGCGCATGGTCGGTTTCTCCAAGTGCAGTCCCACGTGTCAGTGAAGAGGCAAGCCGAAGCGCGTTCCGTTTGCGTGAGCCGTGTGCAGGACCGAACGTGTGTGGGGTGCAACGCGACCGCGACAGGAGTGTTGTGAGTGTACCGCCTTTTTTCCTTTTAAACTAGGTGCTTCGCCCCCTCAAAAAAAAATGTGTTGCTTCGCGCGATCCATCAATACTACTACTAGTAATCCGGTAATCCCGACTAAAACGGCGCGGCCGGGTCTTTTCCCGCGCGATATGCTGGGAGGTTGGCTTAGTTGGGTTTTTTAGGACGAGTAATGCTACACCTACGTAATCCTAGTTACGTAATTAACGTAATGTGAAACATGTGAGCTGTTGATTGTAGATTGGGGGGGGGGAGGGGCCCACCACCATGAAAATCCGGGGAGAAGAGAGAGAGGCAATTTGCATTAACCCTTTCGTAGGTTCCCGTAGATGTAGACAGATGTGAAATGCGTGAATGTGTAGTGGACGTACTATTGGAGTGCCTAAGATAATTTGTGTATGTATAGACCCTATGTGTTTATTTTACTTCGCATGTTAGATTTGTCTCGGTTCAATAAAAAGCAGAGTTGGTGATGATGGTGTGCCTGTCATCCTGCAATATAGGTCATCCGATCTATAACTAACGGATAGGAAGGAAACTATGACAATTTACCCGCACTCCTCTCCACATTTGCAGATAAGCCTTTCCCTTGTTCATCCTTTTCTCCCACAAGATCTTGATCTTCCGTGCAACGCACGGGCATCTTGCTAGTACTCCTACAATATGTATATTATTGTGAAAGTTCATATACACCGGCCGAGATTAATGCAAACATGGCAGATTTTCATTACATTTCGAACTTTTATAGGACAGAAAAATAAAAGAAACCCGACCCTAAACCTATTCTACGGCGGTGACCGACGTCCTCCATCTGCGATCTCTGTGCACGGGGGCGGGGTTCAAGACCCGTGAAGTGAAGGTGCGGTCTCCGGCGAGGAAGAGTAGAACACGGGATACGGACCGGCTAGTTGGCACACCATGCCCTGCCGCCTCCCATGCCCTACTCATCCTCGGAGGAGTCCCCGACCTCGGCGGTGCCGGACGTTGGATGGCGGCAAGTAGGACGCGTGGCTGACGGTGCTCCCGTCGTCGGCCGCCAGCGTGGCCACCGCTTGTGCGGTCGCGTCCGAGTCCGGCTACGTCGCTATTGCATCGCGAGAGGCGACTTGAGCGAGGGCGGCGACCTCGAGCTTCATCCCCGAAGACAAGCTCTCCCACAGAGCGTTCGCAGTTGCGGTCATGGCGGATGTGGTGCCAGGTAGGAGGACGATGCGCTATGGTGTGGAGGTTAGCTGGGCGTTGCCGCTTTAAGTAGCGCATTCCGGTGAGGCCAAGCGTCCGGGTGCGTCATTAAGTCACCGGAGTTGGTTCCTCGGGCACCGAGCCTCTTAACGACGACATACGAACGGACGGCATGAATGCGGGCAGCTGGCGCCGGCTGGGAACGCACCGCGCGACGACGCGAGGGACGAGGGTTTTGGTGTGCCAAGGTAGTCAGCTGCGGTTGTGGCAACGTTGGAGATGCCCTTTGCTCACATGCGATCCCCGCATGTCATTGAAAAAGCAAGACGACCTGGCATGGTCTCAGGTCCAGAGGATGCAGTTGGCCGCGCTACACCACTCCGCGGACACGTCGCGGCGCCCCGTGCATCCTCGACGAGCCGGGTGTTGGGGTGTGTTTGGATTGTGGCCAAAGTGCACCTTACCAAAATTTGGGTCATGACCCAAAGATTGGTCTTTGTTTGGATGGTTGCCATTTTTTGGCATGCCAATGAACTCTAGCCAACTCTAGTTCATTTTTCTTGCCAATGTCGGCCAAATCATGGGCAACCAATACCTCAACCAAAATTTTGGTCATGACCCAAAGATTGGTCTTTGTTTGGATGGTTGCCATTTCTTTGGCATGCCAATGAACTCTAGCCAACTCTAGTTCATTTTTCTTGCCAATGTCGGCCAAATCATGGGCAACCAATACCTCAACCAAAATTTTGGCTACCCAATGCTTTGATGGGGCAACCTTGGGCAAAAACCAAACATACCGTTGGTCGTGCCACAGCACTAACGGCACCCTCGGCACACTGAAACCGACCGTGTCTAGCGATGATATGAGCATGTCGCTCACCGCGTTCGCCGTGTCCAGAGGCGGTGCTAGAGCCGCGCCCCGTTGTTGGCCCCAACGACCCACATGAACGGTTGTCGGTGGCGAAGAGGTCGTGGGCCAGCTCCTCCATTGGACTAGTCTGCGCTACATCGTCCCGACGGGTGTGCCCCACATGTCGGTTTCCCTGTTTTCCCGGCCATATTCGAGCGTCAGTGCTCCGCGTTGCGCATTAGGCCTTTCACTATGTAGGCCAAGCGAGACAACTTATTATTTATTTGAGTCGTTCAAGTATAATAATGTGGCGTTTTCTTATTTCTCATTCCTCTCCAACCCTCTTCTCCATCAATCATGTCGCCCTCCAGTCGAGTCCATCCTCCCGGATGCCTCATTTGAACATTCCACCAAGTATCATTCATATGTACCCACCCTAGTCCTCTTTCAATAGATCTCCGGACCCCGAGATGAAATCGAGAGGGAACGAGTGGGGGCACGTGATACCTATGGTGGATTCAAATTTTGAACCGGTGATCATAGCATCCGCAAATCATATATAAAGGGTATTCAA
The DNA here is from genome assembly GCF_002575655.3 of Aegilops tauschii subsp. strangulata. NCBI lineage: Eukaryota > Viridiplantae > Streptophyta > Magnoliopsida > Poales > Poaceae > Aegilops > Aegilops tauschii. The sequence continues at coordinate 580,179,351 of NC_053041.3, read as the reverse complement.
TGTTCGTTTCGTTTTTGAACGTACAATATACTCCCCCTATCCTTTCTAGTTTACATATAAGTTTTATGTGTAGTCAAAGTATCTCTACTTTGATCAAAAAGGTATCAACATTCAACAACGCCCAATCAATATTGTTAGATTCGTACGTACTCCTACATTTGTACTCGAGATGGTTTCCAATTTGACTATTGACAAGATTAATAGTACATGAGATGTATAATGTGAAAAATTATATCATTGGAAACTCCTTTCACATACGAATTTGACCGTATGCTTTGTGTAAGTTGCATGTCATATATTATTACTCTAACATTTGGTCAAAGTTAGCCTCGAAAAACGCATTAGACCCTGTATGCTTTGTGTAAGTTGCATGTCATATATTATTACTCTAACATTTGTGTAAGTTGCATGTCATATATTATTACTCTAACATTTGGTCAAAGTAGTATAGTGGAAGTGGATCTTCTGACGTAGGTATCCCTGCCTTACCCTCCCTTTCGGTCACTTACTGGCGGACCCCATGCTTGCTAGGCCCCGCATGTCAGTTACTCAATGGGTTCGACCACGTCAGGGGATCCTCATCCGTAGTATACTCCCTCTGTTTTTATTTACTCCGCATAAAACGAAGGGAGTGGTGTTATAATAAATGACGCGGGCGGGGGAGGGGAAGGGACGTCGGTTTGCTCTCAACTGCAGTCCCACAAGCGAGCGAAAACGCAAGACGAAGCGCGTTCCATTCGGTGAGCGACGTGGAGGGTCCAGCGTGCCGGGCTGCAACGCGAACGCGACAAGAGCGATGTACAGTAAAAACCGATTGACCGGTCGTCACCGGAACCACTATTCACACCAGAACCTTCGCTGCTCGGCCTACGCCAGCCACTGCCCTAAAACCACACCAAATATCCACCCCATTCCCCCACCTTTCGATCCCCTAACCCGCATCAAGTGTCCCCTATTTCGCCGGAAAGCCATGGTGCGCCGCAAGATCACTTACTACAAGATGCTGACGCCGGAGCGCCGCGCAGAAATCGCGGCGGCGGTCGGCGCCACAGACCTCCGTTCCCAAGCTCGCTTTGCGGCGGGCCAATCCCCGAGTTCTCTGGAGCCAAGCTACGAGGAGGAGGAAGCCGATCCAATGTTCATGGCGGAGGTCGCGGCGCAGAAGGCCCCCGATGGGTATGAGACGATGGACGTCGACTTCATGCCGGCGTCCGAGTCCCCCATGGTGCAGGCGGACCAGCGGTTCAACATGGCGATACTAAAGGAGGACCGGGAGGCAGAGGCTCAACTCGACGCGGAGCGCGCGCATGCTGCTGCCATCGAGGCTCTCCTGCAGGCGGAACCGGATGTCGTGGATGTGAACCGGGTGGCGGAGGCTCAACTTGAGGCGGAGCGCGCGGATGCCGCTGCCATCGAGGCCCTCCTGCAGGCGGAACCGGACGTCCTAGACTTGAACCGGGCGGCAGAGGCTCGACTCGACGCAGAGCGCGCGGATGCCACTCTCATCGACGCCCTCCTGCAGGCGGAACCGAACGTCCTGGACTTGAACCGGGTGGCGGAGGCTCGACTCGACGTGGAGCGCGCAAATGCCGCTGCCATCGAGGCCCTCCTGCAGGCGGAACCGGACGTCCTCGACTTGAACCGGGCTGTGCTCTTGTCCGTGCAGAGCGCCCGCACGCTCCGCTTGAACGAGTAGCTGGAGGCCGAGGACAACCACGGTGCGGAGACACACGTCGGCAGCGACAGCTGGTTTGCGCCGGCAGCCAAAGACGAAGAGGCCGTCTCTTTCCGCGAATAGTGATAGTTTTTCTTTATGTTGCTGTTTTTATGGATCTTTTGCTGTGTAAAAACATATATTTGTCATGCAAGTCGCCTGACTTGGGTCAGTGTACCATTTCAGGCGGTTGGATGAATATCCTACGTCTCCTAACCCTTCTTTCCTTATTCCTCACCTCTTCTTCTTCCCCAACAGACCACCGCACGGGCCGTACGGATACTCCCCATCATGCGGTTGGATAAACATACTCTATGAACGAAAATTATGTGTCAGCAATAGGATGGCTGAGTTTGGTTTGTTCACATGCGACAGCACGTGTCAGTGAGGGTGCGTTCGCTTGGTTGGGTTTGCGGCGTGCATGAGCGACTGTGTGAGGGTGCGGTGCGACCGCGGCGTGCAGGAGCGACCGTGTGAGGGTGCGGTGCGACCGCGACAGCCGTGCGCAAGTGTACCTCCTTCTCATTTTGAAAACTTTAGGCAAGCTTGGCAAAAATGTGTGGCGAAGTTTTGCAATGCAAGGCCTAGACCCAAACAGGATAAGTACGTACGTACTAGGAGTACTAGTGTTAAAAAAGAAAGGTGGGGTTTTCCTTCGCGGGATTTCATCGATACAAATCCTCGTTCCACATGTCAATTAATGCGTATTTTTTTCTCCAAAGACCAAAGAGCTAACCATCTCACTCCTCATCACTTGATTAATGCAGCGCCATGCAAACCAACCTTCTCACTTCCGCATGCATGCAGGGGATATTAATGTCCTTGGTTGCTAACCCCATCAATTTTGCCTCGATTAGTGTTAGTGGCCCTTTGCAAATTGTAATTTTGATATACTGGCCTTGTGTACAAAAAAATGGAGGTAGTAACTATATTTGACTTCCTTCCCCATTGCGGTGACGTCGACGATATCTTTTTTTTGGTGGTTTGGCGAAGTGCGTTCGACGGAGAACACCATTGAGGGAGACCACGGTAAGTCATTCGCAAGTGCCGCCTGCAAACCGAGACAACCGCCTTATTTGCATCCAGGAAGTCCTTTACTAGTACTACTAGGAGTACTAGTGCGGTGAGATGGTTTCTCGAAGAAGACGATGGAGAAGCGGAGTCAGCAAAGAGTGAAATGATGGTTGCTTCGTCCGTGCTTTTGTGATTTGATGCCTCACTACTTTGTGATTTGTGATAGAAGGGACAGGGGAGTAGACTCTGTGCTCTATACTGTACTACATGCGTCCAAGCATGGGAGAAAGAGGAGAGACGTTGCATTTTTCTATTCCTTCAATCAATCAATCAGGGAGCTTCGGTTCCATCTTTTGGGCTTTGGCAACACCGTCCACAATGGTTCCCACGATGCCAAAAGCTATTTTCACATTTTTCTACACATTGTGGATGCCCTTAACCGTACCACTTGGTTTTGCTCCTGTGTGCTATCTATACAAATCTCAATTATATTGATCTAAAAAATTATAGAATCAAGATTAGTAAAAAGGAGGTGATTTTGCCGCGCGGATGGCGGGGGAGGTTTCTTATTTGAGCAATGCTACATCCACGTAATGGTTTACGTAAAGTTACGAACTGATGTGATGTGGGACTATTTGATTGGATTAAAGGAGAGGATTAGGCCCACCCCACCTGAAAATCAGGGGGGGCATATATAGATTAGATGGAAAGTATACGTAGCAGCTACGTAGCCCTTTGTAAGTCTAGGATTAGGCTTCTTATTTTCGGAGGACGTTGTCCTGGTGGTTTGCTAACATGCGGTCCCACGTGTCAGTGCTTTACCAAGCCGATCCGCGTCCCACATGAGGCAGAACAACGGCAGAACCAACAAATGGTTAAGTTGAAGAAGATGAGGGAGAAGCGGATTCAGCAACGAGTGAAATGATGGTTGCTTCGTCCCTCCAACTTAACTGCGGGAAAGGTGCAGCTTGTGATTTGACGCCTCATTGCTCATTACTACGCCGGCGCCATGACTGGGGTGCTTCACCCCGGCTGCTCTGCACTGTATTCCGGTATGGCACGTGGACCCGGTAGCTTGATGTCCCACATGTCGGCGAAAGGGACTAGAAGATTTATGAAAGTGAGCGCTCCACTCTTACGACGGAGGAGTAGACGACACGACGGCCCAGTGAACTGTCACTTGTAGTACTATATAGTACTACAGTTTTGCTGTTTCGCACGATCCATCGATACAAACCCGATTAAACAGGAAAGGGCGGGATTTTTCCCGCGCGGTAGATGATACTGGCCATACATTTGAAAGGCAATTTTAATGTATGCAAACTGAATAATTATAAGTAACAATATGATATCCAGTAAAACTAAAAACACATATGATTTATTGTGTTAGAGTGTAGTAGTAGTGCTGTATTGCATAGTTGTTAGATGTAACATGCGAGAACATGTAGAGATGTAGTTTTGGAGGGCCTACAGAGAGAAAAGCGTAATACGGTCACCGAACTTCAGAATAAGCTGATTATGGTCACTATATACGTTTTGCGGTGATTATACGGTCACTTGCTCACAGTTCAGCATCGGATTGCACTCTGTTGACCGGCCAAATAGTCTGCGTGGCGCCATGTTGACTAGTTAAATTGACCACGTTCCTTGTGGTTCCCACCTGTCAGTTCGCATAGGCAAAAGGTCAGATAAACACAGATTTACGCAGGCGCGACAAGGCTCCAACCCGTGCGCGGGAATCACCTGGTTGTGTATGTGTCTGTCAGGGCCTGATGTGTGCGCATGCACGTGTAGGTTGAGCACTTGAGCGTGAGAGTGTGTGTTGGTCGTGTGGTGTACTGGTGTGTGCCTGCATGCGTGCCTGTGTGCGTGTGAGTGTTGCGTGCGTGCGTGTGAGTGTTGCGTGCGTGCGTGGCTGCGTGTGTACGTGTGAGTGTTGCGTGCGTGCGTGGGTGCATGTGTTTGTGTGAGTGTTGTGTGGATACAGTTCGTGTGCATGCGTGCGTGTGTGTATAATCACCACACCAGCTCCTGTGTGTTAAAACAGACGGCTCAGCATACCAATACAAGGCCACCTTGTCCGCTGTGCCCGCGATCATGACTTTGAACCACCGTCCAAATATTTTTTTGTCGTTTGTTTTCATTCTTACTAGCAAGATGCCCGTGCGTTGCACGTAACATCAAGATGCATTTGTATGACTTGTTTACCTTGTGAGAGAAAAGGATGAATGAGGGAAGGCCTTATTTACAAATGTGGAGAGGTGTGTGGGTACCTTTTTGCAAAATTGCCATAGTTTCTTTCCTATCCGTCAGATATAAATCGGACGGCCTATATTGCAGGATGGCAGGCACACCATCATCACCAACTCTGTTTTTATAAGAGTGTACTTTATGTATTTTATAAGAGTGTAGATGTAGAGTAGATACAAGTCGACACGTGGGCACGATGGTAGTGAGATAATGTGATGCAAAACTAGAGGTGCCATGTGGAGCGTTTAACTGGTCAACTAGTGATGTCATGAGCAAATACAGAGTTGTACGGTGAGCCCGTGACTGTATAATAACCACTAAACGTAAATGGTGACCGTAATGAGTGGAGTCTGAAGTCCAATGTATGTATCGTGCTTTCGCTTCAAATACAATGATCGTCATTGCATATATGGCGAGAGAAAGATGAAACATGCGTGAATTTTCTGGGGGCTTACTTTTAGAGGACCTGGAGATAGTTTGGTGTGCATACGTGAAACGGGCGTACAGGGGGGTATGTGATGGAGAGAGAGATGCTCTTCGTTTCTCTTTATTATGACTAACTTTGTATATTATAAAAATATACAAATTCACAGTGCGGAATAAATATCATTGTGGGCACCATGCAATGCAAATTAGCTTTCGTACTCCTCCATATAACTTTGTAATGCTGTATATATGTAGAAACTCTAAAATAATTTTTTGGCCACACTTTATTCAAAAGGAATGTTGTATGCGAAATAAACGTGAAGAGAGGGCTTTTTAGATCAATGGGGTACGTGATGTAACATGTGTGAATGTGTAGTTGATGCATTTGGCGGGGCCTAGAGAGGTATGTGTGTGTATTACGTATTCGAGAGAGGCATGGATAGAGGGGCCGACGGGGGGCGTGGGAGACATAGCACGAGAAATGAGAGTGGTCTAGAGAGAGAGACGAATATGACATCACGACAAGAGATTCCATTCGCTTGAGTGTGTATATGCAAGGGGGGAGGGAATAGAGGCACCAGGAGAAATTTTCTGTGTGTGTGGTGTTTATGTTGGTATGTGTGGGTGTGAGAAGATAATGAGACGTGGGGGCAGAGGGTGTGTCACCGCGTGAGGTCCGGTGGGTCGAGGTGAGGCCCTTCGTTCGGTTCTGACCTGCGCCACATTGGCCGGCCCGTGATACATTTAGGAAGACCCATGGATGACTAGTCGTACAAGACAAAGATAGCAGAATTGTGAAGGACTCTATGTCCACTGACAAAGCCGGCTAGGATTTGTAACCCTAGGTTCTCGGACTAAGGTAACCCCTTTATCTCTGATATTACTATTCATCCAACCTAACTTTAAGGGGGATCCTACAGAATGCTCTGCTAGAATCATACTCGTCGATTAGGAAGAGAGGTGTGAGACAATGCGTGAGAGACAGGCGTAAAGATAATGTGCGTACATGAGACACATAGGCAGGTCCATGTATATAGAAAGGGTCGATGAGGATTGTGCGTGTGTATGTTTGCGAGAGGAAGAGTGCTTGTGATAAAGGTTAGTGAAAACAGTTGTAAATGGTTACGAGAGGGAGGGAGGGTTATATCTAGAGCATGTGTGCGAGAAAGACACCTCGGGAGAGAGTGTGTGAGCATGTGTGAGAGACCACCGATGGAGAGTGAAACTACACGTAAAAGACTACTCTACACATTGATTAAAGATATAAATTGTATCCAAATATTAGGATGGGATCATGATATTTGCAATTCGCGTAAGGAGCGGTCTTTGATCCATCAGACATCTAGATTCTATCGAATTTGAGCATGTCTATGTTATTATTCGACACAATTGATCCACATAGTTAGTATTTTGAACTCCAGACAATGCATCACTTTAGCAATCGAATATAAACGTGAGTATAGTTCATGTTGTGTGTGTAAAGCACATTATACATACGAAAGTTACACAATGGACATTATAAATAGCTACCTATGGAGTCCATTCAATTATTTGAATTTGATATCATGGCATTTGTAAACCATACCTAAATTATGGGGGCACCAATCTTTGCTCTGATTTTGTACATAATAGCATATGTAGTCGTGTACAAAATAGATTCAAATTTAGCTCCTCCATTCCAAAATAATCGTAGTTATAGGATTTTCAAGTGTCAAAATTTCAAAAAGAAGCGGATAATTTAATGAGGTTTTCAAACATACAAGGTCAAATATAACGTTGTCTATTTAGGTCAATCCTCATAGTTCAAGAGTACTCTAAACGTGAATGCTTGTGTTTCAAAATTTCGAACGAAGCGCCAAAAGAGCCTCTACTCGCCCGAAACCGCGTGAGACCAATGTTTGGTAGTACAAGGAAATTACTTTTCTAATAACTCTGACCCGTGAAACCTACCGGCCCGACGTCCAAAGGTCTAAACCGGGGTAGGTTTGTAGCTTCATCTAGACGCTACGCAACCGCATCCGAAAAACATTCATACACAATGGCCGCCTAAGCACACATGCGCGCGGCCGAAATCGCTCCCGCCCACTATTTGGGACACCTGGGATTACCATCCTACCCACGAAGTTCTGAAATTTAAGACGGGGGCAAAGTTTGTACTTTCCCCAAATTTCAAACAAGCGCGTCCCATCTTCTGTTCAAAAAAGCCAAAAACAAGCGCGTCCCAGACCGAAACATGGTTCCCCCCACCCGTCCGATTCCCCATTCGTACTCCGTGGGCGCCAAAACTACCTCTCCACCAGCCGCGAAACCCCGGCGTCCTCCGTCCGCCACCCCATCCCACCCATCAACCGCCGCCCTCCTCCACGCCGGAGCCGATACCCCGACGTCGTCGTCCACCGCACCCTCAACCGCAACGCCCTCCACGGCTAATAGTTGAAGCCGAGGCCGAGCCATCCGTACCCGAGCCAGTTCAACCACGCCGTCCTGCGCCTCACCGCTGCCGCTCCAACTTCGCCACCCTCCACCGCACCGGAGCTGTTCCTGCTACGCCGTCCTTCGCCGCCTCGAATCTGCTTCCCCTCTGCCGACATACGGCCACGGCAACACAGTCAACAATTTGGCCATAGGTTCGTCCAAGCCTGCACCCTCCAGAACATCGGTTTCCCCGGTAAAAAGAAGAAGATCGGCGCGACATGTGGAGGTGACCACACCGGCAACCGAAAAAGGTACTCCTCTTCCCTTATTCGTGTAAATCTTACGTCTCTGCTTGCACGGTATTCATCCCACAGAAGAGACTAGTTGACCGCTTCTTCTTGATACTAGATGTTCCTAGTAACTCGCGATGCACAAGGTTTCTCCTCATATACTATTTCACCTTAGCTAGAGGTCCGTCGCCCCCCTGAATTTCAATTTCTGGCCAATTGATTCCGAATTAACGGAAGCATTCCCCGGCGTAACAGGCGCTAGTATGCCTATTACGCCGGGGAAGCAGCGCCTTGGTGTTTATCTTAGGGGCATGTGCGGCCTAGAGCAACTGGCGCCCGATCTGGAGGTCGGCCGGGATTAAAGGGATGGCCTGGGGGCGCTGCCAAGCACGGCGGTGGTGTGAGGTCGATGGGAGGGCGGGGCGGCGGAGGCAGGGGTCTGGGCCGGTGGTCGCTGGCGGTTCGAGAAAGATCATCAACACTGACTGGCGGGAGGTAGACGAAGGCCATGTGCCCGTTCCTTATAGATCGGACGGTTCATTAAAAAAATCGACTGACCTATTTATTTTCAGTCAACTGTTATCTTAGATATGACCACATGTGGTGGTGTGCTGGAGGAGTACCTGCATTTCCTGTGCTCATATATTACAAAATCATACGGAGTAGAATCTAATTTTGTTTGCCATGCAATGTTGTAGAGCTATCATATGTCTCCTATCTTTTATTTTTCAGCCACCTGCTATTTGCTACTTTTACAGTGCACTAGTTCTGCACACACTTCACCCTTACTCTCACTATTGTGTTTTTATGCAAGGGTATTTCAGACTCTGCTGCCATGAGAGAAGCAAAAAAGAAAAGAGAGAAGTCGCTCCAGCTTCGTGTGCGGTTAGGCAAGACACGTTACAGCGCTATAAAGGGTGCAATGTCAGCAGATGGAGACGGTAAACGTAGCTCTGGAGTTGATGACCTCGCTCGCAATGAACCACCATCCCAGGTGCTTGCTTTAACTTCGTGGTGTCATATGTGGTTGCATGTTCCATATAGTGTCTAGCTTGTATTCGAAAGGCTGAAGTCGGTAAGATAAGGAAAGATATATTTTTACATGAACCACCATCCCGTGAGCACCAGAAGACAAATAGCTAGTCAGGGCACAGGCCGAGCCAGTGCCAGCAAAGATAGGCATCACCTGGAAGCCAACTAAAAAGCTGCGATGGTGGCGAAGCAGCCCACCTCCCACCAGGCTCTCAGGTCCTAGATGATCATGCTCACCACTCCAGCCGGATGTCTAGCTTGTATTGCTTCCAATTTGGTTAAATTGCATCTGCTTAGCTTACACATTATACCTTTGAATATGACATGCCTTTCTGTTTTTGGTACATACTAGTACATCTGTGTATTAACCATGTTCTTACATCAAACTAATGTTCTTGTGTATCACTCATCAATCACTTATGACGAGGCATGCAAGCAAGGGGACTACTCCTCATTTAAAGAATGCAGCGTCAGCCTCCCGACATGATTCTCAAGAAACAGAAATGCTAGATGAAGATAGTGAACGTAGCTCTGTAGTTGATTACAGCATTTCCTCTACACTAGCATCGCAGGTGCTTGCTCTAACTTGGCAGCGTGATATGTGGTTGCATGTTGCATATGGTGTCTAGATTGTAATTCTTCCAATCTGGTTAAACTGCATGTGCTAGTCTTCTTAGCTTATACATTATACCTGTTAATGTGACATGCCTTCCTGTATTTAGTACATAGTACATCTGTCTATTAAGCATGTCCTTACATAAAACTATTGTTTTTTTTGTATACCGCATCAATCAACATGACGAGACACCTTTAGTATATGCAGTGCGATATTAGTTGCATCTTTCATATGAGTTATAGCATGCTCTGCTTCTAATTTGTTGAAATTCCATTTATGATGGGACGCTTTTAACTTGGCAGAGTCATATTGGTTGCATCTTTCATGTGGTGTCTAGCTTGCATTGCTTCTTATTTGCTGGAATGGTTTCTGCTTAGTTTACACAAACAGTTGTGAACATGCCATGCCGTCCTGTTTTTTGTACATATTCCATCCTGGTATCATGTGTTTGCCTTACATCAAAGTAGTGATTGTCAGTATCATGCATGAATGAGTTCTGAAGAGAGAGTTTTATTGCTTTTTCTTGTTGGTTTTACTTGACAATTCAAAATCAATAAAGCGGAAGGAAGTTAGCAAGGCAGCGGATAAAGGTGCTCCTTCCGAACGGAGGGCCTCTATAGTTTCTACTCCTCCACACCCCCAAGATGATTTCCAAGACAACACATGCATAGACACTCAACAAAGCTGTGTTTATGATGAGCACGTCTCCCCTAGTGCAGCATCACCGGTGCTCCCTCTAACTTGGCACTGTTATATGTGGTTGCATGTTATGTGTGATGTCTAGCTTGTATTGCTTCTAATTTTGTTGAATTCCATCTACTTACTTTACACATAATACTTGAATAAGACACGTGTTCCTGTTTCTAGAACATGCAATCTCTGTCTATCACACCATGTTCTTACATCAAATTACTACTGTTGTGTAACCTGCAACAATCACTTACCATAAGACACGTTTGACTTCGGAGTGTGATATAGGTTACATCTCACATTCTTTTCTAGCTTGTACTACTAATTTGTTGAAATGGCACTTATGACGAGACAGTTTTAACTTGGTAGAGTGATATTCGTTGCATCTTTCATATGGTGTCTAGCTTCATTGCTTCTAATTTGTTGAAATGCCTTCTCCTTAGTTTACACATCATAAGCTGTGAATATGCAATGCTGTGAATATGCAATGGCACTAATGACGAGAGACCTCTAACATGGTAGTGTGATGTTGTTTGCATCTTGCATATGATTTATTTCTTGTACTGCTTCACATTTGTTTAAACGCCATTTATGATGAGACACTGTTAACTTGGCAGAGCGATATTTGTAGCATCTTTCATATGGTGTCTACCTTCCATTGCATTGCTTCTAATTTGGTGAAATGTTTTCTTCTTAGTTTACACATCATAGTTCTGGTTATCTCTTCCGTCCTGTTTTTCATACATATTACATCCTCCTATCATGTGGTTGTCTAACATCAAAGTTCAGTTCGTCTGCATCACGCATCAATTTGTTCTGAAGAACTAAATTGTTATTCGTTTTTCTTGTCGGCTTGACTTAACATGTCACAGAGAAAGAGGAAGAAACACAGAATGGCAGGGAATGAGAAGCGGATGAATCCTGCAGATTCTGCTGGTACTGATGGTGCAATAGAAGGTCAGAGTCCAGCGGAAAATTCTACAAACACGGCATCCCATGCTACACAAGTTGCAAAAAAAGCCAAACAGAAACAAATAGCTGCCACCAAACAAGCAGAGACATCCCTAGTTCTTGCAACACCTACCACAGTACTACCAGCTGCACGACTTACTCGTGCGTCAACTGAGCTAGCAGCACGTTCCCAAGCTCCCTTGCCACCTGACACTACTTCCCAAGCACTCTTGACACAAGACGAGTTGGCAATATCAGATGAACCTTGTGAGCTTCAACAGCAAGAAGGTAGTTGCTGGAGTCAAGTTACAGTTGCATGCTTCTTTATATGTAGTCTCACAGTTTGATGTACACTAACACTTCCTATGTTCGTTGTTGGACTAGAACCTAGGCGCAAGAGGAAACAAACATCAGGGATAATGCTCGATAGGTTAACTAAATCTAGAGGAGGAAGAATGGAGATCCGTTTTGAGGCAGGTTTAAAAAGGCCAAGCTCCCTTGCCACCTGACACTACTTCCCAAGCACTCTTGACACAAGACGATTTGGCAATATCAGATGAACCTTGTGAGCTTCAACAGCAAGAAGGTAGTTGCTGGAGTCAAGTTACAGTTGCATGCTTCTTTATATGTAGTCTCACAGTTTGATGTACACTAACACTTCCTATGTTCATTGTTGGACTAGCACCTAGGCGCAAGAGGAAACAAACATCAGGGATAATGCTCGATAGGTTAACTAAATCTAGAGGAGGAAGAATGGAGATCCGTTTTGAGGCAGGTTTAAAAAGGCCAAGTGAAGCTACAGAATCAGCCAAGTTAGTATCAGAGGCAGCGGTTGCCGTTAGGTGTCATGTACATATCCTCCCAACATGGATTCAGTATAGGAATGGCAAAGACGAAACCCAGTTCAACACCTTCCTCGACCATTTATCTATAATTATGGATATGTATGGAAACTAGTAATAACGTCTTGCTCTGTCCCATACTTTCTGGGTTGCTGATAATGAGACTCCCATAATTTTCAACAGATGAGGTTCAAGTTGGATAGCCAAGATGATGCAACCAGACAAGCTTGCACCCATGTTTTGAAGTCTGCTCTGCGATAATATCGGTATAACTTGAGTAAAACTCACTTTGAAGGCAAGGCTAACAGTGAACTTTCCCAAACATCTTCAGTGGAAAATATATCGGATGAAGACTGGAGGGGCCTTGTTAAACACTAGTCTGATCTGAAGTATCAGGTACATTATATATATGTGATCAGATCACATGTTGAAGTCCTATTTACGCATGTGCCACACAAATCTATCTTCTTGTAGGTGAACTGTTCAAAGAACAAGGCCAACCGTATGAAAGTGAAATTCCAACAGACGACAGGATCTCATAGCTATATTGCACACTGCGAGGCTCTTATAATTAGCTGCTGTTTCACTCTTTTCGCTTTACCATATTATCAGATCTATATTGACTTGTTCGAAATGCAGAGGAAAGCCCGCAAGGACCAAAAAGTACCTGAACCAAATGATGTGGAAATCTTCAAGGACTGTCACACCAGCAAGAAGAAGGGCATGATTACATCAGTCAAAGCCTCTGTTGTAAGTCCTTAATCCTCATGCCTTTTAACTACTGCTTACTCTGACTTGTGCCTTGAACTGCATGGTTTGCAGCCAATGTCTATTACTCTTTTCAATTTTATACACAATTGTCTTAGCGTATCATTGCACCTTACAAGGTTTAAAAGAGAGGAGTGATGTTCCTTTGATCTTGACCCGTAATCTAGTTCCGTGCTGGACTTGCCCACACAACGTTACAATTGCCTGTTTGTCTGTTCTCAGTTGTTTTGTGATATGAATGATGTCATACTATGCTTACCGTATTATAAACTTCGTCTCTTTATCCTTAGCCCTCAATACAATGTGAAGAAATGGACAATACATTAGCGATGGTACATGGTCATATGTTTGGAACCTGGTTTTATTATGTACTTTCCAATAAAATACAACTAATATTTTACATGGGTTCACCAGAATAAGTTCTGTATATAGACCAAAGCTATTTTGTTTGGTTTTGCTGCCTCCTTAATATCTTCTATTCTGGTACTACTAATGTAAAACCTCATCTTTTCAGCAAGCTATGGAAAAAATGGTGGAACCGCCACCTTCTGAAGGTGGCGAGGCAACTATAACCGCAATGTCAGCTCTTACTGTAGTGGGTCAGTACCTGTCCACTAACAGTGCCAAAAGCACGTTCCTGCGTAATACTGGGTTGGTTGTTAAGGCAATATCGTCCAAACTGCCTCATGATCAAGATATGCAAGCTCAAAGAAATGTTGTATCTGCGCTCCAGACACAAGTCCATTCCCTAACAGAGACCCTTTGTGAAACAAGGAGAAACATTGCTCAATGTCGTCAAGATATGCATGGTTTTGAAACCAGACTATCGGACATTTGCTATGTTGTTCAGGAGCCTAGGGGAAATGAAGGCGAGGGTTATGGTGCTCCATCGGACAATACAGCATGAAAACGTAACAGTCAGGTCAAATGAACTGAGCTTCTAAACTTCTGGTGGTGCATTTATCTGCTAGACTGTTAAGTTTTCTGCCAACCTTCCTTTTGTTATATAGTTGTAATTTGTTTTGGGGCGATACAAAATTTATTCTTAACGTGCAGCCACCGGCTGAAGAAAACAGCAAGCCATTTTTGTATAGTGTAGGGTGTTCCCTATATTTGCACTGGTGGCGATCTTTGATGCCGAGTGGATGTAATATGTGCAATCACCTTAATAGCCTAGCGTTAGTTTCAGCCTTATTTATTTCCTAGTCTTCTTTTTCCCTGGTTTGCTAGTGGCCGCAACTACCATGGGCCATATACGGGTCGTAGGATCCATGGGTCTCCTACGGGCCGTCGATAAATGGGCCTGTAATCGGTGGGCCTCGGGCCGTCGGATAAATGGGTCTACATGGGCCATAATCGGGCGTAATTGGTATCGGCCCAGCACGGTAACAGGCCGTTAACAGGCCGTAGGACAGCAAAGGCTTAATTCTGTCGCAGGCATAACGGGTCGTTAATGGGCAGAATATAGGATGGGCTGGAAACGGCGCAACGGGTTAACAGGACAGAAACGGGTCGACTCTTGCCATGGGCTGAATTTGGCCCATTAGGGTAACAGGCGAGTAACGGGCCGACTCTTGCCATGGGCCGAATTTGGCCCATTAGGGGAACAGGCCAGTAACGGGCCGACTCTTGCCATGGGCCGAATTTGGCCCATTAGGGGAACAGGCTAGTAACGGGCCGGATGTAATCGAGGGCCGAAAAGGAGCCCAAGAACGTATGGGCCGTCAATAGGCCGAAGCTAACACGGGCTGGAAACGGCCCATGTAAATCACGGGACGTTAACAGGTATAAAGAAAATTACTGTTCCTTATGGGCTAGAGTCACCGTGGGCCTGTAAAGGGCCAAAAGATACGAAGGCCTCATATGGGCCGAAAGACGTCGTGGGCCATACATGGGCCGAAAGTGAAATGGGCTGGTGTTATATTCGACGGCCCACATGACGTTGTTGGGCCAATTTCCTTTAGGGCCTAACGGGCCGTAAAATGGGCTATTTGCGAAGAGACCGTTAACATGCTTTTCATGGGCCAGCCCGTTAACTTTTGACCAAGTCAAACGGGTCGGCTTTGTAAGCTAAATGGGCCAGTGGTGGGCCGTGGCACGTGTCGACATATCATAGGCGCCTATCTGACCCACTGACGAGCTGACACGTGTTTCGTCCGGCCAATAAGAGTTTTACACGTGGAAATTTCCCGTTGGTCGGGGCTGTTAATGGGTTATCGGATCCAAAACCCGACCCGATAGCTTAACGGCGTTCCGTTACGGTGGATGCCACGTGTCGGTCACCCTTGACAAAAGCACTTTTGTGACGCGCAATTTATTGTCATGGAAGTGGACACTTCCGTGATGATAATTTTGGTAATGTCATGGAACACTTCTACGACAGCACAGGTATGACTATCTTGATTCTGTCATAAAATCGTCATGGATGTACATGCATGACAGAAAACGCGACCTACTGTGACAAACACGTATCATCACGGAAGTGTATTTTTTTTGTAGTGCTAACAACGGATTTGAGAAGCTACTGGCAATCTTAAAGAAGAAGCTTCCAAAGGATAACTAATTGCCCGATAGTACGTACGGAGCAAAGAAGGTTCTATGCCCTCTAGGATTGGAGGTGCAGAAGATACATGCATGCTGTAATGATTGCATCCTCTACCGCGGTGCGTACGAGGATTTGAACGCATGCCCGGTATGCGGTGCATTGCGGTATAAGATCAGATGAGATGACCCTGGTGATGTTGACGGCGAGCGCCCTAGGAAGAGGGTTCCTTCCAAGGTGATGTGGTATGCTCCTATAATAACACGGTTGAAACATCTGTTCAGAAACAAAGAGCATGCAAAGTTGATGTGATGGCACAAAGAGGAGCGTAAGAAAGACGGGAAGTTGAGAGCACCCGCTGACGGGTCGCAGTGGAGAAAAATCGAGAGAAAGTGGGGGGACTTTGCAGGTGACGCAAGGAACGTATGGTTTGGTTTAAGCGCGGATGGCATTAATCCTTTCAGGGAGCAGAGCAGCAATCATAGCACTTGGCCCATGACTCTATGTATATATAACCTTCCTCCTTGGCTGTGCATGAAGCGGAAGTTCATTATGATGCCAGTGCTCATCCAAAGCCCTAAGCAACCTGGTAACGACATTGATGTGTACCTAAGGCCATTAGTTGAAGAACTTTTACACCTGTGGAATGGAAAAGGTGTACGTGTGTGGGATGAGCACGACGAGAAGGAATTTGACCTACATGCGTTGCTGTTTGTAACCATCAATGATTGGCCTGCTCTCAGTAACCTTTCAGGACAGAGAAACAAGGGATACCGCACGTGCACGCATTGTTTAGATGACACCCAAAGTATATATTTGGACAAATGCAGGAAGAATGTGTACCTGGGGCATCATCGATTTCTTTCGACCAACCATCAATGTCGAAAGAAAAGGCAAGCATTTCAAACAAGGTGGATCACCGGAAGAAGCCCGCCGTCCATACTGGTGATCACATACTTGCTATGGTCAATGATTTACAAGTAATCTTTGGAAAGGGTCCCAGTGGACTATCTATTTCGAATGACGCTGAGGGACGCGCACCATGTGGAAGAAGAAATCTATATTTTGGGACCTACCCTACTGGAAAGACCTAGAGGTCCGCTCTGCAATTGACGTGATGCATGTGACGAAGAATCGTTCTGTGAACCTGCTAGGCTTCTTGGGCGCGTATGGGAAGACAAAAGATACACCGGAGGCACGGGAGGACCAGCAACGTGTGCACGAAAAAGACGGCATGCCTCCAAAGCAGTATGAAGGTCCAGCCAGTTACGCTCTTACCAAAGAAGAGAAGAAAATCTTCTTTGAATGCCTGCTCAGTATGAAGGTCCCGTCTAGCTTCTCGTCGAATATAAAGGGAATAATAAATATGGCAGAGAAAAAGTTTCAGAACCTAAAGTCTCATGACTGCCACTTGATTATGACGCAACTGCTTCCGGTTGCATTGAGGGGGGCTTCTACCGGAAAACGTTCGATTAGCCATTGTGAAGCTATGTGCATTCCTCAATGCAATCTCTCAGAAGGTGATCGATCCAGAAATCCTACCAAGGTTAAGGAGTGATCTGGCGCAATGTCTTGTCAGTTTCGAGCTGGTGTTCCCACCATCCTTCTTCAATATTATGACGCACGTCCTTGTTCATCTAGTCGACGAGATTGCCATTTCGGGCCCTGTATTTCTACACAATATGTTCCCCTTTGAGAGGTTCATGGGAGTCTTAAAGAAATATGTTCGTAACCGTGCTAGGCCAGAAGGAAGCATCTAAACGGGCCATCAAACAGAGGAGGTCATTGGGTTTTGTGTTGACTTCATTCCTGACCTTAAGAAGATTGGTCTCCCCCAATCCCTTTGTAACAGATGAGTTTTCGTCCGAAACCCTGATGCTTCGAAAGCGATTGTCCATTTTGTACACGAAGTGCATCCAGTTTTTGTCGTAACCCTCTCAACTTTTTAGAACATGCTATGTGGGTGAAATGATGATACCATGCCAACTTTCAACCTTTTCAGGGTTCAGTTGAACTGCTTTTGAATTTCAGGGTCATTTAGCTTAAAAATCAGTAAATGCATGAAAAATACCAAATGAAGTCAGAAAGGGTTGAAAATTGATGATGTGGCTTTGAATGGTGCATTTTGAACACACGAAAAGTCTGGAGTTCAAATAAGTTCAAAAAATGAAATCCCTTTGTAACAGATGCGTTTTCGTCCGAAACCCTGATACTTCGAAAGCTATTGTCCATTTTGTACACGAAGTGCATCCAGTTTTTGCCATAACCCTCTCAACTGTTTAGAACATGCTATGTGGGTGAAATGATGATACCATGCCAACTTTCAACCTCTTCAAAGTTCATTTGAAGTGCTTTTAAATTTCAGGATCATTTAGCTCAAAGAATGAACTAATAGCAAAAAGAATGAACTAGAAAACTTTTATGAAACTCTAATAGCAAAAAGAATGAACTAAAAGAATGAACTAGAAAACTTTAATGAAACTCTAATAGCAAAAAGAATGAACTAGAAAACTTTAATGAAACTCTAATAGCAAAAAGAATGAACTAGAAAACTTTAATGAAACTCCAATAGCAAAAGGAATCAGCTAAAAAGATTTTATAAACCTCTAGTATTTTTGAAACTAAATTATATAAAATTTATGCAACTAATATTATCAAAGTATTTTTTGTTCAAAACATTAATAGAAAAAAGAATTTTCATAAAGAATTTTTTGTTAGAAACTTTAATAACAAACTAAAATAACAAAATCTGTTTTTGAATTGAACAGACATTTAAAATAACCTAAAATTTACCAAATTGGATATAATGATAAAACACAGTAGTATTAAATAGCAGGAAAAATAATCACTGAAAAATCTTTTTTATAGTAAAGTTATTCACAAACTAGTGATTCACATAAATTTCAAAGAATTCAAATTTAAACTATTCAAATTTGAAAACTAATGGCACTAAGAGAAAGTTTATAATTTTGGTGACCTAAAAGCAAAAAGAATCACTGAAAAACTATAAGTATTTAGCTGCAAGTGGAAACAAAAGAAAAGAAATAAAGGAAAAAAACAAAACAAAAAAACTGGAAAAAAAATAAAAAAATGCCGCCTACTAGGCCACCACGGCCTGAATACGGCTAGAAACCCAACTAGCTTGTTGGTCTAGGATTCAGGCCCGCGGAAGGCCCGGTAAGCCCACGGGCAGAGAGACAAGTTTAGGCCAGCAGGCCTGCAGTTGAGAGGAGCTCAAAGTGGCTGGCTGATTGCTCTCTTACTATAGCGCCAAAAAAGCTCCTGTCTGCTAGGACTACGTCGGTATTTCCCCAAAGTGGAAGGGATGATGCAGCACAGCGACGGTAGGTATTTCCCTCAGTGAAGAAACCAAGGTTATTGAACCAGTAGGAGAACCAAGCAACACAACATAAATGGCACCTGCACACAGATAACAACACCTCGCAACCCGACGTGTTAAAGGGGTTGTCAATCCCTTTCGGGTAACGATGCCAGATATTTGTAGTAGATTGAAATAATAGATCAAAAATAAAATAAAGTGCAGCAAAGTATTTTTGTATTTTTGGTTTAATAGATCTGAATAAAAATGCAAAGGAAAAGTAGATCGCAAGCAAATATATGAGGAAGAAGACCCGGCGGGCGTAGGTTTCACTAGTGGCTTCTCTCGAGGAAGATAGCAGACGGTGGGTAAACAAATTACTGTTGGGCAATTGATAGAACTTCAAATAATTATGACGATATCTAGGCAATGATCATTACATAGGCATCACATCCAAGATTAGTAGATCGGCTCCTGCCTGCATCTACTACTATTCCTCCACACATCGACCGCTATCCAGCATGCATCTAGTGTATTAAGTTCATGGAAAAATGGAGTAATGCAATAAGAACGATGACATGATGTAGACAAGATCTGTTTATAGGTATAGATCCCATCTTTTTATCCTTAGTAGCAATGATACATACGTGTTGTTTCCCTTTCTGTCACTGGGATCAAGCACCGAACCCACTACCGGGCACCTCTTCCCATCGCAAGATAAATAGATCAAGTTGGCCAAACAAAACCCAAATATCGGAGAAGAAATACGAGGCTATTAGAGATCATGCATATAAGAGATCAAAGAAACTCAAATAACTTTCATGGATATAAAAAGATATAACTGATCATAAACTCGAAGTTCATCAGATCCCAACAAACACACCGCAAAAGAGTTACATCATATGGACCTCCAAGAGACCATTGTATTGAGAATTCAGCGAGAGAGAGAAAGCCATCTAGCTAATAACTACGGACTGGAAGGTCTACAAAGAACTACTCACGCATCATCGGAGAGGCACCAATGGAGGTGGTGAACCCCATCCGAGATGGTGTCTAGATTGGATCTGGTGGTTCTAGACTCTGCGGTGGCTGGATGAATATTTCGTCGACTCCCCTAGGGTTCTGGTATTTTTGGGGTATTTATAGAGCAAAGAGGCGGTCCAGGGGGCACCCGAGGTGGGCACAACCCAGCAGGGCGCGCCTGGGCCTCCTGGCACGCCCTAGTGGGTTGTCCCCTCCTCGGGACCCCCCCCCCCAGGTGCAACCAGGGTCCAATGTATTCCTTCTGGCCCATAAAAAATCATCGTGGAGTTTCGTGGCATTTGGACTACGTCTGGTACTGATTTTCTGCAATGTAAAAAACATGAAAAAACAGCAACTGGCACTTGGCACTATGTCAATAGGTTAGTATCAAAAAATTATATAAAATGATTATAAAACATCCAAGATTGATAATAAAACAGCATGGAATAATAAAAAATTATAGATACGTTGGAGACGTATCAGCATCCCCAACCTTAACTCATGCTCGTCCTCGAGTAGGTAAGTGATAAAAACAGAATTTTTGATGTGGAGTGTTGTTTATCATGTCATATCATATTCTTTTCTTTATAGCATGGACATTTGGACTTTTATGTGATTCAAAGCAATGTTCTAGTTTTGATATAATAATTTAGATACTCAAGCATATCAACAAGCAACCATGTCTTTCAAAATATCAATGCTAAAATAAGTTATCCCTGCCCATCATGCTCAAACATTGATCCATTCATGAAACACACTCGAATATTATCTACACCCAATACTTAAGTACGATCATATTGCCTCCTAGTTGGTGCTTTTATAAGAGAAGATGGAGACTCAAAATAGAAATAAAAATTGCATAAAGTAAAAGAAAGACCCTTCGCAGAGGGAAGTAGGGATTTGTAGAGGTGCCAGAGCTCAAAGCGAAAAAATTAGAGATAAAACATTTTGGGAGGTGTATCCATCCCACCAACGAAAACGACTCAGAGTTCCGAACACTTTCCATGCTAGATATGCCATAGGCGGTTCCCAAACAGAAAATAAAGTTTATTCCTTTTTCCACCATTCTTTCACTTTCCATGGCTAGTCGTATCCACGGGTGCCTTCAGTATCAACACTTTCCAAGAAATTTATTACTTGACAACATAAAGTAAATTCATTTTTGCATTTCGGGACTGGGCATCCCTAAAACCTTTGCCTTACTCTCATGCAATGACAAGTGAATAGACACTCATCGTGAAAATAACACATCCAGCATAGAAAATATTAGCCACCCGTTACCGTTCCGCGAGCGAAACGAATACACAAAAGAGAAGTTTATTTTGAAAATTAGAGATGGCACCTGCAAATTTGCTTAGAATGGCAAAAGAATACCGCATATAGGTAGATATAGTGGACTCATGTGGCAAATCTGGTTTAAAGGATTTTCGATGCACAAGTAGAGATCATACTTGGAGCAAAATGAAGGCTAGCAAAAAGATTGAGAAGCGACCAACCAAGAAATGAATAATCTCATAAGCAAGCATTAAGCATAATTAACACCAAATAATGCACCACAAGTAGGATATAATTTCATTGCATGATTATTGACTTTCGTGCATGCATAGGGAATCACAAACCTTAATACCAATATTCTTACTAGAGCACAATTACTCATCAACATAACTCACATATCACATCTTCATATCTCAAAATTATTACTAAGAATCAAGTTTATTTTGTCCAATGATCTTCATGACATTTTTTTTCTTTTAACCTTCTTGGGTATTTGTCACTTTGGGACTAATTTTCATGTGTTGCTTTTCATAAGCTCAAACAAATATAACTGAAGATCATGAGCATAAAAAAATTTCCATTTCTCTCAAACTAATTTAAGTGAAGCAAGAGAGAATTTCTTCAAAATTTTACTAACACTCAAATAAATCTAAGTGAAGCAAGAGAGCATTTCTTCAAAAATACTAAGCACACCGTGCTCAAAAAGATATAAGTGAAGCACTAGAGCAAGTCCTAGCTCATAAAAGATTTAAGTGAAGCACAGAGAGCAATTCTAACAAGTCATGAAATAATTTTGGCTCTCTCAAATAGGTGTGTCCAACAAGGATTGATGACTTAAAACACAAAAAACAAGCAAAGACATATATCATACATGACGCTCCAAGCAAAACACATATCATGTGACGAATAAAAATATAGCCTCGAGTAAAATACTGATGGTCGTTAGAAGAAAGAGGGGATGCCACTCGGGGGCATCCCCAAGCTTAGGCTCTTCTATCCTTCTTTCATCCATCGTAAGATAACCCAAAACTTGAAAACTTCAATCACACAAAACTCAACAAAACCTTCGTGAGATCCATTAGTTTAAGAAAAATAAATCACTACTATAAGTGTTGTATCAAACCAATTTTTTTGTATTATATCTACTGTACTCCAACTTTTCTATGGCAAAAACTCATCAAAGAAAACCATAGAGCCATCAAAATAAGCACACAACACAAAGAAAACAGAATCTGTCAAAAAAGAACAGTCTGTAGCAATCTAAGATTTGCGAATACTTCTGGACCTCCAAAAATTCTACCAAATTAGAACGACAAGGGTAATTTGTATATTAATCTTCTGCAAAAATAATCAGAGCAAAAGCTCTTTTCTGTGATTTATGAAAATTATTTTCGTCAGCACAAAGTTTCTGTCTTTTTCAGCAAGATCAAACAACTATCACCCAGGAAGATCCTAAAGGCTTTACTTGGCACAAAAACTAATTAAAACACACAAAAAACACAATCATAACAGTAGCATAATTGTGCTAACACTCAAGAACAGAAAGAAAAAAGCAAAAATAAAATTTATTCATTGGGTTGCCTCCCAACAAGCGCTATAGTTTTACGCCCTTAGCTAGGCGTAAAGCAAGGATCTAAGTTTTGTCTTCCGAAGTTTTGGCAAATTTTGTAAGGGTTTTCTCAAACCCGGGAGGCTCTTTACGCTTCCCTAAATTCTCCGGAAAAGAAACCATCTTAAGATCCAAAATATCTAATCGCTTGTTGCAAAGAGTAATCAAGGTATTCATGCGATTGATACTACCATTGAGGTGCTTGAGGGGTTCATTATATTTCTGTATTTCAACCATATGTTTATGCAAATCACCAAGTTTGTCCAACATTTGGACTCCCTCTGGGGTAAAGGAAAACCCCTTCTTTTGAGGAGGAATTCCCAAAATTCCTTCCAAAATTTCATAGGCAGTGTTTGCATCAAGCTCAATAAAATTTCCTTTGGCGGCAAAATCAAGAAGTTGTCTATAATGCAAAGCTAATCCTATGTAAAAATTATGAAGCAAAACCTTAGCATCCCCCTTTAGATTGGAAACACGATACGATTCCATAAGCCTATACCATGCATCTTTCAGATTTTCTCCTTGTCTTTGCTTGAAGTAAGAACTTCAAAATCTGGTGACAAAGGAGGAGTAGGGACGCTAGCCATCGGGACTAGAGACAAGAGATCGGTGAAAAAGAGATGCGAATAAAACAATGAATTTTGTGAAGTGGGGGAGAGGAAAACGCGAGGCAAATGGAAAATAATGTAAATTGCGAGGAGATGAGATTTGTGATTAGGAACCTGGTTATGTTGAAGATCCTCCCCGGCAACGGCGCCAGAAATTCCTTTTGATTGCTCTCTGACTATAGCGCCAGAAAAGCTTCTGTCTGCTAGGACTACGTCGGTATTTCCCCAAAGAGGAAGGGATGATGCAGCACAGCGATGGTAGGTATTTCCCTCAGTGAAGAAACCAAGGTTATCGAACAAGTAGGAGAACCAAGCAACACAACGTAAACGGCACCTGCACACAGATAACAACACCTCGCAACCCGACGTGTTAAAGCGGTTGTCAATCCCTTTCGGGTAACGATGCCAAAAATTTGTAGTAGATTGAAATAATAAATCGCAAATAAAATAAACTGCAGCAAAGTATTTTTGTATTTTTGGTTTAATAGATCTGAACAAAAATGCAAAGGAAAAGTAGATCGCAAGCAAATATATGAGGAAGAAGACCCGGGGGCCGTAGGTTTCACTAGTGGCTTCTCTCGAGAAAGATAGCAAACGGTGGGTAAACAAATTACTGTTGGGCAATTGATAGAGCTTCAAATAATTATGACGATATCCAGGCAATGATCATTGCATAGGCATAACATCCAAGATTAGTAGACTGACTCCTGCCTGCATCTACTAATATTACTCCACACATCGACCGCTATCCAGCATGCATCTAGTGTATTAAGTTCATGGAAAAACGGAGTAATGCAATAAGAACGATGACATGATGTAGACAAGATCCGTTTATCTATTGCGTAGATATAGATCCCATCTTTTTATCCTTTGTAGCAACGATACATACGTGGTGTTTCCCTTTCTGTCACTGGGATCAAGCACCGTTAGATCGAACCCACTACCGGGCACCTCTTCCCATTGCAAGATAAATAGATCAAATTGGCCTAACAAAAACCAAATATCGGAGAAGAAATACAAGGCTATAAGAGATCATGCATATAAGAGATTAAAGAAACTCAAATAACTTTCATGGATATAAAAGGATATAGCTGATCATAAACTCGAAGTTCATCAGATCCCAACAAACACACCGCAAGAGAGTTACATCATATGGATCTCCAAGAGACCATTATATTGAGAATTCAGCGAGAGAGAGAAACCCATCTACGTACTAACTACGGACCGGAAGGTCTACAAAGAACTACTCACGCATCATCGGAGAGGCACCAATGGAGGTGATGAACCCCATCCGAGATGGTGTCTAGATTGGGTCTGGTGGTTCTGGACTCTGCGGCGGCTGGATGAATATTTCGTCGACTCCCCTAGGGTTCTGGTATTTTGGGGTATTTATAGAGCAAAGAGGCGGTCCGGGGGCACCCGAGGTGGGCACAACCCACCAGGGCGCGCCAGGGCCTCCTGGCGCGCCCTGGTGGGTTGTCCCCTCCTCGGGACTCCCCCAGGTGCAACCAGGGTCCAATGTGTCCCTTCTGGCCCATAAAAAATCCTCATGGAGTTTCATGGCATTTGGACTCCGTCTGGTATTGATTTTCGGCGATGTAAAAAACATGGAAAAACAATAACTGGCACTTGGCACTATGTCAATAGGTTAGTACCAAAAAATGATATAAAATGGTTATAAAATCATTACACAACATCCAAGATTGATAATAAAACTGCATGGATCAATCGAAAATTATAGATGTGTTGGAGGCGTATCACTGGCGCAGCGGCGCTTATAAACCACTCCGAGCCCCACTCAGCTAGCTAGGTGGGACTAACCTTTTGGCCCCGGGCAGCACCAACCATTCGCCCAGTTGGTGGCACCAATCGGGACCAATACCCACCTTTGGTCCAGGTTGGTGGCGTGAACCGGGACCAAAGCTACCCGTTGGTCCTGGTTCATGCCACGAACCGGGACCAAAGGGTAGCATTCATCCCGGTTGTTGCCGCCAACCGGGACCAAAGGGGTGGGTATATAAGCCCACACTTAGCAAATTTCACAGTTTCATCGCCACTTCCCCCGACAACGCTGACCTCCTCGACGCCGCCAGGCTGCCCCGACGCCGTCCGTCGCCCACGCGGTCACCGTTGCCCGTGCCCCTGCCCCGCCCCCGAGCCCACACCGTTCGCCGCCCACGCCGACGCCGGCCGGCCGCGCCCCTGCCCCGGCCCGCCCCCACCGTCGCCGTCATCGGCGCCCTCGCTGTCCGCCGCCCCCGAGCGCGCCCGGCCGCGCCCTTGCCCCGGCCCGCCCCCACCTTCGTCGTCGCCGGCGCCCTCGCTAAAGGAAATATGCCCTAGAGGCAATAATAAAGTTGTTATTTATATTTCCTTATATCATGATAAATGTTTATTATTCATGCTAGAAGTGTATTAGCCGGAAACTTCGTACATATGTGAATACATAGACGAAACAGAGTGTCCCTAGTATGCCTTTACTTGACTAGCTCGTTAATTAAATATGGTTAAGTTTCCTGACCATGGACATGTGTTGTCACTTGATGAACGGGAACACATCATTAGAGAATGATGTGACGGACAAGACCCATCCGTTAGCTTAGCATTATGATCGTTAAGTTTATTGCTATTGCTTTCTTCATGACTTATACATATTCCTCTGACTACGAGATTATGCAACTCCCGAATACCAGAGGAACACCTTGTGTGCTACAAACGGCACAACGTAACTGGGTGATTATAAATATTCTCTACAGGTGTCTCCGAAGGTGTTTGTTGGGTTGGCATAGATCAAGATTAGGATTTTTCACTGCGTGTATCGGAGAGGTATCTCTGGGCCCTCTCGGTAATGCACATCACTATAAGCCTTGCAAGCAATGTGACTAATGAGTTAGTTGCGGGATGATGCATTATGGAACGAGTAAAGAGACTTGCCGGTAACGATATTGAACTAGGTATGATGATACCGACGATCGAATCTCGGGCAAGTAACATACCAATGACAAAGGGAACAAAGTATGTTGTTATGCGGTTTGACCGATAAAGATCTTCATAGAATATGTAGGAGCCAATATGAGCATCCAGGTTCCGCTATTGGTTATTCACCGGAGATGTGTCTCGGTCATGTCTAGATAGTTCTCGAACCCGTAGGGTCCGCACGCTTAACGTTCGATGACGATTTGTATTATGAGTTATATGATTTGATGACCGAAGTTTGTTCGGAGTCCCGGATGAGATCACGGACATTACGAGGAGTCTCGAAATGATCGAGAGGTAAAGATTCATATATTGGAAGGCAATATTCGGACATCGGAAAGGTTCCGAGTGATTCAGGTGTTTTTCGGAGTACCGGGGAGTTACGGGAATTCACCGGGAGAAGTAATGGGCCTTATTGGGCCATACGGGAAAAGTGCAGGCAGGCCAAGGGGAGGTGGCGCCCCTCCCCAATGGGTCCGAATTGGACTAGGGGAAGGTGGCGGCGCCCCCCTTGCCTTTTCCTACTCCCTCTCTCTTTCCCTCTTTCCTTCTCTCCTACTCCGAAAAGGTAAGGGATTCCTACTAGGACTTGGAAGTCCTAGTAGGACTCCATACTCTTGGCGCGCCCCTAGAGGGCTGGCCTCTCTCCCTCCCTCCTTTATATACGTGGGCAGGGGGCACCCCAAAGACACACCAAGATTTGTCTTAGCCATGTGCGGTGCCCCCCTCCACAGTTACACACCTCGGTCATATCGTCGTAGTGCTTATAGGCGAAGCCCTGCGCCGGTAACTTCATCATCAGCGTTGCCATGCCGTCGTGCTGACGGAACTCCCCCTCGTCCTCAACTGGATCAAGAGATCGAGAGACGTCATCGAGTTGAACGTGTGCTGAACGCGGAGGTGCAGTACGTTCAGTACTTGGATCGGTTGGACCGCGAAGATGTTCGACTACATCAACCGCGTTACTAAACGCTTCCGCTTTGGGTCTACGAGGTTACGTGGACACACTCTCCCGCTCGTTTCTATGCATCTCCTAGATAGATCTTGCGTGATCGTAGGAAATTTTTTGAAATACTGCGTTCCCTAACACTTGTCAGCCGCCCCCGCTGTGAGTCGCCGCCGCCCCGGCTCTGTGCAGAGTTTTTTTATATATATGTTTATTTTTTATATGATGAATTTTTTTGTTCATATATAATGTATATATGTATGTGGCTATATGTATGTATGGATTGATGGATGTATATGTATTTTTTTGTTCATAGCATTTTTTTCATATATATGTATTTTTCATATATGTGGTTATATGTATTTTTTTGTTCATAGCATTTTTTCCAAGTATGTATGTGGCTATGTATGTATGGATGGATAGCATTTTTTTGCATGTGTGTATGTATGGATGTCATTGTCGATCTACCCCCTCCCCGATAACTTCGACATGAGGGGGGGGCGTCGGACATGCATGAGGAGGGAGAGAGAGATGTTAATAGAAAGTTTCCTCTCAAAACATATCAAGTGTTGTATTTTCTCTCGAAACGTATCCCCGGTAACTTCGACATGAGGGGGGACGTCAATCAACCCGGCCCCTCTCGCCCGACCAACTCTCAAGGCCACCCAAATTTACGAAGTTCAAAGTTACGAAATTTACTCCCGGTCCGCTCGCCTACCCCGGCCCCTCCCGCCCCTACCCGGCAAACTCTCGAGGCCACCCAAACCACTAGAAGAAAACTCCGGTAACTTCGACATGAGGGGGGACGGCGATCAACCCCCTCTCGCCCGACCAACTAGTCGACGAAGAAAGAGCATTGTCGATCTACCCCCTCCCGCCCCCTACCCGTAATTGTTATGTTCATTGTTGTCATTAGCTAGGTATATGTTTGTGCATATGATTCCCTGTTGTGATATTGGCTAGGTTATGTTTGCCACTAATATATCCATCTCTCATATTTGTATATTGCCATGTTGTAATATTTGCAGAAACCATGGACAGAGACTTAGAACAAGAAGAGTTGTTGGGGGACATAATCCACGACGGACGTGATGTCTTGTCGTTTCTCAACGACACCGATGGTCAGGAAGGAGAGGATGACGGCTCCGGTGATCGAACAATGGAGGAGGAAGGACATGATCATGACGGCTCCGGTGACTGAATGGCGGAGAAAGAAGGAACCATGATGACAGCTGCGGTGACCGAACGGAGGAGGGAGCTGTTGCAAAGTCCGGCGAGGTATATATATTAATTAAGCCTATGCTACTAATTGATGCATTAATTTTTTGGTATGTACATATATTAACGCTTCTTTCTTATTTTATAGCCCTCCGGATCGAGCCAAACTTCCGCAACGAGATGAGGCCCGCAGAAAAGGTTGCACCAGGATGAAAGGTTCATGATCACAGCACTCGCGGACGATGGCCTGCCGATTGAACCCAAGTGGATCAAGGACGCATTTGTTCCTCAGTGCGGAGCTATTGTTAGGGACAGCATCCCGATCAGCATCCAGAAATGGAATAAGCCTAAGGACGAGCCTGAAGTTTCTTATGTCAATGATAGACAGAAAGCTGATCTTTGGACCTCGCTGAAGGCAAATTCACCCTACCGCCAGAGGAGGATCCGAATAAGCCAGTTATAGAGCCAAAGGTCAAGGCGTGTGCTCTTAAAAAGATGGCAGATCTATTCAGGAGGTGGAAGAAAGAGTTGAACACAACATTTGTCGACAAAGGGAAGACTCCAGAATTCACCGGCCGATATGAGAAGATAAGAGATCGCTGGCCCGCATTTGTGGCCTACAAGACATCGGAGAAGGGTAAGAAAATGTCAGAGACAAACAAGAAAAATGTTGCAAAGAAGCATTATGACCATCACACGGGGTCAGGTGGCTACCTCAAAGCCCGGCCGTTGTGGGACAAAGCTGAGCAAGACCTTCTCGCTAAAGGGGTCCAATTAGCGACATTGAACTGGCCAGACCGCTCAAGGACTTGGTTCTTCGGGGTTGGGGGAACTTTGGACCCTGAAACAGGGGAGTGGCATTGGACGGACGAGCAACTTGCAATACCTGTCAAGAAGCTTTAGGAGTATATCACCGCAGCACAGCAAGGGACGTTCATTCCGACAGAGAGAAGGATGAGCTGACTGAGGCCCTCGGAGAATCCTGAGCACCCTGGACGAACACGAGGCACACCAGGCTCCGTTCCATGGGTGGTTGGGTTTCCCGGCGCAGGCGGTTACCGAAGCCGGGAGAGAAAGAGGAAAGCGGAGCTGAGCGAAATGCAGAAGCTCAATGCAAGACTAGTAAAGCTAGAGGAACTTGCAACTGCCGGTCAACCATCTCAGCGGCACGAAGCTACCCCAGAAGCTACCCCGCCTTCTCAGCGGAGAAGCAGCGTGGCTTCCACGGAGCTCGTTCAGCCTGATTTCACGGCTCCTCGCTACCTCGTTTATACTATCACGGAGGCTCAACATTGCAAGCTTATGACGAAATGCCAAAACCTCACTTTGAAGGCGGTTGTCGGCTCTGTTGCCCCTCCTCTAGCTGACGGAACTTTTCACTGCCGTCCGATTTCACATGGCTATGCTGTTGTGACGGTGGATGAAATAATGGAGGGATTTGAGGAGCTCGAGCTTGACCACCCTACAGGTGAAGGGGAGAATCAGTTGGTCTATGCTTTGGGGAGTACATGTCTATGGCGGAAGGAGTACATCAAGCTTCCAAACTGGACGCCTCCTCCTCCTCCGGCGAGTCAGGGCACTCCGCCTCCTCCTCCTTCTCCGGCGAGTAATTAGGGCACTCCGCCTCCTTATCCGCCTCCTCCGGCGCGAGAGGGCACTCCGCCTCCTCCTTCGCCTCCTCCGGCGCGTTGGAGCAGTCCGCCTCTTTCTCCGCCTCGTCAGCAACAATGGAAGAGAGACGCTACCGCTCCGGCGGCTAGCAGTACAAGCAGAGGCGGGAGGCAACTCAGATACGGTCCATCTCTCAAGGCTCCGTAAAAGTTACCATATGAGAGGACCGAGAAGGAAAACGAGGAGATCTGTGCTGCCGAAGTGAGGGACTTTTTTGCAAAGAAACCTCCACCTCCGAAGGAGAAGATAGATCCGGTGAAAGCAAAGGGCACTATCGATGCCCTGAAGCGACCACCACCGCCTCCGCCAGATTCCAACTATGTCCGTTGTCTTAAAAAGACATATCAAGATGCGCGGCGGTCGAGAAGTACTTCGAGTGATGCAAGGTTAGCAGAACAAAGAAGTGGGAAAAAATTCCCCAGCTCCGCGAACAGGCGAACCAATCATGCCCCCTGCTCAAGGTGTCTAGTGATATCGTCGCTAATCATCCGGGGATGGCGCCCAGTACCAATCCTTCTGATTACCTGAGCGATGATGTAGAGTTTGAAACAATGAAGGTGGACGAATTAAGATACCAGTACGGGCAGCCTCTCGTCAAACCTGATCATCCTCCTCTAACAACGATGATGCGAAGATTCCATGGATGGTACATGAAAACCTGCAGCGAGTCTGGGAAGGATACTTTGACGCTGAGAATTAAAGAGGAGCACGACCTCCTTGGAACTGATGTGTTGTCAGTTGAATTTGACGAGTTATTTCAGTTATACACTCAAAAGGCCCTCGACAAAACACTCGTGACTTGCTACCGTTTGTAAGTACTACTTCTGTAATTAAGTCTCTATATATAGCTCAGCTCTTTCATTGCATGTATATATAATTATCCTCACTAGATTATGCAGATTGAAGATCATCGAATGCAGAAAAGCACAAATCTATGACATTGGGTTCATTAACCCAAATATCATACATGAATGGACGGTTCAAAAGAATGTCACAGATACCGAGGACAACTTGCTACAATCGTTGCTTAAAAATCAAAACAAAGATAAAATACTCTTTCCTTACAACTTCAAGTGAGTGTTACTGTCTTGTGCATATTCGTTTTCCCTTATTAGTCAAGGTTATAGTAATGTAATTGATGAGTTATGCATGTGTGTGCAGGTTCCACTTTGTTCTGCTAGAGATTAAGCATGACAGGGAAGTAGTAACTGTCTTAGACTCGAGACGAAAAGATCCCCATGAGTATGCGGACATGACCGAAATGCTCCAGAAGTAAGTTCAATCGATCATTAACGCACCATATCGGCAACTTTGTTCATTTCCTGATATCAAGTAATTATTTTCTTTCCCTGGCAGGGTTTGGAAAGAGTTCACCAGAATTGTTCCGGTACTGCCGAGGGAGCTGCGATTTACACAACCGAAAGTAAGTACTACTAGCTAGCTAGTTCCGAGCATCTCCCATTGATTCTAGTTTCACCAATACCATTTATCATGCTTGATTATCAGTTTGATTGAACTATATTTCTCGTAAAGTGCTTGTGGCAGGATGTCGGGAATGATTTTTGTGGATACTATGTTTGCGAGTTCACCCGCCACTCGACCTGTGAGCGGGACTACTCTGAAAAACAATATCAAGTACGTAAACAATAATATTCATAATTTTATTTTATTACCATCATTTGTGTTGAGTTTCATTTGTATATATGTATTGACCCTCTTCTCTAAATTAGATCTGACAGATGCGGGATGAACTCCTACCACATGATCGCATACGAGCAATACAAGAGGAATTGGCGGGATTCTTTCTTGACCACATCATCCATAAAGCCGGAGAATACCATGTGGAAATTGATATAGACATGAGATGTTAGGGATTGTGAGAGATCTTATATTGTATATATGTAGCTAGTAGCGTCGGATAGATATACGAAAACTTGTTGTTCGACCAATCTCTCGTAGAAAGAGAGGTCACTCCTCTCTGTATATGTTCATGACGATCTTGTGTAATTAATGGTTCCTTCATTTGCTTACTAGCTAGCGTGTCGAGTTCTCTCTATATGTATAGTAGCTAGCGTCGACCAAGCACAGAGATAAGAGAGGTCACTTCTCTCTATTAGCTAGCTAACACAATATGAAACCCCTAAATTAACCCTCCAAAACCCCTACCCCCCCCCCCCCCCCCTCAAAAAAAGAAACAAAAATCCCAGCTGCTGACGCGTGGATGCCTTTTGGTCCCGGTTGGTGTTACCAACCGGGACTAAAGGTCCTCCTGCCTGGACGCCCTGCAGCGGCCACGTGAAGCCCCTTCTGTCCTGGTTCGTAAGCGATCTGGGACTAAAGGTTTTGGGCTTTAGTCCCGACCCTTTAGTCCCGGTCCTAGAACCGGGGCTAATGGGCTGTTTTCTACTAGTGCAATGAGTTAAGGTGGGAGGACGTCCCACCATTCCGCTAGTATCTTTAAGTCTAACGTGTAGTACTGGCGGATGCAACTATCGAATGATCCAGCTTGAAGATGCTGATTGAAATACCACTTCATTCCGAGGAAAACTCTTGTCCTGACCTTCATTGGTCGGGCTCAGCAGCAACGAACTCATGCCACTACCTTGATGAAGATGTTGTCTACTTGCTATTGCACTGGCCTTCATTGGATGGTGTTGACATTAGAATGAGAATCCTTGTCCAGGTCATCTCCAGTCAGGCACGATGACAATGGATTGAGAACGTTAATTGCTACTTGAAGGCGTAGTTGCGGAATAATTTGACTTAATTGTAGGTTTTGCTTTCACATTTTGTAATGGTGCAGTCGAGGTTGTCTTTATTTTGTACTCTCCTTTCCGATGTGCAAAGGCTCGGGGTTTAATCTCCTTTTCGAAACAAATAGTAAACAAAATCTCTGGAAAATGGCGCCAAGTCGTTTCTAGGGTAAATGTTGGAGTTTTTTTTCACGTGAATAAAAAACATTGTATTTCGTTTTACCGTGTATGCTTAGAT
The DNA here is from genome assembly GCF_002575655.3 of Aegilops tauschii subsp. strangulata. Classification (NCBI taxonomy): domain Eukaryota; kingdom Viridiplantae; phylum Streptophyta; class Magnoliopsida; order Poales; family Poaceae; genus Aegilops; species Aegilops tauschii. The sequence goes on along the minus strand of NC_053041.3, from coordinate 580,146,165 downwards.
GAAATGAGCTGTGCTTTCCCTCTGTTTTTTCTGAACGACGAGATTTTTATTTTCAGTGGCGACGCAAACCATGTCCCCGATTTTTTCGAACGGCACCAGGAAAGGCAAATGGGCCGATCGACCGATCACCGGCAAAGGGATCACGACAGGCAGACGCCCGCATGTGGCATCAACCATAGGTACCCAGCGACATGATTCGCCGGAAAGAGCGCGCGAGGCTCCGAAGAAGAAATAGAAAGACACCGCATTTAAGCGGCGGCCAGAATCCGCCAGAGCCGCCGCTGTTGATGTTCATCACCGGCGGGCCGCGCGCGTACCTGCCCTCGCCTCGCCTGACCTCACCTGTGAGAGAATCAAATATGATTTGATTTGAGACGACGTACAGAGGTGAGCTAGCTGCTGGCCTTCATGGCGGATTTGACCGGAGCTAGCTAGCTGTAGGGATTTATGCCGATCGAGCTGGTGAAACCGCTGTTCGCAACGGCTCAGTGGGCATAAATTCTGAACAGTGCCGGCTCCAGCTTGTTGTCACGGGATTGCTGGCGGCTTTATTATACACGAAAAGTCGTGAAGATATGTTGGCAAGAAACATGGCAACGAACCAAGTTAGTAGGGCAGATTAAGCCAGACATGCGCACAGAAAGGTTAGGTAGATTTTCAGGTATGCTACCCTTTTTTCTTCATCTCCAACCATGTGTTCCTGATATACATATATATGGCCAGACGCAGATGGTTCAGGTGTGCACGGAACGGATGTTGACTAATTATCAATACAAATCCTGGCCAGTTCCCATCGATCAGCATCACAATATCGATAGCTGTTATCACGAAAAAGACGACGATGGTGACTTGTCAGAAGCAAGCCCCAGATGCATCTAATGTATACACAAATCACAAATGTACACTCTGGAGTCCCCGTCGCGTATCAGCTTCGAATAACGTCGCTCTCCGCCAAACAGTTGCGCGATGCCGACATAATTTGATTGCAGCGGACATGCATTATCGGGAAAAAATCAACGTACTGGCATGTCGGCGAATAAAATGCCTCTATAACTAGATAAACAATTTTGCTAAGTCTCAATCGATTGAAACTTCGTTATGTGTCAATCAATGCTATCATCCTTTGATTTTGCATCAAGATTCGCACACAAAAAATATTTTAATTTTTCTTTTTCTTCTTACATACTATATGACTTGGCTGAGACGTCGACTGAGATCTAGCCACACGCCTGGATAAAACCAAGTATAACTATTGATGACTATCAGATAAGAGTACTACACCGAACCAGAGCGCGTGTAATTGAGCGTGACTGTAGCTCTGTACCAGGTGCAAACGACGGCAAGTGCTGCTGCTTAGAGCATCTCCAGCCAGGCCCTGAAGAAGCCTCCCCAGGTGCATTTTTAGACGCCGGCGGGCAAAAAACGACCCACTCGGGGCCCCAGGAACCAGTTTTGCGCCGGTTTTGACGAAAGTTACAGCCGGCACGCCCATTCCAAACCCAGTCCCCCGGGAGGCAGCTGGGAACGCCGGCATCTCTTTTTCGCATGCAACGGCCCACTTGCCAGCCCCTCTTTCTCCCCTCTCTCTCATCTCTCCTCTCCTTTCTCTCTTTTCTTTCTCCTCTCTCCTCTCCTCTTCCTTCCACCACGGCACCACCTACCACACACAGCCGGAGCGGGCCTCGCGCGGCCGTGGCGGCGCACGCATGGCCAGGGCAGGGAGGGGCTCGCGGAGCGGAGCGCGCATGGCCAGATGGGGAGCCATGGCGGCGCGGCGGCGAGGCCGCCACTCGTGCTCGAAGAGTTCATACCGACGCCGGATTTCGAGGCGTCGGCGCCGGAGCGTGGTGTCCGGCGTGTCCGGCATGGACCAGGGCACCTGAGCGTGGTGTTCGGCGTGGACCAGGGCCGGCTCCAGTCCAGGGGCGCGCCGAGGCCGATGGGAGCATGCCGAGCCGACGGCCCGCTCCAGGTCTAGGTGCGCGCCGAGGCCGCCGTTGGGAAGCGCGGCTGGGCGCCGTCCCGGGTCCTCTCGAGCCAAATCCGCCCCCGTCGAGCTCTGGCTCCTGCTCTCCGTTTTGAGCCGCCCGCGGCACACCTCGCCGGCGCCGTTTCTGCAGCCTCGGGAATCCGTCGCCGTTTCCGCAGCCTCGCCGGCGCCGGCCGGACGCCGCTGCTGCCGCCTGCTTCCAAAGCCGCCCTGCAGCCTTCGCCAAGTCCGGCCCCAGTCGGTTTCGCCCCCAAGCACGGGCTCTGTGCATCCCGCACGCTGTCGGCTGAGCCGGGCCTCGCCTCCATCCATGTGTGTCCGCGCCTTTGCCGGTTTGCGAGTCACCGGCAAGCTGCCCCGGCCTCAAGTTGCCTCCGCTGTCGGGCTTCACCGGCAAGCAACATCGCCCCCCTCCGTGCGTGGGCGTCGTCTTCTCCATGGTCACCCCACGAGTCACGCCCGCGTCCACGCTCGTCGGGTTCCTCACCGGGCACGCGGGGCACGAGGACGGAGCGGCGGCGGTCGAGCTCGGTGGGCTCGTGCGCAGTGTGTTCGTCGGTCGGGTGAGGGGGCGGCTGGAAAATTTCTTGTCCCAGATGCAAAAAATCCGCCGGTGCCTCCCCAGGAGGCCGAAAAAACGCCTCCTGGGGGGCACAACGGCTGGAGATGCTCTTACTCTTGCAAGCACAGACTCATCACTCCATATGCATATCTGCTGCATGCATGGCGATCCAGTAAAATAAACTGACAAGGATTCGTCCAAGACGACGGACAGATCTCCCTGTCCTCCTGGCTCACAGTGCATCTAGAGTCGGACTTGCAAATCCGGCCCCTCAAACGCCTGCGGGACGCATTCGTGGGTAGTGACCGGGCAATGGTCTTAAATTTAAATAGTTGCATCCGGACATCTATACTAGATCTCAAATCCATACAAAGACATGCAAACTAAAATGAACGTACATGCTACGTCGATCACCTAGCTACTCGTCGTTAGAGATGTCGACGATCTCCGTGCCCGACTCTGGCAACATGGGCGGCAGGTGCAGCTCCGGCGGCTCCGGCTGCACCGCTCCGGCCTCCTCCATCCCTATCTCCGCGTCGAGTTCGGCGAAGAGCGCGTAGGACGCCGCCTGCTCCTGGCGGACGAACGCCCGGTTGGCCTCCACATAGACCTCATTTTGGATGGACTCCAGGATGGCCTGCTGCTCCGCCATCTCCTCCGACTGGGCGACGGCGAACTCCGCCTCCGCCTGCTCCATGTTGAAGCCTGGCAGCTCCGGCTTCTGCTGCTCTGCCTCCTCCACCTCCATCGGAGCCATCTCCTCCTCCTCCTCTTCCCCCGGCTGCTCCTCCTCCTCCTCCTCCGGCTCCGGCGAGTCCAGAGGTAGCCCGGCAGCGATGCGGGCGGCGCCCGCGGCTTGCCTCGTCCGGATCTCATAGCGGCGCTCCGGCGTCAGCATGGCGTAGTAGGTGATCTTGCTCCGGACCATGGCGGAGTGCCGGAGCGTGGGCAGAGCATCGAACCGTGGGCAGGGCGCCGGAGCGGGAGAGTGAGGAGGTGGTGGGCTCAGACTGACGGCGCGAAGAGGGTGGGGGAGGTGGATGGGTTAGGGTTGCGGGACGCCGGCCGGCTTAAATAGCCGGATTTGGTCTTGCGCGGCGAGCCGGAGCGGCGCCACGCGGCGTTCACCGCTTTGACAAACGCGGCATTCGTCGGACAACCGGGTTTCCTGGCGTTTTCGCGTGGGACTCCGCCGTCAGACCAATGTGGCGGGCATGCCCGCGCGTGCCCGATCACCCCATATCCGCCTCATATTTGCGCTGAATATGAGGGGTGCCGGTCAGCCCAGATGTTTGAGGCCCGTTTGAGGGGCCCGCCTGGGTCGAAAAATCATGATAGGTCAATGACCACGCGAGCCGCCCGCGCGTTTGAGGCCGGTTTGGGGCGCCCGGCTGTAGATGCTCTCAGAGTATCTATCTCTCCCACTTTCTCTGAAACCCTGTGCTCTCATGCTCTTTTTAGGAAAACAGCAGCACTCTGCTGCATATTTTTATTGATTTTTTAAATAAATGGTACACGAGTAATGTGTTCAAAAAAAAGAAGAGAAAGAAAAGAAAAAACTATACACAGAAGGAAAGCAAAAACCTATAAATAATAGATAAAAATGAATTACAACATACAACATGCAACAAATCCAGCGAAATCATACAGCAATTGAGTGGTTGCTGACTTTCAGAGGAGAGAGAGCTGTAGCTGAAGGAAGCTGTCTGCCCTGGCTTCCAGGGGAGGCAAAATTTCGTGTTTTGACCCTTTTTGCAAACAAATTCAAGATCTAACCCCCCTTTGAAAATATTTCGGGATCTGACCCTTTTGCCTACCGCCAGGGGGGTTGGCGGTAGGTTTGCACGTCTTACCGCCATCAGCTCTGGCGGTAGGCCCTTTGACGGCGACTGCCGGCCGTCTGAGCGGGCTGACGTGGAAAAGGGCCTACCGCCAGGGGCTGAGGCGGTAGGGTACCGAAGCCTACCGCCAGCGCCTCTAGCGGTAGGGTCCTCGGTGGTGGATAAGGTGGGGAGGGGCTGGTTTATGGGCCCCACCACCACTCTTCTTCCCCACTCACCTTCTTCCCCGTGCTCAGCCCCTCTCCCCCCTCTCTCCCCCTCACAAACCCCTCCTGGATCCCATCCATTTGCTTGAGATTTCACCGGTGGATCCGGAGCATTTTCATCACCCAAGGTACCTCTCTCATTTCCCCTCATGTTGATTGGTTGAGACCTTTGTTTAGTTTGCATTTGCTCATTTGGTTGCAAACCCTAGCTCATGTGGTCAAATCAATTCATATGATCTTTTTAGGTTTATGTTTGTGATTTCCTTGTGTATGATGTGCTTAGGATTGCTTGTAGAATAGTTTGTGTACCTAGATCTAGTGCTAGTCTTAGTGTACATAATTGGGGTTGGGTTAGGCTTAAGAAAGCAAATAAAGCTAAGTTACTTTAATAGCAACTTCTTGAAATGTAGGATGGCACCGTTCGTTTTCTTTGAAGCTTCTGCTGAGGCGGCGGCGAACCGTGAACGCGAATTGATTGAGGAAAAGATAAACTTGTGGATTGAAGCCATTGATGCGTTGAATGCGGAGTCTAGGGCCTTTTCACATTATTATTTCAATAATGACCGTTCCAAAAAGTTTATCAAAAAAAGGAGAGGCAGATAAACAAGCTCAAGACGGCGGAAAAAATTGTAGGCGTGATCTTGCAATGCAAATTGCATTGTGTGTGACAAGGGGAGAATATGCTGTGATAGACATGGGAAATCATGGTCAGGTCATTGATTGGTTAGTTCGTCAACCATTCTCGTCGGACGAGAACCGGGCTTCTCGTTGGGCATGGGTCAAAGAAAGAAATGATGTTATTTGTTGCAACCCGGGACCGTCCGCCACATAGAATTGCATGAGACTATGTAATCTTTGTCATTTGGACTGTAATGACATGTACCCTTTGCTTGGTCGTCATTTGAACTACTATGACTTGTACCCTTCACATTTGAACTCATTAAGAACTTGGTGTTGTATGTCATATCAAGTAACCAAGTGTTATACTCTACTCAATTTATTTTCTATTTTGTTCTATGTCATCTTAAACCCGTTTATTCATGTAGGATGGACATTCGATCCATGACTATGAACATAGTGTGTGAGAAGCTCATGTCGGAGCAACACTGTTGCTTGAAGAGGGAATGTGAAGCATGGTTAAAGAGTTGTGATGAGGCAAATGCGGCCATGAAGATTTCAGCAAGTATTATGTTATCGAGGAACCTTCTGATGCTAAGGAGAAAAAAGCTTTCCGAAAGCTTGTGAACGAGAAAAAGAGGATGCTTGAGGAGTTGCAAGACCGGGAATATGCTTGCAGACACGCTTTGGCAATTGAGATTGCGTTCACTGCAAGCAAAGAAGAATTCCTTGAGATGGACTTGAGGAAACCCAGCCAGATCATAGGATGGGCAATCAAACAAGGCGTGTCAGAGAACCCTGCCCGCCGTGCTGCATGGGCTTGGTTCCGTGAAATGAATGGTGTGTTGGGTCATTGGGCAGGATCCACAGACTTTCAACTGAAGCGTAATCAAGCGCGTGACGATCAAATTGAACGTCTGATAAGTATGAGAAATATGTTACCTGTTTAGAAAATGTGTCGTTGAGCATGAGTTATTAGTTTCAACCGATGTCATCCGAACCGGGTCATGTTTTAATAAGTTTGAACATGTGTTATTCGTGGATGTAATGAACTATGTTGAGTTGAGTTATGTATGTGCTAGCGAGATGGTCATTCTAATATTTGATAGAATTGGGTATAATATTCTAACATTCGACAAATGGGGCAAAATAGAGGGGAGAAGAGGGATCAAACCCTACCGCCAGGGTGCTCGCTGGCATGTTAGTGTTGACACACATTTTAGAGTAACATGTTACTTCTCTAGCATACTGGTGGAAGGTCATAGGCGTTAGTTGGACGCGCATGATCGTAAGCATAGTAGGGGAAAAAATATCTCCTTGCTTCCGTCCATGACTTCTTTCGGTCGGTGGACTCCTTCATCTTGCAAACATCTCCACACCAACATGGCGGAATCTTCACATCTTTCTCCTTCACCTTGTCCAAAGATGCGTCCTTCCACTTGTGCGGCATGTCTTCTTGGTTAGCACACGGTGGCCTCGTCATGGAACCGGATGAAGCCATGCCTACAAAAAATAAAGATGTTAAGTCAAAATATGAACACATTGACATGTAACGAGGCAAATATATCAACACATGAACATATTAAAAGTAGTATCATTCACATTATTTCAACCATCCGGATTGAGCAACACGTCGATAGGCCTTCCCCTATCAACCCGACGTGTCCTAGAACCACCGGATCCACAGCCACGGCCCCCTCCAAGGCTAGTCCTTCCTCCACGGCCATGGCCCCCTCCAAGGCTAGTCCTTCCTCCACGGCTATGGCCACCTCCATGGCTAGTCCTCCATCCACGTGTTTGACTAGTCCCCATGTTGGTTCTAGGTTTCTTGCATGTCCTAACGTTGTGTCCTATGTCGTTGCATTCTCCACAATTGTTGTTCTCCGGTGCCACCATGAAATGACCACTACCAAATTGCTTCATTCCGGTGTATCCAGCTAGATCATCCATGTCACTTCGGAATCTCTTATTTCTTCTTCTTCCCCTCATAGGCACATTGTCTGGCCCAACATACTCAGGCCACTGTGCGTCATCAAGGAAAGGATTGAACCGAGGCGTCCACATCAACCTTGTTCGTTCCAATGTGAACTCGTGCAACCGCACCGTTGTGCCATCGGATACGCGCATGTTTCTCGCCCATGTTGCGGTCATCAAATGCGAGCAAGGCCAATGATACTTGTGTGGCCTCTCACACTGGCACCAACGGTTTTTTAGACGCACCTCGTAAGCAACTCCACCATAAGACCTACCATCCCTTGTTGTCCCACCCGGCTCATCGATTTGATAGATCATTTCTTTTTCATTATATTTGATCACTTGTTGTTTGGAAGACTTGCGTGCTTGATGCAACAACCAATCATGAACCTTCAATGGATAGTCCATCTTTTCGCCAATCCACTTGGCCGTGCTTTCAGAATGCTTTAGGAAGTACTCGTTGAGCTTGATGAAAGTGTACTTGAGTATTGCGGTCACCGGCGAGGAACGGACACCCTTCAACACATTGTTGAAGCATTCCACCATGTTCCTTGTCATGTCCTCATATCGCATACCTCCTTCATCGTAAGCGCGTGACCACTTTTCTTTATCCGGCTCGTGCCTAAGCAATAATTATTTCCCCCCTTTGTTCTTATCCAAAGCCTTGAGGAGTTTATCATATCGGCTTTTGAATATATCGGTGTTGAATGCAATGCAAACAAGGGTAAGGTCTTTGCAAAACTCCTTGCTCTTGCATGCCCGGTAAAAGTTTGCAACGAAGTGTCTCATGCACCAACGGTGTTGAAGCTTTGGAAGACCGAGAATATCAACGTCTATTGCTTTGAGAATCCCATGATGGCGATCCGATATAATGCATACCTCTCGCTTGCCTATCACCTTGGTTCTCACATGCCCCATGAACCACTCCCAATTATCATCGTGCTCCGAAGGCACCAAGGCAAATGCCACCGGCAACACGTTATCATTTGAAGAGTGGGCCATCGCCACCATCAATGTGCCCTTGTATTTGCCAGTCAAGAATGTACCATCTATAGACAAGACCGGGCGACAATACGTGAATGCCTCAATGCATTGTCCAAAGCTCCAGAAGGCACGACGAAACACTCCGTCAGTTGACTCCACCCGATGGCGCATTCCCGGGTTTCGATGAGCAATGGCTGCCAACATCTTGGGCAGAATGTTATATGCGGCCTCATAATCACCATGCAACATCCTAATAGCGTTTGCCTTCTCCACCCATGCCTTCCCATACTTGATCGGGTATCCGAAAAGTTCCCCAATCGAAGACATGAGAAACTTGACCTTCACGGTTGGATCATGTGATATTTGATTCAACACTTTGTATCCTAGATACTCAGACGTGAGTTGACGGTGTCCTTTGCTTCGGTCGGCCTTGTCCAGGGGTACGCACGTGTGAGTGCCAACATGACTCTTCAACACCCATTGCCCGGTTTCTTTGATTTTTCTACCGCGGACCATCCATTTGCAACCTTCTTGGTCACATTGGACTGTGTACCGAACTTTTTGATTTGAATGACCAACAACAAACGGCCTATGGTTCCTAATGGCATAGTCACACAACCATATCTTGAACTCTACCAAAGAACCAAACTTGATGCATTTCTTCAAATGAGCATTCTCATCCTCATTTTCTGGTCGAGGATCATTGAATTTGGGGCACGGCGTTGGCTCAGACAACCCAAATCTCAGCCCACCATCAACGGCTGCATTGTCCGCAAGACTCACATCCCTAAACAACGGCGGCCCTCCCTCCTTGTCGGTCACCTTCTTGTAGATTTCATTTTCTTGCGCAGTCAACCCATCCTCATCCAATTCTTCCTCCGGACCCTCGGCATCCGAGTTATACCCACACATACGGTTATAAAGGAGGGTACGGTCCATGTCTTGTTGCCGCACAATGACATCCAAGTTACCAATTGGATTGTAATGGATCTCTTCATTCTCCGAGTAAGCATCCTCTTGAGCAACAATAGCATCATCATCAACATGACCACTAGCATCTTCTTCAACATGAGGAATAGCATCATGACGGAGTACTATGGCGCTAGCATTGATATGATCTTCATTGGGTTGGCTACTTGGTGGTTGGCTAAAACAATTGGGGACATACACCTCGGCACTATCATCATGTATTGGGGAGGATGCATTGCGGTTGAGATCAATTTGCAAGGGAGGAGGAGGATCAACCTTTGTGGCAAAGATCTCAAGAGACTTGTCTTGTGATGCGTCTACTTTTTCCTTGTACACATTCCAATGCAATTGGGAGGTGATGGGCATACTCTTTAATCGGGACTTTACTCCCAATCCAACGTCATACCTCCCAATAAGCTTAACCTCGGCATTTGGGTCATTCCAATGTAAGACGCTTCTCACTTTAACTACAAGATCATCAAAGCTTGGACTTGTGTCAAAAACCAAAGCCCCTTCCCCTTCATCGTCATTTCCAAGCATAAATGTCGACTTGTCCAAATAATGAACATTTACGAGCTTATGCATCTAAGAAATTGGAAACAATATAATCAATCCATATATGCCATCCAACCAACTCAAATGGACAAATAAACTAAATTTTGCACAAATTGGACAAATAACTACTATTCATACTCAAGTTAACCTAACCATTAACCCTAACCCCAACATAACCACCATAACCCTAACCCTAACACTAACCCTAACATAACCATAACCCTAGCCATAAATGCATCATAAATGCACACAACAAGATCAACACCTAGGGTTTGCAATAAATTGACCAAATCAACACAAAACATAGATCTCAACCAATCAACATGAGGGGGAATGGGGGAGGTACCTTGGGTGATGAAAATGCTCCGGATCCACCGGTGAAATCTCGAGCAAATGAAGGGGATCTAGGGGGGTTTGTGAGGGGGAGAGAGGGGAAGAGGAGCTGAGCACGGGGAAGAAGGTGAGTGGGGAAGAAGCGTGGTGGTGGGGCCCACAAACCAGCCCCTCCCCACCTTATACACCACCCAGGACCCTACCGCCAGAGGCGCTGGCGGTAGGCTTCGGTACCCTACCGCCACAGCCCCTGGCGGTAGGCCCTTTTCCACGTCAGCCCGCTCAGACGGCCGTCAGTCGCCATCAAAGGGCCTACCGCCAGAGCTGATGGCGGTAGGACGTGCAAACCTACTGCCAACCCCCCTGACGGTAGGCAAAAGCGTCAGATCCCGAAATATTTTCAAGAGGGGTCAGATCCTGAATTTGTTTGCAAAAAGGTCAAAACACGAAATTTTGCCTCCAAGGGACGGGCGGACGGTTGTGCTCTCTATGTTCTTACTGACCTAGTCCTTAAACTTTTTTTTTTTTGCGGGTGACCTAGTCCTCAAACTGATTATATTTTTCCGTTTGGCTCCAATAGAAATGCTTTTTAGGGGCCGTGCTCTCATGGTTTGAATACTTGCGCGCTAATCAACTTCTTTTTCTCTCTTTTTGCCTGCCGATCCATCGACTGATTGATCGTTGTTAAAAGAACGGGATCACTTTCGGATGGGCAAGTGTGTCCTGTCAAAAGGCTTTTATGGCGATGTGATCGGTGACTGCAGGCAGCGGGGCGGGCGAGTCGCCGGTGGCCGCGTGGGGCTAGGCCCGCCGTGTCGCCCGCCGCCCCGACATTGGCGTCCAGATTCTCGCCCAAGGTTTGACGAGGTTGCTCCGGCTGGCTGACTGGCCATTGCTCACCTCAAACGTCCGGTTCGTCCATTTGGTGAACCAGGCCATGTTGACGGATAGATGGATGGGTCGCCTCTACGTCCGTCCGTTTGGACCATGTCTTGGTTTTGAACTCTTGATGGATTGACGGACGGCTTCCGTGCACGCACTGTGGCGAGGACCTGTACAATTTGTGCGTGCCGTTCCCCTGTGAGACCATGCATCTCCTTGCGCTTTGATGGATATCATAGAGGGAAAGAATCGCCTGTGCATGCTACACCGATGAAGGATTATTCTGATCCTCTGCCGATGCTATATATAGGACTAGGTTTTACCGCTTGTACTCCGGGAAGTCCAGTCGTGCTATTGACCGGCCGGACTGGCGGCCGGGTCGCGAGGGCCATGCATGCATGGGGGCATGGGTGCAACGGGACGTGTGCAGCACGACGAGGGGTGTGTCCCGGCCCGTACGCTGACCGACGAGCCACGTCGCGTCGAGGGCTCCATCTGGCACGGGCATCGTCAATCTCCATCGTCCTCCTCGCACGCAAACACCCGCGTTTGGTGGATCTCGGACGCCACGCGTACGCTCTAGCGTCCGGACGGCCGGCCGGGTTTGACCCACCACGACGCACGGTCACAATTCAGTTCAGGTAGCCCTACACTACATACAGCGGAAGGAAGGACAAGAAGACCACTTTTTTTAGCTGGAAAACGTAAGTTGGATCGGTGAAAAACTTCGTGTTTCTACAGCAATCGGCAAAGCTGTCGGTGAAACGTAGCCCAGTGCAGTGGCGGAGGCAGAAAATTTGGATTAGGGGGCCCAAGTGCCAATGAAATAGGTTGGGGAGGGCCAATCCATAGGAAAATAGATGTTTAGTAGTAAAAAATCTCTAATCCAGCACTGTTCACCAGTAATTTAGTAGTAAATTCATGATGTTAGGGGGGGCCAGGGCCCGTGCTGGCACCCCCGTCTCCGCCACTGGCCCAGTGCCGATGCATCATCGGTCGATTGGCACACCGGTGCATCATAGATCGGCAGAACGATGACTGACGTATATTTTTATCCGATCGTACTAGCTAGTAGCAGTACATTTGATCGACTGGTTGAAGATCCGTGAGTTCGATAGTGTAAAAAATGCTTTTATATTATAGGAAGGAGAAAGTAGCAATGAAAAAGTGTTGGTATGAGCCGGAAAATATCTACTAGACAATTGGGTCCAACGTCAGCTGAAGAAGTGGTAGAGGAGGAGCAACAGAACTGAAGAAGGGCGCCCTAGCTACTGAGCTGACATGGTTTATCTACACTTCAATCGACTGATTCGACTTTGGGTCAGTCGACTTTCAGGGGGTGGGGGTGGGGGGGGGGGGGGGGGGGGGGTGGTGCTCGCGGGAGGGAATGAAGAACCAGCCGCAGCGTGGAGGGGGGCTTGTCGAAGAGGCTACCCCGCTATCTATCTTAGGGTTCAGGGTGGGGGCGGCGGGGGGGGGTGGCGTGGGGATTGGCCGGAGAAAAAACTCGGCGCACGGGGCGGGGGGGGCGGGGGGGGGGGGCTAGAGGGATGGCCGCGCCGGCGATGGGAAGTGGTTCCTGGGAGAGCGGGGTGGCGAGGCGGTGGGGGGGGGGGGGGTCGCGGTGGTTGCGCGGTGCCGTGGGGATTGGCCGGAGAAAAAGTTCGGCATGGGTGGGAGGAGGCGGGGAGGTGCTAGAGGGATAGCCGGGGCGGCGGCGGACCGGCGGTGGGGAGTAGTTCCAGGAAGGGCGGGGCGGCGGGGGCCGGTGGTTCGGCCGGTGGTGGCTGGCGGCTCAAGGGGTGGAGGTTGAAAATGAACTGCGGGCCTTTGATTTTACATCCAATGGCTGAAAAATCGACTGACCGGAGATAAAAAAAAAAAAGCCAACTGGCTGATTTCTAGCCATTCCCGAGGTGACAACGACGCACGCTAAGCAGAAAAGCATGCATGCACTGAGCGTAGTAGTATATGTTGTCTCTCTTGTCTATACCAGCACACCGCCAGCTTGATTGTTTCCAGCGAAAGGGTCCATCTCCGTGATCCTAGCTCTGGCCACTTTGATCGCGCAGTCGCTAATCCTTCAGGCATCATCGAACATGGATACATCTCTGCCGCCATCCAAGTCTCCAGATAGATTTATGTACTCTGGCGGTCTGGCCCTCCGTTTCGAGAACACCACACACCTAAATGCTGCCGCAAGTGGACAGTGTACCCGTCGCCCCAACAGTAACGAACTAGCGATGGCCCCAAGTTGCTTCTAGCTGATGGCGAATCCAGAAGCTGATCGAGCTCGATAACGACCCGGCCGGTTACGTTAGGCGCGCGAGAGTTGACAGCACGGGACTAAGCCGTGTCACGCGGATCACGCCGGATCGGTTCCCCTACAACGTTATCACTGTTCCTGGCATGATTAATTAGAGAATCAACTGAGCTGCCCCCTGCGAGCACCCCTGGTTCGCCAAAATGCTCCGGCAGCAACAGTCCGTTTGGACAAATCAGCTCGACCCTAGCTACAACTAAAGTAAGCGCCTAGCCGTCTTATCCTACGACCTAACTTTAAGGTGCAGATTTACTCCAAATAAACAACTTTATAATGAAGGTACGGGCAGATCCATGCAGGTCCGGCTGCCGGTGCCAGCCCGCGTGTAACTTGAGGTTGTGCCCATCTTTTCAACACGCAGCAGCCACCCACCAAAATGCATGCGTGTCAAGCAAAGCCTAGCTAGCTAGGTACTCCTACCGCCATGGCGAGTGTGCGACAAGCGACGTCTCTCCGCCAAAGTAAAATCGCGAGAAGCGACAGGAGCCAGCCCGAGATCTCCCTCTGCGTATGCATGCCTCCCGTAGTGGGAGTGGGGAGGCGTCATGTCTCGAATCATGGACGCAGGCGGGTCGTACGAGTCCATCGCCGCCGAGTAAACAAATCAGGGCCGAGCGGACGCGGGGAGGCCACATCGCCGGAGCGCTTAAACAAATGCGGCGGGCGAAGACGTGACGGCCGCCCGAGGCGGCGGTTTGGCGGGGAAGATCTTGGGAGAGTCCCCTGTCTCTCTCTCTCTCTGTGTGCTGGGTCGTGATTTGGCTGGGTGTGCATGTGGTGTGCGCGAGATCGGGGAGGTTTTCCTGTTTCCTCGTCCTCCTGCAGAGCCTCCTGGTAACGATCCATGGACCAGAGGTTGGTTTTCTCATTTCTGGCTCTCGTGATTGTTTAATCACACGGATCAAGTAACGAGGTGTGTTCACGGATGACATTTTGTGGATTATGATAATGTTGTAGCATCTTGTACTCCTGTGTGCTGTTTGCGGTTTGGGGCTTCCCGGATTGCACCAAGATGAGTATATCTCACGTCGCGTTAGTTTTACGGGATCTCAAAAAACGCATAAGTGCATTCCTCCTTTTTATTGCTCACTAACAAACATGCCCGTGCATTGCAATGGCAGATCAAACAAAACACACGTTTCTAATGTGATAAGCATTCTCACGACTCTTCACAGATGCACGCCCTCTGTTTTAACATGACAACCAATGGTCATTCAGAATGAACGTGAGCTTCAAAAACAATGAACAACATGTCCAGCAATGAACCGATTGAGGGTTGGGTTTTTCAGGATGCCAATTCGAAACACGAGATATGTTCCCGAGTCAATTTAGTTCAGCTTATTAGTTCATTCTGAAATTAAAAGTAAAATTTGAAGAAATAAAATAATTAATAAATTTGGACCTGATGTCATGAGTTAATTTTAAAAGTAAATTGACAAGAAATAATATTATGAACAAATTTAAAAGTAACAATATCATCAGGTAGATTAGTCTAGAGTAACAGTGGCAGAAAGCGAAACATGCTTGTTTGTGTTAGGAAAGATCAGGATTGATATATGGTCGAGACCTCCTCCGCTTCCAATCCCCACCTGAACTCGCAACTCGTGCAGACTCCAGACCCTAGCTCCCTTTGCGACCCAAATCCAACATTGCTCCTTTTCTGTCCATGTCATTTATAGCCGACCATCAACTGCTTCACATTGGTGGGCGTTGGCATGCAACGGTGGCGGGCGACCCACTGTACACAACGACGTGTAGACGTATGTTTCTACACGTACATATATAGCACTAAGCTAGCTAGTAGTTTTTCTTTAAAAAGAACAAAAGCTAGCTAGTAGTTTATTCTTTAAAAAGGAACAAAACCTAGCTATGAATTTTAAATGGGTAGAAAGGAACATCCCCTATGGTACCAATAATAGATTTTGTGAGATCATCAAACTATTCTATCTAGTCAATTTAAATGGGTAAGAAACATATATAATAGACATTTTCAAAATACCCCATGTAAATAAAAGAATTAATCAAAGGTGCGTTCTAAACATTTTAAAATGATTAACATGCATGATAATAGCATATTTGGAATCTACACATTTTTTAGCGGTTTTCATACATAACATGTTAAATTTGGTGTTAAGATTTGAATGATATGAACATTTTTAGAAGTATTTGATTCTGCCAAAAAAGGAAAAAAGTTAAACAGAGAGGAAATGAGGCCATCTGCTAAGCGACACATAGGCGAGGTAGCTCTATCTTATGCCAATTGGGATTCAAAAAGAAAAGTCAGAAAAGGGGGAGTAGTGGGATCGAACTCAGGTTTCCCGACTAGAAGAGCAAGGCTCTGGTTAGTCCGGCTCTTGTTCAATTGTGATGAATGAGGGGGTACTTGAACATGAACAAACGCAACGGCCAGCAACTTGAAGGAAAACCGAATCATTTTTCCACTTACAGGAGGCATTGGATGTAATTCATGGCAACTTTAGGGGCAATTTTCATGACGGACGACCGGAAGCACTAATCTCTTTATTAGTATGTACTAGCAAAAGGGCCCGTGCGTTGCAACGGGAGAAAAAATAAATCATAATCTTCGATGGCCATGACCACATTTTGTTGCATCACCAGAGATACACTATCACTCTAAATTTTGTGAAATCCTGAATAATTTCTGAAAGCATGAACATTAAACTCATGCACATATTTGAAATCATGAACACTTTTACAAAATTTAGAACATTACTAAAATCAAGAATTTTTTTTGAATTCATGAACATTTTAGATAAACTATAAACATTTTTTAAACAATTTTCTTGAATCGGCGAACATTTCTAGAATCGACGAACATTTTTTTGAAATTGGTGGCACAATTTTTTAAATTCACGAACATTTTTTTATTTAATGAACATTTTTTGTTTTAATAAACATTTTTTGATTTAACAAACATTTTCTTAAATGCATGATCATTTTTTGAATCAGCAAACATTTTGTGAATGAATAAACTATTTTGTATGTCACGAACAGTTTTAGAATTTTTAGAATATTTTTTTCATTCATGAACTTTTTAAAGCAATTAACTTCTTTAAAAAATCTGAATATTTTTTATTACCTGAACATTTGTTTTCAAAATTTCAAATATTTTTTACTAAGCCTATAATTTTTAGAAAATCGCAAATACGTTTTGAACCCACAATATTTTATGATTTATTAAACATTTCATTTCAAAATTCTCAATTTTTTGAATAAGTCCCAAATTATTTAAAGCACAAAAATTAAAATAAAAAATAAAAAGAAAAAAGAAAAAGAAAATTTAAAAAACAGGCCGGCCGGACATTGGCCGGCCCAAACGGGCACGCTACATCTTCTACCAGTGCGCAGAGCACGGTATAGGAGTTCCCTACTGCATGGGCCGGCCCAGGCGGGTGATTCCGTTGTGTGAAACGTTTTTTTATCAGTTATAGGTGGCATTAGTGGGTAATATTTTGCAACTTTGGGGGCAATTTCCATGACGTACCGTCAGATGCAATAGCCCTTTTATTATGACTAACGCAAATGCCCGTGTGTTGCAATGAGAGAAATTGTTACCTATCTCATCCCTCGACCTATTTCTGTCCGTCCTCATCTCCTCGTCCATGTCTGTTATTAACATCTCCTAAGCCCCACTGTCCTCCTTCCTTCCTTTAGTGGACCATCATGTATACCCCAGGCAGTGAGCTTCTTCGCCTTAATTAATGCAGCCTTCCGTTGGAATATGATGTTTCATCGTGTATGTTGCCTGCTCAGACAGGATAACCAATAACCAGAAAAAGATGGATTGTTTTGCGAAAGAATTTTTGGACCCATAAAAAGAGGGATTTGCGCTTGTGATAATTCTCGAGCAAGCGAAGCTGAAAACGAAAAGAGAGCACATAGCTGTTGTGGTCATTGCATGCATAAGATGGTGTGGAGAAAGAGATTGAGAGTATGTAATCCTAACGCAATTAATAGTGCGCTGCATAGTTTCCATTTTAATAGTAGATGGATGCACGTTTTTGCAAGTTCCTTGTTGTAAAAGGCACCCATCTATGTACAACGTGCAATGCAAGTATGCATGCATTGAATCCCTTTCTTAATTATCCCATATAGGACTCACCTTTATTATGCAGCGTGCATGCAGTGTGTATTAGGAATCTCTCTTAATTTTCCCGTTTAATTTCCCATCATATTTTCCTTAATTATCCCACAATAGTACTGATTCCTTTTTGCCCCATTCGAGTAGAATCTCTTTTAATTTCCCCCGTTTAACATATTTCTTAGGAATCCTTTTACTGATTCCTTTTTGTCCCATTTGATTGCCTACAATATTTATGTCGTACACAATCCTTTCTTTCCTTTTTTTTTGAGAATCGTCACTTCCTTCCTTTTTGGACACCAACTCCTCATCCACCGATCACCAATTTCCGAGCCGGCTTACGAAGGTGATTGATGATAGGTAATTTGAACACGTATATGTATATAAATTAATGGTTGTGCTTTTAAAAGGGCGAGGTGGTACTATTTGATAAAAATACCAGCCGTTGCCAATTGACATACGATCGCCTAGTTCAGTTGGCTGGCGCCTATAGTACGTGATGGAAGGTTGTGAGTTCGATTCCTCATGCAGGCATGTGTAAAAAAAATTCCTTCTTGCGGTGCACTGAAGCTGGGCCGTTCTCGCGGTGCACTGAAGCTGGGCCAACGACGCAGCCTGCAGGCCCAAGTCGGTAGGAATGCAACCTTTTTTTCATTAGCTGTAGAGATTAGTACCACCTCGGGTAGAGAAAATATAATATGGGCAAGGTGGAAGGACGAAATTATGGTGGTAAGAAGCAATAGCCCTTTTATTAGTAGGTATAGATGGGTGTAATTTTAAGACAATGGTTGATCCAGGCACCCTACGCATCTCACCGCACACAACCATCCCGATAAGTTGCACCTCCTATCCGTTTTGGTCAAACAAAACTAGCTCAATTGCTGACTCCATCTCATTGTGCCGCAAGCGTGGATAAGGAGACGGTACATAGTGCAGCAATTGAGGGGTAGTGCAGCGACATTGGGGTTCACCGTTGGCAGATTCTTTAGTCCCACCCTATGGAGCGTAGCAACCAAACCGTCAACACGCCTTCTTTACAGCCAAGGCCATTTCCCCTTCCATGAAGCCAACTTGCTACCACGAGACTGTTGCCAAATCTCTAATCCTAGATAGCGTCCGAGCAAGAGAGAGAAGAGAGGAGTGGGACTAAAGAATCACCTCGGGTAGAGAAAATATAATATGGGCAAGGTGGAAGGACGAAATTATGGTGGTAAGAAGCAATAGCCCTTTTATTAGTAGGTATAGATGGGTGTAATTTTAAGACAATGGTTGATCCAGGCACCCTACGCATCTCACCGCACACAACCATCCCGATAAGTTGCACCTCCTATCCGTTTTGGTCAAACAAAACTAGCTCAATTGCTGACTCCATCTCATTGTGCCGCAAGCGTGGATAAGGAGACGGTACATAGTGCAGCAATTGAGGGGTAGTGCAGCGACATTGGGGTTCACCGTTGGCAGATTCTTTAGTCCCACCCTATGGAGCGTAGCAACCAAACCGTCAACACGCCTTCTTTACAGCCAAGGCCATTTCCCCTTCCATGAAGCCAACTTGCTACCACGAGACTGTTGCCAAATCTCTAATCCTAGATAGCGTCCGAGCAAGAGAGAGAAGAGAGGAGTGGGAATCATATTGACTTTGTGAGTCTAAGTGAGCGGAAGAAGGTGCATACGGGGCGAGTTAGCAGACCGGGTCTTGCAAGTGGGGAGAAAATGCAAGACTACAACAAATTTCTAAGTTGGCATCTAAGGTAGAATGTGGCAAAAAGGTTTTTTTAGACAATCATGCAAAGCTTTATTAAACCGTGACAATGTTTACAGGGACGAAAGAAAGTTCACCGGGATGACCTAACCAAACATGGCGGCCAACCCTTAAATGAAATGCATCCTTCGCAAGGTTGTGAGCCTCAAAATTCGAGCTCCTAAACTCATGGACAAAATTACATAAAATGAAACTACTCGAATACTCTATGATTTCATGTATAATAGTACTGTAGCATGCCTCACTCCTCCGCTTAATATCCTCAATCACCACCTAACAATCTGATGCAACATGGATAGACTGTAAAATTAATATCCTCTGCGAGAGCCATTGGTTCTCTTACTGCTAGTGCCTCCAATGCGGTAGAGCCGCTGGTGCCCCTAAAGACAATGGCCGATCGATGAACCCAGGTACATGCCCTCCTATATCTGCACACCGCCGCAACTACCCCAATACCCGAACTCCTAGCTATGGAAGCATGCACATTAACCTTGGCCATGTGGCGAAAAGGTGTAACAAGTTTTGCGAGACGGCCGCCAACATGGACCCTTCCCGTCAGAATCATGGGAGATACTAAATGGGCATAAACTTGACATGATGTGAAAACTTCAAGGTAAAATGTGGCAATTCTTCTGAATGGGGTAAACAATGTCCTGAATTCAAAAACATTTTTTGATAAACATAGGGTCGGAATCCACTCTTCTAAATACTATTCGGGAAACAAATATTTGAATTTTGGGAAACAAAGTTAAAGAAATAGGGAGAGTATATTTGGACTTCACAAAGCCAAGCGGAATGTGGTTTGAAGTTCATACAAGATTATGTACGTAGAAATGCATTTTGTAGAAATCCGACGAACTCAAATCTATTATCCAAAAGTTGTTTATAATGACTGATAAATACCAAATCTTTTTCCATTTGCAAGATAAATACCGAATCTCCTGGCCCATGTGTGGGGCGGGGAGCCCCTTCTTTTTTTCTTGCTTTTTTCTGTTTTATGTATTTTCATTTTCAAAAATAATTCGGGAATTCAAAAAAATTGAAAATTGTTAAATTGTTCGTGAACTCAACAAGTTTTCATGATTTGAAAAATGTTTGAGAAATGATAAATACTCATGGATTCAAAAAATATTCGCGATTTCAACGAAAATGTCTGTCTATTCAAGAAATGTTTACAATTTCAAAAAATATTCATGAATTTCTACAAAAATGTTCACAATATTCAGAAAATGTTCAAAAACAATAAAAAATGTTAACAAAATTCAAAAAATGTTCATTGTTTCAAGCAGTACTAATGAACTAAAAGTATTTACCAAAAAAAATCTGAACTTCAAATTTTGTTCCCAAACTTTAATATTTTTTACGTTTTCCAAAAAATGTACACATTTTCAAGAAATCTTCGTCAATTTGAATGAGTTCACAATTCTTAAAACTTTTCATGAATTTGAAAATATGTTCATGTTTCAAAAAATATTCTCAATTTGAAAAATTGTTTATGAAATTTAAAAGATGTTCACTTGTTCCAAAAAAATTGCGAATTTGTAAAAGATGATTGTCAATTCAAAACATGTACAAGGTTTTGCAAAATGTTTGTGATTTTTAGAAAATGTTCACGAATTTGTAAATGATTTCGTACAAATTTCACGAGCTAAAAAATGCTCGCAATTGGAAAGATGGACAAAAAAAGAAATGGAAGAAATAAAGAAAAAAGGGAGAAAAAGAAAAGCAGAAAAGTAACAAAAAACGAAGAAGAAAAGAGAGAGAAAACAAAGAAATGTAAAAGAAAAAACCAGAAGAAGAATGAAGAAAAAAGGGGCAAACCGGTTATGAGAAGGTTCTAGAACCTTCCCAATATCTGTGTGGTGGAATCCCGCAATGAACGGCCCAATCAGGAGCGGATGCTGTAGGGAGTAACCGCCAGCTCCATTTGGCGACCTACGTGCCAAATAGGTGTGTGGAATATCCTATTTGACGCATAATGTGTCAAACTGTCGAACTTTCGCACAAGCTGGCAATCGAAGCACTAAGTTGCCCCGGCCCGTTAACGTGCTGCAGCGATTCCGGTTTTAGGAAAATTGCAGAGATTCCCAGCCAGTTTTAATCGGTTTTGAGAACTTTCTAGAAGGTTTCTGAACCGGTTTTTCTAAAAAAAATTACTTTTACTTTTTCTGTTTATTCACCTTTTTTATTTTTTTATTTTTTTTCTTTTGTTCTTTTGTCTGTTTCTTCTCTTCAGAGATATCAAATATTCTTTGATATTTTAAAAATATGTTCTTCTTTTGAAAATTTGTTCACATTTTCAAAAATATTTGTGTTTCAAACTATCTTCAGCAATTTCAAGAACAATTACGTTTTCAAAATCTGTTTAAAATTATAAAAAAACTCATTTATATTTTTTCAAAATTTCATAAAATGCTCTCGTTTTCAAATTTGTTCACAGTTTCAGAAATTTTTTTGTGTTTCAAAAATGTTCTGGAATTTCAGAAAATGTTTTCGTTTCCAAAATTTGTTCAGCATTTCAGAAAAATGTTTGCGGTTTCAACATTTTGTTCAGAATTTTCGACAAATATTCCCATGTTTCCAATTTTGTTCCCATTTACAAAAAAGCGCGTACAATACAAATTTTGTTCGCATTTCAAAACAGTTCATGTTTTAAATTTTTTGGTGCTGTATTGAAAAAATGTTCCTATTTTCTTTTTTTGTTGAAAAACAAAAACTTTTCACGATATATAAAAAAATTATAAAATTTCAAATAATGTTCGTTTTCATAATTTTTCATTTATCAGAAAATGATAGTTTTTAATAAATTGTTTCTTTTTGGAAACTATTTGGGATTCGCAAATTTTGTTTGTGTTTCATTTTTTAATTGGAAGTACATAACATCTTCACTTTTCTAAAGAAAATTGGAGTATAAAAAAATGTGGTGGGCCGGCCCAGTCGTGCGTCGGGCTCCAAAAATATTATAAATAAGCATATTCCAAAAATATTCTTCTTCTTAGAACTTGAATTTGAAGAAATTAAACATAGTGAAAAAATGCTATTGTAATATAAAAGAAATGTTGATAGCATTCAAAATAAAATTGCTCTTACATTGGAAAATTGTTCAAGCACTTAAAAAGAATGTATGTAACATTTTTGGAAATTGTTATACTACCCCTCGTGGTTTATTTGCCCCTCTTGTGTTTAGCGTCATTTTTTCAACACCATTCTAAATAAATATACATCACAGACATAATGTTATCGGAAACTATGTTCAAATAATCCAATGTATAATATTCGGTGATATGCATTAACATTTTGTTAGTTAAATTTATGGTCAAACTTTGGCACAAAATATGGAAGGGACCAATAAACGAGGATAGTGGTAGTACAATGTAAAACAAACTATGTTCAAATATGAATACGACAATATAATATTCGGTGTCATGCATTAACATTTTGTTAGTTAAATATATGGTCAAACTTTGAAACAAAATACGAATACGATGATATAATATTCGGTGCCACTGTTGAAATATAGAGGTAGTACGATGTGAAAAATGTTTTTAAAATGTCCACGCTTTTAAAAAAATTACATTTTTAGAAAATGTGTATACAATGCAAAAACAATGTTTGCATAGTTTAAAAAATATTCTGTATCATTCAGAAAAACATGAATTTAGTAAATGTTTAACATGTATTCCAAAAATATTCAGAAAGATGTATTTGAAACAAATGTTAATCATGTATTTGAAAAGTATTAAACATGTATAGTTTTTTGTAAAATGTATACCGAAAATGTACAATTTGTATGATAAAAATAGATATTAAAAATTATATTCATAAAAATGTTAATCATGTATTCATAAAGGGAAACGTCCATAAAAAAAATGTTCCTGATATAGAAAAAATGTACAATGTGTACAAAAATGTAGATATGTGTTGGAGAAAAAGAAAAGGAGAAAACCAAGGAAACAAAAAAACTGATCAAGATTGAAGAAGGATCAAAGAAAACCAAAGAAAAAGGAGAAAATAAAAATAGAAATAAAAATATAATTTAAGAAAGCCAGAGAAACTGGTCCAAACAGTGAAAACCCTGATAATATAACCACAGACAAAAAACTCACGACGCAACTACCCAGTAGCGCCGCGCCGAAGGGGAGACCGAGTAAAATATTTTTTGCCAGAGGGGTGCAGCGAGCGAGAAATAGCCTAGCGCTGCAACCAGCGCCGTCCAGGTATTGTATAGAGTACTTATGCTAGATCCATAATATAATATTTTTTGGGAAACACTTGCCATCAACCGGCGGATAACTGGGCTGCGTCCGTCACCTTTCCTGCATGACACGCGTCCGGCATACCATCATTCAATAAACTCGCTTCTGCAACAGGAGCTATGCTTCCGAAACATATGCGGTATTGCAATACTCTATGACTGGTCTACATTTTATAACAAAACTTCTCTTGCGAATTTTTTCTGCAACAAGACCCCAGTTACAAAAAAACATGTATAACAAGACCTCAGTTACAAAAAAAAAACTGTTGTTGCAAAAAAAAATCCGCAACGAGACCTGCGTTGCAGAAATAATTCCGCAACAAGACATGCGTTGCAGAAATAATTCTGCAACAAGACCCGTGTTGCAGAATGGAGGCACGTTCGGCCGTGTGATGCGGTAAATCCGACGGCTCGCGATCAGCCGGCGGACGCGTAGCACGCCCCATATTTTTTTGGGTCGTCTACTTGGGTTTTCAAGTGGACAGTCCACAAATCAGTTCACATGGTCATTTTGCCTCCAACTTTGCCTGTTTCAGCAAACTCTGTAACTCCCTCTCCCTACATGAAAAAAAAGTTGGGTAACGTCACACCATTTTCAATTGATCAACAAGAGCGCCATCGCACTTACTGCACGCGAGAACGAAACTTTTTTTTCCAGAGGTAACCACATCATTAAAACTGAGTAATACAAGGTCTACACTAATGGAAACCAAAGAAGGATTCGACAACCGTTGAGTGACCCGCTTGATGCAGATGGTCTCCTCGGGTCGGACTGCGGTCAACATTAAAGGGGAAATAGGTCCCTACTTCCCCACCTTCTATGGGGTGCTGCAGGGTGATCCCTTCTCCCCGTTCCTCTTCAACATGGTAGTCGATGCCCTCGCCGCCATCTTCGATAAGGCCAAAGCGGCAGGACATATACGTGGCATAGTTCCGCATCTCGTGGGAGGGAATGGGGTCTCCCCTCCTCCAATATGCGGATGACACCATCATCATGGTTGAGGGCTCAGATAACGATATCACAAACCTGAAGTTCCTCTTGCTCTGCTTCCAGCAGATGTCGGACCTCAAGATTAACTTCGATAAAAGTGCAGTGATGGTTCTGGGCTACCCCCCGGCCGAGCGCCAAAGCACCGTAGATTGCTTGAACTGTCAGCTTGGCTGCTTCCACACGACCTATCTAGGGATCCCCATTAGCGACTCCAGGTTGATAGTGGCTGAACTGCGCCCCATGGTG
This sequence comes from Aegilops tauschii subsp. strangulata, assembly GCF_002575655.3. Lineage (NCBI taxonomy): Eukaryota > Viridiplantae > Streptophyta > Magnoliopsida > Poales > Poaceae > Aegilops > Aegilops tauschii. The sequence goes on along the minus strand of NC_053041.3, from coordinate 580,121,572 downwards.
AACAAGCTCCAGCACCGCATTGAGCCTTGGCAGGATAGATGGTTGTCTAAGGCCGCGCAGACGGTCCTCATTAACTCGTCCCTGTCCAGCCTGCTCCTGTTCATCATGAGCTTCCACAGCCTGCCCGAGACACTACACCATGAGATTGCTAAGGTCCAGGCCCATTTCTTCTAGGCGGGTGAGGGCGATAAGCAGAAGTACCATATGGTCCGCTGGCCCGAGATCTGCAAGCCACGGGAACAGGGCGGACTCGGGATCATGTCATCCAAACGCATGAACATTGCCATGTTTACTCGGTGGCTGTGAAGGATTGCGAACAGGGAGGGTGGCCTTTGGTTGTGCATCATTCAGGAGAAGTACCTGTGCGTCCAACCACTTGCTTTCTGTCAGCGCACCGGAGGCTCCCAGTTCTGGCAATCCATCAGCCAACTGCTTCCTGTCCTCCGCATTGGAACCTCGATTGCAGTCGGCTCTGGCGCTTCCACCTTGTTTTGGTTTGATCGCTGGGCCGACGACTACCCCGTCGCCACACATTTCCCAGACCTGTTCGCCATCGCGGTCGAACCTGGGATCTCTGTTGAGGTGGACCTTATTCACTTAGGGCACCTTGCGTTCCGGAGGCCGTTCGGACCGATGGAGGCTGGCACATGGCAAGACCTCCTCGACTACATTGCGCTGCACGAACCTGCTTTGGAGTAGGCGAGTGACCAACTCTCGTGGCGTCTTGAGCCCTCGAGCAAATTTTCCACTAAATCCCTCTACCAAGCGATCACGATATCTCCGGGTCATGAGCCTCTTGTAGCAATCTGGGAGATTCGGCTCCCGTTGAAGATTAAGATCTTCCTGTGGCAATGGATCCGCGGCAGCCTTCCCTCCGGCGTGGAGGTGCGCAAATGCAACGGCCCCGATGGTGGGTTGTGTCCGCTCTACAGGACGGAGGAAGACTCGAACCACATCATCTTCTCCTGTGTGTCCGTGCAGTTCCTCTGGAGTTGTTTCCGCGAAGTGGTGGGTGGAAGTTGGTGTCATAACAACTTCCCCACTCTCTTCGCCGAACTCCAGGCCCTACCACCCACGGTTCGCCACATTAGGTGGCTGACCATTCGGGTGCTTGCCTGGACGCTGTGCACGGTTCGGAATAAGCTTGTGATTCAGCATATACCTCTGTGACGTGCTACTAACGCTGTGTTCAAATGGTGTGGTTATTTGTAGCTTTGGCGGCCGCTTAGTCGCCCCAATGATCGTGGTGCCATCAACTCCATCATTTCCCATCTACGCGCGATGGCTCTCCGACTGGCACCGCCACTCCCCCCGCACCCCACCACCACCACCAGAGCCAGACTAGATCTTCTCCGCCCATGTCACCGCCTATGTTATGTTCGTTTCTTGTTTTATTTGGGCTTGTTGAGTTGTGCCCTTGATGACCCACAAGTATAGGGGATTAATTGTAGCTCTTTTCAATAAGTAAGAGTGTCGAACCCAGCGAGGAGCAGAAGGAAATGACAAGTGGTTTTCAGCAAGGTAATGTCTGCAAGTGCTGAAATTGTAAGTAGCGGAGTAGTTTGATAGCAAGACAATTTGTAACGAGCAAGTAACGATAGTAGTAACCAAAGTGCAGCAAGGTAGCCCAATCCTTTTGAGGCAAAGGACAGGCCAAAACGGTCTCTTATGATAAGCAAAGCGTTCTTGAGGGTACATGGGAATTTCATCTAGTCAATTTCACCATGTTGGTTCGATTTGTGTTCGCTACTTTGATAATTTGATATGTGGGTGGACCGGTGCTTAGGTGTTGTTCTTACTTGAACAAACCTCCTACTTATGATTAACCCTCCCGCAAGCATTCGCAACTACGAGAAAAGTATTAAGAATAAATTCTAACCATAGCATTAAACTTTTGGATCCAATCGGTCCCTTACGGAATAGCGCATAAACTGGGGTTTAAACTTCTGTCACTCTCGCAACCCATCATCTAATTGCTACTCACTTCTGTCACTCTCGCAACCCATCATCTAATTGCTACTCCACAATGCATTCCCTTAGGCCCAAATATGGTGAAGTGTCATGTAGTCGACGTTCACATGACACCACTAAGGGAATCACAACATACATACTATCAAAATATCGAACACATATCAAGTTCACATGATTACTTGCAGCATGATTTCTCCCGTGACCTCAAGAACAAAAGTATCTACTCACGATAATCATGCTCAAGATCAGAGGGGTATTAAATAGCATATTGGATCTGAAAATTTAATCTTACACCAAATAAACCATATAGTAATCAACTACAAGATGTAATCAACACTACTAGTCACCCACAAGCACCAATCTATAGTTTCGGTAACAAGATTGAACACAAGAGATGAACTAGAGTTTGAGATGAGATGGTGTTGTTGAAGATGTTGATGTAGATAGCCCTCCCCAAGATGGGAGAGCTGTTGGTGATGATGATGCCGATGATTTCCCCCTTCGGGAGGGAAGTTTCCCCGGCGGAATCGCTCCGCCGGAGGGCGAAAGTGCTCCTGCCCAAGTTCCGCCTTGAGACGGCGGCGCTCCATCCCGAAAGTCTTCTCCTTATTTTTTTTCTAGGTCAAAATGACCTATATACCAGAAGATGTGCACCGGAGGTGGTCCTAGGTGAGCACAACCCACCAGGGCGCGCCTGGGCTCCCTGGCGTGCCCAGGTGAGTTGTGCCCACCTGGTGGGCCCCCTCTGGTAGTTATTTGCTCCAATATTCATCATATATTTGATAAAAAATCTCCGTGAAGTTTCAGCTTGTTTGGAGTTGTACAGAATAGGTGGCCTGACGTAGCTTTTCCAGGTCCAGATTTCCAGCTGCCGAAATTCTCCCTCTTTGTGTGTACCTTGCATATTATGAGAGAAAAGGCATTAGAATTACTCCAAAAAGCATTATTATGGATAAAAAACATCATAAATAACAGTAGGAAAACATGATGCAAAATGGACGTATCAACTCCCCCAAGCTTAGCCCTCGCTCGTCCTCAAGCGAAAACCGAAATCGAAAAACATGTCCACATGCTTGGAGAGAGAGAGGTGTCGATAAAAATAAAATACGAACGTAGAAGCATCATGTTCATTATTATAACAACAACAAAATTAAACATAAGGCTTTTATCATAGAACTTTTATCATATACTTCTCATGAATAAGTAACAGTTCATCACATAATCGAAGTATAAAGCAAAAACTCTATTAGAAACCAACAAACTATGTTCTCAGTCAACTTTGCAACTACAATTCATCATCTTTTCAGGAAGGGTCACATATTGGAGCCTTTAGGCAAGTCCACATACTCAACCATCATATAGTCTTCAATGATTTCAAACACTCACCGCATACACATGAGCAAAACGTTTCAACTGGACACAAAGAAAGATAGGGGCTTTTCGCCTCCCAACGTATTCACCTCAAGGGTGATGTCAACAATAATAACTCATGCTACCCATATTCAACTGGACATATGTGCCTAGATTTTTCCTCACCACATGATGCTTGCCAAAGGAGAAAATAAAAAGGAATAGAGAGAAAACTTTGACTCTTTGCATAAAAGTAAATGCATAAAAGTAAAAGATAGGCCCTTCGCTGAGGGAAGCATAGGTTGCCATGCGCTTATTTGTTTGTATGCTCAACCCCTTAGTGCAAAAGAATGTCACGTTGCATTACCCCTTGTGATAGCGACCTTTATTATGCAGTTTGTCGCTTTTATTCTTCACCATCACAAGTTCGTGCAACGCTCAATTTTCTCTTACAATAAATGATCTCACACATTTAGAAGCAATTTTTGTTGCCTTTTTGCATCGATGACAACTTACTTGAGGGATCTTGCTCAATCCCTAGGTAGGTATGGTGGACACTTGAAAATAAGATTTGGGTTCAAGGGTTTTTGGATGCACAAGTAGTATCTCTACTTAGTGCGGAATTTTTGGCTAGCAAAGATAGGGGGCAAGCACCACATGTTATAGGATCTATGACAATATGACTTCTATGTGAATATGAATAAACATAAATCATTAAGTTGTCTTCCTTGTCCAACTTCAACAATTTGGCATATAATATTTTGATGGGGGCTCACAATCACAAAAGATTTCTAGGATAGTATATTTATATGTGAATCTTCTCTTCCCTTATTAACTCTTTCATGAGTTGCATCATTGACTAATGCTATGTTTGTCAATCTCTAATAAAATTTTCTACTTATACTTTTCCTTATGTGGCGCCATCACCTACCATAAGATTAGAATATGATCTTCTTGATTTATTTCCTTTCTTTTGTTTATTTCCTCTCCTTTTATTTATTTATTTTATTTTAATTGCAACAAGAAAGTAAAGAAAGCAAAAACTCAAACTAAACTTTATTATATAACTTGCACACAATTACAAGGATAGATCACTAAGCAAACTCTCAAAGAAGAAAGGATCAAACTAAACTTTTATTCATCTAAAACAAAAGATCGAACTAAAATAAGTAAAGGCAAAAGGATAGTGGGATGATACGATACCGGGGCACCTCCCCCAAGCTTGGAGGAAGCCAAGGGGAGTGCCCATACCCGATACTCAGTTTTCCTTTGGTGGTGAAGAAGAAGAAGATGGTGATGGTGATGATGATGTAGAGGGATTGCCCTTCTTTTCCTCCAACTTATGTCGGAGAATAAAATTATCTGTCCTCAACTCGTTGTTATCTATCTCGAGTTTTATTATCCTCTTGCATAACGCCTCCATGCTTTCGTTTTTGAACTGGGGAGGAACCGATTCATCTTCATCCTCCTCGGAGGCCCGGCTATAGTGCTCCACATCCCCATAGGACTTGGGGTTTGCGATGAAATCAGCAACATAGCTCTCACCCTCGGAGTCTTGGGACGACATATTTTCAGATTTGACACGAAAGCAGCAAGAAAAGAAAACAGAAGATTTCTCCGTGATACGGTGATCAACAAGTTCAGGGAGTATATATAGATTTTTTAAATTGGGGAACAAGCAAGCTGTAGAAAAACAGAGTCGGGAAGGTGTCCCAGGTGGGCACAACCCACCTGGGCGCGCCAGGCTTGTGCCCACCAGGGTACGCTTCCTAGAAGTTTCTTATTTTCCTATTTTTCTAAATATTCCAAAACTGACAAAAAATATTTTTGCGGATTTTTTGGAGTCCGTTTACTTACCGTATCACGTACCTCCTTATTTTAACGATTCTTGAGTGTTCCGGAAGGACTCTTTTATGTGTTCTTCCGGTGTCAAAGTTTGGATAATATTACTTTCAACATTAATGGGTGTACCTGAGATATAATGTTTTATGCGTTGCCCATTCACAACCTTTGGGTTAGTACCTTCGGCATTATTTATTTTGATGGCTCCAGACCGATAAACCTCCTCGATAACATATGGGCCTTCCCATTTTGAGAGGAGTTTTCTTGCAAAGAATCTGAAACGAGAGTTGTACAAAAGAACATATTCTCCGACTTAAAACTCACGCTTTTGGATTCTCTTGTCATGCCATCTTTTAACTTTTTATTTGAATAATTTTGCAGTTTCATAAGCTTGGGTTCTCCATTCATCTAATGACCTAATATCAAATAACCTCTTTTCACCGGCAAGTTTGAAATCATAATTGAGTTCTTTGATTGCCCAATATGCTTTATGTTCTAACTCAAGAGGCAAATGACAAGCTTTTCCATAAACCATTTTATAAGGAGACATACCCATAGGATTTTTATATGATGTTCTATAAGCCCAAAGTGCATCATCTAATTTATTAGACCAATTCTTCCGGGACCTATTGACAGTCTTTTGCAAGATTAATTTTATTTCTCTATTGCTAAGTTCAACTTGACCACTAGATTGAGGATGATAAGGTGATGCAATTATATGGTTAACATCATACTTAGCAAGCATTTTACGGAAAGCACCATGAATAAAGTGTGAACCACCATCAGTCATTAAATATCTAGGGACTCCAAACCTTGGGAAAATAACTTCCTTAAGCATTTTAATTGAGGTGTTGTGATCAGCACTACTGGTTGGAATAGCTTCTACCCATTTAGTAACATAATCAACAACAACCAAAATATGTGTATACCCATTAGAGGAAGGAAAAGGTCCCATGTAATCAAATCCCCAAACATCAAATGGTTCAACAGCAAGTGAATAATTCATAGGCATTTCTTGACGCTTACCGATATTACCTATCCTTTGGCATTCATCACAAGATAAGACGAACTTACTGGCATCCTTGAAGAGAGCAGGCCAATAAAATCCAGACTGCAATACCTTGTGAACAGTTCTATCTCCAGCATGATGCCCTCCGTAAGCTTCGAGTGACATTTCCGTAGGATTTGTCCCTGTTCATGCTCAGGTACACAATGTCTAATAATCCATCTACTCCTTCTTTATAAAGATGTGGGTCATCCCAAAAGTAGTGTCTTAAATCATAGACGAATTTTTTCTTTTGCTTATAAGTAAAGCTAAGTGGTAAATATTTAGCAACAATGTAATTAGCATAGTCAGCATACCAAGGAGTATTATGAGCAGCATTTATTGCAGCTAACTGCTCATCAGGAGAACTATCATCAATAGGTAGTGGGTCATCAGGCACATTTTCAAGCCTAGGCAAGTTATCAGCTATGGGGTTCTTAGCTCCTTTTCTATCAGTGATATGTAAATCAAATTCTTGTAGCAAGAGAACCCATCGAATAAGTCTAGGTTTAGCATCTTTCTTTTCCATAAGATATTTAATAGCAGCATGATCGGTGTGAAAAATTACTTTTGAATCAACAATATAAGGTCTAAATTTATCACAAGCAAACACCACTGCTAAGAATTCTTTTTCCGTAGTTGCATAATTTCTTTGAGCATTGTCTAGAGTTTTACTAACATAATGAATAACATTCAGTTTCTTATCAACTCTTTGTCCTAGAACAGCACCAACAGCATAATCACTAGCATCACACATAATTTCAAAAGGCAAGTTCCAATCAGGTGGTTGAAAAATAGGTGCAGAAATTAAGGCTTTCTTGAGTGTTTCAAAGGCTTCTAAACAATCATCATAAAAAACAAAAGGAATATCCTTTTGCAAAAGACTCGTAGGAGGTCTAGAAATTTTAGAAAAGTCTTTGATAAATCTCCTATAGAAACCAGAATGACCTAGGAAACTACGAATACCTTTGATATCTTTAGGACATGGCATTTTCTCAATTGCATCAACCTTAGCTTTGTCCACTTCAATACCTCTTTCAGAAATTTTATGACCCAAGACAATACCTTCATTAACCATAAAGTGGCACTTCTCCCAATTCAAGACAAGATTTGTTTGCTCGCATCTCTGCAAAACTCGATCAAGATTGCTTAAACAATCATCAAAAGACTTCTCATAGACAGAAAAGTCATCCATGAAAACCTCAACAATCTTTTCACAAAACTCAGAGAATATAGCAGTCATACATCTTTGAAAGGTAGCAGGTGCATTGCATAAACCAAAAGGCATACGTCTATAAGCATAAGTTCCAAAGGGACAAGTAAAAGTGGTCTGTTCTTGATCAGGTTGAGAAACAGGTATTTGTGAAAAAACAGAATATCCATAAAGGAAGCAAAAATGTGTGTGCTTAGATAATATTTCTAGCATTTGATCAATAAAAGGAAAAGGGTAGTGATCTTTTCTAGTTGCTTTGTTTAATTTTCTAAAATCAATTACCATTCTATAGCCTGTAACAATTCTTTGTGGAATAAGTTCATTCTTATCATTAGGAACAACAGTAATACCTCCTTTCTTAGGGACACAATGAACAGGACTTACCCATCTACTATCAGCTATGGGATAGATTATACCTGCTTCCAGAAGTTTTAATATTTCCGTTCTTACCACTTCTTTCATCTTCGGATTTAACCGACGTTGGTGATCTACAACAGGTTTAGCATCAGGTTCCATATTAATTTTGTGCTGACATAGAGTGGGACTAATGCCCTTTAAATCATCAAGAGTATATCCAATAGCAGCTCAGTGCTTCCTTAGAACTTTCAATAATCTTTCTTCTTCATGTTCTGAAAGGTTAGCACTAATAATAACAGGATATATCTTCTTTTCATCAAGATAAGCATATTTCATAGTGTCTGGCAATTGTTTTATTTCAAACACAGGATCACCTTTAGGTGGAGGAGGACCTCGTAGAGTTTCAATAGGCAAATTGTGTTTAAGCAGAGGACGTTGTTCAAAGAAAATCTTATCTATTTCATTCTTTCATGCATATGTAAATCGTTTTCATGGTCTAGCAAATATTGTTCTAAAGGATCAGTAGGTGGCACAACAATAGAAGCAAGACCAATTATTTCATCCTTACTAGGCAATTCTTTTTCATGAAGCTTTCTACTAAACTTGGAAAAATTAAACTCATGAGACTCATCACCAAAACTAACACCGATAGTTTGTTTCTCACAATCTATCTTGGCATTAACGGTGTTCAAGAAAGGTCTACCAAAGATAATGGGAGAAAAGTCATCTTGTGGGGAACCAAGAACAAGAAAATCAGTAGGGTATTTTATTTTCCCACACAAGACTTCAACATCTCTAACAATCCCAATTGGTGATATAGTGCCTCTATTAGCAAGTTTAATAGTAACATCTATGTCTTCTATCTCTGTGGGTGCTATGTCATTCATAATTTCTTGATATAAGGTGTAAGGAATAGTAATCACACTAGCACCTATGTCACATAAACCATGATAACAGTGATCTCCTATTTTAACTGAGATGACGGGCATGCCAACAGGTCTTGTTTATCCTTTTTATCAGGTTTGGCAATTCTAGCAGCTTCTTCGCAGAAGTAAATAACATGCCCATCCATATCTTCTTCCAAGAGATCTTTAACCATAGCAATACTAGGTTCTACTTTGATTTGTTCACCAGGTTTAGGTGTTCTAATATAGCTTTTGTTAACCACAGTTGAAACTTTAGCATGTTCCTTTATCCTAACAGGGAAAGGTGGTTTCTCAGTATAAGCAGAAGGAACAACTAGATCAACATTATAAATTATGGTTTCTTCTTTAATTGGTACCGTTTCTTTAATTTATTCTTTAATAGGTGGATGATATCTAAACCACTTCTCTTTAGGGAGATCAACATGAGTAGCAAATGATTCACAAAAGAGAAGTAGCCGAGCATAAAAATTCTGGATAATAATTTCTCTTGAGAGCTCATGATTGGGGCAACTTGGTGAAAACCACTTGTCATTTCATTCTGGATAAAAATTCTGGATAAAAATTCTAACCATATTTCAGCGCTTGTAGAAAATACCTTAGTGAAAACCGCTTGCCATTTCCTTCTGCTCCTGGTTGGGTTCGACACTCTTACTTATCGAAAGGACTACAATTGATCCCCTATACTTGTGGGTCATCAAGACTCTTTTCTAGCGCCGTTGCCTGGGAGTGAAGCGCCTTTAGTGAGTGGAATTTGGTAAGGAAACATTTATATTGCATGCTAAAATTTACTGTCACTTGTTACTATGGAAAACAATCCTTTGAGGGGTCTGTTCGGGGTATCTTCACCTCGACCGGAAGACAAAGAGTTGCCCCTCAACCTACTGCACCTACTGAAAATATTTATTATGAGATTCCTTCATGTATGTTAGAGAAACTGCTAGCTAATCCTTATACAGGAGATGGAACGGTGCATCCTGATATGCACTTAATCTGTGTGGATGAAATTTGTGGATTGTTTAAGCTTGCAGGTTTATCCGAAGATGGAGTTAAGAAGAAGGTATTCCCTTTATCTTTGGAGGGAAATGCATTGACATGGTATAGGCTATGTGATGATGTGGGAACGTGGGATTAGAAGGGATTGAAATTGGAATTTCATCAGAAGTTTTATCCTATGCATCTGGTTCATTGTGATCGCAATTATATATATAATTTTTGGCCTCGTGAAGGAGAAAGTATTGCTCAAGCTTGGGGGAGTCTTAAGTACATGATGTACACATGCCCCAATCATGAGCTCTCAAGAGAAATTATTATTCAGAATTTTTATACTAGGCTTTCTCATGATGATCAAACCATGGTCGATTCTTCTTCTACTGGTTCCTTTATGAAGAAAACTATTGAATTCAAGTGCAATCTTTTGGAAAGAATTAAACGCAACTCTGAAGATTAGTAATTCGACAAAGGTAAAGAGTCGGGTATAAATCTTGAGTTTGATTGTGTTATGTCTTTTATGGAAACCGATGCTTTTCATAAGTTTAGTACTAAATATGGACTTGACTCTGAGATAGTAGCTTCTTTCTGTGAATCATTTGCTAATCATGTTGACCTCCCTAAGGAGAAGTGGTTTAGATATCACCCCCCTATTAAGAAAAAAATAGAGGAACCCATCATACTTAACGATGGAACTGTCATTTATAATGTTGACCCAGTTGTACCAACTGCTTATATTGAGAAACCTCCTTTTCCCATTAGGACTGAGAAACATGCTAAAGCTACAAATGTGGTTAATAAAAGCAATATTAGAACACCTAAACCCTCTGAACAAATTAAGTTGAACCTAATATTGCTATGGTTAAAGATCACTTCGTTGATAATATTGATGGGCATGTTATTTATTTTTGTGATGCTGCTGCTAGAATTGCCAAACGCATTAGAAATTAACATGATGAGCTTGATAAGGATAAACCCGTAGTGGGCATGCCTGTTGTTTCTACTAAGATTGGAGATCATTGTTATCATGGCTTATGTGACATGGGTGCTAGTGTTAGTGCTATCCCGTTTACTCTCTATCAAGAAATTATGAATGATACTACACCTGCTGAGATTGAAGATATTAATGTCACTATTAAGCTAGCAAATAGAGATACAATTTCACCACTTGGGGTTGTTAGGGATGTTGAAGTCTTATGTGGCAAGATCAAGTACCCCACTGATTTCTTAGTACTTGGTTCACAACAAGATACTTTTTGTCCCATCATAATTGGTAGACCTTTCTTGAATATTGTTAATGATGAAGTTGATTGTGTTAAAGAGAAGGTTAGAGTTAAATTTGGTGATGTGTCTCATGAGTTTAATTTCCTAAGTTTAATATACAACCACATGAAAAGGAATTGTCTAGTAAAGATAGTGTTGTTCCTCCTACTGACCCGTTAGAACAATACTTGCTAGACCATGAAAATGCTATGCATATGAATGAAAGGAATGAATTAGATGAAATATTTTTCAAACAAGTACCTATCCTCAAGCATAATTTGCGTGTTGAAACTCTTGGAGGTCCTCCTCCACCTAAGGGTGATGCCATGTTTGAATTGAAACAACTACTTGATACATTGAAATATGCTTATCTTGATGAAAAGAAGATATATCCTGTTATTATTATTGCTAACCTTTCAGAGCATGAAGAAAAGAGGTTACTAAAAATTCTGAAGAAGTACCATGCTGCTATTGGATATATGCTACCTCTTGAGCACTGCGTTGGTTTTCCCTTGAAGAGGAAAGGGTGATGCAGCAAAGTAGCGTAAGTATTTCCCTCAGATTTTGAGAACCAAGGTATCAATCCAGTAGGAGGCTACACACGAGTCCCTCGCACCTACACAAACAAATAAATCCTCACAACCAACGCGATAAGGGGTTGTCAATCCCTACACGGTCACTTACGAGAGTGAGATCTGATAGATATGATAAGATAATATTTTTGGTATTTTCGTGATAAAGATGCAAAGTAAAATAAAAGGCAACGGAAATAGCTAAGTGTTGGAAGATTAATATGATGGAAAATAGACCCGGGGGCCATAGGTTTCACTAGTGGCTTCTCTCAAGAGCATAAGTATTTACGGTGGGTGAACAAATTGCTGTTGAGCAATTGACAGAATTGAGCATAGATATGAGAATATCTAGGCATGATCATGTATATAGGCATCACGTCCGAAACAAGTAGACCGACTCCTGCCTACATCTACTACTATTACTCCACACATCGACTGCTATCCAGCATGCATCTAGAGTATTAAGTTCATAAGAACAGAGTAACGCTTTAAGCAAGATGATATGATGTAGAGGGATAAACTCATGCAATATGATATAAACCCCATCTTGTTATCCTCGATGGCAACAATACAATACGTGCCTTGCTGCCCCTACTGTCACTAGGAAAGGACACCACAAGATTGAACCCAAAGCTAAGCACTTCTCCCATTGCAAGAAAGATCAATCTAGTAGGCCAAACCAAACTGATAATTCGAAGATACTTGCAAAGATAACCAATCATACATAAAAGAATTTAGAAGATTCAAATATTGTTCATAGATAAACTTGATCATAAACCCACAATTCATCAATCTCAACAAACACACCGCAAAAGAAGATTACATCGAATAGATCTCCACGAGAGAGGGGGAGAACATTGTATTGAGATCCAAAAAGAGAGAAGAAGCGATCTAGCTAATAATTATGGACTCGAAGGTATGAGGTAAACTACTCACACTTCATCAGAGAGGCTATGGTGTTGATGTAGAAGCCCTCCGTGATCGATGCCCCCTCCGGCGGAGCTCCAAAACAGGCCCCAAGATGGGATCTCACGGGTACAGAAGGTTGCGGCGGTGGAATTAGGTTTTTGGCTCCGTATCTGATCGTTTGGGGGTACGTAGGTATATATAGGAGGAAGGAGTACGTCGGTGGAGCAACATGGGGCCCACGAGGGTGGAGGGCGTGCCTAGGGGGGTAGGCGCGCCCCCTACCTCGTGGCTTCCTGGTAGCTTTCTTGACGTAGGGTCCAAGTCCTCTGGATCATGTTCGTTCCGAAAATCACGTTCCCGAAGGTTTCATTCCGTTTGGACTCCGTTTGATATTCTTTTTCTGCGAAACTCTGAAATAGGCAAAAAAACAGCAATTCTGGGTTGGGCCTCCGGTTAATAGGTTAGTCCCAAAAATAATATAAAAGTGTATAACAAAGCCCAATAATGTCCAAAACAGAAGATAATATAGCATGGAGCAATAAAAAATTATAGATACGTTGGAGACGTATCAAGCATCCCCAAGCTTAATTCATGCTCGTCCTCGAGTAGGTAAATGATAAAAATAGAATTTTTGATGTGGAATGCTACTTGGCATAATTTAATTTCAATGTAATTCTTCTTAATTGTGGTATGAATATTCAGATCCGAAAGATTCAAGATAAAAGTTCAATATTGACATAAAAATAATAATACTTCAAGCATACTAACTAAGCAATTATGTCCTCTCAAAATAACATGGCCAAAGAAAGTTCATCCCTACAAAATCATATAGTTTAGTCATGCTCCATTTTCGTCACACAAGAATGCTCTCATCATGCACAACCCCGATGACAAGCCAAGCAATTGTTTCATACTTTAGTAATCTCAAACTTTTTCAACCTTCACGCAATACATGAGCGTGAGCCATGGATATAACACTATGGGTGGAATAGAATATAATGATGGGGGTTATGTGGAGAAGACAAAAAAGGAGAAAGTCTCACATCAACGAGGCTAATCAATGAGCTATGGAGATGCCCATCGATTGATGTTAATGCAAGGAGTAGGGATTTCCATGCAACGGATGCACTAGAGCTAAAAATATATGAAAGCTCAACAAAAGAAACTAAGTGGGTGTGCATCGAACTTGCTTGCTCACGAAGACCTAGGGCACTTGAGGAGGCCCATTGTTGGAATATACAAGCCAAGTTCTATAATGAAATATTCCCACTAGTATATGAAAGTGACAAAACAAGAGACTCTCTATCATGAAGATTATAGTGCTACTTTGAAGCACAAGTGAGGTAAAAGGATAGTAACATTGTCCCTTCTCTCTTTTTCTCTCATTTTTTTGGGCCTTCTCTTTTTATGGCCTTTCTCTCTCTCTCTCTCTCTCTCTCTCTCTCTCTCTCTCTCTCTATTCCTGACTTGGGACAATGCTCTAGAAAAAGATGATCATCACACTTCTATTTATTTACAACTCAATGATTACAACTCGATACTAGAACAAAGTATGACTCTATATGAATGCCTCCGGCGGTGTACCGGGATATGCAATAAACCAAGAATGACATGTATGAAAGAATTATGAATGGTGGCTTTGCCACAAATACCATGTCAACTACATGATCATGCAAAGCAATATGACAATGATGAACGTTTCATGATAAACGGAACGGTGGAAAGTTGCATGGCAATATATCTCGGAATGGCTATGGAAATGCCATAATAGGTAGGTATGGTGGCTGTTTTGAGGAAGATATAAGGATGTTTATGTGTGAAAGAGCGTATCATATCACGGGGTTTGGATGCACCGGCGAAGTTTGCACCAACTCTCAATGTGAGAAAGGGCAATGCACGGTACCGAAGAGGCTAGCAATGATGGAAAGGTGAGAGTGCGTATAATCCATGGACTCAACATTAGTCATAAAGAACTCACATACTTATTGCAAAAATCTACAAGTCATCAAAAACCAAGCACTACGCGCATGCTCCTAGGGGGATAGATTGGTAGGAAAAGACCATCGCTCGTCCCCGACCGCCACTCATAAGGAGGACAATCAAAGAACACCTCATGTTTCAAATTTGTTACATAACGTTTAACATACATGCATGCTACGGGACTTGCAAACTTCAACACAAGTATTTCTCAAATTCACAACTACTCAACTAGCACAACTTTAATATCACTACCTCCATATCTCAAAACAATCATCAAGCATCAAACTTCTCTTAGTATTCAAAACACTCATAAGAAAGTTTTTACTATTCTTGAATACCTAGCATATTAGGATTATTTAAGAAAATTACCATGCTATTTAAGACTCTCAAAATAATCTAAGTGAAGCATGAGAGAATAATAGTTTCTATAAAACAAATCCACCACCGTGCTCTAAAAGATATAAGTGAAGTACTAGAGCAAAAACTATATAACTCAAAAGATATAAGTGAAGCACATAGAGTATTCTAATAATTTCCGAATCATGTGTGTCTCTCTCAAAAGGTGTGTACAGCAAAGATGATTGTGGTAAACTAAAAAGCAAGGACTCAAGTCATACAAGACGCTCCAAGCAAAACACATATCATGTGGTGAATAAAAATATAGCTCCAAGTAAAGTTACCGATGGAAGTAGACGAAAGAGGGGATGCCTTCCGGGGCATCCCCAAGCTTTGGCTTTTAGGTGTCCTTAGATTATCTTGGGGGTGCCATGGGAATCCCCAAGCTTAGGCTCTTGCCACTCCTTGTTCCATAATCCATAAAAATTTTCACCCAAAACTTGAAAACTTCACAACACAAAACTCAGCAAAAAATCTCGTGAGCTCCGTTAGCGAAAGAAAACAAAAGACCACTTCAAGGTACTGTAATGAACTCATTATTTATTTATATTGGTGTTAAACCTACTGTATTCCAACTTCTCTATGGTTTATAAACTATTTTAGTAGCCATAGATTCATCAAAATGAGCAAACAACAAACGAAAAACAGAATCTGTCAAAAACAGAACAGTCTGTAGTAATCTGTAACTAACGCAAACTTCTGGAACTCCAAAAGATCAGCCAAAATAGGACGACCTAGAAAATTTGTTTATTGATCAGCAGAAATTGGTATCAATATTTTATCACGTTCTGGTGATTTTTAACAATTATTTTCGTGAACAGAAAGTTTCTGGAATTTTCTGCAAGATCAAATAACTATCATCCAAGAAGATCCTATAGGTTTAACTTGGCACAAACACTAATTAAAACATAAAAACACATCTAACCAGAGGATAGAACAAATATTTATTCCTAAACAGAAGCAAAAAGCAAAAAACTAAAAATAAAATTGGGTTGCCTCCCAACAAGTGCTATCGTTTAACGCCCCTAGCTAGGCATAATAGCGAGGATAGATCTAGGTATTGCCATCTTTGGTAGGCAATCCATAAGTGGCTCTCATAATAGATTCATATGGTAATTTTATTTTCTTCCTAGGGAAGTGTTCCATGCCTTTCTTTAATGGAAATTGGAATCTAATATTCCCTTCCTTCATATCAATGATTGCACCAATCGTTCTAAGGAAAGGTCTACCAAGAATAATAGGACATGAAGGATTGCAATCTATGTCAAGAACGATAAAATCTACGGGCACATAGTTCCTATTTGCAGAAATAAGAACATCATTAATTCTTCCCATAGGTTTCTTAATAGTGGAATCCGCAAGGTGCAAGTTTAAAGAGCAATAATCAAAATCACGGAAACCTAGCAAATCACACAAAGTTTTTGGATTCGTGGAAACACTAGCACCAAAATCACACAAAGCATAGCATTCATGATCTTTAATTTTAATTTTAATAGTAGGTTCCCACTCATCATTGAGTTTTCTAGGAATAGAAACTTCCAACTCAAGTTTTTCTTCATAAGATTGCATCAAAGCATCAACGATATGTTTGGTAAAGGCTTTATTTTGACTATAAGCATGAGGAGAATTTAGCACGGATTGCAACAAGGAAATACAATCTATCAAAGAGCAATTATCATAATTAAATTCCTGGAAATCCAAAATAGTGGGTTCATTAATATCTAATGTTTTGATCTCTTCAATCCCACTTTTATCAATTTTAACATCAAGATCTAAAAACTCCGAATTTCTGGAATGCCTTCTAGGTAAAGGTGGATCATACTCAGTCCCATCATTATCAAGATTCATATTGCAAAACAAAGATTTAATAGGGGACACATCAATAACTTTTAGATCTTCATCTTTGTTTTCATAAAAATTAGAAGAACACGCTTTTATAAAGCAATCTTTCTTAGCACGCATCCTAGCGGTTCTTTCTTTGCACTCATCAATGGAAATTCTCATGGCTTTGGGAGACTCATTGATATCATGCTTAGGTGGAATAGATCTAAGTTTCAAGGAATCAACATCAAGAGAAATTCTATCAACGTTCCTAGCCAATTCATCAACTTTAAGCAATTTTTCTTCAAGCAAAGCATTGAAATTATTTTGCGAATTCATAAATTCCTTAACACTAGTCTCAAATTTAGTGGGCATCTTATTAAAATTTCCATAAGAGTTGTTGTAGGAATTACCATAATTATTAGAGGAATTACTAGGATAAGGCCTAGGATTAAAGTTTCCTCTATACGCGTTGTTACCAAAATTATTCCTACCAACAAAATTTACATCCAAAGATTCATTATTATTCTCAATCAAAGTAGACAAAGGCATATCATTAGGATCAGAAGAAACACTCTTAGTAGCAAATAATTTCATAAGTTCATCCATCTTTCCACTGAAAACATTAATTTCTTCTATCGCATGCACTTTTTTATTAGTAGATCTTTCAGTGTGCCATTGAGAATAATTAACCATAATATTATCTAGGAGTTTAGTAGCTTCTCCTAAAGTGATTTCCATAAAAGTGCCTCCCGCGGCCGAATCTAAAAGATTTCGAGAAGCAAAATTCAATTTGGCATAAATTTTTGTATAATCATCCACAAATTCAAACCATGCGTGGGGCAATTACGTATCATTAATTTCATCCTCTCCCAAGCTTTTGCAACATGTTCATGATCAAGTTGCTTAAAATTCATAATATCGTTTCTAAGAGAGATAATCTTAGTGGGAAGAAAATACTTAGAGATAAAAGCATCTTTGCACTTATTCCAAGAATCAATACTATTTTTAGGCAAAGACGAAAACCAAGCTTTAGCACGATCTCTAAGCGAAAAAGGAAATAGCTTCAATTTAACAATATCATTGTCAACATCTTTATTCTTTTGCATATCACACAAATCAACGAAGCTATTTAGATGAGTAGCGGCATCTTCACTAGGAAGGCCGGCGAATTGATCTTTCATGACAAGATTCAACAAAGCAGCATTGATTTCACAAGATTCAATATCAGTAAGAAGAGCAATCGGAGTGCTAAGAAAATCATTGTTGTTGGTATTGGTAAAGTCACACAATTTGGTATTATCTTGAGCCATCGTGACAAACAAGCAACCCAACACACGAGCAAACAAGAAGCAAGTGAAAAAGAGGCGAACGGAAAAGAGTGGGCTAATAAAACGGCAAAGGTGAAGTGGGGGAGAGGAAAACGAGATGCAAATGGCGAATAATGTAATGCGGGAGATAAGGGTTTGTGATGGGTACTTGGTATGTTGACTTTTGCGTAGACCTCCCCGGCAACGGCGCCAGAAATCCTTCCTGCTACCTCTTGAGCACTGCGTTGGTTTTCCCTTGAAGAGGAAAGGGTGATGCAGCAAAGTAGCGTAAGTATTTCCCTCAGTTTTTGAGAACCAAGGTATCAATCCAGTAGGAGGCTACACACGAGTCCCTCGCACCTACACAAACAAATAAATCCTCGCAACCAACGTGATAAGGGGTTGTCAATCCCTACACGGTCACTTACGAGAGTGAGATCTGATAGATATGATAAGATAATATTTTTGGTATTTTTGTGATAAAGATGCAAAGTAAAATAAAAGGCAACGGAAATAGCTAAGTGTTGGAAGATTAATATGATGGAAAATAGACCCGGGGGCCATAGGTTTCACTAGTGGCTTCTCTCGAGAGCATAAGTATTTACGGTGGGTGGACAAATTACTGTTGAGCAATTGACAGAACTGAGCATAGTTATGAGAATATCTAGGCATGATCATGTATATAGGCATCACGTCCGAAACAAGTAGACCGACTCCTGCCTGCATCTACTACTATTACTCCACACATCGACCGCTATCCAGCATGCATCTAGAGTATTAAGTTCATAAGAACAGAGTAACGCTTTAAGCAAGATGACATGATGTAGAGGGATAAACTCATGCAATATGATATAAACCCCATCTTGTTATCCTCGATGGCAAGAATACAATACGTGCCTTGCTGCCCCTACCGTCACTTGGAAAGGACACCGCAAGATTGAACCCAAAGCTAAGCACTTCTCCCATTGCAAGAAAGATCAATCTAGTAGGCCAAACCAAACTGATAATTCGAAGAGACTTGCAAAGATAACCAATCATACATAAAAGAATTCAGAAGATTCAAACATTGTTCATAGATAAACTTGATCATAAACCCACAATTTATCGATCTCAACAAACACACCGCAAAAGAAGATTACATCGAATAGATCTCCACGAGAGAGGGGGAGAACATTGTATTGAGATCCAAAAAGAGAGAAGAAGCCATCTAGCTAATAACTATGGACCCGAAGGTCTGAGGTAAACTACTCACACTTCATCGGAGAGGCTATGGTGTTGATGTAGAAGCCCTCCGTGATCGATGCCCCCTCCGGCGGAGCTCAGGAACAGGCCCCAAGATGGGATCTCACGGGTATAGAAGGTTGCGGCGGTGGAATTAGGTTTTTGGCTCCGTATCTGATCGTTTGGGGGTACGTAGGTATATATAGGAGGAAGGAGTACGTCGGTGGAGCAACATGGGGCCCACAAGGGTGGAGGGCATGCCCAGGGGGGTAGGCGCGCCCCCTACCTCGTGGCTTCCTGGTAGCTTTCTTGACGTAGGGTCCAAGTCCTCTGGATCATGTTCGTTCCGAAAATCACGTTCCCGAAGGTTTCATTCCGTTTGGACTCCGTTTGATATTCTTTTTCTGCGAAACTCTGAAATAGGCAAAAAACAGCAATTCTGGGCTGGGCCTCCGGTTAATAGGTTAGTCCCAAAAATAATATAAAAGTGTATAACAAAGCCCAATAATGTCCAAAACAGAAGATAATATAGCATGGAGCAATCGAAAATTATAGATACGTTGGAGACGTATCAATATACTCTCGATGATCTTAAGGGCATTAGTCCCACTCTATGTCGGCACAAGATTAATATGGAGCCTGATGCTAAGTCAGTCGTTGATCATCAACGGCGGTTAAATCCTAAGATGAAGGATGTGGTAAGAACTGAAATATTAAAGCTTCTGGAAGAAGGTATAATTTATCCCATACTTGATAGTAGATGGGTAAGTCTTGTTCATTGTGTTCCTAAGAAAGGAGTCATTATTATTGTTCCTAATGATAAACATGAACTTATCCCACAAGGAATCATAACTCGTTATAGGATGGTAATTGATTTCAGGAAATTAAATAAATCTACTAGAATAGATCATTACCCCTTTCCTTTTATTGATCAAATGTTAGAAAGATTGTCTAAGCACACACACTTTTTCTTTCTAGATGGTTATTCTGTTTTTTTCTCAAATACCTATGCCACAAGAAGATCAAGAGAAAACTACATTTACTTGTCCTTTTGGAACTTATGCTTATAGATGTATGCCTTTTGGTTTATGCAATGCACCTGCTACCTTTCAAAGATGTATGACTGATATATTCTCTGATTATTGTGAAAAGGTTGTTGAGGTATTCATGGATGATTGTTCCGTTTATGGGACCTCTTTTGATGATTGCTTAAGCAACCTCTTGATCGAGTTTTCCAGAGATGCGAAGAAACTAATCTTGTCTTGAATTGGGAGAAGTGCCACTTTATGGTAAATGAAGGTATTGTCCTTGGGCATACATTTTTTGAACGAGGTATTGAGGTAGATAAAGCTAAAGTTGATGCAATTGAGAAAATGCCATGTCCTAAAGATATTAAAGGTATAAGAAGTCTTCTAGGTCATGCTGGTTTCTATAGAAGGTTTTTTAAAGACTTCTCTAAAATTTCTAGGCCTCTTACCAATCTTTTACAAAAAGATGTCCATTCATTTTTTATGATGATTGCGTAGAAGCCTTTGAAACACTTAAGAAAGCCTTAACCTCTGCACCTATTGTTCAACCACCTGATTGAAACTTGCCTTTTGAAATTATTTGTGATGCTAGTGACTATGATGTTGGTGTTGTTCTAGGACAAAGAGTTGATAAAAAAATAAATGTTATTTGTTATGCTAGTAAAACTCTAAACAGTGCTCAAAGAAACAATGCTACTACTGAGAAAAAATTTCTAGCAGTTCTGTTTGCGTGTGATAAATTCAAATCTTATATTGTTGATTCTAAACTAACCATGCACACCAATCATGCTGCTATTAAATATCTTATGGAAAAGAAAGATGTTAAACCTAGACTCATTAGGTGGGTTCTTTTGCTTCAAGAATTTGGTTTGCATATTATTGATAGGAAGGGAGCTAAGAATCCCGTAGTTGATAATTTATCTAGATTGGAAAATGTTCTTGATGACCCACTACCTATTGATGATAGTTTTCCTGATGAAAAATTAGCCATTATAAATGCTTCTCATAATACTCCTTGGAATGCAAACTATGCTAATTACATTGTTGCTAAATGTATACCACCTAGTTTCACATACCAACAAAAGAAAAAGTTCTTCTTTGATTTGTGAAATTACTTTTGGGATGACCGCATCTATATAAAGAAGGAGTGGATGGTGTTATTAGACGTTGTGTACCTGAGCATGAACATGAGCAAATCCTACGGAAGTGTCATTCCGAGGCATATGGAGGACACCATGCTAGAGACAAAACTGCACATAAGGTATTACAGTCTGGTTTTTATTGGCTTGCTCCCTTCAAGGATGCACGTAATTTTGTCTTATCATCTGATGAATTTTCAAAGAATTGGTAATATTAGTAGTCCTTAGTAAATGCCTATGAATTATTCACTACTCCCTCCGGTCCGGTGTGTAGGGCTTATTACAATTGGCAGCGCGACCAAGGTGGGAGACTATTGGCTGCGAGCCATACCTCGTTTGGTTTCGTTTCCTCCAATGAGCATATAGATACAAGCCTTTGTGTTAATTAGCATACTAAGGAGGAAAGGCGAACAAACATCGAGGCATGCATGCGCTCGCTTCTCGTGCTATAGTGCGCAATGCATTGGTCAGTGTCCTTCTCCATTCAAAGTTTCTATTACTTAGGCCATGCATGGGTGCGACTAGGAGTTAATTTAGGGAGAGAGCAAGGGGCGGCCGTGCTGACTAATTAGGCCATTAAATGCTAACAGGCCTTATTCCTAAAGGATTTCAGAACAAATAGAAATTGGTAGTGAGCCTAATACACCGGACCGAAGGGAGTAGTTATTGAACCATTTGATGTTTGGGGATTTGATTATATGGGACATTTTCCTTCCTGTAATGGATATACACATATTCTAGCAGGCCCGGGCCAGCCACATGTGCACCAGTGCTGGCCGCACAGGGCCTCTGATTTTTAGGGGGCCCGGATTTTTTATAGTAGCTCAGTGCATCATACACATGCTAGTTCAATGCAACTAACCTAACCGCTCAGGGCTAAAGAAAGGATCAGGCGTGTATTACATCAACCATGATTACAGGCACCGCCGGCGTGTCGTTCACTGATTTCTAGGATCAAAGCCATGACCTCGCGCTAGTGAAAAAGAACCGCAACCATCTCAATAATCAGCATTATAAAGCACCTGAAGGAATATCCCATATAAATACTATCACGAGTATATAAAGACGCCACTTTCTGCCGATGTTTGGAGATGTTTAACTCCATATCTAGCATTCTGTTCGAGCTATTCTCCCATTATTTGTGGCATAGTGAAAATACCCAAGTATAAAAATATTTATTATTTTTCCTGATTGTTGTAATATAGAATGTTTTTGAGGTATTTTGATGAAATCGTCACAATTTTCTTATTTAAGGCAGGTTTTTAAAATATTTTAAATATAACATTGACATATTTTTTAATGAAATTCCACCAAAAAAAGGCCTTTGATTGACAACTGTGTTATGTGAAGGCACTTGTAGCCTGCGGGTGGATGACGGTTTGGTCCTATGCCGCAATGCGTCTCTTCCCAGGCATTCTTCTTCTAGTGGTAGGCTTATTTTAGGGTTTGGCACAGGGCCCCTAATTTTGCCGGCCCGGCCCTGTATTCTAGTTGCGGTTGATTATGTTACTAAGTGGCTAGAAGTTATTCCAACTAGTAGTGCAAATCATAACACATCTATTAAAATGCTTAAAGAAGTTATTTTCCAAAGGTTTGGAGTCATTAATGGGCAAAGAATTAAGCATTATATTTCACGTACAACCATTAATGTTGAAACCAATATTATTCAAACTATGACACCGGAAGAGCACATAGAGGCGACCTTTCGGAACGCTCCAGAACCCTGTAAAAGGGATATGTATGTGGTACGGTAAGTAAACCGACTCCAATTTTTTTATAAAAGTACTCTTTGTCCGTTTTGGAACATTTAAAAAATTAGGAAAATAATAAATAGTCTGAAAAGTGCACGAGGACGCGACAAGTCCAGGCACTACAAGAAAAATGCTCGATTATGACTAAAAATATTGACGACGGTTTAATTGGTCATTGAGCCATGACCAAAATTCACAAATTTGCCACGAAGAGTCTAGAGGGGTCCAAACCCTATAATCTTGTGACAATTCGTGGCCAAAAGGTCGTTATCTAATTGCATAGAATGGTCATTAAGATGTGAATGATGCATTTAATTTAGTCAATTCCTCTCAATATTTTTCTCAAGTTTCTGTCCAGAGAAGAGCATTGTGAAGGAAGTACCACTTTGGCATGTCCAAATGGTATCAAATTTTTATAGAGCTCTCCTCTGCCCAAATGACCATCCTCCACCAAATTTCAGCTCGACTCATTCATTCATTTGAGCCCAGCTTCAACATCCATATTTCTGTCTAGTGTGGTACTTTGCAAAGGAAGTGCCACCTAGGCTCCTCCATTTGAGCTGCAAATTTTCCAAGAAAGTCTCCTTAGTAGATGATCACCCTAAAAAAAAGCCAGGCCTATTGGCCATGTGCATTTTCCCCACCGCTAATCAAACACTTGGTTGCTAATTCATGTTTTAGCTTAGTTTAGTCTCATCATGAGATTCTTCTATTGTATTCTTATTTCTAACACCTCCCGGGGGAGTGTCCAACCCACCAGACATGCCTAGGGCACCTAGAACGTGTGGCAACTCCACGGTCATGCGGTGACCATGCCAATTTACGTGCTCCGGAGTTGGGGCCTTTGGCCACCGTCCAAACTTCGACATCTTGCCACCACACCATGTATCTCTGATTAAATAGATACTTATGTACCTAGAAATGTTTTCTGGAAAAAATAAAGAGCAAACTATAAGGCAGCTTCAGTTCAAATTTGACCCGCTTCCTACTGAATCGGCGGAAATTTGTCTTTTTCATGAGAGGTGGATCAAAGAATTTTACACACAACCATTTGGTCAATTATACATTAAATATGGCCTAATATTTTAGAAAATTGATTTGGTCCAATTTTGCAACAAATATATGGTAGGTCCTTCACAAAAAAACTCATTTTGGGCACTCAAAAAATGGAAAATGAATTTTTCGTCCAAAGAAATTGAAAAATTCCTTAGGCAACATTGTTTGCTATTCCAAGATGCACCCTTGTGCACGATATGAGATCATTTGAACAAACTATGCCATGAATGTGGCCATAAGATTGATCATTTGGCTTGAAAGCCATGAATCTTCACACATAATAGCTCATTTCTAAGAACACTTTTTAAAAATAATTGCCGTATTACAAGTTTATTATTTTTCCTGGTAACTTGGTCATATATAATGACACAATGCGAAGGTTTTCCAATTTTTTAATTTTTTTAATTTTTCATGTCCATTTCAAAATGCGGTCAAAACGGCGGGCATGACCATTCCTAGCTAGTGGTTGAATCTTGGAAAACTTTTGATGTTTCTCTGATTAAATAGATACTTTTGTACCTAAAAATAATTTTTGGAAAAAATCATGAGCAAACTATGAGGCAGTTGTAGTTCAAACTTGACCCACCTCCATCTGAATCGGCAGAATTTTGTCTTTTTACGAGAGGTTGATCAAACCTTTTGACACCCAACAATTTGGTCAATTGTACATTAAATATGGCCTAGTATTTTGGAAAATTGATTTGGTCCAATTTTGCAACAAATATATGGTAGGTCCTTCACAAAAAAACTCATTTTGGGCACTCGAAAAATGGAAAATGAATTTTTTGTCCAAAGAAAATGAAAATTTCCTTAAGCAACATTGTTTGTCATTCCAAGATGCAAACTTGTGCACAATATGGTATCTTTTTTTGAATTTTTCATGTGAAAAAGTAGAAGAAAAACAAAAGGAAAAACACAATTGCATGTGTGCTTTATTCTCATTGGTGGAATTACTTATGACACAGATCGATGACATGGCGCCCATCCATCCATCCATCTATCTATAGAAAAGAAGAAAAAAAGATCCCACCCACCCCTCGCTCGCTCTCTCCCTCACGAACCCCTCTGTCTTGCGACCTCTCCCTCTTCCCCACGAACCTCTCTCCCTCGCCGCCACCCACCACCCACATCGGCCAGTTTCGTCGAGCTCCGGCGGCGCGTATCACACCCCCGAGCTCCCCTATGTCCGCACCTCCTTCCCCTCCGGCTAGAATCAGCGCTCAAGCCATCCACCAGCCCCCATGGCTAGCTAGGGTTTCGGCCACCACCCCTTACCTGGTCGGGATCCGCCACATCCGGCAACGTCGAGGCCAGCAGGCGCCGGATTCGACACCGGCGTGCCCAGGTTGGTCCCTGTCCTTCTTGTTCGCCCCACCCTCTTCTCCCCACCTCACCTATTCTTTCCTGTGATTTCCTTTCATGCAGATCCATGGCACGGGGGACGAGAAGCAGGACAGGCATAGACGGAGGAACACCATCTTCATCCCCAGCCCCGACGCCAAAGGTGATTGCATAAAAAATATGGAGGCGTTCAAGAAGCGAGCGAGCAAGTTCAAGGAGCAGGTCTCCAAGCAGCAGCAGGTAAGCACCATCTGAGATCTGATGATTTCTGCCTTGCGGCATAGTCATTGGTCAAGGGGCGAGATTTCCCCTTGGAATGATTTGATGCATCGTGCGTGTGGGAGCCGCCAATGAATGAGCGAGATCGCCTGTGACCCTCGGATCTGCTATTGAAATTGCTATGCTATTCTCAGAGTTTAATTCCCTAAGCTGCTACTCACTTAGACTACAGACTGTTAACCTGCTACTGACTTAGACTACAAACTGTTAACCTGCTACTGATTTAGACTACAAACCATTTAATCTTATGCTAAACTGTTGCCTTCGTTAGGTAGAGGAAGTTCAGTATCATCCCTGTCGTGTTGCCTAGCTTAACTGTGTCGGTTTCTAGGTGTATATCTATGGATGCACTCAATAGCTAGTATAGAATGTTTAAGGCCCCGTTTGTTAGCTCAGTTTTTTCTAAGTATTTTGATAATACTGCAGTATTTCAGATTACCATGGTTTTAATTATTATGAAGTGTTTGGCTGTCAGTCGGGGAAAACGACACCTATGGGATCCCGAGAACCCCTAATACGGTTGGCGGGGGCGAAGAGCTGCGCAAAGAGCAGGTCTAGCCATCAACGCGAGGGGATTTTTACCCAGGTTCGGGCCGCAAATGATGCGTAAAACCCTAGTCCTGCTTGTCTGTGTTTATCTTGTGTTCTTCAGTTCTTGGACTAGCTACGATGCGTGCACCGTCCAAAAAGTCCGAATCCTTCCATAGTACGCCTCGGGCCTCCTTTTATATGTCAAAGGGGTCGCCACAGTGGCACACAGGAGGTGGAAAGTATCTACAGTGTACAAGTTTATCGCCTGACACCGTAGGACAAACGCATTTAATGCGCTGCCTACGTGCCCTCTTGCTTTATCGGGGACGGCAACAGTGCTCGTCCCGTCCATCACCGCCTCGCCTTGCTTCGACGCGCGTCCAAGCTGACGAGGCATGCAGCGCCATGCTGGCTGGCTGGTTGCTGTGCTGGTGCGGTGATAGGGCCTTCACGAAGATTTGCATGCCACCACGCAGGTGCTTGACTAGTTGGCCTAGAAGCTGCATGCTGCCACGCAGGCGCTTGCCTAGTTGGCGGGCTGGTTGCCACGTCGGAACGGCCGCGGGGCAGCGGAACTTTGGTAGGTGCGGGCCTGGCCGCGGCTGAGGGAGTCCTGGATTAAGGGGTCCTCGGGCGTCCGGCCTGTTGGACATGGGCCGGACTGATGGACTGTGAAGATACAAGACCGAAGACTCTTACTCGTGTCCGGATGGGACTCTCCTTGGCGTGGAAGGCAAGCTTGGTGCCCGGATATGAAGATTCCTTTCTCTGTAACCGACTTTGTACAACCCTAGTCCCGTCTGGTGTCTATATAAACCGGAGGGGTTAGTCCGTAGAGGCAAGAATCATAATCATAGTCATACAGGCTAGACTTTTAGGGTTTTAGCCATTACGATCTCGAGGTAGATCAACTCTTGTAATACTCATATTCATCAAGATCAATCAAGTAGGAAGTAGGGTATTACCTCCATAGAGAGGGCCCAAACCTGGGTAAACATCATGTCCCCCGTCTCCTGTTACCATCGACCTTAGACGCACAGTTCGGGACCCCCTACCCGAGATCCGCCGGTTTTGGCACCGACATTGGTGGTTTCATTGAGAGTTCCGCTGCAGCGTCTTAGACATGATTGATGGCTTGCCTTGTCATCAAGGACAGTATCACCGCCGGAGGTGCCCTGACCTCAGGCCAAACCCTCCGGCTTGGCGGCTTTATCATGACCGTCCCTACGGCCGTTAAGCCAACGATGACTTCTCGGGTCATCGAAAACCACCTCCGTTTTAGCTCCGAATACTCTAAGCAGATGGATCCGACCAAGTTATCGTCTTTGAACGAGCTCCTAGATCGCATCGCCTCCCTGGGGGTCGCTACAGACTACGATCGGATTGGGCTTAAACCCGACCAGAGAGAAATTATATCTCCGCCGATCACCCACTAGATAGCGGTAGTTGAGGAGCAAGACGACAACTCTCCCTCTATATTGAGGACGAATTGTGTTCGGATTTCCGAGCTCGAAGAACCGGACACCTGCCTTCGGAAAGACATAGCCCGCCCTCCGAACCTGGAATCGGACGACGGGCCTGAAAAATCAGTTCATATCCCGGAGCCCGAGCTATTAAGTTCGGAAGTTCTTCAAACTTCGGATTCGAAATTGGGTCAGGGTTCGGATTTAAAGCCACCCACCCACCCAGATTGGCGCGATCTCACGTACATACGGCAGCAGTCTCAGGAAACAGTCCATCACTTTTGGGCCAGATTCCTCCTTGGCAAAGACAAGATTAAAGATTGCCGTGACGAAGACGTGATCTCAGCATTCTGCAATAATTGCATGGACGAAGGACTCCTCAACGCCATCAATCACCGTCGCGTATTACACTTTGCTGACTTGGCAACCATCGTACAGAAGTACTGCGCAATGGAAAGCGCCTGGAAAACTCAGGCAGCTCTCTAGGAACCACCGGTTTCCAACAACCCTTCGTCCGGGCAAAAAGGGTGCACCCTCGCGGCGCACCAGATCCAATAGTAAAGAAATCTAAGCACATCACGGGGTGCAGAACCGTTCTAGAGGGATGGCTCAATTGGCCATGCAAAATACATGCAACACCAGACACCATACCAACCCACAGCCTTAGAGCATGTTGGATACTCCGGCAAGTGGCCAAGAGCGGCGAGGATATCATCACCAAAAATATACCAGTGCAACACCCCCCGGAAGATGACGACCCCATCGTATTGACAGTCTTCGAGACTTTCGCTTCAAACAATCGGCGTAAAAGGGATTTCCACAACCTCGCCGAAGTCTGCCAAGTTGTAGCAATAAACCCTTGGAACGACACGGCCATAACTTTCAATGCCAGTGATGAACCAAAGTTCCGGACAGTCCGGGCACCAGCTGCCTTGGTCCTCAATCCAATTGTGGATGGGTTTCGGCTCACCAAAGTACTCATGGACGGCGGCAGCGGATTAAACCTCATCTACGAGGATACGCTCAATAAAATGGAAATAGATAGGAGCCACATCGAGCAAAGTAGCACGATCTTCCGGGGAATCATTCCCAGCTGGGAGGGCCGATGCGCGGGAAAAATCACGCTCGACGTGGTATTCGGCACACCGGAGAATTATCGATCCGAAGAGATAACCTTCCAAGTGGCTCCTTTCAACAGCGGATATCACGCCCTATTGGGGCGAGATGCATTTACATGCTTCCAAGGTATATCTCATTACGGATACATGAAGCTCAAGATGCCCGGGCCCAACGGTATCATCAATCTTGCCAGTGATCTGGACATTGCACTTCGTGCCGAAAATAAAACCGCATCCCTGGCCCTCGAGGCATTGTCTGAAATACTCGCGACCGAAGAGCTAACCGCGTTGCGTTCTACTATGGATAGGGATGACGTAATCCTGGACAAACGACCCAAATCTACCTCCTTTAAACCAGCAGATGAAATAGTCAAATTTCAAGTCCACCCGACGGACCCCAAGAAGACAGCATCCATCGGGGCACAACTCAACCCAACGGTCGACGCCACGCTACGAGAGTTCCTGCGTGAGAACCGGGACATATTTGCCTGGTACCCTTCTGATATGCCAGGAATGCCACGCAGGTTGGCCGAACACAGCCTCAATATATTAAAGGGATATAAACCGGTCAAGCAAACACTGCGGCGTTTTTCCGAACCCAAACGACAAGCTATGGGAGAGGAGCTGGCTAAGTTACTCGAGGCCGGATTCATCAGAGAAATAAAACACCCGAACTGGCTAGCAAACCTAGTGATGGTAGCAAAGAAGGATAAATCCTGGCGCCTATGCATCGATTTCAAAGACCTCAACAAGGCCTGCCCTAAGGATCCCTTCCCCCTCCCTCGCATCGATCAGATTACTGATGCAACCGCAGGACACGACTCACTGTGTTTCCTCGACGCATACTCCGGATACCATCAAATCAAGATGAAGGAGTCCGATGAAGCCACAACGACACTCATTACCCCATATGGGCCTTTCTGCTTCAACACTATGCCTTTCGGGCTCAAAAACGCAGGAGCCACCTACCAACGCATGATCCAAACATGCCTGGAGAAACAGATCGGCAAGACAGTTGAAGCATGCGTGGATGATGTCCTCATCAAAACCAGGCATGCCGAGTCATTAATAGAGGATCTACGTCTCACATTCGACAACCTCCGGACATATGACATCAAGCTCAATCCGGAAAAGTGTGTTTTCGGCGTCCCCGCCGGAAAACTGCTGGGCTTCATCATTTCCAATAGAGGAATTGAGGCAAATCCAACCAAAATCCGAGCTTTGTCACAATTGGCTACGCCAACAGACCTTAAACAGGTCCAAAAACTCGCGGGATGCATGGCAGCTTTAAGCCGCTTTATCTCCAGATTGGGAGAAAAAGCATTGCCACTCTATCGCCTCCTCCGACACACTGACCACTTCGAGTGGATGGACGCGGCAACGGCCGGACTGGAGGAAATAAAGGCCCTTTTAGCGAGTAACCCAATCCTGGCCGCACCGAACGTCGGCGAACCCATGTTATTATACATATCGGCAACACACCAGGTGGTGAGCGTCGTGCTCGTCGTTGAGCGAGAGCATGACAGACACAAATTCCCGCTCCAGAAACCGGTATACTACGTATCCACCGTCCTCACACCATGCAAATCCCGATACCCTCATTATCAAAATATAGCATACGCGGTCTTCATGGCATCCCGGAAGCTGCGACACTACTTTCAAGAGTGCTCGATTACGGTGGCTTCTGAGGTACCACCCAACGACATAATAAACAACCGCGATGCCACGGGCCGGATTGCTAAGTGGGCCATTGAGCTCCTTCCATTCGACATAACATACAAACCGAGTGTCGCCATTAAATCCCAAGTACTGGCCAACTTCGTCGCCGAATGGACAGAGGCCGAACTCCCTAAAGAGTATGGCACATATTCCAACTGGGTTATGTACTTCGATGGTTCCAAAATGTTGGCGGGGTTAGGGGCGGGCATTGTCTTAAAGTCCCCCCACGTGAGACGTAGTTCAGTACGTACTCCAAATATTATACACAGACTCCAACAACGCAGCCGAATATGAGGCCTTGTTGCATGGTCTTCGGATGTCTTTCTCCATGGGCATACAACGCCTTGAAGTGCGCGGGGACTCAAACCTCACAATATCTCAAATAAATGGAGATTTCGATGCCAAAGACCCAAAAATGGCGGCTTACCGTAACGCCGTTCTCAATTTCATCATGTGGCTCGAGAAAGTAATCAAGCGGCAGACGTCCTTGCTCGCATCGGCGCCAAGCGCGACCCCGTCCCACCTAACATCTTTCTGGAAAGGCTGTTTAAGCCGTCCGTGGTGTGGCAAGGGGAGAAAGGCAACACCAGTCCGGATCCGACTATAACCCCAGATGCCGAACACACCGATATCATCGGGGGCTCAGCCACCGAAATAACACCGTCGGCCCATCTCATCATGGCAGTCTTTGCCCCATGGACCAAACCCTTCTTGGCCTACCTTAATAGGCGAGAACTTGCTACCTCTTGAGCACTGCGTTGGTTTTCCCTTGAAGAGGAAAGGGTGATGCAGTAAAGTAGCATAAGTATTTCCCTCAGTTTTTGAGAACCAAGGTATCAATCCAGTAGGAGACCACGCTCGAGTCCCACGCACCTACACAAACAAATAAGAACCTCGCAACCAACGCGATAAAGGGGTTGGCAATCCCTTCACGGTCACTTACGAGAGTGAGATCTGATAGAGATGATAAGATAATATTTTTGGTATTTTTATGATAAAGAGTAAAAGTAAAGATTGCAAGGTAAACAGTAATAGAAATAGCTTGTTGACGGAAGATTAATATGATGGAAAATAGACCCCGGGGCCATAGGTTTCACTAGTGGCTTCTCTCAAGATAGCATAAGTATTACGGTGGGTAAATGAATTACTGTCGAGCAATTGATAGAATTGAGCATAGTTATGAGAATATCTAGGTATGATCATGTATATAGGCATCACGTCCGTGACAAGTAGACCGACTCCTGCCTGCATCTGCTACTATTACTCCACACATCGACCGCTATCCAGCATGCATCTAGAGTATTAAGTTCATAAGAACAGAGTAACGCTTTAAGCAAGATGACATGATGTAGAGGGATAAACTCATGCAATATTATATAAACCCCATCTTTTTATCCTCGATGGCAACAATACAATACGTGTCGTTTCCCCTACTATCACTGGGATCAAGCACCGCAAGATTGAACCCAAAGCTAAGCACTTCTTCCATTGCAAGAAAGATCAATCTAGTAGGCCAAACCAAATTGATAATCTGAAGAGACTTGCAAAGATAACCAATCATACATAAAAGAATTCAGAGGAGATTCAAATATTTTTCATAGATAATCTTGATCATAAACCCACAATTCATCGGATCTCGACAAACACACCGCAAAAGAAGAGTTACATCAAATAGATCTCCAAGAGAATCGAGGAGGACTTTGTATTGAGATCCAAAGAGAGAGAAGAAGCCATCTAGCTAATAACTATGGACCCGGAGGTCTGAGGTAAACTACTCACACATCATCGGAGAGGCTATGGTGTTGATGTAGCAGCCCTCCATGATCAATGCCCCCTCCGGCAGAGCGCCGGAAAAGGCCCCAAGATGGGATCTCACGGGTACAGAAGGTTGCGGCGGTGGAAATAGGGTTTTGGCTCTGTTTCTGATGGTTTGGGGGTACGTAGGTATATATAGGAGGAAGAAGTAGGTCGGTGAAGCTACGAGGGTCCCACGAGGGTGGAGGGCGCACCCAGGAGGGTAGGTGCGCCCCCTGCCTCGTGGCCTCCTCGGTGATTTCTTGACGTCCACTCCAAGTCCTCTGGATCACGTTTGTTCCAAAAATAACTCTCCCGAAGGTTTCATTCCGTTTGGACTCCGTTTGATATTCCTTTTCTGCGAAACACTAAAATAGGCAAAAAACAGCAATTTGGGCTGGTCCTCCGGTTAATAGGTTAGTCCTAAAAATAATATAAAAGTGTATAATAAAGCGCATTAAACATCCAAAACAGAATATATAATAGCATGGAACAATCAAAAATTATAGATACGTTGGAGACGTATCAAGCATCCCCAAGCTTAATTCCTGCTCGTCCTCGAGTAGGTAAATGATAAAAACAGAATTTTTGATGTGGAATGCTACTTAGCATAATTTTCAATGTAATTCTCTTATTTGTGGTATGAATATTCAGATCCGAAAGATTCAAGATAAAAGTTTAATATTGACATAAAAGTAATAATACTTCAAGCATACTAATAAAGCAATCATGTCTTCTCAAAATCACATGGCCAAAGAAAGTTATCCCTACAAAATCATATAGTCTGGCTATGCTCTATCTTCACCACACAAAGTATTTAAATCATGCACAACCCCGATGACAAGCCAAGCAATTGTTTCATACTTTTGATGTTCTCAAACTTTTTCAATCTTCACGCAATACATGAGCGTGAGCCATGGATATAGCACTATAGGGGGAATAGAATGGTGGTTGTGGAGAAGACAAAAAGGGGAAGATAGTCTCACATCCACTAGGCGTATCAACGGGCTATGGAGATGCCCATTAACGGATATCAATGTGAGTGAGAAGAGATTTCCATGCAACGGATGCACTAGAGCTATAAGTGTATGAAAGCTCAACAATGAAAACTAAGTGGGTGTGCATCCAACTTGCTTGCTCACGAAGACCTAGGGCAATTTGAGGAAGCCCATCATTGGAATATACAAGTCAAGTTCTATAATGAAAAATTCCCACTAGTATATGAAAGTGACAAAACAAGAGACTCTCTATCATAAAGATCATGGTGCTACTTTGAAGCACAAGTGTGGAAAAAGGATAGTAGCATTGTCCCTTCTCTCTTTTCTCTCATCATTTTTTTGGTTGGGCCTTTTCTCTTTTTTTATGGCCTCTTTGTTTTAGTCCGGAGTCTCATCCCGACTTGTGGGGGAATCATAGTCTCCATTATCCTTTCCTCACTTGGGACAATGCTCTAATAATGATGATCATCACACTTTTATTTACTTACAACTCAAGTATTACAACTCAATACATAGAACAAAATATGACTCTATATGAATGCCTCCGGCGGTGTACCGGGATATGCAATAAATCAAGAGTGACATGTATGAAGATAATGAACGGTGGCTTTGCCACAAATACGATGTCAACTACATGATCATGCAAAGCAATATGACAATGATGGAGCGTGTCATAGTAAACGGAACGGTGGTAAGTTGCATGGCAATATATCTCGGAATGGCTATGGAAATGCCATGATAGGTAGGTATGGTGGCTGTTTTGAGGAAGGTATATGGTGGGTGTATCATACCGGCGAAAAGTGCGCGGTATTAGAGAGGCTAGCAATGGTGGAAGGATAAGAGTGCATATAATCCATGGACTCAACATTAGTCATAAAGAACTCATATACTTGTTGCAAAAATCTATTAGTTATCAAAGCAAAGTATTACGCGCATGCTCCTAGGGGGATAGATTGGTAGGAAAAGACCATCGCTCGTACCCGACCGCCACTCATAAGGAAGACAATAAATAAATCATGCTCCGACTTCATCACATAACGGTTCACAATACGTGCATGCTACGGGAATCAGAAACTTTAACACAAGTATTTCTCAAATTCATAACCACTCAACTAGCATGACTCTAATATCAGCATCTTAATATCTCAAAACAATTATCAAGTATCAAACTTCTCTTAGTATTCAACGCACTTATAAGAAAGTTTTTTCCTAATCTTGGATGACTATCATATTAGGACTAATTTCACAATTAAAGCAAATTCCCATGCTGTTTTGTAGGGCTCTCAAAATAATATAAGTGAAGCATGAGAGAACAATAGTTTCTATAAAACAAACCACCGTCGTGCTCTAAAAGATATAAGTGAAGCACTAGAGCAAAAACTATATAGCTCAAAAGATATAAGTGAAGCACATAGAGTATTCTAATAAATTCCGAATCATGTGTGTGTCTCTCAAAAGTGTATTAAGAGAGGATTATTGTGGTAAACTAAAAGAAAAGACTCAAATTATACAAGACGCTCCAAGAAAAACACTTATCATGTGGTGAATAAAAATATAGCTCCAAGTAAAGTTACCGATGGACGAAGACGAAAGAGGGGACGCCTTCTGGGGCATCCCAAAGCTTTGGCTTTTTGGTGTCCTTGGATTTACCTTGGGGTGCCTTGGGCATCCCCAAACTTAGGATCTTGCCACTCCTTGTTCCATAATCCATCAAATCCTTACCCAAAACTTGAAAACTTCATAACACAAAACTTAACAGAAAACCTCGTGAGCTCCGTTAGCGAAAGAAAAGAAAACACCACTTCAAGGTACTGTATTGAACTCATTATTTATTTATTTTGGTGTTAACTTACTGTATTCCAACTTCTCTATGGTTTATAAACTATTTTACTAGCCATAGATTCATCAAAATAAGCAAACAACACACGAAAAACAGAATCCGTCAAAAACAGAACAGTCTGTAGTAATCTGTAACTAACGCAAACTTCTGAACTCTAAACATTCTACCAAAATAGGACGACCTAAATAATTTGTTTATTGATCTTTTGCAATTTGAATCAGTATTATATCACGTTCTGGTAATTTTTAACAATTGTTTTCGTGAACAGAAAGTTTCTGGAATTTTCAGCAAGATCAAATAACTATTATCCAAGAAGATCCTATAGATTTTACTTGGCACAAACACTAATTAAAACACAAAGAAAATCTAACCAGAGCAAGATCAAAGATTTATTCCTAAACTGGAGCAAAAAGCAAAAAAACTAAAATAAAATTGGGTTGCCTCCCAACAAGCGCTATCGTTTAACGCCCCTAGCTAGGCATAAAAACAAGGATAGATCTAGGTATTACCATAATAATGGTAAGGTAAATCATGAAAACTCCTTTCGTATTGTCTACGTTTAGCAGCAAGTTTCCTTTGTGGCAAGCAAAAGTAATCAAAGGGGTTAAATTTAATAGGACAAAAGTCCCCAAGATCAAGCTCGGGAGGTATGGGTTCCTCCCTTGGCCCCTTATATTGCACAACCAATTCATCATTACAAGCGTTCTTTTGACAAAAAGTCACGAGTCTTTGCTCAAGAGAAAAACCTAACCCATTATTCTGAATAGCAAAGTCGTCATTAAGTTCAGAAATTCTATCAACTAAAACATCGGTAGGAACCTTTTTTCTAAGGTTTTCATTATAGGCAACATGATCCAAAGATTGTAAACGCAGTATGTCTTCTTGATTAAAAAGGATAGCTTCTATGGGAGGATGACCGGTATCCACCCTATAATGCGCAAAAATTTCTTTAGCCTCTTTCATTATAAATCTAAAGTCACGGGCCAAAAAGATAGTAGTGGCACGCTTAATAGAAGAGTACTCAATATTAGAAAATTCTGGGAAAATTCTTTGTATGCAAGGATGCATATGAAGAAATTTCCTTTCAAGTTCAACTACGAGCAAAGATATCGCATCCGCAAGGCTACTAGTTCTATGAAGAATAGAGCCACCCATGATGGGCAAAGCACCAACACAAGTAAAGAAATCTTGAATAACTCCTTTCCCAATAAAATTACCACTACCGACTCGAAGCATATTAGTATGCAAGATAGTAGGTTCCTCAAGAGGATCATCGAAGGCATCAAAGTTTCCCAAGTTATTATTATTGCCTTCATTAGCGATAACCTCCCCAGATTCAGACATGGCGAAAGGAAGGCGAGCGGAAAAGAGGCGAACGGAAAAAGAGAGGGCGAATAAAACGGCAAGGGTGAAGTGGGGGAGAGGAAAACGAGAAGCAAATGGCAAATAATGTAATGCGAGGGATAAGAGTTTGTGATGGGTACTTGGTATGTCTTGACTTTTGCGTAGACTCCCCGGCAACGGCGCCAGAAATGGCTCGTTGTTGGGAAATCAAATCTTGACTTGACTTGGCGCGAATCTCCCCGGCAACGGCGCCAGAAATCCTTCTTGCTACCTCTTGAGCACTGCGTTGGTTTTCCCTTGAAGACGAAAGGGTGATGCAGTAAAGTAGCGTAAGTATTTCCCTCAGTTTTTGAGAACCAAGGTATCAATCCAGTAGGAGACCACGCTCGAGTCCCACGCACCTACACAAACAAATAAGAACCTCGCAACCAACGCGATAAAGGGGTTGTCAATCCCTTCACGGTCACTTACGAGAGTGAGATCTGATAGAGATGATAAGATAATATTTTTGGTATTTTTATGATAAAGAGTAAAAGTAAAGATTGCAAGGTAAACGGTAATAGAAATAGCTTGTTGACGGAAGATTAATATGATGGAAAATAGACTCAGGGGCCATAGGTTTCTGTGGCACCCCGGCTCAGAGAAAACCGGAACGCCCCGTATTCCAGCCCAGAGATCGAGGAGAAGTCTTCTGGAATACGGCACTGCTTAGCATAGAACAAACCAGCTTTCTATTATTACACGAATATGAATACAAGGTCTCTGATATTACAATGAATAACATCGGCACGGCGACACTATGCCATCCTCAGTTGCTCTATGCAAGCAGCAGAACAACTCGAAGCAGCGGAAAAACTACTAGCAGCGGAACAACGACGACGGTGGTGAACTCCACTCCGCAGGGACTCTGGCTGGAACGCTTATCCTAGCTCGCGAACACAGGAACAACACCAAACAAGCAAGCAATCCAGGCACGACCCGCAAACTGGCATGACACGCTAGGTCAGTACATTGAATGTACTTGCAAGCTCACAATAACCAGAAGCATTCAAGACAAACAACAGCATGGCAATTACAGGTTAAGCAGGAATTATCATGAGATCATCAGAATAACATGGCATGAACAATATGGACATGATACAGGTAGAACAACATGAGCATGGCATGAACATATAGATCTGACGCTACTAGCATGCAACATGATAACACCATATGCACTATTTATTCTGCTTGGGTTATTACGTAACCATCACATGCATCACTTACCAACCTCGGACATCACACGATTATCTCAGGAACAATCAAGCTTGGTATAAACAATACCGTAGTAATCATTAAATGACCACAAGGAGCTTGATCTTTACCCATGATTCTCGCACAACATCACGAATATCCAACAACTCGGTATCCTCGATACCACGGTGATCATTCCGGCGATCACAACCATGACCAACACTTGGTCTCAAACGGTGATCTTTTCGGCGATCACAACCAACTTATCTCATCATCGAACCGGGGTTGTTATTAATCAAGTTATTATTAATACTGTTGACTCACGGTGGGACCGACACGAACTGGGCCCTTATCCGCGGGCGCGGCTATCGATAGATTTAGTATACACTCTGCAGAGGTTAGTACACTGTACCCACACCACGGAACCCATGGCCTCGCACTCCCATTCGGGTGGACCAACGGCGTTCCGACAAAACCGATCTACTGCCATGACACTCTCCCGGCCACTCTGACTCACTCCCCATTGGGCTAGTCCTGGGTGGCCCCGTGTCTACCAAAGACACAACGACCACCGTCGTGGTCCGTCCCAAACAGGGACAAAAGCGCTTATCATCCAACCTACGGGCACACAAGGTTATGTCCGCCTACCTGATCAGGGTAAGCATTCCCATAACCTTCCCTAGTTGGAGGCACCGGCGAGAGGCATGACAATAGACCCAGTTAGGACCTTCCCATAAGGTAAGCGTGGTTGCACTGGTCAGTTTTGATATGGTGGCACCATGACTCAGCCAATAGTTGTTCAAGTTCAATTTAATCCGGTTAAACTTGAATGCAAATATGCTGAGCCATGATAAAATAACATGATGTAATTACAATGCATGAGCATGATATCAACATAAGCATGAGAGTACGACATAACTATCCACTATATCAACAATGAATCATATCCAACTGAGCATGGCATACTGACTAACATGAACATCACAAGTACATACTTTTCAGAAACATAGCATGACCACTAGCATCAACAATAAATATCATGCAAGAACGTAACAACAATGCAAGCATTTAACCAATGGGATGCAATGAAACATGTATAACAACGGTACTTGGGACAGACGACAGTTATGCACCGATGACCATCACCAACATCAACAGGTACTACTAGCAAGCATAAGAATATGAAAGGAATACTAGCAAACCAGGTGCATAACAACATAGCAAGAAGGTAAGCACTAACCCAGAAGCATTACCGAAACAACGATAACCATATTTTAAACAAGCAAACATTTAATAAATATTCAAGTTGAAAACCATGGCTACTGCATGACTATCATGCAAGTGGGTATTGAGGCTTGCCTGGGGTGAAGAAAGCACCGGGAAAGAGTGCGAGAAGCTCGCGGAAAGATTTGCCGGAAACAGTTCTCTCTCGGAGGGGCTGTTTACGTGCAAGGGAAAAAGGTCATTTTCAGAATGTTAAAGCATAGTGAAAATGATACCAACAGAACGGGCTCGATGAGACGAAGAAATGGGCTTTGGAATCACCTCATTTGGAGTTGTGGTTACAAAGATATGAAGGGTTGAAGTTCAGGGACTTTTCTGCAAAAATATCATCACAAGCAAGTCCCTGAGTGGATAAGGCAGAAGCGCAAAGTTAGAAATACGCTTTCTGTTTAAGAAAACACATTCTGGGTTGAAATAGAGAGGAAATACGCTTTCAGTAAAAGAAAGCGTACTTTGAGCTGAAGCAGAGGAAAAATGCGCTTTCCCGAAGATGAAAACGTACTCGACCGAGTACGCCTCCACTTAATCCAGTCGGCCGAGGCGGGACCGGGGCGTGTGACGCTGACGTGCGGGTCCCGTAGGCTGTGGGGCCCGTCACTTATCCAGCTAGGCAGGCGGGGTCAACGCCTACCCACCGACAGGTGGGGCCGCATGGAGATGGGGCCCACCAGGCTCCTGTCTTTTTCCTCCTCCTCGCTGCGCCCCGATGGAAACAGAGGAGGGAGGCAAGGAGGAGACCGGCAACAGGGCGGGCAACTCCGGCCGTCCCAGGCTCAGGCGAGAGCACCGGCCGGTTCGGGGCGGAGTGCCGCGCCCATCCAGACGAGAAAAGGGCGCCGGGGAGGACCAGGGGCGACGGGGCTCACGGCGATAGGGAGGCGGCAGAGGGCGGTGGCCTTTCTCGGGGCACGGTCCTAGGGGTGCTCCGGCATGGTGGAGAGAGGGTAGGGAGGTTCGTCGGACTCCGGGGAAGCCGGGGGTGGTGGCCGTGAATTTAGGATGAGGAGGCCCGCGGCCATGGCGGTAATGGTGGAGCAGGAGAGCTCCAGAGGCTCGGGCGGATGGATGGGAAGGTTGCTGGGAGTGAGGGGGGCTGGTGGTGTGCTCAAACACTTCGGGGGAGGGCTATATATAGCCGGGCGAGGGAGGCAGTGGCCGAGTGCCGCCGCTCGAGCTCGGCCAAAGCTCTGGCGAGGCTCAGCGAGCACGGGAGGGCGCGGGAAGGCGACGAGGAAGGCAACGGACGAGCTACA
The DNA here is from genome assembly GCF_002575655.3 of Aegilops tauschii subsp. strangulata. Classification (NCBI taxonomy): domain Eukaryota; kingdom Viridiplantae; phylum Streptophyta; class Magnoliopsida; order Poales; family Poaceae; genus Aegilops; species Aegilops tauschii. The sequence continues at coordinate 580,081,238 of NC_053041.3, read as the reverse complement.
GAGGCGCACAGGGTGAGGGGGGCCGAGGGCGCAAAGGAAAAGCGGCTGAATGCCATTAAAGCCTCGGTCGGCCACAGTGCGTCCGTGGGCCAGCGGCGACGAGAGCTGACGGACGGGCTGACGGAGGGGGAGAAGGCTCCAGGAGGACGGCGACAACGCAGGCTAGCTGTTGGACAGGCTCACGACCGCGAAGGCGACGAGAGGAGGAGGGGCCCGAGCACAAACGACGTTCTGGCCGCACACACTGCATGCCAAAGCGGTGGTCACCGCGCGCACTGGTGGACACAGTGCCACAAGTGATGCCAAACGATGTCTGGGGTGGAGTCCTTCCTGGGGAGGTTGCAACTGGGGTGGTAGTTTGGTTAAAAGTGACACGGTTAAATGGCAGTTAACACCTGAAGTTTACTACAGTAAACTTGATCATGTACTGCTGCTCAACAGGGAGATGATTGGGTCAAATGGAGTTGTCTGCGAGGTTGGGGTAAAGAAGGACTTACATCCTGGTAACTATGGAGGGGTTTGGATCAAGATTTAACAGAGTTGCTTTGCAACTGCCAAATATGGTCCAGAATCAAGATTTGGATGATGCACTCTGATGAAGCATCAACTTGAGCTCAAATTGGGCAAGGCAGAGTCATTTTGTCCTATGAATATGCTCAAAAAGTCTCATACCAATTGGCCAAGCCAAACTGGTACATGCTTCACAAACATCTCTTGTGGACAAAAACTTGCAAAAATTCTAGAGAAATAATGGCCTAATGAACCATGCCCAAAATGGGTGGAGGTAAGTTATATGGATAATAGAAGGCCTAGAAAAAGTGGCAGCCATAATGGAGCAAGATAAAATATACTTGCTTCACAAACTGAAATTTTGGACAGAATCAAATAATTGAAGATGAGCTCACATGGAGGCATGACATGAGCTGTACTTTGGTTGAGGGCTATGATATGATGATATGAGGGATCATGCAAAATGGCAACTCATTTGGATATGCCTAGCTTGCACCTCCTTCACAAAGCTTCTTTGTGGATAGAAACTTTGGAAAATCATAATTAAATAATTACTAGGAAAATGAGGTTGCATTTTGGCATCTGGCAAAGATATGGACAGGAAAAGGTGTCGAAGGAGTTTGAGGTCAATTGGGAAAAGGAAAATAGCACTTGCTTCACAATGTGCCATTTAGGGGAGAATAGGAAATCAATTATTTGGGCATGATGATACACATGACAAATGAAATATTTTGCCATATTTGAGAAAGATATGACCCAAAAAATTTATGAGAATTATTTGGGAATTTTAGGAGTGATGGAAATAAAGGTTGCTTCACAACCTAGGGCAATTTGAGTTATTCCTTTAATAGAAAAGGAATATTCCCAAGAAAAAGAATATTGGGATTTGGGCTAGGATGAAAATGACAGGGTCTAGGGAAGGATTTGGGAATGACAAGCCACTCTGGAAGCAAAGAAGAGTTCATCTTCTTTAGTTTCCAGACCACAAAGCCACAGAAAAAAGAAAACTCAAGCAAAAACCTCAGAAAAACAAAAGAAAAAGAAAGGGCCAAAAATCAGGCTGTCACAGTTTCACTAGTGGCTTCTCTCAAGATAGCATAAGTATTACGGTGGGTAAACGAATTACTGTCGAGCAATTGATAGAATTGAGCATAGTTATGAGAATATCTAGGTATGATCATGTATATAGGCATCACATCCGTGACAAGTAGACTGACTCCTGCCTGCACCTACTACTATTACTCCACACATCGACCGCTATCCAGCATGCATCTAGAGTATTAAGTTCATAAGAACAGAGTAACGCTTGAAGCAAGATGACATGATGTAGAGGGATAAACTCATGCAATATGATATAAACCCCATCTTTTTATCCTCGATGGCAACAATACAATACATGTCGTTTCCCCTACTGTCACTGGGATCGAGCACCGCAAGATTGAACCCAAAGCTAAGCACTTCTCCCATTGCAAGAAAGATCAATCTAGTAGGCCAAACCAAATTGACAATTCGAAGAGACTTGCAAAGATAACCAATCATACAGAAAAGAATTCAGAGGAGATTCAAATATTTTTCATAGATAATCTTGATCATAAACCCACAATTCATCGGATCTCGACAAACACAACGCAAAAGAAGAGTTACATCAAATAGATCTCCAAGAGAATCGAGGAGGACTTTGTATTGAGATCCAAAGAGAGAGAAGAAGCCATCTAGCTAATAACTATGGACCCGAAGGTCTAAGGTAAACTACTCACACATCATCGGAGAGGCTATGGTGTTGATGTAGATGCCCTCCGTGATCAATGCCCCCTCCGGCGGAGCACCAGAAAAGGCCCCAAGATGGGATCTCACGGGTACAGAAGGTTGCGGCGGTGGAAATAGGGTTTTGGCTCTGTTTCTGATGGCTTGGGGGGTACGTAGGTATATATAGGAGGAAGAAGTATGTCGGTGGAGCTACGAGGGGCCCACGAGGGTGGAGGGCGCACCCCCCTGCCTCGTGGCCTCCTCGGTGATTTCTTGACATCCACTGCAAGTCCTCTAGATCACGTTTGTTCCAAAAATAACTCTCCCGAAAGTTTCATTCCGTTTGGAATCCGTTTGATATTCCTGTTCTGCGAAACACTAAAATAGGCAAAAAAACAACAATTTGGGCTGGGCCTCCGGTTAATAGGTTAGTCCCAAAAATAATATAAAAGTATATAATAAAGCCCATTAAACATCCAAAACAGAATATATAATAGCATGGAACAATCAAAAATTATAGATACGTTGGAGACGTATCAGAACTCCCTGAGGATCAGAATGAGGCTCGCTGCATTGTCCGGCGCTCGAAAGCCTACAAGGTCCACGACGGAGAACTCTACAAGAAAAGCCCTACCGGAGTACTCCAAAGATGTATCTCCGAGGAAGAGGGGCGGTAGCTCTTGGCTGAAATTCATGCCGGTCTCGGTGGTCACCACGCCGCGGCTCGGGCCCTTGTAAGCAAGGCCTTCCGTACAGGTTTCTATTGGCCGCCGGCCCGAGCAGATGCACAGGACCTTGTCCAACGTTGCGTCGGATGCCAGCTTTTCGCCAACCAAAGCCATTTGCCACCCACTGCTCTACAAACAATCCCCATCACTTGGCCTTTCGCGGTCCGGGGGCTTGATATGGTCGGACCCCTTAAAGGAGGAAGCCATAAGAAAAAGTATCTGCTGGTCATGGTGGATAAATTCACTAAGTGGATAGAGGCCAAACTAGTTAAAACAGTCGAAGCGGGGCCAGTGATTGAATTCATATCCAGTTTTGTGCACCGTTATGGTGTTCCACACAGCATCATCACCGATAACGGCTCCAATTTCATAGCCGATGAGGTGAAAACCTGGTGTGCTAATCTAGGCATTAAACTCGATTACGACTCTGTCTATCACCCGCAAACAAATGGTCAAGTCGAATGGGCCAATGTGTCTCATCATGAGCGGCATTAAACCCAGACTAGTGCAATCTTTGAAAGAATCAGACAAGCATTGGGTTGAGGAGCTCGACTCCGTACTCTGGGGGCTACGGACCACGCCCAACCGCACCACTGGATATACACCTTTCTTCATGGTGTACGACGCGGAGGCTGTGTTACCCTGCGACATTATTCATGACTCACCTCGTCGGCTGAGCTTGATCGGCATGTACGAAGAGAGAGAGGCCGAGCTTGATCGGCAGGACAACCTAGATGCCCTGGAGGAGGAGCGCGATGTTGCAAAAGCCCGTTCCGCATTTTATCAACAACAGGATCCGCACATATCAAAGCAGAGAAGTACGGGCCAAGACTTATAACATTGGCAAACTCATTCTACGCTTGCCGAAGAAGAAAAGGGACAAACTCAAGCCCAAGTGGGAGGGTCCCTTCATCATTGACGAAGTTCTCACTGGAGGAGCGTACTGCCTGCGTGACACGTCAGACAATCGCCTAGAGCCGAACCCCTGGAACGCGGCCAGACTCCGAAGATTCTATGCCTAGCGCCGAACTCTTTGTTCGTCTCCTTCTCCCTATTGTTTCCACTATTTTTCCTCTCTTTTCGGTTTTTTCTTTTTTAGCCTTAAAGCTTTTGCGCGGCTAAACCGTGCAACCGTGATGTACACATCTTCAAATATGTACGCCCATTATACCTGGGGGCTTCTTGGACAGAAGCTTATTATTCTTATTTTCCGAGCATCACGCTCATCACATATGCATGTTTTTCCCATATGTACCTTTTCTTCGCCATTATATGCATCGATATGACTTAAGTTTTGGCCAAGCTGGGTTGCCTGGCTCTTGTTCTTATGTCTACGTTCCTATTAGTTCGGCTAGGGCATAAAGGGAGCACCTCTGCGATTGTTACTGCCGGGTCATCCGGATGTGTAGCTCAGACTGGGTGAAGCCGAAAGCTAGCGTTCTTACGGGAATATTCGGTCGGCGGACTAAAGATGTTTTTGCATTAACTCCATTGTGAACCCCCAGATGTTACGAACACTGCGATTTCTGCAAGCACAGTTCGGACATGCACATTAACGCATGTACACCCAGGGAAAGGAACCCTTAACGGAACTATTCTCTCTAGAAGATGTTTCTTACAATCCCAATGTAATATAACATAGCTAGCCGGATACAACTTGTCTGTTCAAGCAACTATGACCATACGCCTAGTTTCCACGCATACCCCGGTCTATTTTTTCCGCTCAGGTATTCGGAAACACTCCGCACCTTCGGGTACAGAGGTCGACGCGAAAAGGTCTGCCATGACAATAGTTTTACAATCCGGCTAGGGACAAATATGTCAAGGAAAGTACATAGTCACTTGGACTCAAAAATTTCCTTCTCTACACCATCTAACAGGCTGTCTAACTTACAATCCTATTGGGAATATTTGGCGGCTACTTCGACTTGGTCATATACCAAATTAACGGGAATTTCTTTTCCATCTGACCCTAGAGGCCCGACCCGAGCCATATGATTCGGATCAAGCTTGGTACACCGTGTTTTCACCATGGCCCAGACTTCTCGTGCACCTTCCCGGCAGGCCGATACCTTTCTAGTTCTTGAGACAACAGGTTGTTCTTCTCCGTAAGCACCTGGTTATATGATCATCCTTAAATCAGCTGTATCATCTGCTTCAAGTCTCGGGGGCTACTAGTATATAACTATCAGATTGGTATAATATAAACTTACCCGCATATCTTTCAAATGCTGGTCTGCGGCTCTGGTAAGCCCGTCTCGAGCAGCTCGGATGTATGCATCCGCCAAGCTAAAGCCATCGAATGCCTCTTTTGTAAAACCAGGGTCGCAAAGAACGACCCTCCGACGCCGATGACCCATGGAGCTTTCCTTTTCCGAGTTAGTGACAGATACATCATCCGAATCCTCGGCCAAAGAACAATCCGGCGTCACTCCCGTATCTGCCCTTTTTTGGCAGGGTCTGGAACCTGGCTGTTGGGAGGATGACCGGTAGTATCCCCGGACATAGTCTAGCAAATGCTTTTCCTGAGAAGGCACAAGCGGAAAGTGTCACAGTTGGATGTGACTGCCAAGGGGCATATTTACGAAGCCATACCTCTTCGATGAAGGCTTGGCCGGGCCTTCGTTTGCCTTCCTCTTCAAAGGCTTGCCCGGCGTGGGTGCCGCCCTCTTTGGAGTGGCCTCTGGTGCGACATGGCGTGCCGAACGCGTCCCCTTTGGAGCACGAGACAGTGCGGTGGGTGAGGCAGAACGAGGAGGCTCTTTTGGAGGAGATGTCTCCTGATTACTTACGTGTGAGGCAGGGAGAAGACCGGGATAGTCGGCGGTGGATGCCACTTTTGTGCCATCATAGCTCGCCTGGTAGAACACCCCATTCTCGAGCACCACGAATATGTCTGGATCCTCTTCGAATCGGGGGTCAAGGTCCCGGTTGTGGTCCTTTGGCTGTGGGGCGGGGCTGTATAGCCCCTCGGTGATCTTTCGCCATTTCTGTTAAAAATGGACGGATTAATGTTCATTAAAAGTAACTCAGGGAGTAGAACGAGTGGAGCAGCGGGGTTGGAACTCACCCATCTAGGAGGATTGTACATGGAGAATCCATCTCCGTGCTTAATGCGAATAAATTCCTCTTCCTCCCCTTTGAACAGCTCGGCTAATATTTTTGACAAAGCGGCGGGGGTGTCCGGACCCTTCCGACCGCAGCGGGAGGCATCATTTTCCCCATTATAGTGCCACATGGGAAGCCCTCTGTATTGAAGTGGTTGCACCCCTTGCACTATGCAAGTCGTCATTACCTCGACTATTGATAATTCGGACTGAGCAAGCGTCTTTATCTTGCTCATCAGTTGACGGACTTCCACACTATCTTCCTCCTCGAAGCTCCGAGGGTGCCAGCTGTGGCGTTTCTTCAATGAAATACTTGTAAATTCAGGAAGACCCATTCGAACTGGGTCAGGAAGGGCGACGTCCTCGATATAGAACCATTCGGAAGGCCACTCTTCGGATGCCTTCTTTGGTGTGCCGGACAGGTATCCGGTCTCGGCGATACGCCATACCTTGGCTCTGCCCACTTCAAATATTGATCCATCTTGGTTGCAGGGGACGAGGCAGAATAACTTCCTCCACAATTCAAAATGAGCTTCGCAACCCAGGAATAGCTCGCAAAGAGCAACGTAACCCGCGATGTGCAGGATGGAGGCAGGAGTGAAGTTGTGCAGTTGAAGGCCATAATACTCCAGAAACCCTCGGAGGAACGGATGGATTGGAAATCCGACGCCTCTTAGCAAGTAGGGAACGAAGCACACCCGTTCCCCCTAGATGGATTGGGGAAATTGTCGGCCTGAGCCCCGCCGTTGAAAGAAGTCAATCCTGCTCGAACGGGGACTAGATCCGCGCGGGGGGGGGGGGGGGGGCGTGGGTAATCCCTGCGTTTGTAGCTTCACCAGCTGACCGTGGGATACGGAACATCTCTCCCAACCACCTTTTTCCGGGCCGTGGGGAAGGGAGGAAGAGCTCGGAGCGCTGGCCATGTTGGAGTGGTTTTTCCTAGCAAGCTCTAAGGATTTTTCACGTGATGTGGAATGGATCTGGGATCCAATCCCTTTAAATAGATGCTTGTCTTACATGGCCGGGGTGTTATATGCAAAAAATACCCTGACCTCTCGTATTCACTCAACACGTGGAAGCTGAAGCTATGGATGCACAGAAGCCGATGGGAGCGACATTAAATGGAAGGCCGAATATAGCCCTTTGAAGTCATCGGAGGAGGAACCCGCCTTGCAATGCCGAAGACAATCTGCGCGCCAGACACATCGTCATTGAAAGACTGGTTTGGGGCCTACTGAGGGAGTCCTGGATTAAGGGGTCCTCTGGCGTCCGGCCTGTTGGACATGGGCCGGACTAATGGGCTGTGAAGATACAAGACCGAAGACTCTTACCTATGTCCGGATGGGACTCTCCTTGGCGTGGAAGGCAAGCTTGGCGCCCGGATATGAAGATTCATTTCTCTGTAACCGACTTTGTACAACCCTAGTCCCCTCCGGTGTCTATATAAACCGGAGGGGTTAGTCCGTAGAAGCAAGAATCATAATCATAGTCATACAGGCTAGACTTTTAGGGTTTTAGCCATTACGATCTCGAGGTAGATCAACTCTTGTAATACTCATATTCATCAAGATCAATCAAGCAGGAAATAGGGTATTACCTCCATAGAGAGGGCCCGAACCTGGGTAAACATCGTGTCCCCCGTCTCCTATTACCATAGACCTTAGACGCACAGTTCGGGACCCCTACCCGAGATCCGCTGGTTTTGACACCGACAGCGGCCCCGCAGATGCCCCCGGCAAGGATCTTGCCGGGGTCTCGCGGCCGTCCCTGGCAAGGATCTTGCCAGGGGTCTTCATCTTCTGGTTCTTATCTAGACTCGCAGGCCTTTGGTCTTCACAAATATCTGCATGCCACCACGCAGGTGCCACTACAGGAAACAGCTATTTTGCCGTCCGCCACGGCGGACGGCAAAGGCTCGAACGGCGGACAGCAAAGACCTTTGCCGTCAGCCGCGGACGGCAAAAGGCTCCGGCAAAGAAGGCTACGGTAAACAGCTGCTTTGCCGTCTGCTTCCTGGCGGCTGACGGCAAAGGCCCTTTGCTGTCTGCCGTGGACGGCAAAGAGAGCGGACGACAATAATTGTGCTGTCAGTCCGTTAAGTGGCTAACGGCAGGCCTTTGCCGTCCGCCGCTGACGGCAAACTTTCTAGTGCCTTTGCCGTCCGCTTCCGCCTCGCCCGCTTCCGCCTCGCCCGCCGCATCGGCCGCCCCGCTTCCGCCTCGGCCTGTGGCGCCACTTCCGCCTCGGCCGCCGCGTCGCGTCGCGTCGGCCGCCCCCGCTGAGGCGCTGCCACCTGCCCCCTGCCCGCTGCCGCCTCGCCTGCCCCGCGTGCCCCGACGCCTCCTGCCCCCCGCTTCCCGCTGCCGCGCTGCACGCCTGCCGCGCTGCCGGCAGCCGCCTCGCCTGCCCCGCGTGCCCCGATGCCTCGCGGTCAACGCCGCCCTCTCGTCTTCCGCGCGCCGCCGTCTCGTCTTCCGCGCGGCCGTCTCGTCTTCCGCCCGCCGCCGTCTCGTCTTCCGCGCGGCCGTCTCGTCTTCCGCCCGCAGCCCTCTCGTCTTCCGCGCGGCCGTCTGGTCTTCCGTGCGGCCGTCTTGTCTTCCGTGGCCCGGCGCCTCCGTGCCGCATTAAATCCGCCTGGCGCTATAAAACCCGCCCTGCGCGGCGCGTTTGGTCACACCGGCCACCTCCTCCACGCCCCGCCCCCTCCTCTCCCTCTTCACACCGGCGTTCTCTTCGCGGGATGGCGTCCAGCGGCTCGGACTCCGACGGCGCGGCACCGGGCGGCCACTGGCCGTCGAGCCTCACGTTGGGGCAGACGGAGGACCTCGCTCGGTTCGGCCTCTACGTGCCGCCGGCGGCGAAGCTGCCGCGGCCGTGGAGGATCTCCACGGACGGATTCCCCACGCAGGGCGCACCGGCGACGCCGGCAGAACTTCGCGCGCACCCCGGGGGACGCTACAACCGGAAGGGCCGCCGCCATTTTTGGAAGGGCAAGCGGTTCGACGACGTCATCGGCGCCTTCAAGCGCGCCGCCCGTGGGCTCCCCGTCGGCGACATCACAGGCGAAGCCGGGCCCTCCGGCCTGCGCGGGCGCGGGCGCGCCCTACCTCCTGGCCCCGCCCCACCAGCCCCGGCCGAGGTTGTGATCCCGCCGGAGCAGGCGGCGCTCCAGCAGGACGGCGACCCGGAGGACACGCCCGGGCTCCTCGCGATCCTGGCGCAGTCAGCGGAGGAGGCCGCCGCGGCGGCGGCACTGGAGGCCCAGGAGGAGGCAGCGCAGCAGGCGGCGATGGCGGCGCAGCAGGCGGCGCTGCAGGCGGCGATGGCGGCGCAGCAGGCGGCGCTGGAGGCCCAGGAGGAGGCGGCGATGGCGGCGCAGCAGGCGGCAATGGCGCCGCCGGAGTGGCAGCAGGTGCCCCCGGAGTGGCAGCAGGCGCCGGCGGCGGAGGAGGAAGAGGATTCGGACGACGTCCCGGTGGACTGGGACGACGTCGCGAACTGCTCCAGCAGCGACGACGACGGCGGCAACGGCCCGGCCGTGATTGACCTAGATAGCGACGCCGAGTAGTTTTTTTACTATTTATTATGTACGAACTACTTTATGTACGAACTTTTTTTAGTGTGTTGTTTGCGGCCCTAAAACTAAACTAAAACTAAACCTAAAACTAAAAAACAGAAAAAAGGAAAAAAGGGGTAGAGCTCACCTGAGGCAGGGCCGGTGGAGGAGGTCGCCGGTGGAGGAGGGGGGCGGGGCGGTGGAGGAGGTGGCCGGTGGGGGGCCGGGGCGACGGGGCGGCGGGGGGCCGGGGCGACGGGGCGGAGGGGGCCCCGGGGCGGTGGAGGAGGGCGACGGGGCGGCGGGGCCCCGGGGCGGTGGGGCCGGGGCGCCGGGCGGCGGCGAGTGCTGGGGGCGGCGGCGCGCGGCGGGCGGCGGCGGTGGGGTGGGATGTGGGGTGGGATGTGTGGTGGGATGTAGTGCGCGTCGGCGAGGAGAGAGAGGGAGAGAACAGAGAGTAACGGGCGGGGGGGGGGGGGTACGGGCCGTTAGGTAGTCTCCTCTTTGCCGTCCGCCACTATTTGCCGTCCGCCCTTTTGCCTCTTTGCCGTCCGCTGGCAGACGGCAAAGAGGTGGGGCGTTAAGTTTTCCCCAAACGGGCGGGGGGTGGGGGCCACCTCTCTCTTTGCCGTCCGCCAGCTGACGGCAAAGAATCTTTGCCGTCCGCTGGCGGACGGCAAAGAGCCCGCAAATGGCAAAGAGCTTCTTTGCCGTCCGCTTTTTGGTAGCTGATGGCAAAGAGCTTCTTTGCCGTCAGCTAGCAGACGGCAAAGAGCTGGCAGATGGCAAATTAGCTGATTCCAGTAGTGTGCCCCTGAGTCTTGGTCTCGACATTGTCGATGGTGTCAGAACTCTCGGGCTCAATGGTGGCGGCCTTGCTGGTGTTGGGCAAGTCGCCCCGGCAAGGCTCTTGCCAGGCTATGTAGGCCGCCCCAGCAAGGGTGTTGCCGGGGGAAATCCATCTTGCCCCTTTGCTCTTCATACCTCTGGCTTGAGTGCTGCTTTGGCATTCTCATACCTTTCCTTCCTCTGCCCCGTCAAACATGGCCGCAGGTATGGCTACGACTGCCCGTGCACAAGTAAAGGGGTACAGAAAGGCCCCTACTTTTGTACATCGACAGCAGCCCCCAGGCCTGGGCCACTCATAAGCGCGAAGCGTTGTTGGGCCAGGCCCAGAACGGTGCGCGGGCACGCATGGCAGAGTTTTAACCGCAGTAATTTCTTCGCCAGTTGCGCTTCCCCATGATTCGCATTGAGTGCGTGACGTGGGGGTCGTGCGTGGAACGGTCGCAACACGCTTGTGTCACCTCGCGGTGAACAGTAAAGAGGCGGCCCGCGTCTTCCCCATAAAAAAGAGGAAACCGCACTGCTCATTTACTCTCCGCGCCTTTACCAATCTTGGCACTGTCGTTCCCCTCTTCTTCTTCGAGCACAAATCAGAGCTTTCGCCTCTGCTTGCCGCCGCTGCGCCCCCATTTTTTGGAAATATACCCTAGAGGCAATAATAAAATGGTTATTATTATATTTCCTTGTTCATGATAATTGTCTATTGTTCATGCTATAATTGTGTTATCCGGAAATCGTAATAAATGTGTGAATACATAGACCACAACGTGTCCCTAGTAAGCCTCTAGTCGACTAGCTCGTTGATCAACAGATAGTCATGGTTTCCTGACTATGGACATTGGATGTCATTGATAACGAGATCACATCATTAGGAGAATGATGTGATGGACAAGACCCAATCCTAAGCATAGCACAAAGATCGTGTAGTTCGTTTGCTAGAGCTTTTCCAATGTCAAGTATCATTTCCTTAGACCATGAGATCGTGTAACTCCCGGATGCCGTAGGAGTGCTTTGGGTGTACCAAATGTCACAACGTAACTGGGTGACTATAAAGGTACACTACAGGTATCTCTGAAAGTGTCTGTTGGGTTGACACGGATCGAGACTGGGATTTGTCACTCCGTATGACGGAGAGGTATCTCTGGGCCCACTCGGTAATGCATCATCATAATGAGCTCAATGTGACCAAGTGTCTGGTCACGGGATCATGCATTACGGTACGAGTAAAGTGACTTGCCGGTAACGAGATTGAACGAGGTATGGGGATACCGACGATCGAATCTCGGGCAAATAACGTACCAATTGACAAAGGGAATTGTATACGGGATTGATTGAATCCTCGACATCGTGGTTCATCCGATGAGATCATCGTGGAACATGTGGGAGCCAACATGGGTATCCAGATCCCGCTGTTGGTTATTGACCGGAGAGCCGTCTCGGTCATGTCTGCATGTCTCCCGAACCCGTAGGGTCTACACACTTAAGGTTCGGTGACGCTAGGGTTGTAGAGATATTAGTATGCGGAAACCCGAAAGTTGTTCGAAGTCCCGGATGAGATCCCGGACGACATGAGGAGTTCCGGAATGGTCCGGAGGTGAAGAATTATATATAGGAAGTCCAGTTTCGGCCACCGGGAAAGTTTCGAGGGTTATCGGTATTGTACCGGGACCACCGGAAGGGTCCCGGGGGTCCACCGGGTGGGGACACCTATCCCGGAGGGCCCCATGGGCTGAAGTGGGGAGGGGAACCAGCCACTGGTGGGCTGGTGCGCCCCCCTTGGGCCTCCCCTGCGCCTAGGGTTGGAAACCCTGGGGGTGGGGGGGCGCCCCACTTGGCTTGGGGGGCAAGCCACCCCCCTTGGCCGCCTCCCCCACTCAGATGGGATCTCCAGGGGGCCGGCGCCCCCCCAGGTCCCCTATAAATAGTGGAGGGGGGGGGGGGGGAGGGAGGGCACCCGCACCACAGCCCCTGGCGCCTCCCTCTCCCTCCCGTGACACCTCTCCCTCCCGCTTGCGCTTGGCGAAGCCCCGCCGGGATTACCGCTACTTCCACCACCACGCTGTCGTGCTGCTGGATCTCCATCAACCTCTCCTTCCCCCTTGCTAGATCAAGAAGGAGGAGACGTCGGTGCTCCGTACGTGTGTTGAACGCGGAGGTGCCGTCCGTTCGGCGCTCGGTCATCGGTGATTTGGATCACGACGAGTACGACTCCATCAACCCCGTTGACTTGAACGCTTCCGCTCGCGATCTACAAGGGTATGTAGATGCACTCCTTCCTTCTCGTTGCTAGTATACTCCATAGATGGATCTTGGTGACGCGTAGAAAATTTTAAAATTCTGCAACAATCTCCAACGGTGGCATCATGAGCCAGGCCTATGCGTAGTTACTATGCACGAGTAGAACACAAAGCAGTTGTGGGCGTAGATGTTGTCAATTTTTCTTGCCACTACTAGTCTTATCTTGTTTCGGCGGTATTGAGGGATGAAGCGGCCCGGACCGACCTTACACGTACGCTTACGTGAGACAGGTTCCACCGACTGGCATGCACTAGTTGCATAAGGTGGCTAGCGGGTGTCTGTCTCTCCCACTTTAGTCGGAACGGATTCGATGAAAAGGGTCCTTATGAAGGGTAAATAGAAATTGGCATATCACGTTGTGGTTTTACGTAGGTAAGAAACGTTCTTGCTAGAAACCTATAGAAGCCACGTAAAAAAACTTGCAACAACAATTAGAGGACGTCTAACTTGTTTTTGCAGCATGTGCCTTATGATGTGATATGGACAAAAGGATGTGATGAATGAGATATATGTGATGCATGAGATTGATCATGTTCTTGTAATAGGAATCACGACTTGCATGTCGATGAGTATGACAACCGGCAGGAGCCATAGGAGTTGTCTTTATTTTTTGTATGACCTGCGTGTCATTGAATAACGCCATGTAAATTACTTTACTTTATTGCTAAACACGTTAGCCATAGAAGTAGAAGTAATCGTTGGCGTGACAACTTCATGAAGACACGATGATGGAGATCATGGTGTCATGCCGGTGACGAAGATGATCATGGCGCCCCGAAGATGGAGATCAAAGGAGCAAAATGATATTGGCCATATCATGTCACTATTTGATTGCATGTGATGTTTATCATGTTTTACATCTTATTTGCTTAGAACGACGGTAGTAAGTAAGATGATCCCTTATAATAATTTCAAGAAAGTGTTCCCCCTAACTGTGCACCGTTGCGAAGGTTCGTTGTTTTGAAGCACCACGTGATGATCGGATGTGATAGATTCTAACGTTCGCATACAACGGGTGTTGGTGAGCCTAGCATGTACAGACATGGCCTCGGAACACACGCAATACACTTAGGTTGACTTGACGAGCCTAGCATGTACAGACATGGCCTCGGAACACGGAAGACCGAAAGGTCGAGCATGAGTCGTATAGAAGATACGATCAACATGATGATGTTCACCGATCTTGACTAGTCCGTCTCTCGTGATGATCGGACACGGCCTAGTTGACTCGGATCATGTTTCACTTAGATGACTAGAGGGATGTCTATCTGAGTGGGAATTCATTGAATAATTTGATTAGATGAACTTAATTATCATGAACTTAGTCTAAAATCTTTACAATATGTCTTGTAGATCAAATGGCCCACGTTGCCCTCAACTTCAACGCGTTCCTAGAGAAAACCAAGCTGAAAGATGATGGCAGCAACTATACGAACTGGGTCCGGAACCTGAGGATCATCCTCATAGCTGCCAAGAAAGATTATGTCCTAGAAGCACCGCTAGGTGAAGCACCCATCCCAGAGAACCAAGACGTTATGAACGCTTGGCAATCACGTGCTGATGATTTCTCCCTCGTTCAGTGCGGCATGCTTTACAGCTTAGAACCGGGGCTCCAAAAGCGTTTTGAGAAACATGGAGCATATGAGATGTTCGAAGAGCTGAAAATGGTTTTCCAAGCTCATGCCCGGGTCGAGAGATATGAAGTCTCCGACAAGTTCTTCAGTTGTAAAATGGAGGAAAATAGTTCTGTCAGTGAGCACATACTCAAAATGTCTGGGTTACACAACCGCTTGTCTCAGCTGGGAGTTCATCTTCCTGATGACGCGGTCATTGACAGAATCCTTCAGTCGCTTCCACCAAGCTACAAGAGCTTTGTGATGAACTTCAATATGCAGGGGATGGAAAAGACCATTCCTGAGGTATATTCAATGCTGAAATCAGCGGAGGTGGAGATCAAAAAGGAACATCAAGTGTTGATGGTGAATAAAACCACTAAGTTCAAGAAAGGCAAGGGTAAGAAGAACTTCAAGAAGGACGGCAAGGGAGTTGCCGCGCCCGGTAAGCCAGTTGCCGGGAAGAAGTCAAAGAATGGACCCAAGCCTGAGACTGAGTGCTTTTATTGCAAGGGAAGTGGTCACTGGAAGCGGAACTGCCCCAAATACTTAGCGGACAAGAAGGCCGGCAACACCAAAGGTATATGTGATATACATGTAATTGATGTGTACCTTACCAGTACTCGTAGTAGCTCCTGGGTATTTGATACCGGTGCGGTTGCTCATATTTGTAACTCAAAACAGGAGCTGCGGAATAAGCGGAGACTGGCGAAGGACGAGGTGACGATGCGCACCGGGAATGGTTCCAAGGTCGATGTGATCGCCGTCGGCACGCTGCCTCTACATTTACCTACGGGATTAGTTTTAAACCTCAATAATTGTTATTTAGTGCCAGCTTTGAGCATGAACATTGTGTCAGGATCTCGTTTAATTCGAGATGGCTACTCATTTAAATCCAAGAATAATGGTTGTTCTATTTATATGAGAGATATGCATTATGGTCATGCCCCGCTGGTCAATGGTTTATTCTTAATGAATCTTGAACGTGATGTTACACATATTCATAGTGTGAATACCAAAAGATGTAAAGTTGATAACGATAGTCCCACATACTTGTGGCACTGCCGCCTTGGTCACATTGGTGTCAAACGCATGAAGAAGCTCCATGCAGATGGACTTTTGGAGTCTCTTGATTACGAATCATTTGACACGTGCGAACCATGCCTCATGGGTAAGATGACCAAGACTCCGTTCTTCGGAACAATGGAGCGAGCAACCAACTTATTGGAAATCATACATACTAATGTGTGCGGTCCAATGAGTGTTGAGGCTCGCGGTGGCTATCGTTATGTTCTCACTCTCACTGATGACTTAAGTAGATATGGATATGTCTACCTAATGAAACACAAGTCTGAAACCTTTGAAAAGTTCAAGGAATTTCAGAGTGAGGTTGAGAATCAACGTGACAGGAAAATAAAGTTCTTACGATCAGATCGTGGGGGAGAATATTTAAGTCACGAATTTGGTACGCACTTAAGGAAATGTGGAATCGTTTCACAACTCACGCCGCCTGGAACACCTCAGCGAAATGGTGTGTCCGAACGTCGTAATCGCACTCTATTGGATATGGTGCGATCTATGATGTCTCTTACCGATCTACCGCTCTCATTTTGGGGCTATGCTTTAGAGACTGCCGCATTCACTTTAAATAGGGCTCCGTTGAAATCCGTTGAGACGACACCGTATGAATTATGGTTTGGGAAGAAACCTAAGCTGTCGTTTCTAAAAGTTTGGGGATGCGATGCTTATGTCAAGAAACTTCAACCTGAAAAGCTCGAACCCAAGTCAGAAAAATGCGTCTTCATAGGATACCCTAAGGAAACCATTGGGTATACCTTCTACCTCAGATCCGAAGGCAAGATCTTTGTTGCCAAGAACGGGTCCTTTCTGGAGAAAGAGTTTCTCTCGAAAGAAGTGAGTGGGAGGAAAGTAGAACTTGATGAGGTGATAGTCACCCCTTCCGAACCGGAATGTAGCGCAGCGCGGGAAGATGTTCCTGTGGTGCCTACATCGACTGGGGAGGAAGTTAATGATGATGATCATGAAGCTTCGGATCAAGTTACTGCTGAACTTCGTAGGTCCACAAGGACACGTTCCGCACCAGAGTGGTACGGCAACCCTGTCCTGGAAATCATGTTGTTAGACAACGGTGAACCTTCGAACTATGAAGAAGCGATGGCGGGCCCGGATTCCAACAAATGGCTTGAAGCCATGCCATCCGAGATAGGATCCATGTATGAAAACGAAGTATGGACTTTGACTGACTTGCCCGATGATCGGCGAGCCATAGAAAATAAATGGATCTTTAAGAAGAAGACAGACGCGGATGGTAACGTGACCATCTATAAGGCTCGACTTGTCGCTAAGGGTTATCGACAAGTTCAAGGGGTTGACTACGATGAGACTTTCTCACCTGTAGCAAAGCTGAAGTCCGTCCGAATCATGTTAGCAATTGCCGCATTCTATGATTATGAGATATGGCAAATGCACGTCAAAACGGCATTCCTTAACGGCTTTCTTAAGGAAGAATTGTATATGATGCAGCCGGAAGGTTTTGTCGATCCTAAGAATGCTAACAAGGTATGCAAGCTCCAGCGCTCCATCTATGGGCTGGTGCAAGCATCTCGGAGTTGGAACATTCGATTTGATGAGATGATCAAAGCGTTTGGATTTACACAGACTTATGGAGAAGCCTGTGTACAAGAAAGTGAGTGGGAGCTCTGTAGCATTTCTCTTATTATATGTGGATGACATACTATTGATGGGAAATGATATAGAATTCTTGGAAAGTATAAAGTCCTACTTGAATAAGTGTTTTTCAATGAAGGACGTTGGAGAAGCTGCTTATATGTTAGGCATCAAGATCTATAGAGATAGATCAAGACGCCTCATTGGTCTTTCACAGAGTACGTACCTTGACAAGATATTGAAGAAGTTCAATATGGATCAGTCCAAGAAGGGGTTCTTGCCTGTATTGCAAGGTGTGCAATTGAGCACGGCTCAATGCCCGACCACGGGAGAAGATAGAGAAAAGATGAGTGTCATCCCCTATGCCTCGGCCATAGGGTCTATTATGTATGCCATGCTGTGTACCAGACCTGATGTAAACCTTGCCGTAAGTTTGGTAGGAAGGTACCAAAGTAATCCCGGCATGGAACACTGGACAGCGATCAAGAATATCCTGAAGTACCTGAAGAGGACTAAGGATATGTTTCTCGTTTATGGAGGTGACGAAAAGCTCGTCGTAAAGGGTTACGTCGACGCTAGCTTCGACACAGATCTGGATGAATCGAAGTCACAAACCGGATACGTGTATATTTTGAATGGAGGGGCAGTAAGCTGGTGCAGTTGCAAGCAAAGCGTCGTGGCGGGATCTGCATGTGAAGCGGAGTACATGGCGGCCTCAGACGCAGTGCAAGAAGCAATCTGGATGAAGGAGTTCATTACCGACCTAGGGGTGATTCCCAATGCGTCGGGCCCGATGACTCTCTTCTGTGACAACACTGGATCTATTGCCCTTGCCAAGGAGCCCAGGTTTCACAGGAAGACCAGGCATATCAAGCGTTGCTTCAACTCCATTCGTGAAAGTGTTCAAAATGGAGACATAGATATTTGTAAAGTACATACGGACCTGAATGTAGCAGATCCGTTGACTAAACCTTTCCCTAGAGCAAAACATGATCAACACCAGAACTCTATGGGTGTTCGATTCATCACAATGTAACTAGATTATTGACTCTAGTGCAAGTGGGAGACTGTTCGAAATATGCCCTAGAGGCAATAATAAAATGGTTATTATTATATTTCCTTGTTCATGATAATTGTCTATTGTTCATGCTATAATTGTGTTATCCGGAAATCGTAATACATGTGTGAATACATAGACCACAACGTGTCCCTAGTAAGCCTCTAGTCGACTAGCTCGTTGATCAATAGATAGTCATGGTTTCCTGACTATGGACATTGGATGTCATTGATAACGGGATCACATCATTAGGAGAATGATGTGATGGACAAGACCCAATCCTAAGCATAGCACAAAGATCGTGTAGTTCGTTTGCTAGAGCTTTTCCAATGTCAAGTATCATTTCCTTAGACCATGAGATCGTGTAACTCCCGGATGCCGTAGGAGTGCTTTGGGTGTACCAAACGTCACAACGTAACTGGGTGACTATAAAGGTACACTACAGGTATCTCTGAAAGTGTCTGTAGGGTTGACACGGATCCAGACTGGGATTTGTCACTCCGTATGACGAAAAGGTATCTCTGGGCCCACTCGGTAATGCATCATCATAATGAGCTCAATATGACCAAGTGTCTGGTCACGGGATCATGCATTACGGTACGAGTAAAGTGACTTGCCGGTAACGAGATTGAACGAGGTATTGGGATACCGACGATCGAATCTCGGGCAAGTAACGTACCGATTGACAAAGGGAATGTATACGGGATTGATTGAATCCTCGACATCGTGGTTCATCCGATGAGATCATCGTGGAACATGTGGGAGCCAACATGGGTATCCAGATCCCGCTGTTGGTTATTGACCGGAGAGCCGTCTCGGTCATGTCTGCATGTCTCCCGAACCCGTAGGGTCTACACACTTAAGGTTCGGTGACGCTAGGGTTGTAGAGATATTAGTATGCGGAAACCCGAAAGTTGTTCGGAGTCCCGGATGAGAACCCGGACGTCACGAGGAGTTCCGGAAAGGTCCGGAGGTGAAGAATTATATATAGGAAGTCCAGTTTCGGCCACCGGGAAAGTTTCGGGGGTTATCGGTATTGTACCGGGACCACCGGAAGGGTCCCGGGGGTCCACCGGGTGGGGCCACCTATCCCGGAGGTCCCCATGGGCTGAAGTGGGGAGGGGAACCAGCCACTGGTGGGCTGGTGCGCCCCCCTTGGGCCTCCCCTGCCCCTAGGGTTGGAAACCCTGGGGGTGGGGGGGCGCCCCACTTGGCTTGGGGGGCAAGCCACCCCCCTTGGCCGCCGCCCCCCTCAGATGGGATCTCCAGGGGGCCGGTGCCCCCCCAGGGCCCCTATAAATAGTGGGGGGAGGGAGGGCAGCCGCACCACAGCCCCTGGCGCCTCCCTCTCCCTCCCGTGACACCTCTCCCTCCCGCTTGCGCTTGGCGAAGCCTTGCCGGGATCACCGCTACTTCCACCACCACGCCGTCGTGCTGCTGGATCTCCATCAACCTCTCCTTCCCCCTTGCTGGATCAAGAAGGAGGAGACGTCGCTGATCCATACGTGTGTTGAACGCGGAGGTGCCGTCCGTTCGGCGCTCGGTCATCGGTGATTTGGATCACGACGAGTACGACTCCATCAACCCCGTTCACTTGAACGCTTCCGCTCGCGATCTACAAGGGTATGTAGATGCACTCCTTCCTTCTGGTTGCTAGTATACTCCATAGATGGATCTTGGTGATGCGTAGAAAATTTTAAAATTCTGCAACGATCTCCAACACCATTGCCCTTGATCCCTCGCCCCCTCTCAGCCGCCATGGCGCCCAAGGTAAGCAAGGGAAAGGGAGCGGCCAAGGACGCCGGAGGGAAGGAGGCGCCAGAGAGCGAGTTGGTGGAGCTGCCGATGTAGTACGCCCTCTTTACCCCGACGGTCAACGCGCTCACCCTCAGGGAGAAGTTCAGGTGCCTGTGGGGGAGGGAGACGTTCGGGCATCCCGCCACACGCATCATCCCTGCCTCCTTCCTCAAGCCCGATCCAAATCGATATCCTTTATTTGTCGACTACTTCTCCTGCGGGCTCTACCCCCTTTCTCAGATTTCTTCAACGATATCATGCACACCTATGGCTTCCACCTTCTAGATCTTACGCCGAACACCATGGCGTGCATGGCCTTCTTTTCTCACCTTTGTGAGGGCTTCACCGGAGTGCACCCTAGCACGGCGCTCTTTCGCCATTACTTTACCCCTCGCATCCAGCCAGGGGGTGCCATCTCTGGCTGCATCCCTTGGACCCTGAGGATCCAGAGCAGGGGCACATACCCGGAGGGTGCCCAGAAGGAGAGGTGGGACGAGTGGCGGGGCCGGTGGTGCTAGATCGAGACAGATCCGCAGGAGTTCTGCCGGGTCCGTCGGAGGCCGCCGGCCCGCAGCAAGGACTGGGGCAAGCTCAACGCCGATGACGAGACGCTCATGGTTGCCATCACCAAGATCCATCACCTCACCTCGGCCGGGCTCACTCTCGAGATGATCGGGGCTGACTTCATCCGCCGCCGGATTGCCCCATTGCACAATAAGAGGAGGCCGGCCTGGGATTTCAGGAACGCGACCGACATCATGAGGCTCCGCCCCGGCCTGAACCATAACTTCACGGTGCTGCTGTCGGTGTCAAAACCGGCGGATCCCGGGTAGGGGGTCCCGAACTGTGCGTCTAAGGTTGATGGTAACAGGAGACGGGGGACACGGTGTTTACCCAGGTTCGGGCCCTCTGTCGGCGTCAAAACCGGCGGATCTCGGGTAGGGGGTCCCGAACTGTGCGTCTAGGATCGATGGTAACAGGAGACGGGGGACACGATGTTTACCCAGGTTCGGTCCCTCTCTATGGAGGTAATACCCTACTTCCTGCTTGATTGATCTTGATGAATATGAGTATTACAAGAGTTGATCTACCACGAGATCGTAATGGCTAAACCCTAGAAGTCTAGCCTATGTGTATATGGTAATGAATGTGTTCCTATCCGGACTATGCTCTCCGGTTTATATAGACACCGGAGAGATCTAGGGTTACATGGGGTCGGTTACATAAGAAGGAATCTTCATAGTTGGTTGCCTAGCTTGCCTTCCACGCCAAGGAAAGTCCAATCCGGACACGGATATAGTCTTTGGTCTTCGTATCTTTACGGCCCATCAGTCCGGCCCATGGATGTCAGGCCGGACGCCCGAGGACCCCGTAATTCGGGACTCCCTCAGTAGCCCCCGAACCAGTCTTCAATAGCGAGGTGCTCAGCACACATATTGTCTTCGGCATTGCAAGGCGGGTTCCTCCTTCGATGATCTCCAAGTAACGTATTCGGCCACTGATCCAATGTCGCCTCCTTGGCTTCTGCGCATTTTAAATAATCTTCGTCCTCCACGTGTCGAGCGGATGTGGAGAGTCAAGGTATTTTTGAGAATAACACCCCATCAACGCAAGGGAGAGCGCCTATTTAGAGAGATTGGATCGTAGATCCATTCAACGCTACGCAGAAGAAACCCCCAGAGACCGCTTAGGAGAGACCATTCCAGCATGGCCAGCGTTCCCAGCTTCTCCGCTCGTCCCGGCCCAGAGAAAGGTGAGTGGGAGAGGTGTTCTTTGTCTCACAGCCAATTGACGAAGTTGCAAACGCAGGGATTCCTTCCCCCTGCAGATCTAGTCTCTGTTCGGATGGGGCTAGTTTCCTTCAATGAGGGGACTCAGGCAGAGGACTTCCCCAATCCGTCCGGGGGAGAGCGAGTGTGTTTTGTCCCCTACCTGCTAAGAGGCGTTGGATTTCCAATCCATCCATTCCTCCGAGGGCTTCTGGAGTACTGCGGCCTCCAGCTGCACAATTTCACTCCGGTCTCTATTCAGCACATTGCGGGTTACGTCGCTTTATGTGAACTTTTCCTGGGCGTTGAGGCTCATTTCGAGTTGTGGAGGAAGTTCTTCTGTCTCGTCCCACGCAATCACGAAGGGTCAATATTTGAGCTGGGCGGAGCCGAAGTGTTGCGCGTTGCTGATACCGGATATCCGTCCGGCACACCAAGGAAGGTACCAGATGGATGGCCCTCCGAATGGTTCTATATCGAGGACGTCCCGCTTCCCGACCCGGTTCGAAAGGGTCTTCCCGAATTTGCGGCCGTCCCGCTGAATAAACGCCACAGTTGGCGTCCCCGGAGTCTTGAAGAAGAAGACGGCGTGGAGGTTCGTCAGCTGATGAGCAAGATAAAAGAGCTCGCTCAGTCCGGGCTCACGGTAATCAAGGTTATGGCGATCTCCATAGCGCGAGGGGTTCAGCCGCTCCAATACAGAGGGCTTCCCATGTGGCACTATAATGGGGAGGATGACGCCTCTCGCTGTGGCCGGAAAGGTCCGGATACCCCGGCCGCTTTGGCTAAGATATTAGCCGAACTGTTCAAAGGGGAGGAAAAGGAATTTCTTCGCATCAAGCTCAGAGATGGGTACTCTATGTATAACCCTCCCAGTTGGGTAAGGCCCAACCCCTCTGTTTTCACTCCTTCCATCTCCGAATTGCCTTTGATAAATTTCTAGTTTGTTTGCTTATGACAGCACTGGCGAAAGGTCATGGAGGGATTTCATAGTCCCGCCCCGCAACCGGAGGACCACAACCGAGAGCTTGATCCCGGGTTTGAAGAGGATCCGGATATATTTGTGGTGCTCGCGGAGGGGGTGTTTCACCAGACGAGCTATGATGGCACAGAAGTGGCCATCATCGCCGACTACCCTGGTCTTCTTCCTGCTTCACATGTAAGTAATCAAGAAACACCTTTTCTGAAAGGGTGCTCTTACTCTGCCTCACCCACCGCATTGTCGCGCGTTCTACAGGGGAGGTGTTCAACGATACCGAGGAAATCAGTTCCTGCGCCGGGCAGGATTTCGAAGAGATGGGCCGGTGAAGGCACCGCTGGGGCCTCATCGAGGAGGTACGGATAAATATATTTTTCAGTGGCCGTATCCGACTGTGACCTATGCGCCTGTTTGATTGCAGGAAAAAGGTTCGGCGAACTATGTCCGGGGGTCCGGCCGGCCGTGCTCCCAACAACCACGATTTAGATCCAGCCGGGGAGACGGGGGCCGATGTAAGAACAAAGCCGGACTGCCCTTCGGCCGAGGGTTCGGACAATATGTCTGTTACCAACTCGGAAGTAGAGAGCGCCCTGAATCATCGGCGCTGCAGGGCTGTTTTACGAGACCCAAAGTTCTCAGACAAGGCATTTAATGCTTTTAGCTCAGGCGACGCCTACATCCGAGCTGCTCGAGACGGGCTTAGAAGAGCCATGAGGCAATATCTGAGAGATTTGCAGGTAAGTTTTCTTTTTCAAAAAAGGATAGCCATATACCCGTAGCCCCCAAGACTGAAAGTAGTTGGCACAACTGATTTAAGGACCGTTTAACAACCAGGTCCTCACGGAGAAGAATGGTCTGCTAGCCCAAGAGCTGGAGCAGTGTCGGGCGCAGCTAAAAGCTGCCACCGCCGAACTAGGAGACTTGACGAAGACCAGGGTAGTCACTGTGCTAATGTTGCTGCTGATTTCACATGATAGGGCCGTCCGATCAACTTGAAGAGAAGCTGAAGGTCGCCCAAGAGGGAGAGAGAGAGAGGCGAAAAGGCAACACGCCACAGGCGAGCATGTGCTGACCCGCGTCAGAGATGAGAAAAACAAGCAGCAGGATTCCAACACTGCATTGAGTGAAGAGTTGAAAGATGTTCGAGCCCAGCTAGCCGCTTCCGTGAAGGAGAACAAAGAACTGCGTGGTGGTATCTTCAGTGTGTGTCCGAACTATTTGTAAATTAGCTCGGAGATAAATGAGACTGATATAGTCATGTATGCAGGTGTACTGATGGGCCGTCCTAAAGAGGAGGCATCCGGATCATCACATGATCTGCTGCAGAGGCTGTCACAAGTGCACGAGCATGCCCGGCTAGCCATGCATAGTGTGCCTAAGGCCTTATGGACGTCCGACTCCCCTCCAGGAAGTATGGAGGAGCTTGTAGAGCTGTTCAAGGGAGCACGGCGGCGTATCCGACTATGGAAGATATCAGCCTGCCGAGAGGGTGCGCGGGAAGCCTGGGCCATGGTGAAAACGCGATATAACAAGCTGGATCCGAATCACATGGCCAGGGTCGGACCACTAGGGTCAAATGGGGAAGAAATTCCCGTTAGTTTAGTATATGACCAAGTAGAGGTGGCCGCGAAATATTCCCGACAGGATTGTAAGCTAGACTGCCTGTTAGATGGTATAGAGGAGGAAGTGTTTGAGTCCAAGTGACTATGTACTTTTCTCACCATGTGGAATTCTAGCTGAATTGTATATCATTTGTCATGGCAAACCTTTTCGCTTCAACCTCCGGACCCGAAGGTGCGGAGTGTTTCCGAATACCGTTACGGCCGAACAGGCCGGGTATGCGTGGAAAACTAAGCGTAGGGGTCATAGTTGCTTGAATAGACAAGTTGTATCCGTCTAGTTATGTTATATTACATTGAGATTGTAAGAAACATCTTCCAGGGAGAATAGTTCCGTTAAGGGTTCCTTTCCCTGGGTGTGCATGCATTAGTAGACATGTCCGAATTGTGATGTAAGGATCACAGTGTTTATAGCTTTTGGGGGTTCACAATAGAGTGAGTACAAAGAATATTTTTCATCCACCGACCGAATATTCCCTTAAGAACGCTAGCTTTCGGTTTCACCCAGTCTGAGGTACACATCCGGATGACCCGACAGTAACAATCGCAGAGGTGCTCCCATTACCACCTAGCCGAACAATCGGGCACGTAGGGGTAAGCACAGGAGCCAGACAACCTAGCTTGGCCAAAACTTAAGTCATATCGATGCATATAATGGTGAAGAAAAGACATACGGGAAGAATGCGTATGTACGATGAGCTTGATGCTCGGAAAATAGTATTAACAAGCTTCTGTTAAAGAAGCCCCCAGGTATGATGGGCGTACATATGTAAAAATGTGTACGTCAGTAGTGTTCGGTCGAGCCGAATGAGAGCTTTAAAGCGAAAAGAAGAATTGTGTAAAAGGGAGAAAAAGTAATGGAAACTACAGGGGAGAAGGAGACTAACAAAGGGTTCGGCGCTAGGCATAGAACCTTCGGAGTCTGGCCGCGTTCCAGGGGTTCGGCTCTAGGCGATTGTCTGATGCGTCACGAAGACGGTACGCTCCTCCGGTAAGGACTTCGTCAATTATGAAGGGACCCTCCCATTTGGGCTTGAGTTTGTCCTTTTTCTTCTCCGGCAAGCGTAGAACGAGTTCGCCAACATTATAAGTCTTGGCCCCTACTGCTCTGCTTTGATATCTTCGAGCCTGCTGCTGATAAAATGCTGAACGGGCTTTGGTGACATCGCGCTCCTCCTCCAGGGCGTCTAGGCTGTCCTGCACACGCACTCGAGGTGAGTCATGTATAATATCACAGGGCAATACAGCCTCTGCACCGTACACCATGAAGAAAGGCGTGTATCCGGTAGTACGGTTGGGCGTGGTCCGCAGCACCCAGAGTACGGAGTCAAGCTCCTCGACCCAGTGTTTGTCTGATTCTTTCAAAGACCGCACTAGGCTGGGTTTGATGCCGCTCATAATAAGACCATTAGCTCGCTCGACTTGACCGTTTGTTTGCGTGTGGTAGACAGAGGCGTAATCGAGCTTAATGCCCAGATTAGCACACCAGGTTTTCACCTCATCAGCTGTGAAATTGGAACCGTTATCAGTGATGATGCTGTGCGGTACACCATAACGGTGCACCACATCGGATATGAAAGCAATCACCGGTCCGGACTCGGCCGTTTTAACTGGTCTAGCCTCTATCCACTTGGTGAATTTATCAACCATGACTAGCAGATATTTTTTCTTATGGCTTCCCCCTTTAAGGGGTCCGACCATGTCCAAGCCCCAGACCGCAAAGGGCCATGTAATGGGGATTGTTTGTAGGGCGGTTGGGGGCATATGGCTTTGGTTGGCGAAGAGTTGGCATCCGACGCAGCGCTGGACGAGGTCCTGTGCGTCTGCCCGGGCCGTAGGCCAATAAAATCCTGTCCGGAAGGCCTTGCTGACAAGTGCCCGGGCTGCGGCGTGATGCCCACCGAGACCGGCGTGAATTTCTGCCAAGAGTTGTCGCCCCTCCTCCTCGGAGATACACCTTTGAAGGACTCCGGTGGTGCTTTTCTTGTAGAGCTCTCCCTCGTGAACTTTATAGGCCTTCGAACGCCGGACGATGCGACAAGCCTCGTTCTGATCTTCTGGGAGCTCCTTCCTATTAAGGTAGGCCAAGAATGGTTCGGTCCATGGGACAATTACTGCCATGATGAGGTGGGCCGATGGTGTTATTTCGGTGGCTGAGCCTCCGATGATGTCGGCGTGTTCACTATCTGTTTTTGTGTTCGGAACAGGACTGTCGTTGTCTCCCCCTGCCACACCACGGATGGCTTAAAGAGCCTTTCGAGAAAAGATGTTAGGTGGGACGGGGTCACGTTTAGCGCCGATGCGAGCAAGGACGTCTGCCGCCTGATTACTTTCGCGGGCGATGTGATGAAATTCGAGCCCCTCGAATCGAGCCGACATCTTCAAGACGGCATTGCGATAAGCTACCATCTTTGGATCTTTGGCATCAAAGTCTCCATTAATTTGGGATATTGCGAGGTTTGAGTTCCCGCGCACATCCAGGCGTTGTATGCCCATTGATACGGCCATCCGAAGGCCATGCAGCAAGTCCTCGTATTCGGCTGCGTTGTTGGAGTCTGTGTACAATATTTGGAGTACGTACTGGACAATATCTCCTGTGGGGGACGTTAATACGATGCCTGCCCCTAGCCCTGCCAACATTTTGGAGCCGTCAAAATGAATCACCCAGTTGGAATATGCGCCGTACTCTTTAGGGAGTTCGGCCTCTGTCCATTCGGCGACGAAGTCAGCCAGTACCTAGGATTTGATGGCTCGGCGCGGTTTGTACGTGATGTCGAATGGCAGGAGCTCAATGGCCCATTTGGCAATCCGGCCCGTTGCATCCCTGTTGTTGATTATATCATTGAGGGGCACTTCGGAAGCCACCGTGATCGAGCACTCCCGAAAGTAGTGTCGCAATTTTCGAGATGCCATGAAGATTGCATATGCTATCTTTTGATAGTGAGGGTACCGGGATTTGCATGGTGTGAGGACGGTGGTGAAGGAAATATGCCCTAGAGGCAATAATAAAGTTATTATTTATTTCCTTATATCATGATAAATGTTTATTATTCATGCTAGAATTGTATTAACCGGAAACATGATACATGTGTGAATACATAGACAAACAGAGTGTCACTAGTATGCCTCTACTTGACTAGCTCGTTGATCAAAGATGGTCATGTTTCCTAGCCATAGACATGAGTTGTCATTTGATTAACGGGATCACATCATTAGGAGAATGATGCGATTGACTTGACCCATTCCGTTAGCTTAGCACTCGATCGTTTAGTATGTTGCTATTGCTTTCTTCATGACTTATACATGTTCCTATGACTATGAGATTATGCAACTCCCGTTTACCGGAGGAACACTTTGTGTGCTACCAAACATCACAACGTAACTGGGTGATTATAAAGGTGCTCTACAGGTGTCTTCAAAGGTACTTGTTGGGTTGGCGTATTTCGAGATTAGGATTTTTCATTCCGATTGTCGGAGAGGTATCTCTGGGCCCACTCAGTAATACACATCACTATAAGCCTTGCAAGCATTGTGACTAATGAGTTAGTTGCGGGATAATATATTACGGAACGAGTAAAGAGACTTGCCGGTAACGAGATTGAACTAGGTATCGAGATACCGACGATCGAATCTCGGGCAAGTAACATACCGATGACAAAGGGAACAACGTATGTTGTTATGCGGTCTGACCGATAAAGATTCTCGTAGAATATGTGGGAACCAATATGAGCATCTAGGTTCCGCTATTGGTTATTGACCGGAGAGGTGTCTCGGTCATGTCTACGTAGTTCTCGAACCCGTAGGGTCCGCACGCTTAACGTTATGATGACAGTTATATTATGAGTTTATATGTTTTGATGTACCGAAGGTTGTTCGGAGTCCCGGATGTGATCACGGACATGACGAGGAGTCTCGAAATGGTCGAGACATAAAAATTGATATATTGGGACCCTATGTTTGGACATTGGAAGTGTTCCGGGTGAAATCGGGATTTTTCCGGAGTACCGGGAGGTTACCGGAACCCCCCTGTAACTTAATGGGCCTTAGTGGGCCTAGGTGGAAGAGAGGAGAGGAGGCCTGGGCAGGGCCGCGCGCCCCTCCCCCCTAGTCCAAATAGGACAAGGAGAGGGGGGCGGCGCCCCCCCTTCCTTCCTCCCCTCCACCTCTTCCCCCTTTCTCTCCTAGTCCAACATGGAAAAGGGGGGGGAGTCCTACTCCCGGTAGGAGTAGGACTCCTCCTGGCGCGCCTCTCCTCTAGGCCGGCCGAACCCCCCTTGCTCCTTTATATACGGGGGCAGGGGGGCACCTCTACACACACAATTGAAAAACGATCTTTTAGCCGTGTGCGGTGCCCCCCTCCACCATATTACACCTCGATAATATCGTAGCGGTGCTTAGGCGAAGCCCTGCGTCGGTAGAACATCATCATCGTCACCACGCCGTCGTGCTGACGAAACTCTCCTTCAATACTCGGCTGGATCGGAGTTCGAGGGACGCCATCGAGCTGAACGTGTGCTGAACTCGGAGGTGCCGTACGTTCGCTACTTGATCGGTCGGATCGTGAAGACGTACGACTACATCAACCGCGTTGTGTTAACGCTTCCGCTTTCGGTCTACGAGGGTACGTGGACAACACTCTCCCCTCTCGCTGCTATGCATCACCATGATCTTGCGTGTGCGTAGGAATTTTTTTGAAATTACTACATTCCCCAACAGTGGTATCAGAGCCTGGTTTTATGCGTTGATGTTATATGCACGAGTAGAACACAAGTGAGTTGTGGGCGATATAAGTCATACTGCTTACCAGCATGTCATATTTTGGTTCAGCGGTATTGTGAGATGAAGCGGCCCAGACCGACATTACGCGTACGCTTATGCGAGACTGGTTTCACCATTGCGAGCACTCGTTGCTTAAAGGTGACTGGCGGGTGTCTGTCTCTCTCACTTTAGTTGAACCGAATGTGGCTACGCCCGGTCCTTGCGAAGGTTAAAACAGCACCAACTTGACAAACTATCGTTGTGGTTTTGATGCGTAGGTAAGAACGATTCTTGCTAAGCCCGTAGCAGCCACGTAAAACTTGCAACAACAAAGTAGAGGACGTCTAACTTGTTTTTGCAGGGCATGTTGTGATGTGATATGGTCAAGACATGATGCTATATTTTATTGTATGAGATGATCATGTTTTGTAACCAAGTTATCGGCAACTGGCAGGAGCCATATGGTTGTCGCTTTATTGTATGCAATGCAATCGCCATGTAATTGTTTTACTTTACCACTAAGCGGTAGCGATAGTCGTAAAAGCAATAGTTGGCGAGACGACAACGATGCTACGATGGAGATCAAGGTGTCGCGCCGGTGACGATGGTGATCATGACGGTGCTTCGGAGATGGAGATCACAAGCACAAGATGATGATGGCCATATCATATCACTTATATTGATTGCATGTGATGTTTATCTTTTATGCATCTTATCTTGCTTTGATTGACGGTAGCATTATAAGATGATCTCTCACTAAAATTTCAAGATAAAAGTGTTCTCCCTGAGTATGCACCGTTGCGAAAGTTCTTCGTGCTGAGACACCACGTGATGATCGGGTGTGATAGGCTCTACGTTCAAATACAACGGGTGCAAAACAGTTGCACACGCGGAATACTCAGGTTAAACTTGACGAGCCTAGCATATGCAGATATGGCCTCGGAACAGTGAGACCGAAAGGTCGAGCGTGAATCATATAGTAGATATGATCAACATAGTGATGTTCACCATTGAAAACTACTCCATTTCACGTGATGATCGGTTATGGTTTAGTTGATTTGGATCACGTGATCACTTAGAGGATTAGAGGGATGTCTATCTAAGTGGGAGTTCTTAAGTAATATGATTAATTGAACTTAAATTTATCATGAACTTAGTCCTGATAGTATTTTGCAAATTATGTTGTAGATCAATAGCTCGCGTTGTTGCTTCCCTATGTTTATTTTGATATGTTCCTAGAGAAAAATTATGTTGAAAGATGTTAGTAGCAATGATGCGGATTGGATCCGTGATCTGAGGATTATCCTCATTTCTGCACAGAAGAATTATGTCCTTGATGCACCGCTAGGTGACAGACCTATTGCAAGAGCAGATGCAGACATTATGAACGTTTGGCTAGCTCAATATGATGACTACTTGATAGTTTAGTGCACCATGCTTAACGGCTTATAATCGGGACTTCAAAGACGTTTTGAACGTCATGGACCATATGAGATGTTCCAGGAGTTGAAGTTAATATTTCAAGCAAATACCCTAGTTGAGATATATGAAGTCTCCAACAAGTTCTATAGCTAAAAGATGGAGGAGAATAGCTCAAGCAGTGAGCGTGTGTTCAGATTGTCTGGGTACTACAATCGCTTGAATCAAGTGGGAGTTAATCTTCCAGATAAAATAGTGATTGACAGAATTCTCTAGTCACCATCACCAAGTTAGTAGAACTTCGTGATGAACTATAGTATGGAAGGGATGACGAAAGTTATTCCCGAGCTCTTCGCGATGCTGAAATCGGTGAAGGTAGAAATCAAGAAAGAGCATCAAGTGTTGATGGTTAACAAGACCACTAGTTTCAAGAAAAGGGCAAAGGGATAGAAGGGGAACTTCAAGAAGAACAGCAAGCAAGTTGCTACTCAAGTGAAGAAGCCCAAGTCTGTACCTAAGCCTGAGACTAAGTGCTTCTACTGCAAAGGGACTGGTCACTGGAAGCGGAACTGCCCCAAGTATTTGGCGGATAAGAAGGATGGCAAAAGTGAACAAAGGTATATTTGATATACAGATTATTGATGTGTATTTTACTAGTGTTCGTAGCAACCCCTCAGCATTTGATACTGGTTCAGTTGCTAAGAGTAGTAACTCGAAACGGGAGTTGCAGAATGAACAGAAACTAGTTAAGGGTAAAGTGACGATGTGTGTTGGAAGTGGTTCCAAGATTGATATGATCATCATCGCACGCTCCCTACACTTTCGGGATTAGTGTTGAACCTAAAAAAAGTGTTATTTAGTGTTTGCGTTGAGCATGAATATGATTTGATCATGTTTGTTGCACGGTTATTCATTTAAATTAGAGAATAATTGTTGTTCTGTTTACATGAATAAAACCTTCTATGGTAATACACCCAATAAAATGGTTTGTTTGATCTCGATCGTAGTGATACACATATTCATAATAATGAAGTCAAAAGATGCAAAGTTAATAATTATAGTGCAACTTATTTGTGGCACTGCCGTTTAGGTCATATTGGTGTAAAGCGCATGAAGAAACTCCATACTGATGGGATTTTGGAATCACTTGATTATGAATCACTTGATGCTTGCGAACCGTGCCTCATGGGCAAGATGACTAAAACGCTGTTCTCCGGAACTATGGAGAGAGCGACAGATTTGTTGGAAATCATACATACAGATGTATGTGGTCCGATGAATATTGAGGGTCGTAGCAGGTATCATTATTTTCTGACCTTCACAGATGATTTGAGCAGATATGGGTATATCTACTTAATGAAACAGAAGTCTGAAACATTTGAAAAGTTCATATAATTTCAGAGTGAAGTGGAAAATCATCGTAACAAGAAAAATAAAGTTTCTACGATCTGATCGTGGAGAAGAGTATTTGAGTTACGAGTTTGGCCTTCAGTTAAAACAATGTGAAATAGTTTCACTACTCACGCCACCTGGAACACCACAGTGTAATGGTGTGTCCGAACATCGTAACCGTACTTTATTAGATATGTTGTGATATATGATGTCTCTTACCGATCTACCACTATTGTTTTGGGGTTATGCATTAGAGACAGTTGCATTCATGTTAAATAGGGCACCATCTAAAATCCGTTGAGACGACGCCTTATGAATTGTGGTTTGGCAAGAAACCAAAATTGTCGTTTCTTAAAGTTTGGGGTTGCGATGCTTCTGTGAAGAAACTTCAACCTGATAAGCTTGAACCTAAATCGGAGAAATGTGTCTTCATAGGATACCCAAAGGAGACTGTTGGGTACACCTTCTATCACAGATCCGAAGGCAAGACATTCGTTGCTAAGAATGGATCCTTTCTAGAGAAGGAGTTTCTCTCGAAAGAAGTGAGTGGGAGGAAAGTAGAACTTGATGAGGTAACTGTACCTGCTCCCTTA
This sequence comes from Aegilops tauschii subsp. strangulata, assembly GCF_002575655.3. Lineage (NCBI taxonomy): Eukaryota > Viridiplantae > Streptophyta > Magnoliopsida > Poales > Poaceae > Aegilops > Aegilops tauschii. Next base: position 580,048,763 of record NC_053041.3, on the reverse strand, counting down.
TTGGAAAGTAGTTCATCACAGAAAACAGTTCCTGTGACGACTATACCAATGAGTGAGGAAGTTAATGACGATGATCATGAAATTTCAGATCAAGTTGTTACTAAACCTCGTAGGTCTACCAGAGTAAGATCCGCACCAGAGTGGTATGGTAATCCTGTTCTGGAGGTTATGTTACCAGACCATGACGAACCTACAAACTATGAAGAAGCGATGGTGAGCCCAGATTCCGCAAAATGGCTTGAGGCCATGAAATCTGAGATGAGATCCATGTATAAGAATAAAGTATGGACTTTGATTGACTTGCCCAATGATCGGTGAGCCATTGAGATTAAATGGATCTTCAAGAGGAAGACGGACGCTGATAGTAGTGTTACTATCTACAAAGCTAGAATTGTCGCAAAAAGGTTTTCGACAAGTTTAAGGTGTTGACTACGATGAGAGTTTCTCACTCGTATCTATGCTTAAGTCTGTCCGAATCATGTTAGCAATTGCTGCATTTTATGAAATCTGGCAAATGGATAAACAAAACTGCATTCCTTAATGGATTTATTAAAGAAGAGTTGCATATGATGCAACCAGAAGGTTTTGTCAATCCTAAAGGAGCTAACAAAATATGCAAGCTCCAGCGATCCATCTATGGACTGGTCCAAGTATCTCGGAGTTGGAATATACGCTTTGATAAGTTGATCAAAGGATATAGTTTTATACAGACTTGCGGTGAAGCCTGTATTTACAAGAAAGTGAGTGGGAGCACTACAACATTTCGGATAAGCATATGTGAATGACATATTGTTGATCGGAAATAATGTAGAATTATTCTGCAAAGCATAAAGGAGTGTTTGAAAGGAGTTTTTCAAAGAAAGACCTCGGTGAAGCTGCTTACATATTGAGCATCAAGATCTATAGAGATAGATCAAGACGCTTGATAAGTTTTTTCAATGAGCACATACCTTAACAAGATTTTGAAGTGGTTCAAAATGGAACAGTCAAAGAAAGACTTTCTTGCCTGTGTTACAAGGTGTGAAATTGAGTAAGACTCAAAGCCCGACCATGGCAGAAGATAGAAAAAGAATGAAAGTCATTCCCTGTGCCTCGGCCATAGGTTCTATAAAGTATGCCATGCTGTGTACCAGATCTATTGTATACCCTACACTGATTTTGGAAAGGGAGTACAATAGTGATCTAGGAGTAGATCACTGGACAGCGGTCAAAACTATCCTTACTGGAATAAGGATATGTTTCTCGATTATGGAAGTGACAAAAGGTTCGTCGTAAAGGGTTATGTTGATGCAAGTTTTGACACTAATCTAGATAACTCTAAGTCTCGGTCTAGATACATATTGAAAGTGGGAGCAATTAGCTAGAGTAGCTCCGTGCAGAGCATTGTAGACATAGAAATTTGCAAAATACTTACGGATCTGAATGTGACAGACCCGTTGACTAAAATTATCTCACAAGCAAAACATAATCACACCTTAGTACTCTTTGGGTGTTAATCACATAGCAATGTGAACTAGATTATTGACTCTAGTAAACCCTTTGGGTGTTGGTCACATGACGATGTGAACTATGGGTGTTAATCACATGGTGATGTGAACTATTGATGTTAAATCACATGGCGATGTGAACTAGATTATTGACTCTAGTGCAAGTGGGAGACTGAAGGAAATACGCCCTAGAGGCAATAATAAAGTTATTATTTATTTCCTTATATCATGATAAATGTTTATTATTCATGCTAGAATTGTATTAACCGGAAACATGATACATGTGTGAATACATAGACAAACAGAGTGTCACTAGTATGCCTCTACTTGACTAGCTCGTTGATCAAAGATGGTTATGTTTCCTAGCCATAGACATGAGTTGTCATTTGATTAACGGGATCACATCATTAGGAGAATGATGTGATTGACTTGACCCATTCCGTTAGCTTAGCACTCGATCGTTTAGTATGTTGCTATTGCTTTCTTCATGACTTATACATGTTCCTATGACTATGAGATTATGCAACTCCCGTTTACCGGAGGAACACTTTGTGTGCTACCAAACGTCACAACGTAACTGGGTGATTATAAAGGTGCTCTACAGGTGTCTCCAAAGGTACTTGTTGGGTTGGCGTATTTCGAGATTAGGATTTGTCACTCCGATTGTCAGAGAGGTATCTCTGGGCCCACTCAGTAATACACATCACTATAAGCCTTGCAAGCATTGTGACTAATGAGTTAGTTGCGGGATGATGTATTAAGGAACGAGTAAAGAGACTTGCCTGTAACGAGATTGAACTAGGTATCGAGATACCGACGATTGAATCTCGGGCAAGTAACATACCGATGACAAAGGGAACAACGTATGTTGTTATGCGGTCTGACCGATAAAGATCTTCGTAGAATATGTGGGAACCAATATGAGCATCCAGGTTCCGCTATTGGTTATTGATTGGAGAGGTGTCTCGGTCATGTCTACATAGTTCTCGAACCCGTAGGGTCCGCACGCTTAACGTTACGATGACAGTTATATTATGAGTTTATATGTTTTGATGTACCGAAGGTTGTTCGGAGTCCCGGGTGTGATCACGGACATGACGAGGAGTCTCGAAATGGTCGAGACATAAAGATTGATATATTGGAAGCCTATGTTTGGACATCGGAAGTGTTCCGGGTGAAATCGTGATTTTTCCGGAGTACCGGGAGGTTACCGGAACCCCCCTGTAACTTAATGGGCCTTAGTGGGCCTAGGTGGAAGAGAGGAGAGGAGGCCAGGGCAGGGCCGCGCGCCCCTTCCCCCCAGTCCAAATAGGACAAGGAGAGGGGGGCGGCGCCCCCCCTTCCTTCCTCCCCTCCACGTCTTCCCCCTTTCTCTCCTAGTCCAACATGGAAAAGGGGGGGAGTCCTACTCCCGGTAGGAGTAGGACTCCTCCTGGCGCGCCTCTCCTCTAGGCCGGCTGAACCCCCCTTGCTCCTTTATATACGGGGGCAGGGGGCACCACTACACACACAATTGAAAAACGATCTTTTAGCCGTGTGCGGTGCCCCCCTCCACCATATTACACCTCGATAATATCGTAGCGGTGCTTAGGCGAAGCCTTGCGTCGGTAGAACATCATCATCGTCACCACGCCGTCGTGCTGACGAAACTCTCCCTCAATACTCGGCTGGATCGGTGTTCGAGGGACGTCATCGAGCTGAACGTGTGCTGAACTCGGAGGTGCCGTACGTTCGGTACTTGATCGGTCGGATTGTGAAGACGTACGACTACATCAACCGCGTTGTGTTAACGCTTCCGCTTTCGGTCTACGAGGGTACGTGGACAACACTCTCCCCTCTCGTTGCTATGCATCACCATGATCTTGCGTGTGCGTAGGAATTTTTTTGAAATTACTACGTTCCCCAACAGGTGGATACGTAGTATACCGCCTTTTGGAGCGGAAATTTGTGTCCGTCCTGTTCTCGTTCAACGACGAGCACGATGCTCACCACTTGATGTGCTACCGATATGTATAGCAACATGGGTTCGCCTGCGTTTGGTGCAGCCAGGATTGGATTGCTTGCTAGGAGGGTCTTTATTTCCTCCAGTCCGGCAGTCGCCGCGTCTGTCCATTCGAAGTTATCCGTGCGCCGTAAGAGGCGATAGAGTGGGAGTGCCTTTTCCCCTAGTCTATAGATGAAGCGGCTTAGTGCTGCCACGCATCCTGCCAGTTTTTGGACCTGTTTGAGGTCTGTTGGTGTAGCTAACTGTGACAGAGCTCGGATTTTAGCCGGATTTGCTTCGATTCCTCTATTGGAAACTATGAAGCCCAGCTGTTTTCCAGAGGGGACGCCGAAGACACACTTCTCCGGGTTGAGCTTAATGTCGTATGCCCGGAGGTTGTCAAATGTGAGACGTAAGTCGTCTATTAGTGTTTCGACGTGCCTAGTCTTGATGACGACGTCATCAACATAGGCTTCTACAGTTTTGCCTATCTGTTTCTCCAGGCATGTTTGGATCATGCGTTGGTATGTCGCGCCGGTGTTCTTGAGCCCGAAGGGCATAGTATTGAAGCAGAATGGCCCGTATGGGGTAATAAATGTTGTTGCGGCTTGATCGGATTCCTTCATTTTGATTTGATGGTATCCGGAGTATGCATCAAGGAAACACAGTGAGTCGTGTCCTGCGGTGGCGTCAATGATTTCATCAATGCGGGGAAGGGGAAAAGGATCCTTAGGGCAAGCCTTGTTAAGATCCTTGAAATCGACACACAATTGCCAGGATTTATCCTTCTTTGTACCATCACCAGGTTTGCCAGCCAGTCCGGATGCTTGATTTCTCTAATGAATCTGGCCTCGATGAGCTTGGCCAGCTCCTCCCCCATGGCTTGTCGCTTGGGTTCGGAAAAGCGCCGCAATGTTTGCTTGACTGGTTTAAATCCCTTTAATATGTTGAGGCTATGTTCGGCCAACTTGCGTGGGATCTCTGGCATATCTGAAGGGTGCCGGGCAAACATGTCCCAGTTTTCGTGCAGGAACTCTCGTAGTGCGGCGTCAACTGTTGGTGTCAGTTGAGCTTCGATAGATGCTGTCTTCTTGGGGTCCGTTGGGTGGACCTGGAATTTGACTATTTCTTCTGCTGGTTTGAATGAGGTGGATTTGGGGCGTTTGTTGAGAATCACGTCGTCCCTGTCCACTGTGGAGCGTAGTGCGGATAATTCTTTGGCTGCGAGGGCTTCGGATAGCGCTTCCAGGGCCAGGGATGCGGTTTTGTTTTCAGCGCGGAGTGCTATGTCCGGATCACTGATGAGAGTGATTATACCATTTGGTCCGGGCATTTTGAGCTTCATATATCCGTAGTGAGGTATAGCTTGGAAGCGTGTGAAAGCATCTCGCCCCAATAAGGCATGATATCCGTTGCTGAAAGGGGCCACTTGGAAGGTTATTTCTTCGGACCGATAGTTCTCCGGCATGCCGAATACCACGTCAAGTGTGATTTTGCCCGCGCACCGCGCCTCCCGACTAGGAATAATTCCCCGGAAGGTTGTGTTACTGTGTTTGATGTGGCTCCTGTCTATTTCCATTTTATGGAGTGTGTCCTCATAAATGAGATTTAGTCCGCTGCCACCGTCCATGAGGACCTTGGTGAGTCGAAACCCATCCACGATGGGGCTAAGGACTAACGCGGCTGGTGCTCGTGCTGTTCTGTACTTTGGTTCGTCGCCGGCGTGAATGTTATAGCCGTGTCGTTCCGAAGTGCCCTTTTGCGCTTGTTATTTGAAGCGAATGTCTCAAAGACTGTCAATACTCTTGGGTCGTCATCTTCTGGGGAGTATTGTTTCGGGGCGTCTTTTATAAGGATGTCCTCTCCGCTCTTGGCTACCTGTCGTAGTATCCAACATGCTCTAAGGCTGTAGGTTATCACGGTATCTGTTGTTGCATGTATTTTGCATGGGCCATCGAGCCACCCCTCCGGAACGGTGCCATGCCGTATGGCGGCTTTGTGTTTTTTGACTGTTGGACTGGGTGTGCCACGAGGGTAGGCCCTTTTTGCCTGTAGGGGGAGTTGGGTTGGGGCTGGTGGTTCCTAGCGAGCTGCCCGAATTTCCGAGGCGCTTTCCATCGCGCAGTGCTTTTGTATGATGGTTGGTAAGTCAGCAAATTTCAGTATGCGGCGGTGATTGATGGCGTTGAGGATTCCTTCGTCCATGCAATTTTTGCAGAACGCCGATATTGCGTCCTCGTCACGGCAATCCTTTACCTTGCCCTTGACAAGGAGGAATCTAGCCCAGAAGTGGTGGACCTTTTCCTGAGACTATTGTTTAATGCTCATGAGAGCCTCTGTGGCAGGGTGGGTGGGTGGAATTACATCCGAACCCCGACCTAACCGATTGCCGGAATCTGGCGATCTTTTGGACTAGACAGTCCGGGTTCCGGAATATCTTCTGATTATCTGGGACCGCCGTCCGATGCTGTGTTCGGAGGGCAGGTTGCATCCTTTCGCGGGTGAGTAGCCGGCTCTTCATGAACAGCGATCCGAACATAGTCCGTCTTCGATATAGAAGAGGACTCGCCGTCCTGCTCCACGACTACCGCTATCTGGTGGGTGACCGGCGGAGTTTCGGTTACTCCCTGATCGGTTTTAGGCCCGATCTGATCGTAGTCGGTGGTGATTCCCAAAGCGGCGATGCGATCTAGGAGCTCGTTTAAGGACGAGAACTCAACCGGATCCATCTGCTTGGAGTGCTCGGAGTTGATGCGAAGGGGATTTTCGATGGCCCGAGAGGTCATCGTCGGCTCCGCGGCCGAACGAGCGATCATAGTAAAGTCACCCAGCCGGAGGGTTTGGCCCGGGGCCAGAACTACCCCGGCGGTAATGTTGTCTTTAATGACAAGGCGAGCCATCGAGCCTTCCGTCGACGGCACAGTGGAACTCTCAATGAAAGCACCAATGTCGGTGTCAAAACCGGCGGATCTCGGCTAGGGGGTCCCGAACTGTGCGTCTAGGATCGATGGTAACAGGAGACGGGGGACACGATGTTTACCCAGGTTCGGGCCCTCTCTATGGAGGTAATACCCTACTTCCTGCTTGATAGATCTTGATGAATATGAGTATTACAAGAGTTTATCTACCACGAGATCGTAATGGCTAAACCCTAGAAGTCTAGCCTATGTGTATATGGTAATGAATGTGTTCCTATCCGGACTATGCTCTCCTGTTTATATAGACATCGGAGAGATCTAGGGTTACATGGGGTCGGTTACATAAGAAGGAATCTTCATAGTTGGTTGCCTAGCTTGCCTTCCACGCCAAGGAAAGTCCAATCCGGACACGGATATAGTCTTCGGTCTTCGTATCTTTACGGCCCATCAGTCCGGCCCATGGATATCAGGCCGGACGCCCGAGGACCCCGTAATCCGGGACTCCCTCACCCTCTTTATGGAGGTAATACCCTACTTCCTGCTTGATTGATCTTGATGAATATGAGTATTACAAGTCTTGATCTACCTCGAGATCGTAATGGCTAAAACCCTAGAAGTCTAGCATGCATGACTATGATTATGATTCTTGCCTCTACGGACTAAGCCCTCCGGTTTATGTAGACACCGGAGGGGACTAGGGCTGTACAAAGTCGGTTACAGAGAAAGGAATCTTCATATCAGGACGCCAAGCTTGCCTTCCACGCCAAGGAGAGTCCCATCCGGACACGGGAGATAGTCTTCGGTCTTGTATCTTTACAGCCCATCAGACCGGCCCACGTACCATAGTATGGACGCCCGAGGACCCCCTAATCTAGGACTCCCTCAGTAGCCCCTGAACCAGGCTTCAATGATGAGGTGTCCGGCGCGCAAACTGTCTTCGGCATTGCAAGGCGGGTTCCTTCTCCGAATACTCCAACATAGTCTTCGGACGCAACGAATGTGTCCGGCTCTGCAAAACAAATACCACACACCACCGCAGAGGAAATAATATTTTGCGAGTCCAATCTGCTGACAACTTTTCTGCAACGTGATATCACGTCACCACCCGGTTATTATATCGAACCGTTTTTTTGCCCGTCGGTCCACGTTCCGAGACGCGGTTCCATTGGCACGTCTTGTTGAAGCAGAGATCGTGTCCCCTTATTGCGGGATCCTCATCAATACGGGCGTGGGTATCCCAACCGTCGTGTTGGCATGATTCCTTAAGAATAGGCAGGTTTTAAGGCTTAGGAGGAGGCGTTTGGTATTCATTGCCTTTATAAAGGGACTAAGACTCGTCTTGCTTCTTCACGCCAACTCTTCTCCAGCCTCGAGCTCCAGCACCCAAGTTTCAATCTAATTGTTTCGAGCTTCCCGGTCATGTCCGGAACCGGCTCTCAATGTCGGTGGATGGCTTCTTCTATCACAGAGGAGGATATTATGAAGCTCCGGGCGGCAAGATACCTGACCGCAGAAATCCCCCACAGGCTTCCTGCTCAAGGGCAGGTTATCCCTACTCCCAGATCCAGCGAGAGGGTCATATTCATCTCCCACTTCCTCCGAGGGCTAGGGTTTGCTCTCCACCCCTTCGTTTGAGGGCTCATGTTCTATTACGGGCTAGATTTTCACGATCTAGCTCCGGACACCTTTCTTCACGTCTCGGCGTTCATTATCATATGCGAAGCCTTCCTCCGTATTCCCCCACACTTCGGCTTGTGGCTCAAGACCTTTAAGGTGAAGCCGAAGGTAGTCAACAGGAAACAAGCGAAGTGCAGTGGTGCTACGGTGAGCAAACTTATCAACGCTTTTTGGCTAAGAGGACCCTTCACAGAATCTTCCGACTTATGGCAGCGGGAGTGGTTTTACATCACTGAACCCCACGGCACCAAGTGGGCGGCTACACCCGCTTTCCGATCTGGCCCTCCAATTCAGCTCGCATCATGGATCAATAAGGGGTTGGACTGGGGATCAATCGACGAAGTGCAGACTCTACAGAGCCGCATCCGGAGCCTTATTGAGAAGGACATCGGACTTATCAACATAATCCAAGTAATGCTAGTCCGCCGGGTCCTACCATGCCAGCGGTGGCCTCTTCGCCTGTGGGAGTTCAATCCGGAAGGACCACGAACCCTTCAACACTTCTTCAGCACAACACACAAAGGAATGTGGAAATTATTCTTCGGGGCACGAAAACAGTGGCCGGATACTACAGAGGACGTCGGCCTTGACTGCAACCATCCGGATACCTCAGTAAGCACTTGACTCTCGAATAAAGCTTAGATAAGCATCTCATAATAAGATACTGAGAAAACCATCTTCTTCCAGGGCTGGATAAAGAAGGCGGAGCAAATCAGGTGTTCGGCTCCTCTTCCCGAAGACTCAGCTAGTCCCGTGCTAACAAAGATGCTGGTCCCGGCGCCATACCAGGCGCCGATGGAAGAGGACAATGAGGAGAGCGGGGGAGCCAAAGGTGGCTTCCGTCCCGGAGGTAAACCACACACTGTGTCCGGGGAGATTAAGGCTCCCTCTTCCGAAGACAAAAGAGAAGGAGAAGCTGACATCCTTTCTCCCTATGGTAAGAAAAGGGCCGCCTCCGAAAGTTGGAAGGTAAGGGCTCCTAAGCGAGGCAAGACGCCCCTGTCGGGTGGTTCAGGCTAGGAAGGTGACGTTGTCGCATAGTTCCTTCGTAAGGACAAGCCTCCAGCCGAATCGTAAGTGAACAAAGGTATTTTAAACATATCCCGTTCCTTTTCTCGTTATAAACGTAACATCTAGAATATGTGCTTTGTAGTCCGGCACATAGTCTTCTTCAACAATCCTCCTCCTCGGGGGACCTTCTTCTAGAGATGATGGAAAGCGAGACACCTCCACAAGCTTCCTCGCCCAACAGGGCGGACGACGTCGAGGTGTCGTCCCGGAGGATGTCTCCCGATCAACAGAGGATAATGGAGACAGCGTCCCAAGGTGAAACTTCGGTCGCCCAGGGTCCGAAGTGTGCGGTCCCTACGGGGGCTAACAATAAAGGCTCCGGACTATCCGATTTACAGCCGGAGACGACTCTAGGGTCGAGCAGACATATCCTTTCAAAGGGAGTCCATACTCCCACAGCTGCTTCCAGGAAATGGACATGTTGCGGTATTCGTAAATATCAGAGGAGCATCATACCTTGATGGGTACGGTGGTTGAGAGGATTCTGTCCGCGAAAAGCGGATTGAATGAAGCCTTCACGGGCCTGCTAAGAGGCTTTGAGGTATGTAATGTTATATTTTCGATTGTGCTCTATACGCAAAATGCACCTGTGTATAGATAGTAGCCCCTGAGACTCTGGTTGGCGTCCAAAGGGAGGCAATTAGAGGATCGAAAAGATGTCCCCAGGAAATAATCTAATTACTTGAAACACAGGCTGTTACCTCCATGACGACTGCCCACGCTATAGAGGTTGCAGGTCTAGAGCACAAACTTGATGTGGTGGATAACGACATCACACTTATTAACAGGCGACTCGACGAGGCGCAAGGTATGTGTTGGGGTGGTCAGAGTATGTATATATAATAACATGAGCACGAAGCTAGAATTATATTCTGAGATATGCGTATCTGCAGATGGTGCTGCCGTGGTTGAGACCCTTCAGGCTGAACTTGCCCGAGCCAAGGAGCAAGCCCGGATGAGTAATGTGGCTGCCAAGAAGGCAGCTGATGAGTTAGAAGCCGGACAGGCTGCTCAGCGCCAGTGTGAGGAGAGAATGGCCACTATGGCACGCGAGCTGAAGGAAGCCACTGTCCGGTGCGAATTCCTCAAGAGGGATAACAAAGCCAAAGCGGCCGATCTCGAAAAGGCCTTACAAGAGGCGAGAGAAGCATGATCTGAGTCTAGAGCGGCTTGGGAAGAGATCCGGCAAGCTGGGGAGATAGCGGCCGGTAAGCCTTTCTTATTACAGACTAAATTCGGCGATCCGAAGTATTCCCCGCTTAATCAAATGTGGAGCTCTCCAGACGCCTTTTTGGACTTGCAAAAGAGCGCCTCCGATGCGGCGCAGTTTTACGAAGCGCAAGAAGGGTATGCAACGGAGAAGCTTTTCTGGTCACAATTTGGCACGCCGAAGCGCCCGCTGTTGCTGAACGAACAGATGGCCCAGTGGGCCGAGCTCCACAAGATATCCGGTTCTGCCATGTAGGACGTCGTAGTCCGGCTGTGGCCGACTGAACCAGTTCCGAAGAGTTATTTCGGTTTGGTGCAGCGACTAGTTGATGCGTGATGGGGAACGCGGTAATTTCAAAAAAAATCCTACGCACATGCAGGATCATGGTGAAGCATAGCAACGAGAGGGGAGAGTGTGTCCACGTACCCTCATAGACCAAAAGCGGAAGCGTTAGCACAACGCGGTTGATGTAGTCGTACGTCTTCACGATCCGACCGATCCAAGTACCGAACGTACGGCACCTCCAAGTTCAGCACACGTTCAACTCGATGACGTCCCGCGAGCTCCGATCCAGCAGAGCTTCGCCGGAGAGTTTCGTCAGCACGATGCGTGATGACGATGATGATGTTGCTACCGACGCAGGGCTTCGCCTAAGCACCGCTACGATATGATCGAGGTGGATTATGGTGGAGGGGGGCACTGCACACGGTTGGGAGAGATCAACTGATCAACTTGTGTGTCCAGAGGTGCCTCCCTGCCCCCGTATATAAAGGAGCAACGGGGGAGGCCGGCCGGCCCCTGTAGGGCGCGCCAGGAGGAGGAGTCCTCCTCCTAGTAGGAGTAGGACTCCCCTTTCCTACTCCTACTAGGAGGAGGAAAGGAAGGAGGAGAGGGAGAAGGAAGGAGAGGGAGGAAAAGGAGGAGAGGGGGGCCGGCCCCCTAGTCCAATTCGGTTTGGGCTAGGGGGGCCGCGCGCCCTGCCTCCTCTCTTCCACCACTTGGCCCATGAGGCCCATTACTTCTTCCTCGTATTCCCGTAACTCCCCGGTACCCCGAAAAATACCCGAATCACTCGGAACCTTTCGGATGTCCGAATATTATCGTCCAATATACCGATCTTTACGTCTCGACCATTTCGAGACTCCTCATCATGTCCCCGATCTCATCCGGGACTCTGAACTACCTTCGGTACATCAAATCACATAAACTCATAATACCGATCGTCACAGAATTTTAAGTGTGCGGACCCTACGGGTTCGAGAACTATGTAGACATGACCGAGACACGTTTTCGGTCAATAACCAATAGCGGAACCTAGATGCTCATATTGGCTCCCACATATTCTACGAAGATCTTTATCGGTCAAACCGCATAACAACATACGTTGTTCCCTTTGTCATCGGTATGTTACTTGCCCGAGATTCGATCGTCGGTATCTCAATACCTAGTTCAATCTCGGTACCGGCAAGTCTCTTTACTCGTTCCGTAATACATCATTCCGCAACTAAATCATTAGTTACAATGCTTGCAAGGCTTATAGTGATGTGTATTACCGAGTGGGCCCAGAGATACCTCTCCGACAATCGGAGTGACAAATCCTAATCTTGATATACGCCAACTCAACAAGTACCTTCGGAGACACCTGTAGAGCACCTTTATAATCACCCATTTATGTTGTGACATTTGGTAGCACACAAAGTGTCCGGTATTCGGGAGTTGCATAATCTCATAGTCATAGGAACATGTATAAGTCATGAAGAAAGCAATAGCAACATACTAAACGATCAAGTGCTAAGCTAACGGAATGGGTCAAGTCAATCACATCATTCTCTAATGATGCGATCCCGTTAATCAAATGACAACTCATGTCTATGGCTAGGAAACTTAACCATCTTTGATTCAACGAGCTAGTCAGGTAGAGGCATACTAGTGACACTCTGTTTGTCTATGTAATGACAAATGTATAAAGTTTCTGGTTAATACAATTCTAGCATGAATAATAAACATTTATCATGATATAAGGAAATAAATAATAACTTTGTTATTGCCTCTAGGGCATATTTCCTTCAGTCTCCCACTTGCACTAGAGTCAATAATCTAGTTCACATCGCCGTGTGATTCAACACTAATAGTTCACATCACCATGTGATGAACACCCATAGGTTTACTAGAGTCAATAATCTAGTTCACATCACTATGTGATTAACACCCAAGAGTAATAAGGTATGATCATGTTTTGCTTTGTGAGAGAAGTTTAGTGAACGGGTCTGCCACATTCAGAGCCGTATGTATTTTGCAAATTTCTATGTTAACAACGCTCTGCACGGAGCTACTCTAGCTAATTGCTCCCACTTTCAATATGTATCTAGATTGAGACTTAGAGTCATCTGGATTAGTGTCAAAACTTGCATCGACGTAACCCTTTACGACGAACCTTTTGTCACCTCCATAATCGAGAAACATATCCTTATTCCACTAAGGATAATTTTGACCATTGTTCGGTGATCTACTCCTAGATCACAATTGTACTCCCTTACCAAACTCAGTGTAGGGTATACAATAGATCTAGTACACAACATGGCATACTTTATAGAACCTATGGCTGAGGCATAGGGAATGACCTTCATTCTCTTTCTATCTTCTGCCGTGGTCGGGCTTTGAGTCTTACTCAATTTCACACCTTGTAACACATGCAAGAACTCTTTCTTTGACTGTTCCATTTTGAACTACTTCAAAATCTTGTCAAGGTATGTACTCATTGAAAAACTTATCAAGCGTCTTGATCTATCTCTATAGATCTTTGATGCTCAATATGTAAGTAGATTCACCGAGGTCTTTCTTTGAAAAACTCCTTTCAAATACTCCTTTATGCTTTCCAAAAATTCTACATTATTTCCGATCAACAATACGACATTCACATATACTTATCAGAAATGTTGTAGTGCTCCCACTTACTTTCTTGTAAATACAGGCTTCACCGCAAGTCTGTATAAAACTATATGCTTTGATCAATGAGGGAGTCCTGGACTAAGGGGTCCTCGGGCGTCCGGCCTGCTATCCATGGGCCGGACTGATGGGCTGTGAAGACATGAAGACCGAAGACCATATTCATGTCCGGATTGGACTCTCCTTGGCATGGAAGGCAAGCTAGGCGATCAACTATGAAGATTCCTTCTTATGTAACCGACCCCATGTAACCCTAGATCTCTCCAGTGTCTATATAAACCGGAGAGCATAGTCCGGATAGGACACATTCATTACCATATACACACAGGCTAGACTTCTAGGGTTTAGCCATTACGATCTCATGGTAGATCAACTCTTGTAATACTCATATTCATCAAGATCAATCAAGCAGGAAGTAGGGTATTACCTCCATAGAGAGGGCCCAAACCTGGGTAAAGATTGTGTCCCCCGTCTCCTATTACCATCGATCCTAGACGCATAGTTCGGGACCCCCTACCCGAGATCCGCCGGTTTTGACACCGACATTGGTGCTTTCATTGAGAGTTCCACTGTGCCGTCGGCAAAGGATTCGATGTCCCCTTCGATCGTCAGTAATGGCGCCATTCAGGGAGAAACCTTCCTCCCCGAACAAACCTTTGTGTTTGGCGACTTCGTACTGCGGGCCAACTCGCTTGGCCATCTGGAGCAGGTCGATAGTCATGCCCCCGGCCATCAGGTCAGATCTGGAAGCTTGAACTGTGTCACGGATACTCGCGGAGACTTGATCTCCGATGGATTCAAGACTGCGGCAGTCGCTCCCCCTCTCTCCGATGAACATGACTTAAATCTGTCATCGGATCACACCCAGGAGATGGATCCTATTGCTGCGACGGCCTCAGAACCGAAGCAGATCGTTCCCTTCAAGGCCATAAAGTCCACGGCGTTGGAGCCGCACACGGACTCTACATCCTGCAATATTTGCGTCAATGGAACTCCGGGCTCGTTTTCGGCTACACGTTCCAGATCGGACGCGCCTGCGGACACCGAGCTGGATCTGTTATCGATTTTCGAATTTGGCGCCGCAGAATTCTTCCAACACTTGCCTTTTGGTGACATACTAAATTCTTTAAAGAATTTATCCTTGGAGGAGGACTCACAGCCGAACTATGTTCGGGTCGATCTAGAGACGGATGACGAGGAATTTTGCTTCCCACCCGCCACCCACTTCATAGCCACCGTCGATGACTTAACCGACGTGCTGGACTATGGCTCCAAAGACATTGACGGTATGGACGACGACGCCGATATGGAGCAAGGCCAAGACCCGCCATTCACCGGACGTTGGACGGCTACCTCTTCGTACGACGTGTACATGGTTGATATACCCAAAGGATCTTGCGACGACAATGAAGAGCCAGATGCGAATAAAACCTCTGAGACGTAGTCCGAGCGCCAACGCCCCAAGCGCCGTTCTAAGTCTCGTCGCTCAAAGGACGACAACACCGGCACCGGAGAGAATAGTACTCCAGGCGACGCCGAAAACAATGAAGACCTTGTCGGAGCTACATCCGAACAGGAGGAACATGACAACAGGCAAGACAACCCTGACGAACAGGCCATAGAAGATGACTCGGAGGACGACAGCTACCGTCCACCCTCCGAGGAAGAGACAAGCCTCGGCGATGAAGACTTCATCGTGCCTGAGGATCCCCTGGAGCAGGAGCGCTTTAAGCTTCAGCTCATAGCCACTGCGAGGAGCCTGAAAAAGAAACAGTAGCAGCTTCAAGCTGAACAAGATCTGCTCGTCGATAGGTGGACTGATGTCCTGACAGCCGAAGAATATGGCCTCAGGTGCCCAACAAAGAGCTACCCGAAACGCAGACTGCTACCTCAATTCGATGAGGAAGCACCAGAGCACACATCTCCCTTGCGTAGTACATAACGACCACCATGTGGTTGAGACAGGGCGGCCGACCGGCCACCCCGCGGCCGGGATAAAGCGGCAACTCAGCCCGAACAGCAGCCTGCCCCACCGCCTCGTAAAGATAGAGACGCAAGAGTTCGGGGTCAGACGTACGACCTCTGGCAAATCCTGGACGATAGAGCAGGACATACAAGATCGATCTACAGATCGCGAGGGCGTGCCTCGAGACACGACGACGGCTACCTATTCGGACGTGATAAATCTAACCACACCCGGGCCGAATACCGCAGACGGACTCCATCAGAGCTACGCCACGACGCGGCCCGATATAGAGGCGCCGCACACCCTCTCTCTGCTTCACAGATGAAGTACTGGATCACGAATTCCCCGAGGGGTTCAAACTTGTCAACATTGAATCATACGACGGCACAACCGATCCCGCAGTATGGATCGAGGATTTTATTCTCCATATCCACATGGCTCGAGGAGATGACCTCCACGCCATTAAATACCTCCCACTAAAGCTCAAAGGGCCAGCTCAGCACTGGCTTAACAGCCTGCCTGAAAATTCTATCGGCAGCTGGGAGGACTTGGAAGAAGCCTTCCTGGACAACTTCCAGGGAACATATGTCCGGCCACCTGACGCCGATGACTTAATCCACATAGTTCAAAAACCTGGAGAATCAGCCAGAAAATTTTGGACTAGGTTCCTAACCAAAAAGAACCAGATCGTTGACTGTCTGGATGCCGAGGCCTTAGCAGCCTTCAAACATAGCATCCGTGACGAATGGCTAGCACGCCACCTCGGCCAAGAAAAGCCGAAGTCCATGGCAGCCCTCACGACACTCATGACCCGCTTTTGCATGGGAGAGGACAGTTGGCTGGCCCGTAGTAACAAAACAGCTAGCGAGACAGGCCTCGCTGAGGCCAAGAATAGCACTAGCAAGCTCCGGCGCAATAGACACAAACGCCGAAGCAATGGCAACAACACCGATGACACCACGGTCAACGCTGGATTCACTGGCTCCAAGTCCGGCCAACGGAAGAAGCCCTACAAAAGGAACAATGAAGGACCTTCCAGCCTGGACCGCATACTCGACCGTCCGTGCCAGATACACGGCACCCCGGATAAACAAGCTAATCATACCAACAGAGATTGTTGGGTTTTCAAGCAGGCTGACAAGTTAAATGCCGAAAACAAGGAAAAGGGATCACAAAGTGAGGACGAGCACAAAGATCCCCAGTAGCCGAACCCTGGGGGCAGAAGAAATTTCCCCCTCAAGTGAAAACGGTGAACCTTTTATACGCTACGCACATCCCCAAAAGGGAGCGTAAGCGAGCACTTAGGGACGTCTACGCGGTAGAGCCAGTTGCCCCAAAATTCAATCCGTGGTCATCATTCCCGATCACCTTTGATCGCCGGGATTACCCAACAAGTATCCGCCATGGCGGTTCAGCCACACTAGTCCTCGACCCAATTATTGACGGGTTTCACCTAACACGAGTCCTGATGGACGGTGGTAGCAGCCTCAACATGCTTTATCAGGACACAGTGCGGAAGATGGGCATTAACCCCTCGCGAATCAAACCAACAAAGACTACCTTTAAAGGAGTCATACCAGGCGTAGAGGCCCGCTGTACGGGCTCAATCACGCTGGAAGTGGTCTTCGGTTCTCCAGACAACTTCCGAAGCGAAGAGTTAATCTTCGATATCGTCCCCTTCCGCAGCGGCTATCACGCACTGCTCGGACGAACCGCGTTTGCTAGATTCAACGCAATGCCACACTACGCTTATCTCAAGCTTAAGATGCCCGGCCCACGCGGCGTCATAACAGTCAATGGCAATACGGAACGCTCCCTCCGAACAGAGGAGCACACCGCCGCCATAGCAGCAGAAGTACAGAGCGGCCTTCTCAAGCAGCACCATAGTACGGCTGTCGAGCCCTCGGACATCATTAAGAGGTCCCGGACTACACTGCAACAGGACGGCGCGGCTTGTCAAGAGCTCGACTAGCAATCCGGCCTCCGTCCCAATCCCAATGAGGTAGTGGCATTCGTACTACGCGTACACAATTACGCAATCAAAATTCCAGGGACATCGACGGAGGAACAAGATAACCCGGGGTCTACAATTTGGCCAGACAGATCCCGGAAACACATATACTTTTACCTTTTTCTTGTTTCAGGTTCCTTTTTCCGCGGGCCTGATCGGAAGTCCCTTAGAAGGACTGGCATACAACGGAGGCAAGCAGCACAGGTGTGTAGGGTAACCTTTATACGTTCTTCTTGACGATATTCAAACTTATTTCTCAGGACCCGCACGCTGCGCCCTACTGATCCCGGCATGTTAAATAGCCCGGATACTTCTCGTTCCATATGTACAAGATACGCCTTGACATATCCATCCAGTTATAATAAAAATGGTTCGTGGCCCAGTTTCTGTGATTTCCGCTTCTTACTTCGTTTTATTTCGATATGCTTATCTGCTGCATCGATACTCTTATGTACGTTTCATATTTGCCAGGGGCTACTTGTAGCCCCACAATACGGCAGTAAAGTCCGAACACTTCCTATGTACAAGTTCGGCACCCTGAATTTAGCATTATATGCATTGGCTCTGAATCATGTCTTTGGTCAATAGTTGGGTTGCCCGGATCCTGTGCTTGCTACCCTACGTTCCGCTCTATCGGCTAGGGTAGTAAAAGGAGAACTACTGCGATTGTGCCCTGGCCTTGACCGGATGAGCACCTCAGTAGAGAAAGCCGAAAACTGACTGTCATGATACGGCGAGAGCCGGTCAGCTGTTCGAGGGTTACAAAATCGTTGGAGATTTTTTCGCGTCAGGCGAAGGATCGGCACTTCCTGATCAGATGTTGACAGCACCCTGGCTCGGACCAGGGGCTGCACACTTTCTTAATTATAAAACTCCTATGGCTAAGTGAGGGCGTTCAAGCCGTACAGTCCGATTGCCTTGTTTGTTGCGCTAAACAACTCCTCCAAAGGACCATATAATTGGATCAAGATTGTTTAGAACCCATCCCGAACACCTCCGTACTACATACGTGAGGGCAGAACCCGACGACTGGCCAACCCTCAGATTACAAATAACACGGCCGCACGGGAGGAAACAATTCAGAGCATAATAAAATTATTTTACAAACACTGGCGTTGTTCCCATAATACAAGGCAAAGGCAACATGAATACATTTATTCAAATATAAGCAACATGAATACATTTATTCAAATATAATGTCCCACGAACATTGCGCCGCCACAAGTCGAGACCCCTCTACGACATCCGCGAAATATCGCTCGGGTGTGCGGTGCTCCTTGCCCTCCGGCGGCCCGCTGGCAACTTCAACAGCGTTCATCTTCGCCCACCACATCTTGCAGCGAGCGAAGGCCATATGAGCACCTTCAATACAGGCGGAGCGCTTGATGACGTCCAGCCGCGGACAGGCCCCCACCAGACAGCTCACAAGTCCGAACTAGCTGCCGGGCATAGCTTCGGCTGGCCATAGCCGGAACGCAAATCCTTCATGGCTAGTTCGGCCACCCTGTGCAGCTCCACCAGCTGCTTCAGCTGATCGGTGAGGGACATGGGATGCTCTGGCGTCGCGTACTGCGACCAGAATAACCTCTCCGTAGAACCTCTTCCTTCGGCTCGGTAGAACTCTGCAGCGTCTGATACGCTGCGTGGTAGATCTGCAAAAGCCCCTGGGGAACTCCGAACCCGGGTTAGTAAAAGGTATTGCTTCTCTGCATACTTGCTTTGCATCTTAAATGCCTTACCCACCGTGATCTTCTTGGCCTCCTGGATCTCCTGGAGGGCGGCCTGGGCCTCATTCCCTGTGGTCTCCGCGCTCTGACGAGCTTTGGTGAGCTCGACCTCTTGAGCCGACGCATCATTCTCCAAGGTCTCATATTTTTTCACCACATCCTGGCGCTCCTACTGGATTTCCTTGACCCGAGCCTCGAGCTTCTTACGGGCGCTTGCTGCTGGACAGCTTTCTCCTCAGCCTTGCCCAGGGCCTTCCTCAGGGCCTCGACCTCGGTCGCGGCTCCTACACATATTATGACACTACAGTCAATATACATCGCTTACGCTTTCCAAACATACAGCGGGTCGTTATTCACCTTGCTTCTCCTGGAGCCGAACTCTAACCTCACCGAGCTCGTTCTCGGTCCGCTCCAGCCTCTGCCTCAATTCAGAGACTTCGACAGCATGCGAGGTTGCGGCCAACAGCGACGCCTGCTTATGCATAAATTCTATGTTAGTCTCCTAAAATAGATCCTCTGTCCGGTTCTTCTCGCCGGACAGTGTCTCAAGGGCTACTGACTACAGGTTTTTTTCTCTTTCTATGTTACTTACCTCGAAACCTGTCAACAGGTTGCTGCAGGCCTCGTTCAGTCCACTCTTGGTGGACTGAACCTTTTCAATCACTGCGCCCATAAGGACGCGGTGCTCTTCCATAACGGAGGCGCCTCGCAGCACCTCCATCAGGTTGTCCGGCGCCCCTGGATGGATAGGGACCACCGGCGGAAGCGGCACACCCCCTCCTTCAAAGGAGGCTGCTCGCCCGACTCCGGAGCCATATGGGTCTCTGGAATCGTATTCGGCTGAGGGCCAAACTGGATGCGGCCCTCTTCGCCAGTTTTCATGGGGATCGTCTCCTCCATGTGTCCGGCAGTGGAGGCTTCGCCTCGTGGCGCCTCCCCGATAGCATCCTGGGCTCCTCCCCGGTTCGGATTGGCCCTCCGGGACAGCACTTCGGTGTCATCCCCGGCCTCAGGAGAGTAAGCAGGCAGTGGCGACTGGCTCGCCATCTCCGACGGAGCCAACGAGCCTCCAGACGAGGATCGCTGGATTAGGTCGCGGACCGGACTACAACAGTACAGTTAACTATATCAAGATAATGGACAAAAAGGGCTGCATGTGCGCACGATCAAGCCCTGTCACTTACGATGCGGCCTGGGGCTTAGTGCGGGGGCGCCGTTCCGGACTGCTGTCAACGTCCCATGCGGTGTTGACCGCTGGGGCGCCCTTCCCCTTTTTGGGCGCTTTCGCCTCCGGATGTGCCGAGGCCACCCTCTTCTTCTTCTCCTCCTCCTCCTCCTCCTCGTCGTCGTTGTCCTCAAGAACGGAGGAATGGGCCTCGTCGTCTTCGGACGTCGCGTCCGAAGTGCCCTTGCGACAGGGGCCACTCTTGGCCCCCTTGGCCTTCTTCTCGGCCTTCTTCTCTAGCGCCTTGTATGGCGCCGGCACCAGCATCTACGCCAGGCGCGGGATGACCGGTTCTTCGGGCAGCGGAGCCGGACACTGGATCCGCTTCGCCCTCTCCACCCAGTCCTAAAGGAACCATAATAAAAGCTTAGACGCCACCCTTGAAACAATGAGGTTGGGGATACATCGGAAATAACATACCTTGCTGGCGGGGTGTGTACAATCGTGGCCACGGTCTGAATCCATGGAGGTGGCTTCTCGATGCCCTTAAAAAGCAACTTCCAGGCACCTTCGTGAGTAGTCTCGAAGAGCCTCACCAAGGTTTGGTGCTTCTTCAAATTGAACTCCCACAAAGGGCGGCTTCGGTGCTGGCACGGAAGAATCCGGCGGACCAGCATCACCTGGATGACGTCAATGAGCTTGACGTTCTTGGTCGTCATGCTTTGAACGCGCGTCTGCAGCGCTATTAGCTTGTCAGGTGAACACCAGTCCGGACTCTTCTCGACCTAGGAGGTGAGTCGCATGGGAGCACCGGAGCGGAATTCGGCAGCCGTGGCCCAGGTGGTGCCGCGGGGTTCTGTGATGTAGAAGCATTGCTTCTGCCATTCCTTTACTATCTCCACAAAAGTGCCTTTAGGCCAGGAGACGTTGGATAGCTTGCTCACCATGGCTCCTCTGCACTCCGCGTGGTGGCCATCCACCACCTTCGGCTTCACGTTGAAGACCTTGAGCCACAGCCCGAAGTGGGGATGGATGCGGAGGAAGGCCTCGCACACGACGATAAATGTCGAGATGTTGAGGAAGGAATTCGGGGACAGATCATGGAAATCTATCCCGTAATAATACATCAGCCCACGGACGGAAGGGTGGAGCGGAAACCCCAGACCGCGGAAGAAATGAGGAAGGAATACTACCCTCTCGTCGGGCTCCGGTGTTGGGACGATTTGTCCCTCGGCCGGCAAGAGGTGGGCTATTCCCTTCGCCAGATATCCGGCCGCTGGGAGCTCAGTAATGTCCTCCTCCTTAACGGAGGAGACCATCCACTTGCCCTGACCAACGGATCCGGACATGGTCGCTTGGGTGGAAAGGAGATGAGAAATTGGGCACTGGAGCTCGATATCGGGAAGGCGGAGACAGAGAGATAGCGTGAGAAGAGGAAGAGGGGATCCTTATCCTGTTATAAAGGCAGCAAACATTAAACGCCTCCTCACTCGCCTTAAGATTCGCCTATTCCCAAGGGTTGTGCAAACGGCACGGTTGGGTTACCCATGCCCGCATTGATGAGAATCCCGTAATAAGGGGACACGATCTCTGCTTCGACAAGACATGCCAATAGCAACCGCGTATCAAAACGTGGGATGGCAGAAGAAAAACGGTTCAAAATTATAACCGGACGGACGCGATGTCGTGTTATAAAGAAGCTGTCAACAGACTAGATTCGTGCAAATATTATATTCTCTCTGCGATTGTGTGTGGTGTATAACAGGTCCAGATACAATCATCATGACCGAAGATTATCTTGGAGTTCGGAAAAAGGGGAACCCGCCTTGCAATGCCGAAGACAATCTGCGCACCGGACTCCTCGTCATTGAAGCCAGGTTCAGGGGCTACTGAGGGAGTCCTGGACTAAGGGGTCCTCAGGCGTCCGGCCTGCTATCCATGGGCTGTACTGATGGGCTGTGAAGACATGAAGACCGAAGACCATATTCGTGTCCGGATTGGACTCTCCTTGGCGTGGAAGGCAAGCTAGGCGATCAACTATGAAGATTCCTTCTTATGTAACCGACCCCATGTAACCCTAGATCTCTTTGGTGTCTATATAAACCGGAGAGCATAGTCCGGATAGGACACATTCATTACCATATACACATAGGCTAGACTTCTAGGGTTTAGCCATTACGATCTCGTGGTAGATCAACTCTTGTAATACTCATATTCATTAAGATCAATCAAGTAGGAAGTAGGGTATTACCTCCATAGAGAGGCCCTGAACCTGGGTAAACATCGTGTCCCCCGTCTCCTGTTACCATCGATCCTAGACGCACAGTTCGGGACCCCCTACCCAAGATCTGCCGGTTTTGACACCAACAATCAACTCATCAAAGCGTATATTCCAACTCCGAGATGCTTGCACCAGTCCATAGATGGATCGCTAGAGCTTGCACATTTTGTTAGCACCTTTAGGATGGACAAAACCTTCTGGTTGCATCATATACAACTCTTCTTTAAGAAATCCATTAAGGAATGTAGTTTTGACATTCATTTGCCAGATTGCATAAAATGTGGCAATTTGCTAACATGATTCGGACAGACTTAAGCATCGCTACGAGTGAGAAAATCTCATCGTAGTCAACACCCTGAACTTTGTCAAAACTATTTTTGACAAGTCTAGCTTTGTAGATAGTAACACTACTATCAGCGTTCGTCTTCCTCTTGAAGATCCATTTATTTTCTATGGCTTGCCGATCATCGGGCAAGTCAACCAAAGTCCACACTTTGTTCTCATACATGGATCCTATCTCAGATTTCATGGCCTCAAACCATTTCGCGGGATCTGGGCTCATCATTGCTTCCTCATAGTTCGCAGGTTCGTCATGGTCTAGTAACATGACTTCCAGAGTAGGATTAACGTACCACTCTAGTGCAGAACGTACTCTGGTTGACCTACGAGGTTCGGTAGTAACTTGATCCGAAGCTTCATGATCATCATCATTAACTTCCTCACTAATTGGTGTAAGCATCACTGGAACTAATTTCAGTGATGAACTACTTTCCAATTCGGGAGAAGGTACAATTACCTTATCAAGTTCTACTTTCCTCCCACTCACTTCTTTCGAGAGAAACTCCTTCTCTAGAAAGGATCCATTCTTAGCAACGAATATCTTGCCTTCGGATCTGTGATAGAAGGTGTACCCAACAGTAACTTTTGGGTATCCTATGAAGACACACTTCTTCAATTTGGGTTTGAGCTTATCAGGATGAAACTTTTTCACATAAGCATCACAACCCCAAACTTTAAGAAACGACAACTTTGGTTTCTTGCCAAGCCATAATTCATATAGTGTTGTCTCAACAGATTTGGATGTTGCCCTATTTAACGTGAATGCAGCTGTCTCCATTGCATAACCCCAAAACGATAGTGGTAAATTGATAAGAGACATCATAGATTGCACCATATCTAATAAAGTACGCTTACGATGTTTGGACACACCATTACTGTGGTGTTCCAGGTGGCATGAATATGTGAAACTATTCCACATTGTTTTAATTGAAGACCAAACTCGTAACTCAATATTCATCTCCGCGATCAGATCATAGAAACTTTATTTTCTGGTTACGATGATTTTACACTTCACTCTGAAATTCTTTGAACTTTTCAAATGTTTTAGACTTGTGTTTCATCAAGTAGATATACCCATATCTGCTCAAATCATCTGTGAAGGTCAGAAAATAACGATACCTGCTGCGAGCCTCAACACTCATCGGACTGCATTCATCAGTATGTATTATTTCCAACAAATCTGTTGCTCGCTTCATTGTTCCGGAGAACGGAGGCTTAGTCATCTTGCCCATGAGGCATGGTTCGCAAGCATCAACTGATTCATAATCATGTGATTCCAAAAGCCCATCAGCATGGATTTTATTCATGCGTTTTACACCAATATGACCTAAACAGCAGTGCCACAAATAAGTTGCACTATCATTATTAACTTTGCATCTTTTGGCTTCAATATTATGAATATGTGTATCACTATGATCGAGATCCAACAAGCTATTTTTATTGGGTGTATGACCATCGAAGGTTTTATTCATGTAAACGGAACAACAATTATTTTCTGACTTTAAATGAATAACCGTATTGCAATAAACATGATCAAATCATATTCATGCTCAATGCAAACGCCAAATAACATTTATTTAGGTTTAACACTAATCCCGAAAGTATAGGGAGTGTGCGATGATGATCATATCAATCTTGGAACCACTTCCAACACACATCGTCACTTCACCCTCAACTAGTCTCTGTTTATTCTGTAACTCCTGTTTCGAGTTACTAATTTTTACCAACCGAACAAGTATCAAATACCCATGGGCTACTATAAACACTAGTAAGGTACATATCAATAACCTGTATATCAAATATACTCTTGTTCACTTTGCCATCCTTCTTATCCACCAAATATTCAGGGCATTTCCGCTTCCAGTGACCATTTCCTTTGCAGTAGAAGCACTCAGTTTCAGGCTTTAGTCTAGCTTTGGGCTTCTTCACGGAAGTGACAACTTGCTTGCCATTCTACATGAAGTTCCCTTGCTTTCCCTTTGCCCTTTTCTTGAAACTAGTGGTCTTGTTAATCATCAACACTTGATGCTCTTTCTTGATTTCTACCTTCATCGATTTCATCATTATGAAAAGCTCGAGAATCGTTTTCGTCCTCCCTTGCATACTATAGTACATCACGAAGTTCTTCTAACTTGGTGATGGTGACTAGAGAATTTTGTCAATCACTATCTTATCTGGAAGATTAACTCCCACTTGATTCAAGCGATTGTAGTACCCAGACAATCTGAGCACATGCTCACTGCTTGATCTATTCTCCTCCATCTTTTAGCTATAGAACTTGTTAGAGACTTCATATCTCTCAACTCGGGTATTTGCTTGAAATATTAACTTCAACTCCTGGAACATCTCATATGGTCCATGATGTTCAAAACATCTTTGAAGTCCCGATTCTAAGCCGTTAAGCATGGTGCACTAAACTATCAAGTAGTCATCATATTGAGCTAGCCAAACGTTCATAACGTCTACGTCTGCTCCTGTAATAGGTTTGTCACCTAGCGGTGCATCAAGGACATAATTCTTCTGTGCAGCAATGAGGATAAACCTCAGATCACGGATCCAATCCGCATCATTGCTACTAATATCTTTCAACTTAGTTTTCCCTAGGAACATATAAAAATATAAACGGGGAGCAACATCGCGAGCTATTGATCTACAACATAGATATGCTAATACTACCAGGACTAAGTTCATGATAAATTAAAGTTCAATTAATCATATTACTTAAGAACTCCCACTTAGATAAACATCCCTCTAATCCTCTAAGTGATCACGTGATCCATATCAACTAAACCATGTCCGATCATCACGTGAGATGGAGTAGTTTCAATGGTGAACATCATTTATGTTGATCATATCTACTATATGATTCACGCTCGACCTTTCGGTCTCAGTGTTCCGAGGCCATATATGCATATGCTAGGCTCGTCAAGTTTAACCCGAGTATTCTGCGTGTGCAAAACTGTCTTACATGCATATTAGATGAACGTTGAGCTTATCACACCCGATCATCACGTGGTGTCTCGGCACGACGAACTTTGGCAACGGTGCATACTCAGGGAGAACACTTATACCTTGAAATTTTAGTAAGGGATCATCTTATAAAGCTACCGTCGAACTTAGCAAAATAAGATGTATAAAAGATAAACATCATATGCAATCAAAATATGTGACATGATATGGCCATCATCATCTTGTGCTTTTGATCTCCATCTCCAAAGTACTGTCATGATCTCTATCGTCACCGGCATGACACCATGATCTCCATCATCTTGACCTCTATCAACGTGTCATCACATGGTCGTCTCGCCAACTATTGCTCTTGCAACTATTGCTATCGCATAGCGATAAAGTAAAGTAATTATTTTGCGCTTGCACCTTATGCAATAAACAAACAACCATAAGGCTTCTGCCAGTTGTTGATAACTCCGTTACAAAACATGATTATCTCATACAATAAATATAACATCATGCCTTGACCATATCACATCACAACATGCCCTACAAAAACAAGTTAGACGTCCTCTACTTTGTTGTTGCAAGTTTTACGTGGCTGCTACGGGCTGAGCAAGAACCGTTCTTACCTATGCATCAAAACCACAACGATGTTTCGTCAAGTTAGTGTTGTTTTAACCTTCACAAGGACCGGGCGTAGCCACACTCGGTTCAACTAAAGTTGGAGAAACTGACACCCGCCAGCCACCTGTGTGCAAAGCACGTCGGTAGAACCAGTCTTGCGTAAGCGTACGCGTAATGTCGGTCCGGGCTGCTTCATCCAACAATACCGCCGAACCAAAGTATGAGATGCTAGTAAGCAGTATGACTTGTATCGCCCATAACTCACTTGTGTTCTACTCGTGCATATAACATCTACGCATAAACCTGGCTCTGATGCCACTAATGGGGAACGCAGTAATTTCAAAAAAAAATCATACGCACACACAAGATCATGGTGAAGCATAGGAACGAGAGGGGAGAGTGTGTCCACGTACCCTCGTAGATCGAAAGCGGAAGCGTTAGCACAACGCGGTTCATGTAATCGTACGTCTTCACGATCCGACAGATCCAAGTACCGAACGTACGGCACCTCCGAGTTCAGCACACGTTCAACTTGATGACGTCCCGCGAGCTCCGATCCAGCAGAGCTTCGCCGAAGAGTTTCGTCAGCACGACGGCGTGATGACGATGATGATGTTGCTACCGACGTAGGGCTTCGCCGAAGCACCGCTACGATATGATCGAGGTGGATTATGGTGGAGGGGGGCACCGCACACGGTTGGGAGAGATCAACTGATCAACTTGTGTGTCTAGAGGTGCCCCCTTCCCCCGTATATAAAGGAGCAAGGGGGAAGGCCGGCCGGCCCCTGTAGGGCGCGCCAGGAGGAGGAGTCCTCCTCCTAGTAGGAGTAGGACTCCCCTTTCCTACTCCTACTAGGAGGAGGAAAGGAACGAGGAGAGGGAGAAGGAAGGAGAGGGAGGAAAAGGAGGAAAGGGGGGTCGGCCCCCTAGTACAATTCGGTTTGGGCTGGGGGGCGCGTGCCCTGCCTCCTCTCTTCCACCACTTGGCCCATGAGGCCCATTACTTCTTCCTCGTATTCCCGTAACACCCCGGTACCATGAAAAATACCCGAATCACTCAGAACCTTTCTGATGTCCGAATATAGTCGTCCAATATATCGATCTGTACGTCTCGACCATTTCGAGACTCCTCGTCATGTCCCCGATCTCATCCGGGACTCCGAACTACCTTCGGTACATCAAATCACATCAACTCATAATGCCAATCGTCACAGAATTTTAAGTGTGTGGACCCTACGGGTTCGAAAACTATGTAGACATGACCGAGACACGTTTTTGGTCAATAACCAATAGCGGAACCTGGATGCTCATATTGGCTCCCACATATTCTACAAAGATCTTTATTGGTCAAACCGCATAACAACATATGTTGTTCCCTTTGTCATCGGTATGTTACTTGCCCGAGATTAGATCGTCGGTATCTCAATACCTAGTTCAATCTCGTTACCGGCAAGTCTCTTTACTCGTTCCGTAATACATCATTCCGCAACTAACTCATTAGTTACAATGTTTGCAAGGCTTATAGTGATGTGTATTACGGAGTGGGCCCAGAGATACCTCTCCGACAATCGGAGTGACAAATCCTAATCTCGAAATACGCCAACCCAACAAGTACCTTCGGAGACACCTGTAGAGCACCTTTATAATCACCCAGTTACGTTGTGACGTTTGGTAGCACACAAAGTGTTCCTCCGGTAAACGGGAGTTGCATAATCTCATAGTCATAGGAACATGTATAAGTCATGAAGAAAGCAATAGCAACATACTAAATGATCAAGTGCTAAGCTAAAGGAATGGGTCAAGTCAATCACATCATTCTCTAATGATGTGATCCCGTTAATCAAATGACAACTCATGTCTATGGCTAGGAAACTTAACCATCTTTGATTCAACGAGCTAGTCAAGTAGAGGCATACTAGTGACACTCTGTTTGTCTATGTAATGACACATGTATCAAGTTTCTGGTTAATACAATTCTAGCATGAATAATAAACATTTATCATGATATAAGGAAATAAATAATAACTTTGTTATTGCCTCTAGGGCATATTTCCTTCAATGCGGTGCCGCGTATTGACGCTGTTAAGCGGTCACTCGTGCATTGAAGGTGCACGGATGGCCTTTGCCGGTGTCAAGACGTACTGGGCGAAGATGAAGGCCATTGATATTGCAGCGAAAAGTCCACCCAAGTGCAAGGAGTATTACACGCCAGAGCATTATTTCGAGGATGTCTTAGAGGGTGCCCGCTTGATAGAGGGTCAGTGCTCGAAAGAGATGATATTCGAGTGAAGTGTATTGAAATTATAAAAACAATATTATGATATTTTAAGGCTATGCCTAGAAGTTTTGGATCCTCCTGTGCGGCCGTTTTTGCATGATCTGAAAGTTTCCTAGTCGTCGGCTTCAGCCCCTCGCATAAAATACGGGGGTGTTCAGAAAAGCACTTGATCACTCTTCACCCAACGTCTTGGTCCGTGAAGGAGGTGTCAATGCGGCGAACTAGGCAATCAGACTATAGGGCTTTGGCACTTTCACTTAGCCATAGGAGTTTGACGGTGAGTCTACGATATAGCCCCTGGTATGTACGCAGTTATCCGAATACGGTGCGTTACATGGGTGACCAGAAGAACGGTCCTTCGTGTAATACTGAAGGAATCACGAAAGATGCTAATAAGTCATCGAGTGGTTGACCAGCTCTCGCCGCATCATGACAGTCAGTTTTCGGCTTTCTCTACTGAGGTGCTAATCCGGATAAACTGGGACATAATCACAGTAGTTCTACCTTTACTACCCTAGCCGATATAGCGGAACGTAAGGTAGTAAGCACAGGAGCCGGGCAACCCAACTATTGACCAATGACATGATTCGGAGCTGATGCATATAAGGCCAAAGTCGCGACGCCGAAGTGTGCTATAAAGTTGTTCGGACTTGTCGGCAACTCATTTGTTCCCATATCGAACCCTGGCAACCTTTGTCGAGGTGCGAGTGTGAAACAACCGGGGAAATTCAGCTCTTTAGAAAAGCGAATACTGGATACGGATTATGTTCACTGGGACCTGATCGATATGTCAATTGCCATTTTACAAATAATAACGCCACGACCCAGGCTATTTGACATGCCGGTGGTCGAAGGCTGAGGGAGAAGGCACTTTACAGGCTCGAAATAGAGAGTGCGGTCTACACAAAATTATTTAGACCTCCTGTCGCACGTCCGCGCCGCCTTGCCTCGGTGAAAGGATTCCTTTAACAGGAATAACCTGTGTGGGTAAGTGTATGAAGACAAACTCCGAAAGAGTCTGTGAGATGACCAATATTTGAGTCACCTGTGATAAAATAGAAAAAAAGTTAGAAAGGAAAAGGAGGAAATGGGAGTGCTTGTAGGCTTGCCCGTATTGTGACTCCGCCGATGACCAGGGTATTTTAAGTACATAATTATGCATGAGCGGTATAAACTTCGCATGATTGTGAGGCGAACAACGGAGGCCGAACTGCTAATCCAGCTGTGAGATAGATCGGTTCCATTTAATAGAGGCCGGCGGCTTAATGGTCGATGAGTTGTGCGGCTTAACGGGGCCGCTTTGTACTTCGGCTGTAATAGCCGTACTATGATCCTCTGTATGGAGGGAGTGTTCTATATTTCCATTTATTGTTATGATGCCGCGTGGACCGGGCATTTTAAGTTTTGCGTAGGCGTAGAGTGGGACCGCATTAAAACGAGCAAAAGCGGTATGCCCAAGAAGTGCATGGTAGCCACTGTGGAACGGGGCAATATCAAATATCAAGCCCTCGCTTCGGAAGTTGTTTGGCAAACAAAAAATGACTTCCAGTGTGATGGAGCCCGTGCAGTGAGCTTCTACGCCGGGTAATGCTCCCTTTGTTGTGGTGGGTTTGATTCTAGAAGGATCAATGCCCATTTTGTGGATGGTGTCTAGGTAGATTAGATTAAGGCTATTGCCACTGTCGATAAGTACTTTCGTGAGATGGAACACATCGATAATTGGATTGATGATCAGAGCTGCCGAACCTTCGGGACGGATATGACTAAATTTTGGGGGAACCCACTCTATGGCGTATGCGTCCCGTAGTGCGCGCGTGTGCTCCCCTGTAGGGGTGTGCGTCACATATACCATGTTTACGGTTTTCACTTCGGGGAGAAATTGCTTCTAAACCCCGGTATTCGGCTGGCGAGTCTCTTCGTCATCGCTGTCACTGGGCGGCCCCTTCCCCTTGTGTTCGGCATTAAGCTTGCCGGCTTGTTTGAAGACCCAGCATCTTCTGTTAGTGTGAGTAGCTGGTTTATCGGGGGTGCCATGAATCTGGCAGGGCCGATCCAATATCTTGTCGAGATTGGATGGTCCGTCTCTATTTGCCTTGGATGGCTTGTTCCGTTGACCCGGTTTGGAGCCGCTGAATCCGGCGTTGACCGCTGTGTCTTGCATTATTTCATTACTATTACGACGCTTGTGTTTATTGCGTCGTGGCTTACCGTTGCCGTCTCGGACTTCGGAAGTGCCCGGATCACTGGCGCTGTTGCTCCTACGAGCAAGCCAGCTGTCTTCTCCCGCGCAAAAGCGGGTCATTAGAGCGGTAAGGGCTCCCATGGATTTTGGTTTTTCTTGACCGAGGTGGCGGGCGAGCCATTCATCTCGGACGCTGTGTTTGAAGGCCGCGAGGGCTTCGACGTCCGGACAATCGACAATTTGGTTATTTTTAATTAAGAACCTAGTCCAGAGCTTTCTAGCTAACTCTCCGGGCTGCTGGATGATGTGACTTAAGTCATCGGCATCTGGTGGCCGGACATATGTACCTTGGAAGTTATCACGAAAGGCGTCTTCCAGGTCTTCCCAGCTGCCAACGGAGTTCTCTGGAAGGCTATTTAGCCAGTGCCGAGCTGGTCCCTTTAGTTTTAGTGGGAGGTATTTAATGGCGTGGAGATCATCACCACGAGCCATGTGGATATGGAGAAGAAAGTCCTCAATCCATACCGCGGGATCTGTTGTTCCATCGTATGATTCGATATTCATGGGTTTAAACCCTTCTAGGAATTCGTGCTCCATTACTTCGTCGGTGAAGCAAAGTGGGTGTGCGGTGCCTCTATATCGGGCCGCGTCACGATGTAGCTCGGATGGAGTCCGTCTGCGGTTCTCGGACCGGGCGTGAGTATGATTATCGCGTCCGGCTAGGTAGCCGTTGTCGCGTGTCGGGGGGCGTCCCCGTGATCCATAGATCGATCTATTCTGACCTACTCTACTGTCCAAGTCCTGCCGCAGGTCGTATGTATGTCCCCGAGCTATTTTATCTTTGCCTTTACGGTGAGGTGGGGCGGGCTGGTATTCGGCTTGAGTTGCCGCTTTATCCCGACCACGTGGTGGTCGGTCAGCCGCATTGCGCGATGATGGTACGGGCTACAGCGCCTCATCATCGAACTGAGGTAGCAATTTGCACTTCGGGTAACTTTTGGCTGGGTGCTTAAGGCCATATTCCCCGACAGCCAGGACATCAGTCCATCTATCGTTGATCAGCTTGAAGTTGCTGCTGCTTCTTTTTCAGGCTCCTTGCAGTGGCTATTAGCCGGTGCTTTAAGCGCTCCTGCTCGAGAGGTTCCTCAGGCACGATAAAATCCTCATTGCCAAGGCTCACCTCATCCTCTGAGAGCGGAAGATAATTACTGTCCTCCGAGTCTTCATGTATGGCCTGTTCATCAGGGCTAACTTGCATGTCTTCCCGTTCGTCCTGTTCGGAAGCTGCCTCAACGGGGTCTTCATTGTCTTCGGCACCGTCCGGAGTGTTATCTTCTCTTGTGCCGGTATCGCTGTCTTTTGCACGGTGTGATTTAGAGTGGCGCCGCTGATGTCGGTGTTTTGGCTGTATCTCAGGAGGTTTATCCTCGACTGGATCCTTCTTGTTGTCGCCGTTGTTACCTTTAGGTGTGTCCACCATGTATACGTCATACGAGGAAGTGGTCGTCCAGCATCCGGTAAACGGCGGGTTTTGGGCCTCCCCTTCTCCGGCATCGTCATCCATACCGTTGATGTCATCGGAGCCGTAATCGAGCATGTCAGTTAGGTCCTCGACAGTGGCTATGAAGTGGGCTGTGGATGGGAAACGAAATTCTTCGTCATCAGCCTCCAGTTCGAACCGGATATAATTCAGCTGTGAGTCCCCCGCTAAGGAGAGTGTTTTAATGAGTTTAGCACGTCGCCTAAAGGCGAGTGCCGGAAGATGTCCGCGGAGCTGAATTCGACGATCGATGTCTGATTAAGCTCGACGTGCGCGGACGCAAATGGTTCAGAACCTGTAGCCGGAAACGAGTCCGAGGTTCCGGTGACACAGATCCCACTCGAGGTTGGGTCCGCGTGCGGCTCCGACGCCGCTGAGTCTACGGCTTTTGAGGCGGGGCTGAGCCTCTCGTCCTCGGGTGGCGCGGTCTGCTCCGGATCTAGGGCCAGAGCAGTTGCAGGTTCTATCTCCTAGGTATGGTCCGATGACAGATTTAAGTCATGTTCATCGCGGTGACAGGGAGCGGCTGTCGTGGTCTCGAATCCGTCAAAGATCAAGTCTCCACGGATATCCATGACGTAGTTCAAGCTTCCAAATCTGACCTGATGGCCAGGGTCGTAGCTATCGATCTGCTCTAGATGGCCAAGCGAGTTAGCCCGCAGTGCGAAGCCGCCGAATACGAAGATCTGTCCGGGGAGGAAGGTTTCTCCCTGGACAACATTGTTGTAGACGATTAACAGGGCCATCGAACCTCTTGACGACGACACATCGGAACTCTCAATGAAAGCACCAATGTCGGTGTCAAAACCGGCGGATCTTGGGTAGGGGGTCCCGAACTGTGCGTCTAAGGTCGATGGTAACAGGAGACAGGGGACACGATGTTTACCCAGGTTCGGGCCCTCTCTATGGAGGTAATACCCTACTTCTTGCTTCATTGATCTTGATGAATATGAGTATTACAAGAGTTGATCTACCTCGAGATCGTAATGGCTAAAACCCTAGAAGTCTAGCCTGTATGACTATGATTATGATTCTTGCCTCTACGGACTAAGCCCTCCGGTTTATATAGACACCGGAGGGGAGTAGGGCTGTACAAAGTCGGTTACAGAGAAAGGAATCTTCATATCAGGACGCCAAGCTTGCCTTCCACGCCAAGGAGAGTCCCATCCAGACACGGGAGATAGTCTTCGGTCTTGTATCTTTACAGCCCATCAGTCTGGCCCACGTACCATAGTCCGGACGCCCGAGGACCCCCTAATCCAGGACTTCCTCAGCTGCAGCATGCTCATCTTTGGCAGAGGCTTTTCCAGCTCAAGGTTGACGAGGTCAGCAGGGTCGAGAGGACCGGCAAGGACGAGAAGACCGGCAAGGCCGGCAAGTCTGATAACCTGTTCGGGTTGACAGCGGGGGTGGTCCCGTTGAGCAACCACTCTTGCCGGACCGCCATTATTGCCATAATGCAGGTTTTCAACGTGCACGGCCTCGATTCGACCTAGGCCGAGCCAAAAACGGAGCTGGTGCAGATATTCTTTGACAACTTGTCGGAGAGGTATGTTCATGACGAGCCATAGCTCATCCACACCACCACTGAGGAAGAGTTGGCGTACATTGCCGCCACGGCGGAGGAGGCAGCACTTGCCGAGGAGGCCAGCAGCCTCGGCACTATGGAGGATGAGGCAGACGTGGCCGCAGAAGAGAAGGAGTTTGCCGAGCGGACGGTGTCGAAGGAGCGGCCGAGGAGTCCGCCGAAGAGGAGACCGATGCAGATGACTCTTCGGCTCCAGGGAAGAAACGCGTCCTTCGGCGGGCTGGCTCCGGTGAGCCGGTCCTGCCCGGCAAGACCGCGCGGCGGCAATGGGACCAGGCGCAGCCCGTGCGCCAGACGAGGCGTACGACTGCAGCAGCGGAAGCTGTGGCAGCGAAGAAGGATGCGGCCGCCGCCTCCTACTCGTCCAAGCGGCCCAGGACTCCATCCGCTTCTCCTCCCCTCGCGGACGCCGCCCTAGAGGCCGATTTAGATCTTGGGTCCTTTAGCCCGAAGTGGAAGAGGAGGCCAGAGGAGGAGGACGAGTAAGCACCTTGCTCCTCATCATCTCCTAACCCTCCATCTACGCTATCTTTCCCTGACTTGATCTTATCTTCACAGTGACATGGAGACGCTGGCCCAGAGGGCGGCGAAGAGAGCCAAAGCTTTGACGCGCGGCAAGCCCCCGGCGAGCGCTCCGCGCACGCCGGTGTTTGTGGTGATCAGCCCGGACAACAGCCCTCAGCGCAGCCCCCGCTCCAGCCCCCAGTGTGAGTCCGTTATTCACTCCCCATCGATGGGCGTTGGGGTGTGTATCCTTGGCGCTAACCTTGCCGGGTTCGCAGGAGGAGAGCGGCAACAGGAGGAGCCGCTGAGGGCCGCCCATGACATGCCGCCCCCGTCAACCACGCCGCCCAGAGGGGTGTCACCGGCAAGGGCGCCTACCATCGAGCCCACACGCATAGAGGAAGAGGGGGCAAGCATGGGCGCTGGTGGCTCCGTCCCGGCAATGAACGTTGGTAGGGAGGGAACCACTTCTCCTAAACTTGGCACGGGTAAGCTGCCTGCCTCCCGTTCCTCGCTATCTCTGCCGCGCGATTGTTCTTTCTTTCTTTCTTTGTTCTGAACTTTGGTTTTGGCCTCGCTTCATCCTCCTTTGTGGTTTCCAGACCCTCCCTCGATGGACCAGGTGGACATCGACGCTGTCATCGAGGAGGTCGCCAAGGATGTCGAAGCTGAGGCCACCAAAATCGCTGTCGGGGAGGCCGTCAAGTCCGCCGCCGAGGAGGCCACCAAGGAGCCTGCCGGGGAGGCCAGCAAGGCTGCTACCGAGGAGGCCGCCAAGGGGCCTGCTGGGGAGGCCGGCAAGGCTGCTGCCGAGGAGGCCACGAAGGGGCCTGCCGGGGAGGAGGGGGCCGATGACCAACCTTCCTCCCCTACCGCCCCGCCCCGGGCAAGTACTTGAAGGTGGGCGATGATCTGTTCGTCGGCCTCCCGGAGACGGAAAGCACCAGAGCGCCAGCCGAAGGGCAGGTTTTCGACGATGAGGCCCTCGCCGTCGCGGGGCTCTAGGTTGTCGACGAACCGAGCGCCAGCAGCGGTGGTTCCCAAGAGGAGCAGCTCCTCCGGGCCATGAGCGCCAATTTCCAGAAACTTCAGGCACTCCACCGCGCCCGCCAGGATAAGGTGAACTCCAGGACGGCGGCCGTGGACAAGGCAGAAGTAGACTTTCAGGAGTGCGTCGCTCAGATGCAAGTCTGGTTCACCGAGGCCCGGCAGGACCTGAGGGCCACCCAGGATCAGCTGGACGAGCGCAAGCGAGAGCTCCTCCTAAAGCAGGCCAACATCGAGAAGGCCCAAGAGACGGCGAAGGAACAGGCCGCCAAGGACGAAGCTGACCAGAGGCAGCGACAAGGTCTGCTGGACACCCAAGAGGAAGACCTCGTTGCTCGTGAACAAGCGCTTGCTGCCACGCTCCGCGGCAAGGACGAGGAGATCGAGAAGCTTGTCGTGTAGTGGACCCAGGAGCTGGAGCAGAAGCACAAAGATGCACTTGATGCAATGGCCCTGGACCAAGCCGGCAAGGTGGAGAAGCTGGAGCTGGAGCGGGAGGAGCTGAAGGAGGAGATCTCAAAGCTGATGAAGGACAGGGACGCGACTAACCGCACTCTGGCGGATTTGCAGGTCACCATCTCCGACAAGGCCAAGCTGCTCTCCGAGGCCAACGATTTCATCAATGATCTGAAGCTGAAGCTGGACACCTTGGAAGGGACGCTTTCGGAGGGCAGGGCCCGTGAGGAGACCCTAAACAAGGCCCTTGAGGACGAGAGGCAGCTACTGCAGAATGTCGTCGCCGAACACAACGACTATGTGGACATCACGAAGCTCTGGACCAGCCGCCTCATCGATGTTGCAGAGAGGCTCACCACGCAGCTAGCCGTCATGGGCATGCCGGACTTCAGGTACTCCCAGGAAGCGAACATAAACCCCAGTGCCAGGCTGACCTTATTCTTCGAGCGCGTCCTCGACGCCCTCGAGCAGCTCCGCTCCAGTCCAGCGACTTATCTAGCCAATGAGGCTCAGAAGCTTTGCCGAGGCGCCCTGACCAAGGTGCTCACCAAGGTGGCGTTCTGGAACCCCAACGTCGACTTCGCCAACGCGCTTGAGAGTTTGCTGGAGGATGCGGACCTCAAGGCACTCGAAAAGCGTATTGAGCCCATCATCAGCTGTGTTGACGGAGTCAAGAGGTTGGAAGGCCAGCGCTAGGACTAGCCGCCCTGTTTCTCACTGCCGCTGTGAGTTCATGCCCAAGACAATTTTATCTTAAGTTAGAACCGCGGCAACCACTGATGTAATATAACTTTGCAGTATTCTAAAATAGTGTGTGCTATCTTCCTGTTTAATCTTTCTTTGTATGTACACACCCTACGCTTAGTTGGATAGGTTTGCTGGCGCATAAACCCATGCCCTGGCGCTTTGAGGAACGGATCCTTAGCAGCCTGCCGAGGGCGCTTGCTGCCGGGCAAGCCACCTTGCCATTCTCGGCGCAGCCGCTTGAACTGTTGAGCGTTCTCGAAACAGAACAAGGGCATTGCCAATAGTGGAAGGGTTCCTTTGAGTGCAGGTTTTCCATACAAGCAGCAAAATCTTTCGAGGAAAATAACCCTATAAAAAGGAAATAGCTCAAGGTTTTGCGTGACTTAGCTTTTTCGTCGCCACGCGGATGGTCGTTGCGGCTGCAGACGACACCGCTCGCCTGGCTGATGGCACCAGAGTGATGAGGATGATTTTGACCTCCTCCGCCGCTAGCGTCTGCCCTGTCGCTTGCCCGCGCTGGCGCGGACAGTCCGGCTCCAAACGAGTCGACCGCTAGGGCATTCTTCTTCTTGGGAGCCATGGCGATGAAGAAGTCGATGCGCTGACTTCTAGACCAGATTTTCACAGCCTAGCGCCCCTACATGGCGCGCCAAAGATGTCGGGGAAAACGACACCTATGGGACCCCCAGGACCCCTACTACGGTTCGCGGGGGCGAAGAGCTGCGCAAAGAGCAGGTCTAGCGATCAACACGAGGGGATTTTCTACCCAGGTTCGGGCCGCAAATGATGCGTAAAACCCTAGTCCTTCTTGTTTGTGTTTATCTTGTAATTAAAAAATGTTCACAGACTCGCAAACTGTTTGGGAAATTATATGAAAATTATTTGCATCTTGCAGTTCATTTTTAGAAAAATGTTCGCACTTTTTCAAAAAAGTTCCTTTTTTTCAAAATCAACTCACAAACTAAAAAAATCATGTGTTTCATAATTTTTCCGCAAATTGAAAAAATATGTTAGGGAGAATTTCATAAAAAATTCCCGTTTGAAAAATTAATCATAATTTTGGAAAATTTTAGTGTCTTTCTACTACTTTTGAAATAGTGTTTGCATTTTTAAAGGTTGTTCGTAGTTTTGAAAAATGTTCTCATTTTCTATTTGTTCCTTTTTTTACAGAATGTTTAAAATTCCCCAAAAATGTGCGAATCTTTCAAAGTTTGTGAGAAAATTTTGAAAATGTTTGTTTTTGTAAATATATTTACTTTTGTGAAAAAGGAAACCATGTTCTAAATTTCAATAAAGTTTATTTACTTTCGCCGTGTAAAGTTCATGTAAAATGAGCTGGCATTTTAGAGAAAGAAGTCTTTCAACACAGTGGATAGCGATGTTGGTTCACTCGCTTGAAGTCGTGTGCTCGATCCCATAGACGTACATTTTTGGGAAGTTTTTGTGAGCTGTTCTTTCTATTTTATGGTCATGTTCGCTTCTTTAGCACTAGAGTCTTCTCGCCGCACTGGCTAGCTGCACGGTCGTGTTTGCCGCTAGTCGCGGGTTCAATTCCCACCTGGGGCGAGGCCTGCCACATTTTTGTGCTGGGCCCATCTCTGTCGCCCCTTTAGCGAATCTGAAGGTGGATTCGCTGAAGGCGAGACATAGGGGCGCCCCGTGGCCTCTAGCGAAGAGGTGAACACCCACCGTGCAAAATCGGTTAGCCGATATAGAGAGCTCCTATTCCGCGTCTTCAGTGTCAGAAAGGATAGCTGACGCTCACGCATGCCCAAGTGAGTCGCGGCCCAGCAACGCGAGTTCGCTCGCTACCCCCGGCTCTGTCCAGCTGCTCTGCCGCTTGCTTTGCTCACTCCAATTGGTATGTCGTTGTCTTCGCTCACTCGACCGCCCGTTGGTGTTTTTTTTTTGTGTTGTAGGTCTGGTAGAAAAAAAGCTAGATGGTTTTAAAATACTTTTGAAAAAATGGTGAAATTTAAAAAGGTTTACGGATTTTATAACAAAGTTCATCCATTTGAGGAAAAAGTTCATGAATTTTTAGAAATATATCGAATTTGAAAAAGTTCAACTATTTTGAAAAGAAGTTCACAAACTTGAAAAAAGTTAATCGGTCTGAGGAAAAATCTTTGATTCCAAAAAAATGTTCATCAAATTTGAGTTACCTTTCACAAATTTAAAAAATTTCCATCAAATTTGAAAAGAGGTTCAAAAGAATTTGAATTTCTTTGATCATTTTGAAAACAAAGTTCATCGATGTTGAAGAAAAATTTCACGAATTTTAAAAGTTCACGTTTAGGAAAATAAGAAAATAGAAAATAGAAGAGAAAAAGAAAACCAGACAGAAAATAGCTGCGGTTTTTCTACGTTGTATTTTAAGAAAAAAAGAGAGGAAAGTAGCTCATCTGGTCTGGTGACCCACTTGGTTAGTGCGTTCGATACTAAAAATCGCACATTAATTTTTTGGGGTTTAAAACAAGAGAAAAGGTAAACGGGTCAGCCCAGAGCGAAGGGGGTGTGTGCGCCAAGTTGCAAAATGCAACGTAATGGGCGCTTAAGGCGCCAAATAGGAGCTGGGGACGGTATAGCACCGTTGTGCTAATTCACAGGAAAAAGGCATTGTTGGGGTCGACTCAAAAAAAAAGAGAGGGAAAAAGTACGTTTGGCACGAAAGGTCGTTTCAGCTTGGGTCGCTCATCACTTGGACACATTTCGGCATAACAGCAAGTTATCATGTCTTCACCGAACAGTTGCTAGACAAAAATCAGACCGGCAAGCATGTTACGATCCGAGCACCTGTGAACTGTGATGAGCAGAAGGATCGCTGCGGCCAGCACAAAGCAACCATGGTCAAAGGACGAGAAGATTCAGGTTATCAAGGAACAACAAGATGCAGGTTCCCTTATTCATTGATAACTTAGACCAAGCTGCTCGAACGCAGCGACAGATGTTCTCACAAATGGCGCATAGTAGTTCCAGAAACGGCATGATAGACTTCACATATCCAAAGAGACACGAGGGAAGAGCCCATCAAGCGCAACATACCTGCGAATCTAACTTGTCCTTTGACCATGAAGGAGGCATCCCTCGACGAGCCTGCACGCCTACAGGCCACGTTCCATGTCGGCTTCACCACCAAGGAGGCGCAAACGCAATTCAACACCGTCATGATGGAAGAGTAGCCGGCGGCGCCATTCTCGAGATTCCAGCAGGCGTAGGAGGGCCAACACTACAACCTCTGGCTCCTTGACGAGCACCGACTCGAAGAGGGACAAATCACTGGTGAGCAGGCGAACGACGATCTTGTCATAGGCATGGTCGCGGAAGATCCCGGTTTTCTGGATGAGCAGCGGGCGCTGTATCAATCTATGAGCAGCACCCGTGACATCCACCGCGAGCGATGGCGGTTGCGTGTCCTGCGGGCGGAGACCGATGCCTTGTTCATGGAAATTGACGCGAAGATGGGTGAAGAGGAGGCATAGGCGATCGCGGACGTTGTTGGGCCCACGTCGGTCGTGTCCATTTACAATAGCTTTATTCAAATTACGTTTGAAATGTGTTGAGACGTTTGATTGATAGGGTTGAATGGCCAACTCACGTATCATTAACGGATATTATGTTTGCTTTAGGAGCTCATGTTGAAGATGCCATTACCTGGATAATATAGAAATTTCCCATGGCCAGCTAGGCCATGGGCAGCAAATGCCACCCTTAAGCTCTCCTCCGCATTTCTCGTCGTCTCCATAACCCACAATCTCATGGTGGTTTAGTACCGCAGAAAAACAAGCAAAGTACCACGCAAACCAAGATCATACTATTGGGATAGATCATGGGATTAGGTTTTACTACTAGACGCGTAGTCATAACAGATCATCATGGTTGCGTCGAACGATTCATCAGAGCAGCGCAGATGCAGCGTCACCAAGGTATCCACGCGTGTAG
This sequence comes from Aegilops tauschii subsp. strangulata, assembly GCF_002575655.3. Lineage (NCBI taxonomy): Eukaryota > Viridiplantae > Streptophyta > Magnoliopsida > Poales > Poaceae > Aegilops > Aegilops tauschii. The sequence continues at coordinate 580,008,124 of NC_053041.3, read as the reverse complement.
GGAGGAACATAGGGCAGCAGACTGCTAGACCCGGAAGCACGACTTGGACGTAGGAGGCTAGGTCGCGAGGCCGGTCGAACCCTTTCCAGGGTCTCGCCCCTCCACTTGTATAGACGTCTGAGATGGACTCAACACTTGAGGCCCATTAGGACTCCACACCAAGTGTCCACTCTGCCACTCAGATCTAATTCGAATGGGCTCCTACCCCTTAAGCGCGCGACGCTATACATTCGTGTACACATGGGCACGACTCGAGTCGATAGCTGGTAGCGGCTCCTATGACAACGTGCCAAATCCCATGTGTGCGTAAATTCATTTGACGAGCATCGACAATGTGTCATATGGAAGCATTCGTTTTGCCTCACGATACATGTTGTCGAGCTCAAGGTGAGTAGTTGTCACCCTTGTGGAAGCTCGACTTCTCTTCTCGAAATTGTGACACAGACTCCCGAATTGGATTTATAGTTAACCCAAGTTGCATGACCATACTTTCCAAATCTGATCATTTGAGCGGGCCCAGAATATGGAAATCCCATCTTGGTGAGCCATGTTTCGCGGCATGTTTCACAACTCACCCGAAAGCTAACTTTATAACTACTTAGTTGCGGAGTAGCGTTTGATAGACCCAAAGTAAGTCGATCCTCGTATCGAGAACATGCGAGGACCTCAAGTCTAGGATATGGCATATACATTATACCTGAGACTAAAAGATAACAATATCTCGCTGCGTCTTAATGTGGGTCTGTCCGACTCGATGGTCACCACCATCACCGGTCCATACTATCGGGTTAGCATATCTATGCCCATGACTAGTGAAACATAGTCATCAACCGAATCATATACTGGTCAAATAATATGTGTCCGCATAAACTTAGCAACTAAGAACCATTAGAGCAATCATTATACAATATATAGTCTCACAAACAAATCACATACTTATTGATATATATCAATAACGATGTTCAAGGACAATACAAATCATTTATGACAATAAAGAAATATCATCATTACATGATTGCCTCTAGGACATATATACAACACGGGACGTGATTCACACGTCATGCCGCATGAAGCCCTAAGCTAGCAAACCGATTTCGATGGTCGTTGACCGGGAAAATGACCAAGTAAAGGGGATGTTGTGCAGACGGGCCGAGGAGGGTGATCGTCTATGGAGGCGAGGTCAGCGTGGTGGTTGGTGTGCTGTGCTATGGAAGGGGGCGTGGTGGCGGTGGGAATAGCTCTCGATGGTGCCCGTCGGCCTCTTTCTCCTCGACAAGCCGCTCATCACCTAGCTCCCCCTTTTCACCTCCGGCGCTTGCCATTTCCTCGAGACTAGCCACCACCACTCTCCACAATCCGAGAGATGCAACCCAAACCCGTTCCCGGAGAGGAGGGATGAAAGGTTGTGGCTAGTGCCAGCGACAGAGTAGGTGCAGACCCGATCTCAGAGGGAGAATGACTGAATGAAGGCAACCGACAAGAGACTGTGGAAAATATAGAAAGGGGATGCGAAGCCCTCTAATTTCGCACACATATTCAATGGGGACAACGTCTAGCTCACCAAGTCCAAGGATATGATGGACAGCGTGGACGTAGTCGCGCGGGCTCACTTGGGAGCAAACATTTGCATCTGGCGCATCGCCATGTTTTCCTCGTACCAAGATTTGTGCAGGACATCCGACGGCCCACAAAGCATCGTACGGAGAACAATAGTAGAGAACGTCGGTGTTAGGTAATCTCCAACGGCAACCCGCAACCCCCCCCCCCCCCCGGTGCGCATCCATCCGAGGACAGGGGGACTAGTCCGCGGCCACGGATGCGGGAGGCAACCATACAATCGTAGCCGCATCCATTTTCACAACAACTCGAAAAAACTGGACAAAATCCATGCAAACACGGTCGGATTTCCTATAAACATGACATATTTCATATAAAAATGCCAGATTTTCATATAAACATGATGGATTTCAGTACATTTACATCAACTAAGCGGTGCTAGTCTGGCTCTCGGGGTATAATAAGACGTAATCTAAATCGCCGCCTGCGGATCCCCTTGTCTTTCTCATGTCCTGCAGTTCGATCACCGGACAACAGGGAGCCTCGATGGTATATGCTTCAGCGCAAAGGACGACCCGCTTCCCCACCACTCATCAGAGTGGAACCCCATCTGATGCTTCAGTGGGAGGGGAAGGCAGTGCCTCCACTTCCGTGGAGCCCATGTGGCATCAACGGAGGTTCTGGCAAGAAAAGAACTGGGCAAGACACCGGCTATGTACGCTGGTGATACGTCTCCAACGTATTATATTTTTTGCTTGTTACATGTTGTTATATTATCATTCTTCGATGTTTTACAATCATTTTATAACAATTTTATATCATTTTTTGGGACTAAATTATTGGCATAGTGCCCAGTGTCAGTTGCTGTTTTTTTGCTTGTTTTTACTTCGTAGAATATCAGTACCAAACAGAGTCCAAATGCAGCGAAACTTTTTGGAGATTTTTTCTGGACCAAAAGACACCCAGTGGGCCAAAGAAGTACTAGAGGGGAGGCCCGTGGTGGGCACAACCCACCAGGGCGCGTCCAGGGGGGCTGTACCCCCCCCCCCCACGGAGACCTCCCGCACCGCCTCTTCGCCCTATAAATTCCCAAATATTCCAGAAACACTAGGGGAGTCGACGAAACACAATTCTAGCAGCCGCAAGTTCTAGAACCACGAGATCCAATATACACCATCACGGAGGGGTTCATCATCCTCATTGGTGCTTCTCCGATGATGCGTGAGTAGTCCACCATAGACCTAAGGGTCCGTAGGCAGTAGCTAGATGGCTTCCTCTCTCTCTTTTGATTCTCAATACAATGGTCTCTTGGAGATCTATTTGATGTAACTCTTTTTTGCGGTGTGTTTGTTGGGATCCGATGAACTTTGAGTTTATAATCAGATCTATATCCATGAATATTATTTGAGTCTTCTTTGATCTCTTATATGCATGATTATTTATAGCCTCATATTTCTTCTTCGAATCTTTGGTTTAGTTAGGCCAACTAGATTGATTTTTCTTGCAATGGGAAGAAGTGCTTTGTGATGGGTTCGATCTTGTGGTGTTCTTTCCCAGTGACAAAAGGGGCAGCAAGACATGCATGTATCGTTGCTATTAAGGTTAACAAGATGGGGGCTATTCCTACATGAATAGATCTCGTCTACATCATGTCATCGTTCTCATTACTCTGTTTCTCAATGAACGTAATACACTAGATGCATGCTGGATAGCGGTCAATGTGTGGAGTAATAGTAATAGATGCAGGCAGGAGTCGGTCTACTAATCTTGGACATGATGCCTATATGTTGATCATTGCTTTGGATATCATCATAATTATTTGATTTTCTATCAATTGCCCAACAGTACTTTGTTCACCCACCGTGTGCTATTTCTTGAGAGAAGCCACTAGTGAAATCTCCCGGGTCTATTCTTTATCATATTTGCTTTGAGATCTCTTTTCATTGGCTTTTATTTTCAGATCTATTATTCCAAAAGCCAAAAAAATACTTTGATGCACTTTTTTATTACTTATTTTACTTCACGTTTTATCGAGAGCTATTTATCCAATCTACCACAAATTTATCTATCTTTTTTACGGTGGAGGGATTGACAACCCTTCTTACGAGTCGGGTTGCAAGTATTTGTTCTTTGTGTGCAGGTACCATGTACATAGTGTTGCTTGGTTCTCCTACTGGATTGATACCTTGGTTTCACAACTGAGGGAAATACCTACCGTAGTTGTGCTGCATCATCCCTTCCTCTTTGGGGAAATACCGACGTAGTTTCAAGTGACATCAGCTGGCGTCGCCTCGGCGGTGGCCTTCATGGGACTCCAGCGGCGGCGGACTCTCGTGTTCCAGTTGTCCTCGATGGTGGCGGCGGACATGGAGGCGCCGGCCACCGACTCGTCGCTCTCCGCGCACCCGGCTTCTGTCTCTGCCTGCATGACGCGATCACAGGCACGGGAGGCACGGTCATAGGCAAGGGTGGCGCGGACGCAGGCACGAGCGGCGCGGTCGCAGACACGGGAGTTGCGATACAACGCGGCGACGTCGACGGCAGTGAGGACGCCCGTGCCGCCGTGCTTCCCGCCGTGTCGGCGTGAAGCAACTTGCCACTCCTCATCGAGTAGCCCTGGAGTGGCGAGTTGCTGAACCACGCGCTGGCTTGGGGCGGTAACTTGCTCCATCGGTTCAGGCGCGGGAGGTGGAGCAGTGAGCAGCCTCGCTCATATTCGGCCGGCTCGGCGAGCCACCCAGCCTGCTTGTATGTCGGAGAACTGCTCTTCAGAAGCCATTAGAAGAGTTGTGAAGGAGGAGATGGGGGGAGCAACGGAGGGGTGGCGATTCTTTCTTGGTGTCTGGCCTCGTTTAAATAGAGAGCCGACAGGATGAGCTCGGTCGACGTTGCGTTTAATGTCGGCCTGCTCATTAACGTACGTGTGGCAGGAGCAGGTTACTTGTCTTCCACAAAGGTTTAATGGAGGCGCATGAATGCGCGAGGAGGCATGTTCGTCCAGGCGTGCAGCGGGCGGCACCCTTGGCTGACGAGCCGCTTCAATGACAGAGGCAGTAGAGGTCGCGTCCGCCCTGAGCCGCCTTCAATGAAGAGCGACGCGCTCTACAGCGGCATGAATGCGGGCAGCTGGCGCCGGGCGGGATGCGCGCGCAGGAGGTGTGACGGGTTTTTGGTTGGACAAGGCGGTCATAAGCGGGTTTGGGATCGGTTTGGACTCCCGCAAACCTCCCTCACTTTTGTCTCCGGTTTGCGGGAGAATCGCGTTCAGACCATCCCACGGATTGATACAGGTCGGCGTTGGATGGCTTCCGCTGTCCGGACAACACGGTCCGGACGGTCGCGGGAGGTTTGAGGGTCGGCGTTGGAGATGTCCTCATATGATTTCCGAAGAAAAAAGGCATGGCAAAGGCTTTTCACCAGCTTATCCCTTCATTCCAAAATATTCAAAGTTCTAGGTTTGTTTTAAGTCGAGCTTCCTTATGTTTGACCAAGTTTATAGCAACAAGTTACTAACATTTCGCTACATGAAAGATATATAATATGGTAATATACTTTACGGTTAATTTAATAAAACTAATTTAACGTTCGCATGTTTCTTATAGGTTTTGTCAAACCTAAAGAAGTTTGACTTAGCCCAAAGTTAAAACTTTAAATATTTTGGAACGGGAGTAGGTAAAACATTTTTTGTGCACACACGGACGTGGATAAGAAAGGTCATGCGCTCAATGCTGCTTTTGATATTATAGTCATATTTGACTAACCAAGTTTTATCAATCTTTATGGCCATATTTACTCAGTATAAGCTAGGTAAAGTTCAACATCTCACCATATATATAGTTAATCACAGAGACATCCGTGTCATTGACGTGGCTTGAAACTGCGTCGATATTTCTCCAAAGAGGAAGGGATGATGCAGCACAACTACGGTAAGTATTTCCCTCAGTTATGAAACCAAGGTATCAATTCAGTTGGAGTCCAAGCCAAACTATGTAGGCGGCACCTGCACACAAAGAACAAAAACTTGCAACCCAACGTGTAAGAGGGGGTTGTCAATCCCTCCTCGGTAAAAAAGATAGATTGTTTTGTATGATGTTGGATAAGTAGATCTGAGTAAAACACGAAATAAAATAAATATAGAAAAAGTGCAGCAAGGTATTTTTGGGTTTTTGGAATAATAAATCTGAAAACAAAAGCGAATATGATAAAAGATAGACCCGGGGGCCGTAGATTTCACTAGTGGCCTCTCTCAAGAAAATAGCATATGATGGGTAAACAAATTACCATTGGGCAGTTGATAGAAGATCAAATAATTATGATGGCATCCAGGCAATGATCATTACATAGGCATCACGTCTAAGATTAGTAGACCGAAACGATTCTGCATCTACTACCATTACTCCACACATCGACCGCAATCCAGCATGCATCTAGTGTATTAAGTTCATGGAGATACAGAGTAATGCAATAAGAACAATGACATGATGTAGACAAGATCTATTTATGTAGGAACAGACCCCATCTTGTTATCCTTAATAGCAACGATACATGTGTGCCTCGCTGCCCCTTCTGTCACTGGGAGAGGACACCAAAAGATCGAACACATCACAAAGCACCTCTTCCCATGGCAAGAAAAATCGATCTAGTTGGCCTAACTAAGCCAAAGATTCAAAGAAGAAATACGAGGCTATAAGTAATCATGCATATAAGAGATCAAAGTAAACTCAAATAATTTTCATGGATATAGATTTGATCATAAACGCAATCTTCATCGGATCCCAACAAACACACCGCAAAAAAGCCATTACATCAAATAGATCTCCAAGAGACCATTGTATTGAGAAGCAAAAAGGAGAGAGGAAGCCATCTAGCTACTGCTTGCGGACCCGTAAGTCTATGGTGAACTACTCACGCATCATCGGAGAGGCACCAATGAGGATGGTGAACCCCTCCGTGATGGTGTAGGTTGGATCTCGTGGTTCTGGAATTTACGGCGGTTGGAATTGTCTTTCGTCTGCTCCCCTAGGGTTTCTGGAATATTTGGGAATTTATAGGGCGAAGAGGCAGTGCAGGAGACCTCTGTGGGGCCCACAACCCACCAGGGCGCGCCTGGGCTCTTGGGCACGCCCTTGTGTCTTGTGGTCCCCACGGGGATCCCCTCTGATCCTTCCTTCGCGCCCAGCTGGGTTGTGCCCCCTCCGGGCACCCCTCTGGTACTTCTTTGGCCCATCCCGTGTCTTCTGGCCTAGAAAAATTCTCCAAAAAGTTTCAATGCGTTTGGACTCTGTTTGGTAATGATATTCTGTGAAGTAAAAAACAATCAAAAAAATAGCAACTGTTGGGCACTATGTCAATAGGTTAGTCCCAAAAAATGATATAAAGTTGCTATAAAATGATTGTAAAACATCCAATAATGATAATATAACAGCATGGAACAATAAAAAATTATAGATACATTGGAGACGTATCAACATCCCCAAGCTTAATTCCTGCTCGTCCTCGAGTAGGTAAATGACAAAAACAGAATTTTTGATGTGGAATGTTGCCTAACATGTTCATCACATATTCTTTTTCTTTTTTAGCATGGACATTTGGACTTTTAGATGATTCAAAGCAATAGTCTATATTTGATATGATAATTTCAATACTCAAGCATATCAAGAAGCAACCACGTCTTTCAAAATATCAACACTAAAGAAAGTTTTCCCTAGCCCATCGTGCTCAATCATTGATCCATTCATGAAACACACTCGAATATTAGCTACATCCAATGCTCAAGTACGATCATAGTGCCCCTTATTTGGTGCGTTATAACAGAATATGAAGACTAAAATATAAAATAAAAATTTCATAAAGTAAATAGACAGGCCCTTCGCAGAGGGAAGTAGGGATTCGTAGAGGTGCTAGAGCTCAAGGAAAAAAAATTGAGAGATAAAAACATTTTGAGAGGCATGCTTTTCCTGTCAAAGAAAACGACCAAGTAGTTCCCAATACTTTCCATGCTAGATACATCATAGGCAGTTCCGAAACAAAAAATAAAGTTTATTCCTTTTCCACCATACTTTCACATTCCACGGCTAGCCGTATCCACGGGTACCGTCTATACCAACACTTTCCAAGGAATTTATTAGTTGACAACATAAAGTAAATTTCTTTTTCGGGACTGGGCATCCCTATTATCGCCTGATAACTCACAAGTATAGCGGATCGCAATAGTTTTCGAGGGTAGAGTATTCAACCCAAATTTATTGATTCGACACAAGGGGAGCCAAAGAATATTCTCAAGTATTAGCAGCAGAGTTGTCAATTCAACCACACCTGGAAGACTTAATATCTGCAGCAAAGTATTTAGTAGCATAGTAGTACGGAAGTAACGGTAACGGTGGAAAAAGTAACAGTAGCAGTTTTGTAGTAATTGTAACAGTGGCAACGACAAAGTAACTAAGCAAAGATCAATATGTGAAAAGCTCGTAGGCATTGGATCAGTGATGGAAAATTATGTCGGGTGCGATTCCTCATGCAACAGTTATAACATAGGGTGACACAGAACTAGCTCCAGTTCATCAATGTAATGTAGGCATGTATTCCGAATATAGTCATACGTGCTTATGGAAAAGAACTTGCATGACATCTTTTGTCCTACCCTCCCGTGGCAGCGGGGTCCTATTGAAAACTAAGGGATATTAAGGCCTCCTTTTAATAGAGTACCGGACCAAAGCATTAACACTTAGTGAATACATGAACTCCTCAAACTACGGTCATCACCGGGAGTGGTCCCGATTATTGTCACTTCGGGGTTACCGGATCATAACACATAGTACGTGACTATTGACTTGCAAGATAGGATCAAGAACTCACATATATTCATGAAAACATAATAGGTTCAGATCTGAAATCATGGCCCTCAGGCCCTAGTGACAAGCATTAAGCATAGCAAAGTCATAGCAACATCAATCTCAGAACATAATGGATACTAAGGATCAAACCCTAACAAAACTAACTCGATTACATGATAAATCTCATCCAACCCATCACCGTCCAGCAAGCCTACGATGAAATTACTCACGCACGGCGGTGAGCATCATGAAATTGGTGATGGAGGAAGGTTGATGATGACGACGACGATGGATTCCCCTCTCCAGAGCCTCGAACGGACTCCAGATCAGCCCTCCCGAGAGATATTAGGGCTTGGCGGCGGCTCCGTATCGTAAAATGCGATGAATCCTTCTCTCTGTTTTTTTCTCCCCGAACGTGAATATATAGAGTTGGAGTTGAGGTCGGTGGAGCCTCAGGGGGCCCACGAGGCAGGGGCGCGCCCTCCACCCTCGTGGACAGGGTGTGGCCCCCTGGTGTTGATTCTTTTGCCAGTATTTTTATTAATTCCAAAAATATTCTCTGTGAAGTTTCAGGTCATTCCGAGAACTTTTATTTCTGCACAAAAATAACACCATGGCAATTCTGCTGAAAACAGCGTCAGTCCGGGTTAGTTCCATTCAAATCATGCAAGTTAGAGTCCAAAACAAGGGCAAAAGTGTTTGAAAAAGTAGATACGATGGAGACGTATCATCGTCGTACTCTCGTGCAATGACAAGTGAATAAACACTCATCTTGAGAATAACACATCTAGCATGGAAAAAATATTGGCCACCCCCTGCCGCTTCATGAGTGGTACGGGCACACAAAAAGGAAATTCATTTTGAAAATTAGAGTTGGCACATACAAATTTGCTTAGAATGACACGGAAATACCGAATATAGGTAGGTATGGTGGACTCATATGGCAGAACTGGGTTTAAGGATTTTGGATGCACTAGTAGTATATCTACTTAGTACAAGTGGAGGCTAGCAAAAAGATTGAGAAGCAACCAACCAAGAAACAAAAAAATTCATAAACGAGCATTAAGCATAACTAACACCGAATAATGCACCACAAGAAGGATGTAATTTCATCGCATAACTATTGGCTTTCATGCTTGCATAGGGAATCACAAACCTTAACACCAATATTCTTACTAAAGTATAATTACTCACCAACATAACTCACATATTACTATCATCATATCTCAAAACTATTACAAGGAATCAAGTTTATTTTGTCCAATGATCTTCATGAAAGTTTTTATTATATCCCTCTTGAATATCTATCACTTTGGGACTAGTTTCATATATTGCCATTGCTTTTGACAAGGTCAAATAAATTTAAGTGAAGAACATGAGCATAAAGATTTTCATCTCTCAAAATAATATAAGTGAAGCACGAGAGAATTTCTTCAAAAAATTACTAACTCTCAAAGAAATGTAAGTGAATCATGAGAGTATTTCTCCAAAAATATTAAAGCACACCATTCTCAAAAAGATATAAGTGAAGCACTAGAGCAATTCCATAGCTCAAAAAATTTAAGTGAAGCACATAGAGCAATTCTAAAAAATCATAGCATAATTTTGGCTCTCTCAAATAGGTGTGTCCAGCAAGGATAATTGTTACAAATTAAAAAGCAAAATAAGCAAAGACTCATATAATACAAGATGCTCTAAGCAAAACTCATGATATGTGATGAATAAAATTATAGCTCTAAGTAAAATACCGATGGTTGTTAGAAGAAAGAGGGCATCCCCAAGCTTAGTTGCTTGTTTCTCCTTGAATATTGCCTTGGGTTGCCATGGGCATCCCAAACTTAGGCTCTTTTCACTCCTTATTCCTTCATCCATAGTGATCTCACCCAAAACTTGAAAACTTCAATCACACAAAACTTAACAAAAACCTTCGTGAGATCCGTTAGTATAATAAAGCAAATCACTACTCTAAGTACTGTTGCAGACCCATTCATATTTTATTATTGCATTATATCTACTGTATTCCAACTTTACCATGGCTTACACCCCCCCCCCAATATAGTCCATAGATTCATCAAAATAAGCACACAATGCAACGAAAACAGAACCTGTCAAAAACAGAACAGTCCGTAGTAATCTGGACTCTAACCATACTTCTATAACTCCAAAAATTCTGAAACATTAGGAAAATGTAGGCAATTTCTATATTAATCTTGTGTAAAAAAATTAGAATTTTTCGTCGCTTATGTGAATTTACAAACTTCTGCTACTGGACACAAAAGTTTTTGTTTTCCAACAAGATCAAATCAACTATCACCCAACATGATCCCAAAAGCTTTACTTGGCACAAACACTAATTAAAACATAAAAAACACAATCATAACAGTAGCATAATTGTGTAAACACTCAAGAACAAAAAGAAAAAGGCAAAAATAAAATTTATTTATTGAGTTGTCTCCCAACAAGCGCTATCGTTTTACGCCCCTAGCTAGGCATAATGCATAGATTCAAGTATTGTCATCTTTAGTTTTTGATCAATAGGATGCCCTAATGATTGATTCATATGGTGGCCTAATTCTTTTTCTAGGTAAGTGTTCCATACCCTTTCTTAATGGAAACTTTAATTTAATATTGCCTTCTTTCATATCAATCACGGCACCTATAGTGCGTAAAAACGGTCTACCAAGTATAATTGGACAAGACGGATTGCAATCAATATCAAGAACAATAAAATATATGGGAACATAATTCCCATTTGCAAGAATAAGAACATCATTAATTCTTCCCAAAGGCTTTTTAATAGTAGAATCCGCCAAGTGCAAATTAAGATAACATTCTTCAATATTGGTAAGACCAAGCACATCACATAGAGATTTCGGAATTGTGGAAACACTAGCACCCAAATCACATAAAGAAAAACACTCATAATTTTTAATCTTGACTTTAATGGTAGGTTCCCATTCATCATGTAATTTTCTAGGAATTGAAATCTCTAATTCCAACTTATCTTCTAAAGCTTTCATCATGGCATCAACAATATGTAGTAAAAGCTTTATTTTGTTCATAAGCATGGGTGAATTTATCATCAATTGCAACAAACAAATACACTCAATCAAAGAGCAATTATCATAATTGAAGTCTTCGTAATCCAAATGGTGGGCACATTGCTAGTTAAAGTTTTGACCTCTCCAAACCCACTTTTATCAATTTTTTCATCAAGATTTTCACCCTCCAAATTATTGGGATGCCCTCTAGCTAAAGTTGAATCTTCTCCAGTCCCTTTATCATCAATTTTAATTTTACTAAACAAGGAATCAATAGAAGAAACACCAATTACTTTAAGATCTTCATCATCTTTATGAAAGCAGTCACTAGAAAACGCTCTTTCTAAAAATTCTCTTTTAGCTCTAAGCATAGCGGTTCTTTTCTTACTTTCATCCATAGAAACATACAAAGCTTTAATTGATTCATCAACCTTGGGTGAAAAGGTTTTCATCTTGAGATTTTCTACATCCTGAGAAATTCTATCAACTTCTAGACATATCATCAATCTTATTCAACTTTTCTTCTATTGTAGTATTGAAAATTTTTGAGCATTGATAAATTCTCTAATATTATTCTCAAGATCAGAGGGGTTCATATTATTATTGTAAGAAGAATTACATAGGAATTACCATAATTATTAGAGGAATTTTTAGGAAAAGGCCTAGGATTAAAATTACCTCTATAACCATTGTTATTAAAATTGTTTCGTGAGACAAAATTCACATCTACGGGATCACTATTTTGCTCAATCAAAGTAGACAAAGGCACATCATTAAGATCAATAAGAGCACTTTTACTAGCAACCAATTTCATAAGAGCATCAACTTTTTCACTCAACGTACTAATTTCTTCAGCCGAATTAATTTTTTTACTAGTAGATGCTCTTTCGGTATGCCATTGCGAATAATTTGCCAAGATATTATCTAGCAATTTAGTAGCTTCACCCAAAGTAATTTCCGTAAAAGTACCACCCACGGCGGAATTTAAAGATTTCTAGAAACAAAATTCAATCCCGCATAAATTTTTTGAATAATCATTCAAAGATTTAAACCATGAGGTGGACAATTTCTTAGCATCAATTTCATTCTTTCCGAAGATTGTGCAACATGTTCATGCTGAAGTTGCTTAAAATTCATGATTTGAGTTCTAAGAGAAATAATTTTCGCGGGCAGAAAATACTTAGTAATAAACGCATCCTTGCATTTATCCCAAGAATCGATACTATTGCGAGGCAAAGAAGAAAACCAAATTTTTGCATGGTCCCACAAAGAAAAAAGAAACAATTCACAATTCACCATATCATTGTCCACATCTTTTTTTTTCATATCGCACAATTCTACGAATGTGTTTAGATGGGACGCGCCATCCTCATTAGGAGTACCGGCAAATTGCTCTTTCATATCAAGATTCAACAAAGCGGCATTAATATCACAAGACTCCGCACTAGTGGCGGGAAGAGCAATCAGAGTGCTAATAAAATCATTATTATTGGTATTGGAAAAATCACACAATTTGGTATTTTCTTGAGACATCGTGACTATGCAAACAAGATTGCAAACAAAAAAAAGATCTTACGAGAAAAAGGCGAACGAAAAAGAAGGTGAATAAAAAGGCAAATTTTTGTGAAGTGGGGGATATGAAAACGAGAGGCAAATGGCAAGTAATGTAAATTGCAAGGAGATGATATTTGTGATTAGGAACCTGGTAGATGTTCACTTGATCCTCCCCGGCAATGGCACCAGGAATTCCTTTGACGTGGCTTGAAACTGCGTCGGTATTTCCCCAAAGCGGAAGGGATGATGCAGCACAACTACGGTAAATATTTCCCTCAGTTATGAAACCAAGATATCAGTCCAGGGAGTCGAAACCAAGCTATGTAAGCGGTACCTGCACACAAAGAACAAAAACTTGCAACCCAACGCGTAAGAGGGGTTGTCAATCCGTCCTCGGTAGATCAGAAAGCAAAAGCGAATAAAAATAGATCGGAAAGCAATATGATAAAAGATAGACCCAGGGGCCATAGATTTAAATAGTGGCTTCTCTCTAGAAAATAGCATACGATGGATAAACAAATTACTATTGGGCAATTGGTAGAAGATCAAATAATTATGACGACATCCAAGCAATGATCATTACATAGGCATCACGTCCAAGATTACTTGACCGAAACGATTCTGCATCTACTACTATTACTCCACACATCGACCGCTATACAGCATGCATCTAGTGTATTAAGTTCATGGAGAAACGGAGTAATGCAATAAGAACGATGACATAATGTAGACAAGATCTATTCATGTAGGAATAGACCCCATCTTTTTATCCTTAATAGCAATGATACATGCGTGCCTCGCTGCCCCTTCTGTCACTGGGAGAGGACACCGCAAGATCGAACCCATCACAAAGCACCTCTTCCCATGGCAAGAAAAATCGATCTAGTTGGCCTAACTAAACCAAAGATTCAAAGAAGAAATACAAGGCTATAAGTAATCATGCATATAAGAGATCAAAGAAAACTCAAATAACTTTCATGGATATAGATCTGATCATAAACTAAAACTTCATCGAATCCCAACAAACACACCCCAAAAAAGTCATTACATCAAATAGATCTCCAAGACCATTGTATTGAGAAGCAAAAAGAGAGAGGAAGCCATATAGCTACTGCCTATGGACCGGTAGGTCTATGGTGAACTACTCATGCATCATCGGGGAGGCACCAATGAGGATGATGAACCCCTCCGTGATGGTGTAGATTGGGTCTCGTGGTTCTGGAACTTGCGGCTGCTGGAATTGTGTTTCGTCTGCTGCCCTAGGGTTTCTGGAATATTTGGGTATTTATAGGGCGAAGAGGCGATGCAGGAGACCTCCATGGGGCCCATAGCCCACTAGGGCGCGCCTGGGCTCCTGGGCGCGCCCTGGTGTCTTGTGGTCCCCACGGGGATCCCCTCTAACCCTTCCTTGGCTCCCAATTTTCCTTCTGGTCCAAAACAATCTCCAAAAAATTTCATGGCATTTGGGCTTCGTTTGGTAGGGATATTCTGCGAAGTAAAAAACAAGCAAAAATAGCAACTGGCACTAGGCACTATGTCAATAGGTTAGTCCCAAATAATGATATAAAGTTGCTATAAAATGATTGTAAAAGATCCAAGAATGATAATATAACAACATGGAACAATAAAAAAAATTATAGATACGTTGGAGACGTATCAGTCATCCTCCCCGTGGGCGAGCCGGACGAAACCCTAGCCGCAGGGGGAACCTACCCTCTCCATCCCTCCCTCCCCTTGCCATCATTGGCATGCGACGCCTGATACGTCTCTGTCGTATCTTTAATTTTTGATTGTTTCATGTCAATATTCTACAACTTTCATATACTTTTGGAAACTTTTTATACTATTTTTGGGACTAACATATTGATCCAGTGCCCAGTGTCAGTTCCTGTTTGTTGCATGTTTTTGTTCTGCAGAGAATCCATATCAAACGAAATCCAAATGCGATAAAAAATTATGGAGATTTTTTTTGGAATATATGTGAATTTTAGGAAGTGGAATCAACGCAAGGCATAGCCCGAGGGGCCCACAAGCCCTTGAGGCGCGTCCCCTACTCAGGGCGCGTCCAAGGGCCTTGTGGCCACCCCAAAGGTCGGTTGGAGGTGTCTTTCGGACGCAAGGAAGCTAATATCTGGATAAAAATCGTGTAAAAATTTCAGCCCAATCGGAGTTACGGATCTCCGGGAATTTAAGAAATGGTGAAAGGCAAGAATCTGGAAATGCAAAACAGAAGGAAACACAGAGAGAGAGAGAGAGAGAGAGAGAGAGAGATCCAATCTCGGAGGGGCTCCAGCCCCTCTGCCGCCATGGAGGCCAAGGACCAGAGGGGAAACCCTTCTGCCATCTAGGGGGAAGGTCAAGGAAGAAGAAGAAGGAGGGGGGCTCTCTCCCCCTCTCTCCTAGTGGCACCGGAACGCCGCCGGGGCCATCATCGTGATGGCGACTGATGTCTGCTAGAACTACGTCGGTATTTCCCCAAAGAGGAAGGGATGATGCAGCACAGCAACGGTAGGTATTTCCCTCATTGATGAGACCAAGGTTATCGAACCAGTAGGAGAACCAAGCACCACTACGTAAACAGCACTTGCACACAAATAACAAACACTCGCAACCCGACGTGTTAAAGGGGTTGTCAATCCCTTTTGGGTAACGGCGCGAGAAATTGGCAAAAGGACGGGGTAAAGTTGTAATAGATTGGATAAATGGATCCCAAATAAAATAAAATGCAGCAAGTTATTTTTTTTATTTTTGGTTTAATAGATCTGAAAATAAAAGCAAATAAAATAGATCGCAAAGGCAAATATAATGAAGAAGAGACCCGGGGCCCGTAGATTTCACTAGTGGCTTCTCTCGAGAAAAATAGCACACGGTGGGTGAACAAATTACTGTTGGGCAATTGATAGAACTTCAAAAAATCATGACGATATCGAGGAAATGGTCATTATATAGGCATCACGTCCAAGATTAGTAGACCGACTCCTGCCTGCATCTACTACTATTACTCCACACATCGACCGCTATCCAGCATGCATCTAGTGTATTAAGTTCATGGAAAACGGAGTAATGCAATAAGAACGATGACATGATGTAGACAAGATCTATTTATGTAGAAGTAGACCCCATTTTGTTATCCTTAATAGCAACGATACACACGTGTCGTTTCCCTTTCTATCACTGGGATCAAGCACCGTAAGATCGAGCCCATTACAAAGCACCTCTTCCCATTGCAAGATAAATAGATCAAGTTGGCCAAACAAAACCCAAATATCGGAGAAGAAATACGAGGCTATAAGCAATCATGCATATAAGAGATCAAAGAAGACTCAAATAACTTTCATGGATACAAAGATAGATCTGATCATAAACTCAAAGTTCATCAGATCCCAACAAACACAACGCAAAAAGAGTTACATCTATGGATCTCCAAGGCACCATTGTATTCAGAATCAAAAGAGAGAGGAACCATCTAGCTACTAACTACGGACCCGTAGGTCTGCAAAGAACTACTCACGCATCATCGGAGAGGCACCAATGGACATGATGAACCCCTCCGTGATGGTGTCTAGATTGGATCTGGTGTTTCTGGAACTTGCGGCGGCTGGAATTGATTTTCGTCGACTCCCCAATGGTTTCTGGAATATTGGGGTATTTATAGAGCAAAGAGGCGGTGCGAGAGGCCACCGAGGTGGGCATAACCCACCTGGGCGCGCCTGGGCCCCCAGGCGTGCCCTTGTGGGTTGTGCCCCCCTCGGGGCACCCCTCTCGTACTTCTTCAGCCCATCTTGTGTCTTCTGGTCCAGAAAAAATCAACAAAAAGTTTCGCTGCGTTTGGACTCCATTTGGTATTGATTTCCTGCAATGTAAAAAACATGCCGAAAACAGCAACTGGCACTGGGCACTATGTCAATAGGTTAGTACCAAAAAAATGATATAAAATGACTATAAAATGATTGTAAAACATCCAAGAATGATAATATAACAGCATGGAACAATAAAAAATTATAGATACGTTGGAGACGTATCAGCATCCCCGAGCAGGTAAATGATAAAAACAAATTTTTTGATGTGGAATGCTGCCTAACATATTCATCACATATTCTTTTCTTTGTAGCATAGACATTTGGACTTCTATATGGTTCAAAGCAATAGTCTAGTTTTGACATGATAACTTAAATACTCAAGCATATCAACAAGCAACCATGTCTTTCAAAATATCAACGCTAAAATAAGTTATCCCTAGCCCATCATGCTCAATCATTGATCGATTCATAAAACACACTCGCATATTAGCTACACCTAATGCTCAAGTACGATCACAGTGCCCCTGAGTTGGTGCTTTATAAGAGAAGATGGAGACTCAAATTAAAAATAAAAATTGCATATAGTAAAAGAAAGGCCCTTCACGGAGGGAAGTAGGGATTTGTAGAGGTGCCAGAGCTCAAAGCGAAAATTGAGAGATAAAAACATTTTGAGAGGCATAATTTTCCCACCAACGAAAACGACTTAGAGTTCCCAACACTTTCCATGCTAGATATATCATAGACGGTTCCCAAACAGAAAATAAAGTTTATTCCTTTTTCCACCATACTGTCACTTTCCATGGCTAGCCGTATCCACGGGTGCCTTCCATACCAACACTTTCCAAGGAATTTATTATTTGACAACATAAAGTAAATACATTTCTCATTTTGGGACAGGGCATCCCTAATACCTTTGCCTTACTCTCGTGCAATGACAAGTGAATAAACACTCATCGTCAGAATAACACATCTAGCATGGAAAATATTTGCCACCCCTCACCGCCTCGCGAGCGGTACGAGCACACAAAAGAGAAATTTATTTTGAAACTTAGAGATGGCACATACAAATTTTCTTAGAACGACAAAGGAATACCACATATAGGTAGATATAGTGGACTCATATGGCAAAACTGGTTTAAAGGGTTTTGGATGCACAAGTAGTGATCATACTTAGTGCAAAATGAAGGCTAGCAAAAGATTGAGAAGAGACCAACCAAGAAATGAGAAATCTCATAAGCGAGCATTAAGCATAATTAACACCAAATAATGCACCACAAGTAGGATATAATTTCATTGCATAAATATTGACTTTCGTGCTTGCATAGGGAATCACAAACCTTAACACCAATATTCTTACTAAAGCATAATTACTCACCAACATGACTCACATATCACATTGATAACCCACAAGTATAGGGGATCAATTGTAGCCTCTTTCGACAAGTAAGAGTGTCGAACCCAACGAGGAGCTAAAAGGTAGAACAAATATTCCCTCAAGTTCTATCGACCACCGATACAACTCTTCGCACGCTTAACGTTTGCTTTACCTAGAACAAGTATGAAACTAGAAGTACTTTGTAGGTGTTTTTGGATAGGTTTGCAAGAAAATAAAAGAGCACGTAAATAAAAAGTAGGGGCTGTTTAGATAAAGACACAATAAAGTAAATATAGCGAGTGTGGAAAAGTGGTGGTAGGAGTTGCAAAATTGTCCCTAAGCAATTGACTACTTTACTAGACCGATAGCAAGTTTTATGTGGGAGAGGCCACTGCTAGCATGTCATCCCTGACTTGGAATTCTATGCACTTATGATTGGAACTATTAGCAAGCATCCGCAACTACTAACGTTCATTAAGGTAAAACCCAACCATAGCATTAAAATATATTGGTCCCCCTTCAATCCCGTATGCATCAATTTCTATGCTAGGTTGAAGCTTCTGTCACTCTTGCCCTCCAATACATAGTCCTATCAACATACAACTAACCCTATGGTGTGATACACGCGCACGCTCATATGATGGGCACCAAAGTACAGCAACATAACCACAAGCAAATTAAACCAATCATAGCAATTCATCAATCACTGATAGGACAGCGAAAATCTACTCAGACATCATAGGATGGCAACACATCATTGGATAATAATATGAAGCATAAAGCACCATGTTCAAGTAGAGGGTACAGCGGGTTGCGGGAGAGTGGACCTCTGTAGATAGAGGGGGGAAGGTGATGAAGATGTTGGTGAAGATGACGGAGGTGTTGGTGTAGATCGCGGTGATGATGATGGCCCCGGCGGCGTTCCGGCGCCACCGGGAGAGAGGGGGAGAGAGCCCCCCTCCTCCTTCTTCCTTGACCTTCCCCCTAGATGGGAGAAGGGTTTCCCCTCTGGTCCATGGCCTCCACGGCGGCGGAGGGGCGAGAGCCCCTCCGAGATTGGATCTGTCTCTCTCTGTTTCTGCGTTTTGGATTCTGCCCTTTGACCGTTTCTTTTATAACCGGAGATCCGTAACTCCGATTGGATTGAAACCTCTGCCCAGATTTTTCTCCAAAAATTAGCTTTCTTGCGGCCAAAGAAGAGCAGCAACCGCCTTACGGGGGGCCCACGAGGGGGGCAGGCGTGCCCCCTGCCTCGTGCCCCCCTCGGGCACCGTCTTGCGTTGATTCTTCTTCCGGAATTTTCCAAATATTCCAAAAATATTCTCCGTCCGTTTTTATTCCGTTTGGATTCCGTTTGATATGGGGTTTCTGTGAAACATAAAACATGCAACAAACAGGAACTGGCACTGGGCACTGGATCAATATGTTAGTCCCAAAAATAATATAAAAAGTTGCCAAAAGTATATGAAAGTTGTATAATATTGGCATGGAACAATCAAAAATTATAGATACGACGAAGACGTATCACACATCATCATATGTCAAAACTATTACAAGGAATCAAGTTATTTTGTCCAATGATCTTCATGAAAGTTTTTATTATATCCTTCTTGGATATCTATCACTTTGGGACTAATTTTCATGTGTTGCTTTTGATAAGCTCAAACAAATATAAGTGAAGATCATGAGCATAATATTTCTTTCTCTCAAAATAATTTAAGTGAAGCAAGAGAGAATTTCTTAAAATTTGTACTAACTCTCAAATAAATCTAAGTGAGGCATGAGGGCATTTCTTCAAAAATACTAAAGCACACCGTGCTAAAAAATATATAAGTGAAGCACTAGAGCAATTCCATATCTCATAAAGATTTAAGTGAAGCATAGAGAGCAATTCTAACAAGTCTTGGCATAATTTTGGATCTCTCAAATAAGTGTGTACAACAAGGATTCAAGACTTAAAACACAAAGCAAAAAAAGCAAAGACTCATATCATACAAGACGCTCCAAGCAAAACTCATAGTATGTGACGAATAAAAATATAGTTCCGAGTAAAATACCGATGGTCGTTAGAAGAAAGAGGGGATGCCACTCGGGCATCCCCAAGCTTAGTTGCTTGCTTCTCTTTGGATAATAGCTTGGGATGCCATGGGCATCCCCAAGCTTAGGCTCTTCTTACTCCTTATTCCTTCATCCATCGTAATATCACCCAAAATTTGAAAAATTTAATCACACAAAACTCAACAAAACCTTCATGAGATCCGTTAGTATAAGAAAACAAATCACTACTATAAGTACTGTAGCAAACCAATTCATATTTTGTTCTTGCATTATATCTACTGCATTCCAACTTTTCTATGGCAAAAACTCTTTAAAGAAACCCATAGAATCATCAAAACAAGCACACAATGCAAAGAAAACAGAATCTATCAAAAACAGAACAGTCTGTAGCAATCTGGATATTTTGAATACTTCTACAACTCCAAAAATTCTGAAAAATTAGGACCACGTGAAAATTTGTATATTAATCCTCTGCAAAAAGAATGGGTAATTTATCACGCTTCTGTGATTTTTAACAATTCTGTGACTGGCGTGCGAAGTTTCTGTTTTTCAGCAAGATCAAATCTACTATCACCCAACATAATCCTAAAGGCTTTGCTTGGCACAAACACTAACTAAAACACAAAAAACACAATCATAACAGTAGCATAATTGTGCAAACACTCAAGAATAGAAAACAAAAGGCAAAAATAAATTTTATTCATTGGGTTGCCTCCCAACAAGCGCTATCGTTTTACGCCCCTAGCTAGGCATAAGGCAAGGATCTACGTTTTGTTGTCCTTCTCCTTAATTTCCTTAGAGGTGTTTTTGTCAAGAGGTTTTGTAAAGACAACATAAAACATATTATCCATAGGAACTTTAGCACTATTAAGTTGCCCATCATCATAACCCCTTTGATTTCCGGCAACAATCCAAGAGTAATGTTGATTACCATTATTGAAAACTTGTTGGATTACATCTAAAATGGGGACTTACTTTTTAAGATTCTCATCAAAGATTTGATTATCCCCAAGCAAATGTCTTAACACATAATCACTATTGTAAAGAATTTCATCTATCACGGGCTTTTCACGATTCATACCATAAAAATCAAAGATTTCCCTAGCTTCCTGTATTATATAGTCAAATTCATTCATAAGAACGAGAGTGGCCAACTTTTTAGCTTTAGGATTCTTTATAACGGGAAGCTCAAAAAACAATCTTTGCAAAGTAGGATGAGTACGGAAAAATTTACTTTCAAGTTTTAGAACTAGTGCTGAAATATCTTCCGCATAAGATCTAGTCCTTCTAAGTATAGGAGCATCATCAAGACTTAAGTTTCCAACACCATTGAAAAATTCTTAGATACGTTCTTTTCCCATAACATTCCCTTGCCCCAAGATAAAAGTTTTAGCATCTAGACTGCCCGTACGTCCAATCTTAGGAGTTAGGCCATCATTTGTTGGTGCCATACCGAAATCACTCATGATTGCAAGCAAATGATAGATCTGACGAGAAAACAGCGAACGAAAAAAAGGACGAATAAAACGGCAAATTTTTGTGAAGTGGGGGAGAGGAAAACGAGAGGAAAATGGAAAATAATGTAAATTGCGAGGAGATAAGATTTGTGATTAGGAATTTGGTACATGTTGATGATGTCTCCCCGGCAACGGCGCCAGAAATTCCTTTTGATGTCTGCTAGAACTACGTTGGTATTTCCCCAAAGAGGAATGGATGATGCAGCACATCAACACTAGGTATTTCCCTCAGTGATGAGACCAAGGTTATCGAACCAGTAGGAGAACCAAGCAACACTACGTAAACATCACCTGCACACAAATAACAAATACTCGCAACCCGACGTGTTAAAGGGGTTGTCAATCCCTTCCGGGTAACAGCTCCAGAAATTGGCAAAGGACGGGTAAAGTTGTAATAGATTGAATAAATGGATCGCAAATAAAATAAAGTGCAGCAAGGTATTTTTGGTTTAATAGATATGAAAATAAAAGCAAATAAAATAGATCACAAAGGCAAATATAATAAATAAGAGACCCCGGGGCCGTAGATTTCACTAGTGGCTTCTCTCGAGAAAAATAGCAAACGGTGGGTGAACAAATTACTGTCGGGCAATTGATAGAATTTCAAATAATCATGACGATATCCAGACAATGATCATTATATAGGCATCACGTGCAATATTAGTAGACCGACTCCTGCCTGCATCTACTACTATTACTCCACACATCGACCGCTATCCAGCATGCATCTAGTGTATTAAGTTCATGGAGAAACGGATAATGCAATAAGAACGATGATATGATGTAGACAAGATCTATTTATGTAGAAATAGACCCCATCTTGTTATCCTTGATAGCAACGATACATATGTGTCGTTTCCCTTTCTGTCACTGGGATAAGCACCGTAAGATCAAACACATTACAAAGCACCTCTTCCCATTACAAGATAAATAGATCAAGTTGGTCAAACAAAACCCAAATATCGGAGAAGAAATACGAGGCTATAAGAAATCATGCATATAAGAGATCAAACAAGACTCAAATAACTTTCATGGATAAAAAGATAGATCTGATCATAAACTAAGTTCATCGGATCCCAACAAACACACCGCAAAAAGAGTTACATCATATGGATCTCCAAGAGACCATTGTATTGAGAATGAAAAGAGTGAGAGGAAGCCATCTAGGTACTAACTACGGACCCGTAGGTCTACAAAGAACTACTCACGCATCATCAGAGAGGCACCAATGGACATGATGAACCCCTCCGTGATGGTGTCTAGATTGGATCTGGTGTTTCTGGAACTTGCGGCAGTTGGAATTGATTTTCGTCGACTCCCCTAGGGTTTTTGGAATATTGGGGTATTTATATAGCAAAGAGCCGGTGCGGGAGGCTACCGAGGTGGGCATAACCCACCTAGGCGTGCCTCGGGGCACCCCTCTAGTACTTCTTTGGCCCATCTTGTGTCTTCTGGTCCAGAAAAAATTCACAAAAAGTTTTGTTGTGTTTGGACTCCGTTTGGTATTGATTTCCCGCGATGTAAAAAACATGCAGAAAACAGCAACTGGAACTGGGCACTATGTCAATAGGTTAGTACCAAAAAATGATATAAAATAACTAGAAAATAATTGCAAAACATCCAAGAATGATAATATAACAGCATGGAACAATCAAAACTTATAGATACGTTGGAGACGTATCAGCGATCTACACCAACAACTTCGTCGCCGTCATCACTAACTCTCTCCCCCTCTATGAAGCGGTGTAACACCTCTCCTCCCCGCTGTAATCTCTACTTAAACATGGTGCTCAACGCTATATATTATTTCCTAATGATGTATGGCTATCCTATAATATGTGAGTAGATCTATTTTGTCCTATGGGCTGATTGATGATCGTGATTGGTTTGAGTTGTATGTTTTATTATTGGTGCTATCATATGGTGCTCTCCGTGTCGCGCAAGCGTGAGGGATCCCCGCTGTAGGGTGTTGCAATACGTTCATGATTCTCTTATGGTGGGTGGCGTGAGTGACAGAAGCACATATCCGAGTAAGTAGGTTGTTTGCGTATGGGAGTAAAGAGGACTTGATACTTTAATGCTATGGTTGCGTTTTACCTTAATGATCTTTAGTAGTTGCAGATGCTTGCTAGAGTTCCAATCATAAGTGTATATGATCCAAGTAGAGAAAGTATGTTAGCTTATGCCTCTCCTTCGTATAAAATAGCAATAATGATTACCGGTCTAGTTATCGATTGCCTAAGGACAAATAACTTTCTTGTGACAAAAAGCTCTCTACTAAAACTAACTTACTTGTTTCTTTATCTAAACAGCCCCTATCTTTTATTTTTGTGTTCTTTATTATCTTGCAAACTTATTTTTTTACACCTACAAAGTATTTTTAATTTCATACTTGTTCTAGGTAAAGTGAACGTTAAGCGTGCGTAGAATTGTATCGGTGGTCGATAAAACTTGAGGGAATATTTGTTCTACCTTTAGTTTTTCATTGGGTTGGACACTCTTATTTATCGAAAGAGGTTACAATTGATCCCCTACTTATGGGTTATCAACGCCGGGTAAAGCCTATGTGGCATTGGCGACGGAAGGGCACCTCGTTTCCCCTCTGACGCGACTTGGCTGCTACGGGGCGCTCGGCCGAGGAGAGGTGGACGGGCATCGCGACGAGGCGCGGCTGGGCGCGTATGAGGGCGCGACGTTGTGGAGGCTGGTATATCTGGGGCGCGCGTGTACGTGGTGCTTGGGTGTCACCCCAGCACGGATCTACGGCACGCGTGGTACGGGAGACGTGCGATAGAGCCACCAACGTGGATCTGCTGGCCGACGGCCTTGCTGGCTCCGTTGGCCTGGTAGTCACATGACGGCCTGGTGGATGGGATGGATGTCGTTGGCTCTAGTGCGAGATCTGCTCGCTGCGACGTCATGCATTGATGGCACATGAGTTTGGTTCTTGGGGCTGCGACCCTGGATCTTCGGTGGTGGCGGCCTCCATATTCTTAGACGATGCGAAGGCTAGGTCTCGAGGTGGTGCTAGCCTCGCTGAGGCTGGCGGGGTATGGGACGCACCCTCCACCAAGTGATTGGGTCTGGTACGGCTCGGCGGGTGACACATGCATATATTTCGGAGGCATCCAGACATGCTTGTCGCCAGCGGGTGCTATGCATGATGTCTCATGTGGAGACGTCAAGTCATGCCTGCTCTCGGCATGTGATGCATGATGGCTCTGGTGAAGGCGTCATGTTTTGCGTGTTGCTGCTGGATTGAGGGTGGTGCGACACTGACCGGAGGCAAGACGGTGTGGGACGTCTTTGTCTTTTGGCATCTCTTTGTGCGGTATCTGCCTAGCAAGGTGTTAGTAGATGGACAAGTGTTGATGGTAGAGGTGGCTTCAACAATGAGCATGCACACTCTAGTGCACTAGATCTCCAATAAGACTATGTCATCTCGTGCTTGCGTTGTGCCTTTGCTGAAAATGGTGGATTGAAGCTTGACTTTGGGGATGAAAATCCCGAGATTGACTTTGGGTTGGACTCATCATCATCGGTGTATGTACGACGATTTCTTCTTAAAGGCTTAGCGTTGTGTATATTTTCCGTTTTGTTTTTATCTTTTATCATACTGTTAATGGTTGTCTGGTGGAGATACTGTTGCGAGGCATGCGGCCTCGGGTTTTTCCCGGGTCGATGTTGTACGGTTGCTGGATTTTAAATAATAAACGATATATAACGGTGTGCATAGCTCGATGTAGAGGTCGGAGCTCGATGTAGAGGTCGGAGGTTACCCTCTTTTAAGAAACTATATAGTTAAGCGCAATTAGAAATTCTCAAAGCCTTTAAAGTTTTTACAGTTCGAATAGACATTGGGATTCACAAGCAGGCAAAGTGAAGTACTTTCTTGAGATAATTGGACTGCACACAAGACACAACCTTCATGAATTGCATGAATCAATCTTTAATTTATGTGGAGAATGAAACGAGCATGTGGAGAGATTTGGTGACCGGTTTCTGCGTTCATTGCTGCAGTAACCTGCCTCATCGACACAGTGAGTATCAGATGCTGATAAAACCATGTAGATAATATAAATGTACTTTATAAGTTCTCAATTTTAGAGCTTATGAGGTCAAAGCATCGTTTGCTGGGAAAGATAAGATCTCATCCCAGCTCCCGAAAACAGATCGTATCATATATGATCTTTTTAAGCAGATCACTTCACATGCGCGCATTAATTATCAGATCATATTTTCCGTTGGTAACACATGCATAGATCTTCCCAGGCACATGGCGAGGTATCACCGAACGACTTGGACTTCCTATATAATGGAGCCTTGCATTTCGCATTTTCGTCACCACCTGCTCAGCACATCCACTAAAGCACATATCCAGGAAGAACCCTAGCGATGAAGGGCCTCTTTTTGTGCGCACTTGCACTTGCCTTTGCGATGGTGACCACCCACGCCCAGCTGCAGTACTGTGAGAAGCGCTGCGGCAAGCAGGCCGACGGCATGGAGTGCCCCAACAACCTCTGTTGCAGCAAGGATGGGTACTGCGGCCTGGGCGTCGACTACTGCAGCGCTGCCGCCGGCTGCCAGAGCGGCGCCTGCTACGACAACAAGATCTGCGGTGCGCAGGCCGGTGGTGCATTGTGCCCTAACAACCATTGTTGTAGCTCGGGCGGTCGTTGTGGCTATGGCAGTGAATACTGCAGTGGCAGCCGCGGCTGCCAGAGCGGTCCTTGCTGGGCTGACCTCAAGTGTGGCCACCTGGCCAATGGTAAGCAATGCCCCAATAACCTTTGCTGCAGCCAATATGGTTATTGTGGCTTAGGACCGGAGTTCTGCGGTGCTCGCTGCCAAAATGGCGCCTGCAGCACGGACAAGCCGTGTGGCAATAAGGCTAATGGTGCACGATGCACCAACAACTATTGTTGCAGCCAGTATGGGTCTTGTGGGCTTGGCAAGGATTATTGTGGTACCGGCTGCCAGAGCGGTGCTTGCTACACTCCTTCCTTCCTGGCTAACATACTCAAGTGTGTGCCTTGAATTGTTGTCATGGAAGTATGAGTGTTGCAGTGAGGAGAAATAATCAGTGGCAATAGCTAATACTATTGTCCCAAATTAAGTTTTACTTGTACCAGCTACATATCGTTTTCAAGCTGTCGGCAGTTGTCCTAATTAGTACTATTCTGTTTTGTTGCCATCGTGTAATGTTATTGTATGATCTGGTGGTACTATATATCACCACTTGTTTTAGAGCAATTT
The DNA here is from genome assembly GCF_002575655.3 of Aegilops tauschii subsp. strangulata. NCBI lineage: Eukaryota > Viridiplantae > Streptophyta > Magnoliopsida > Poales > Poaceae > Aegilops > Aegilops tauschii. The sequence continues at coordinate 579,981,133 of NC_053041.3, read as the reverse complement.
CCTTTCAATACACAACTGGTGTTGCCATATCTTTACCGGTTGTACTCATGGTTATTATTTGCTGAGGAAAAAGAAACAGAAGAAATACAATAGAACTGTGAATGGAATGAGCTTCGAACATATTGTTTGACAGCAGCGCCCAAAAGAAGATCGTTGTGAACAAAACAAAAAAGACATCACTGGAACAAAAAAAAACGCTACAAATTGTACTATTGAAGGTAAATTACAAGTGAACTTAAAAAACTCGTAAATTACATGTGTGGCAAACGAGAGGCTTGACTACCGTGGACACTGGATCGCAGACACTAAAATACATTTATGTCTGTTGTCGCAGTAAGATCATTTTGTATATTTAGAGAGGACAACAAAAGCCCACCATATGGCACTGCGGGTATTAGAGCATCTCTAATATGGACCCTAAATCGTCCGTATCCGTGTGGACCGCACCGTACGGACGTGTTTTGCCATCCATCGCAGTCCCCATATCTGTCCACGGACCGGTTCGGACGTCCTTTTTCCACAAACCGGAAGCGAACCAAGGAGACTTTGCGGGCATCTGAACCGCTCCCACACGCGCGTCCGACAACCCTGACCCACCGAAAACCCTCTCCCGCCTCCTCCGTGCTTTCTCTCCAACAGATGCACCGCTTCCGGCGCCGCATTCATGCCGGTCTAGAGCCGCAACAACCGACATTGATGTCGTGCGATGTGACCTGACTGGAGGGCAGCGCTAATCCACGCGACCTCTCAGGCAACGCCGCTTCAATGCAGACGCGTCATCCCGAGAAACCATCTCCGACCGCTATGCCGCATTGAAGCGGGCCTAGCGTCTGTTTGCTTGATCTGGTCATGGCTATTTAAGCACGGCGCTGACGCCGTCCACAATACACTATCCATTCCACATCTCCACGCACCTCCGCCACTCCCCTCTTCACCGGCGATGGGCAAATCTTGGGACTCAGCGCTGTAGGAGGCTCCGGTGGCAGCCTGCCCCACGCGATCGCCGTGAAAGCGCTCGTTCGCATATTGCACTACCTTCGCGGCGGCCCCGGAGGTAGTAGCAGCGGCAACTCATTCTCTTGGAGAGCCATGACGGCACAAGAGTACGCAGACAGGGAGTGGCGGCGCCAGGAGAGGCGCAACACCGCTCGTTAGACGGGTCTGCGGACTCCGACGTCCTGCCGCTACAAATCCTCACAGACCCTGAGCACGGAACGGCCTGGGCCTTCGACCGGTCGAAGACCACGACAGAGACGAGCAAGCGCCATCTCCGCCAGCTCGACGAGAAGATTGACAAGCATGGTCCGGAGTAGTCTCTCCCAAGACCACTGCCGCAGTTGCATCCGGAACTTGCGTCGCCCGTCTCCCTCCTGCCCACATCTGTGGTAGGCTGGTAGCCGCGGACGCACTGCACGCGGCACAGGACCAAGCGGAGAAGATCATCCGTGAGTGCCAGGCAGCGGCAGTGAAGCACTGCCGTGACACCACGCACTACCGCCGCCCGAAGCCTGACGACAACGACTCCGACTCCGATGGCGGCTATGACTCCGACTCCGACTCCCAGCAGCAGCAGTGCTCCCCACTCTCCGCCCGGCCGCCCCAGCAATCACATTGCTGCCACCGGGCGTCGACCCTTGACTCTGCTATGCCCAGGACTTGCAGCGCCTTCGATGTTGGTAGCCGACTTGAGCACTATTGGGTAATTTCTTGGACAGATAGTTTAAGACATGCAGGAAAAAATAGAAGATGCATTTGATATGACATCTTGTATATGTTGATTTGTAAACTGACTTGTATGCGTAGATTTCTAAATTCATGCACTTGATCATTGATCTGATATTGAATTGAAAAAATAACCCTATGTAAGTATCGATCGAACTCTCAAATTGATGCAATTTTATATCATTTTTATTTCATCTTGTAGAAAAGAAGATGAAGATATTCTGTGATCGATGTCAGAAGCAGGGGTGTTAGACACATGTGGGAGGGATTGATGAAGGCAACTATTAATTTGGTACTCTTTTATATCCATTTATTTGCTATATTTTATCTATTTGGTTCGGTCGTTAAGCATTGAGTTTCAATTCTACATATATTGGTGAAATTGAGCAAAATTTTGTAAGATTTCACATGAGGTATTTCCTGGACAGTTATGAGGTATCTTTTGGGATAGTTCTTTGGTTATACAATTTTTAAAAATGTAGGGTTCCATTGTATTTCGTCCCGGGCCTGCGAATTCCTGGAGACGGCCCTGACCACATAACAACGACTACAAACACTGAGTCGAGTCAAAGACGCGCCGCCGTCATCGCCCCTCCCACAACGGAGCTGGACAAACCCTGTCTTGTTGTGGTAGACAACCGGGAAGTCGTCCCCCAAAATGCATATTTTGACGTGTATATTTTGGCTAATTGAATGATGGAAATATGGTGGATACCATAGTTTCATTAAGCATCCCTCTTAATAGTGCGGTTTTTCGATACTCAAATGAATTCAAAATGTTACGATTTTGGAGTATACCACTTTTCTCTCTTACACAATTAGGGGTCCACATATATCTATGCTTCAACCATTTGGACTAATCTACGTTGTATATATTGAGGACACAAGATTGGTCTTCAATTCATATTGCCATCATCAGCAAAACCCACTAAGGAAGAAAATTGCACTTTCAAAGGCGTCGAAGAGAGGATTGAAGCGAGAGAGGGGAGGGTGGCTGCTTTTTCTTGAGCTTGCGTTGGTTTTTTCCTTGAAGAGGAAAGGGTGATGCGGCAAAGTAGAGATAAGTATTTCCCTGAGAACCAAGATATCAATCATGTAGGAGACAACGAACAAATCACCGAATACCTGCACAAACAATCAAACAACTTGCACCCGACGCGATAAAGGGGTTGTAAATCCCTTCACGGTTACTTGCAAAAGTGAGATCTGATAGAGATAGATAAACGATAAAGTAAATATTTTTTGATATTTTTTGTTTATAAATCGGAAAGTAAAATATTGCAGAAAGAGTTGATCGGAAACAAATAATGTAGATCAGAAACTTATATGATGGAAAATAGACCCCGGGGCCATAGGTTTCACTAGGCGCTTCTCTCATGATAACAAATAATACGGTGGGTGAACAAATTACTGCCGAGCAATTGATAGAAAAGCGCAAAGTTATGACGATATCTAAGGCAATGGTCATGAATATAGGCATCACGTCCGTGTCAAGTTGACCGAAACGATTCTGCATCTACTACTATTACTCCACACATCGACCGCTATCCATCATGCATCTAGAGTATTAAGTTCATAAAGAACGGAGTAACGAATTAAATAAGATGACATGATATAGAGGAATTAAATCAAGCAATATGATGAAAACCCCATCTTTTTATCCTCGATGGCAACAATACAATACGTGCCTCGCTGCCCCTACTGTCACTGGGAAAGGACACCGCAAGATTGAACCCAAACCTAAGCACTTCTCCCATTGCAAGAAAAACCAATCTAGTTGGCCAAACCAAACCGATAGTTCGAAGAGAATTACAAAGATATCAAATCATGCATAAAAGAATTCAGAGAAGATTCAAATAATATTCATAGATAAGCTGACCATAAATCCATAATTCATCGGATCTCGGCAAACACAATGCAAAAAAGTATTACATCGAATTGATCTCCAAGAACATCGAGGAGAACATGGTATTGAGAATCAAAGAGAGAGAAGAAGACATCTAGCTACTAGCTATGGACCCGTAGGTCTGTGGTAAACTACTCACGCTTCATCGGAAGGGCAATAGGGTTGATGTAGAAGCCCTCCGTGATCGAATCCCCCTTCGGTAGAATGCCGAAAAAGGTCCCTAGATGGTGTTGGGGAACGTAGTAATTTCAAAAAAATTCCTACGCACACGCAAGATCATGGTGATGCATAGCAACGAGAGGGGAGAGTGTTGTCCACGTACCCTCGTAGACCGACAGCGGAAGCGTTATCACAACGCGGTTGATGTAGTCGTACGTCTTCACGATCCGACCGATCAAGTACCGAACGTACGGCACCTCCGAGTTCTACACACGTTCAGCTCGATGACGTCCCTCGAACTCCGATCTAGCCGAGTGTTGAGGGAGAGTTTCGTCAGCACGACGGCGTGGTGACGATGATGATGTTCCACCGACGCAGGGCTTCGCCTAAGCTCCGTAACGGTATTATCGAGGTGTAATATGGTGGAGGGGGGCACCGCACACGGCTAAGAGATCTCAAGGATCAATTGTTGTGTCTCTGGGATGCCTCCCTACCCCCGTATATAAAGGAGCAAGGGAGGAGGAGGCCGGCCCTAGGAGGGGGCGCACCAAGTGTTGAGTCCTACTAGGACTCCCTAGTCCTAGTAGGATTCCACCTCCCATATGGAATAGGAAAAGAGGAAGGGAAAAAGAGAAGGAAGGAAGGGGGCGCCCCCCTTCCCTAGTCCAATTCGGACCAGACCAAGGGGAGGGGTGCGGCCACCCTTGAGGCCCTTTTCCTTCTTTCCCGTATGGCCCAATAAGGCCCAATACGTATTCCCGTAACTCTCCGGTACTCCGAAAAATACCCGAATCACTCGGAACCTTTCCGAAGTCCGAATATAGTCGTCCAATATATCGATTTTTACGTCTCGACCATTTCGAGACTCCTCGTCATGTCCCCGATCTCATCCGGGACTCCGAACTCCTTCGGTACATCAACATACATAAACTCATAATAAAACTGTCATCGTAACTTTAAGCGTGCGGACCCTACGGGTTCGAGAACTATGTAGACATGACCGAGACACGTCTCCGGTCAATAACCAATAGCGGGACCTGGATGCCCATATTGGCTCCCACATATTCTACGAAGATCTTTATCGGTCAGACCGCATAACAACATACGGTGTTCACTTTGTCACCGGTATGTTACTTGCCCGAGATTTGATCGTCGGTATCTCGATACCTAGTTCAATCTCGTTACCGGCAAGTCTCTTTACTCGTTCCGTAACACATCATCCCGCAACTAACTCATTTAGTCACAATGCTTGCAAGGCTTATAGTGATGTGCATTACCGAGTGGGCCCAGAGATACCTCTCCGACAATCGGAGTGACAAATCCTAATCTCGAAATACGCCAACCCAACAAGTACCTTTGGAGACACCTGTAGAGCACCTTTATAATCACCCATTTACGTTGTGACGTTTGGTAGCACACAAAGTGTTCCTCCGGTAAACGGGAGTTGCATAATCTCATAGTCATAGGAACATGTATAAGTCATGAAGAAAGCAATAGCAACATACTAAACGATCGAGTGCTAAGCTAACGGAATGGGTCAAGTCAATCATGTCATTCTCCTAATAAGGTGATCCCGTTAATCAAATGACAACTCATGTCTATGGCTAGGAAACATAACCATCTTTGATTAACGAGCTAGTCAAGTAGAGGCATACTAGTGACACTCTGTTTGTCTATGTATTCACACATGTATTATGTTTCCGGTTAATACAATTCTAGCATGAATAATAAACATTTATCATGATATAAGGAAATATATAATACTTTATTATTGCCTCTAGGGCATATTTCCTTCAGTCTCCCACTTGCACTAGAGTCAATAATCTAGTTCACATCGCCATGTGATTTAACATCAATAATTCACATCACCATGTGATTAACACCCATAGTTCACATCTCTATGTGACCAACACTCAAAGGGTTTACTAGAGTCAATAATCTAGTTAACATCGCTATGTGATTATCACCCAAAGAGTACTAAGGTGTGATCATGTTTTGATTGTGAGATAATTTTAGTCAACGGGTCTGTCACATTCAGATCCGTAAGTATTTAGCAAATTTCTATGTCTACAATGCTCTGCATGGAGCTACTCTAGCTAATTGCTCCCACTTTCAATATGTATCTAGACCGAGACTTAGAGTCATCTAGATTAGTGTAAAAACTTGCATCGACGTAACCCTTTACGACAAGCCTTTTGATACTTCCATAATCGAGAAACATATCCTTATTCCAGTAAGGATAATTTTGACCGCTGTCCAGTGATCTACTCCTAGATCACTATTGTACTCCCTTGCCAAAATCAGTGTAGGGTATACAATAGATCTGGTACACAGCATGGCATACTTTATAGAACCTATGGCCGAGGCATAGGGAATGACTTTCATTCTTTTTCTATCTTCTGTCGTGGTTGGGTTTTGAGTCTTACTCAATTTCACACCTTGTAACACAGGCAAGAAACTCTTTCTTTGACTGTTTCATTTTGAACCACTTCAAAATCTTGTTAAGGTATGTACTCATTGAAAAAACTTATCAAGCGTCTTTGATCTATCTCTATAGATCTTGATGCTCAATATGTAAGTAGCTTCACCGAGGTCTTTCTTTGAAAAACTCCTTTCAAACACTCCTTTATGCTTTGCAGAATAATTCTACATTATTTCCGATCAACAATATGTCATTCACATATACTTATCAGAAATGTTGTAGTGCTCCCACTCACTTTCTTGTAAATACAGACTTCACCGCAAGTCTGTATAAAACTATATCCTTTGATCAACTTATCAAAGCGTATATTCCAACTCCGAGATACTTGCACCAGTCCATAGATGGATCGCTGGAGCTTGCATATTTTGTTAGCACCTTTAAGATTGACAAAACCTTCTGGTTGCATCATATACAACTCTTCTTTAATAAATCCATTAAGAAATGCAGTTTTGTTTATCCATTTGCCAGATTTCATAAAATGCGGCAATTGCTAACATGATTCGGACAGACTTAAGTATCGCTGCGAGTGAGAAAATCTCATCGTAGTCAACACCTTGAACTTTGTCAAAAACCTTTTTCCGACAAGTCTAGCTTTGTAGATAGTAACACTACTATCAGCGTCCGTCTTCCTCTTGAAGATCCATTTTTTTCTATGGCTTGCCGATCATTGGGCAAGTCAATCAAAGTCCATACTTTGTTCTCATACATGGATCTCATCTCAGATTTCATGGCTTCAAGCCATTTTGCGGAATCTGGGCTCACCATCGCTTCTTCATAGTTCGTAGGTTCGTCATGGTCTAGTAACATAACATCCAGAACAGGATTACCGTACCACTCTGGTGCGGATCTTACTCTGCTTTACCTACGAGGTTTGGTAGTAACTTGATCTGAAGTTACATGATCATCATCATTAACTTCCTCACTAATTGGTGTAGGAGTCACAGGAACAGATTTCTGTGATGAACTACTTCCAATAAGGGAGCAGGTACAGTTACCTCATCAAGTTCTACTTTCCTCCCACTCACATCTTTCGAGAGAAACTCCTTCTCTAGAAAGGATCCATTCTTAGCAACGAATGTCTTGCCTTCGGATCTGTGATAGAAGGTGTACCCAACTGTCTCCTTTGGGTATCCTATGAAGACACATTTCTCTGATTTGGGTTTGAGCTTATCAGGATGAAACCTTTTCACATAAGCATCGCAACCCCAAACTTTAAGAAACGACAACTTTGGTTTCTTACCAAACCACAGTTCATAAGGCGTCGTCTCAACGGATTTTGATGGTGTCCCTTTTTTTTATGTGAATGCAGCTGTCTCTAATGCATAACCCCAAAACGATAGCGGTAAATCAGTAAGAGACATCATAGATCGCACCATATCTAGTAAAGTGCGATTACGACGTTCGGACACACCATTACGCTGTGGTGTTCCGGGTGGCGTGAGTTGCGAAACTATTCCGCATTGTTTCAAATGTAGACCAAACTCGTAACTCAAATATTCTCCTCCACGATCTGATCGTAGAAACTTTATTTTCTTGTTATGATGATTTTCAACTTCACTCTGAAATTCTTTGAACTTTTCAAATGTTTCAGACTTATGTTTCATTAAGTAGATATACCCATATCTGCTTAAATCATCTGTGAAGGTGAGAAAATAACGATATCCGCCACGAGCCTCAACATTCATCGGACCACATACATCTGTATGTATGATTTCCAACAAATCTATTGCTCTCTCCATAGTTCCAGAGAACGGCGTTTCAGTCATCTTGCCCATGAGGCACGGTTCGCAAGCATCAAGTGATTCATAATCAAGTGATTCCAAAATCCCATCAGTATGGAGTTTCTTCATGCGCTTTACACCAATATGACCTAAACGGCAGTGCCACAAATAAGTTGCACTATCATTATCAACTCTGCATCTTTTGGCTTCAATATTATGAATATGTGTATCACTATGATCGAGATCCAACAAACCATTTTCGTTGGTGTGTATGACCATAGAAGGTTTTTTATTCATGTAAACAGAACAACAATTGTTCTCTAACTTAAATGAATAACCGTATTGCAATAAACATGATCAAATCATATTCATGCTCAACGCAAACACCAAATAACACTTATTTAGTTTCAACACTAATCCCGAAAGTACAGGGAGTGTGCGATGATGATCATATCAATCTTGGAACTACTTCCAACACATATCGTCACCTCGCCTTTTTCTAGTCTCTGTTTATTCTACAACTCCCGTTTCGAGTTACTACTCTTTAGCAACTGAACCAGTATCAAATACTGACGGGTTGCTATAAACACTAGTAAGTACACATCAATAACATGTATATCCAATATACCTTTGTTCACTTTGCCATCTTTCTTATCCACCAAATACTTGGGGTAGTTCCGCTTCCAGTGAACAGTCCCTTTGCAGTAGAAGCACTTAGTCTCAGGCTTAGGACCAGACTTAGGCTTCTTCAATTGAGCAGCAACTTGCTTGCCGTTCTTCTTGAAGTTCCCCTTCTTTCCTTTGCCCTTTTCTTGAAACTAGTGGTCTCGTCAACTATCAACACTTGATGTTTTTCTTGATTTCTACCTTCGTCGATTTCAGCATCACGAAGAGCTCGAGAATTACTTTCGTCATCCCTTGCATACTATAGTTCATCACGAAGTTCTACTAACTTGGTGATGGTGACTAAAGAATTCTGTCAATCACTATTTTATCTGGAAGATTAACTCCCACTTGATTCAAGCGATTGTAGTACCCAGACAATCTGAGCACATGCTAACTAGTTGAGCGATTCTCCTCCATCTTTTAGCTATAGAACTTGTTGGAGACTTCATATCTCTCAACTCGGGTATTTGCTTGAAATATTAACTTCAACTCCTGGAACATCTTATATGTTCCATGACGTTCAAAACGTCTTTGAAATCCCGATTCTAAGCTGTTAAGCATGGTGCACTAAACTATCAAGTAGTCATCATATTGAGCTAGCCAAACGTTCATAACGTCTGCATCTGCTCCTGCAATAGGTCTGTCACCTAGCGGTGCATCAAGGACATAATTTTTCTGTGCAGCAATTCAGATCACGGATCCAATCCGCATCTTTGCTACTAACATCTTTCAACATAATTTTTCTCTAGGTACATATCAAAAATAAACAGGGAAGCAACAACGCGAGCTATTGATCTACAACATAATTTGCAAAATACTATCAGGACTAAGTTCATGATAAATTTAAGTTCAATTAATCATATTACTTAAGAACTCCCACTTAGATAGACATCCCTCTAATCCTCTAAGTGATCACGTGATCCATATCAACTAAACCATGTCCGATCATCACGTGAGATGGAGTAGTTTCACTGGTGAACATCACTATGTTGATCATATCTACTATATGATTCACGCTCGACCTTTCGGTCTCCGTGTTCCGAGGCCATATCTGTTATATGCTAGGCTCCTCAAGTTTAACCTGAGTATTCCGCGTGTGCAACTGTTTTGCACCCGTTGTATTTGAACGTAGAGTCTATCACACCCGATCATCACGTGGTGTCTCAGCACGAAGAACTTTCACAACGGTGCATACTCAGGGAGAACACTTATACTTTGATAATTTAGTGAAGGATCATCTTATAATGCTACCGTCAAACAAAGCAAGATAAGATGCATAAAGGATTAACATCACATGCAATCAATATAAGTGATATGATATGGCCATCATCATCTTGTGCTTGTGATCTCCATCTCCGAAGCACCGTGCTTGTGATCTCCATCTCCGAAGCACCGTCATGATCACCATCGTCACCGGCGCGACACCTTGATCTCCATCGTAGCATCGTTGTCGTCTCGTCAATCTTATGCTTCTACGACTATCGCTACCGCTTAGTGATAAAGTAAAGCATTACATGGCGATTGCATTGCATACAATAAAACGACAACCATATGGCTCCTGCCAGTTGCCGATAACTCGGTTACAAAACATGATCATCTCATACAACAAATTATATCACATCATGTCTTGACCATATCACATCACAACATGCCCTGCAAAAACAAGTTAGACGTCCTCTACTTTGTTGTTGCAAGTTTTACGTGGCTGCTACGGGCTTAGCAAGAACCGTTCTTACCTACGCATCAAAACCACAACGATAGTTTGTCAAGTTGGTGTTGTTTTAACCTTCGCAAGGACCGGGCGTAGCCACACTCGGTTCAACTAAAGTGAGAGAGACAGACACCCGCCAGTCACCTTTAAGCAACGAGTGCTCGCAACGGTGAAACCAGTCTCGCGTAAGCGTACGCGTAATGTCGGTCCGGGCCGCTTCATCTCACAATACCGCTGAACCAAAGTATGACATGCTGGTAAGCAGTATGACTTATATCGCCCACAACTCACTTGTGTTCTACTCGTGCATAGCATCAACGCATAAAACCAGGCTCGGATGCCACTGTTGGGGAACGTAGTAATTTCAAAAAAATTCCTACGCACACGCAAGATCATGGTGATGCATAGCAACGAGAGGGGAGAGTGTTGTCCACGTACCCTCGTAGACCGACAGCGGAAGCGTTATCACAACGCGGTTGATGTAGTCGTACGTCTTCACGATCCGACCGATCAAGTACCGAACGTACGGCACCTCCGAGTTCTACACACGTTCAGCTCGATGACGTCCCTCGAACTCCGATCCAGCCGAGTGTTGAGGGAGAGTTTCGTCAGCACGACGGCGTGGTGACGATGATGATGTTCCACCGACGCAGGGCTTCGCCTAAGCTCCGTAACAGTATTATCGAGGTGTAATATGGTGGAGGGGGGCACCGCACACGGCTAAGAGATCTCAAGGATCAATTGTTGTGTCTCTGGGGTGCCCCCCTACCCCCGTATATAAAGGAGCAAGGGTGGAGGAGGCCGGCCCTAGGAGGGGGCGCACCAAGTGTTGAGTCCTACTAGGACTCCCTAGTCCTAGTAGGATTCCACCTCCCATATGGAATAGGAAAAGAGGAAGGGAAAAAGAGAAGGAAGGAAGGGGGCGCCCCCCTTCCCTAGTCCAATTCGGACCAGACCAAGGGGAGGGGTGCGGCCACCCTTGAGGCCCTTTTCCTTCTTTCCCGTATGGCCCAATAAGGCCCAATACGTATTCCCGTAACTCTCCGGTACTCCGAAAAATACCCGAATCACTCGGAACCTTTCCGAAGTCCGAATATAGTCGTCCAATATATCGATTTTTACGTCTCGACCATTTCGAGACTCCTCGTCATGTCCCCGATCTCATCCGGGACTCCGAACTCCTTCGGTACATCAACATACATAAACTCATAATAAAACTGTCATCGTAACTTTAAGCGTGCGGACCCTACGGGTTCGAGAACTATGTAGACATGACCGAGACACGTCTCCGGTCAATAACCAATAGCGGGACCTGGATGCCCATATTGGCTCCCACATATTCTACGAAGATCTTTATCGGTCAGACCGCATAACAACATACGGTGTTCACTTTGTCACCGGTATGTTACTTGCCCGAGATTTGATCGTCGGTATCTCGATACCTAGTTCAATCTCGTTACCGGCAAGTCTCTTTACTCGTTCCGTAACACATCATCCCGCAACTAACTCATTTAGTCACAATGCTTGCAAGGCTTATAGTGATGTGCATTACCGAGTGGGCCCAGAGATACCTCTCCGACAATCGGAGTGACAAATCCTAATCTCGAAATACGCCAACCCAACAAGTACCTTTGGAGACACCTGTAGAGCACCTTTATAATCACCCATTTACGTTGTGACGTTTGGTAGCACACAAAGTGTTCCTCCGGTAAACGGGAGTTGCATAATCTCATAGTCATAGGAACATGTATAAGTCATGAAGAAAGCAATAGCAACATACTAAACGATCGAGTGCTAAGCTAACGGAATGGGTCAAGTCAATCATGTCATTCTCCTAATAAGGTGATCCCGTTAATCAAATGACAACTCATGTCTATGGCTAGGAAACATAACCATCTTTGATTAACGAGCTAGTCAAGTAGAGGCATACTAGTGACACTCTGTTTGTCTATGTATTCACACATGTATTATGTTTCCGGTTAATACAATTCTAGCATGAATAATAAACATTTATCATGATATAAGGAAATATATAATACTTTATTATTGCCTCTAGGGCATATTTCCTTCAGATGGGATCTCACTGGTACGGAAGGTTGCGGCGGTGGAAAAGTGTTTTCGTGGATGTCTCTGGTGGTTTGGGGATATATGGGAATATATAGGCGAAAGAATTAGGTCGGGAGAAGCACGAGGGGCCCACAAGGGTGGGGGCGCGCCCTCCGTCCTTGTGGCCGCCTCGTGTCTCCGCGAAGGTTTTATTTCGTTTGGACTCCGTTTGGTATTCCTTTTCTGCGAAACTCAAAAACAGGGAAAAACAGGAACTGGCACTGGGCTCTAGGTTAGTCATAAAATAATATAAAATAGCATATTAATGCATATAAAACATCCAAAACAGATAATATAATAGCATGAAACAATCAAAAATTATAGATACGTTGAAAAAGTATCAGTGGCATCCTTTTATAGGTCGCCGCATGCGCCATTAAGGAGGTAGATGGGGAGGCGGCAGGCGGGAGATGATGGACGATCAAAGGGAGTGTCTCCCGGTGAGAAATGATGGCGCAGGTTACTCATACACATCCTTTTTGATTGGACTGTCGTGATTGCTCAGATGGCTCCTCCAGGCCGGCTCACACGCAAGGCAGGAGATGATGCCGCATGAAGGGCATCCAACTGGCCGGGCACAAAATCTGATGGAGTGGCACTAATGGTCGGGTTCCCGTCGCCAGTGGTTCGTGGGATGCAGGGAATCCGACAGTCGCCCCGACCTTCGTCGCGCAGACCACCGTCGGGCTAGGTGAAAACGGCCGGGAGACAATCTTCCTCATTACTTTGGTCCGAGCATATGAGTGTGAAGGCAGCTCGGTTCACTTGTGTGAAAGAAAACAACCGAAAAAACAGATAAATAAATCAACCACCGATGTGGCATGTACAATCAGCAGAGAAATTGGGAAAATAAAATAAAAGGAATAATTTGTGACACAAGTTTCGCTAAATGTAGTAAATTTTGAGATTTTTTTTGCTAAATGGGATCAAAGCTGTCACAAACGTGAAACTAGAGGGTAAAAATAGAGTTAACTCTTTGTAAATTACCAATGTCCAAAATCTGAGCACTGATGATACAGCGATGATTCGATACTGTGTTGTATGATAAGGTGGTTAACTCAAACACTAATGCTAAAGAACGCTATGCAGAGTCAAATATCAGCACATCAACAATTGATGTCTCCGGAGAATTCATTCTTCCTGTGCATGAATTTTTCAGCCATGGGACAGGAGTGGCTAATGTAGGTTTTTGTTCTTTCATTTAATGAATAGCAAGCTTCCAGACTGATGAAGGACTATGAATCATCTTGACAACATGAACTACTAGTTAGCGACAATACTGTGCCGTGCGAATACAGGATCAACAGCTAATTATTCAACTCTGAAGACCAGAACTAATTGTCATCGACAAAAACCTTCAGTAACCAACAGAGCCTCAAACCTTGGAGCAGGGGACAAGGAAGAAAAGGGACGATGGAAGCCTTGATGGAAGCAGAGAGAACGAACAGTTCCCGTTCCGTTTGCACTTGGGAAGGGCAATCATCATCAGAAAAGAAAAGAGTCCGTTTTTACTCGTAATCCTTACCCAAGAATTTGTTTTTACTTCTTTTCTTCCATGACCCGAAGGATTCCTTGTGTCATCATGTATTTTTATCCAATTTATCATCCAGAGGTTAACGGGACGCTCTGTTTCTCTTCCTCGGCTCGGTTTCTGTTTCTTTCTTTTCTCCTACTCCAAGGCTGCGACGGCCCCGGCTTCCTCCTCAAGACAGCCACCGCCCCATGACTCATGACCGATCCCATATAAGTAGGCACGACCCCGCAACCCCCACCATAGCAACACAGGCAGCAACATCTTCACGAACACAAGTTTTCGATCAACCGATCTTAGTTTTCGGGACCTGATGGAGGAGAACAAGGGAGCGGCAGCGGCGGTGCCGGAGAAGGAAGCGGCGCAGGGGCCAGCGTCGTCGTACTTCAAGAAGACCGTGGACGAGAGCGCGAGGTTGGTGGAGCTGGCCAAGAACCAGTACCGGCAGTTCACGGAGGTGCAGGCGAAGGAGCAATGGGCGTGCATCAAGAACAAGGTCAGCTCCATGCTCGCCGAGCCCATCTTCGGCGGGTCCAAGGGCTACTCCAGCAGCAGCACGCCGCCGTCCGTCGAGTCGCAGTAGATCATCATCGTCATCTAGATAGCCTATTAGTAATTTAGTTGCGTCTTGTTCCCTCTGACCACTTGGACAAATTTCAGCGTTATCAGTCAGCAGATATCATACTTTTTTGCAGATGTTTCACAAAAATGTTTTTGAATTGTGTGAACTGTGAATCTACGTTCTAAAGTTGTGAATACTAACAGACGATTCAATTGGAAACTAAATCAAAATACTAACAGACGGGTTCTACTAAAACCGGCGCTAAGCGCCGGGCGACTGGAACTAAGTCAAATCGGTCCTATTCAGCATCCGTCCTCATCAGCTTGCCTCGTCGACGCTCGCCGCCTCCCTACCACGCTCGCCATCGTTGCCCACCGTGGCATTGCCTGTCGCCGATGGCAGCACCACGCCTTCTCATCGCCTCAGTTGCAGCACCACGTCTTCAGCGGATTCAAGGGTGAATCCAGCAGCAGCACGCCGCCGTCCATCGAGTCGCAACAGATCATCATCCTCCCCTACCATGAGGAAAGATTATCAAACATACCATGAATTTTCTTGTTTGGAAATCTTAGCAGATTAAAATCACCACCTATCAAAATAGGATAGGGATTATTTTTTGCCAGGTTAACCAGCTCACGAAAAAGTCGGCCTTGAATTCATCATGGGCTGCACCATACATATGTGAAGTTGCCGGCTTTGTTGCGGATATGGATTTTAATATGATATGATACTCCCATCCGAACTATCCAACGCATCCATCGTCACAGTATTCACGAGTAATATGCCCCCAGAACGACGGAAAATGCCAACGGAGGCCGAGCTCCAGTGAGCTCGTTTTCAAAATTTATTTTTTCAGAGCGCGAAAAATTCCAAATTTATTTTATGAACAAACATGCACATGTATACTATGTATATGCAAATTTTCACAGCATTATACATTTACATGTGGCGTACAGAAAAAAGACAAATACGCATTTTTAAATGGGCCTTTTATTTTTGTTATTGGGCCAGAAATTTGTTATTTTTGTACAGCCTACAAATCACAACATTTTTCGACGAAATTTAACACGTTCTTGCGGAATACATATATGTTTCCATGGATTTTTTTTCAGATTTTTTTGGAACATTTAAATACACTTTTTGTTTTTTTGAAAATACTGAGCTCACTGGAGCTCGGCCTCCAGAAATCCGCACTCCCCAGAACGACCCCTAGATGGACGTGAAATCCAAATAAAGTTTATGCAGCCCGAAATTCAGTTAAGAAGACTTACCAAGAAATCATGTCTACCCGAGCCAAAAATCTAGATCATGTTCCCTATTACAATCCACAATGAATAAATGTTTAGCCAAGTCACCTATGCTATTATAGAACATGCCATTCATTATTGTTGGGAGATTTAGACGTTTTGGTCCTCTTAGATGACTTCTGACCCTTTTTCGAACGTGGGGCTTTAGATTTTACGTCTGAATGTTGTAATTTCATGCAATCCAAGCCCACGTCCGAAACCTCTCCCACTACATGAGTTAGGAGCTGACCATCTACGTCCGAATGTTGTAAGTTCATGCAATGAACTAAGCCCAGATTCATCCAAGCCCAAGTTCGAAACCTCTCCCACTACATGAGTTAGGAGCTGACCATCTACTGTAGCATGCAGCTCCTCATCTAAATGAGAGGGAATGGGTTTGTTAGAAATCAGTGAGGTAACCTTTAATCGGTCATACTTCATATGTCTCAAAGCATTACTCAAAACATAAATTTCCTTTTCATTACTACCTATACTAACACCAACATTATTTAGGTTTCAAGCAATTATAGTAGCCGGCATACGGTTACTTGGGTGACGAGATTATACTTGTGTTGTCGAGGTTATGCACCGCTTTACGGTGCATTGCCTTGGCCAAGAAATCCTCATCCATATCTAAATCTGGACGCTCAGCTCGAGCTTTTGGGCTCGGCCCGAGTTTGCGGCGGCTCGGAGCGAGTCAGGCTCGGCCCGTAACACAAAAAGGCCGAGCCGAGCTGCACAATCGGGCTCGTTTTCACCTCGAGCCGAGCCAGGCTCGACTCGGGCTGACTCGCGAGCCCAAAGCTCGCACGGCAGAGCAGCCCAGCGCAGCCCTTAGCAAACAGCCCAACACGCTATCTCACGCAGGTGACGCAGCCCATAGCCAGCATGCTGCCTTGGCCCAGTTTGCACATCTCCACGCCCGCACGATACGAGAAAGAGAGCGAGATGACATAGCAGCTTCCGTAGGGTTTCCTCGCCGCCGCCGCCAGCAGCATGCCGGACGCCGACGCCGGCTCGATGCTCGCCCACCCTTCCTCCTCCACCTCGTCGACGTTCTCTTCCTGCTCGCCACCGCGGCCGATGGAGTCGACGGCTTCCTTCTTCACGGCGCTCGCGTACGTGGTACGTCCACGAGGAGCGCCGCCTCCGTCTTCCTCGCTTGCCGTCGGCGACCTTGCTGGTCGCCGCCTGTCTTCTTCTCGACGCACGCACGTGTTCACGAGGAGCGTCGCGCTGTCTTCCTCGCGAGCGGTCGGCAACCACCCAGCTTCATCAGAGCGCCGCCGCCGTCTTCCTCGCCTCCCGTCGGCGACCACCCATGTGAAGGCCCACATGGCAGTGACTTGGAGTACGCAGGCTTGGCGAGCCTGCCAAGCTGCACCGAGCTAGGGCAAAGCCCGGGCCGAGCTCCGTTTTGTGGCTCGTCGGAGCATTGAGCTCGGCTCGGCTCGCCCGAGGAACGGCGAGCTTCAGGCAGGCTCGGCCCGAGCTCGGCTCGAGTTGGCTCGCGTCCAGGACTATCCATATCCATCCGCCCATTCTCAGCAACCGTATGCCGGTTACTACGACGAGACGGAGTCATCTCCACTGAAGCATGCCTCAGATGCTAACTGTCGACGATGGGGATGAAGTTGGTGTAGAAACCCCCTCCCCAACAGCATCGACGGAAGGCTTGAGTGAAGATGTCGCAGAGGTCGGTGTAGACGGAGCAGGATCAAAGGTCGGTGTAGAGGGTGTTTTCGTGAGAGCATTAGTAATTTAGTTGCGTCTTGTTTCTCTTTGAGCACTTGAACAAATTTCGGCATTATCAGTCTACAGATATCATATTTTTTTGCAAACGTTTCACAAAAAAGTTAAAGAGTTGTGTGAATCTACTTTCTCTTTTGAATACTAGCAGCAGTGAAAACCATAGTAAATGCCTTTTACTAAAGGCCGGCGCGCCGGCGCTAGAAGAGTATAAAGTTAGTACAAATTCAAGTCACTTATTTTGGGATGGAGGGAGTACTCAGCACCGTAGGACTGGATTCACATGGACCGTTCGATCCCTATCCTCAGCCTTTTTTTGAGGGAGATCCCTATCCTCACTCCTCAGCTTTTTTAGAAAAGGAAGATGACCCCGGCCTTTGCATCTGGGAGATGCATGCGGCCATTTTATTGATTATTCTTGAGGACCTTACAAAGTATTACAACAATATGCCTGAATCCGCCATCTTGGCAACATATGCCACTACTCTTATCCATATGATGAAGGGATGCTAGCTGGGCCAAATACCCAGACCACTCACCTAAACCTATCATCAAAAGCCGGAAGCCCCAGCCAAGCCACATACCGGGTCTGGGGCACAAACCGGTCTGACGCACTCACATGTGTCGTCGCCGCCATCTTCCACAGGTCCGTCTTTAGAGCAGATATCGAGGCTTCTACCTTGTCAGGCCACTCTGCCATCGACGCCACCATGACGCCAGACAGCCACCTCCTCCTGCGCGAGTCCATCTACACGCATCGGGCGCCGAGTCTCCGCTGCGCCACGCCGCTGAGATCCGCCGTCTTTGATGCGGAGGAGGAAACACCGCTCCACCTCTGGGCGCATCGCCGGCCACCTGCCGCGATGTCGTGCAAGTCCAGCTCTGGGAAAGCACGCAGGGAATCACGATCTTCAAGACGACGCCCTCAGGAAGGGAAGCGACGTATCACGCCATCGTCTGGTCCTGCACCGCAGGTCCTGGGCTTTCACCCGAAGAAAGTGACCCGAGAGCGGAGGGGGTCGGAGAACTCCACAACGGCCCCCAGGAGGAGAGCGACATCCGCAGACACCGCGCCGTCGGCTTTCGCCCGAAGCAACCCTACCTCCGCACCCTCACGCTGTCGGACGAGGATGGGGGAACCCCAGCACCGCCAGCATGCGAACCCACTGGCCCAAGCACCTCTTGCGCGGCGGCGGCGCCATCACCACACACGACCACCAACCTCACAGCCGGCCGAAGCTAACGGCCGAATCGGCCGAGCCCGCCACGGCCAGATCTGAAACCTCGGGACGCCGTCGCGTCGAGGCAGCCACGAGCAGCCGGCAGCCCATCACCTACGAGAGGACGAGGACGCCGCGCCGGGCAGCCGCCACGCCGGCCGGAGACGCCGAGGACGAGACTCCCACCACCACGGCCTCACGCTGGCAACCTAGGCCGCCGAGCGCGCGGGGATCCCCGCCGCCACCGTCCTCCGGTGCGGGCTTCGCCCGGTGGACTCATCCGGCGGCGGCGGGTGGGGGGACGTGCTGTAGAGGGGAGCGGCGGCGGCGTACCTAGGGTTCCCCCGAGCCGCCCTGGGGACGACGCGGGGGACGCTCTATGTTGCTCACACGCTTGAGATCGTACGCACAGAAAAAAATTCCCAGCCGACCGGTTGTCCGTCCTCGCCAGCTTGCCTCGTCGTTGACGCTCGCCATCGTTGCCCCCGTTGTAGCCATAGCAGCGCCACCGTCGCTGATGGCAGCACCGCGCCTTCTCATCGCCTCGGTTGCAGCACCACGTCTTCAGCGGATTCAAGGGTGAATCCAGCAGCACGCCGCCGTCCATCGAGTCTTAGTAGATAATCATCGTCACCTAGCATGAATAGAAAAGGCCAATAATTATCAAACCTATCATGAATTTTCTCGTTTGAAAATCTTAGCAGATTAAAATCACCACCTATCAAAATAGGATAGAGATTATCTTTCGCCAGATTAACCAGCTCACGAAGAAAATTCATCCTGGGCGGAACCATACACGAAACGAGAGTCCATGTGAAATTGTTGCGGATATGAATTTTAATATGAAACTCCCATCCGAACTAGCCAACACATTCATTGTCCCAGTATTCACGCCAAATAATATGCCCCCAGAACGACCTCCGGGCGGACATGAAATCCAAGTGAAGTTTATGCCGCCCGAAATACAGTTAAGAAGATTTATCAAGATATTACGTCTACCCGCTCCTGATATAGCCAAAATATCTAGATTATGTTCCCTATTACAATCCATAATGAATAATTGTTTAGCCAAATCATCAAGACCTCTTATGTTATAGAACACGCCATTCATTATTGTTAGGAGATTTAGACGTTTTGGTCATCTTAGAGCATCGGGGAAAAGCAGTCGGCGGGAGCCCAACTGCCACGGAAACTTCCGCGTCTCCCATACAACGTCCGCCGTCTGCGCCGCCCCGGACGCCGGCACGCCCCAGCAGCCCGTCCGCGTCGGCCGTCCGCACTGTCCGGTCCCCTAGCTGCTGGCCGCCCGTCCGCTTCGTCCGCCCATCCGTGTCCGCGTCTCTCGCTGCGGCGACGGAGGAGCTAGCTAGCTAGCCCGCCCCTGCATGGATTCGAGCTGAGCTAGCTAGCTAGCTCGCTCCTGGATGGTTTCGAGCTGAGCTAGCTAGCTAGCTCTTGATCGATTCGAGCAGAGCTAGCTAGCTAGCTAGCTCTAGCTACCCGGAGCTAGCTAGCTCGCTCGCCCTCGATTTCGTGCGCTTCGTATCTGGTCGCCTGTGGCTCCGTTTTCGACCGCTTCGTGTGCTATCTATCGGTTTCGTGGGAGCAAGCTAGCTGACCATGAACATGGACGAGAGGAAGAAGAAGACGTGGGGAAGAATATAAGCGAATATTCAGTTTTACAGTTTAAGTTTGAGGGGTCTGTTCTGCCGCAGCTAAAACCGACCCTTAAAACGCATTTTCCGTGAACGGCAAAAAACTTATGCGGGTTGGGATTTTGCGGGGTCTGCTACAGATGCTCTTAGATGACTTCTGACCCTTTTTTGAATGTGAGCCTTTAGATTTACGTCCGTATGCTGTAAGTTCATGCAATATACTAAGCCCAGATTTATCGAAGCCCACATCCAAAACCTCGCCCACTACATGAGCTAGGAGCTGACCATCTACTGTGGCATGCAGCTCCTCCTCATCTGGATGAGAGGGAATGAGTTTGTTAGAAATCAGTGAAGTAACCTTTAGTCGGTCATACTCCAAATGGCTCAAAGCATTAGTTGAAACAGAAATTTCATTTTCACTACTACCTAGACTAACATCAACATTATTTAGGTTTGAAGCAATTGTAGTAGCCGGCATACGGTTACTTGGATGAAGAGATTATACCTTTATTGTTAAGGTTATGCACCACTTTACGGTGCATTGTCTTGGCCAAGGAATCCTAATCCGTATCCATCTACCCATTCTCTTACTACGACGAGACGGAGTCATCTCCACTGAAGCATGCCGCACGTGCTAAATGTTGACGAAGGGGATGAAGTTGGTGTAGAAACCCCCGCCCCAACAGCATCGACAGAAGGCTTGAGTGAAGATGTCGCAGAGGTCGGTGTAGACAGAGCAGGATCAAAGGTCGGTGTAGAGGGTGTTTTCTTGAGAGGAAAGCTCGCGGCTTGGAGTAGGAGACAAGGAAGAAACGGGACGAGGGAAGCAGAGAGAACGAACAGTTTCCGTTCCCGCTCGTTTGCACTTTGGAAATCCAAGAAAAGAGTCGGTGTTTACTTCCAATCCGGACCTAAGAATTTGTTTTTACTTATTTTCTTCCATAATTCCATGATCCGAAGTAGTAGTTCCCATTTTTTTACATCACCGAAGTAGTAGTTCCTCGTGTCATCATGTGGCCAATATTATTTGTATTCTTTTTATCCAGTTATTCATCCAGAGGTTAACGGGACGCTCTCTTTCTCTTCCTCGGCTCGGTTTCTGTTTCTTTCTTTTCACCTACTCCAAGGATGCGACAGCCCCGGCTTCCTCCTCAAGACAGCCAGCGCCTCATGACAGACCCCATATAAGTAGGCACGACCCCGCGACCCCCTGGCCACCATAGCAACACAGGCAGCAACATCTTCTGACCTCACGCACACAAGTTTTCGATCAACCGATCTCGGCTTTCGGGACCTGATGGCGGAGAACAAGGGAGCGGCAGCGGCGGTGCCGGAGAAGGAGGCGCCAGCGTCGTCGTACTTCAAGAAGACGGTGGAGCTGGCCAAGGACCAGTACCGGCAGCTCAAGGCGCCGGCGAAGGAGCACTGGGCGAGCATGAAGAGCAAGGTCAGCTCCATGCTCAGCGAGCCCTTCTTCGGCGGATCCAAGGCTGACTCCAGCAGCAACACGCCGCCGTCCGTCGAGTCGCAGTAGATCATCATCATCATCTAGATAGCCTAATACAGTATATCGTTTCCATATTACCATATATATGAGGCATCAGTAATTTAGTTGGGTCCTGTTTCTCTCCGAGCACTTACAAATCTCGGCATTATCAGTCTGCAGATGTCATTGTTTTAGTTTAGAGTTGTGAATCTACGTACTAAACTTTTGAATACTACGTAGCGACGGGTTTTACTAAGGGGGCTGATAGGCGCCGGCAGTCCGGCCGAACAGTTCGGCCGGACTAGCCCCAGGCCCCCAGCCGCCCGATTAGATGGACTGGACGAACGGATTTTTTTCTACATTTCATCGCTCCAGTCCATCTCACCGGCCGCGCGTGTTCTCCCGTCGTCGCCTCTCGCCGGCCGCCGGCCGTCCTAGTTGCCGGCTGCAGCCCTTGCCGGCAGGCCTCGTTGCAGGCTTCACCCATGCAAACAGACGCATTTCAACAGGTTAGCTCCTGTGCGGGACGGTTGCAGCTCCGGTGTGCGACGGCCACAACTCGTCGCGCCGGCGCTCATGCCTGATACCCCCGACGTAGCTCGCCATCCCCCATTGCCCATGATAGCAAAAGTCCTCACTAGTTAGTAGCTTTTGTGGTTGTTGGTTGAAGCAAAAAGGCAACGCGGTTGTAGCACGGGGTTGACCCCGGTGATAGTTTGTAGCAAAACGGGGCTAGGTCGTATCTCTGTCATGAATGGATGTAGCAAAAATCCTCACCCGTTGTAGCAACAATTAACGACGATTGCAGCAAAAAAGTCATCTTCGTCGTCATGGGTCATAGCTCCGTCATGGGCCGTGGATGGATGTAGAAAATTGCCGTCATCGTGGTAGCAAAAAGTGAACACGGTTGCAACAAAACAATGTCGTCGCCTTCGGCCGTAGCTTATGTCACCTCCCGTTGAAGCTTTTTGTTTCACTCGTTGTAGCTTTTCTTACAACTGTTGTAGCTTCTCATACGCCGGTTGCAGCTTCCATGGGTACCCGCGCCAGCTTTGTGTATCTTCGGCTCAAGCTTTTCTTCTCGCCGGTGGTAGCTTTCTCAGGTGCGGGTTGCAACATCTATTTGTTGTCGTCTCCAGCTCCGGCTGGTGCTGGTCGCAGCACCGACGTTGGGTGGCGCCGTTGTAGCTTCCAGGTCTGTAGGAAGGAGAAAAAAAGCACCATGAAAAGAGCTCCAAATTCCTCTAGGGGTCCATGGCGGTTTGCTGTGGGGAGTGGAGAAACGGAGCCATGGCCGCGGCCGGCTAGCCGGAGTGGAGCCAGGAATGTGTGCGTTCTGACATGCTCGCCGGCGGGGATCAAAAAAACAGGAGAGTGGATGCGGGACGAGCTGAGTTTTGTTGTGGATAAAGCAGAGGAGCGAGGAAGAAACGAGTGGAGGAGCGCTTCGTTTTGTGCGTGAACCCCATGTGCAGAAGTGCGAGTCGAGGCGAGCAAGGGGCGTGACCGGCCGAAGCTTCGGCCGATCCGCCGGTTATAAGCGTTTCCCTTTGAGAAAAGTATATTTTTCGTCCCTTAACTTTTGGCAAAGTCTAAATTTGATCCCTTAACTTCAAAACCGGACAAGTTGCACCCTTAATTCTTCAAACCAGTCAAGTTTCGTCCCTTGATCTAAAAGAAGCGGTATCCATGCTGAGTCAACATGGTTTTGACCAGTAGATGTCCACGTGACAATATTTCTCTCTCTATCTCCTTCGTCCTTCTCATCCTATCTCTTGTAGGCATTTTGACGAGCACTTGCAGCGAGCCTGCGCTTCCACCACCTCGTTGGCTGCACTTGCAGCCCTTCCATCGGAGCCCAGCCACAACGCCTCCGCAGCAGCACGCGGTGTGTTGGATTTGAGCCTGCTAGATCAAAGAAGCTATGCGTACGTGCAAGCTATCAAGTACGCTAGCAAGCTGCTTAATTGATCTACAGTACTAATACGTGTAGCCGCTGCCTGAACGTGGCGAGCTAGCTACCGGTGCACGTACGTGGGATCCGGCAGGACCAGTTGCGTCCGCCCGAGATGAGCCTTACCCTTGTGGGGACCACGGCACCACGGTGACCCGCTCGCCCCGGCGAGTCGCGCGAAGTAGGCAGTGAAGACCCGCGCCACGCTGGCTTCGTCTGCGGAGGCGGCGGAGAAACTCATCGTGGGCGTGGAGATGGGCATGTCGCTGCAGCCCGTTAGCATGGAGGTGTTTCGGAGGTCGATGCCGCCACAGGTGCCTCGTGCTGCTGCCGAAGAGCTCCACTCTAGCCCTGCCAGTATGCCGGTTGCTCGCGGCGCTCTGCGCAGCTGCTGCCCTGCAGGTATGCCAATTGCTCGACGAAATGTTGACCGGAGATAGGATGATAGAAGGGGGAAGATTGCCGCATGGGCGCCGACCGGTCAAAACCACGCTGATTTAGCCCGAAAACTTCTTTTGCTGAGTCAATGGATGAAACTTGTCCACTTTGAAGAGTTAAGGGTGTAACTTATCCGGTTTTAGAGTTAAGGGACCAAATCTAAACTTTGCCAAAAGTGAAGGGACGAAAAATATATTTTTTTCTTTTCCTTTTAAAGGCGGGCGCTAGGCACCCGCTGACCAGCACGAAGTCAGATACTCAGCTCACATGGGCCGTTTGATCCATGTCCTCAGACAATTTGCTCGCACGCTCGATCTCTTCACGCGCACGCTCGTCCCCACGGAAAAAATCCCACTTGCTTTCGTTCACGCGGCTCCGCCCGCCACGTGCACCGTGCGTTCCCTCTGAGGAACCAGCCAGCTCGTCATCCGCCCTCGCCCGCCTACCTCGTCGTCCACCCTCGCCCACCTACCTCGTCGTCCACCAGTTGGCGGTGCAAGGATTGGGCCAAGGCAAACGATTTGGGCTCAGACCACCGGAGCCTACTCCATCAACTGAAGCATCGGCGCACGAATTTGCTTCAGACGAAATTTGGAGGAATTCTATATGTTCATGTTTAAAAAAAAACTTTTTATGTATTCATCTTCAATCATGACAGTACAATGAATACCGGAAATAATAAATAATTAAGTCAGATTCGTAGACCATCTAGCTGGTCAAAGGCACGCCGCCGTCATCGCCCCTCCTTCGCTGTAGTTGGGCAAAACTTGTTGTAGTTGACAATCGAGAAGTCGTCATGCTAAGTCAGAGCACCAGCACACCATAATAGCAACCGTCGCATATGAAAACACACGAACATACAGTAACAACGACCAGATCCGGGCTGGTCCACCAAAGGCAGATATACCGAAGACCACACGCCCACCGACGATGCTAGATGCATCATCGGAAGGCTAGACGGGAAGAATTTTATTCCATCTTCAAAAATGATGGATTCCCCGTTGGTCCTGTACAGTCTTCCCATGTGCAGTTTTTTCTGGACCGGGAATTTCTCACACATGGTCCGGTCATGCATAACCGTGGCAGTCGACTCAAAAAAGAAAAAGAAAACGATAGCACTAATAAATACCGTGGCAATCACAATCGTGCTGTCCGGTCGTAATATAATCTTTTGTTTTGTCAATAGGTTGCTAGTTCGAACAGCCCTACTGTAAACAAAATATGTTTGTTTTCCTTTCAAAAAAAATGTTTGTTTTCTCTTTCTCGTTCTCTTTCTCTTTTCTTGCTTCTCCCTCTTTGGTTTATGCTTTTCAATTTTTACACCCCCGTATTGATTTTTAGGAAATGCTCATGGCTAGCAAAACTTTGTTCTGTCAAAGAAAACAATAACAAGCAAAACCTTATTTTGTAGCTAGTACACGTCTATCTTAACCATTGAACACTCTCCATTTTACTCTATAGTGTAGATTTCTTTGTGCTTAATGGCAAACTAGGTACTCCTTCAGTCCCATAATTCTTACTAAAACCATGACAAGAATTATGGAACGGATGAAGTAGCATTCTTTGTGGACGGAGATGTCATTTTGAATGAAGGGTAGAACAGAAAAAAAAATTATTCCTGTTTTTTGGAACTGCTATTACGATTTAAATATTTTATCATGTATTTAAAAATGTTCATTTCATATCTCAAAATTGTACAACATGTGTTAAGAAATGTTCATCATATATTTGAAAATAAAGTATATGTTCATGTACTTTATAAATTGTGGGTGTAAAATCGTGTTTGTGTGTCGTAAAGAAAAAAATAGAAAGAGAAAAAGGAAATAAAAAATTTAGGCCTATGTAAAAGTATGTTCAGCAATTCTTAAAAAGAAGTTTTGTATGTGATGAAAAGAGGGTTCATATGTTTTACCAAAAAACAGCATGCATATAAAAATAATCGTTCATATATCTGCAAAGAGATTTTAATGTTTATTCGAAAATGTTTCATGTGTGTTTCACAAAATTTGAATGTGTATTAAAACTGTTCATCATGTACTTAAACAAATATATATTGTTTAGTTACAAATAAATAACATGTGCATGTACTTTAAAAAAATGATGTACTTCTTAAAATGGTATGCGTGTAAAAATGGTGTTCATGTGTTGACTAGAGTCTAGAAACTGTTTCAGCCCGCTTGACCACGCCTGGCAAAAATTCTGTACCACTGTACAGGTACGAGGCAAACCCTTGTACCCACGGTCCAGCCGGTAAACGTAACGGAGAGACGCCTGGACCTACCCATGTGCGCGCTGAATGCGTCCAACCATCCCTACGAGTAGAGAGCTACGTATTCTTGCGCATACCACAAAGGAGCCCAATACACGAATTTTGGAGGATCGCACCTGTACCATTAAATGACTACGCCGCACACCGATCCACCTGGTCTTGTGGTGCAGATAATGAGAGCATATGCCAGTATGACCCAAAATGCCGCACCCGTTTTGATTAACTTTTTAAAAAAGAGTAGTAATATATATGACATCAAATTGGTATATAATGAAAACACATTTTAAAACGAATCTAGTGATACTAATTTAGTGCCATAAATGCTGCTACTTTTTTCTATAAAGTTGGTCAAAGTTTCAAAACTTTGACCTAGGACAAAAACTAGATGTACACTTATTCGTGGACGGAGCGAGTAGGTCAGTAATTGGGAAACTATTTCTCACTGAAAAACTTTCAATTGGTTTCTGGGCACATCCAAACATGTGACCTTCATTTGTTTTCTCTGCATTTTTTTGCATGATAATACGTGTCTCATTCATGTCATAAGATCAAATTACAAGTCACGTAAAGACCGACATGACAAAACTGAAAAAATAGCAGAATATCGCTAAGCTTGACACCAACATCCGTCATCTGCCTCCGGCACCACCACAGCAGCCATCAAAGAAAAAAAATAACGGATCAACTCCTCACCCGAGCTCGACGCGGCTCCATCGCCGATATAGAACTTTGCGTACCTTCAAGGTGGCTCACCAAAGACGAAGCCATTGCCGTTGAACGAATCAGACCGGGGCAACACCCCGGACACGCCATCGAACTCTAGATCTGACACACCACCAGGACTAAGACGCCGAAGTAGGAAATCATATCTGTCATCCATCAACCATGAACCCAGCACACGTTCCGTCTTCCAGATGTTGTCGATGCAGACCACAATCTGCATCCGCTCCCGAACTACCTCCCAAGCTCCGCGCCGACGCTGGAGCAGACGTCGCCGCAACGGCGGAGCCCGAGGACACAAGTCCACCACAAGGATGCTGTCGCCGCCATGATATCCCCGCTTGAACAGACTGGTTCCCAAATCCATCACCGACCATAGAGACGATCACCTCGTTGGAGAAGAATCTGAAGCTTCTTTATTTAGCATCACCGTTGCCGCCGCCGAAGCCAAGACGTCGGACGATCCAAAAACCTAAGCTATTAGGGCTCTAAACCTAAAGCAAAAACGATCCGCACGCGCGGGATCCGGCGACTCCCCTCATGACTGACGACCAAGAGGTCGCCGACGGAGGAGAGCCGCCGGAAAACGGCGCGGGAAAGTTGGCTCACTTGGCGGCGGCTAGAGTTTTGGTCGCTAGCCAAACCCACCCCCGAACGACTCTGCGTGGTTTTCGGTGGTTAAGAAAAGCGAGAATGACACGCCTCTTTCCTCTGCTTTCTGGGCACATCCGAACATGTGACCTACATATAAGTACATACCCGAATACCCGTGTGTCAGCCGGAAAGTGCAAATACTTACCCGAATATCTCATCATATATGTTTATATCTTTTTGTGAATTTTATAAAATAGCTACAAATAAGCAAAAAAAATGTTTTCGACAATAATACATATATAACATTAATTGGACAAATTGTTCATTTTCATTGGGCAAAAGATAAATAAACATTTTTTTGCAGTTCAGGACCAACAAAATGGTAGCCCACTTGTGCTAGCTAGTAGACACATCGGGCATCGTAAATTCTTCCATATGGCAGGGTATTTATTGTTTTGAAATCAGCTCAGGTTCTACCGCCAAATAACATGGCAGTAGGCACCTGCGCGTTGACCAAAAGTCTACCGCCGTTAGCCATGATGATAGCTCATTATATCATATTGCTTAGGTGTAAGACCGTAGCAAAAAGGTCAAGTCTGATTTTTTTGTAAATAGGGGTTAAATTGCGTTAAACTTTCGTCAAAAAGATCAAAACAGTGATTTTGTCCGCCAAAGATTCAGTTGAAGCAGTTGCCACTGAGGGGGTGGGGGGGGGGGGGGGGGGGGTCCAAGAGTTTGGTGGTCAGCCCTTCATCGTCCACTCTGATGGCAGTAAGCCACTAACAGTAGCAATTGTCAACTGCACCAGTGGGTGGGTTGGCTGGCACCTCTTCACCTCTTCAGGCACCCCATCATACCTCACCATGGCGAGTTTTTGCGATGCAGATTTTGCTTCTCCGTAGATCTCCAAGCCGTGGTGGCGGAAAATCACATAGCCACCCCTACCATTGCTCTTTTTGACAGAAGAAGGCGCGCATTGCGGCGGAAAATCTTATCTTTTGGAGGTCTACCCACAGCTTTTGCCCATGTCCTATACATCCGCAATACGTGCAAAAGCGGGGAACTCGCTCTTAGTTGACCTCTAAGATGTATAGCTCTTTTTTTTTTAACTTAAGATGTACAGCTCTTAGTTGACTGTGTCGCCACTGGTGGGTGACTCGGCGGTACGAACCGCTCCGGTCTACCCTCTTCCGCTTTGCCTTCATTTGGGTTCGGTGGCGCTAATCCCACGTGGAACACGGAGGACACCGGATAGGAGACTCGGCCCGAGGTCGTTGTGTGCTGTTGAGCTGATACAGTACAGAAGATTGGATCTGGATATATTGGAACTAGTAGAAAGTGCCCCGGTCATGCCCAATGAAAATTAGAAAGTGCCCCGCTCGTGCCACGCGTGTTATTAGTTTAAAAATTGCTCTTGCTAACTATATCATCTTTAGATGGATCGACCACAAACCACGCAGCTCTCATCACGATTAACAGTAGCAAGTACCGACACTTTGCTTCGACCGTCACGATGGCGCCACTAGCTTCACGCCTCTTCCTCGTGGCGGCGCTGGCGCTGGCGCTTCTTCCCGCATTCTCCGCAGCCGCCAAGGCGCGCTACACCGGCGTTCTAAGCTTCGGGGACTCGCTGGCCGACACCGGCAACGAGCTCGCGCGAACCGGCGGCGGGGCGGCCAGCGTGCCGCCGTACGGCGAGACCTTCTTCGGCCGCCCCACCGGCCGTTCGTCCGACGGCCGGCTCGTCCTCGACTTCATCGGTGATCACCGTCGTTTTTCTCGTTGACCAGCGAACCAACGTTAGTTCGTTCTCATTGACTTTGTTGTACACGCGTAACGTGCAGTTGCGGCGCTGGGGATGTCGTACCCGAAGCCGTATTTCGCCGGCGAGGCCGCCGCGGATTTCCAGAGGGGCGTGAACTTCGCCTTCAGCGGATCGACGGCGCTCGGGCCGGAGTTCTTCAAGAGCAGAGGGCTCACGCCGTTTGTGCCGCTCTCGCTTGCAAACCAGACCGCCTGGTTCAAGAAAGTTTTACAGCTCGCCGGCTCAGTCCACGGTGAATAAACTAAATCTACATGCATGGTAGCTGAAGGTAGCAAGTTGATTAACCGGCCGGCCGGTCTGACGTATATAACGCACATCCAAACCAATTGACAGAGCAGAGGAAGCTCACTTCGAAGTCGCTGGTCATGATGGGCGAGATCGGAATCAACGACTACCTCGTCGCCTTGATGGCAAAGCGCACAGGCGAGGAGGTCCGGACCTTCGTGCCGCACATCGTCGGCGCCATCAGTTCACTTCTCACCGTAAGTGCTCAACAATTCTTCATAACTGGTTCCAACATTGTCACCGTACTAAGCACTGACATGGCATGGGAACATGCAGGAGGTGATAGGTGCGGGAGCGAGAACGGTGGTGGTCCGAGGGATGATACCGCTCGGCTGCCAGCCAATATTCCTGGTCCTCCTCGAGGGCACCGGCGCCGACCACGGACGGGAGACCGGCTGCCTGACGTGGCTCAACGACCTCGCCAAGCTGCACAACCGCGCGCTGATGCGCATGGTCTCGGACCTCCGGCGCGCCCACCCCGGCAGGGCCATCCTCTACGCGGACCAGTACAGCCCCGTCGCCGCCATCGTCAGGTCGCCTCGGAAGTACGGGTTCGGGGACAGGCCGCTGGTGGCGTGCTGCGGCGGGAGCGGCACCTACAACTTCACCTTGACCACCTTCTGCGGCGTACCCGGGGTGGCGGCGTGCGCTGACCCGTCCAAGTACGTCTCGTGGGACGGGATACACATGACCGACGCCGCCAACCGGAACGTCGCCGGCGCGGTGCTCAGGTCCACCATATTGCGCCAGCCGCTAGATAAAGTGGAGCTAGCCTCCAGCTAGTTTGACAATATCCTGCTCATGCGCCGCGTGGTATGTACGGGCTGGGTGCACGCGCAGTCCTGCTAAGTGTCAGTCCCTGTTATATCCGTGAGATCATACATTGAGATTTATGCAACAATTGTTTTTCAGTTTTTCTTTTCCTCTCTAGCATGTTATGTCATTTGACTGAGACTTGGCTAAATTTCAGTACCTAGCCACACCCTTAATGAAACGTATATCGGTTTCACTATTTCTCTGGTGACTGAAATTTTGTTTTGCGCCAATCATTTTTCTTTTTCTTTCTTCTCTCTTGGCCGGACCTCGCCGGAGAAGAACTAGCCCCACCATCTATCTTTAAGGTGAAGCCATGACCCCTTTATCACTAGTAGAAAACAGGGCTTAGGTCACAGGGCAGTTTTCACATTAGCCCCGGTTCAGTCACGAACCGGGACTAATGTGAGCATTGCTCCCGGTTCGTGAGCCCAGGGGGCCGGCCGGGGCCTCGTAGGCATTGGTCCCGGTTCGTATGGACCCTTTGGTCCCGGTTGGTGGTACAAACCGGGACCAATGGGCCACGCTCCTGGCCCACCACCCTTTAGTCCCGGTTCATACCACAAACCGGGACTAAAGGGCTGGTCCTAGTTGCGGCCAGTGTTTAGTCCCACCTCGCCAACCGAAGGGGGCTCACACCAGTTTATAAGCCCGTCCATGTCTGCTTTTTAAAGTGAAAATACATGCCCTTATACAGGGAATTTGACCTAAATTCACAGTAAATTTCATAGAAATTTATTATGAATTTAGGTTGAATTTTCTCTATAAGCGCATCTACTTTCATTTTTTTATATTTATAAAATAAATAAACCTTAATAAAATAAATAAAACTAAATAAACCTTAATAAAATAAAATAAAATAAACTATAGTAACTATAATAAATAAACCTTAATAAATTAAGTAAAAATAGCAGCAGAAAAATAAATAAAAATAGCAGCAGTAAAATAAATAAAAATAAAATGCGTTTGGAAGATATTGTCCTTTTTGTACACGAAGTGCATCCAGTTTTTGCCGTAATCCTCTCAACTTTCTTGCACATGCTATGTGGATGAAATGATGATATCATGCCAACTTTCAACCTTTTCAGAGTTCATTTGAAATGCTTTTCAATTTTAGGGTCTTATAGCTCAAAATAATTAGTAAATGCATGAAAAATAACAAATGAAGTCAGAAAGGATTGAAAAATGATGATGTGGCTTTGAATGGTGCATTTTGAACACACAAAAAGTCAGGAGTTCAAATAAGTTTTAAAAAATGAAATCCCTTTGTAACAGACGAGTTTCCGGATGAAATCCTGATACTTTGAAAGAGATTGTCCGTTTTGTACATGAAGTGCATCCAGTTTTTGACGTAACCCTCTCAACTTTCTTGCACATGCTATGTGGATGAAATGATGATATCATGCCAACTTTCAACCTTTTCAGAGTTCATTTGAAATGCTTTTCAATTTTAGGGTCTTATAGCTCAAAATAATTAGTAAATGCATGAAAAATAACAAATGAAATCAGAAAGGATTGAAAAATGATGATGTGGCTTTGAATGGTGCATTTTGAACACACAAAAAGTCAGGAGTTCAAATAAGTTTTAAAAAATGAAATCCCTTTGTAACAGACGAGTTTCCGGATGAAATCCTGATACTTTGAAAGAGATTGTCCGTTTTGTACACGAAGTGCATCCAGTTTTTGCCGTAACCCTCTCAACTTTCTTGCACATGCTATTTGGATGAAATGATGATATCATGCCAACTTTCAACCTTTTCAGAGTTCATTTGAAATGCTTTTCAATTTTAGGGTCTTATAGCTCAAAATAATTAGTAAATGCATGAAAAATAACAAATGAAGTCAGAAAGGATTGAAAAATGATGATGTGGCTTTGAATGGTGCATTTTGAACACACAAAAAGTCAGGAGTTCAAATAAGTTTTAAAAAATGAAATCCCTTTGTAACAGACGAGTTTCCGGATGAAATTTAAACTATTCAAATTTGGAAACTAATGGATTAAAAGAAAGTTTATAATTATTCTGAGTTAAAAGCAAAAAGAAATTAAAAATAAAGCAAAAATCAAAAGAAAATAAATAATTCAAAAAACAAAAAAATACTGGAAAAAATAAAAAATGCCGCCTAATGGACCACACAGCTTGCATACGACTAGAAACCCATCTGCACATGGGCCAGGATGCAGGCCCGCAGGCCCAACAGGCCCAACATGGCAATGACAAAGGTAGGCATGTATAATGCCTGCATATTAGAGAGGAGCTCAGCACCTGAGCTGCAGCGCAGCTTATAAACAGGTGCTGAGCTCTCTCAGCTAGCGAGGTGGGACTAAACTTCCCACCGCACCGCGCCAGCACATTAGTCCCGGTTGGTGGCTCCAACCGAAACCAATGCTCCCCTTTGGTCCCGGTTGGTGCCTCCAACCGGGACCAAAGCCGTCTGCTTCCCGCCCTTTGCGCTGGTGAAAAGAGGCCTTTAGTCCCGGTTGGTGGCACCAACCGGGACCAAAGGGTGGGTATTGGTTCCGGTTGGAGCCACCAACCGGGACCAAAGCCTTTGCTATATAAGTAGCACTTTGGAAATTTTCAGATTTCCATCGCCAGTTTCCCCCCGCCCGACGACGCCGCGAGCTCGATCTACGCCGCCAGGCTGCCCTATCGTCGTCGCCGTCGCCCGTGCCCCCGAGCCCACGCCATCGCCCGTCGCAGTCGTCCTCCGCCCCCCGCCGCCATCGCCGTCGGCCTCCGCCGCGCGCCCCCAAGCCGTCGCCCCGTATACGTCACCGTCGCCGCCCTCCGCCCCCGGCCCGCCGCGGTCGCCGTCGCCCTCCGCCACCCTGTGAGCGCCGCCCCGATCCCCTCCTCCTCCTCCCTGTAATGGCCGCCGCCGCTGCCGCCGCGCCCCCTAGCTATAGTACTGTAGATGTATTAATTTAGTTAATTTAGATGTATTAATTTAGTTAATTTAGATGTATTAATTTAGTTAATTTAGTTTAGTTAATTTGGATGTGTAGTTAGATGTGTAGTTAAGTTAGTTGTTGTAATTTAGATGTATTAATTTAGATGTGTAGTTTAGATTTTTCATATTTAGAAGTCATTTATGTATGTTCATATTTAGAAGAAAAAGAAGGAGAGAAAAAAGGAAAATAAGAAGAGGAAGAAGGAGAAGAAGAAGAAGAATAAGAAGAAGAGGAGAGGAAGTAGAGGAGAAATAAATAAGAAGATGAAAAAGAAGAAAAAAAGAGTAGAAGAAGAAGAAATAGAGGAGAAGAAGAATAAATAGAATAATATATTATTCTATTTTTTCTTCTTCTCCTCTATTCCTTCTTCTTCTCCTCTTTTTTTCTTTTTTTGCTTCGATCTCCTCCTTCATTCCTTTCTTCTTCTCCTCTTTTTTCTCGTCTTCTTCCTCTTCTTATTTTTTATCGGGTATGTCGTTGTCGATATATGTACCCCCCTCCCCGATAACTTTTAGTAAGTACTACTTAGAAAGTGTTTAATAGAATTAGTTAGAAAAGTAATAGAACTAGTTAAACTAGCTAGTTTATTTGTAGTAAGTACTACTTTATTCTATTTATAGTAAGGAAATTAATAGAACTAGTTTGTTTTTTTAGTTAAAGCAATTATTCCCGCATCGACGTCGACGATGCCTATCCCGCATCCTCGTCGTCGACTCGGCGGAGGAGGCCGGCTTGATCAGAGGGGCCATGTCCGGGACTGGGCTCCACCGGGCTGGTTTTGGGAGGTGCTACCTTCCGGTGGGCGTAGGTTGGTGAGGAACCAGCCCGTCGTTGACCCGATCCTTGTTTGGTGGCGCTCGCGTGGGCCAGTGACGGTGCCGAGGCTTCCGGACACCGCGGAGGAGGTACGTCACCGTGTCAGCGAGGAGGACCAGCACGTCCGTCGCTACATGGTTGCGTTGGAGGGCAGGTTCGACAATACCTGGCAGGTTCTTCAGGGATCTCACTGGAGCTATGATCCTGTGATGGTTCCGTCCCTTTGGGTGTCCACCGCCCGCGCCGATATCCGTCGGGCGCTACAGTTCTAGCTGTACTAGCGATGCTATATGTATGATAGTATTCGAGGTGTATTAGTGATAATATTCGACGATGTACGGACGCATGGAGATGATGTAGTTTTGCTTATAATTGAATGCATCCTAATTTGAATACTACTTTATTTTGTGATTTGATTTTTCTTATTGAATGATCAAAGTGGAAAACTACTCCGATCCTACTTTGAATGCTAAAATTGGAGAGCACTATGATTAGTTGATAGCTTATAGGGTTTTTGTTTTCGCAGAAATCTAGGAGCCCCCCCGGCCCCTCCATCATCCCCGCCGTCGTCCCCATCACCGCCCCCTCCGACATCGAGGTGAGACCAGCCAAATCCTCTTTTAGAAAGATAATTAAACGATATTTCGGGTTGACTGTAAGTCTGTCAAGTCTCCACCATATATGAGAGAACGAAGAATCCCAACTGTTGTCGTGGGGGTCGCTTCTCCTTTGTTCCCGTGTGCTAGCTAGACATTTTGGTGTAATGCACACGGGGACAAAGGGAGGACCGACCATCACCAACGGTCGAATGTATACACCACGTGAGCTGAGAGTTTTCAAGAAAAGACTCGACAAACCGATAGTCAACCCGTGATGAATAATAATGATCTAACTTAGGTTTTTTAGTACATATATTTAATTGTAGATGTTTAATATTTGAATTATATATGAACATAGGAAATGTCGTACTCGGACGACGAAAGTCTCCCGGGGGAGTGCGACTGGTGCCACGACGACCGAGGTCAGTGCGACAGGCCTCACCTGGACGAAGATCGGCGCTTCAGTATTAAGCTGGAGGAGACGTTCGATGTTGAAACGGTACGCAACGATGACAAGCTAGTGTTATTTTTTCGTAATTAAGCACGACTTCAACTATTTCAACGTGTACTTTTCATCTTTTACAGTTCGGCTAGCTTATCCCATGCCATGCAAGACGCTACGTCTTGGAGAGGATGGGTTTTGAAGACCATGAAAGTATGGAAACAAAGAAGTTCACCTAAGGACCCATCATGATATAGATTTTGAAGTAAAGCTGTATAATTCTGAGAGCGTAACCCATTTTGGTTGCAAAAATTGGGAAGCATTTTGCAAGATGTATGGTTTTGATGAGGGTATGCTTGTCACCATGGATCTTGGTGATCCTGACATCGAGCAAGACAATATGGACATTTGGGTCCTTGTTGATACGCCTCCAATTCTACCGCTATGTGAGTTTCTCAAACATAGTTATTAGCTAATTTATATTGTTTATTTCAAATTAGTTGACAGCTTATTTTCATTGACAGCTTATTTTGATTGTTCAAACAATGTGCGGAACATGGTAGACAGAACCTACTACACCGATGGCTCTAAGTTAACTTATAAGGAAAAAACTCATCTGGTCGGATTTTGTACTGATATTGAGAATTACAATATCTACAATCAAACTCCTCATCATTATGGTCCTCCATACGTGCCACTAGTGCACGTGTTGAACTACGGTAACTACTATGGAGATACCCTGGTAAGATTTCTTACTATTACGACATCCGTGCATATTTTGCATAGTTCTAAAACTAGTGCATTATCATTGCTAACTATGCAGTTATTACTATGTTTTTCAACAGAGAATCCCGGAGGATTGTGTGCCTCATTTGATGTATCAGAATGGTAGGCTTGATGTTTTGAATATACAACCAGGTCATCCTACGAATCTCAACTGTCCATACCGGATTTCTAAAAGAAGTGGAGACATGCAAATCAAAGAATGGAAAAAATGTATGGACAGTCCCAAGGAGCTTCTTGGAAGAAAAAGGAAGCGAGGCGCAAGAATTGGAGACAGGATGATCTCCATTCTCATAATGGAGAGTCAGGGTCTATATTGTTTTATGCTATTTTACCTTAAAGAGGGTATTTCGGTCCTACCTAATACTGATGATCATGTGCTAAGAACAATTAAGTAGGGTTGGTTCGATGACTGTGAGGATGAGATCGTATGACTTGTTATTAATAACGAGTATAAGTTGTATGATGATGATTAGTAGGACTTGTTATTATATATGATGATGCATGATGCGTGCATGAAGAGTTATTATATATCAGCGGGTGAAATGAACATGGATTGGATTGAAGTGAAGGCAACATGCATGTGGTGCGTGTCGAAAGTAGTACAATCCAAACTTGATCAAGTCCGGATTAGTATTACTTTCGACATGCACCACATGTTGCCTTCACTTCAATCTAAGCCATGTTTAGGCATAGCAGTACGTAGCGTTGGTAAACCAAGCACGGAGATATAAGAGAGGACACTTCTCTCTAATAGCTACCTAATAACAACCTAAATTAACCCCCCAAAACCCCCAAACCTCCCCCCTTTCAAAAAAAACAAAAACCTCAGCTCCTGCCAGGTGCTGACGCGTGGATGCCTATTGGTCCTGGTTGGTGGCACCAACCGGGACCAAAGGCCCTCCTGCCTGTGCTCCCCCCACCGGCCACGTGGACGGCCTTTAGTCCCGGTTCGTGTAAGAACCGGGACTAAAGGGCTAGGGCATTAGTAACGACCCTTTAGTCCCGGTTCCAGAACCGGGACTAAAGGTCCTTATGAACCGGGGTAAAAGCCCCATTTCCTACTAGTGTATCTATCTTAGGAGGAAGCCATAACCCCATTATCTAACTTAAGGGCGGAGGTGCAGGGGATCGCCAGAGCTCTTCATCTGTGGTGCCGGACTTAGAGAGATGGTCGGGGCGATGGCCATCAGCGACGGTGGGGGGAGGTTGAGGGGAGGGTAGGGTGGCGACGCGGTGCGCAGTAGCGCCCGCTGGCCGCGGGGGGTGGAGGAAGACGGATAGGGTGGGGTAGGCTGGCGGTTGATTGACCAGATCGTGACTCGAGGAAGACGACGATTGAGAGGACGAAGGTGAACTGTGGGCGGTTGGATGAGGATCAGACGATCATGAAACAAAATGACTGACACAAACCGTTTTTTCAACACCTAACGTTTAGATGCTCCCAACATATCAGCTTCTTCAAAGATTTGAAGATGGTAGGTCTTTGTACCGAATTATTTTTATTATTCTTAGGGCACTCTCGACTTTTTGGCTGTGTGCATCTAGCTATACAGAGGCCGGGCTTTCTTTCGATGCGATCATATCACCTCAATATATCTATTCAATGAAAAGTCCTTTATCGAAAAAAGGTCTTAGAGCATCTCCAATGGGTGCCCTAAAATAGGTCATAACCGCTTTGCAGCATAAACAAGTGCATCATAATCCCCTAATATCTTTTTCGGCGGGAATCATCCACTAATAATAATCAGATAGCCCATTCTCCTTGGTCCTTAAAACGTAGTGCGTCGGTTATGGAACTGGAGTGAAAATTTATTCACTTGCCTAAGCACATGGAAATGCACTAATAGAAAACTGGGCTTTGGTCACAGGGCAATATTCACATTAGTCCCGGTTCCAGTCACGAACCGAGACTAATGTGAGCATTGGTCCCGGTTCGTGCGGCCAGGGGCCTGCCGGGCCTCGTGGGGGCATTGGTCCCGGTTCGTCCAACCCCTTTGGTTTCGGTTGGTGGGACAAACCGGGACCAATGGGCCTCGCTCCTGGCCCACCACCATTGGTCCCAGTTGGTGGCTTGAACCGGGACCAGAGGCTCACCCTTTAGTCCCGGTTCATACCACTAACCGGGACTAAAGGGTTCGTCCTAGTTGCGGTCAGAGTTTAGTCCCACCTCGCCAACCGAAGGGCGCTCACACCGGTGTATAAGCCCGTTCCTCTCTGCCTTGTTGAGCTCCTCTCAAAGTGAAAATAGATGCCCTTATACAGGGAATTTGACCTAAATTCAGAGTAAATTTCTTTGAATTTCATAGAAATTTATTATGAATTTAGGTTGAATTTTCTCTATAGACGCATCTATGTTCATTTTTTATAGTAAATAAAATAAATAAATCTTAATAAAATAAATAAAAATAAATAAACCTTAATAAAATAAAATAAAATAAAATAAACTATAGTAAATAAAATAAATAAACCTTAATAAAATAAATAAAAATAGCAGCAGTAAAATAAATAAAAATAGCAGCAGTAAAATAAATAAAGTAAAATACATAAGTAATTAGAAACTAAATGGAATAAAATAAATAAGTTTTTTGTTGTAAGTAGAAACAAAACAAAATAAATAAAGCAAAAGAGAAAACAGAAAACAGGGAAAAAAATTTATGCCACCTACTGGGCCACCACGGCCTGAATACGACTTGAAACTCATCCATGGGCCAGGATTCAGGCCCGCAGAAGGCCCAGTAGGCCCCACAGGTAAAGAGAACGGTTAGGCCCGAAAGCCTGCAGTTTAGAGGAGCTCGAGAGGGTGGGCGCAGCAGCGCTTATAAACCACTCTCGAGCTCTCTCAACTAGCGAGGTGGGACTAAACTAGCACAAGGCCTTTGGTCCCGGTTGGTGCCACCAACCGGGACTAAAGGGGGGCATGCGTACCGGTTCGTGGCACCAACCGGGACCAATGCCCCTCCCCCTTTAGTCCCGGTTGGTGCCACGAACCGGGACCAATGAGTTTCCTATATATACCCCATCGCCACAACAGAGCACTCCACAGTGCTCTGTTTTTTCTGGCCGGCGAGTTGAGGGCATTTGGGTGCTCTAGCTCACCTCCTATGCACATGAGGTGTTGGATGAAATGTCTGAGCCACACTAGTTAATCTTTCTCCTCTCGAAACTCGACCCCCGAGCTCCATTTTCCCCGAGATTTGTCT
Source organism: Aegilops tauschii subsp. strangulata (assembly GCF_002575655.3). Lineage (NCBI taxonomy): Eukaryota > Viridiplantae > Streptophyta > Magnoliopsida > Poales > Poaceae > Aegilops > Aegilops tauschii. Next base: position 579,941,477 of record NC_053041.3, on the reverse strand, counting down.
AGGTTTAGCGGTCCGTCACGTCCCGTCCCCGTCTTCACCGCTGTCGATCGCCCGCGCCGATCTCGTCGCCAGCACCACCGTGGTGAGACTCTTGTTCTTATCTTCTTTCTGAAAGAATTTTTTTTTACTTTAGATAGATACTTGTCTAATTTTGTTACTTTTATTATTCCTTCTTATTACATAGTGCGATGGTTTTGGTATCCGCCCCCGTCGGCCCTCGTCCTGTCTATGATTCGGATGTGGTATATATTATCTTTTTATAACTATTTGGTTCATTTATTGTTTATGACAAATATGCCGACCAACGTGACATAGATTTTATTTATCTAGGAGGTGGTTGAACCGGAAATTCCAACCGACCCTATTGTCGAGAGGTTAAATTTAGTTGAAGAAGAAAACAATTACTTGAAGGAAAAAATAAAAAAAATTGAGGAGGAGAAGATGATATGGGAGTTGCATGTTGCGGATGTCGTCGATGATCACAAGATCAAGATGGATGCAATGCACTTGAAGATTAGAAAGATTAGAAAATATGCCATTCATACCGAGGCTTGGTATCATTATGCTGTTGGATCAATTGTTACCTTGGTTGCGATTATGATCGCATTTGTTTTCGCATTGAAATGTTTTACATAGTTTCAATGTATGGTTCAATTAATTAGATGCTCTAGAGAGCTATATATATGTTGTTAGATGAGAACTATGTATGTACTTTGGTTTTAATGTGATGATGAACTTCTATTAATTTGGTCACTTAATTATCTATTCATGATGTTCTGTAATGGTTGTTGACACACTTAATTATATATAATGCACGCAGATGAACCGGCAATGGATGTACGGTGACAAACACACCTCCGAGTACATTAAGGGCGTGCATGATTTTCTCGAAGTGGCTGAGGGAAACAAGCAGAATGGTTTTATGTGTTGTCCATGCCCTACATGTGGGAATACGAAGTCTTACTCTGACCGGAAAATCCTTCACACCCACCTGCTTTACAAGGGTTTCATGCCACACTATGATGTTTGGACGAGGCACGGAGAAATAGGGGTTATGATGGAAGACGGCGAAGAAGAAGAGGACGATGACAACTATGTGCCCCCCTGAATACGGTGATGCTGCAACGGGGGAAGCTGCTGAAGATCAAGAGGAACCAGACGATGTGCTCAATGATGCTGCAAGGGGGGGAAGCTGCTGAAGATCAAGAGGAACCAGTGCCCGATGATGATGATCTTCGCCGGGTCATTGTCGATGCAAGGACGCAATGCGAAAGTCAAAAGGAGAAGCTGAAGTTCGATCGCATGTTAGAGGATCACAAAAAAGGGTTGTACCCCAATTGCGAAGATGGCGACACAAAGCTCGGTACCGTACTGGAATTGCTGCAGTGGAAGGCAAAGAATGTTGTGCGTGACAAAGGATTTGAGAAGCTATTGAAAATATTGAAGAAGAAGCTTCCAAAGGATAACGAATTGCCTGACAGTACATACGCAACAAAGAAGGTCGTATGCCCTCTAGGATTGGAGGTGCAGAAGATACATGCATGCCCTAATGACTGCATCCTCTACCGCGATGCGTACAAGCATCTGAACGCATGCCCGGTATGCGGTGCATTGCGGTATAAGATCAGACGAGATGACCCTGGTGATGTTGACGGCGAGCCCCCCAGGAAGAGGGTTCCTGCGAAGGTGATGTGGTATGCTCCTATAATACCACGGTTGAAACGTCTGTTCAGAAACGAAGAGCATGCCAAGTTGATGCGATGGCACAGTGAGGATCGTAAGAAAGACGGGAAGTTGAGAGCACCCGCTGACGGGTCGCAGTGGAGAAAAATCGAGAGAAAGTACCGGGCTGAGTTTGCAGCTGACCCAAGGAACGTATGGTTTGGTTTAAGCGCGGATGGCATTAATCCTTTCGGGGAGCAGAGCAGCAATCACAGCACCTGGCCCGTGACTCTATGTATGTATAACCTTCCTCCTTGGATGTGCATGAAGCGGAAGTTCATTATGATGCCAGTTCTCATCCAAGGCCCTAAGCAACCCGACAACGACATTGATGTGTACCTAAGGCCATTTGTTGAAGAACTTTTACAGCTGTGGAATGGAAACGGTGTACGTACGTGGGATGAGCACAAACAGGAGGAATTTAACCTGCACGCGTTGCTGTTTGTAACCATCAACGATTGGCCCGCTCTCAGTAACCTTTCAGGACAGACAAACAAGGGATACCACGCATGCACACACTGTTTAGATGACACTGAAAGTATATACCTGGAAAAATGCAGGAAGAATGTATACCTGGGCCAGCGTCGATTTCTTCCGACCAACCATCAATGTCGAAAGAAAGGCAAGCATTTCAAAGGCGAGGCAGATCACCGGAAGAAGCCCGCCATGCGTACCGGTGATCACGTACTTGCTATGGTCAATGATTTACACGTAATCTTTGGAAAGGGTCCCGGCGGACTAGCTGTTCCGAATGACGCTGAGGGACACGCACCCATGTGGAAGAAGAAATCTATATTTTGGGACCTACCCTACTGGAAAGAGTTAGAGGTCCGCTCTTCAATCGACGTGATGCACGTGACGAAGAACCTTTGCGTGAACCTTCTAGGCTTCTTGGGCGCGTATGGGAAGACAAAAGATTCACCTGAGGCACGGGAGGACCTGCAACATTTGCACGAAAAAGACGGCATGCCTCCGAAGCAGTATGAAGGTCCTGCCAGCTACGCTCTTACGAAAGAAGAGAAAGAAATCTTCTTTGAATGCCTGCTCAGTATGAAGGTCCCGACTGGCTTCTCGTCGAATATAAAGGGAATAATAAATATGCCAGAGAAAAGTTCCAGAACCTAAAGTCTCATGACTGCCACGTGATTATGACGCTACTGCTTCCGGTTGCATTGAGGGGGCTTCTACCGGAAAACGTCCGATTAGCCATTGTGAAGCTATGTGCATTCCTCAATGCAATCTCTCAGAAGGTGATCGATCCAGAAATCATACCAAGGCTAAGGAGTGATGTGGCGCAATGTCTTGTCAGTTTCGAGCTGGTGTTCCCACCATCCTTGTTCAATATCATGACAGACGTCCTAGTTCATCTAGTCGACGAGATAGTCATTCTGGGCCCGTATTTCTACACAATATGTTCCCCTTTGAGAGGTTCATGGGAGTCCTAAAGAAATATGTCCGTAACTGCGCTAGGCCAGAAGGAAGCATCTCCATGGGCCATTAAACAGAGGATGTCATTGGGTTTTGTGTTGACTTCATTCCTGGCCTTAAAAAGATAGGTCTCCCTAAATCGCGGTATGAGGGGAGACTGACTGGAAAAGGCACGCTTGGAGGGGACTCAATAATATGCAGGGACGGATATTCTTGGTCTCAAGCACACTACACAGTTCTACAGAACTCTACCTTGGTGACCCGGTATGTCGATGAAAACAAGAACAGTCTGCGCCCCAAACACCCGGAGCAGTGCGACGACTGGATTAATGTGAACACATCAGGACTTTCAGCAGTTGGTTGGAAACACGTCTCAGAGGTGACAACACTGTTTGTGATGAGCTGTACTCGTTGTCCAACGGACCATCTTTGAATGTATTGACTTACAAAGGATACGTGATAAATGGGAATACATTTTACACGATCGCCCAAGATCAAAAGAGCACCAACCAAAACAGCGGTGTCCGCTTTGATGCAGCAACCGAGAGGGGAAAGGACACATATTATGGTTACAAAGTGGACATATGGGAACTTGACTATGGACATGATTTTAAGGTCCCTTTGTTTAAGTGCAAATGGGTCAATCTGTTAGGAGGCGGGGTACAGGTAGACCCACAGTACGGAATGACAATAGTGGATCTGAACAATCTTGGGTACACTAACGAACCGTTCGTCCTAGCCAATGATGTGGCACAGGTTATCTATGTGAAGGACATGTCTACCAGACCGAGAAAAAGAAAAGATAAGGAAGCGAATACATCATACGATGAGCCAAAGCGCCACATAGTTCTTTCAGGAAAAAGGGACATCGTGGGAGTGGAGGGCAAGACAGACATGTCTGAAGATTATGAAAAGTTTCATGAAATTCCTCCCTTCAAAGTCAAGGCTGATCCAAGCATCCTGATAAACGATGAAGATTATCCATGGTTACGGCGCAATAAGCAAAGGACACAAGCGAAGAAAAAGTGAAGACTTTCTCTCCACAACTATTATGATGATACCAAGCCAACTTTCAACCTTTTTGTAGTTCATTTAAAATGCCTGTTGTAACAGATGAGTTTTCGTTTGAAACCCTAATACTTCGGAAGAGATTGTCCATTTTGTACACGAAGTGCATCCAGTTTTTGCCGTAACCCTCTCAACTTTTTTAGCACATGCTATGTGGGTGAAATGATGACACCATGCCAACTTTCAACCTTTTCAGAGTTCATTTGTAGTGCTTTTCAATTTCACGGTCATATAGCTCATGAAAATCAGTAAATGCATGAAAAATAACAAATGAAGTCAGAAAGGGTTGAAACCTGATGATGTGACTTTGAATGGTGCATTTTGAACACACAAAAAGTCTGGAGTTCAAATAAGTTCAAAAAAATGAAATCCCTTTGTAACTGATGAGTTTTCGTTCGAAACCCTGATACTTCGGAAGAGATTGTCCATTTTGTACACGAAGTGCATCCAGTTTTTGCCGTAACCCTCTCAACTTTTTAGCACATGCTATGTGGGTGAAATGATGAAACCATGCCAACTTTCAACCTTTTCAGAGTTCATTTGTAGTGCTTTTCAATTTCAGGGTCATTTATAGCTCATGAACTAATAGCAAAAAGAATGAACTAAAAATAATCAATTAAAATATGCTGTTATGATCAACTAAAACAAAACTATAATATTCTTCAATAGCCAAAAGAATCAACTAAAAAGCTTTTATAAAACTCCAATAGCAAAAGGAATTTTCATAAAGAATGTTTTTGTTAGAAACTTTAATAGCAAAAAGCATTATCATAAAGATTTTTTTGTTAGAAACTAAAATAAAAAAAATCTGTTTTTGAATAGAATCATAAAACACAGTAATATTAAATAGCAGGAAAAAGAATCACTCCAAAATCTATTTTTATAGTAAAGTTAATCACAAACTAGTGATTCACACAAATTTCAAAGAATTCAAATTTAAACTATTCAAATTTGAAAACTAATGGCACTAACAAAAAGTTTATAATTTTTGTGACCTAAAAGCAAAAAGAATTAAAAAATGAACTTTAATAAAATAAATAAAAATAGCAACAGTTTGTTGTAAGTAGAAACAAAATAAAATAAATAAAGCAACAAAGAAAAAAAAAGTGCCATCTACTGGGCCACCACGGCCTGAATACGACTTGAAACCCATCCATGGGCTAGGATTCAGGCCCGCCGAAGGCCCAGTAGGCCCCACAGGCAAAGAGAACGGTTAGGCCCGAAAGCCTGCAGTTGAGAGGAGCTCGAGAGGGTGGGCGCAGCAGCGCTTATAAACCACTCTCGAGCTCTCTCAACTAGCGAGGTGGGACTAAACTTTTGACGCGGGGCAGCACAAGGCCTTTGGTCCCGGTTGGTGCCACCAACCGGGACTAAAGGGGGGCGTGCGTACCGGTTCGTGGCACCAACCGGGACCAATGCCCCCCTTTAGTCCCGGTTGGTGCCACGAACCGGGACCAAAGGCCGCCCCTTCCCGCCCTTTGGGCTGCTGAAAAGAGGCCTTTGGTCCCGGTTGGTGGCACCAAACGGGACCAAAGGGGGGCATTGGTCCCGGTTGGTGCCACGAACCGGGACCAATGCTCTGAGTATATAAGAAAACACTTATCGTTTTTCAGATTCATCTCTGCAGTTGCCCCGCCCCGACGCCGCCGCCAGGCTGCCCGAGCTCGCCCCGTCGACGCCGTCGCCGCCCTCTGCCTCGTCGACGCAGCCGCCCCTGCCCCGACCTCGCCGCCATTGGCCCGCCCCGACCACGCCGCGGGCCCTCGCCGTGCCTCTGCCTCGCCCTGCCCTGATCGACAACGCCGTCATCGACCCTGCCCCGACCACGCCTCCGTCGCCGCCCTCTACCCCGACGCGCGCCGTGCCTCTGCCCCTGCCCCGACCACGCCGCACCTCTCCTTTGGTCAGGCCGTCGCCGCCCCCTGCCTCCCTATTTTTTTCACATATATATGATGTTTTTTTCCAGATTATATGTATATGTGTGAGTATATGTATGTGTGTATATCTGATTATATGTCCTCATTTCAGATTTTTTGTTTTTTGCATTTTTATAAAAATGTATATATGTATGTATGTTCTCTGTGTATATATATGTTCATGTATGCAAAACATAGATTTTTAGAAAAGTTTTATCTATATATGTTCTCTGATTTAGTCCATTTTAGGTTAGTTTCATTTTTAGAAAAGTTTTATATATTTAGGAAAAGAAGGAAGAGAAGGAACAAGGAAGAAGAAGAAGAAAAAGTTTTATATATATGCAAAAGTTACATTTTTAGAAAAGTTTTATATATCTAGGAAGAAGAAGAAAAAGAAGGATAGGAAAAAAGAAAATAAGAAGAGGAAGAAAGAAGAAGAAGAGGAGAGGAAGAAGATGAGAAATAAACAAGAAGAGGAAAAAAGAAGAAAAAGAAGAGGAGAAGAAGAAAGGAATAGAGGAGAAGAAGAAAAAATAGATATATCTATTTTTTCTTCTTCTCCTCTATTCCTTTCTTCTTCTCCTCTTCTTTTTCTTCTTTTTTTCTTCTTTTTTTCTTCGATCTTCTCCTCTATTCCTTTCTTCTTCTCCTCTTTTTATTTCTTCTTCGTCTTCTTATTTTTTATCGGGTATGTCGTTGTCGATATACCCCCTCCCCGATAACATTATTTTCCCATGTATGTATGTCGTCGTTGTCGATATATATAACTCCCTCCCAGATAACTTCGACATGATGGACGGTCGATATTTCTACCCCCTCTCGACCGTGATAACTTATATCACGGGAGCACCCCCCGGCCCTCTCGCTCGACCAAAACTCTTGAGGACACCCAAACCCTAGAAAAAAAGATGTCGGTCTCCTACCCCCTCCCGCCGCGCCCCTACCCTTGAAGCGTTGCCGAGGCCACCCCAAACCCGGAATAAGCTAGGTCTACGTTTGCACTAATATATCCACCTGCTGTCATGTTTGTCTAATAATTGCCATGTTGTAATATTTGCAGAAACAATGGAGCACGGACGAGACGAGCAAGCAGAAGAGGTGTTGGGGGACATAATCTTAGCCGGAGGTGATATCTTGTCGTATCTTAACGACAATGATGGTCTGGAAGAACAGGGTGAAGAAGCAGGCTACGGTGATCGAAGAGTGGAGGACGAAAGACATGATTATGATGGCTCCGGTGACCCAATGCTGGTGCAAGAAGGAGCCCGTGGTGACGGCTCCGGTGACCGAACAGAGTCCGGCCAGGTAAATATATTAGATAAGCTTGTGCTGAGTAGCTAATTGATGCATTCATTGTTTTGGTATGTACACATATTAATTAACTCTCGTCTTTCTTCTTTTTTCTAGCCCTCCGGATCAAGCACAACTTCGGTAAAGAGACGAGGCCCGAAGAGAAAGTTGCGCTCGGATGAAAGGTTTGAGATCACAGCAATCGCGCGCGACGGCCAACCGATTGAACCCATCCGGACAAAGGAAGCACTTGCTGCTCAGTGCGGGGTTCTTGTTAGGGACAAGATCCCGATCAGCATCCACCAATGGTATAAGCCTAAGAAGGAAGACCCTGAGGTGTCTTATGTCAATGATATGCAAAAAGATGATCATTGGACTGAGCTGAAGGCAAATTTCACCCTACCGCCAGAGGAGGATCCGGAGAAGCCAGTTAAAGAGCAATTAATCAAGTCTCATGCTCTTAAGAAGATGGCAGACCTATTCAGGAGGTGGAAGAACGAGCTGAAAACGTTTGTCGACAAAGAAGAGACAAAAGAATTCATCGGCCGGTATGAGAAGATCAGAGATCACTGGCCCGCATTTGTGGCCCACAAGAAATCGGAAAAGAGTAAGAAGATGTCAGCGACAAACAAGAAGAATGCTGCGAAGAAGAAGCTTCACCATCGCACGGGGTCAGGTGGCTACCTCAAAGCCCGGCCTAAGTCGGCCAAGGCTGAGAATGATCTGCTTGAAAAAGGGATCGAACCACAGACAATGAACTGGCCAGACCGTTGCCGGACTTGGTTCTTCGGGGCTGGCGGAAAATTGGACCCTGTATCAGGGAGGTGCATTTGGACGAACCAGCTTTTGAGAATACCAGTCAAGAAGATTCAGCAATATATCGATGCAGCGCAGGAAGGGACGTTCGTTCCAGACAGAGAGAACGACGAGCTCACAATGGCCCTCGGGAATCCTGAGCACCCTGGACGGACACGAGGCACGCCAGGCTCCGTTCCGTGGAAGGATGATTTTCCGGACGCAGGCGGTTACAAAAGCCAGGAGAGGAGGAAAAAAAATGGAGCAGACCCAAATTCAGAAGCTGCACGAAAGGGTTCAAGCGCTAGAGGAACGAGACGGCAATCGACATGCCGAAACTACGCCGCCATCTCAGCGAAGAAGCAGCGTGGCTTCCACCGAGCTGCTTCAGCCGGAGCATGTCTTGACGGCTCCTGCTAGCTACCCCGTGGATGCTATCACGGAGTCTCAACATTGCCACCTTATGGTGCAATGGCAGAACTTCAAAGTCAAGGTGGCTGTTGGCTCTGTTTTACCTCCTGAACCCGGCGCAACCTACCACTGCCGGCCAATTCCAGAAGGATATGCTAGGGTGATGGTGGATTAAATAACGGAGGGATTTGAGGACCTCCAGCTTGACCACCCTACCGGTGAAGGGGAGACTCGGCTGGGTTTAGCTCTGAAGACTCCGTGCCTATGGCGGAAGGAGCTCATTAACCTTCCGAACTGGATGCCTCCGGCGAGTAAGGGCACTCCGCCGCCTCCTCCTCCGGCGAGTGATCAGGGCACTCAGCCTCCTTCTCCGGCGCGTGGCGGCACTCCGCCTCCTCCTCCGGCGAGTGATCAGGGCACTCAGCCTCCTTCTCCGCCTGCGCCGGCGTGCCAGAGCAGCCAACCTCCTCCTTCTCCGCCTCGTCAGCAAGGGCGGAAGAGACCCGCCGCCGCTCCGGCTGCTCCGGCGCGTCGTAGTCCTTCTCCTCCGCCTCGTAAGCAAGGAAAGAAGACAGCCGTAGCCGCTCCGTCTGCTCTGCCGGCGTCTAGCAGTACAGCTGCCAGAGGCGGGAGGCAATACAGATTCGGTCCTTCTCTGAAGACTCCAGAGAAGTTACCATATGAGAGGACCCCGGAGGAGAACGCGAAGATCGTGCGAGCCGAAGGGACAAACTTCTTTCAAGGGGTGAAAGCAAAGAAACACCCACCTCCGGAGGAGAAGGTAGATCCGGTGAAAGCGAAGCGCACTCTGGCTGCCCTGACAAAACCACCAAAGTCTCCGCCGAAAGGCAACTATGAGCGTATTATTGCAAAGACATTTGTCGAAGTGGAGTGGTCGGGAAGTACTGTCAGTGATCGAAGGTTAAAAGAACGACGACCTGGGAAAAAAATTGCCCAGCTCGGCGAACAAGCGAACCAATCGTGCCCCCCGCTCAAGGTATCTAAAGACATCGTCGCTAATGATCCGAGGATGGTGGCCGGTTATAGCAATCTTGGAGATTACCTGCCCGACGATGTACATTATGAAATCATGAAGGTGGACGAACACAAATACCATTACGGGAAGCCTCTCGTCAAAGATGAAAGATCTCTAACAACGATGATGCGAAGATTACATGATTGGTACATGAAAACCTGCAGAGAGTCTGATGGGATGAATACTTTGACGCTGAGAGTTAAACCGGAGCCTGACCTCGTTGGAATTGAACTGCTGAATGTTCCATTTGAGGAGTTCTTCCAGTTTTTCAATCAAAAGGCCCTCGATAAATCAATGATCACTTGCTACTGTCTGTAAGTAGTACTACTTCTGTCATTAAGTCTCTCTATATAGGTCAGCTCTTTCGTTGCATGTATTTATAATTATCCTCACTATATTATGCAGATTGAAAATCGCCGAATTGAAGAAAAGACAAATCGGTGATATTGGGTTCATTAACACAAATCTCATAGATGCATATACGGTTGAAAAACATGCCAAAGAAGCCGATGCCAACTTGCTACGATCGTTGGTATTAAATCAAAACAAAGATATAATACTCTTTCCTTACAACTTCAAGTGAGTGTTATTGTCTTGTGCATATTCGGTTTCCCTTATTAGTCCAGGTTATGGTAATGTAATCGATGACTTATGCATGCATGCGCAGCTTCCACTATGTTCTCCTAGAGATTAAGCTTGAGCAGGGAGTAGTAACCGTCTTAGACACGAGACGAAAAGATCCCCAGGACTATGCGGACATGACTCAAATGCTCGAGAAGTAAGTTAAATCGATCATTATCCACCATATCAGCAACTTTGTTCATTTCCTGATATCAAGTAATTATTTTCTTTGTCTGGCAGGGTTTGGAGAAAATTCACCACAAAAGCTCCGGGACTGCCGAAGAAGCTACAATTTAGACACCCGAAAGTAAGTACTATAGTAGCATGTTCCGCACATCTCCTAGTGATTCAAGCGCTAGTTTCATCAATACCATTTAGCATGCTTGCTTATCAGTTAGATTGACCTATATTTCTTGTAAAGTGGTTGTGGCAGGAACAAGGGAATGATTTCTGTGGATACTACGTTTGCGAGTCTATCCGCCACACGACCTGTGAGCGGGGCTACTCTGACGAACAATATGAAGTGCGTAAGCAATAATATTCACAATTCTATTTTATTACCATCATTTGTGTCGAGTTTCATTTATTCATATATATATGTATTGACCCCCTTCTTCAAATTAGATCTTTCGGATGCGGGATGAACTCCTAGCACCAGATCGTATGCGAGCAATTCAAGAGGAATTGGCGGCATTCTTCCTTGACCACGTGATCGCTGAAAACGGAGAATACTATGTGGACCCTGTGTTCTTACAATTTAATTAGGAGATTATATTGTAAGAGATAATTATTGTATATATGTAGCCGGTAGTGTCAGATAGATATACGAGAACTTGTTGTTCGACCAATCTCTCGGAGAAGGAGAGGTGGTCGGTATCACTTCTCTCTGTATGCATATGTTCATGATGATCTTCTGTTTCCTTCATTTGCTTACTAGCTACCGTGTCTAGTCCTCTCCATTCGTATATAGTACGTAGCGTCGACCAAGCACGGAGATAAGAGAGGACACTTGTCTTTATTAATTAGCTATCTAACACAATATATGAAACACCTAAATTAACCCCCACAAACCCCCCAACCTCCCCTCCCCCTTTAAAAAAAAACAAAAACCCTAGCCCCTGAAATGCTGATGCGTGGATGCCTATTGGTACCGGTTGGTGTCACCAAGCGGGACCAAAGGCCCCCTGCCTCGGCTGGCAGCAGCGGACACGTGGAGGACCTTCTGTCCCGGTTCGTGTAAGAACCGGGACTAAAGGGTTAGGGCTTTAGTAACGACCCTTTAGTCCCGGTTCGAAAACCGGGACAAAAGACCCTTACCAACCGGGGTAAAAGCCCATTTTTCTAATAGTGATTAAATTTATACAGCACAAACAAATAAACATGTCACTCGATGGATGCTCACGGACACGAACTACCCAAGGCCAAGAGGGTAACAGACTAACAGGGCGGAACATTGCGTTGCGATACGTCCATTCTCACGCACAAGACTGTAGCTATCCTTATTGTACTACCGATCGCGACTAACAGTGACGCATCTCCGAGGTCCCAAAGGTTGCTTGCTAGTTTGCCGGCGCGAAGAGGTGGTTCAAGACGGCTTTTGCCACGACGGTGACGACCCGCGCAACCCAGGGGAACTGGTAGGCTGCGGGCGAGAGCGTCAGCAGGAGGACGCCAAGGAGCAGGAGCGCGAAGCCGAGGAAGACCTGCCCGGCGTCCGCGGCCGGGGTGCCGAACGAGTAGGTGACAACCACCCAGCCGGCTAGCAGGGAGACGCGGCCGGCGTCGAGGAAGAACCGCTGCAACTCATCCAGGCCGCCGCCGCCGAGCAAATGCCGAGCTTCGTAGGCCATCGCGCGCTGGGTCACCTATCGATCGACGCCTCGATGGAGAGTATATATAGTTGCACCTTGCGGCCGGTGTCCTAATGCGTCGCACACGGCGGGGAGCGCTGCGGGTGTGCGTCGGATACGCCGCTGCGTGCATGGCTACCTACAGGGCGGTGCCGGATGGCGACCCCTTAACATATGGCTACACTCGGGTGCAGAAAGTTGTGGCTACTCTCGGGTATAGGTACACCCAAGTTTGCAATACTTTGAAAATTGTGATAAAACAAGGTCTCTTAACATAAATCGCTTTTGCTATTCTTCAAGTTACCTGAAAGAAAAAATCGGTGTCAGTTGTTTTTTTTTCCCTCTCTCGACTGAAGCAGCCTAGGCACAAAGGCCTGGCTGATACTGAACTAACAGCCCACGTTCCACGTACAAACAGGCCATATTTGCATAGTCCATGTACCGGACTGGATTTAAAGACCGACCAATACTAGACTGGAGCAGCCCCTAGTCCATGTACGGAGGTTTTTGTTTTTTTGCGAGTGCCGTTCATGGCAAAATTTCATGTTTTGACCCATTTCCTATCTTATTTCGGGATCTGATCCACGTTTAATTCTTTTTATGGGAATTTGACCCTTTTACCTACCGCCAGGGGCCGCGCCGGTAGGTCCCCACAACCTACCGCTGTCGGCCGTGGCGGTAGGTGTCGAGACAGCGACAAACGGCCGTCAGGTGGGGCTGACGTGGAAAAGGGCCCTACCGCTAGACCGCATGGCGGTGGGATTCGAACACCTATCGCCAGGGACCCTGGCGGTAGGGTCCTGGGGTGGATAAGGTTGGGAGGGGCTGGTGTGTGGGCCCCACCACCATTCTTCTTCCCCACTCTTCTTCTTCCCCGTGGTCAGCTCCTCCCCTCTCTCTTTCCCCCACCCAAACACCCCCTAGATCGACTCCATTTGCTTGAGGTTTCATCGGTGAATCCGGAGCATTTTCATCCCCCAACGTACCTCTCCCACTTCCCCTTATTTTGTTTGGTTGAAATCTTGGTTTTGTGTGCTTTAGCTCAATTTATTGCAAACCCTAGATGTTGATTTTGTTGTGTGCATTTATGATGCATTTATGGCACATTTATGATGCATTCATGGCTATCTTTGTGCTTGTGCTTGCCTAGGGTTAGGGGTTATAGTGGTAACGTGAGGGGATAGTGTTAGGGTTAGGGTTAGTGTTAGTGTTAGGGGTTAGGGGTTAGGGTTAGGATTATAGTTATGGTTAGGGTTATGGTTAAGGTTAAGGTGAAATTACTATGAATAGAAGTTATTTGTCCAATGTATGCATAAATTATGTTATTGCTCCAATGACATACATGGATGACTTTATTGTTTCCATTTTTCTTAGATGCATTTTTTTAGAAAAGGAGGAAGACCCCCGGCCTCTGCATCTGGACGATGCATGCAGCCACTTTATTAATTATTCACACAAGACCATACAAAGTCATGCAACAGTAAGACTAAAGCCACCGTCTAGGCAACATCTGTCGCTATTCCTATCCAGTTGATGAAGTGATGCTGATAGTCTGGGCCTAATACCAAATAGACCTTGCAGCCAAACCTAACATCTAAGACCTGAGGTCCCAACCAGGACGCCTGCCGGGTATGGGCACCCACCAGTCCGGCGCACTCCTCAACCAAGACGCCTGCCGGGTATGAGGCCGCCGCAGCCACCTGCCACCAATCCATCTTCAGTGCTGTACAGCTGCATCAACCTTGCCAGGCCTGCCGTCGACGCCACCACGACGCCAGACAACGCCACCACGACACCAGACAACGCCACCATCCTACGCGTGTCCATCCACGCGCTCCCATCGCCGAAACTCCGCAGCGCCATGCCGCCATGATCCGCCGTCGGCCTAGCGGTAGATGTAACACCGCTCCTCCTCTTGCCACCTCCATCCTGTTAGGGAACGTAGTAATTTCAAAAAAATTCCTACGCACACGCAAGATCATGGTGATGCATAACAACGAGAGGGGAGAGTGTTGTCCATGTACCCTCGTAGACCGTAAGCGGAAGCGTTATGACAACGCAGTTGATGTAGTCGTACGTCTTCATGATCGACCGATCCTACTACCGAAAGTACGGCACCTCCGTGATCTGCACACGTTTGGCTCAGTGACGTCCCATGAACTCACGATCCAGCAAAATGTCGAGGGAGAGCTTCGGCAGCACGACGGCGTGATGACGGTAATGATAAAGCTACCGGCGCAAGGCTTCGCCTAAGCACTGCAAAGATATGACCGAGGTGGATTATGGTAGAGGGGGGCACCACACACGGCTAAGAGATCAATGATGAACTTGTGTGTCTATGGGGTGCACCCTGGCCACGTATATAAAGGATGGAGTGAGGAGGAGGCCGGCCCTCATAGGGCGCGCCCAAAGTGTGGAGTGCTACCAGGACTCCCTAGTCCTAGTAGGATTCCACCTCCCACATGGAATAGGAAAAAGGGAAGGGAGAATGAGAAGGAAGGAAGGGGGCGCCCCCTTTCCCTAGTTCAATTCGGACCAATCCATGGGGAAGGGGCGCGGCCACCCTTGAGGCCTTTCTCTCCTTTCCCGTATGGCCCATTAAGGCCCAATACGAACTCCCGTAACTCTCCGGTACTCCGATAGATACCCGAACCACTTAGAACCTTTCCGATGTCCGAATATAGCCTTCCAATATATCGATCTTTACGTCTCGACCATTTCGAGACTCCTCGTCATGTCCCCGATCTCATCCGGGACTCCGAAGAAACTTCAGTTATCAAATCACATAACTCATAATACAAATCGTTACAAAACGTTAAGCGTGCGGACCCTACGGGTTTGAGAACTATGTAGACATGACCGAGAATCATCTCCGGTCAAGAACCAATAGCGGAACCTGGATGCTCATATTGGTTCCTACATATTCTACGAAGATCTTTATCGGTCAAACCGCATAACAACATACGTTGTTCTCTTTGTCATCGGTATGTTACTTGCCCGAGATTCGATCGTCGGTATCTCAATACCTAGTTCAATCTCGTTACCGGCAAGTCTCTTTACTCGTTCCGTAATGCATCGTCCCGCAACTAACTCATTAGTCACATTGCTTGCCAGGCTTATAGTGATGTGCATTACCGAGAGGGCCTAGAGATACCTCTCCGACAATCAGAGTGACAAATCCTAATCTCGATCTATGCCAACTCAACAAGTACCATCAGAGACACCTGTAGAGCACCTTTATAATTCCCTAGTTACGTTGTGATGTTTGCTAGCACACAAAGTGTTCCTTCGGTATTCGGGAGTTGCATAATGTCATAGGAACATGTATAAGTCATGAATAAAGCAATAGCAATATACTAAACGATCAAGTGCTAAGATAACGGAATGGGTCAAGTCAATCACATAATTCTCTAATGATGTGATCCCGTTAATCAAATGACAACTCATGTCTATGGCTAGGAAACTTAACCATCTTTGATTCAACGAGCTAGTCAAGTAGAGGCATACTAGTGATATTCTGTTTGTCTATGTATTCACACATGTAATAAGTTTCCGGTTAATACAATTCTAGCATGAATAATATGTTGGGGAACGCAGTAATTTCAAAAGATTTCCTATGCACACGCAGATCATGGTGATGCATAGCAACGAGAGGGGAGAGTGTTGTCCACGTACCCTCGTAGAACGAAAACGGAAGCGTTATGACAACGCGGTTGATGTAGTCGTACGTCTTCACGATCGACCGATCCTCTGTACCGAATGTACGGCACCTCCGCGTTCAGCACACGTTCAGCTCGGTGACGTCCCGCGAACTCATGATCCAGTAGAGCTCGAGGGAGAGTTTTGTCAGCACGACGGCATGGTGGGCGAAGATGAACGCTGTTGAAGTGGCCAGCGGGCCGCCGGAGGGCAAGGAGCACCGCACACCCGAGAAATATTTTGCGGATGTGATAAAAGGGTCTCGACTTGTGGTAGCTCAATGTTCGCAGGACGATATTTTCGAATGAATGCATTCATGTTAGATCCTTGCCTTGTATTATAAAGACAGAGCTTGTTTTGTAATGTAATTTCGTTATGCTTGAAATTGTTTCCTCCTGTGCGACTGTGTTATATGCAATCTGAGGGTTGGCCAATCGTCGGCTTCTGCCCTCACGTAATTAGTACGGAGGTGTTCGGGATGGGATCTAAACAATCTTGATCCAATTATATGGTCCTCGAACGAGTTGTTTAGCGCAACGAACAAGGCAATTAGACTATACGGCTTGAACGCCCTCACTTAGCCATAGGAGTTTTATAATTAAGCAAGTGCGCAGCCCCTGGTCCAAGCCAGGGTGCTGTCAGCATCTGATCGGGAAGTGCCGATCCTTCGCGTAACGCGGAAAATATCTCCAACGATTTTGTAACCAAAGAACAGCTGACCGGCTCTAGCCGTATCATGAAAGTTAGTTTTCGGCTTTCTCTACTAAGGTGCTCATCCGGTCAAGGCCAGGGCACAATCGCAGTAGTTCTCCCTTTACTACCCTAGCCGATAGAACGGAATGTAGGGTAGCAAGCACAGGAGCCGGGCAACCCAACTATTGACCAAAGACATGATTCTGAGCCAATGCATATAATGCTAAATTCGGGGTGCCGAACCTTTATACGAGAAGTGTTCGGACTTTGTTGCCGTATTGTGGGGCGATAAGCAGCCCCTGGCGAATATGAAATGTACAAAAGAGTACCGATATAGCTAATAAGCAGATCGAAATGAAATGAAGTAAGGGGCGAAAACCACAAAAACTGGGCCACAAATTATTTTCATTATAACAGAATGGATACGTTAAGGCGTATCATGTACAAATGGTGCGACAAGTACCCGGGCTATTTAATACCGTCAAGAGAACGTATGGAGGTTACCCTACACACCTATGCTGCATGTCCCCTTTGTATGCCAATCCTTTGAAGGGGCTGGTGATCAGGCTCGCGGGAAAAGGAACCTGAAACAGAAAGAGAAGGGTGTATCTGGGGTCGGTCTAGCCGAACTTTAGATCCCGGTTGAGCTTGTGCCTCCGTCGATGTCCATGGAATTTTGAGTGCGTAATTATGTACAAGTGGTACGAATGCCACTACTTCATCGGGACTGGGACGGAGGCCGAATTGCTAATCGAGCTCTTGGCGAGCCGCGCTGTCCTGCTGCAGTGTAGTTCGGAACCTTTTGATGGTGTCCAAGGGCTCGGCAGCCGCACTATGGGCTGCTTGAGAAGGCCGCCCTGTACCTCTGCTGCTAGGGCGGCGGTGTGCTCCTCTGTTCGTAGGGAGCGTTCCGTATTGCCATTGACTGTTATGACGCCTCGTGGACCGGGCTTCTTGAACTTGAGATAAGCATAGTGTGGCACTGCGTTAAATCTGGCAAACGTTGTTCCTCCGAGCATTGCATGGTAGCCGCTACGAAAGTGGACGATGTCGAAGATTAGCTCCTCGCTTCGGAAATTGTCCGGAGAGCCAAAGACCACTTCCAGCATGATTGAGCGCGTACAGCGGGCCTCGACGCCTGGAATGACTCCTTTGAAGGTAGTCTTTGTTGGTTTAATTCGGGAGGGGTCAATGCCCATCTTCCGCACTATGTATTGATAGAGCAGGTTGAGGCTGCTACCACCGTCCATTAGGACTCACGTCAGGTGAAATCTATCGATGATTGGGTCTAGGACCAATGCGGCCGAACCGCCATGACGGATACTAGTTGGGTGGTGGGTGGGAAGCAAAATTCCTCGTCATCCGCCTCTAGCTCGAACCGAACATTGTTCGGCCGTGAGTCTTCCTCCAACGAAAATTTCTTCAAAGAGTTTAGTACGTCACCCAAAGGCGAATGCTGGAAGATGTCTGCGGTCCTAAATTTGAAAATCGATAACCGATCAAGCTCGGTGTCCGCAGGCGCATCTAGTCCGGAACGTATGGCCGGATATGAGTCCGGAGTTCCATTGACGCAAGCATCGCAGGATGTCGAGTCCGTGTGCGGCTCCAATGCCGTAGGCTTCGTGGCCTCGGAGGGCACGGCTTGCTCCGGTTCTGAAGCTGTTGCAGCAACATGATCCATCTCCTGGATGTAGTCCGATAACTGATTTAAGTCATGTTCATCCGAGCACGGGGAAGCGACTGCCACGGTCTCGAATCCATTGAAGATCAAGTCTCCACGGATATCCGCGACGTAGTTTAGGCTCCCAAACCTGACCTGGTGGCCAGGGGCGTAGCTATCAATCTGCTCCAGATGGCCCAGCGAGTTGGCCCGCAGTACGAAGCCGCCGAACACAAAGATTTGTCCGGGGAGAAAGGTTTCTCCCTAGACGGTGTCATTACTGACGATCGAAGGGGCCATCGAATCCTTTCGTCGATGACACAGTGGAATTCTGAATGAAAGCACCAATGTCAGTGTCAAAACCGGCGGATCTCGGGTAGGGGGTCCCAAACTGTGCGTCTATGATCGATGGTAACAGGAGACGGGGGACACGATGTTTACCCAGGTTCGGGCCCTCTCTATGGAGGTAATACCCTACTTCCTGCTTGATTGATCTTGATGAATATGAGTGTTACAAGAGTTGATCTACCACGAGATCGTAATGGCTAAACCCTAGAGGTCTCGCCTATGAGTATATGGTAATGAATCTGTCCTATCCGGACTATGCTCTCCGGTTTATATAGACAGCGGAGAGATCTAGGGTTACATGGAGTCGGTTACATAAGAGGGAATCTTCATAATCAATCGCCTAGCTTGCCTTCCACGCCAAGTAGAGTCCAATCCGGACACGGGTATAGTCTTCGGTCTTCATGTCTTCATAGCCCACCAGTCCGGCCCAATGAGTAACAGGCCGGACGCCCGAGGACCCCTTAGTCCAGGACTCCCTCAGGAAGCGTTATGACAACGCTGTCGATGTAGTCGTACGTCTTCACGATTGACCGATCCTCAGTACCGAACGTACAACACCTCCGCGTTCAGCACATGTTCAGCTCGGTGACGTCCCGCAAACTCACAATCCAGTAGAGCTCGAGGAAGAGTTTCATCAGCATGACGGCGTGGTGACGATGTTGATGAAGCTACCGACGCAGGGCTTCCCCTAAGCACCGCTACGATATGACCGAGGAGGATTATGGTGGAGGGGGGCACCGCACACGGCTAAAAGATCAATGATCAATTGTTGTCCATAGGTTGCCTCCCTCCCCCGTATATAAAGGAGTGGAGGAGGGGGAGGGCCGGCCCTCTACTATGGCGCGCCCTGGGGAGTCCTACTCCCACCGGGAGTAGGATTCCCCCCTTTCCAAGTAGCAGGAGTAGGAGAGAAGGAAGGGGAAGAGAGAAGAGAAGGAAGGAGGGGGCGCCGCCCCCCCCCTAGTCCAATTCGGACTAGGCCTTGGGGGGCGCGCGGCCACCCCTAGACAGCCCCTCTCTCTCCCCTATAGCCCAATAAGGCCCATATACTCCCCGGCGAATTCCCGTGACTCTCCGTTACTCCGATAGATACCCGAACCACTTAGAACCTTTCCGATGTCCGAATATAGTCGTCCAATATATCGATCTTTACTCTCGACCATTTCGAGACTCCTCGTCATGTCCCCAATCTCATCCGGGACTCCGAACTACCTTCC
The DNA here is from genome assembly GCF_002575655.3 of Aegilops tauschii subsp. strangulata. NCBI lineage: Eukaryota > Viridiplantae > Streptophyta > Magnoliopsida > Poales > Poaceae > Aegilops > Aegilops tauschii. The sequence goes on along the minus strand of NC_053041.3, from coordinate 579,921,723 downwards.
GTACATCAAAACACATAAACTCATAATACCGATCGTCACCGAACTTTAACCGTGCGGACCCTACGGGTTCGAGAACTATGTAGACATGACCGAGACTCGTTTCCGGCCAATAACCAATAGCGGAACCGGGATGCTCATATTGGCTCCTACATATTCTACGAAGATCTTTATCGGTCAAACCGCATAACAACATACGTTGTTCCCTTTCTCATCGGTATGTTACTTGCCCGAGATTCGATCGTTGGTATCTCAATACTTAGTTCAATCTCGTTACCGGTAAGTCTCTTTACTCGTACCGTAATACATCATCCCGCAACTAACTCATTAGTTGCATTGCTTGCAAGGCTTATAGTGATGTGCATTACCGAGAGGGCCCAGAGATACCTCTCCGACAATCGGAGTGACAAATCCTAATCTCGATCTATGCCAACTCAACAAGTACCATCGGAGACACCTGTAGAGCACCTTTATAATCACCTAGTTATGTTGTGACGTTTGGTAGCACACAAAGTGTTCCTCCGGTATTCAGGAGTTGCATATCTCATAGTCATAGGAACATGTATAAGTTATGAAGAAAGCAATAGCAATATACTAAACGATCGAATGCTAAGCTAATCGAATGGGTCAAGTCAATCACATCATTCTCCTAATGATGTGATCACGTTAATCAAATGACAACTCATGTCTATGGCTAGGAAACTTAACCATCTTTGATTAAACGAGCTGGTCAAGTAGAGGCATACTAGTGACACTCTGTTTGTCTATGTATTCACACATGTCCTAAGTTTCCGGTTAATACAATTCTAGCATGAATAATAAACATTTATCATGATATAAGGAAATAAATAATAACTTTATTATTGCCTCTAGGGCATATTTCCTTCAGTCTCCCACTTGCACTAGAGTCAATAATCTAGTTCACATCGCCATGTGATTTAACACGAATAGTTCACATCACCATGTGATTAACACCCGTTGTTCACATCGCCATATGACCAACACTCAAAGGGTTTACTAGAGTTAGTAATATAGTTCACATCGCCATGTGATTAACACTCAAAGAGTATTAAGGTGTGATCATGTTTTTCTTGTGAGAAAAGTTTAGTCAACGGGTCTGTCAAAATAAGATCTGTATGTATTTTGCAAATCTCTATGTCTACAATGCTCTGCACTGAGCTACTTTAGCTAATTGCTCCCACTTTCAATATGTATCTGGATTGTGACTTAGAGTCATCCAGATCGGTATCAAAGCTTGCATCACGTAACTCTTTACGACGAACTCCTTATCACCTCCATAACCGAGAAATATTTCCTTAGTACTCTAAGGATAATTTTTGACCGCAGTCCAGTGATCTACTCCTAGATCAAAATTGTACTCCCTCGCCAAACTCAGGGCAGGTATACAATAGGTCTGGTACACAGCATGGCATACTTTATAGAACCTATGGCTAAGGCATAGGGAATGACTTTCATTCTTTCTCTATCTTCTGCCGTGGTCGGGCTTTGAGTCTTACTCAACTTCACACCTTGCAACACAGGCAAGAACTCTTTCTTTGACTGTTCCATTTTGAACTACTTCAAAAACTTGTCAAGGTATGTACTCATTGAAAAAACTTATCAAGCGTCTTGATCTATCTCTATAGATCTTGATTCTCAATATGTAAGCAGCTTCATTGAGGTCTTTCTTTGAAAACCTCCTTTCAAACACTCCTTTATGCTTTCCAGAAAATTTTATATCATTTTCGATTGACAATATGTCATTCACATATACTTATCAGAAAGGCTGTAGTGCTCCCACTCACTTTCTTGTAAACACAGACTTCACCGCAAGTCTGTATAAAGCTATATACTTTGATCAACTTATCAAAGCGTATATTCCAACTCCGAGATGCTTGCACCAGTCCATAGATGGATCACTGGAGCTTGCACATTTTGTTAGCACCTTTAGGATTGACAAAACCTTTTGGTTGCATCATATACAACTCTTGTTTAGTAAATCCATTAAGGAATGTAGTTTTGACATCTATTTGCCAGATTTCACAAAATGTGGCAATTGCTAACATGATTCGGACAGACTTAAGCATCGCTACGAGTGAGAAAATCTCATCGTAGTCAACACCTTGAACATTGTCAAAACCTTTTTCGACAAGTCTAGCTTTGTAGATAGTAACACTACTATCAGCGTTCGTCTTCCTCTTGAAGATCCATTTATTTTCTATGGCATGCCGATCATCGGGCAAGTCAACCAAAGTCCACACTTTGTTCTCATACATGGATCCCATCTCAGATTTCATGGCCTCAAGCCATTTTGCGGACTGGGCTCATCATCGCTTCCTCATAGTTCGTTGGTTCGTCATGGTCAAGTAACATGACCTCCAGAATAGGATTACCGTACCACTCTGGTGCGGACCTTACTCTGGCTGACCTACGAGGTTCGGTAGTAACTTGATCTCAAGTTTCATGATCATCATCATTAACTTCCTCACTAATTGGTGTAGGCATCACTAGAACTGATTTCTATGATGAACTTCTTTCCAACTCGGGAGCAGGTACAATTACCTCATCAAGTTCTCCTTTCCTCCCACTCACTTCTTTGAGAGAAACTCCTTCTCTAGAAAGGATCCATTCTTAGCAACAAATGTCTTGCCTTCGGATCTGTGATATAAGATGTACCAATTGTCTCCTTTGGGTATCCTATGAAGACACATTTCTCCGATTTGGGTTTGAGCTTATCAGGATGAAACTTTTTCACATAAGCATCGCAGCCCCAAACTTTAAGAAATGACAACTTTGGTTTCTTGCTAAACCTCAGTTCATAAGGCGTCCTCTCAACAGATTTAGATGGTGCCCTATTTAACGTGAATGCAGCTGTCTCAAATGCATAACCCCAAAACGATAGTGGTAAATCGATAAGAGACATCATTAGATTGAACCATATCTAATAAAGTACGGTTACGATGTTCGGACACACCATTATGATGTGGTGTTCCAGGTGGCGTGAGTTGCGAAACTATTCCGCATTGTTTCAAATGAAGACCAAACTCGTAACTCAAATATTCTCCTCCATGATCAGATCGTAGAAACTTTATTTTCTTGTTACGATGATTTTCCACTTCACTCTGAAATTATATGAACTTTTCAAATGTTTCAGACTTATTTTTCATCAAGTATATATACCCATATCTCCTCAAATCATCTGTGAAGGTCAGAAAATAATGATACCCGCCTCTAGCCTCAACACTCATCAGATTGCATACATCAGTATGTATTATTTCCAATAAGTCAGTTGCTCGCTCCATTGTTCCGGAGAACGGAGTCTTAGTCATCTTGCCCATAAGGCATGGTTCGCAAGCATCAAGTGATTCATAATCAAGTGATTCCAAAATCCCATCAGCATGGAGTTTCTTCATGTGCTTTACACCAATATGACCTAAACGGCAGTGCCACAAATAAGTTGCACTATCATTATTAACTTTGCATCTTTTGGCGTCAATATTATGAATATGTGTATCACTCCGATCGAGATCCAACAAACCATTTTCATTGGGTGTATGACCATAGAAGGTTTTATTCCTGTAAACAGAACAACAATTATTCTCTAACTTAAAATGAATAACCGTATTGCAATAAACATGATCAAATCATATTCATGCTCAACGCAAACACCAAATAACACTTATTTAGGTTCAACACTAATCCCGAAAGTATAGGGAGTGTGCGATGATGATCATATCAATCTTGGAACTACTTCCAACACGCATCGTCACTTCATCCTTAAATAGTTTTTGTTCATTCTGCAACTCCCGTTTCAAGTTACTACTCTTAGCAACTGAAACAGTATCAAATACTGAGGGGTTGCTATAAACACTAGTATAGTACACATAAATAACATGTATATCAAATATACTTTTGTTCACTTTGCCATCCTTCTTATCCGCCAATTATTTGGGGTAGTTCCGCTTCCAGTGATTAATCCCTTGCAGTAGAAGCACTCAGTTTCAGGCTTAAGTCTAGCTTTGGGTTTCTTCATGGGAGCAACAACTTTCTTGACGTTCTTCTTGAAGTTCCCTTTCTATCCCTTTTCCCCTATTTGAAACTAGTGGTCTTGTTAGCCATCAACACTTGATGCTATTTCTTGATTTCTACCTTCGCCGATTTCAGCATCGCGAAGAGCACGGGAATTACTTTCGTCATCCCTTGCATATTATAGTTCATCACGAAGTTCTAGTAACTTGGTGATAGTGACTAGAGAACTTTGTCAATTACTATCTTATCTGGAAGATTAACTTCCACTTGATTCAAGTAATTGTAGTACCCAGACAATCTGAGCACATGCTCACTGGTTGAGCTATTCTCCTCCATCTTGTAGGCAAAGTACTGTTAGAGGTCTCATACCTCTTGACACGGGCATGAGTATGAAATACCAATTTCAACTCTTGGAACATCTTATATGCTCCGTGGCATTCAAAACATTTTTGAAGTCCCGGTTCTAAGCCGTAAAGCATGGTGCACTAAACTATCAAGTAGTCATCATACCGAGATTTTGTCAAAACGTTCATAACGTCTGCATCTGCTCCTGCAATAGGTCTGTCACCTAGAAGTGCATCGAGAACATAATACTTTTATGCAGCAATGAGGAAAATCCTCAGATAACGGACCAAGTCCACATCATTGCTACTATCATCTTTCAACTTATATTTCTCTAGGAACATATAAAAAATAAACGGGGAGCTACATCGCGAGCTATTGATCTACAACATAGATATGCTAATACTACCAGGACTAAGTTCATGATAAATTAAAGTTCAATTAATCATATTACTTAAAAACTCCCACATAGATAGACATCCCTCTAATCATCTAAATGATCACGTGATCCATATCAACTAAACCATGTACGATCATCACGTGAGATGGAGTCGTTTTCAATGGTGAACATCACTATGTTGATCATATCTACTATATGATTCACGCTCGACCTTACGGTCTCCAGTGTTCCGAGGCCATATCTGCATATGCTAGGCTCGTCAAGTTTAACCCGAGTATTCTGCGTGTGCAAAATAGGCTTGCACCCGTTGTATGTGAACGTAGAGCTTATCACACCCGATCATCACATGGTGTCTCGGCACGAAGAACTGTCGCAACGGTGCATACTCAGGGAGAACACTTATACCTTGAAATTTAGTGACAGACCATCTTATAATGCTACCGTTGAACTAAGCAAAATAAGATGCATAAAGGATAAACATCACATGCAATCAATATAAGTGATATGATATGGCCATCATCATCTTGTTCCTTTGATCTCCATCTCCAAGGCACCGTCATGATCACCATCGTCACCGGCGCGACACCTTGATCTCCATCGTAGCATCGTTGTCGTCTCGCCAACTATTGCTTCTACGACTATCGCTACCGCTTAGTGATAAAGTAAAGCAATTACATGGCGATTGCATTTCGTACAATAAAGCGACAACCATATGGCTCCTGCCAGTTGCCGATAACTCTGTTACAAAACATGATCATCTCATACAATTAAATTTAGCATCATTTCTTGACCATATCACATCACAACACGCCCTGCAAAAACAAGTTAGACGTCCTCTACTTTGTTGTTGCAAGTTTTACGTGGCTGCTACGGGTTGAGCAAGAACCGTTCTTTCCTACGCATCAAAACCACAACGATATTTCGTCAAGTATGTGCTGTTTTAACCTTCACAAGGACCGGGCATAGCCACACTCGATTCAACTAAAGTTGGAGAAACTGACACCCGCCAGCCACCTGTGTGCGAAGCACGTCGGTAGAACCAGTCTCGCGTAAGCGTACGCGTAATGTCGGTCCGGACCACTTCATCCAACTATACTGCCGAATCAAAGTGTGACATGCTGGTAAGCAGTATGACTTGTATCGCCCACAACTCACTTGTGTTCTACTTGTGCATATAACATCTACACATAAAACCCTGCTTTGATGCCAATGTTGGGGAACACAGTAATTTCAAAAAAATTCCTACGCACACGCAGATCATGGTGATGCATAGCAACGAGATGGGGGAGTGTTTTCCATGTACCCTCGTAGACCGAAAGCGGAAGCGTTATGACAACGCGGTTGATGTAGTCGTATGTCTTCACGATCGACCGATCCTCAGTACTGAACGTACGTACGGCACCTCCGTGTTCAGCACACGTTCAGCTCAGTGACGTCCCGCGAACCCATGATCCAGTAGAGCTCGAGGGAGAGTTTCGTCAGCACGACGGCGTGGTGACGATGTTGATGAAGGTACCGACGCAGGGCTTCGCCTAAGCACCGCTATGATATGATTGAGGTGGATTATGGTGGAGGGGGGCACCGCACACGGCAAAAATATCAATGATCAATTGTTGTCCATGGGGTGCCCCTCCCCCGTATATAAAGGAGTGGAGGAGGGGTAGGGCCGGCCCTCTACTATGGCGCCCCCTGGGGAGTCCTACTCCCACCGGGAGTGGGATTCCCCCCTTTCCAAGTAGTAGGAGTAGGAGAGAAGGAAGGGAAGAGAGAAGAGAAGGAAGGAGGGGGCGCCGCCCCTCCCCTAGTCCAATTTGGACTAGGCCTTGGGGGCGCGCGGCCTACCCTAGACAGCCCCTCTCTCTCTCCCCTAAGGCCCAATAAGGCCCATATACTCCCCGACAAATTCCTGTAACTCTCTGGTACTCCGATAAATATCCAAACCACTCAGAACCTTTCTGATGTCCGAATATAGTCGTCCAATATAGAGAGCTTTACGTCTCGACCATTTCGAGACTCCTCGTCATGTCCCCAATCTCATCCAGGACTCCGAACTACCTTCGGTACATTAAAACACATAAACTCATAATACCGATCGTCACCGAACTTAAGCATGCGGACCCTACGGGTTCGAGAACTATGTAGACATGACGGAGACTCGTTTTCAGTCAATAACCAATAGCGGAACCTGGATGCTCATATTGGCTCCTACATATTCTACAAAGATCTTTGTCGGTCAAACCGCATAACAACATACGTTGTTCCCTTTGTCATCGGTATGTTACTTGCCCGAGATTCGATCTCGGTATCTCAATACCTAGTTCAATCTCATTACCGGTAAGTCTCTTTACTCGTACCGTAATACATCATCCCGCAACTAACTCATTAGTTGCATTGCTTGCAAGGCTTATAGTGATGTGCATTACCAAGAGGGCCCAGAGATACCTCTCCGACAATTGGAGTGACAAATCCTAATCTCAATCTATGCCAACTCAACAAGTACCATCGGAGACACCTGTAGAGCACCTTTATAATCACCTAGTTACGTTGTGACGTTTGGTAGCACACAAAGTGTTCCTCCGGTATTCGGGAGTTGCATAATGTCATAGGAACATGTCTAAGTCATGAATAAAGCAATAGCAATATACTAAACGATCAAGTGCTAAGCTAACGGAATGGGTCAAGTCAATCACATCATTCTCTAATGATGTGATCCCGTTAATCAAATGACAACTCATGTCTATGGCTAGGAAACTTAACCATCTTTGATTAAACGAGCTAGCCAAGTAGAGGCATACTAGTGACACTCTGTTTGTCTATGTATTCACACATGTACTAAGTTTCCGGTTAATGCAATTCTAGCATGAAAAATAAACATTTATCATGATATAAGGAAATAAATAATAAGTTTATTATTGCCTCTAGGGCATATTTCCTTCATAATAAACATTTATCATGAAATAAGGAAATAAATAATAACTTTATTATTGCCTCTAGGCCATATTTCCTTCAGTCTCCCATTTGCACTAGAGTCAATAATCTAGTTCACATCGCCGTGTGATTTAACACCAATAGTTCATATCACCATGTGATTAACACCCATAGTTCACATCACCATGTGATCAACACTCAAAGGATTTACCAGAATCAGTAATCTTAGTTCACATCGCCATGTGATTAACACCCAAAGAGTACTAAGGTGTGATCATGTTTTGAGAGAAGTTTAGTCAACGGGTCTGCCATATTCAGATCCGTGTGTATTTTGCAAATTTCTATGTTAACAATGCTCTGCATGGAGCTACTCTAGCTAATTTCTCCCACTTTCAATATGTATCCAGATTGAGACTTAGAGTCATCTGGATCAGTGTCAAAACTTGCATCGACGTAACCCTTTAAAACGAACCTTTTGTCACCTCCATAATCGAGAAACATATCCTTATTCCACTAAGGATAATTTTGACCGTTGTTCAGTGATCTACTCCTAGATCACTATTGTACTCCCTTGCCAAACTCAGTGTAGGGTATACAATAGATCTGGTACATAGCATGGCATACTTTATAGAACCTATGGCTGAGGCATAGGGAATGACTTTCATTCTCTTTCTATCTTCTGCCGTGGTCGGGCTTTGAGTCTTACTCGATTTCACACCTTGCAATACAGCCAAGAACTCCTTCTTTGACTGTTCCATTTTGAACTACTTCAAAAATTTGTCAAGGTATGTACTCATTGAAAAAACTTATCAAGCGTCTTGATCTATCTATACAATCTTGATGCTCAATATGTAAGCAACTTCTTTCAAACACTTCTTTTTGCTTTCCAGAAAATTCTACATCATTTCCGATCAACAATATGTCACTCACATATACTTATTAGAAAGGCTGTAGTGCTCCCACTCACTTTCTTGTAAATACAGGCTTTACCGCAAGTCTGTATAAAACCGTATGCTTTGATCACACTATCAAAGCGTATATTCCAACTCTAAGAGGCTTGCACCAGTCCATAAATGGATCACTAGAGCTTGCACACTTTGTTAGCACTTTTAGGATCGACAAAACCTTCAGGTTGCATCATATACAACTCTTCTTTAATAAATCCATTAAGGAAGATAGTTTTGACATCTATTTGCCAGATTTCATAAAATGTGGCAATTGCTAACATGATTCGGACAGACTTTAAGCATCGCTACGAGTGAGAAAATCTCATCATATTCAACACCTTGAACTTGGTCAAAAACCTTTTTCGACAAGTCTAGCTTTGTAAATAGTAACACTACTATCAGCGTCCGTCTTCCTCTTGAAAATCCATTTATTCTCAGTGACTTGCCGATCACCGGGCAAGTCAACCAAAGTCCATACTTTGTTCTCATATATGGATCCCATCTCAGATTTCATGGCCTCAAGCCATTTCGCAGAATCTGGGCTCATCATCGCTTCCTCATAGTTCGTAGGTTCGTCATGGTCAAGTAACATGACCTCCAGAATAGGATTACTATACCACTCTGGTGCGGACCTTACTCTGGCTGACCTACGAGGTTCGGTAGTAACTTGATCTGAAGTTTCATGATCATCATCATTAACTTCCTCACTAATTGGTGTAGGCATCACTAGAACTGATTTCTGTGATGAACTACTTTCCAATTTGGGAGAAGGTACAATTACCTCATCAAGTTCTACTTTCCTCCCACTCACCTCTTTCGAAAGAAACTCCTTCTCTAGAAAGGATCCATTCTTAGCAACGAATATCTTGCCTTTGGATCTGTTATAGAAGGTGTACCCAACAGTTTCCTTTGGGTATCCTATGAAGACGCATTTCTCGGATTTGGGTTCGAGCTTATCAGGTTGAAACTTTTTCACATAAGCATCGCAACCCCAAACTTTAAGAAACGACAACTTAGGTTTCTTACCAAACCATAGTTCATACGGTGTCCTCTCAACGGATTTAGATGGTGCCCTATTTAACATGAATGTAGCTGTCTCGAATGCATAACCCCAAAAGCGATAGTGGTAAATCGGTAAGAGACATAATAGATTGCACTATATCCAATAAAGTACGGTTATGACGTTCGGACACACCATTACGCTGTGGTGTTCCGGGTGGTGTGAGTTGTGAAACTATTCCACATTGTTTTAAATGAAGGCCAAACTCGTAACTCAAATATTTGCCTCTGTGATCAGGTCGTAGAAACTTTATTTTCTTGTTACGATGATTCTCCACTTCACTCTGAAAATCTTTGAACTTTTCAACTGTTTCAGACATTTGTTTCATTAAGTAGATATACCCATATCTGCTCAAATCATCTGTGAAGGTTAGAAAATAATGATACCCACCACGAGTTTTAACACTCATCGGACCGCATACATCGGTATGTATTATTTCCAATAAATCAGTAGCTTGCTCCATTGTTCCGGAGAACGGAGTTTTAGTCATCTTGCCCATGAGGCATGGTTCGCAAGCATCAAATGAATCATAATCAAGTGATTCCAAAAGCCCATCAGCATGGAGTTTCTTCATGCGCTTTAAACCAATATGACCTAAACGGCAGTGCCACTAATAAGTTGCACTATCATTATTAACTTTGCTTCTTTTGGTTCAATATTATGAATATGTGTATCACTACGATCGAGATCCAACAAACTATTTTCATTGGGTGTATGACCATCGAAGGTTTTATTCATGTAAACAGAACAACAATTATTCTTTGACTTTAAATGAATAACTGTATTACAATAAACATGATCAAATCATATTTATGCTCAACACAAACACCAAATAACATTTATTTAGGTTTAACCCTAATCCCGAAAGTATAGGGAGTGTGCGATGATGATCATATCAATCTTGGAACCACTTCCAACACACATCACCACTTCACCCTTAACTAGTCTCTGTTCATTCTGCAATTCCCGTTTCGAGTTACTAATCTTAGCAACTGAACTAGTATCAAATACTGAGGGGTTGCTATAAACACTAGTAAAGTACACATCAATATCATGTATATCAAATGTACCTTTGTTCACTTTGCCATCCTTCTTATCCGCCAAATACTTGGGGCAGTTCTGCTTCCAGTGACAAGTCCCTTTGAAGTAGAAGCACTTAGTCTCGGGCTTAGGTCTAGACTTGGGCTTCTTCACTTGAGCAGCAACTTGCTTGTCGTTCTTCTTGAAGTTCCCCTTCTTCCCTTTGTCCTTTTCTTGAAACTAGTGGTCTTGTCAACCATCAACACTTGATGCTTTTCTTGATTTCTACCTTCATCGATTTCAGCATCACGAAGAGCTTGGGAATCGTTTCTGTTATCCCTTGCATATTATAGTTCATCACGAAGTTCTAGTAACTTGGTGATAGTGACTAGAGAACTCTGTCAATCACTATCTTATCTGGAAGATTAACTCCCACTTGATTCAAGTGATTGTAATACTCAGACATTCCGAGCACATGCTCACTAGCTGAGCTATTCTCCTCCATCTTGTAGGCAAAGTACTTGTCAAAGGTCTCATACCTTTTGACATGGGGATGAGTCTGAAATACTAATTTCAACTCTTGGAACATCTCATATGCTCTATGGCGTTCAAAACGTCTTTGAAGCCCCGATTCTAAGCCGTAAAGCATGGTGCACTAAACTATCAAGTAGTCATCATATCGAGCTTGCCAAACATTCATAACGTCTGCATCTGCTCCAGCAATCGGTCTGTCACCTAGCGGTGCATCAGGGACATAATTCTTCTGTGCAGCAATGAGGATAATCCTCAGATCACGGATCCAATCCGCATCATTGATACTAACATCTTTCAACTTAGTTTTCTCTAGGAACATATCAAAAATAAAACAGGGGAGCTAAACGCGAGCTATTGATCTACAACATAGATATGCAAAATACTATCAGGTACTAAGTTCATGATAAATTAAAGTTCAATTAATCATATTACTAAAGAACTCCCACTTAGATAGACATCGCTCTAATCATCTATGTGATCACGTGATCCATATCAACTAAACCATGTCCGATCATCACGTGAGATGGAGTAGTTTTCAATAGTGAACATCACTATGTTGATCATATCTCCTATATGATTCACGCTCGACCTTTCGGTTTCAGTGTTCCGAGGCCATATCTGCATATGCTGGGCTTGTCAAGTTTAACCCGAGTATTCTACATGTGCAAAACTGGCTTGCACCCGTTGTATGTGAACGTAGAGCTTATCACACCCGATCATCACGTGGTGTCTCGGCACGACGAACTTTCGCAATGGTGCATACTCAGGGAGAACACTTGTACCTTGAAATTAAGTGAGAGATCATCTTATAATGCTAAGGTCGACCTAAGCAAAATAAGATGCATAAATGATGAACATCACCTGTAATCAATATAAGTGATATGATATGTCCATCATCATCTTGTGCCTTTGATCTCCATCTCCAAAGCACCGTCATGATCACCATCGTCACCGACGTGACACCTTGATCTCCATCGTAGCATCGTTGTTGTCTCGCCAACTATTGCTTCTACGACTATCACTATCGCTTAGTGATAAAGTAAAGCAATTACATGGCGATTGCATTTCATACAATAAAGCGACAACCATATGGCTCCTGCCAGTTGCCGATAACTTTGTTACAAAACATGATCATCTCATACAATAAAATTTAGCATCATGTCTTGACCATATCACATCACAACATGCCCTGCAAAAACAAGTTAGATGTCCTCTACTTTGTTGTTGCAAGTTTTACGTGGCTGCTACGGAGCAAGAACCGTTCTTACCTACGCATCAAAACCGCAATGATTTTTCATCAAGTATGTGTTGTTTTAACCTTCAACAAGGACTGTGCGTAGCCACACTCGATTAAACTAAAGTTGGAGAAACTGACACCCGCCAGCCACTTGTGTGCGA